>NC_045803.1:14538069-15918633 GCF_009873245.2 Balaenoptera musculus | reverse complement strand
CATACATGCCTAAGCCTGGAAGCAACCAAGATGTCCTTCAGCAGGTGAATGAATAAACTGTGGCATATCCAGACAATTCAGTGCTGAAAAGAAATAAGCTATTAAGCCATGAAAAGACATGGAGGAACTTTAAATGCATATTATTAAGTAAAAGAAGCCAATCTGAAAAGGCTACATATTATCTAATTCCAACTATATGGAAAAGGCAAAACTATGGAGACAAAAAGATCAGTGGTTGCCAAGGGTTAGGGTGAGGGAGGAATGAAGAGCAGAAAGGATTTTAAGAGCAGTGAAAATACTCTGTATGATACTATAATGGTGGATTTATGGGGATACTTTTGTCCAAACCCATAGAATGTACAACACCAAGAGTGAACCCTGATGTTAACTATGAACTTTGGGTGATTATGATGTGTCAATGTAGGTCCATCAATTGTAAAAAAGGTACCACTCTGGTGGGGGATGTTGGTAATGGGGTGGCTAGGCATGTGTGGGGGCAGGGGGCATACGGGAAATCACTGTACCTTCCCCTCAGTTTTCCTGTTAACTGAAAACTTCCCTTAAAAAAATCTTTAAAAAATAATAGCAATAATTGTGGGTTCCCAGAGCTGGCGAGGGGGGGAGTCATTGATTTTCAGTTTGTTCAGGTTTTATTTTTCTCCTTGTTGTAAGGATGGGAACAATGACTTCCAAGCTCCTTAAATGTCAGAGCTGAAACCAGAAATCCTGAATTTTTTAATCAGTATGAAAACTTTAATTTCTAAAAAAGTCATACATTTCACATCATTACCATTCACTTACTTGCATAATCATCAGTGCTGGATGTTATGTCTTTGTAATTTCCCAGCTGGCTCTGCAGCTATTTCTGTTCTTGTTACTAAGTGCTAGCCAGTAGAATGTGAAGGAAAGTAATGTCTCCAACTTTAGATACCTGTCCTTAAAGTAAACTGATGTGCCTCTCTGCCCCCTTTTCCACTTGGCTCCTTGGGATGTGAATATGATAGTGTGCCATCTTGGGCTGTGTGAATAAGGTCACCACCCTAGGAGTGTTGGAAAACAAGAAAGAGAAGTCGTACCAGTTCTGTATCACCTAACTTCAGACTATTAAAGTAAGGATAAAAAAAATCAGTTTTTAATTTTATTTTAAGGCACTGTTATTTGAGGTCTCTTACATTCTAAATCTGTATCTCAAAACATTAGCTTTAACAATAAAGGGACCTGAAATACTTTAAATCAAACCCACACCAATCCTGTGAATTATATGCCAGTGTTTTCTAGTAATTTCACTGTTGCTTTTAATGCCGTAAGTCAATTCTGCTATTCTGTTCCACTGTCAATATTTGTTCTATTTACTCACATTTTAACATTTTCTTTGCTCACTATTCTTGTTTCTCAAATCCTCTATCTAGGACCACTTATATTTTTAAATAGCATGCCAATACCTCTCCTCAGTTCCCCTCCTTTCACAACTTTTTAGTCAATTAACAATGAGTTTTTGAAGAGACCAGGGCAGACGTCAAAACAGCAGTTCTTAAAGAGTGGTTGGAGAATCCCTAGGGGTCCCTTAGGTCAAAATATTTTCATAGTAATTCCAAGACTTTATTTTCCTTTTTCACTTTCATTCTCTCATGAGTGTAGAGTCTCCCAGCCTATATAACATGTGACATTGCTACAGAATGAATGCAGATATGAGAAACCAGCTGTCTTCCATTAAACCATTAAAGGTATCTGAAAAATTATATAATGATGCCACTCTCATTATTTTTGTTCTGGAAAATAATTACTTTCATAAAATGTTATCATGTTAACATGTGATGAGTTTATTCATTTTTAAATGAATTTAAATTTTTTATTTCAGTTTGAGACTTGCTGTTGCAAAATGTCCACCTGTCTTAGGTCAGGTTCCCTGGGAAACAGAATCTGAGAGGAAGCAGATTGGGTGGAAGGTGAAGTTGATCTGTGATAGGGTTGCAATCTGTTGGGGAGATCTAGGACTGGATTGGCTCTTTGGACTTGCTCTAAATTGCCCTTGGGGAGGCAGTGTTAACTGTGCATGACCCAGCTCTCTTTGTGCAAGAGCAACTCCTATAGAGGAACTTAGCTGTGAGCTGTCAGCAGTCAAGATCATCAGCAGCTGGCAGCACAATGAGGGGGGAATCTTGACAAATCTAAGGCATAACTTACATTCTAGAGTTCCCTTAGTGATCAGGCTGAAAAGATCCATGGCAGGACTACAGCTGAGATCACACCCTTAACTTCCTCTTTACCTCCTGCTTCTTCATGCCCTTACCATTCTTACTGGGAGAACTTCCTTAATAAACCACTTGCATAGGAATCCTCATCTTAAGGTCTGCTTCTGGCAGATACAAGGTAAAAGAATGTCCACAATAGAACTCGATTCCATCCTCCAATCTTTACCCCAAAATGTTTCTCCCTAGTCTGCTGCATTTTTAGCAAATGGCAACCATCCAGCTGTTGCTCTCCACAAAAATGTAAGAGTTATCCTTTATCTCTCTTTTCCTCATCTTTCATATCAGCAAACTTCAAATTAAGTCTGAAACCTAGACTGGAAATTCTCCAGGCAGCAGTTCACATGCGTCCAAGTGGAGAGGGATTTATCGTAATTTGATTAATGATTTTTTTCCAGATGTTATCTCGGTCACTTATACCTTATTTCTGTTCCTTAGGACAGGGAAAAAACTTAGAGACCAGATCACTTTCTTGTTGACATATAGTCAGCAGAACAACCTTCCTAGACTTGAGATTCAGGTTTACTCTCAGGCACTTTATCTCACCCAATAAGCACAGCCACTCTTAGTGGGAGAGGCTAAAAGAGGCCCCTAAGATAGTCCTTATGGACTGCAGGTGAAATTTTAAAACTTTCTGTGGACTCCAAAGCTATGTAAAGGGGCAGAAGATTTAAATGAGATATGAGCCAAATAAAGAAACATGAAGAATTGGGAATTCCCTGGCAGTCCAGTGGTTAGGACTCTGTGCTCTCACTGCTGGGGAACTAAGATCCCGCAAGCTGTGTGGTGCGGCAAAAACCGAACAAACAAAAATAAAAATAAAAAACATGAAGAAGAAAATCAGGGGACTTCCCTGGTGGCACAGTGGTTAAGAATCCACCTGCCAATGCAGGGGACACAGGTTCGAGCCCTGGTCCAGGAAGATCCCACATGCTGTGGAGCAACTAAGCCTGTGTGCCAGAACTACTGAGCCTGTACTCTAGAGCCTGAGAGCCACAAGTACTGAGCCCACGTGCCACAACTACTGAAGCCCGTGCGCCTAGAGCCCGTGCTCTGCAACAAGAGAACCACCGCAATAAGAAGCCTGTGCACTGCAACGAAGAGTAGCCCCTGCTTGCCCCAACTAGAGAAAGCTGGCATGCAGCAACAAAGACCCAACGCAGCCAAAAATAAAAATTAATTAATTATTTTAAAAAAGAAGAAAATCAGAGTGAAAAATGACAGTTTATACCCCCCAAAAAAGTTTTGCAACTAAAAATATACAGATCTTGTTATGTATATAACACATGAACTTTGAAAACTATTTTAAAAAAAAAGGAAGTCTACAAAAAAGTGTGCTGGCAAAATTGGACTCAGCACAAAAGCTATGAAAGAAGAGATTATGAAATTACAACACTCATTTAGATATTTAAGTTTTGGTAAATTATTGATTTTATAAAAATCAGCACCTGCTATTTACAATTATAAGTCACTGTCAGTCTTCAGAAATAGCTAATAAAAGTAAAACTGACATTATTCATGCTTGTACTTCATAAATTTAGTTTGAGAAAGATTTAGTTTTGTGAAATCAGCTTCAAAGTAAATGCGGCTGACATTCAAACATTCAAAGCTAAGGGTTCCTTTTGAACAACATCGCCAATCCTAATCACATTTTAAAAAAGGCACTAATGGTTTTCTGTATGTCAAGTAATATTGTAGAGGTGGTATAATTTAAAAAAAAAATTACCTGAAGGGGTGATTCATGTATTGTTACAGAGAATGAGATCCTTTTAGCGAAACTCTTATTACTGCTCAGGGTCTTAGACCACCAATGCTTCCAACCAAAACTAGATAGGTACATAAAACAAGAGTTGTAGAAGAGTGAAGCAATTTTACATAATTGCTTATGGCCACCTCAAGAAAATAAAAGTCTTTCTTGGGATTGGTGGTCCAGTGGTTAAGAATCCTCCTTCCAATGCAGGGGACGTGGGTTCTGTTCGATCCCTAGTCGGGGAACTAAGATCCCACATGGCGCGCACTGCAACTACTGAGCATGCGCTCTAGAGCCTGAGTGCCACAACCAGAGAGCCCACGTGCCACAACTAGAAAGCCCGTGTGCTCTGGAGCCCGCTCACTGCAACAAAAGATCCCACATGCCTCAGTGAAGATCCTGCGTGCCGCAACTAAGACCTGACGCAGCCAAGTAAATAATTAAATTAATTAATTAATTAAAATTTTAAAATGGCCTATAAAAGGCTTTCTTGTTTCAAAATATTGTAATAATTAACAATGATATTAATGCCTATGCTGGTTGTATGGAAACTTACAGTGCAAGACTAATATTGTAGAGTTAATTTCTCAGGAAAATCTTTTTTTCTCCACAATGACTCTAAGCATATTACTAACTTACTAACTTATTAGCTATGAATCCAACAAGTCAGTTGCCAAATAATGCAAGACACATTGAGAGAGTAGGGATCATTAGACCTTGATGATGCCCTAAAATAGTAAATAAAATCACATTTGATTTGTCACACTGCCCTCTGATTTTCAAATTTTTAATAAATAATAATATACTTCCTTGAATCTAAGATATACTTGGTTGAAAATTGAGTTCTAAATTCAAAATGTGAAAATGTGGGGGAAAAAAGCATCATGGGATTGATAAAACATGTTAACTTCATATTATATAGTAAACAGAACTATCACTTTTAATTACTACTTTTCTGGAAATATTTTTGACAAAATAGTTCAGCACCTGATAGGACACATGAATCCATTGTAACATTTTCTTCTCTGGGTATAGGCTTCCCCTAGCCCATAAATCCTGAGAAATAAGTACAAAAACACTATTAAGATAAGACATCCATATCACCATTGTGTATCATTAACTTTTAAGGTTTATTTTATATGCTACCCATCTTTTTTTAAGGCATAAAAATTACAAGTAAAGCTAAAAGCCCCCTTTGACCAACACCCTCAATCCTAATCTCCTGCCAGAGACAACACTGTCAATAATTTGGTATGTGTCCTTTTTAATCCATTTAAAATAGTTTTACATACATATTTTAATAATAAAAACATAGTTCTATTCTTTGTGAATGATTTCACTCCAATTTACATGAATGTTATTATATGGTATGTTTCATCTGGATCTTGATTTTTTTTTCACTCAACATTATTTTAGATAACAACCATGTTACACAATACAGACCAAGCTCATTGCTTTTAACTGCTGTATACCATTCCATTATTTGAATATATCATATTTTATTCATCCATTATCCCTTCAATATATACGTTGTTTTCAATTCAGATATATATATATATATATTTCTTATTCATATTTATGAATTTCTTTAGGATGTATATCCAGAAGTGGAATGGCAGGGTCCTTTTAAAAAATATTTCCCTGCCTCAAAGTCATAGACAATATCCTGTTATTTCCTTTCAAGAAGTTCAGAGTTTGGCTTTTCACATTTCAGTGTTCAAATCCTTTGGAATTCTTTTTCTTTATATGTTGTAAGGTTGTATGTAATTTTATTTTCCCCAATATAGAGATTCAAATACTCCAACTGTTTTTATTGACTAGGCCGTCATTCTTCTACTGATTCACGATGTCATGTCTAATATACAACAAGTTGGCATATACTCATTCATTTACTTCTAGGCATTCTATTCTGTAAAACCTTTTTATTTATCCATTAATGTTCTAATGCCACACACTATTATATGACCATAACTTCATAATACATGTAGTATATGGTAGAAGGTGTGTCCTCTCTGTTCTTATTCAATATTGTCTCAGCAATCCATAGACTTTTATTTCATATGGATTTTAGAAGCATTTGGTAAAAATCCTAGAAAATTCTTGTTAGATGTTTGGAACTATATTAGGTCCATAGATTAATTTGGGGAGAAAAGACATTTTATGATATTGCGTTTTTCCATCTACATCCATGGTATTTCCCTCCATTTACTCAAGTCTTTTGCCCTTCAATAAAGCTTTACAATTTTTTCATAAAGATCTTTTTCACTTTTTGAGACTATGCCAAGATATTTTAAAGTTAAGTAAAGCATGGATTTAATTTAAGAGAAGGCCTTTATTCATTTAGTATACTCGGCGTTTCTCACCTGTATGACCTCTCTTATGTATAGAAAGGGATGCTCTTTGAGAGAATGCTTTCCCACATTCATTACATTCAAAGGGTTTCTCACCGGTGTGAATTCTCATATGTATTATAAGTAATGAGCATTGAGAGAAGGCTTTTCCACATTTATTACATTCATACGGTTTCTCCCCTGTATGACTTCTAACGTGAAGAGTAAGGGATGAGATTCGAGAGAAGGCTTTACCGCATTCATTACATTTAAACGGTTTCTCTCCAGTATGAATTTTTTCATGTTCAAGGAGATTTTGTCTCTGACTGAAAGCTTTTCCACATTGATTACAATGATAGGGTTTCTCTCCAGTATGAATTTTCTCATGTTCAGTGAGATTTGATTTCTGACTAAAGGCCTTCCCACATACTGCGCACGCATAGGGTTTTTCACCAGTATGAATTCTCTGGTGTCGGATGAGGTTTGACATCTGAATAAAAGCTTTCCCACATTCATTACATTCATAAGGTTTCTCTCCAGTATGAATTTTTTGATGTGTAATGAGATTTTCTTTCCGGCTGAAGGCTTTTCCACATTCATTACATTCATAGGGTTTCTCAGCTGTATGATTTCTCATATGTACAGTAAGGGATGAACTTTGAGAGAAGGCTTTCCCACATTCACTGCATACATAGGGTTTTTCACCTGTATGACTTCTCATATGTATAATAAATACTGAGCATTGAGAGAAGGCTTTTCCACATTTATTACATTTATAAGGTTTCTCCCCTGTGTGACTTCTCATATGTAGATTAACAGATGACATTCGAGAAAAAGCTCTACCACATTCATTACATGCATAAGGTTTCTCGCCAGTATGAATTTTCTCATGCTCAATAAGATTTTGCTTCTGGCTGAAGGCTTTTCCACATTCTTTACATTCATAGGGTTTTTCTCCAGTATGAATTCTCTCATGTTCAATGAGATTTGATTTCTGACTGAAGGCCTTCCAACAATCCTTACATGCATAAGGTTTTTCTCCGGTATGAATTCTCTGGTGTCTAATAAGGTTTGACATTTGAATGAAAGCTTTTCCACATTCATTACACTTATATGGTTTTTCCCCAGTATGAATTTTTTGATGTGTAATAAGATTTTCCTTCCTACTGAAAGCTTTTCCACATTCCTTACATTCATACGGTTTCTCTCCAGCATGAATTCTCTCATGTCTGATGAGGTCAAATTTATGATTAAAGTCTTGTCCACACTGATTACACTTAAAGGGGGTTACAACATGGGATGAGCAATGGTAAAATGGTTTCCCATACTTATTACACTCATAATTTTTCTCTCTTATACAGCCTTTCTCATAACTAAGTAAGTCTAAATTATGTTCAAAACCCTTATCAAATGAGTCATAATATTCATAAAAGTTTTGTCTTGAAGTAACAATGTCTGAGCCCAGAGGAAATACTTTTGCAACTTTTTTACATTCAATGACATTTTCCTTAATTAGAGTTTTCTTGGAGATGGATGTGACTTTCCTCACAAGTGTTTCCTGCTGCTCCTTGATCTGTTCACCATCTTCCCAAACTTCTAAAATGGAGGACCAAAAATTATAACTTTTGAATTTTTCTCCTACTGCGTTATTGATAACATTTCAGAAATTTGCCAAAGTGGGGTTGATCTTTGATATTGGTTCTAGTCTCCCAATATGAAAGAAATCCAAAGTGCAAATGTCCCTAGTTTCTAAGATTTGAGAAGTTAACGCCTATAGATAATATTATGGAGAGAAAACTGCCATTAATAGGCCCAAGCTGCTTTGATTGATTTACAAAACATACTTATACAATGCAGATATCAGTAAAATGAATAGAATAATTAAGATGAAAGGGCAAACACATAAATGACTGGATAGCAAGTCAAATGACTAGAGGATAAAATTAACACTTGTGGTTAAACAAAATAGATCGAATGTATATGTTTATTTCTCCCACTTCTTAAAATTCCATTGAAATGACAGTAAAAGAATAAAGATTCAAACCCATAAGAACAAAGGAAATAGGAGTAAAAAGAAGGGTAAACAAGACATTTCAACAAAATAATGGAAGGCAAAAGGGTAAGAAAACCGTCAACTGATAGCTTAGCTAAGAAATTCAAGTTTTGTGCTACGAAGATGCAAATGTCCAACAACAAAGTGATTTGACAACAGAACACTAGAAAAGCTCAAATATTGGAGGATTTAGGTACTTAAAAGGCAGGGATAAGAGTGGGGCTGAAAAACAGAGGATTAATTTAAAGTCTGTAGTTATATACTGATTTGAAGGCATGAACACATCTATATCATGAAGGTACATAAAGGAAAAAGGAGTCTATATGTAATTTAGAACTATTTTGGATAATGCTCAGTGAGGGCTGGAGAAAAGGAGTCATGTAAAACACAGTTCATAAAGGAATAAGAAAAAATAAACAGGAACTGAGGAGAAATCAGAATTCTTTAGAGAAAAGAAGACATTTCCAGGAAGGGTGATCCACAGGATCAAATATAGAGGAGGAATTCCTGTTTCAATATGGTGGAATTAAACATCTCTGTGTCCTCTCCTCTCTGCAAACATGAAGAAGAAACAGAAAAGAAAATATATCCTCAATAAAACTAAAAGACAGTTAAACTCCAACTCCAGAGTATAAGGAAGACCAGAGGGTAGACTGAACCAGGTAGGGAAGAAACCGAGACACTGGCTGTTCTTTCTTATCTTAGACAGAAAGCATGGTGAACAGAGTTCTCCAAAACAGAAGGCACACCCTGTGGACAGAATGAATGAGTCATTTTTTACAACAATGGAATCCAGATGTGTTAAGACTGCACGGTGGCAGGAACATAATGGTCTTCTTCTGGCCCTGTCAAATGGTAGGGAAGGCAGAGCTAAACAAGGAGATGCAAATAGCCATTATTCTTGTATAAGCAGGATGTTGGCATAGGAGGGTAGAAGAGATACTGAATGCTAGAGGAAGCATGCAATTAATAATCTCTGATTCAGAAGAAGTAAAGGGCAAACCAACTCTTAACACCAAACCTTGTATGACACAGGAAGCCAATACGAGCAACAGAGGCTTCCTTCTAGCTCAAGAGTATTTTTCTAGACAATCTCCAGCACTCTCCTTCTGTAAATAGTGGGTCCAGCAGGAAATAACCTTATTCAAAGATGAGGAATGATAGTTATAAAAGGAACCAGTATTCAGATCTATACCACACTACAAGAATCAAAAAACATGAATATACAAGCTTACAGGAAAAACTGATATTGACTGATCAATAAGCCTCATAAAGCTCTAAAGCTTTCAAGAAAAACAAACCTATGGGCATCCAGGCAAATAAATCAAGTCACCTACGAGGGAAAACAATCAGACTTCAGATTTCTCCAAGCAACAATTCAAAGCCAAGAGGCAGCAGAGGACTATCTAAAGTCTTCAGGGAACTGTCTACAAAACCTCTAGGAAAGACAGTATGGCTCAAGAATTTTATACACAGCCAACTCTCAACTAAATATAAAGGTTTTAAAAAAAGATATTTGCTTGTTTGCAAAACCTCAGGGACTCCAGTTACCACTAAATTATAAGCTCCATGAGCCCATGCCCAGAATAGTATTTTATGTATATTGTTATGACTATAAATGTGGTTTCCTTTTCCTTATATCTTCTACTCGGTTGTTGAAGCATACATGAAAACTATTGATTTTTATTTGTTAATTTGATACCCTACCATATCACTGGATTCTCTATTTGTTGCAGTTGATTCTCTTGTGTTTTAAGGGATATAATCTTCTAATCTATAAATAAAGATGGTTTTATAGGGTCCTTTCCAATTCTTCTAGTACTGATTTTTTTCTCTTGTCTATTACTTAGGTATAAACTTAGTAAGAAATTTACAAAAGGTATAAAGGAAACCTTGGAAAGCATTCCTGAAGGACACAAAAATAGATAGATCTGAACAAAGACAGAGAACATGTTCTTGGCTAGAAAACCTCGACATTATAAAGATGTCAGTGCTCCGAAAGTTAATTTATACTTCTAACACATGCCCAACAAAAAATCCAGCAGGTTTTTCTCTGGAAAGAGACAGTTGAATCTAAAATACTTATGGTGAAATAAACAATCAAGAATAGCCAGCACAGGGCTTCTGTGGTGGTGCAGTGGTTAAGAATCCGCCTGCCAATGCAGGGGACACCGGTTTGAGCCCTGGTCCGGGAAGATCCCACATGCTGCAGAGCAACTAAGCCCATGTGCCACAACTACTGAGCCTGTGCTCTAGAGCCCACAAGCCATAACTACTGAGACTCTGTGCCACGACCACTGAGCCCATGCGCCTAGAGCCCATGCTCTGCAACAAGAGAAGCAAGTGCAATGAGAAGCCCGTGCACCACAATGAAGAGCAGCCCCTGCTCGCCGCAACTAGAGAAAGCCCACGTGCAGCAAAGAAGACCCAACGCAGCCAAAAATAAGTAAATAAAATTAAAAAAAAAAAAGAATAGCCAGCACAACTCTGAAAAAAGAAGTGTACTCAACTGGGAAAAGAAAGGGACTGAGTGTCAAGGGTAAGAGACAGACTTACTTTTCAATGTTATCTTTTGGACTGTTTATATTTTTTAACTAAGTGTGCATATATTATATTTCAAAAAAATTAAAGGAATAAAAGGTGTGAATAAGCAGGAAGGAGGTAACAATTTGTAAGCCAGAAACTTTTAAACCTAAGTGGGATTGTGAGAGTTGTGAAGTACAATGGAAAGTGTGAGTACTGTTACAAAACAAATCTGAGGCTTTTCAAAATAGAAAGAAAAGGAATCTAACTCTGAAACAAATATGTTTTTAAAATACTGTACATCCACAAAATATTGAATGCATAAGAAAAAACTCTATGAACACAAAGGAAAGAGAGAGCTTAAGGATCATAGAGAGGGACACTAATCTTGAAAGTAATGCTGTAAATGAACTAGGGAAGTTTTGGTACCTAAAATTTGAAAAAAGGAAGATAGCTCCAATACAGTATTTGGAAGTGTCACCATAATCCAAGGCATTCATACCTTTTGTCACTCTAGAAGACTTAAGCGAATCTTGGAAAATGTGAAATGCTATCAACCCCCTGAACAACTGTCATGTGTCTTTCTCATTCAGACCTGCACTTTCACTTATTCACCTGGACAGGGCCTCCCAAGCATTTCTTCTTCTACCACCCATGGTTCTTCTTCCTGCTCCAACCTGAAGATCACATCTGGTTTGGTGACTTGGCAGCCTATGATGAGAGACAACAAAGGACTTGGGTATTAATGTTGGAGACAACCATCCAGATCTTGGGTTGAGTCCTGGGGACTTGAGGGCCTATAAAAGATGAGGATGGAGGAACTTCCACAGTGAGACAAAGTAATTAGCCTTTACCCAAAGACAAGCACATACAATCAAATGAAGAAAGGGAAGGCTAGTTAAAGACATCTGGCAAGTTGAAGTCTTCACACATTTCAAAGATAGAAAAGAATTCTGTGTAAAATTGCAAAGCTACCCTTACCCACTGTGACTAGGTTGCTATAGTTCTCCAGCATCACATCACGGTACAAGTCCCTCTGAGCAGGTTTCATTTGCTGCCATTCCTCCTGGGTGAGGTCCACAGCCACATCCTTAAATGTTACTGTTTCCTGTAAAAAGACAATTTGAAGTCATCAAAACTAAACACTGTGGTCAAAACATGTAAGAACCCAATTAGCTAGTATCCAGGGATCAGATACCATATATCAGGTTTGCATATTTATTTAATTTTGTATTTATACTATAGGGGAAAATATACCATAATAGAAATATCCTGTAGAAGTATGTTAATTATTGCATCAGCAAACTGATGAATTCATCATCTATTATTCAGGAAGCTGGAAATAGTGGTCACTGATTTATACTAGGCTGTGACAGAGATGACATAGATATGATACATAGGTAACTGGCTCAGAACCTGTCCAAGCAATTGTGTGACCTAATAAGAAAGAGGACATGGAAATAGTGGGGAAGGAAGAGAAATAAGGCTGGAGGAAGGAGGAGAGGTATGAAAATTTGAACATGCAAAATTTGATATTTCTATAGGACTTCCAGATGGAAATGTCCACTATGCAGTTGGCGGTATGAAGAAAGGAGATGAGAATTTGTTAGGCATCAACCGAAAATTGGGAGCTGAATCCATGGCAGAAGGATATGAGTGGTTGTAAAGAACATATATGGTAGATTGGTTCAAGATGGCAGAGTAGAAGGACGTGTGCTCACTCCCTCTTGTGAGAGCACCAGAATCACAACTAACTGCTGAACAATCATCGACAGGAAGACACTGGAACACACCAAAAAAGATGCCCCACATCCAAAGACAAAGGAGAAGCTGCAATGAGACGGTAGGAGGGGCACAATCACAATAAAATCAAATCCTATAACCGCTGGGTGGGTGACTCACAAACTGGAGAACAATTATACCACCCACTGGAGTGAGGGTTCTGAGTCCCATGTCATGCTTCCCAACCTGTGGGTCTGGCAACGGGAGGGGGAATTCCCAGAGAAGCAGACTTTGAAGGCTGGCAGGATTTGATTGCAGGACATAGACAGGACTGGGGGAAACAGAGACTCCACTCCTGGAGAGCACACACAAACCAGTGTGCACATCAGGACCCAGGGGGAAGGATCAGTGACCCCATAGGAGAACCAGACCTACCTGCTAGTGTTGGAGGGTATCCTGCAGAGGCAGGGGGTGGCTGTGGCTCACCGTAGGGACAAGGACACTGGCAGCAGAAGATCTGGGAAGTACTCCTTGGCAGGAGCCCTCCTGGAGTCTGCCATTAGCCCCACCAAAGAACATGTAGCCTCCAGTGCTGGGTCACCTCAGGCCAAACAACCAACAGGGAGGGAACTCAGCCTTACCTATCAGCAGACAAGTGGATTAAAGTTTTACTGAGCTCTGCCCACCAGAGCAACACCAGCTCTACCCACTACCAGTCTCTCCCATCAGGAAGCTTACACAAGCCTCTTATACAGACTCATCCACCAGAGGGCAGACAGCAGAAGCAAAAAGAACTACAATCCTGCAGCCTGTGGAACGAAAACCACATTCACAGAAAGATAGACAAAATGAAAAGGCACAGGACTATGTACCAGACGAAGGAACAAGATAAAACACCAGAAAAACAACTAAATGAAGTGGAGATAGGCAATCTTCCATAAAAAGAATTCAGAATAATGATAATGAAGATGATCCAAGACCTCAGAAAAAGAATGGAGGCAAAGATGGAGAAGATGCAAGAAATGTTTAACAAAGACCTAGAAGAATTAAAGAACAAATAAACAGAGATGAACAATACAATAACTGAAAAGAAAATACACTAGAAGGAATCAATAGCAGAATAACTGAGGCAGAAGAACGGATAAGTGAACTGGAAGAAAGAATGGTGGAATTCACTGCCGCAGAACAGAATAAAGAAAAAAGAATGAAATGGATTATTACTCAGCCATATAAAGGAACAAAATTGAGTTATCTGTAGTGAGGTGGATGGACCCAGAATCTGTCATACAGAGTGAAGTTAAGTCAGAAAGAGAAAAACAAATACTGTATGCTAAGGCATACATACGGAATTTTAAAAAGTGGTACTGATGAACATAGTGGCAGGTCAGGAATAAAGACGCAGACGTAGAGAATGGACTTGAGGGCACGGCGGGGAGGGAAAGCTGGGATGAAGTGAGAGAGTAGCACTGACATATATACACTACCAAATGTAAAATGGATGGCTAGTGGGAAGCAGCTGCATAGCACAAGGAGATCAGCTCGGTGCTTTGTGATGACCTAGAGGGATGGGATAGGGAGGGTGGAAGGGAGGCTCAAGAGGGAGGGGATATGGGGATATATGTATACATATAGCTGATTCACTTTGTTATACAGCAGAAACTAACACAACATTGTAAAGCATTTATACTCCAATAAAGATGTGGGAAAAAAAAGAAAAAGAAAAAAGAAAAAAGGAATGAAAAGAAATGAAGACAGCCTGAGAGACCTCTGGGACAACATTAAACGCACCAACATTCGCATTATAGGGGTCCCAGAAGGAGAAGAGAGAGAGAAAGGACCCAAGAAAATATTTGAAGAGATTATAGTCGAAAACTTCCCTAACATGGGAAAGGAAATAGCCACCCAAGTCCAGGAAGTGCAGAGTCCCAGGCAGGATAAATCCAAGGAGAAACACACCAAGACACAATAGTAATTAAGTTGACAAAAATTAAAGACAAAGAAAACTTATTGAAAGCAGCAAGGGAAAAATGACAAATAACATACAAGGGAACTCCCATAAGGTTAACAGCTGATTTTTCAGCAGAAACTCTGCAAGCCAGAAGGCAGTGACACGATATACTTAAAGTGATAAAAGGGAAGAATCTACAACCAAGATTACTGTACCCAGCAAGGATCTCATTCAGATTTGATGGAGAAATCAAAAGCTTTACAGACAAGCAAAAGCTAAGAGAATTCAGCACCACCAAACCAGCTCTACAACAAATGCTAAAGGAACTTCTATAAGTAGGAATCACAAGAGAAGAAAAGGACCTACAAAAACAAACTCATAACAATTAAGAAAATGGTAATAGGAACATACATATTGATAATTACCTTAAACGTGAATGGATTAAATGCTCCAACCAAAAGACACAGGCTCATTGAATGGATACAAAAACAAGACCCATATATATGCTGTCTACAAGAGACCCAATTCAGACCTAAGGACACATACAGACTGAAAGTGAGGGGATGGAAAAGGATATTCCATGCAAATAGGAATCAAAAGAAAGTTGGAGTAGCAATACTCATATCAGATAAAATAGACCTTAAAATAAAGAATGTTACAAGAAACAAGGAAGGACATTACATAATGATCAAGGGAGCAATCCAAGAAGAAGATATAACAATTATAAATATACATGCACCCAACATAGGAGCACCTAAATACATAAGGCAAATGCTAACAGCCATAAAAGAGGAAATCAACAGTGACACAATAATAGTGGGAGACTTTTAACACCTCACTTACACCATGGACAGATCATCCAGACAGAACATTAATAAGGAAACACAAGCTTTAAATGACACAATAGACCAGATAGATTTAATTGATATTTATAGGACATTCCATCCGAAAGCAGCAGATTACACTTTCTTCTCAAGTGCATATGGAACATTCTCCAGGATACATCACATCTTAGGTCACAAATCAAGCCTCGGTAAATTTAAGAAAATTGAAATCATATCAAGCATCTTTTCCGACCACAACGCTATGAGATCAGAAAATAATTACAAGGAAAAAAGGAAAAAACACAAACACATGAAAGCTAAACAATACGTTACTAAATAACTAAGAGATCACTGAAGAAATCAAAGAGGAAATCAAAAAATACCTAGAGACAAAATGACAATGACTACACGATGATCCAAAACCTATAGAATGCAGTGAAAGTAGTTCTAAGAGGGAAGTTTATAGCAATAGAATCCTACCTCAAGAAACAAAAAAAATCTCAAATAAACAATCTAACCTTACACCTAAAGGAACCAGAGAAAGAAGAACAAACAAAACCCAAAGTTAGTTGAAGGAAAGAAATCATAAAGATCAGAGCAGAAATAAATGAAATAGAAACAAAACAATAGCAAAGCTCAATAAAACGAAAAGCTGGTTCTTTGAGAAGATAAACAAAATTGATAACTTTTAGCCAGACTCATCAAGAAAAAGAAAGAGCAGACTCAAATCAATAAAGTTAGAAATGAAAAAGGAGAAGTTACAATGGACACCACAGAAATACAAAGCATCATAAGAGACTACGACAAGCAACTCTGTGCCAATAAAATGGACAACATGAGCAATGGACAAATTCTTAGAAAGGTGTAACCTTCCAGGACTGAACCAGGAAGAAATAGAAAATATGAACAGACTGATCACAAGGAAGGAAATTGAAACTGTGATTAAAAATCTCCCAACAAACAAAAGTGCAGGATCAGATGGCTTCACAGGTGAATTCTATCAAACATTCAGAGAAGAGCTAACACCCATCCTTCTCAAACTCTTCCAAACAATTGCAAAGGAAGGAACATCCCCAAACTCATTCTACAAGACCACCATCACTCTGATACCAAAACCAGACAAAGATACTACAAAAAAAGAAAATTACAGACCAATATAACTGAAGAAAATAGATGCAAAAATCCTCAACAAAATGCTAGCAAACAGAATCCAACAGCACATTAAAAGGATAATACACCATGATCAAGTGGGTTTTATCCCAGGGATGCAAGGATTCTTCAATATACGCAAATCAATCAATGTGATACACCATATTAACAAATTGAAGAATAAAAACCATATGATCATTTCAATAGATGCAGAAAAAGCTTTTGACTAAATTCAACACCCATTTATGATAAAAACTGTCCAGAAAGTGGGCATAGAGGGAACCTACCTCAACATAATAAAGGCCATATACGACAAACCCACAGCAAAAATCATTCTCAATGGTGAAAAACTAAAAGCATTTCCTCTAAGATCAGGAACAAGACAAGGATGTCCACTCTTGCCACTATAATTCAATACAGTTTTGGAAGTCCTAGCCATGGCAATCAGAGAAGAAAAAGAAATAAAAGGAATACAAATTGGAAAAGAAATAAAACTGTCACTGTTTACAGGTGACATGATACTATACATAAAGAATCCTAAAGATGCCACCAGAAAACTACTAGAGCTAATCAATGAATCTGGTAAAGTTGCAGCATACAAAATTAAAGCACAGAAATGTCTTGCATTCATATACACTAACAATGAAAGATCAGAAAGAGAAATTTAGGAAACAATCCCATTCACCATTGCTACAAAAAGAATAAAATACCTGGAATAAACCTACCTAAGGAGGTAAAAGACCTGTACTCAGAAAACCATAAGACACTGATGAAAGAAATCAAAGATGACACAAACAGATGGAGAGATATACCATGTTCTTGGATTGGAAGAATCAATATTGTGAAAATGACTATACTACCTAAAGCAATCTACAGATTCAATACAATACCTATCAAACTACCAATGGCATTTTTTACAGAACTAGAACAAAAAATCTTAAAATTTGTATGGAGACACAAAAGACCCTGAATAGCCAAAACAATCTTGAGGGAAAAAAATGGAGCCAGAGGAATCAGACTCCCTGACTTCAGACTATACTACAAAGCTACAGTAATCAAGACAATATGGTATTGGCACAAAAACAGAAATATAGACCAATGGAACAGGATAGAAAGCCCAGAGATAAACTGATGCACCTATGGTCAACTAATCTATGACAAAGGAGGCAAGGATATACAATGGAGAAAAGACAGCCTCTTCAATAAGTGGTGCTGGGAAAACTGGACAGTTACATGTAAAAGAATGAAATTAGAACACTCCCTAAAACCATATACAAAAATAAACTCAAAATGGATTAAAGACCTAAATGTAAGACCGGACACTATAAAACTCTTAGAGGAAAACATAGGAAGAACACGCTTTGACATAAATCACAGTAAGATCTTTTTTGACCTACCTCCTAGAGTAATGGAAATGAAAACAAAAATAAACAAATGGGACCTAATGAAACTTCAAAGCTTTTGCATAGCAAAGGAAACTACAAACAAGACGAAAAGACAACCCTCAGAATGGGAGAAAATATTTGCAAAAGAATCAATGGACAGGGCTTCCCTGGTGGCGCAGTGGTTGAGAATCTGCCTGCTAATGCAGGGGACACGGGTTCGAGCCCTGGTCTGGGAAGATCCCACATGCCGCGGAGCAACTAGGTCCGTGAGCCACAACTACTGAGCCTGCGCGTCTGGAGCCTGTGCTCCGCAACAAGAGAGGCCACGATAGTGAGAGGCCCACGCACTGCGATGAAGAGTGGCCCCCGCTTGCCACAACTAGAGAAAGCCCTTGCACAGAAATGAAGACCCAACACAGCCAAAAATAAATAAATAAATTTAAAAAAACACAAAAAACTCCATCCCACACCACAGTCTTTAAAAAAAAAAAGAATCAATGGACAAAGGACTAATCTCCAAAATATATAAACAGCTCATGCAGCTCAATATTAAAAAAACAAACAACCCAATCCAAAAATGGGCAGAAGACCTAAATAGACATTTCTCCAAAGAAGACATACAGATGGCCAAGAGGCACCTGAAAAGCTGCTCAACATCACTAATTATTACAGAAATGCAAATCAAAACTACAATGAGGTATCACCTCACACCGGTTAGAATGGGCATCATCAGAAAATCTACAAACAACAAATGCTGGAGAGGGTGTGGAGAAAAGGGAATCCTCTTGCACTGTTGGTGGGAATGTAAATTGATACAGCCACTATGGAGAACAGTACAGAGGTTCCTTAAAAAACTAAAAAGAGAATTAACATATGAGCCAACAATCCCACTACTGGGCATATACCCAGAGAAAACCATAATTCAAAAAGACACATGCACCCCAATGTTCACTGCAGCACTATTTACAATAGCCAGGTCATGGAAGCAACCTAAATGCCCATCAACAGATGAATGGATAAAGAAGATGTGGTACATATATACAAAGGAATATTACTCAGCCATAAAAAGGAACAAAATTGGGTTTTGTAGAGACGTGGATGGACCTAGAGACTGTCATACAGAGTGAAGTAAGTCAGAAAAACAAATATCGTATATAAATGATTATATGTGGAATCTAGAAAAATGGTACAGATGAAGCGGTTTGCAAGGCAGGAATAGAGACACAGATGTAGAGAACAAATGTATGGACACCAAGAGGGGAAAGCGGGGGCAGGGTAGTGTTGGTGGCGGTGGGATTAATTGAGAGATTGGGATTGACATATATACATTAATATGTATAAAAGAGATAACTAATAAGAACCTGCTGTATTAAAAAATAATAAAATAAAATTCAAAAAAAAAAAAAAGAACATACATGGTAGGTAAAGGGCCAAGGTCAGAATCAACCGTTAAGCATTAAAGAAAGGGTCTTAGGTTTTTGTTTCTTGCTTATATTTACAGTCGTGGGATGAGAATCAAAACTATGAGAGTGGTGTGACAGAAACTAAAAAACAAATGATAAATTTTTAGAAAAGAATGTTACTTGATCACAAAAACCAACTCTTCCTCTCCATTTAAAAACTTCAGTATCCAAATACGGAAAAATCTTTACCTGCAAAGGCTCTAAAAAAGAAATATATATCCCGTATTTGGGAGAATATTCAAGAAATAGTATAAATAAGATAGAAAAATGGGAAATATAAATGGAAATTACTAAAAGCTGAATCACAATTAATGTGTCTCGGAAACTATCTCTATGATCATTACTACCATCAATATCATCATCACTGTCATCCATTGAGTACTTATATGCCAAGCATTGTTAGAATTTCTTTAGATATATTAACTTCCGAAATTCCCCTAATAAGGTTATGAAGTAGGTACTGTTATTATCCATTTGAAAGGTAAGGAAACCAGTGCTAAGAGCTAACTTTCCTAGGGTCATAAAGCTACTATGTGGTAGAGCTGAAATTCCAGCCCAAGCAGTGTAGCTGCAGAGCCCATGTTTTTATCCATCATATTATACTTCTCCAAGTCAGCAGGAAGTCTCAGAATCCCACAAATATTCACCAATTCAAGATAGACAATTGGAAACACAAGAACTCTTGCACTCAAAATTCACTTTCTTGCTGAGGTTGAAAGCATGTGAAATCACCAATGATGGGAAACCGTAGGATAAATATCATGACAAAAAAATCAAAAGCCAATGACAATGGAACATCACCCTGACTTGAAGAAGCATAATGAAGTCTGATGAAGCATTGGGGAGGAAGACTGAAGACAAAGCCAGATGTAGAAAACTGGCCTCTGGTGTAATGGTTTCACTAATCACTATGTGAACAAAAGCCAATATAAAATAATTTTGCTGTTACTATCCAATATTGTATTAACCAAATTAGTCAAATGCACTTACAAAAACTAGCATTTAGATTTTACGTGAAGACTGAGGGAATCATTAAAATAACTCTGGAGCAAATACTTGCTATGTATGACTTTGTAAATGTAGAAACAAATTAATTTTACACTTTAGAAAAACATAAAATATGCTAGAAAAATAATAAAAATACAATTATCCACTTGGGATTTAAAAAGAACACATAGAAGATGGCAGTGTGGGAAGACGTGGAGTTAGCATCCCCCCCACAACTAGGGCGCCTGCCTGCCACTGGTGGGGGACTCTGGCGCCCAAGGAGATGGGAGGGACCCCAAAGTGAACCAAAGTGAACCGGTAGGACGTAGGGGGACTGAGCGGGGAGAGGAGAAGTGAAGGCCAGACAGGATCAGCACCCCTGAAGCGGGGGAGATCAGGAGAGGAAGGTGGGAGGGACTCTCTGGGAAGAGCGGGAGAGGAGCAGAGGGAGATTGCCCCGCCCACTCAGCCCGGGGAGCCTGCTGAGCTCCCAGGCGGATCCCCTGCCCTCCAAAGCCCCCTCCAGGTCACGTGGGTCCTTGGGGGCATAGGAAGGAGGCCAAGGGGAGAACCAGAGAGGCAGGCAGGAGGGGCCCTCTGGGAGGAGCAGGAGAGGAGCAGAAGGGCGACTGCCCTACCCACTCGGGTACGGGGAGCCTGCTGAGTTTGCAGGCAGATCCCCTGCCCTCCAAACCCCCCTCTAGTCTGCATGGGTCCTTGGGGGCATAGGAGGGAGGCCGGGGAGATCATGAGAGGCAGGCAGGAGGGGCCTTCCCAGACCAGAGGAGCAGGAGAGGAAGAAGTTCATTTGCCCCACCCACTCGAGCCCAGGAAGCCTCCTGGGCTCCCAGGTGAGGTCCGCTGCCCTCTGAGACCAGGGGTGGGGGACACGCCTGGGCCTCTTCTGTTCCTTGAGCCTAAGCCTCACCCCCCACAGCCCCCAGGGCCTTTTCCAGGCCTGTGGGTCCTGAGCAGTGGCACCGCCCACCACCCAAACCTTGCCCTTGCTTAGGCCCTGCCCTCCACAGCCAAGTCCTTTCCCCCCCTCCTTTTTCTTTTTTCTTTTCCCTCCTCTTTTTTATTATTGTGGTACAGATGTACCTTCCAGTTGTTGATACATCTATATTTTAAATTTTATATTCTTCCTAACACATCTGTTAGTTTCCCAGTCTAATTTTATTTTTTACTTTGTTATTGTTTTTTTTTTTTTTTTGCCACCCCAGGTGGCTTGCAGGATCTTGGTTCACGAGCATGGGGTCAGGCTGTAGCTCCTGCAGTGGGAGCTCTGAGTCCGAACCACTGGACTAACAGAGAACCTCAGACCCCAGGGAATACTCAACGCAGTGAGGTCTCATGGAGATCCTCATCTCAGCAACAAGACACAGCTCTATCCAATAGCCTACAAACTCCAGTGTTGGAAGCCTCAGGCCAAACAACCAGTAAGACAGGAACACAATCCCACTCATAAAAAAGAAAAAAAAAAAGAGACAGCAAAAAAATATGTCACAGATGAAGGAGCAAGGTTAAAAACCTACAAGACCAAATAAATGAAGAGGAAATAGGCCATCCACCTGAAAAAGAATTCAGAGTAATGAGAGTAAAGATGATCCAGAATCTCGGAAATAGAATGGAGGCATGGATTGAGAAAATACAAGAAATGTTTAACAAAGATCTAGAAGAACTAAAGAACAAACAGAGATGAACAACACAATAACTGAAGTGAAAAATACACTAGAAGGAATCAATAACAGAATAACTAAGGCAGAAGAACGAATAAGTGAGCTGGAAGACAAAATGGTGGAAATAACTGCCGAGGAGCAGAATAAAGAAAGAAGAATGAAAAGAATTGAAGACAATCTCAGAGACCTCTGGGACAACAATAAACACACCAACATTTGAATTATAGGGGTCCCAGAAGAAGAAGAGAAAAAGAAAGGGTCTGAGAAAATATCTGAAGAGATTATAGTTGAAAACTTCCCTCACATGGGAAAGGAAATAGTCACCCAAGTCCAGGAAGCACAGAGAGTTCCATACGGGATAAACCCTAGGAAAAACACACCAAGACACATGTTAATCAAACTAACAAAAATGAAATTCAAAGAAAAAATATTAAAAGCAGCAAGGGAAAAACAAAAAATAACATACAAAGGAATCCCCATAAGGTTATCAGCTGATTTTTCAGCGGAAACTCTGCAGGCCAGAAGGGAATGGCAGGATATACTTAACGTGATGAAAGAGAAAAACCTACGACAAAGATTACTCTACCCAGCAAGGATCTCATTCAGATTTGACGGAGAAATCAAAAGCTTTACAGACAAGCAAAAGCTAAGAGAATTCAGCACCACCAAACCAGGTTTACAACAAATGCTAAAGAAACTTCTCTAAGTGGGAAACACAAGAGAAGAAAAAGACCGACAAAAAAAACCCCCAAAACAATTAAGAAAATGGTAATAGGAACATACATATCGATAACAACCTTGAATGTAAACGGACTACATGAACTAACCAAAAGACACAGACTGGCTGAATGGATACAAAAACAAGACCCATACATATGCTGTCTACAAGAGACCCACTTCAGACCTAGGGATACATACAGACTGAAAGTGAAGGGATGGAAAAAGATACTCCATGCAAATGGACATCAAAAGAAAGCTGGAGTAGCAATACTCATATCAGATAAAATAGACTTTAAAATAAAGACTGTTACAAGAGATAAGGAGGGACACTACATAATGATCAAAGGATCAATCCAAGAGGAAGATATAACAATTATAAATGTTTATGCACCCAACATAGGAGCACCTCAATACATAATGCAAATGCTAACAACTATGAAAGGAGAAATTGACAATAACACAATAATAGCAGGGGACTTTAATACCCCACTTACACCAATGGACAGATCATCCAAACAGAAAATAAATAAGGAAACACAAGCTTTAAATGACACAACCGACCAGATAGATCTAACCAATATTCATAGAACATTCCACCCAAAAGTAGCAGGATACACTTTCTTCTCAAGTGCACATGGAACATTCTCCAGGATAGATCACATCCTGGGTCACAAATCAAGCCTCGGAAAATTTAAGAAAATTGAAATCGTATCAAGCATCTTTTCTGACCACAACACTATGAGACTGGAAATCAATTACAGAAAAAAAAACTGTAAAAAACACAAATACATGGAGGCTAAACAGTGCACTACTAAATAACCAAGAGATCACTGAAGAAATCAAAGAAAAAATTAAAAAATACATAGAAATAAATGACAATGAAAACATGGCAACCCAAAACCTATGGGACGCAGCAAAAGCAGTTCTAAGAGGGAAGTTTATAGCAATACAATCTCGCCTCAAGAAACAAGAAAAATCTCAAATAAACAATCTAACCCTACACTTAAAATAACTAGAGAAAGAAGAACAAACAAAACCCAAAGTCAGTAGAAGGAAAGAAATCATAAAGATCAGAGCAGAAATAAATGAAATAGAAATGAAGAAAATAGCAAAGATCAATAAAACTAAAAGCTGGTTCTTTGAGAAGATAAACAAAATTGATAAACCCTTAGCCAGACTCATCAAGAAAAAAAAGGAAGAGGACGCAAATCAATAAAATTGGAAATGAAAAAGGAGAAATCACAACTGAAACTGCAGAAATACAAAGGATTATAAGAGACTACTACAAACAACCATATGCCAATAAAATGGACAACCACGAAGAAATGGACAAATTCTTGGAAAGGTACAATTTTCCAAGACTGAACCAGGAAGAATTAGAAAATATAAACAGACCTATCACAAGTAATGAAATTGAAACCGTAATTAAAAATCTTCCAACAAACAAAAGTCCAGGACCAGATGGCTTCACAGGCAAATTCTATCAAACGTTTAGAGAAGGGCTAACACCTACCCTTCTCAAACTCTTCCAAATATTGCAGAGGGAGAAACACTCCCAAATTCATTCTATAAAGCCACCATCACCCTGATACCAAAACCAGAAAAAGATATCACAAAAAAAGAAAATTATAGACCAATATCACTGATGAACATAGAGGCAAAAATCCTCAACAAAATACTAGCAAACAGAATCCAACAGCACATTAAAAGGACCATATGCCATGATCAAGTGGGATTTATCCCAGGGATGTAAGGATTCTTCAATATACATAAATCAATCAATGTGATACACCACATTAACAAATTAAGGAATAAAAACCGTATGATCATCTCAATAGATGCAGAAAAAGCTTTTGACAAAATTCAACACCCATTTATGATCAAAACTCTCCAGAGAGTGGGCATAGAGGGAACCTACCTCAACATAATAAAGGCCACAGACGACAAACCCACAGCAAGCATCACACTCAATGGTGAAAAACTGAAAGCATTTCCACTAAGATCAGGAACAAGACAAGGATGTCCACTCTCGCCACTCTTATTCAACATAGTTTTGGAAGTCCTATCCACAGCAATCAGAGAAGAAAAAGAAATGAAAGAAATACAAATTGGAAAAGAAGAAGTAAAACTGTCACTGTTTGCCGATGACATGATACTATACATAGAAAATCCTAAAGATGCCACCAGAAAACTACTAGAACTAATCAATGAATTTGGTAAGGATGCAGGATACAAAATTAATGCACAGAAATCTCTGGCATTCCTATACACCAACAATGAAAAATCAGAAAGAGAAATTAAGGAAAAATCCCATTCACGATTGCAACAAAAGAATAAAACACCTAGGAATAAACCTGCCTAAGGAGGTGAAAGATTTGTATTCAGAAAACCATAAGACACTGATGAAAGAAATCAAAGATGACATAAACAGATGGAGAAATATACCATGTTCTTGGATTGGAAGAATCAATATTGTGAAAAGACTATACTACCCAAAACAATCTACAGATTCAATGCAAGCCCTATCAAAATACCAGTGGCATTCTTCAAAGAATTAGAACAAAAAATTTTACTATTTACAATAGCCAGGACATGGAAGCAACCTAAATGTCCATCAACAGATGAATGGATAAAGAAGATGTGGCACATATATATAATGGAATATTACTCAGCCATAAAAAGAAACTAAACTGAGTTATTTGTAGTGAGGTGGATGGACCTAGAGTCTGTCATACAGAGTGAAGTAAGTCAGAAAGAGAAAAACAAATACTGTATGCTAACACATATATGGAATCTAAAAAAAAAAAAAAAGGTTCTCATGAACCTAGGGGTAGGACAGGAATAAAGATTCAGACGTAGAGAATGGACTTGAGGACATGGGGAGAGGGAAGGGTAAGCTGGGATGAAGTGAAAGAGTAGCATGGACATATATACACTACCAAATGTAAAACAGACAGCTAGTGGGAAGCAGCGGCATAGCACAGGGATTTCAGCTCAGTGCTTTGTGACCACCTAGAGGGGTGGGATAGGGAGGGTGGGAGGGAGGGAGGCGCAAGAGGGAGGGGATATGGGGATATATGTATACATATAGCTGATTCACTTTGTTATACAGCAGAAACTAACACACCATTGTAAAGCAATTATACTCCAATAAAGATGTTAACAAATAAATTAATTAATTAAATAAAATACATGAGGAGTGCCTTTTTTAATGTAAAAAAAGAGACATGAGACATGGAGAAGAGAAAGGAAAATGACAGACATAATTTAGTGTCAACATTAGTGGTAAATGGATTTAACAATCAAAAAGGCAGAGACTGTCAGACTGGATAGAAAAACAAGATCAAACTATATGCTGTCTATAGGAGACATACTTTAGGTTCAAACATAAAAATAAGTTGAAATAAATTGATGGGAAAAGATATATCATGCAAAGAATAACCATAAAAATGCTGGAGTGAATATACTAATATTAGACAAAACAGACTTTAAAACAAAAACTGGGGACTTCCCTGGTGGTCCAGTGGTTAAGAATCCACCTTCCAATGCAGGGGACATGGGTTCGATCCCTGGTCAGGGAACTAAGATCCCACATGCTGCGGGGCAAATGAGCCTGCACGCCACAACTACTGAGCCTGTGCACCACAACTAGAGAGCCCATATGCCTCAACTAGAGCCCATGTGCCACAACAACAGAGTCCACGTGCTCTGGAGCCTGTGCGCCGCAACAAAGAGCCCATGTGCCGCAACTAAGAACTGACACAGCCAAATAAATAAATAAATATTTTAAAAAGGAAATCAATAAAATAGAGAACAGAAAAATAATAGAAAGAATCAATAAGACCAAAAATTGGTTCCTTGAAAAGATCAACAAAATTGACAAACCTTTAAGTTGACTGACCAAGAAAAAGAGAGAACGCTCAAAGCATTAAACTCAGGAATGAAAGAGGAGACATTACTACTAACCTTACAGGATTAAAAAGGATTATAGGGGAATATTATGAAAAACAGTATGGTAACAAATTAGATGATTTAGATGAAATGGACAAATTCCTAGAAAGACACAAAGTAATGAAACTGCTCAAGGACAGAAAAAAAGAAAATCTGAATAAACCTGTATCAAGTAAAGAGATTCAGTTAGTAATCAAAAAACTACCCACAAAAAAAAGCTCAGGGCTAGATGGCTTCACTGGTAAATTCTACCAAACACCAAAGAACAGTTAATACCAATACTTCACAAAATCTCCCAAAATAGAAGAGGAGTGAACGCTCCTTCTATGAGGCCAGTATTACCCTGATATACCAGACGCAGACAAAAAAAAAAGAAAACTACAGATCACTATCTCTTATTAATACAGAGGTAAAAATCCTCAACAAAATGCTAACTAATTTAATCTAACAATATATAAAAAGGGAACACAGATGTTTATAACAGCTGTAATTCATAATTGCCAACACCTGGAAGCAATCAAGACGTCCCGTAGTAGGTGAATGGATAAATAAATTGTGGTACATCCAGATAAAGGAATATTACTCAATGCTAAAAAGAAATGTGCTATCAAACCAGGAAAACACATGGAGGAACCTTAAATGCATATAACTAAGTGAAAGAAGCTGACTTGAAAAGGCTATATACAGTATGATTCCACTATATGACATTCTGGAAAAGGCAAAACTACAGAGACAGTAATAAGATTAGTGGATACCAGGGGCTGGAGGAGAGGAGAGCAATGACTAGACAGAGCACACAGGATTTTTAGGTCAGTGAAAATACTCTGTATGATACTATAATGACAGACACATGTATATACATTTGTCCAAATCCATAGATTATACAACACCAAGAGTGAGCCTGAATGTAAACTATTAGACTTTGGGTGATTATGATGTGTCAGTATAGGTCCATCAATTATAACAATGTACCACTCTGATGCGGGATGCTGATAATGGGGGAGGCTATGCATGTGTGGGGGCAAAGGGTATATGGGGAATTCCTGTACCTTCCTCTCAACTTTGCCATGAACCTGAAATTGCTCTTTAAAAACAAACAAACAAAAAAATATATAAAGGATTATGTGCCATCACCAAGTGGGATTTATCCCAGGAATGCAATACTGATTTAACATCTGAAAATAAACTAATGTAATACTCGATGCCGATAGAATAAAGAACAAATCCATACGATCCTCTCAACAGATGCAGAAAAAGCACTTGAAAAAACTCAATACCTTTTCATGAGAAAAACACTCAACAAACTAGCAAAAAAGAGGAACTTCCTCAATGTGTTATAAGACATCTACAAACACCCCACAGCTAACATCATACTAAATGTGAAAGACTAGATGCTTTCCCCTTATGGTCAGGAACAAGACAAGGATGTACATTCTTACCACTTCTATTAACATTGCAGTGAAGGTTCTAAATAGAGCAATTAGGCAAGAAAATAAAAGGCATCCAGATTGGGAAGGAGAAAATACAACCATCTCTATTTTCAGATGACATGATTTTCAGAAAACATAAAAAATCCACTAAAATTTTATTAGAACTAATAAACAACTTCAGCAAGGTTGCAGAATATAAGATCAATAGTAAAAACCCAATTGTATAACTACACATTTGCAGTGAACATCCAAAAATGAAATCAGGGAAAACAAATCCCATTTACAATAGCATCAGAAAGAATAAAATACTGCTCAAGATGGTGGAGTAGAAAGACCCTGAGCTCACATCCTCTCATGGGCACACCAAAATTACAGCTAATTTACAGAGCAACTGTTGATGAAAAAGACTGAAACCTATAAAGAGAACGAACCACAACAAGATGGGTAGGAGTGGTAGAGTCAACGTATAGTCAAGACCCATACTCCTGGATGGGAAACACACAAATGGGAGAATAATTACAATTGCAGAGGTTTTCCACAAGGAGCAAGGGGTCTGAGCCCCACATCGGGCTCTAGAGCCTGAGGATCCTGCACTGGGGAAGACAAGCCCCCAGAGCATTTGGCTTTGAAGGCCAGTGGGGCTTACTTTCAGGTGACCCAGAGGATTGTAGGAAACAGAGACTCCACTCTTAGAGGGCGCACACAAAATCTCACGTGCTCTGGGACTCAGGGGAGCAGCAGGAATTTGAAAGGAGCCTGGTTCAGACCCCGCTGCTGACCTTGGAGAGTCTTCTGGAGAGGCAGGATGCAACCTGAGCTCACCCTGGGGACATAGAAACTGGCAGCAGCCACTTTGGGGAGTTCGTTCAACCACATGGACACTGGTGCTGGCAAGTGCCATTTTGGAATCTTCTCTGTAGCTTATTAGCCTTGGGACTCAGCTCCACACTGCCCACAAGTTTGTAGGCAAAAGTACTGTGACTCCTAAGGCCCACCAATTAGCCAGGCAGGGACACAGACCCATCCACCAGCAAGCAGGCTGCCTTAAGATTCTCTGAGCCCACAGCCACCCCTGGACATGACCCTGTCCACCAGGGGGCCCAGGACCCAGCCCCACACACCAGAGATGAAAATGTTGAGAGATGATACAAACATGAAGGATGGAGAATGAAGATCTAATCTAAAAGCTATATACATTGCCAAGGAACCAGAATAAAAGAAAACCCAAAAACACAAATGGAAAAAAAAAAAAAACTTGGAGTTGAAATAAAATTGAGATATTATGACTATGTGAAAGGAAAAAACGAATGAAAAAAAAGGGTAAATTGTAACTGTGGATAGGCAATGGTTTTTTAAGATATGACACCAAAAGCACAAGCAACAAAAGAAAATTAAATAAAAATGGACATCAGAAAAATGTAAAAATCTTGTGCTTTCAAGGACATCATCAAGAAAGTGAAAAGACAACCCATAGGCTGGGAGAAAATATTTACAGATCATATACCAGATAAGAAACATATCTAGAATATATATGAAGATCTCTTACAATTAAATAATAAAAAGACAAACCAATTAAAAAATGGGCAAAGGATCTAAATAAACATTTCTTCAAAGAAGATATACAAATGGCCAATAAGCACATGAAAAGATGCTCAACATCACTAATTACCAGGTACACGTAAATCAAAATCACAATGAAATATCACTTCACAACCACTAGATGGTTATAATCAAAAGGACAGATAATAATAAGTGTTGATGAGGATGTGGAGAGACTAGAATCCTCATCCACTGCTGGTGGAAACGTAAGATGGTACAACTGTTGTGTAAAATAGTGGGGCAGTTCCTTAAAAAGTTAAATGTAGAGTTACTGTATAAGCTAGCAATTCCACTACATATAATGAGAGAACTAAAAATATTGCCCACATAAAAACTTGTACACAAATGTTCTTAGCTACATTATTTGTAATAGCCAAAAAGTGGAAATAATTCAAATGTCCATTAACTGATAAAAAGATAAATAAAATATGTCATATTCAGGACTTTCCTGGTGGCGCAGTGGTTAAGAATCTGCCTGCCAATGCAGGGGACATGGGTTCGAGCCCTGGTCCAGGAAGATCCCACATGCTGTGGAGCAACTAAGCCATGCACCGCAACTACTGAGCCTGAGCTCTAGAGCCCATGAGCGACAACTACTGAGCCCCTGTGCCACAGTTACTGAAGCCCACATGCCTAGAGCCCATGCTCCGCAACAACAGAAGCCACTGCAATGGGAAGCCCGTGCACCACAACGATGAGTAGCCCCCACTTGCCACAACGAAGACCCAACACAGCCAAAAAAATAAAATATAAATAAATAAATACATTTATAAAAAAAGTCATATTCATATAAGAGAATACTATTTGGAAATAAAAAGAAACAAAGTACTGATACAAGCTACAAAATGGATGAGCCTTGAAAACATTATGCTGAGTGAAAGAAAACAGTCACAAAGGACCATATATTATATGATTCCATTTACATGAATGTCCAGAATAGGCAAATCCATAGAAACAGAAAGTACAAAGGAGACTTGGGGGGAAATGGGAAGTGATAGCTCATGGGTACAGAGTTCCTTTTTAGGGTGATGAAATGTTCTAACATTGATTGTGGTAATGGCAACTCATACTAAAAATCATTGAATTATATACTTTAAATGTGTCAATTTTATGGTATGTGACTTATATGTCAACAAAGTGTTTTTTAGGTTGTGAGACTGTTTCAATGTATTTCAAGTTTTAAAAAAATTCCAATAAAAATAATTCCATCAGAAAATGTTACTGATTAACTTGATTATTATTCCACAAATATTCATTTGTGTCTCTAGCTAATGTCCCATCCCCCAGTGTGGGCCCTGAATGAGCCATTTGTTAGAGCTAAAGGAATGTCAGTGAACATGATGTGAGTTGAGGCCTGAAATGCGCTTATACCTGTTAAAAACAAGACAACAGGCCCAAAATGGAGTCACTTATGCTAAGCCTCATGTCACCAAACTGAGACTTACCTACAATTTCAGCCTCTCCTAGAAATAAAACCTTAAACTAGTCAAGCAGGAATCACCTGATCAGCATTAGTGAGGTAATCTGCCTGATAGACCCTATCATCCCCTAAAGGAAAGTAACCTGGCCAGAACCAATCCACTTTTTGCTACTCTAACTTCCTTATTCCCACTCCCTTCTGCCTATAAAAGTCTTTGACTTGGTACAGCTCCTCAGAGTTCTATGTATCTGCTAGATTGGATGTTCCCTGACTCATGAATCATTGAATAAAGCCAATAAGATCTTCAAAATGTAATCAGTTGAATTTTGTTTTTAAACACATCCTTGACTTGGTTCATGTACTCCAGTGATCTGGCAAGTGAAGACCCTGCCCCAGAAAGCTGCTGCTCTTTCACCTGAATGAACGCACGTGGAGGAGATGTGCCCATGCCACAGCCTGAGTCAGGGCCAGGTGATCTGCAGCCCAAAGCAGAGCCCAAAGCCCACATAGTCAACCTGCATGAGCATAAAGGTCTCATAAAAGCAGCAGAAAAGCTGAAAAGATACCTGATTGAAAATTTTTCAAAGAATTAGGCTCTCAAAATGGAGCTGGATTTAGATATTTTTACTGGTTAACAGGCTGTAGAGTCTGACATCATGAGTTCAAATCCTGGCTTCAAAATTTAATCGTGTGGGAATTCCCTGCCAGTCCAGTGGTTAGGACTCGGCGCTTTCACTGCCATGGCTCGGGTTCAATCCCTGGTTGGGAACTAAGATCCCACAAGCCTCACAGCGCAGCCAAAAACAAAAAAAGTTTTTTTTTAAACTAAAATCGACAAATAGCCAAATTTGAGCCTCATCTGTAAAGTGGCGTTTTCCTCCAAGGGGTGTTATGAGGACTAAATGAGACCAAAAACTGTGAAGCACTCAGAACTGAGGTTGGCACCCAATAATCATTCAATAAATGTTTCAGGAATAGATAACCCCTATGGAATATGAACCACTAAAAAAAATAGGGAAGAACAACAACAAAGAAAATATATTTTCTACTAGTGCTAGTAAATTAGCATTAAAACATCTTTCCCACTAACTAGTAAATTAGCATAAATTTCATACCAAAAAAAAAAATTGTACTCCTGCCAAAAATTATAAAACAAGTAACAAAAGTAAATATGGGTTAATTTCTAACTGTATAAAATGATGAATCAGTGCTTTAGAACAAATAGTCTATTTTCCTAAGATGTTGACTCTCTTTACATACATATGTCAAGAATTCCATATTAGGAGCAAGGAACAAAGAGGATTGTTAAAAAACACAAATTCACAGTTCGTGTCATTAAATTTTATTCCTCCTCCTGTCAGACAGAACCAAGAAAAAGATGAGTATCTCCTGGGCCCTGGCAGGAAGCCTTAGCATTTCCAGAGGTCCTGCTGGTATCACAGCAGTTTCCTCTCCTTCATTTTTATGATACTTAATATGATAAATCTTTTTTTAAAAATAACAAAGTTTACAGTGAAGGCATAAAGGTAATTACATGTTAGTTCTATGGTATATATGCTGACTGGCAACTTTTTTCTTTCTGACCGGCAACTTTTTGTATAAGTTTTTTTTTTTCCTTAAAGTCACACAAACATTAAACGAATATTCTTCTTTTTAAAACTTAGAGCATAACACATAACATTTTTCATATTTTTTCTTGGATATTTTACACACTTATTTTTCAAATGTCTTCTACACTCAGCTTGAATAGACTTGCCTTAAAAAGAATATTTAGAATATTTGAGATTCCAATAAATCTCAAGATTAAAGAGAATTTATATTGATTTAATAATGATGATCTTTTCCAAAAAAAGTATGTATTAAAAATTTATTCAAATCCTCTTTTAGGTCTCAGTAATGCTTTAAAGGTTTCTTTCTCCCATATACATCGGATACATTTTTTTTTTCCTTTAGGATTTTGTTTCTACTCTTAACATTTTTCTTCCATTGTATTTATTTTTTAATTTTAATTTTTTTTGGCTGCACCGTGAGGTTTGCAGGATATTAGTTCCCCGACCAGGGAATGAACCTGGGCCATGGCAGTGAAAGCACCGAGTCCTAACCACTGGACTGCCAGGGAATTCCCACCTTCCATTTTACTTTTGAACTGATTAGTGGTTTGTATATAGAAATGCTGTTGATTTCTGTATATTAATTTTGTTTCCATACTGTATTGAATTCTCTCGTTTCCTCTTCAACTGCCCACATACATAATTGTATCGCCTAGATATAATTTTTTATGCACCTTCCCAATTTTTATCTTTTTTTTCTTTTCTATATGCATATAGAATTACAGTAAATAAATGTGGTACCATGAGTAATCTGGTCATGTTCCTGACTTTAGTAGGAATATGTATCATTTCCCGCAGGAAACATGGTTCTGGCCTTTAGCTTAGTATGTGTGTAGAATAATTTTTTAAAATATCATGTTAAGGAAGTGTCCTTTTACTTCTATTTTATAAATAGATCCTCTTTAAAAAATCTCAAATTCTGATTTAAAAAAAAATTAGTAGCTCTATGGAGCTGATTATATATTTTTTTGAATATGATAAATTATATTAATGGATTTCCTTAAATTGAAACATCTTTCTGATAGACAGAAAAAAATGTTTCACTCAATTCTTCTCCAATTACAGACAGTCCCCAACCTAAGATAGTTTAACTTATGAATTTTCGACTTTACAATGGTGCAAAAGTGATACACACAGAAAACATAGATACCTTGAATTTTAAGTTTTGATCTTTTCTCAGGCTAGCTTTATGTGGTATGATACTCTCTGGTGATGCCGGGCAGCGGCAACAAGCCATAGCTCCCAGTCAGCCATGTGATCACATGGGTAAACAACCAGTACACCCTTAAAACCATTCTATACCCATTAAACCATTCTGTTTTTCATTTTCAGTACAGCAGTCAATAAATCACATGAGATATTCAACACTTTATTATCAAATAGGCTTTGTGTTAGATGATTGAAGGCTAATGTAAGTGTTCTCAGCGTATTTAAGGTAGGCTAAACTAAGCTATGATGTTTGGTAGGTTAGGTGTATTAAATGTATTTTCAATTTATGCTATTTTCAAGTTATGATGGGTTTATCAGGATGTAAGTCAGGAAGGTCTGTAGTCTACAATTCTTTGCAATTCCAATTAAAATCCCAACAGCGTTTTTTCCTTAGAGCTAGATAAACTGATTCTAAAATTCAAATGAAAGCACAGAGGTCCCAAAGTAGCTGAGAAATTTTTTAAAACTGGAACATTTGTGTAGTGGGAAGTGGGGAAATCCCTGCCAAGCAAACAGGGTTATTATAAAGTTAAAGTAGTTAAGACAATGTAAACACATACACACACACACACACACACACACACACACACACACACACACACACACACACACAGAGCATAGTACCGGTATAGATGTAGACAAATAGATTAAAGAAACAGAATAAAGAGCCTAGAAACGATTAAGCATGTATATTATAAAGGTGGCATCACAAAGTAAAGATCTATTTAACAAATGGTATTGGAACACTGGTCACCTACATGCAAAAATAATTTTACTGATATAATTATCAGTAAATTCCTACCTTGGACCAATTACAAAATTGAATTCCAGTTGGATCAAAGACTAAATATGAAAAGCAAAGCTTTGAAAAGAAACTGTAACATAACATTAGGAAAGATATCTTATAAAATACCAACATTGGCAACTCATGAAAGAAGACTATTAAACATTAATGTTGCATATGTCATTTCAAAGAGGGCTTATGAGACCAAAACCAGGAGCTCTTAATGCTGTGACCAAAGACTGAAGTTCTCCATGGGATGTAATAATAGTCACTCAACAGTGCTATGTCTTCCTGAGGATATACAAGATTTAACCACTTATATCCATGATTGCTGATATGGGAAAGTAAAAATAAATGTTTCCCAAGTTTAACAACAACAATAAAAATTAATGTTGCATATTAATTTTGACTGAATTCTTACTGTATGCACAAACTTATCATATGCTAGATGAAACTATCCAAATTTAAAGTTTATATACAACAAAAGATACACGATAACATATAAGTGACAAATTAGAAGAAGATATCTCCATAAATCCTAATGCTGAAGCAGGCATTCTTAAAATCCCTTAATTTCAAGTAGAAAAAGGACTAATGGCATAAAATGGACAAATAATATGAACAGTCAATTGGCAAAATTTGCATTTCTTCACTCATGAGTGGATTTCCATTTGTACAGTATCATAAGAGTGTGGTCCTAGAGTCAGGTTGCATGGGTTTGAATCCTGGCTTTACTGCACACTAGATGCATGAAGTTATGTAAGTTTCTTAATCTGTGTGCTTCACTTCCTTTCTCTGTAAAAATTAAAATAATATCTACCTTACACACTTCTGATAATGATTACATGAAATAAGCTATGTTAAGCTTATAGCACAATATACCTGGCACATAATAGGTACTCAGTAAAGCTATTATACTTATTGCTGTAGAAGATTTTTCTAGCTGCTGGGTAGTCTATTCAAATATAAATAAAAGCTGCCACGGAATATATTTACATCCATATTCTAGAATGAATGCCCAGAAACATAGGCAGTCCATTTCTGTTTGATAGTCCAGACCAAGATGTCTGGCTCTGGTGTCTGAAAGGAACTGAATGAAGTTTTTGAAAGCTTAATAGAGTGTCCTATTTGTAGATCACAACTCCTTATCTCCAGCTTTTTACTTTATAAGGAAAATTCACATGTGAACTAATTATTTGGAATCCTCTCATAAAAGATGGTTATTACCCACTAATTCAAAATACATCTAAAAAATGTATCTACAAATCTGAATAGTCTTTTTTTCTGTGACATTTTTATTTTAAAATATTTATTGGCCACTTGCATTTTTTCCAACTGCTTGCTCATGTTCTTCACCCAATTTTCTATTTTCTTAATTATTGGTTTTTAAGAATTGCTAGTATATTTCTGCATATGTATTACAAAAACTGTTTCCAGTTTTGCCTTATTACAGTGTTTATGGTAGTTTTATTGAAGAGAAGGATTAATTTTGTGAACACAAATGAGGCATCTACTCTTTTATCTTATCAGTTTCATATGTTAAAGTAAAAAAGTAGGTCAATGAATACAGCGAACACATTCAAAGACCTTTTCAGGTAGAAAGATTTATATAGCTAATAATTATTAACAATATTTATCATTTATGGAGCACTTACTATGCATTTAACCCTCCCAATATTCCTATGGGGTAAGTATTATTATTATCCCCACTTACAGATGATGTAACTAAGGCCAAAGAGATTAAGAAACTTGCCCATAATCATGCACTTAGTAAGTCACTGAGCCAAGATTTGAACCCAAGTCTGTCTAGGCCCAGAAAACCACTCTGCCGAAAGGAGAAGTAACTGGATAAGCCACAGAATCATATGGTCAATAGAAGTGTGTATGTGTTTCAGGATGGAAAAGATATGAGCTGAGGAAAAAGAGGCAGTGGAAAATATTTAAAATACAGAAGTATGAGGGATTCCAGTGTTGGAAACAAAAAGAATCAACAGCAGAGGAAAATGAGTCATTTTGTAAGAAGATGAAGAATACTGTATCTTTTGAGACCATAAAAAAAAGACGTGGAGAGTTACAGATACCAGAACTATAAAAATTCTGCCACAGAATTTTAGTATATATTTTAGCTCAACTTAAAAAGTCTCGGGCTTTCCTGGTGGCGCAGTGGTTGAGAATCTGCCTGCCAATGCAGGGGACATGGGTTCGAGCCCTGGTCTGGGAAGATCCCACATGCTGCAGAGCAACTGGGCCCGTGAGCCACAACTACTGAGCCTGCGCGTCTGGAGCCTGTGCTCTGCAACAAGAGAGGCTGCGATAATGAGAGGCCCGCGCACCGCGATGAAGAGTGTCTCCCGCTTGCCACAATTAGAGAAAGCCCTCGCACAGAAACAAAGACCCAACACGCCAAAAATAAATAAATAAATAATTCTTTAAAAAAAAAAAAAAAAAGTCTCAACTGAAGGAAATATATATGGAGGATCATCTGAAAGAAGTACTCGATTTACTCTTCCTGATAATTCTAGTTTTTAATCTATGGCCAAGAAGGACTTTTAATAAACTGAGCTTAAAATCGTAAGAATTATGGAATTATTTTGGATTTCTTTTTGACCTAGGTGCCAATAAAAAGCTTTCTTCTTTCCTGAATTATAAGCTTTTTCCTCATAAGTAGTGCAAATTATGGGATGAACTTTATGTCTCAGTTTGCTTTTGCTTCTCCAGATCATATTCAAAAAAATTTTTTTAAAGATTTTTTGTATGTGGACCATTTTTAAAGTCTTTATTAAATTTGCTACAATATTGCTTCTGTTTTATGTTTTGCTTTTTGGGCCGTGAGAAATGTGGGGTCTCAGCTCCCTGACCAGGGAATTGAACCCTCAACCCCTCCATTGGAAGGGAAAGTCTTAACCACTGGACTGCCATGGAAGTTCCTCAAATTTGAACTCAAGTTTTATAATCCTGTATGGACCTGTTTCTGCATAGCCATATGTCAAATTTCCCCAGGTTCTGACCTTCTAGCTGTATTTTTCCTCACCTTGATTTTTGATTTAGTTTTTTCCAACTTACTGGTAGGTTAAGGTAACCCATTGCAACTGCATTGTAAAATAATGCAGGAAACAAATAAATGCTTAAAACGTACAAGAGGGGACTTCCATGGTGGCGCAGTGGTTAAGAATCTGCCTGCCAATGCAGGGGAGACGGGTTCGAGCCCTAGTCCAGGAGGATCCCACATGCTGCGGAGCAACTAAGCCCATGTGCCACAACTACTGAGCCGGTGTGCTGCAACTACTGAAGCCCGCACGCCTAGAGGCCGGGCTTGGCAACAAGAGAAGCCACTGCAATGAGAAGCCCGTGCACCGCAATGAAGAGTAGCCCCCGCTCGCCGCAACTAGAAAAAGCCCGCGCACAGCAACGAAGATCCAACGCAGCCAAAAATAAATTAATTAATAATAAAAAAAAAGCAACGTACAAGAGAACTGGTCATATCCTCTTCTTCCTTGAAAAGGGCAGAATCTGGAGAATACCAAGCTGAGGAAAGAGAAATAAAAATCTGTTTACTTCAGAGCTCCAGATAAAGGACTAGAGAAATCTTCAGCACCAGCTATAAGATCACCTATAATGATCCTCAGACCTTTGAGAAATATTAACCACCACCAGGCTACAGAGACACTGAAATGTACACAGATGGCTTGTAATTTAATCATACAGGGTTCTATGGGAATTTCTGGAGGGCTAAGTCTAGGGTGCCCAATGAATCTATTTCCCTAGTTTCCTGCTATTTTATTCCTAATAGGAGATTTTTTAAAGTACATAATAATAAATACCACAAAGATTTAAGGATTAAATTATTTATGAAGCACTGTAAAGAATTTGGAAAAAACTTTAATCAGAGACAGGTTACAGGCATTGTGGAACATTCATATGATGGAATGAAATGCAGTTATAATTCTAAAGACATTTTAAAATAACTTAATTGACTTATTTTTTACCCTAAAAATTTCAGGGCCTTAAGGTTAAAAATGGAAGACTGAATACTTGCATTTATTTCTGCTCTCTCTGAAACACAACCAAAACAAAAGAAACAAAAGAAACAATCTCACAAGGACAAAGAATACAGAAGATTTTAGCGGATAAGAGATGTCAACAAAATTTTGAAAGATAGAGAGCAAATGACTGGTTTCTAACTTAGAGAAAGATGAAGCTTAAGTGAGGGTGGGGAAACCATGGCAGAACACTTGAAAGGCTCAGGAATGGAGGTATTAGGTACTGCTACAGGCAGGAGTTTGGGGTGGGGCTGAAAAACAGGGAACTACATACAAGGTGGGGTTGAAGCAATGTAGAGAAAATAAGGGAATTAAGTAAAAGCTGTCAGATTGAAAGATGAAGTGCTCCCCTCAACTTTTTTCTTTTCTTTGCCTCCCAAAAGCAGGAGTCCTGGCTTATACTCCTCAAACAATCTAGGACTTCTTGCTGGGAAAACTGACTAGCTCAAAAGAAAATGCATACATATCCTGACATTTGGTCAACCTCCAACCTCGAACAAAACACCATATTAGAAAGAAGGGCAAGGAGAAGAGTGGGTGGGAGTCGGGGTGGGGTGAGGGTGATGAGGAAGGGGTTAGATAGAAAACAGAGATAAATCCTTATTTCTACTGTCAAAAGTCAATAGGAAATATCTAAAACTGAATTCAAACATTAGCAGTATGAGGATGTTATTCAGGAAAGCAGAGCTGAATACCAGAATATCCAGAAAAAAATGTTCCAAGTAATTGCCTATGGGTAGTGGGACCAGGGTATGGGAAGGAATGGAACAGGAAACTTTTGTTTACAGTTATATATTTAACAGTACTTTAAAAAAAATCTAAATGTATTTAAGAAAAATAGGAATTATATTAAAAATTTATTTTAAAAAACAGTTGTCAAGTGAATAAAATAAAAAACAAACGTCAACACGGTCAATAACTTGTGAACTTTCTTGGTAGGAGTACTGAACTTCGTAACTCTTTTTACAGACTCTCTCCTAAACTCTGCCCATCTCTGAGCCACCTCACCTGTCCTTTCCATCATCTGGGTCAAACGCTCCGTTGTCACACAGCTACTGCTGATCTCTGAAGGTTGAGATGTCATTCAGGCCTTTCCCACTCTAAACAGAGGGGTTAAGATAGGGTGCAGGTCTAGCAATTCCAGGGTCCACTCTATCTCAGGACTCCCCAGCTTCCAGGGAAGGTCTCAGATCAGGAGGTCTCCTTCCACGATAGATACCTGCTCTTCACGGTTCTTTATCCTCACATCACAGATCTGTCTTATCTTTGTGGAGCCAGGACCTGTGGGCTTATGATATAAATCCAATTTACCTGATGTCTTCTCACTGGATCCCTATGGGAACCAGCCTCCAAGGTGGCCCCCAATGATCATTGTCTTCTGGTATTCATGTCTTTCATACACCCCTCCCACACTGAATAGAGTTGACCTGTATAACCAATAGGATATTGCAGAAATGACAGTGTGTGACTTCCAAGGTTAGGTCATAAAAGACATCGTGGTTTCTGTCTTGCACATTTTTTTTTTTTTTTTTATTTATGGCTGTGTTGGGTCTTCGTTTCTGTGCGAGGGCTTTCTCTAGTTGTGGCAAGCGTGGGCCACTCTTCATCGTGGTGCGCGGGCCTCTAACTGTCATGGCCTCTCGTTGCGGAGCACAGGCTCCAGACGCGCAGGCTCAGTAATTGTGGCTCACGGGCCTAGTTGCTCCGCGGCATGTGGGATCCTCCCAGACCAGGGCTCGAACCCATGTCCCCTGCATCGGCAGGCAGATTCTCAACCACTGCGCCACCAGGGAAGCCTGTCTTGCACATTTTTGAATCACGCACTTTGAAGGAAGCCAGCCACCATGCCATGAAGACACTCAACAAGCCTCAGGGAGAGGCTTGTGCCAGCAGCCAACACCAACTTGCCAGCCATCTTGGAAGCAAATCCTCCAGTCCCCATTAGCCTTCTGATGACTGCAGCCCTGCCAGCAATTGACTGCAACTTAATGAAATATCTGAGCCAGAATACCCAGCTAAGTCACTCTCCACTCCCCAAAAACTGAGATAATAAATGTTTATTGTTGTTTAATATATGTTTATTGTTGTTTAAGCCACTAAATTTTGAGGTACCTTATTACACAGTAATAGATAATTAATACAGTCCCAAACAATTAGCTTCCTTGCTTGTAATTCACAGTCCCTGGAGTCACTGACCAGAAATGCTGAGACAGCAGGAGTCTGGAAGAAAACTCAAAGACTCAGCAACTCAGGCTGAACCAATAGAAACACTAAGAGTCTAGAAACAAAGTGAATACAATAGTGATGTTCACATAATATCTGCTCCTCAAATATCTTTTGTAAGCATAAAGGTGTAGGCCTGATGCAGTGACAGATATAAAGCTGAGTCAAAAAACATTCAGATTTTCAGCAACCCCAGATTTGGTGTGAAAGAGAGGTGCATTAAAAGTCCAGCTACTCCATTTCCTATCTATCTTGACAACTGAGATAAACGAGAGTTGTAACATAGAACTCCCATGCTCGTCATTTGAAATGAGAATTATACTCATGTCACAGTGACATTGTCACATGACATTAATTTATCATCTATGGTGAAAAAAATGATACGCAAGAGAGTAGACTAATCCTTACTCTGAATGACAGAAAAGAAATAATAAAACAGAAAACATTCAATTATAATAAATTTTGAGAAGTGTTATGCTTGGGATATACTCCTACTGTCCCTCACACAGTTTCTATTTTTTTCGAATGGCAATTATCACTAACAAATTATATAATTTATCATGCATATTGTCTTTCCACCTCCTCATATAAAATACATGAAAACAGGGATTTATTTTTGTCTTTTTGCCACTGATAGTAGGTGCTCAAAAAATATGTTGATAAACTGGTATAGCCACTAGGGAAAACAGTATGGCAGTCAAAAAATTAAGAATAGAATTACTATATGATCCATAAATTCCACTTGTGGATATATACCTAAAAGAACTGAAAGCAAGGACTTGAACAGGTATTTGTACACCCATGTTTGTAGCAGCATTATTTGGAATAGTCAAAAGAAACAAACAATCCAACTGTCCACTGACAGATAAATGGATAAACAAAATGTGGTATATACAATCAATGAAATATTATTCAGCCTTAACAAGGAAGAAAACTCTGACACATGCTTTAACATGGATGAACCTTGAGAACATTATGCTAAGTTAAATAAACCAGTCACAAAAGGACAAATACTGTACAATCTGGTACACAGAGTACATAATGAGGTAAAGTCAAATTCATAGGGACAGAAAGTAGAATGGTGGTTGCCTGGAACTGGGGGACTGAAGGAATGGGGAGTTATTGTTTAATGGGTACAGTTTCTGTTTTGCAAGATAAAAAGAGTTCTATGGATAAACAGATGGTGATGGTGGCACAGCCATGATGGATGTAATGCCACTGAACACTTAAAAATGGTTGGTAAGATGGTAAAATTTTTGTGTATTTTTTTTGCCTTTATTGAGGTATATCTGATACAAAAAAACCCTGCACAAATCTACGTGTATATGTCCTGATCAGTTTGGACATATTCATATACCTGTTAATACCAATACCATAACCAAGGTACTAAACATATCCATCACCTCCAAACACTTCCTTGTGCTTTGTGTTTTTTTTCCAGTAAGAACAGCTAACATGAGATCTACTCTCAACGTATTTTAAAGTGCATAGTACCACTTTGTTAATATAGGTACTATGTTGTACAGGGCTCTAGAACTTATTCATCTTACATAACAGAAACTTTGTACCTATTGGAAAACAATTCCCCATTTCCCTCTCTCCCAGCCCTTGGCAACCACCATTCTACTCCCTGCTTCTTTGAGTCTGATTATTTTCAATACCTCATGTAAAAGAATCATGTAGTATTTGTCCTGTAACTGGCTTATTTCATTTAGCATAATGTCCTAAAGGTTCATCCATGTTGTCACAAATGTCAGGATTTCCTTCTTTCTTAAGGCTGAATAATATTCCAGTGTACATATATGCCACATTTTCTCTACCCATTCATCTGTTAATGGATAGATGTTTCCATATCTTGGCTACTGTGAATATTGTTGCAACGAACATAGGGGTACAGATATTATGATAGCAAATTTTATGTCATGTGTTATGTCATCTCTATTTTACCACAATTAAAAAAAATACACACAGAGTGTACCCTTGAACAACACGGGTTTGAACAGTGTGGGTCCACTTACACGCAGATTTTTTTTTCAGTAAATACATACTACAGTACTACTACACGATCTGAGGTTGGTTGAATCTGCAGCTGCAGAACCTAGGATACAGAGGGCCAACTGTAAAGTTCTACTTAGATTTTTGACTGCAAGGGGTGGGGAGGGAATCGGACCCCCACGTTGTTCAAAGGTCAGCTGTACATATTGAGCAAATGAATAAATACTAATTTGGGGTAATTAAAATTAGAAGAAAGCAAAATATCAGATAAGAATAACATAGAAATGGGTGGGTAGTTTGGAGTTCAAGTGTTCTAAAACCTTATTTAAGTTTGGGTTTTGTTAAACATGCATGTTAAAAATTCAAGGATAAGAGGGCTTCGCTGGTGGCACAGTGGTTAAGAATACGGCTGACGATGCAGGGGACATGGGTTCGAGCCCTGGTCCAGGAAGATCCCACATGTCGCGGAGCAACTAAGCCCGTGCACCACAACTACTGAGCCTGAGCTCTAGAGCCCATGAGCCAAAACTACTGAAGCCCACATGCCCTAGAGCCCGTTCTCTGCAACGAGAAGCCACTGCAATGAGAAGCCCGCTCACCACAACTAGAGAAAGCCCACACGCAGCAACGAAGACCCAACGCAGCCAAAAATAAATAAATTAATTAATTTACAAAAAAATTCAAGGATAAGAAACCAAAGCATTGGAGAAAGAAATGGGGATAAGGTAAACCTGCACAATAAAAAAGAAGGCATAATAGAAAATAAAACAAATTTTTATCAGCAATCACAATAAATGTAAATGAATTAAACTCACCTATTAAAATAACAGTCAAACAGGATAAAAAGGGGAAAAGCCCAGCAATATGCTCTTAACAAGAGACAGACCTGAAGTATAAAGACATAAAGGGAAGGGGTTGTAAAATGAAATTCCTGGAAAATACAATAACAAAACGTGAGAAGCAATATTATCAGACAAATGAGAACATGGACTAAAAGACATTCACCAGGATAAAGAGGCATGTTTCTTAATGTCATAGATTGGAATCTTGGTCCCAATGTTTCACCCTCCGCTAAGAGGATTACACATTCACACTTTTTGTCTTGCCCTCTGACTGGGTGTAATTAATGTTACACTTAGGCACCTGAATAGCTTTAGCTAACCTAGTATTAGTATACTTTGGAGCAGAGGTTTTTAAGGGTGTTTTTATGATCTGTCTTGTATGCTGGTGATCCACCAGGAGAAGCACATGTCCTGGTAACCACTGTCCTTTTAGCCTGAGCTGCAGAAAGAATACATGTGGAGCAGGTCTGAATCGATTCTGCAGTCCAGCCACCCAGGCAAGCCCAGCCTAGATAAGCTGAACACAGAACCTGCAAACCTGTGAACAAGAGAATAAATGCTTGCTGTTTCATGCCACTGAGTTTAAGAGTGGTTTGTTAGGCAGCATTATTATGATCACAATAACTAATACATATAATAAAAGAAGACATAGGAAGATGAAATAATAAATCTGGAAAAGATCACCAAGGGAAACTGGAGCACAACAGAACCGGGCCAAGAACTGCTGGGGGCAAAAAAGGGCAGCAAAGGGGACTAAGAAAGAGTGGCCAATGGGGAGGAAAGACCACGTGAAACCAAATACAGAAAATTTTTTCATGCGGTTACCAATTATGCCAAAGGCTACACAAAAGTCAAATGAGGTAAGACAAGAACCACTACACATATCACAATTGCAAACACCTCCATACTCTGCACATCTACCTGACAATCACAGACAACACCACACACGTTATCATAAATCACAGACAATTACAAACATCACCATGACACAAATATCCCATCACAATTACTCCACCACACTCAACACAACCACACCCCCATCACTGTCGCATCATCACAATCACACACACACACACAGGATCACAACCCCACAGACCATCATAATCACACACACACTAACTCTTCACCAGTTTCTTGTTCCAACAACTCCAGCCACGCTCCAGGAGCGTACTCCCACCCCGAGCACTCTGCACTGCCACTACTCCAGACACTCTGGGCCTCCTTAAAGGCTCCGCCCCGTCAGCGGCGCGCGCTGGTTCAGCCCAGATTGCTTGAGGCCCTCCTTCAAGTCCCGCTCCGGGGACGCGGTAGCGTCACCTGCCGGAAAGGCCCGAGTGCACATCTAACGCGCAGTTTCTGGGAGGCTGGGTGAAGGTGACACGCACGATGGCCCGAGCCAGACGCCGGTAACGCCGAACCAACCCTCCGCGCCCGCCTCCCAACGGAAGTTCCACTACACAACGCCTCCCAGAAGCCCTCGCGACCCGACTCAACTTCCGGCCAGAACGGAGCAGGAGTTTCCTGTGTGAGGGCGGCTGGTGAGCCAGGTCTGCTCTGGTGGCTGAGCCCGAGCGTGCCGAGTTACCGCGAACTGCAACTCTGAGACCTGGCTAAACTCTGAGAGTTGCAGGAGCAGTCGTTTCGGGTGGACCCAGCGAGGGCGCTGAGAGGAATCGGCCGTGGGGCTCGCTGTGGACCACATTTCCCAGAGGGCCTGGCGACGCGTGCTCTTCTCGCGGGAACTCGAACTTTTCATCACGCCTGGCGGGAGCGTTAGATCCTTGAGGTGAGATCGTGGGCACCTGGGGGAACTGGTTCAGCTCTGCAGCTTCGGACCCCCGGGGACCCGAAAGGCCTAAGTTGAGGAGACCGGAGGCCGATATGGAGCTCGGTACTTGGGCCTGTGCGGGCGGAGCGGCGTGAGAAGGGGGAGGTTATGCGACCCGTGTGCAGATATAGGATGCCTGTCATTGTGGAATTGTGACTGTGCCCCCCTATGGTGGTGTGTCCTTGTGGCCCCGCGACACTGGGGTACCTGCGACTGTGCGAGTGTATGTGTCTCGTGTTGAATTTGTGATTGTATCTGTGATACCATGTTTGGCTCTGTGTGCGGATGTGGAGTGCGTGTTCCCTTGTTTTAAGAACGACTGCTTAAGGTATGTGGCACTGTGTGTATGGGTATGAGGCTCCTGTCAACTGTGCGATTGTTACTCCAGAACTCTGTCCTTAGGAAATCTCTGTGAGGTTTGGTTAGATTATTGACCTCAACAGCAGTAACCTCAGCTTTCTCCTGAGACACTGGGATTGGACGGGACGCCCCATTCCTCTGATCTCATTCCCTTTATGTGCTGGGGGATGGGGATGGGGCTGACCTGTGACCTGACCAGTTTGAGCAACAAGAAAAACCTGGTGTCTTACGATGACTTTCTACTTTACAAGTTCTGTCCTTCTCCAGGTGAGGCGCAGAAGAGAAGGAAACAATGCATGCTGAACTTCTACAAGCAGTTTTCAGGGTATGTTGGGGTTTCCTCTTTTCTTTCGTTCTTCTGAAAGTTAATGCTTAATAAAGATGCCATTTGATTATAGGTTCCTATAATTTTCCCACTGGAGAAAAGGATAGTTGAGCCTGCTACTGAAGCATAATAACTCCCATATACCTAACGTTTACTTATTTGGAAAATGGCTCCACTCTGTTTGCCATGTTTTCTTCTTTTTATTTTTATATTTTAAATTTTTTTAGATTTTTTTTTTTTGATGTGGACCATTTTCAAAGTCTTTATTGAATTTGTTAAAATATTGCTTCTGTTTTATGCTTTGGTTTTTTGGCTGCAAGGCATGTGGCATCCCAGCTCCCCCACCAGGGGTCAAACCTGCACCCCCTACATTGGAAGGCGAAGTCCCAACCACTGGACCACTAGGGAAGTCCCAAGTTTTCTTCTTTTTAAATGCAGTATTTATTATGACTTTAAAATAAAAGCATAATGTTTTAGAGATTTTAAAAACACAGATTACCAAGAAAAAATGAAATGAGACCACTCAAATAACTAGTGTTAATATTTTGGTGTATTTTCATTATTTTTCCAAAATCAAATTATGCTTCATTTACCATTTTATATCCTATATTTTCACTAAAAAGTATCATTCTCCTGTGTTGTCAAATGATCTTTGTAAATACCATTTTTCAAAGATACACTATTTTTTGTGAATGAGTTATGGTTTATTCGTCAGATGAGTTGTGTCAGAAATGAAATCTTTAAACACTTATTTAAAATATTTATTTGTACAAACACATATACATAGATGCACATAGGTTTGAGTTGCAATTTCCATGATTAATAATGAGATTGAACACCACTTCATATGTTTATTGGTTATCAGGTTTCTTCTTTTGTGACACCCTGTTGAAATCTTTATTTTGCTCTTAGATTATTCTTTTTTTTAATATATAAATTATTTATTTATTTATTTATTTATTTTTGGCTCCGTTGGGTCTTCATTGATGCGCACAGCTTTCTCTAGTTGTGGAGAGCTACTTTTCGTTGTGGTGCACGGGCTTCTCATTGCGGGTGGCTTCTCTTTGTTGGCAGAGCACGGGCTCTAGGTGGGCAGGCTTCAGAGTTGTGGCATGCGGGCTCAGTAATTGTGGCTCACGGGCTCTAGCGCCTCAAAGCCTCAGTAATTGTGGCACACGGGCTTAGTTGCTCCGTGGCATGTGGGATCTTTCCAGACCAGGAACCTGTGTCCCCTGCATTGGCAGGCGGATTCTTAACCACTGCACCACCAGGGAAGTCCCTGGATTATCTCTTATTGATTGATGGGAATTCTTTTATATTATCGGATATGGATTCCTTATTTGATTATATTTTACTACTATTTGGATTGTTTTATCACTTCCCTTAAGGTAGTTTTATGAATAAAATTTGAATTTTTTAAATTATTTTTTTTTATTTTTGGTTGCGTTGAGTCTTTGTTGCGGTGCGCGGGCTTCTCATTGCCGTGGCTTCTCTTTTTTTTTTTTTTTAAACTTACATATAATAGCTCTTTTTTTAAAAAAATTATTTATTTTATTTATTAGTATTTTTTTATGGCTGTGTTGGGTCTTCGTTTCTGTGCAGGGGCTTCCTCTAGCTGTGGCAAGCGGGGGCCACTCCTCATCGCGGTGCACGGGCCTCTCACTATCACGGCCTCTCTTGTTGCGGAGCACAGGCTCCAGACGCGCAGGCTCAGCAATCGTGGCTCACGGGCCCAGCCGCTCCGCGGCATGTGGGATCTTCCCAGACCAGGGCCCGAACCTGTGTCCCCTGCATTGGCAGGCAGATTCTCAACCACTGCGCCCCCAGGGAGCCGTGGCTTCTCTTTTGCAGAGCACGGGCTCTAGGCGCGCGGGCTTCAGTAGTTAATAGCGCGGGCTCTAGGGCACACAGGCTTTGATAGTTGTGGTGCACGGGCTCAGTAGTTGTGGTGCACAGGCTTAGTTGCTCTGCAGCATGTGGGATCTTCCTGGACCAGGGCTCGAACCCGTGTCTACTGCATTGGCAGGCGGATTCTTAACCACTGCACCACCAGGGAAGTCCCCCTAATTTTTTATCAAATTTTTTTCCCTTGGTGGTATCTTTTTGTATCTTATTTAGGAAATCCTTCCCTGTCCCAAGGTTATGCAAATATTCTATATTTATATTTAAAACGATAATCCCATTTATTTACTTAACCTATTTTTAATTATTCTAGCTCCTCATTTGAGGTAATTTGACTTTTCTTCCTCTGGCTGTTTTTAAGGCTTTCTCTCTGTTTTTGGCTTTCTGTAACTCAAGTATGATGTGCCTAAATGTGCATTTCTTTTTATTTATCTGCTTGGAATTTGTTAAGAGTTTTTGAATTTGTGGATAGGTGTTCAGGAATATCCTCAGCCATCTTCAAAGATTGCCCTGCCTCATTCTCTCTCTTCTTCTTAGGCTCTAATTATACATAGGTTATAATTTCTCTCCTTTTTTTTTGGTCTATTACTTTCTTTTTGGTTTTTAGAGTTAATACTTGTAGCTAAAATCAAAGCAATATTAGGCAAAAGAACTTTACCTTGTTTCAGGACAGGAGTGGAGGGCATGGCAGGTAGCTAGAGTTTTTGGGTTCTTCCTCTAACTGGTAGAAAAAAATATCTTTATTCAGTTATGTTTCAACACTTCTAATCTTGGGGAGCTCACCAAATCATAAGGCTATCAGTTCACTTTATGATTCTCTTATCTGAAAATTAGAGTGTACCAAGGTAGAGGACTCAGAATAGGGATTGTGTTTTCTGAAGGTATAAATTGGGAGCTGAAACTAAATTTGGAACTCTCAATTTTAAAAATGTGTGTTTGGTACTGAGGCAAAGAAAGTCAGGATGAGAATCAGTCTCCCCAAGTCTGTTCAGTTTAAGGCCTTTCTATCTGAATTTCTTCAGAAAAGGGCTGAGTCTTTCTAATCCATTCTCCTGTGCCAAAGCCCGAACAGAGCATCTGGTTCCCTTCCCCCATCAACCTCTAATTACACTCGCCATCTCTGTAATGAAGATTATTGCCCAATATTAATGGGAGTAACTCTAGGGAGGTAGTATACTGTAGTGGAAAATAAATTTTAAAAGGAATAAAATGAATTTTGTTCTTAGAAGCTAACCTAATGTTTAATCAGGAAATATCTGAAACATTCCAGGTAAAATCAGAAAAAGACAAGGTTATACAGCATTACCGATGTTATTTAACATTGTTCTGTAGGTATTAACCAAAGCACTTAGACAAGAGGAAAAATTAAGTTAAAAATTAGAAAAGAGAGTGTAAGATTATTACTTTCTGCAGATGCTATGACTGTGTACCTGGAAAATCAAATCAACTTATAACCAACACTTTGAAATAAGCAGGACTCCATAGGGAGCAAGCAAAAGAATTTTTTCCCCCTATAATTTCCACTCTCAATTCTATGGCTAATGTTTTTGTTGCCCTGAATAAAAGCTTGTGTAGTCCCTATAATTGTTTTGATCACTCTTTGGTATTCTTTGGTTATTTTCAGTCACAAGATCAGTCTCATTTTACTAATTACAACCTCTAGTTGAGTGTAATAATGTGCAAATTTCATTTAAAGCCTTTTCTCTGAGCTCAGACTTGCTTCAGGCTAGAAGCTTACAGTGTGAAAAGGGGGACCTACTAAGCTGCTTTGTTTCTTTAATCTGAACTCTTTTCTTTGCTCAGTAGTCAGTTTCTTTACTATAGTCCTCTGTCCTCCTGTTCTAGGTGTTGCTCTCTAGGTCTGCTCTCTAGGTCTAGATATTGTTCGGGGACTTGCCTTTTACAATTATACTGGACTTTGTTCACCATTCTCATGTTAGTTTTCTAGTTTCAGAATATAATACCTTTCATTTTCTTAATTTACTCTCTAGTTTTGATGGAACACTTAGGCCAGTAGCTTCCTGAGAAAAGCTAGACAGGAGATAATTTAACATTCATTCTCTGTGGTTCTACAATTGTCTTTTTTTTTTTTTGCTGCACCACATGACTTGTGGGATCTTAGTTCCCCAACCGGGGATCGAACCCACGCCCCCTGCATTGGAAGTGTGGAGTCTTAACCATTGGATCGCCAGGGAAGTCCCTAGAATTGTCTTGATTTAATCGTCGCGCTAACTTGGTATTTAATCTTTCTTTTTTTTAATGGGTTTTAAAAATTGTTTTCTTTGGGAAAAGTGCATCTTACAAGAGGGCAGCTGCAAAATACAGAGACCTCTGCAACAATTACTTGTTTTTGCTTAAAGTGAAAGAATGAGTGGTATCCAAGGAATCAAAGCAGTAGGTGGACAAATCAGGAGCATCTCCAAGTTATTTTCAGGAAATAGAACAACAAAACTCAAAGCCATAATTTCCGATCAAGGGATTCTTCTAAGAATTTAGCTTATCTCGTGGATTACCACCCCTCCGTCCCCTTTTAGGGGAAAAGCATGACTTACTATTGCAAACCAATTTTGGTATTTAATCTTGCTTCGTATATTATCTTCATACTAGCTTTGGCTGTGTGTGGAATTCTCGGCCAGAATTTGTTGTTTTTTGTAATATTAAAGGAATCACTTCATTTTCTTGTTTTAAATGGTGCTGTTGAGAAATCCATTGCCGTTCTGATTCCTGAAAATTTTTATGTGATCCACAGAAGCTTTTGGAAAGTTCTGTTTTTCCCTGATATTCTGAAATTTTAGTCCAAAATATATCATAAGGTTTTTTTTTTTTAAGTCCGTCACATTTTTCCCTCTCTTGGGGCTTAAAGGGAACATGGGAAGGAATTCTCATTTATGCAGACTTTACTGTGGCCAGGCACTGAACTGCATGCTTGCTATTTCATCTCATTGGAAAAGTCCACTCTGTTTGCACATTCCTAGACATACCCCTCTGTATATAGGAGATATGTCTTGACTTACATTGATATAATCGATTCCAGCTCCTTCAGTTTGCTTAATAATCCCTGTCCTTTTCTGTAGAGCCCTCTACCACCTCATCTACTATCATCTTTTTCTTCTCTCTTTCCATTGTGAAAGCATGTTTGTTGTTTCAGGGGTCAGTGATGTTCAGGGATGTGTCTATAAACTTCTCTCAGGAGGAATGGGAGTGCCTGGACTCTGGTCAGATGAATTTATACAAAGAAGTGATGTTGGAGAATTTCAGCAACCTGATTTCAGTGGGTAAGGATAACTCTCCCCCGAAATTCAGAGTCTGCCCTTGGGAATGTCTCCTTTCTCCATTGTGAATTACTCATTTCAAGTAACCAGCTAAATCTCTGCACTCTGTTCCCCAAGGAATGGTTGAGTTGGAATGGAATGGAAGAGTTGGAAATGGGCAGCTCCACTGGGCTGTGGCTGAAGCTTCATCTTCATCTTTCTCCGGTCCTTCCCTATAGGGGCATCTCTTTCTTGATCACCAAGGGACTGGATCTGGCTTCTGGGACACCAACAGCATAACCATGTCCCATGTCTTTTCTTGTGATCAGGACTTTCCAGTTCTAAGCCAGCTGTGATCTCCTTATTGGAACAAGGAAAAGAGCCCTGGATGGTTGACAGAGAGCTGACGAGAGGCCTTTGTTCAGGTAAGTGAGAGGTGATAGAGCAGGAGCAGAACCTGAGAAGGTATTACCTATATAAGATGTTATCAGAAAACTCCCCTCAAAAACCCAAGCCCTCTTCCATAAAAAAGGTATCTTGCTTTTTTTCCTCTTATACTTTGTTCCTAGTCCAAAGTAGCAAGTACCTTCCTTTGTCATTTCCAAGAGTTATTCTACCTACCTTTTAGATTTCATTCCTTCATAGGATCTGCTGCATTTAGACTTGTATTAACAGTAGATATTCCCACCCTAAGAAGTGTGTGTGTGTTGTGTGTATGTGTTCCGATACTGGTTTTCATTTTATCTACTTTCCAAGTATTTGTTAACTTCATTAACCAGGTTGTCCTGGATAGTAGTTCATTGTTTCATTTATCAAACATTTGATTTTTTTTTACATTAAAAAAATTCAGATATAACATACATATGGAAACTACATGAGTGATTGTATAGTGTGAAGAATTACAAGTGAATGCATCCATGTAACCACCACTTAAGACAAGTAATAGAAAATTACTAGCACCTTAGAATCATTTCTGCCCTTTTCCAATCACTAGCCTCTTTGTCCTCCTCTTGACTTCTAACTCCATGAAATAATTTTGCCTTTTTCTGAGCTGAATATAAGTGGAATCATACAGTATTTATTCTTTTGCCCTTGTTTTTTCTCAACTTTGTTTATGGGACACATCATCCATGTTATTGCATATAGCTGATGTTAGTTCATTCTCAGTGCTATGCTGTATTCCATTCTATGAATATATTTTATAGTATGTATTATATATTGCTAATTATTATAAATAAATATCTTTTCTACTATTGACCGTTGGGTTGTTTTCCAGTTTTTAGCTATGTGAACATTCCTTTGGTGCATATATGTACACATTTCTTTTGGGTGTATACCCAGGAGTGGAATTACTGGGTAATAGGATATGTGTTGGTTCAGTTTTAAAAGATAATGCCAGTTTTCCAAAGTGGTTATACCAATTTATACTTCCACTAGCAGTGTGAAAGTTGCTATTGCTCTGCATTCTTGCCAGTTCTTTTTTTAAAATAAATTTATTTATTTATTTATTTATTTATGGCTGTGTTGGGTCTTTGTTGCTGCGTGTGGGCTTTCTCTAGTTGCGGCAAGCAGGGGCTACTCTTTGTTGCAGTGCGCGGGCTTCTCAATGCAGTGGCTTCTCTTGTTGCAGAGCACAGGCTCTAGGCGTGCGGTCCTCAGCAGTTGTGGCTCGCAGGCTCCAGAGAGCAGGCTCAGTAGTTGTGACCCACGGGCTTAGTTGCTCCATGGCATGTGGGATCCTTCCGGACCAGGGCTCAAACCTGTGTTCCCTGCATTGGCAGGCGGATTCTTAACCACTGCACCACCAGGGAAGCCCTTGCCAGTTCTTGATATTGCTAGACCTTTTAATTTTAGACATTCTGTGGGTGTGGGTGGGTGTGGGTGGGTGTGTGTGTGTGTGTTCTGTGACTTGCCCGTTTAAGTTTCTTGGTTCTATTCATTAGGTTGTCTTCATTTTTCTTAGTGATTTGAAGGAGTTTTTTGTATATTCTGTATATGAGCCTTTGTAAATATCATCTACCACTCTATAGCTTACTTTCTTATTCTTTTAGTGCTGTCTTTTAATTTTATTAATTTTAAGTAGTCAAGCTTATCTATCTTTTCCTTTATAGTTGTTGCTTTTTGTGTTCTGTGTAGGACTCATTGCCTACCCCAAAGTCATGAAGATGCTTCCTGTGTTATATTCTAGTAGCTTTATTGTTTTACCTTTTACATTTAGATCTCCAGTTTCCTAGAGCTGATATTTGTATATAGTATGAAGTAGGGGTCAAATTTCATTATTTTTCCACATAAATATCCAATTGACCAGGCAGTGTATACTGAAAAGACTTTTTCCCTCTCTCTATAATGCTACTTTTGTCATAAATCATGTGTTGCCATATCTGTGAGTCTGTCTCTGAACTTTATTCTGTTCCATTGGCTTGTCTACCTTTGTCCCAATACCACACTATAATAGTACTGTAGTCTATAATAAGGTTTATTATCTGGCAGAGCAAGTTCTCCTGCTTCTTCTTCTTGGTAATTTTCATATAAATTTTATTTTATTTTATTATAATTATTTTTCATAAATTTATTTATTTTTGGCTGCGTTGTATGTTCATTGCTGTGCACGGGCTCCTCATTGCGGTGGCTTCTCTTGTTGCAGAGCACGGGCTCCAGGCACACGGGCTTTAGTAGTTGTGGCACACAGGCTTAGTATCTCCGCGGCATGTGGGATCTTCCCAGACCACGGCTCAAACCCGTGTCCCCTGCATTGGCAGGCAGATTCTTAACCAGTGCACCACCAGGGAAGTCCTCATTATAAATTTTAGAATCAGCTTATTAATATTCACACACACATAAAAATAACTGCTGACATTTTGATTAAGGTTAAAATAAATTTATACATCAGTTTCTGGAGAATTAACATTTTGGAACAGTCTTCTAAAAAAGTTTGATTTTTTAATTTGTGCAAGTAGTCTGCTAGGTGCTACATAGTTTAAAAAATATGTAGACTTATTAAGAAATTCATTGTTTAATGTGGGAGCTAGAACATTTCTGTAAATTATTTCTACAAAGTAGAATTCAGCAAACAAGAAGAACAAATAGGAAGCTCAGAAGAAAGTTATAGAACAGGCAAAAAGTACAGAAGTGGTATTGATTCAAGTAGAAATTAATTGTTGGATCCTTGGAAGTAGATGTAACCTATCGAGATAGTGATAGAAATAGACCATGCCTCCATTGAGAGAGAATTCTGGATTCAACAAAGCTCTAGGAACCTAGGCAGGAGTTTGTGAATCTCCTTCCTTGCCCTCAGTAGGTCTCAGCTAGCCTTAAATATTTTATAAGCAGGGATCCAGAATTTTTTTCCTCCATAAATTGAATCATTTTCCTCTCTATCATCTGTAAAAGAATTGAGCTTTCTTCATTGATTTCTGGTGCCATCTTTATTGGGTAATAAATTCGCATATATGAGTCTTTCTCCGCACTCTATTGTCTTGTTATGGTGTGATGCCAGTACGAGTGTCTTTATTTCTTTGGCTTGTATTTTTTAATATCTAATATCACCTTCTTATTTTTCAGATCCAAGGTTTGCTTAGCCTCTGGAGTATTTTTCCTTTTTTTGTTTTTATTTCTCTGTGTCTCTCTTATTGCTTTTCCTCCCTACCAACTTGCTTACTCACTCCCTTCTCTATCTTTCCTTGACCCCATACTTTTACACATGGTCTCTGTTTATTCTTTTTCCACTTTTTAATAATTAATTAAATAGTATTAAATATATAACGTGAAAGGTAAAACGATTATTTAAAAAGGAAATTTTTAAATATTTAAACTTTTTAAAGAGAAAATCTTTGTGAAAAATAGACAAAGAAAGATAACTTACCTTAAACTCCAAAAGTAGGAGCACGAAGTCTACCTCAAGGAAGTTGGCAGCGGAAACCTGGATAGCGGTGGAGAAGAGCTACCTTAGGCCCAGTGGCGACTGTGGAAGCAAGCAGCAGCAATGGGAAAGGGCAAGGGAGTCGAGACCTCAGTTACCTTTTACTGATTGGAGGAGGTGGCAAAGTGCAACTCCCTGAAGGAGATATGGCTGGTGATCCATGGGCAAGTCTGTGATGTCACCTGCTTTCTTAACGAGCATCCTGGTGGAGAAGAGGTTCTGCTGGAACAAGCTCGTGGAGATGCAACTGAAAGCTTTGAAGATGTAGGCCACTCATCTGAGGCCAGAGAAGTGCTCAAGCAGTACTATATTGGTGATGTGCCTCTGAATGACTTTAAACCTGGAAGTGGGGGACTTCCCTGGTGCTCCAGTGGGTAAGACTCTGTGCTCCCAATGCAGGGGGTCTGGGTCTGATCTCTGGTTGGGGAACTAGATCCCACATGGATGCCTCAACTAAGAGTCTGTGTGCTGCAACTAAGAAGCCCTCGTGCATACCATAACTAAAGATCCCATGTGCTGCAACTAAGACCCAGTGCAGCCAAAATAAATAAATATTTTTAAAACAAACAAAAAAACATGGAAAGGGTAGCAAGGACCCTCCAAAAAGCAACACATGCAAAAGCTGCTGGTCGTGTTGGATCTTCCCCATCATAGACCATGTTCTCTTAGGTATTCTGTATCATTACTACACAGCGGAGAGCTAATCCTCCCAAGGAGACCTTGTTGAAATCTGGAAAGCATATCCACTTGGGAATGAGAACTAGAGACTTGTTTGGAGGCTGCAGCAGTGCCTTCTTGAATCCTGCTAATTGTATTCTTCCCCTTCGGAACCCAGACTGTTGGCCAGATATCCACCTCAGCCCTGGGCCAATGTCCAAGTCATTTCTTAGAGTCTTACTCTCAAAGCACCTGCTCATTGTTCTGTGTCCTTGCCGTTGTTCCCTCTCTTTATTCTTTTCCATGGGCACCTTTATGTTTCAAAGTTTCTTTTGTAATTACGGTCCACATGTCCTAGTGACATTGCCCTTTGGTAAAATTGCTTTCCAATACTTTGAATGCATATTAGACATACTTAACAGGGCATCACACTCTGGTTTTGAAGCTTTTCTTTTTCCCTTTTTAAGTACATATTGTTAAAAATAAATAAATAAATAAAACTCCAAAAGTACAAACCATACAGCAAAAACATGAACTGGAAATACATCTGAATTAAGGATTTCTGCTAAATGAAGGACACAATAGATAAATTTAATGCAGAGTAGACTAGAAGATACTTGCTAATTAAGAGGAAGAAGTTAGTGACCCCAGTAAAAATACCAATAAAGGTTAACAAAGCTAAAATGCTAATAAGCCTACCAGATGTTCATACTTATTAATAATTAGAAATGCAAATGAAGGCAATAATGAAATATCACTTTTCACTTATTAGGCTAGAAAAGTAGAAAGCTGGATAATGACAACTGTGGGTGGGGACAAAGAAATTCTTACGCACTTTTGGTGAAAGTATACAGTGGTGTTGCCTTTCTCTACAGCCATCTGGTACTACTTAAACAGGTATACATATGCCCCACTTTGGGGTATATATCTAAAATTGAAAATAATGCAAAAGGATAAATACTTCATGTCTTTCAAATGTCATACCAGTGTATCATCTATCAGGTCCATTCGAGGATTATTTAATTATCTGGGGAAATGTATCATTGTTTCACTTACTATTTACTACTCATTAGGGACCAGGTTCTCTTAAAATTAGATGTTAAATTTAAAAAGATTGATAAGTTGCGAATGATTCGTCTGGTGGAAAAGGTAGCCGAAAGGTATAGTTTTATTATCCTATAACACAGTAACTCGTTTTTGTATCCAACTTAGTGATGTTATTCCTGCATTCTTTCTTTAGGATACCATATGAACTCAGTCTCTCCTAGATAATTGGAACTAGCTTGATCATTCCTCTGGCCCTCTCATTAATGAGTTAAATAAATCTTTAAAACGTGCTTAGCATATTCTGTTTCATTGGTTTATGTGATTGTCTTTATGCCAGTACCATACTGTTTTAACTGTTGTAGCTTTGTCATATACTTTGAAATCAGAAAGTGTGATACCGCTTAGCTTTCTTACACTTTCTAAAGATTATTTTTAGCTCTTCCAATTTTTTTTCTATTAATATTTCTGTAAAAAATGCCATTGGGATTTTTATAGGGATTGCATTGAATCTGTAGATTACATTTTAACAATATGAAGTCTTCCAGTCCACAAGCATGCGATCGCTTTCCATTTAGTGTCATCTTTAATTTCTTCAATGTTTTATAGTTTTCACTGTACAAGTCTTTCATCTCCCTATTTAAGTTTATTCCTAAGTATTTAATTCCTTTTGATGCTATTATAAATGGAATTGTTTTCCTGATTTCCTTTCAGATTGTTTATTGTTAGTGTATAGAAACACTGTAGTTTTGTATCCTGCAACTGAAAACTAAATTTGTTTAATTCTGACAGTTTTTATGTGGAGCCTTTAGGGTTTTCTATGTCATTTTCAAATAGGGACAATTTTACTTCTAAGTTTGTTGAGAGTTTTTAGTCATGAAAGGATGTTGAATTTTATGAAATGCTTCTCATCTATTGAGATGATTGTGTGATTTTTATCCTTTATTTTGTTAATGTGGTATATCACATTGATTTTTGTATGTTGAACCATCTTTGCATCCTAGGGATAAATCGTAGTTGGTCATGATGTATGATCCTTTTAGTGTGCTGTTGAGAATTTTTGCATTTATATTCATTAGGGATATTGGCCTGTAATTTTCTTTTTTATGACTTCCTTGTCTGGGTTTGGTCTGAGGGTAATGCTGGCTTCATAAAATGAGTTTGGAAGTCTTCCCTGCTCTTCAGTTTTTTTGGAAGAGTTTGAGAAGGATTGGCATAATGTGTGGTAGAATTCACTAGTGAACCTCCCAACAAAGAAGAGCCTAGGCTTTTTATTACTAATTCAGTCTCCTTACTAGTTATAGACTTTCTGTTTAGACTTTCTGTTTCTTCATGACTTTCTGTTTCTTCATGATTCAGTCTTGGTAGGTTGTATGTTTCTAGGAATTTTTCCATTTCCTCCAGTTTATCCAGTTTCTTGGTGTATAATTGTTCATAGTATTCTCTTATGATAGTTTTTATTTCTGTGACATCAGTTATAATGTCTCTTTTATTTCTGATTTTATTTGAGTCTCCTCTCTTTTTTTCTTAATCTAGCTAAAAGTTTGTCAATTTTATTTATCTTTTCAATAAACCAACTATTAGTTCCATTGATCTTTTCTGTTTTTCTATTCTCTATTTCATTTATCTCTGCCCTAATCTTTATTATTTCCTTCCTTCTGCTAACTTTGGGTTTAGTTTGTTCCTTGAAATGTAAAGTTAGGTTGTATATTTGCGATTCTTCTTTTTCAATGTAGGAACTATAAAATTCCCTCTTCATACTGCTTTTTCTGCATCCCATAAGTGTTTTTGTTTGTCTGAAGATATTTTCTAATTCTTTGGGCCATTGGTTGTTCAAAAGTGTGTTTTTAATTTCCACATATTTGTGAGTTTTCCAGTTTTCCTTTTGCTGTTGATTTCTAGTTTTGTTCCACTGTAGTCAGAAAAGATACTTGATATGGTTTCCATCTTAAATTTCTTAAGACTTATTTTGTGAACTAATGTGTGATCTATCCTAGGGAATGTTCCATGTATGCTTGATAAGAATATATTCTGCTGCTGTTGAATGGAATATTCTATATATGTCATTTAGGTTCATTTGCCCTGTGGTATTGTTCAAGTCACTTTTCTTTCTTGATTTACTGTCTGATTGTTCTATCTATTATTGAAAGTAGGCTATGGAAGTGTCCTGCTGTTGTATTTTTGTCTATGTCTCCCTTCAGTTTTGACAGTGTTTGCTTAATATACTTAAGTGCTCTGATATTGGGTGCAGGTATGTTTATAATTGTTATAGCTTCTTGGTGAATTGACCATTTTATCATTGTATAATATCCTTGTTTGTTTCTTGTGACAGCTTTAGCTTAAAATCTGTTTTAGCTTAAAGTCTATTTTATCTGATGTAAGTATAGCCACCCTTGCTCTCTTTAGGTTACCATTTGCATGGATTATCTTTTTCCATCCCTCAGTTTCAGCCATTATCTGTGTTCTTAAATCTAAAGTGGGTCTCTGGAGGACATCATATAGTTGGATATTGTTGTTTTCTCCATTCAGCCAGTCTCTTTTGATTTGAGAGTTTAATCCATTTACATTTAAAGTTATTATTGAAGGATTTACTATTGCCATTTTGTTCATTGTTTTCTGTTCTTTTTGTAGTTCTTTTGTCCTGCTTTTCCGCTCTTGCTGCCTTCCTTTTGTTTCTTTGATTTTTTGTATTGATATGCTTTGAATCCTTTTTATTTTTCTTTTCTGTAATCTCTATAAGGTATCTTCTTTGTGGTTATCATTGGGCTTTCAAAAATATAACAGTATGTTTTAAGCTGATAACAATTTAACTTCAGTCACATACAAAAACACTTTTACTTCTCACTATCCACACTTTGTGTTATTGACATTGTACTCTTCTGGTACATAGATATGTTCACCAACCAGGAAGCTTCCCCCAATCCTTGCCAAGTTTTTTACTGGGGGTGTCATTATGTGGGAAGTGGTGACCAGTGCCATCCCTTGAAACTAAGGGTCCATTGTGAATCACCTCCTTATCATAATTCAGGTATGATCAAAAGACACTTGTTGTGAATAACAAAAGACAGTCTAGTGGTTTTTGAAGTTCCAGTGGTTTTTGAAGCTCTGTGCCAGGAACTGGAAACAAAGACCAGATGTATTTTCTGTATCACAAGTATGTATATTTTCTGTTAATTCTTTCTCCTCAGTTCAGTACCCATGCCCACAGCTATGCTGGATATTCCTGAGTCCAGATTTTCTCTGGTTCCATTTTTCTAGATTTCTAGTTTTCTGCGAGAATGGAAAACTATAATCATCCTGTCCTGTGGGATGGGGAGGAGATACAGTCTTTGAACTCATCCTTCAGCTTTTACTGTTCTCTGCACTCCACTGTTAGAAGTGCCTGATGCCTCCAATTCTTGTGCATTTGTAGGGATTTGCACCATGAATCAGTACTGTGGAATTTACCCACTGTTGGCTCAATTTGATATTCTCCAGTCTGCATTCACTTATCACTCATCCATTGGCTTTCCAGTTTCCAAGTTTTATTGCTACTGTTTCTTCTCCAGTATCTTTTGTCCTAGTGGGGTTTTCCTTTCCCCTTGTTAAGCTTTTACTAGAATTTTCCTGTGGATTCATGAACAAGAATTGGTAAACTTATATATACTGTCTGCCATTTTTAACAGAAATTATGCCCCCCTTTTATTAAAAATACAATTGATCCTCATTACTCACAGATTATTTATGAATTCACTTACTAAGATTTATTTGTAAGCCCCAAATCAATACTTACAGTGCTTTCATGGTAATTAGCAGACATATGCAGAGTGGCAGAAAATGTTGACATGGAGTTCCTATTTTCTCACAGAGAATGTTTCATTCTTATTCTCTTCTTTCTAACACTCAAGCTTCCTCCCTTCTTAGTAATTGCCATGACTTGAAGACTCCATTTCTCTTTCCCAGCATCAGCATCACAGAATTCCAAGGTAAACTATTTTCAGTGAATCCCCAACATATATGAGGCTCTATTCACAGAAGAAATTTACGTGTCTGCCATTCTCACCAGTTTCATTCAGCACCCTAGACTTGTTGAGGGCTGTCCCCCAGTGTGAATTTGCCAACAACATACCCTTTGCTTAGAGTTGCTGACCCTCCCCCACCCCCATTTATACATTTCAACACATTTATTCCTTAGTAGTCCTATAGGTATGACAGTTATCCACAAATAACAAAACATATAGTATGACGCTCTGTGTGTGAGTATATGCTTATATAAATGTATATATGATTAGAATCACTGTATAATGTGGAAGATGGCCCTGAATAGTGTGGATTCATTGAAGTTGCAGGTGATTCTGATCCACACCAGGATTATAGAGGCCATCTATTTCCCTAATTACCCTCTTCAACTTCCTCTGTTGCTTCTCCTTAATGTCTGTGCTTTTCTTATCAATTTTACAAATTGCCTAGCCATATTTGAGAACTGTCTAAGCATTTACTTTCCCAAATATTTTCAGCTTAATCTTTGCATTTCTTTTTCAGAAGTTTAACCTTTCCCAGCATAGGAAAAATGAGCGTATGCCTTTTTATTTTCTTCCAGATCTGGAATCCATGTGTGAGACCAAGTTACTCTCTCTAAAGAAGAGACATTTTAGTCAAGTGATGTTTACCCATGAAGACATACCCACTTTTATTCAGCCCACGTTTCTTATTCCACATCAAAAAACTATTAATGAAGAGAAGCCCTGTGAATGTAAAATATGTGGAAAAGCCTTTAATCAAAACTTACACTTTGTTCAACATCAGAGAATTCATTCTGCTGAAAAAAACTATGAATGTAAGGAGTGTGGGAAATCCTTTAGTCGTGGCTCACTTGTTGCTCGACATCAGAGGATTCACACTGGTGAAAAACCCTATGAGTGTAAAGAATGCGGCAAGGCTTTTAGTTGTAGTTCATATTTTTCTCAACATCAGAGGATTCACACTGGTGAGAAACCCTATGAATGTAAGGAATGTGGAAAAGCCTTTAATTATTGCTCAAACCTTAATGATCATCAGAGAATTCACACTGGTGAAAAACCCTATGAATGTAAAGTATGTGGAAAAGCCTTTACTAAGAGTTCACAACTTTTTCCACATCTGAGAATTCATACCGGTGAGAAACCTTATGAATGTAAGGAATGTGGGAAAGCCTTTACTCAACATTCAAGGCTTATTCAACACCACAGGATGCATACTGGTGAGAAACCTTATAAGTGTAAGGAATGTGAGAAGGCCTTTAGTAGTGCCTCAACACTTACTAACCATCACAGAATTCATGCTGGCAAGAAACTCTATGAATGTAAAGAATGTGGAAAGGCCTTTATTCAGAGCTCAGAACTTATTCAACATCAGAGAATACATACAGATGAAAAACCATATGAATGTAATGAATGTGGAAAGGCTTTTAATAAAGGCTCAAACCTTACTCGACATCAAAGAATTCACACTGGTGAGAAACCTTATGACTGCAAGGAATGTGGAAAGGCCTTTGGTAGTCGCTCTGACCTCATCCGCCATGAAGGAATTCATATTGGATAAATGAAAGGCCCTTATGACTGCAAGGAGTATGGAAAGGCCTTTGGTAGTTGCTGTGACCTCATCCACCATGAAGGAATTCATATTGGATAAATGATAGGCCCTTTTGATAACCTTTATAATAATATTTTTTAAAACAGGTAATGCAAAAAATAAACAAAAAATCCCAGATAATGCATGATCAAAGTTCCTCTCTGTAGTAGTTTTCTAGGGCTACTATAACAAAGTACCAAGTACCACAAAACTAGGTGGCTTAAAACAACAGAAACTTATTCTCTCAGTTTTTGAGCCTTGAAACCCACAATCAAAGTTGTTGGCAAGGTTGGTTCCTTCTGGGGCTCCGAGGAAGAATGTGTTCCATGCCTATCTCCTAGCTTCTTGTAACAGCAATTTTTGACATACCTTGGCTTGTAGACGCATTGCTCCAATCTCTGCCTCCATCTTCACACTGTGTTCTCTCTGTGTCTCTTCTCTCATATGGACACTGGTCATATTGCATTAGGGCTCACCCTAAGGACCTCATCTTAACTTGATTATATGTGCAAAGACCTTACTTCCATGTAAGATCACATTCACAGATACCAGGTGTTAGGACCTCAGCATATTTCAACCAATTACACTCTGTTAACACTGTTTTCTAATGTATTTGTAATTTTATACATAAAGTTAATCAAATGTATTTTAAAATGTGAATTCAAGGTCTAAATTAAACACCCTTTTCCCCAAAAAAAGATTCTATCCCCAAACTACTTATTCCATAATTCCTTCCCATTTATTCTCTGTTTTGGTTATATAGGTTGTACTAACTTATGTTTTAGGGCCGTCTTTTCTATATCTGTGGCCTACAGAATTACTACACTGTAAATTGTGTTACATAGGCTATCTTTGAATTCATGGTGGAATTATAACTTTGTTTTTGAAGGCAGCTGTATTCTTTTTTCCTTTTGTAAAATTAATATTTTCTTATTGTAAAAAAAAAAAAAAAAGGACACCAAGAAAAAAATAAAGATTATTTGTAAGCCTACCAAACAGAGATGACTACTTCAAATTATCACAACATATCCTTCCAGGCTTTATTTAGTGTAATCGTGACATGCATGCTGTACCATAACCTGCTTTTATCATGCTACTATTTCAGCAAGTATAGATGTTTATGTATCATTCTTTTTAATGGTATCATAATAATCTTTTCTGTGGTCGACTATCATTTTGCTAAATAACTACCGATAAACATTTTGGTGCCTGTTTAAACTTTGCAGTTAGAAAAGTTGCCTTCTAAATGCAACTTTAGTACTTTTTTTGTTTGAAACTTAAAAAAAACATTAAATATCAGTGCTGAAATAACTGATGAACATTTTCTTCCTATAAAAAATTGCCAATAACTCCCAATTCCCTCATAATCACTATTACAAATTTGTTTTTATCCTTTGAGACTTTTTTAAAAAATTTATTTTATTTTTGGCTGTGTTGGATCTTTTTTGCTGCATGCGGGCTTTTTCTCTGTTTGCAGTGAGCGGGGCCTACTCTTCATTGCAGTATGTGGGCTTCTTATTGCAGTGGCTTCTCATTGCGGAGCATGGGCTCCAGGTGCACGGGCTTCAGTAGTTGTGGCAGGTGGGCTCAGTAGTTGTGGCTCGCAGGCTCTAGAGCGCAGGCTCAGTAGTTGTGGCGCATGGTCTTAGTTGCTCCACGGCATGTGGGATCTTCCTGGAGCAGGGCTCAAACCCATGTCCCCTGCATTGGCAGGTGGATTCTTAACCACTGCGCCACCAGGGAAGCCCTATCCTTTGAGACCTTTTAAAAAAACTTTTTTACGTGCATGCACACACAACCAAATAAGCAAATGCTTGTAGAAAAAGTGCTGCTTTATAATTTTTTTTGTATAAATATATACTGATGATGTGTGTCTTAGATTGCTGTAAGGATAAATGAGTTAAGTGTAAAATGGTTGGGACTCTTACCAGTATACAGTAACTAGCTGATAGTTATCCAACGTTAGCAGTAATATTTTCACTGTTATTATTTGTGGAAAGGACTTTTACCATGTTTCATCATGTTCACACCTTAATTTATATCAAAGAATTTATAATGAAAAAAGACCAGTGGGTATAATGTTTTTAGAAAAGCATCTCACCAACACTTACTCCTTATTCAGCATGAAGTTTAAAAAGAAAATTAAAATCCTAAGAAAAAGACAAAGAATGGGTGAATAAGCCTACATTCACACCTCATATTTCATGCTGCACAATTTCATACCCATCAAAAAAACCTATTTATAGTAGTTGAAAACACATTTGTCAAAAAAGAGCAAAACATGAAATATTAATAATCACTTCCCCCTCAAAGCAGAACACATGTAGGTCACATTCTTTTCCAGAATGGGAAAAAAATATGATAGCCAACAATATCTGAATATTGATAACACCCCTCCAAATATTAGTTAAGAAGGAAATCAATCCCTGAATTATGAATATATGAAAATAAGCACATTACGTAGAAAAACGTTGAGGGTTGACAGGCAGCCAGATCTGTATTTAGATTAAAATGTATAGCCTAATAGGCATGTGGATATTAAAACATGAAGAAATTATTAACAGGGAATTCTCTGGCAGTCCAGTGGTTAGGAGTCCGCGCTCTCACTGCTGAGGGCCGGGGTTCAATCCTTGGTCAGGGAACTAAGATCCCAAAAGTTGCATGTCACGGCCAAAAGGAAAAAAAATTATTAATAAGTGAACTAAATGTACAAGCCAAAATGCTAGAAAAATAAAAGCAAACTAAATCCAAATATAGAATAAAAGGTATCAGTAAAAATAAAAGGCAAAAATACTTCAAGGAAAAAGTAAAATTATTTCTTTGTCCGAAAAAAATACATATAGATACAAGCATTGGTAACTCTGATGGAAAAAATAGAAGACAGATGAATACATAAATTATATATGGACATGATTATGTTTAGAGAGATTAATGTATTTACTAATATCTGGAAATCAAGTGAAATATGTGATATTTGTAGGAAAATGTAATGACAGAATTAACTCCAAAAGATGTAAACCCTTAATAGACCCAAACAATGCAGAAATAATATTTTGATGTAATCTCTACTTAAAGAGATCACCAAGCCAGATCATTTTATGGGCAAAATCTATCAAATATTCAAGGAATTTACAAATCAAATGAGAGAAAAAGCTTGCCATCTTGTTCTGTGAGTTTTACATAATCCTGATGTCAAAAATATAATAATTTGAGTGTCATATAGTACTAAGTCTGCAAACATGAAAATTTATTCTAGCAGTCTATTAAAAGAATACAGATATTCATCATAATCTGAATCCATACCTAAACTCAGAAATCAAATACTTCGATAAAACTTACATCAAACTCTAAGTCAGGGGTCAGTAAACTAATTCAGATCATTGCCTGTTTTTGTATGGCCTGCAGCTAAGAATGGTTTTTACAGTTTAAGTGGTTGAAATAAAATGAAAAGAAAAATAATATATTGGAAAATTATATGAAATTCATTTCATTGTTCATAAGTAAAGTTTTTAATACAGAGCCACATGTATTCACTTACATATTGTCTTTGGCTGCATTCACACTAAAACAGAGTTGAGTACCTGTGACAGACTAAGTGGTTTGCAAAGCCTATAATATTTATCATCTGGCCTGTTACAGAAAAAAGTTCATCAATCCTTTGCTCTAGATACAGGCATACTCATTTTATTGCACTTCGCTTTACTTGCATTTTCTCGGTATTGCGTTTTTACAAATTGGATGTTTGTGGCAACCCTGCATTGAGCAAGTCTATCAACACAATTTTTCCAACAGCATTTGTTCACTTGTGTTCTGTCACATTTTGGTTAATTCTTGCAATATTTCAAACCTTTTTATTATTATATTTGTTATGGTGATCTGTGATCAGTGATCTTTGATTGTTACTACTATAACTCACTGATGGCCTCCAAAGATAGTTAGCATTTTTGAGCAATAAGGTATTTTTTAAAGGTATGTACTTGTTTAGACATGACACTACTGCCACACTTAATAGATTACACAGTGTAGGGTAAACATAGACTTCAGTATAGTATAAACATAACTTTCATATGCACTGGGAAACCAAAAAATTTATTGCCATATTCGCTTTACTGCAGTGGTCTGTAACCGAACCCACAATATCTCTGAGGTATGCCTGGAGTCACTTTCTGAAACACAGACGTCAAATAGATTAGGTTAACACAGTATTCTGTGCTATCCAAACTCAGAAAACAAATAGATCCATAGTGAGGGATTCTTGAAATGCAACAAAAGATAATTCCTATGGGAAATCTGGAATTTATATATCTAAACTCCATAAGATTAAGAATTTGTTTGACCAAGCCCCAATATCTTCTATGTTTCCTTGAGCTTTATTTTTCTAAGCATTATTAGAATTGGATTTTTAAAATTTATTTATTTTTGTCTGCATTGGGTCTTCATTGCTGTGCGAGGGCTTTCTCTAGTTGCGGCGAGCGGGGGCTACTCCTCATTGAGGTGTGCGGGCTTCTCATTGCTGTGGCTTCTCTTTGTTGCAGAGCACAGGCTCTAGGCACATGGGCTTCAGTAGTTATGGCACGAGGGCTCGGTAGTTGTGGCACACGGGATTAGTTGCTCCATGGCATGTGGGATCTTCCTGGACCAGGGATGGAACCCGTGTCCCCTGCATTGGCAGGCGGATTCTTAACCACTACACCACCAGAGAAGTCCCTAGAATTGGATTTTTAATATATTCTTATAACATATATTCACCATTTTACATATGTCAACATACATGCAACCTGATCTCAAAATGAGTTGTTACCCCATCTGCTGTGATGTCACTGCTATCATCACTACCATTCTGTCCACATTCCAAATATTTAGCGATCCAGAAAACACCAGTCACCTATAGTTTAATGCATCTCACCATTGCCACGCACTTTGCAAAATATTTTGTTAAAAACAAAACAGTATGTTACATTCTATAATAAAATGAATGTGGATATAATGAGTGACTTTAGGAGTTACCTCCAAATACTATGTCTGCATCTTAGCAATAGCCTTATAATCCCACATCCTATAATGCACAGCAGCATATTAACTGTGCAGTTAAAAAAAAGAGACAGAACTCCCACTTAACTGGTTTATCCAAGTGTGATCCAAACTAATTTGAACATGAAGTCCTATTTGCTCCTAATTACTGGTAACATTTTTGGGAAGTGTATATGTTTGGGAACTGTTTGGGTTTTTATTTTGTTTTTTGGCTAAAATCATGAATCAAAGAATGAAATTAAAGAAATCATTACAGGTAAGCTAGGAATTTGGGGATGGAGTATTTTCCATCTCCCTAATATCAGGCACTACAGGATGCCGGACACAACTGTAAGCCATCAAAAATATTAAGATCGCTGATAAAGGTAAATACATGTATAAATATAAAAACAGTATTAATGTAATTTTGATTTGCAAAATTTGGGTTTTTTTTAAACAAGATTTAAAAACAAATGCATAAAAATAATTGTAAATCTAGGTTAAAGTATACACAATATATAAAGATTCAGTTTGTGATATCAATAACATAAAGAGAAGGAGCCAACTGTAAAGGAATAGAGCTTTAGTATGCAATTGAAGTTGGTATCAATTTAAAATGGATTGTTGTAACTTTAGGATGTTATATGTAATTCCTCTGGTAACCACAAAGAAAATATTTATAGAATACACAAAAAAGGAAATGAGGAGGGAATCGAAACGTGTCACTACAAAAAATCAACTAGAGATAAGACTTCCAGTTTCTAGTCCATAACAAGCTTGGAAGTCATCAATCCGTTATAACAACAAGTAAAAAGCAGAATGAACTGAAAATCAACTCTTGCGTAGATCCATCAGAGAATTAAGGTCACAGGGTAAACTGCTCCCCACAGACACGTGGATACAGAGAATCACAACTTACCAGAGCATAGGCACATTAGCAGAAACCTCTGTGGGAACCAGTACAGAAGATGGAAAACCTAAACTGTAATGGACAAATTGCAGGAGGCTCAGTGTGGACAAATCTGAGAGTTAAATGCTCCAAGGGGGTCTGAGTCTTTAAGAAGCCCCTGCATTTTTATGAGCTTTACCTCCAGGAGCCCAATCAAGTCCTCATAGTGAGGACTGGAGAAAACTCCCCATTGTGTTTCTGGCAGAGAGAGGGGGAAAGTCGCTATTTTGAAATATTCTCAAAGCATTCTGTTCTTAATAAGGCATGCCACAAAGAGAAACTATTGTCCCAGAGCCTATAACCTACTGAGGTTTCATTAGTGTCTCACCAACCTGAGGGAAAAGAAATGCTCAGGTCCAGCCCACTCTAGTCATCCTGTCCCACCTGAGGGAGGGAGGTAGACTGAGAGACACTGGCAAAGTTCACAGTCCAGTGGCAGTTTCACCAAGACTGAATCTTAATCACAGGACTATAGAACATAACCCCTCCCCCTACACCTTATCACCACATCACTAAAGGTCTTACCAGTGTTCCTTTTACCCAGCACATGAAGTCTAGGTTTAAACAAAAACAAACAAAACAACAGAGACAATTAATAGAAAACAGTAACAAATATGATAGGTATTAATCCAATTATATCAATAACCACTTTACATATCAAAGATAAAATCAAAAATAGAGGAAAGTGGTGCTTCCCTGGTGGCGCAGTGGTTAAGAATCTGCCTGCCAATGCAGGGGACACAGGTTCGAGCCCTGGCCTGGGAAGATCCCACATGCCACGGAGCAACTAAGCCCGTGCGCCACAACTACTGAGCCTGCGCTCTAGAGCTCACATGCCACAACTACTGAGCCCGCATGCCACAACTACTGAAGCCCAGGCGCCTAGAGCCCATGCTCCGCAACAAGAGAAGCCACTGCAATGAGAAGCCCGCGCACCGCAACAAAGAGTAGCCCCCGCTCGCCACAGCCAGAGAAAGCCCACGCACAGCAACAAAGATCCAACACAGCCAAAAATAAAAATAAAAAATAAATTAAAAAAAAATAGAGATTGGAGTGGGCCCCCCCTTTCCCCCTTTGCCTCCTGACAGGAAAGGTTTAAGGGGGACTGGGCCCTGGGAGGCCGGGCCGGGCTCAGGGGCCGCCCCGGGGGCCCGGGCCATGGATGTACGCCGACTGAAGGTGAACGAACTTCGCGAGGAGCTGCAGCGCCATGGCCTGGACACTCGTGGCCTCAAGGCTGAGCTTACTGAGCGGCTGCAGGAGGCGCTGGAGGCCGAGGAGCCCGTCGACGAGCGGGAGCTCGAGGCCGATGACGAACCGGGGCGACCCGGGCACAACAATGAGGAGATGTCATGGACAATATTACCATGCAGAACCAATTCTATGAGATGCAGGTCATCAAGAAAGAGAACGAGTCAGGCTACGAGAGGAGAACGCTGGAAATGGACCTATCGCCCAGTAGAAGTGAAGACAGAGATGAAGCAAGAGGCACCCACCAGCTTCCTCCTGCCCGAAGCATCTCAACTCAAACCAGACAGACAGCAGTTCCAGAGTCGCAAGAGGCCTTATGAAGAAAACCGGGGATGGGGGTATTGCGAGCACCGAGAGGATAAGAGGGGCCGCTCTCCTCAGCCTCCCGCTGAAGAGGATGAAGATGACTTTGACGACACCCTTGTTGCCATTGACACATATAACTGCGACCTCCACTTCAAGGTGGCCTGAGACCGGAGTAGGGCTACCCACTCACAACTGAAGGTTTTGCATACCTGTGGTCAGGAGCCCGTGCCAGCTATGGGGTCGGAAGGGGCCGTGTGTGCTTTGAGATGAAGATCAATGAGGAAATCTCTGTGAAGCACCTTCCATCTACAGAGCCCGACCCACACGTTGTCCATATTGGTTGGTCTCTGGACTCCTGCAGCACTCAGCTAGGCGAAGAGCCTTTCTCCTATGGCTATGGAGGCACTGGGAAGAAGTCCACCAATAGCTGGTTTGAAAACTACGGAGACAAATTTGCAGAGAATGATGTGATTGGCTGCTTTGCGGACTTTGAATGTGGAAATGACGTGGAACTTTCCTTCACCAAAAATGGGAAGTGGATGGGCATTGCCTTCCGAATCCAGAAGGGAGACTTAGGGGGTCAGGCCCTCTACCCTCATGTCCTGGTGAAGAATTGTGCAGTGGAGTTCAACTTCGGGCAGAGGGCAGAGCCCTACTGTTCTGTCCTCCCAGGCTACACCTTCATCCAGCACCTTCCCCTGAGTGAGCGAATCCAGGGCACTGTTGGACCAAAGAGCAAGGCAGAGTGTGAGATTCTTATGATGGTGGGCCTGCCTGCCACCGGTGAGACCACATGGGCCATGAAACATGCAGCCTCCAACCCCTCCAAGAAGTACAACATCCTGGGTACCAATGCCATCATGGATAAGATGCGGATGATGGGCCTACGCAGTCAGAGGAACTACGCTGGCTGCTGGGACGTCCTGATCCAGCAGGCCACCCAGTGCCTCAACCGCCTCATCCAGATCGCTGCCCGAAAGAAACGCAACTATATTCTAGATCAGACAAATGTTTATGGGTCAGCCCAGAGACGAAAAATGAGACCATTTGAAGGCTTCCAGCGCAAAGCTATTGTAATTTGTCCCACTGATGAGGACCTAAAAGACCGAACAATAAAGCAAACCAACGAAGAAGCGAAGGATGTCCCAGATCACACAGTCTTAGAAATGAAAGCCAACTTCACGTTGCCAGATGTTGGGGACTTCCTGGACGAGGTGCTGTTCATCGAGCTGCAGCGAGAGGAAGCAGACAAGCTGGTGAGGCAATACAATGAGGAAGGCCACAAGGCTGGGCCATCCCCTGAAAAGCGCTTTGACAACCGAGGCAGTGGCAGCTTCTGGGGTCTTGGGGGTGGCGGCAGTTTCCAGCGCTATGACAACCGAGGTCCCCCCGGGGGAAACAGAGGAGGCTTCCAGAATCAGGGAGGAGGCAGTGGAGGAGGCAGCTACCGAGGAGGTTTCAACCACAGTGGAGGTGGTGGCGACAACCAGAATGGCTGGGGTAGCGACAGCCGGGATAACAACAACTCCAACACCCGAAGCAGCTACAACCGGGCTCCCCAGCAACAGCCGCCGCCGCAGCAGCCTCCACCGCCACCCAGCTACAGCCCTGCTCGGAACGCCCCAGGGGCCGGCAGCTACACGAAGAGCAGCAACATCCCTGGCTCAAGCGCCAATACCAGCACCCCTCCTGTCAGCAGCTACAGCCCTCCACAGCCGAGTTACAGCCAGCCACCTCCCTACAACCAGGGAGGTTACAGCCAGGGCTACACAGCTCCACCACCTCCACCTCCGCCACCACCTGCCTACAACTATGGCAGCTACGGCGGCTACAACCCAGCCCCTTACACCCCTCCGCCACCCCCCACTGCACAGACCTACCCTCAGCCCAGCTATAACCAGTACCAACAGTATGCCCAGCAGTGGAACCAGTACTATCAGAACCAGGGCCAGTGGCCGCCGTACTACGGGAACTACGACTACGGGAGCTACTCCGGGAACACACAGGGGGGCACAAGCACACAGTAGCCAGTGTGTCCTGGAGGCCTCTGCCGGCTTCCTCCACCAGCGCCCACCTTGGACCCCCTTGTCCACCCCCACTGGGTCACGTGGTGCTGGGGGACGGGTCCTCCCAGGGCTGCCTCCCGTCCAAGGGGCTCTTCCCCCACACAGGGCCGGGCATTTTCCTCCGGATTCAAACAGGCAACAATGACCTTTTATTTTGTTTGTCCCCCCACCCCCCTCCTCTTCCTCTTCCTCCCTTCCTCCTTTTTGACTAAAGACCCTCCTCCCTTGGTTGTACAGTGAGGCTACAGGGCTGTGGGGAGGGCCCCTTCCTGTACTCTGGTCCCAGCCCTGCTCCAGCCCCTCAGCTTCCCAGATTCTCATGCAGTTGGTTGTAAATTCTTCCAGGAGCTGTTTTACTGTCTACTTTTCAGGATTTAAAAAAAAAATCAAAAACTTAAACACACACACAAGTTTAAAAAAGCAAAATGCAGTGGGAGGAAGAAGCAACAGATTTTTTTTGGTAATTATGCTTCTTTTTTTTTAATTTTTAGAATTTATCCCTTTTTACTGTGGGTTGGCTGTTGATATTTCATCAGGATAACCATTTCTTTGCTGAGTTCAGGTGACCGAGGAAGAGCCACACCCTCAAAACAAAACACACACAAAACAAAACCACAGAATCATCTTTAACCTAACTTTTTATACAATGTCTCAGTTTCCCGTAACTTTGCACACAAGCTTCTGTGTTGAGTTGAATTGTACCTGCCTTTTGTATTTGGAGAGAGTGTGACTATTGAACTTGAAACCTTTTATTCTGGGCGTCTTGGTAGTTTCTGGTGGGATTAATCGGGTGAGAGGAAAGAAGGGAGTTGGGGGGCTCCTTCCTTTCAGAACATGAAGTTTCTCACTGCCTCCTCTCCAGAGCTCTCCCAGGTGCCAGACCTAAAGGTTTTTCCTACAGTGATCCTCTGATTATTTTTACTTCCCCTTGACCCATATGTTTTAACAGGACTTTAACAAACTGTGCTTATTAAGAAATGTGTTTGCCCTGTTTTGTTTTGTTTCAATAAATGACATGGCACCTCCTAGCAGGAAGGAAGCAAGGTTTCAACCCTGATTTAAAAAAAAAAAAATAGAGAAAAGTATAGCATGCTAACACTAATCAAAAGAAAGCTGGAGCAGCTATATTAATTTTAGAGGAAGCTGACTTCAGATCAGGGAAAATTATCAGGGATAAAGAAGGCCATTACATAATGATACAGGTGTAACAAAGCAGTAGTAATCTTTATATGTACCTAACAATGGACCATCCAAATATGTGAGGCAAAAACTTTTAGAACTACAAGGAGAAATAAATAAATCCACTATTATAATTGGATTCCTTCAACACCCTTTTTTTAATAATGGAAAATCGGTAAGGACACAGTTGACTTCTAGCCCCATCAATCAACTGGATATAATTGATATCTATAGACTACTTCTTCCAACAACAGTAGAATACACATTCTTCTCAATTTTACAAGGAACACTCACCAAGATAAACACAGCAAGCATCTGTGGCCTTAAAACATACCTTAACAAACTTAAAAAAACAGAAACCATAAAATGTATGCTCTCGCACCACAGTGGAACTGAACAAGAAATTAACAACAGAAAGATAGCTGAAAAACCCCAAAATACCTGGATATTAAACAACACACTTCTAAATGTCACACAAGTCAAAGAAATCTCAGAAATATTAAAATATCTTAAAATAAATAAAACTGAAAATACAGCTTATCAAAATTTGTGGGATACAGTGAAAGCAGATCTTAGAAGGAAATTTATAGCATTGAATATATATATTAGAAAAGAAGAGGGCTTCCTTGGTGGTGCAGTGGCTAAGAATCCACCTGCCAATTCAGGGGACACTGGTTCAAGCCCTGGTCCAGGAAGATCCCACATGCCACAGAGCAACTAAGCCTGGGAGCCCGCGAGCCACAACTACTGAGCCCACATGCCACAACTGCTGAGGCCCGTGCGCCTAAAGCCTGTGCTCTGCAACAAGAGAAGCCACCGCAATGAGAAGCCCATGCACCGCAATGAAGAATAGTCCCCGCTCGCGGCAACTAGAGAAAGCCCACGTGCAGCAACGAAGACCCAACGCAGCCAAAAATAAAAAATAAAAATAAATAAATAAATAAATAAGACAGGGGTTGATGCTTCGATGTTACATCCTGGGGCTCCAATTTTGGAGGCGTCTATTGTCCCCATTTTACATGCCATAAAACTGAGGCCTGCCCTGGGATCCCAGAGCTTGTAAGCAGCTCTTTTTAAATCCCAACTATATCTCATTTTACTCTACCCTTTACAACTAAATCTTACCTCCTCTGAGTACAAAATGAATGCATGATTCATGACACCTATTTATACCAAGAAAAAGGACTAGAGCTTGAGCTTGTTAACTCTTGGCTTCTCCTGTGGCTCAGAACGTGGCCTTGTGCAAATCACGTCACTTAATTCATTCAGGAAATACTGCCTGAGTTCCTGCTGAGTGCTGGACACTTCTAGAAGTGGGGCACACAGCAGTGAACAGGACAGATGGGTCTCAATAGCTTATGTTCTAGTTGAGCAATAGACAACATTAAACTTTTAAAACACAGGTGAGTGCTCTAATGAAAAGACAGTATAAAGGGATGGAGAGAGATAGGGTGAGGGGTGCAGAGGCAAATCATGCAATGGTCTGAGTAAAACAATAGAATCAGTTAATTGTGATAATTAGTAGTAATTAATAGTAGAACAAATTAAACATACTTTATGCAAGGAAGAAACCCCAGTATTTTATGTTTCTTTTTTTCCTCTGATACATCAGTTTAACTTTTTAAAAACTCTCCATTGGATATTTAAAATCTGTGGGCTATGTTAATTTATAGTCTACAGTATATAAGTTTAAGACTTTAAAAGGACAACATAAATGCAATAGGGCTAATGAAAAAGATAATACCTATATTTAATTTTAAAAATGAAATATTTCTGTCTCATGATATAGTGGGATGTTTTCACTCTGTTGCCTTTGTCAATAATATTTCTCTGAACTGCCTGTGGCCTTCAAGACATACTTCTTTTCTTGTATGAACAGTAGTGGTAAAACTGACTACATACAAAATTCACTTTGACTTGGAGCTCTGCTCCTATCAAGCCCACGTTATGCTAATTCCTGGTGTCACCCCAATTTGATGACAGCAAGCCAAATATCTTCTAAACAAAAGCATATGAGCATGGGATACTTAATGATTTTACCTACTAGCAACAGCAGGTTTTTAGATTTGGATGAATTCATTTCCAGCTCTCTAAAAATGTCTATCCACTTTGTATCTAACAGGCTTATGTTAGTAAAGCAGCTGTTTGCTGGGTCTTGGGTCTATAAATTCAACAGCGGCTATCCATGTCTAAAAGGTCCACACTTTTTAAGCACTTCAATGTTTGAATGTAACTGTAAGTTAACCTCTCTCAGGGAAAATGAGAAAGGTAATTTGAACTTGTGAAATTGAAGTTAACAGTTTAAGTTTCTGTCAAGAAATTGAGAAAGTTCTATTTAACCAGATCATCAAACAGTTCTGGAGAAACAGCATATAACTTTTGTTTTACTATAATCATTTTCTCCATTCTCATCCTCATTTTCCAAATTAGAGAAGGACATGCTTGTTCCACACTTGGAAAATATAATTGTACAGTAAGACATTTTAACATCTTTTCTATGGCTAGCATCAATAGCAATCTGGTAGGCATATGTCTAAGGAGGCCATCTCCGTCCATTTCTTTAAAGCTTAAAATCTTACCAAGTGCTTCTGCATGTTTTGAAGAAATCGAGAAATAACCAAAACCTTTCATTGTGAAAGCCTCAGTATTCAGATAAGCAAATCACATCCCCTTTTTTTGGCAGTGTTGCAGATAAAATCTTTTAATTTTCTTTTTTTATAAAGATTTTTTTGATGTGGACCATTTTTAAAGACTTTATTGAATTTGTTACAATATTGCTTCTATTTTCTGTTTTGGTTTTTTGGCCACGAGGCATGTGGGATCTTAGCTCCCCGACCAGGGATCGAACCCATACCACCTGCATTAGAAGGCGAAGTCTTAATCACTGGACCACCAGGGAAGTCCCTAATATCTTTTAATTTTCTTTGGTGAAAAGTTTAGGGACTGAATGGAATTCACCAAAATTACATCTACATTGTCTGCCAAATGTGCAGATAGATGAACAAAATCTAGTTATTAATTGAACAAGATATCAACACCCTTTCGTTTTATGTTTGTGTGGGTGTGGTTTCATTAAAATCTTCATAGAAATCAAGAAGATGATTTGAAACTCCATTTTTCGAGTACCTAAGAACTAGGGGGAAATTTTTTGTTACAATGACTCCACATACCACTTGATAAACTGTAGAAAGCTTATAATGATGGCTGGCAAGATCTGACAAAATAGGCTTTAGCCTGTAAGGGACCAACATATCTTGTCAAAATTTCCCCTTTAGCTTGCCCACGGGGACGTTTTAGCTGCAAGCTCTGAGTTCGGAAAATTAACTGTACTTGAACTGTACCTGGTTTCACAGAGCAGTCAAAGGAATGATGATGATGTGTGTTTGGTATACCTAAGCCAGTTCACCACCACTATTTTTATTGGTGTCTTTGGGGGAGCTGAAAAACCTTGACGAAGTTAAAAGTACTTACCTGTCTTGTCCCAGACTTGTGAGATTGTCACCGTGTGTACTTTTACATAGCTTTCTCCCGAATACTCAATCCTAAATTCTTTTCTCCATATTGTTCAGTATTCTCTGTTTTGGTTTTTTATCTCCCTAATCCATGTGTCCTTCCATTTGTCATTAAAAGAACACATTCACTTAGCCTTTTTTTGGTCTGGGTTATGCTGGTGTTGGTATTGTAACCATTCTTTTCATTATCTAAAATCTTAGAAAGCATTATCACAGTATTCACAATGTCAGAAGTTAAAACTAGCACTACTTGATACAAAGCACGAGTTAATCCACAGGCACAGGCAAAGACAGTTACGGCTCCTAATTACAGCACACCTAAGTTGCGTTACTTAGAGTTATGCATCAATGAATGATTCCTTATTGTGAACTACCAATCATGGTTATCAACAGCAGCAGTCAGAGGCAGTATGGAAGGCAGAAAATCTCTGCTGTATCCATTTGACACTAAAATCTGTTGCTTTCAGCAGTTCCTATTTTGGGGGCCACCATATCAGTTTTCTACTTTACCCACAACCTTTGCACCCATTGTAAAAACTGGGACTTTGCATGTCCTGAGGGGGGGTTTCCCGGGAAGCAGGTGTTTCAGTGCTAAAACCGGGGTAGTCCTGGGAAAACCAAGACAGTTGGTCACCCTATAAGTAGTCTTGACTACGTCTTGTCCACCACCTCCCCTTTCCCCTACCTCCCGACCCTGTCAGAGCTGCCCTCACCCCAAGCTCAGCCAGTCACCTTCCCTCTCCTGGCAGTCTGAAATCTGGAAGGGAGACATGCCTAGCCTGGGAGCTGCCGCAATATAGAAGGTTCAAGCATTCCCAAAACAGCCCTAGCTGATTATTAGATAATTCTTGGTTGTCCAGGGTTTTCTTCAACCCACTCCTTACCCTAGTATTCTGGTTAATTGCCTTTTCTGCTGAAGGTAGCCAGAGTTGGTTTCTTTAGCTTTCAGACAAGAGCATCTTTACTACTGCAGTAGTATTGCTTTTGCTGATGTCCTTTCTATATCCTGTTGATTTGTGTCAGATCCTGGGTTCCTTGACACCAAATGGATATTCAGGTGTGGTTTAAAACTAAGATGGCTCTTAGTGATTTCCCGAATAATGGCAAGGAGGTTGGGTGTTTGTACCTTTGCAATTGCTGAAGAGGGACTCAGCTGTGAGTTGTCAGCAGCCAACAATCCCAGCAGCTAGGGGGATGAGTGCTTTGGCCCTGAAAGGGAGAGAGATGGGTGGCACACCTCAGTATTCACTATACTTTATCTCTATTCAATATCACATTAAAAAAAAATTGTACCACTATAATATTTTAAATTGTTAGTAAGATCAGGTTTGTTTGTTTTTTTAAAGTACATAAATATTTAGGAGTTTTTGCCAGTATATATCTTCTAAGAGTTTATTCCACATATAAAGTGAACAATCAGATATAACATTCATTTCACAACTCTTTCATTTTCCCATATTGTGTTTTTTCCTTCAGAATTTTTTACACAATCTGTATCAGTAATTGTTAATTTGTCTCATAATTACTAATAAGTAGAATTCTATTTTTAAACCTGCAATTATGGTAACTTACCATCAGTCACTCATCCAGTAAGAGTGGATGAATTCAACCTCTGGCATTCTGGTCTCCAAACCCAAGCTATGGGGTAGTGCTTCTCAAACTTTCATGTGAACAAGAATCATCCAGGAATCAGTGAAAATACAGGTTCTGATTCAGGAGGTCTGGGGTGGGACCAGAGAATCTCTTTCAAATAAGCTGCCATAGGGCTAGTCTGAGGACACCTTAGGAGCAGTGAGGTTCTAAAGCAGGAATTAATAAATTACAGCCCACAGACTAAATCAGCCTGCTGCTTGGTTTTGTTTTGTTTTAATATTATTTATTTATCTGGCTGTGCCGGGTATTAGTTGTGGCACGTGGGATCTTTAGTTGCGGCACACAGGATCTTTAGTTGTGGCACACAGGATCTTTAGTTGTGGCAAGCAGGATCTAGTTCCCTGACCAGGGATCGAACCTGGGCCCCCTGCATTGGGAGCATGGAGTCTTAACCACTGGACCACCAGGGAAGTCCCTTCGTTTTGTATGGCTAAAAATAGATTTCATAATTTTATTTTATTTATTTACTTTTTTGGCCGCACTGGTGGCATGTGGGATCTTAGTTCCCTGACCAGGGACTGAACCCGTGCCACCTGCAGTGGAAATGCAGAGTCTTAACCACTGCATGGCCAGAGAAGTCCAAGATTTCATAATTTTAAGTAGTTAAGATAAAATCAAAAAGAATAAATATTTTGTGATATGTGAATATTACATGAAACACAAATTTCAGTGTCTGTAAATAAGGTTATTAGAACACAGCCATGCTCATTTGTTTATGTAATGTCTGTGGTTGGTTTTACACTACAAGGGCAGAGTTGAGTAGCTGTGACAGACTGTAGGGCCAGGCCTGCAAAGCTGAAAATACTGTCTGGCTCTTCACCAAGCTCTAAAGCACTAAATCTGCTGTTTCAGAGGTGATTAACACTTCCTAGGGAGAAAGGGGGATTAGCTGTTGAGTTACTTCTGGTTCTGGGTTTAACAGATTTGCAAAGTCTATTAGAAAGAAGAGGAAACAAGGTTTTGAGGAGAAAGGACAGAGAAAGTGAATAAAGAACTGGGAGGTAAAAGTTTCTTGAGATTAAAAGGGCTTTGCAGAAGGGTTTGGGTTATACAAGTGCATGCATTTGTTTAAATTCAGCAAATGTACACTTATAAAATATTCCGATTTCTTCAGCTTACTTGGAAATGAATGAAAAATTGAGATGGACTGATGAATGGATAGATGGAAAGATAAAAAAGCAAATAGGGTAAAATGTTAATGGTGGTATATGAGTATTCACTCGACAATTCTTCCAACTTTTCTGTATATTTGAAAGTTTTCATAATACAAAGTTAGAGGGGTAACAGGGGAAGAGAACGTGAAGAAGGTTACAAACGGGCTGATCTTGGGGTAACTTCTGAGGAACTGACTCTTGTGTAGGGCATTTTTACTGACTTCCAAGGGAGGACCTCCGCTTCCATTGCTCCTGCACCAAGAGACCCAGGGAATTTTAAGCATCAACACACACAGTGACTGCCATGGCAAGGCAACTCACTCAGGTGTTAACAGACTACCCAGGACACTCCCCTCTACCCAGGGCTGGCTTCATGGGCATGCAACCTGTATAGCTGCAGACAGCCCCACACTCAGAAGGTCCCACACTTGGTTTAACGCTCTGCTGTTGCTGTCTTGAAGTTTGTGGTAATTTTTGAACAAGAAGCCCCACGTTTTCATTTTGCCCTAGGTCCACAAATTATGTAACTGGTCCTGCCCCAACTCTCTCCTTCCGACCTACCAGACATATCTGAAAAAAACAGTGCATCTGAAGTCCCACATCAGGATGGCTCCTGATGAAAAACCCTCTCAGACCATTAAAATATGCCAGTAATAGATTATACTTAGAGTTTGAAAGCAGGCATGGTTTTTAAATAAATTCAGGGGGACGATTTTCACATTAACGCTTCACATGTGTGATAGGACTTTTTTGGAAGATCAGGTTTATTACACAAATTAAGGTATGTAAAATACATGAATACTTTCGAATATTCAATATATAGATATTAAAAATTAAAATAAAATATTAAAATAACAATTGTTTATTTCATTGTAAAAAATTGTTTTAAAGATTTATTTCTTGCCCTGTTAGTTACTTATTGAGATGTTATTGACATACAATAAACTGCACATATTTAAAGTGTACAGTGTAATAAGTTTCAACATATACCTACACACGTAAAACCATCGCAACCAATATTTGATCATACCCATCACTCCAAAAGGTTACTTGTGCTACTTTGTAACTCTCCCTCCCACACCGGGCAAAACTCCGTCCCCCAAACAACCACTGATCTGCTTTCTATATAGAGTTTCATATAAACGGAATCATACAGAATGTACGCTTTGGGGGACTTCCCTGGCCGTCCAGTGGTTAAGACTCAGCTCTTCCACTGCCGGGGGCACAGGTTCGATCCCTGGTCAGGGAACTAAGATCCTGCAAGTTGCGCCCTGCGGAGGAAAAAAAAATCTGGCTTCTTTCACCCAGCATAATTAGTTTGAGACATCCATATTGTTGTATGTATGAATAGTTATTCCTTTTTATTGCTGAGTAGCATTCCACTGTATACCATACTTTGTTTATTCATTCATCTATTGATGGACACTGGATTATTTCCTGTTTTGGGCTATAACAAATAAAGCTGCTATAGACATTTGTGTACAGTCTTTGCAGGTGGGTCTATGGTGGTGAAGCAGGTAGCTGCGCCCATTGGCCCCCTGGGGGCAACCATTATCAAGGATATTTCTGGCAATTCCCCAATCTTTTTCTGGCCCAGTTTTTGCTTGTAGGTAGGATAGGCGACTGATACCGACCTGCTCCCATCCTTTCTTCAGGGACTCCAGCTCTGGCGCTGCCACTTCTGCAGCAATACAACAGCCAGCGTCTCCTCTTAATCACCTGTTGTCGGTCATAAGAAAAATAGCAGCGCCCTGCAACCTGTTTTTATTAGCGTTAAGGTAGGGCATCCTGGGCGCCACCATTTTGGAGGAGGTGCCAGGCATCTTACATTCTGCTTCTGGGTAGGGAAACCAAAGAGGCCATGGCAAGGGGGTACCTTCCAATAAGTGCAAAAGGCACTTGGGCTCTGGCTTGATGGGGTTGGGAAAGAGGCCCTGGGTGGACAAAGATTTGGGAAAGGGCAGGGCAAGGGGAAAGAAGCCGCAGTAAGGGGGAGTGCAGCTCCAATGGCGCTTCCAACCTGACCCATAGTCACTATGTGAGACAGTGTTTATTGTTGGTTTAAGTCAGTAAATTTTTGGGGTAGTTTGTTTTTCGGCAATAGATAGTACACCTTCCTTGCTGGTCTCCAACATTCCAGGCACACTCCCTATTTTAGGGTCTTTGCATTTGCTGTTCCTTCTGCCTGGAATAGTTTTTTTTTGGGGGGGGACAGGTGCATTATTAGGTCCCTCATTTCTTTCAGGTCTTTATGCAGAGGTCACTTTGGAGGCCTTTCTTGGCTACTGTATCTAAAATTTCACTCCCCTCCTGTAATAGGGGAGGCGCAGGCACGACCTATAGCAGTCCCGCTCAGCCATTGGTCAGCATAACAGTGGGCCTCTCCCCTCCCCCTCCTCTGTATAAAAGGAGACCGAATTCGGACTGAGGGAGGATGGTTTTTTGAGACTCTAGTCTGCCATCTTCTTGGTCTGCTAGCTTTCCAATTAAAGTCGTTATTCCTTGCCAGAACAATTCGTCTCCCGATTTACTGGCCTGTCCTACAGTGAGCAGAGTGAGCTTGGGCTCTGTAACACTCCTACTATTTAATTAATTTATTTAGTTATTTAGTTTTTGGGTTTTCTGGCTGCGCCGCATGGCGTGTGGAATCTTAGTTCCCTGACCAGGGATCAAACCTGCGCCCCCTGCAGTGGAAGTGCGGAGTCTTAACCACTGGGCCACCAGGGAAGTCCCGATACTCCTACTATTTTATATACCCTTTCCCTATTTACTTTTTGCTCATTGACAATTATCAGTTTCCCTTTCTGTTTGCTGATGTATCCCCAATGCCAAGAACAGTGCCTGGTTCATGGTAAGCACTCAGAATGCACTTGTGGGTAAATGGATATATTACTTCTATTTAGAGTTCAAGAACTCCCAACAAGCACATCCAGAATCTGTGACTCACTCAGATCTCTGCTCCAGCACAATCGCCTTCCTGACTCCTTCCTACTTTTCAAATCTATTTCCCTGGTGAGGTGGGTAGGCTCTAAGATGGCCTGCAATGACTTCTACCTCCTGAAAGTCTGGAAAGAGAAATCCCCCTTGTGTAATTTCTCCCCCTTGAATGTGGCTGGGAACTGTGACTTGCATCTAACCAACAGAATACAGCAAACGTGACAGGATGTCACTTGCATGATAATATTACATAAGAGTGTAACTTCTGTATTGGTAGCAGACTCCTTATTTGAAGCAAGCTGCTGTGTTGTGAGCTGGACTTTGGAGATGCCCATGTGACAAGGTACTGAGGGTAGCCTCTGGCCCACAGCCAGAATGAAATGGAGGCCCTCAGTCCAACAATTCACAAGGAATTGAATTCTGCTAACAACCATGTGATCTTGGAAGCAGCTCCTTCTCTTGTTGAGGATCAGATGAAACCACTGTTCTTGACAACACCATGACTATAGCCTTGTGAGACTTGAACCAGAGGACCCAGCTAAGCTGTGTCTGGACTGACAGAAACTGTGAGATAACAAATGTGGGTTGGCTTAAGCTACTAAATTTGTGATAATTTGTTAGGTAGCACTAGGTAACTAACACACTTAGGTTACCAAAGCTAGAGACCAGTGTTAACAAATGTCATAATTTTTTTCTCATTACTATCTGTTCTGTGAGGAGGATGCTTTGTTTCAGGGCTAATGATTAGGTGTGTGATCCATACCACAGCTCCACCCTTGTCTGACCATCAGAATTACTGAGGATGCTTGAACCCTCTGCCAGAACTAATCAAACAGAATCTCTGGGGCCAATATGTTTTTTTAAAAAAATTCTCTGCAAAGTATCTTGCCCAAGATATTTATTAACTACAAAGGCAGAAATGGCAGATTTAGAGTGGGGAAATCTGACATTGAGCACCTTGACCAAATGATCAAGGTTGACATCACCAATAAGATTTATCACCATCATGTACCCTCTGATATGATGCACTGAAGATGCATCACTTTTGTAATATTAATGCATAACCCAGTTAATCAAACCCAAATTGAGAGATATTCTACAAAATAACTGGCCAGTATTGTTCAAAAGTCTCTAAGTCATGAAACACAAGAAGACTGGGGAACTATCATAGTCTGGAGGAGACTAAAGAGAAATAACAGGTAAATGCAATGTGGGATCTGGACTGGATCTTGGGCTAGACGAAGACATCAGTAGGAAGGGCTATAGTTTAATTACTAGTATTATATCAATGTTAATTTCCTGGTTTTGATAATTATATTATGGTTATATTAGATGTTAACATTAGGGGAAGCTGTGTGAAGAATATTTGGGAACTGTTTTGCAACTTTTTTATAAGTCAAAAATTATTTCAAAATAAAATCAAAAAAATCTCTACTTGAGGGGTTCTCAAAGTATTGCCTTTTGCTCTTTAGATCTACATATTTTCTTTTACTCTGGTGATATCTCAAGGACTGAGCTAGGGGAGAGGCAATAGACCAGGCCAGAGTGCCATCTTGTCAGAAAATAAAAACATTTGCAAGGCCTCATGTATTTCAAAACACTCTTCCCCCCTTTATTTTGTTTTTCAAATTACAAAAGTAACATATGTTTGTAACAAGTAAAACAATACAAAGATATATAAATTAAACAACTACTTACATTTCCATTCCCCACCAGGGTAACCAATGTTAATACCTTGTTTTATATCTATCCCTCCACACTTTTCTCTTTGTTCATATAAACACATACATGCATAAATACACATATACGTGTTTTAATTTAAAAAAATAGATTCATATACATTATTCTGAAATTTTCTGTTTTCACTTAACAATATACCACAAATATCTCCACAAATTAGTAGAGTTCTAGCTTCCCCCTCAAATTTCTTAATCACATATTTGACATATCATACTTGGTTCAGTTATTTACATAATTTTTCTTTGGGGCTTTCATTTTCCTTCTCTGACTACCCCATTATCCACTTGCATCACCCACCTTCCCCGAACCCAATGTATACTCTTCTATACTTTTCTCCATGCATATAAAATCTTACACAAACATATATGATACATGTTTATCACTCATAAGCACCTAGAAGCATTTTGTAACTGATTTACAAAAACAGAGTCATTTTACACACTTCTCCCTTGCTTTTTTCTCTCAAGAAAACATTGTGGAATTCCATTCAAGTCCACTAGCATAGCTTTAACTTTTTCACCTTAATGGCTATATAAACATCCTATGGAATGGATATACTATAGTTCCTTCCCTCTTCAAGTTTCCCTGCTGGTGGGCATTTATTTTGATTCTAGTGTTTTTTGCCACTGGGAACAATTCACAATAAATGTACATGTCCCTTATGTATTGGGGTTTTACTTCTAAGAGAAGATTCCCCAAAGTGGCATAAGTATTTTAAGTTATAATAGATGTCAGATTGCTTTTCAAAAGAGCTGTAACAATTCATGTTTCTACCAGCAGTGTCTTAAGAACACCCTTTGTCCTGAGAGCAAAAAGCATTCCTGCTCTTTTTCGTCAGCTTGATTGCATACTGTCATTATAACTTAAATCTGCATTCTCCAACAACTATTGAGGCTAACCTTTTTTTAAAAAAAATAAATTTATTTATTTATTTATTTATTTTTGGCTGCGTTGGGTCTTCGTTTCTGTGCGAGGGCTTTCTCCAGTTGTGGAGAGCGGGGGCCACTCTTCATCGCGGTGCGCGGGCCTCTCACTGTCGCGGCCTCTCCCGTTGCGGAGCACAGGCTCCAGATGCGCAGGCTCAGTAGTTGTGGCTCACGGGCCTAGCCGCTCCGCAGCATGTGGGATCTTCCCGGACCGGGGCACGAACCCGTGTCCCCTGCATTGGCAGGCGGATTCCTAACCACTGCGCCACCAGGGAAGCCCTAACCATTTTTTTGATAAGCCCATCAGCCACTTGGATTTGCTCTTCTCTCAACTGTCCATTCTTTGCCATGTTTTGCTATTGGGTTATTTTCTTTCCTGTCAATACGAAGACCACTCTTTCTCTGATTGGCTCTGCAAATATTTTCCCCCAAATCATTGTTTATTGACTGTTGATGGCATCTTTTGCCGTGCAAAAGATTGCACTTTTTAAAAAAAATATATTTATTTATTTATTTATTGGCTGCATCGGATCTTCATTGCTGTGCGGGGGCTTTCTCTAGTTGCGGCGAGCGGTGGCTACTCTCCGTTGCGGTGCGTGGGCTTCTCATTGCGGTGGCTTCTCCTCGTTGTGGAGCACAAGCTCTAGGCACGTGGGCTCAATAGTTGCGGCTCGCGGGCTCTAGAGCGCAGGCTCAGCAGTCGTGGCACACGGGCCTAGCTGCTCTGCAGCATGTGGGATCTTCCCAGACCAGTGCTCAAACCCGTGTCCCCTGCACTGGCAGGCGGACTCCCAACCACTGCACCACCAGGGAAGTCCGATTGCACTTTTTATGTAGTCAAATATTTATTTTTTAACAGCTTTTGAGTGTCCTGGGTTGGTAAAGTTAATCTCCCCCAATTCCTAGATTGTACATGTAGTCTCCTTTCATTTTATTTCAAGAATTTTACTGTTATTTTAAAATTTTAAATCTTAAGTCTGCCTGCAGTTTTTTTTTTCGTATGGTTTGTGCTGTTGGTTCAACTTTACTTTCTTCCTGATTAAAAAGCCAGTTGTGCTAGAAAAGGTGGAGAAAATGTGCTGGTTTAATATGTTAAAGCTTTTTTAAAAAATAGCTGGCCATATTATTATTATTATTATTATTGTTGTTTTTTGTATTGTTAGACACCAAAAGACAATGGTGATATTTAGAGTGAAAAAGTTTGGTGAATGGCATTCTACATATGTGCTTGACATTCATAATTTATTAAATTCACATTTATAATTCTAAAATATAAGTAGTGCTTATTATGTGGCTCACTGTGGGACATACCATAATATACCTCTAATTTTCTTCACATATATTTTGTATTCTGTTATCATTTAAACTTTCATAAGCCAGAATGAACAGGTTTATGTTTTATAAAATATTTTCTATAATCTTTAGTATAAAACTTTCTGTCACAATTGGAGCATGACTTGCCTTATGATAAAACACTTGGTCATTAGATCAATGAGATTTCTCCTAAGGATGAATTCCTCCACATATAATGAAACAGGATATCTTGTTCAAGGCTTTCCTACAATTTTTAGGTTTTCATTCCTGTAAGCATTCTTCCTAGCATGAACTTTCTGATGTCTGCTGAGGTTTGGCTTCTGGTAGAAAGCTTTGCCACATTCATCGCATCCATAGGGTTTTTCTCCGGTATGAGTTCTCCAATGTTTATTGAGGCATGACTTTTGACTGAAGGATTTTCCACATTCTCTGCAACGATAGGGTCTTTCTCCTGTGTGTATTTTTCGATGTACATTGAGGTATGACTTCTCACCAAATGACTTCCCACATTCATTGCACACAAAGGGTCTCTCTCCTGTATGTGTCCTCTGATGTTCTCTGCGGTGTGACTTCTGGGTGAAGGCTTTCCCACAAAAAAAACACTCAAAGGGTCTTATCCCAGTGTGTATTCTCTGGTGTTTAATGAGGGTTGACTTATGTGAAAAGGCTTTTCCACAGTCAGTGCATCCATATGGCTTCTCCCCAGTGTGACTTCTTTGATGCCTAATGAATTCAGACTTGTAGCAGAAGGCTTTCCCACACTCAGTACAGACATGGGGTTTCTCTGTAGGTGGAACCCTCTTCCGTTTGTACACAAGAGAATTGGTTACTGCTGGTTTATACGTAAGTGCTGGGTTATGGCTGAAAGCTTTCTCACAGTGACTGCATTCCCAGAATTTTTCTCCATTAGGTCTTCTATCATGATTTGTATGTTGTAATAATTTCCCACATCCATAGCACTCATCTTGCTTTTTTGAATAGTTTCTCTTAAAACCATTCAAGTCTAAATTATGGTTCACACTCTTTCCACAAGAGTCCCAGTTATTAGGGTTTTGAATTGAAGGAAAAAGATCAGTGCTCAGATGTGATATTTTCCCAAACTTATTACATTCATGGCTTCTTTCCTTGGGCAACGTTTTCTTGCTGATGAATGTACCTTGCCTCAAAAGCATGTCTTGCTGTCTCTTCTTCTGGATGTTACCTTGCCAAATGTTTTCTGGAGAAGGTACAGCAAATCTTTCCTTATGAATCTGTTATTATGACCTGGAATAAAACTATTTGAGAAATGCCCTAAAAATTTAAAGGGTGCACAGTATATGAATAGAGAGCATGAATCGTAACTAAAGGCACCAATACAGGGAAAAGTATTATACGAGTATAGAAGATTCAGAAACCGGCACAAATGTAATGGAACATGTCATAGATGATAGAGAGAAATAATTTTGAAGATGAGAAGATATTATATAGCAGTGGTTGGCAAACATGTTCTTAAAGGACCAGCAACTAGTTTAGGCTTTGTGGGCCATATGGTCTCGGTCACAATTACTTAACTCTCCCATTGTATGGTGAGAACACAGCCAGTATGTAAATGTAAGGAGGGTGCAGCTGTGTTCCAATAAAACTTTATGCACAAAATTAGGTGGCTGACCTACAGGCCAAAGTTTGCCGATCCCTGTTACAGAGGAAAGGGGTTTAAATGTCATAAAGCACCTTGTTACCCAATGCATGGTTCTCAATGGTCAGCATCAGCCTCATCTGGGAACTGATATGTAGGCAGATATGCAGAATCTTGGGCCCCACCCCCAAACCTACAGAATCAGAATCTGTATTTTAACAAGTTGCCCAGATGCTTCGTTATCATATTAAGAGTTTGACAAGCACTGTTATAGCAGTCAGAGAGCTTATGTTGAGCTAGTTAGTAATAATATAAATGGCAAGGGCTCTAAGATGAACTAGATAAAAGAAGGAATCAACGAAGCTAACTAGAATTTAAAGCAGGAGCTCTTAACTTGGTATATAGAAATCTGTTCTAACTACAATTGAGCATTTCCTTTGATTATGAATGTGAACAAAAAAACACAGTAGTATTAGCTCCTGTAACTGTCCTAGTTTGTGAATAAGGTATTTTCATGTCACACTATAGTTGTCACAGATTTCTCAAAATATGTTTACAATCATCTCTACTTTGAGATCATGACAATTCATTTGACCTGATGGGAGATCTCATAATTTAATGTATAAATAAGGAAGTATATCTACTACTATCACTAATATCATTAACATCATTAATATTTTGATACTGCATTTTCTAACTTTATTTCAGTAATTACTGTATTTTAGTAATTTGTTTCTCATGTAATCTTATGGGTTTTATTTTTTTTTAATATGTAAAAAAGGGGTCTATTAGCCTTCACCAGAATGGTTAAGAGTTCCATGGCACAAAAATGATTAAGAACCCCTAACTTAAAGACATTCAGGCATGAGGTAATTTGGGTCCAACTTTAGGAGATGTCAGTGGAAAATGAAAAGTAGACAGGAAGATTTAAAGTCATTTCTCAAAGGAAAACCAACAAAACTAGCACATATGCATAGAACAATTAGGGTGACAGAGACAGAAGATTCAAAATGAGCTCATGGTAGCAAAACTCTGGAATGAGAAGTAAGGTGAGGTATATATATGCGTGCACTTGTGTGCGTGTTGGGTGGAGGGGAGGTAGCAAGTAGAAAAGAGGATGACTTCAGTTCTTGCTCGACAAAAAACAGGGATAAGTGGACATAACTGTGGAGATGATCCAGACTGGTAAAATGGGGGGTAGGGGAGCCTAGGTGGTACAAGGCGGACAAAAGGTGGCAAAATGGCAAAGAGGACGGTTGTGAGCATCATATGGTCTCAGAACGGACGACTTCTTTAGGGAGTTACATCATCGAGAACAGAATCAAGTTTGGAAAACAGAAAATGCAGTAGTCCCTTGGAAGGAAAAGGCTGGGCTGCAGGCAGGGAAATAGAGGATACAGAGAACTTAGAAAGGAGGGCTGACTAGATACTTTTTTTTGGCAGTTATTATATAAAATTCTTGAAAGAGGGAAAAGAAAAGCAGTTGATAGCCAGGTTACAATGGTTTCAGGAAGGTTGACGAGCAGTTTCATGAAGCAAAATACACCTCAGAGGGCACCAGAGTGTGATGGTTAAGAATACTGGTTCTAGGGACTTCCCTGGCAGTCCAGTGGTTAAGACTCTGCACTTCCACTGCAGGGGGAGCGGGTTCGATCCCTGGTCAGGGAACTAAGATCCCACATACCGTGCGGCATGGTCAAAAAATTACAAAAAAAGAATGCTGGTTCTACAGCCTGACCACCTGGGTTCAAATCCCCATTTGGTCCCTTACTTTGTTATATGTTCTTAGACAAGTTTCTTAACCTTTCTGTGATTGTTTGCTCATTTGTAAATGGGGGAATAAAGGCTGGTAATAAACACCTCACAGGTATTGTAAGGGTTGAATGAGTTGATATATGTAAAGGACTGAGAACAGACCTGGCACAAAGTGAGCACACACTGAGTGTTGGCCAGAAATGCTAATGCTATTGCTGCTACTACTACAACCAGTGAAAGCTGGATGGTTGTAATCTCAAAGACATTATTTTGGGGAGAAGCATGAAATGACTAGAATGTTTTTGGGGTTTATATAATATTTAATTCAATTATGGGATTATAACACCAAGTACAAATGGCATAAAGAGATCCAGAAACAGATGGCACTGACTCTTCTTGCTAAACTCATGACTCTATTGGAGAAGCAGAAGTCCAGAGGCATTCTAAAGAGTATGTTACCAACACTCAGGATACCAGGGATTATTGTTGAGATATTTTATAGAGCTGATGGGAGAGGGGCAGTTATTCTGAAAATTAAATAGAAGTGGTTAAGACAGGCCAAACTCAGGCATCTCCTTCACTACCCAACTGTCCCTGTTCACTTCCTGGAATTCACTGCTTCCTCCTCTGTGACTTAGGAAATTAAGGGACTCAGGGATAACATAAGGGATTAAAGAAAGGATAGGAAGTGAGACTCTGAGTATGGCAGGCAGGTCTGGGGCATTTTACCCAAAAACTGTTAGAATAGAGAATAGGAAGGAATCAGCAAGAACAAGAGAATCACAGAAGCTTATTTGTAAGAATGCCTGAATGTGAAAGAGAAAGTGTACTGATAACCTCAAGAGAGAGACCAAGGATTCTGGAGAAAAGGAGATGGAGCAAGCACACAGGGAGGTGGGATGCATGGAGGCTGAAGGGTCACCAAGAAGGCTGAAGCTCTCAGAGAAATGTGTCCAGCGGCTTTCAAAGCTCTAAGGCTTTTAAAAGCTGGACACTGAACAAAATCCCAAAGGTGCCAGCCTCCCTTAGTACGTCTTTTGCTGGATTTATCATACTTACCCCAACAGTGGCAGCCTGAGCATGACGCCTCACAAATCCATGGTGCTTCTTCCTGCTCCAGCCTGAGGATCACATATGGTTTGGTGCCTTCATAACCTGTTCCAGGGAAATGATCCAGGCCCTTGGACTGAGCTCCTTGGTCTTCTCAGGCAGCATTAAAGGCTACACAACAGACACTGTACTTGGGAGGAGACTGTACACACACTTTGTCCAGAACTCAAAAGGAACTAGTAATCCAGGACCACTGAAACTCAAGCCAAGCTCACTGAAGCACACAGTATAAAGGTTAGGAATACATACTGTGCAGCCATACTGCTGGGGTTCAAATCCCGCTCTGGCTCTGCTATGTACTGCATGGGTGACACTGGGCAAGTTACTTCACCTTCTCTGCCTCAGTTCCCAAATGTGTAAAATAGTGGTACTAACAGTACCTACCTCATAAGGCTCTTATGAGGATTACATGAGTTAATATTTTAAAAGTGGCTAAAACAGTATCTGGCACATAGAAAGTATTTGGTACTTCAGAGGTTCTAGGTACTTCAGTTACTTTTAGCAACTGAAAAAGGAAAGGTGGTCATTCAAGCATAATCTAGATTGTGTGGCAGAGCTGTTCTTACCCACTGAGACGAGGTTGCTGTAGGTCTCCAGCATCACATCCCGGTATAGGGCCCTCTGAGCAGGATTCAGCCTGTGCCACTCCTCTTGAGTGAAGCCCACTACCACATCCTTGAATGACACAGGTCTCTGCTGAAGATGAAATGACATTGAGTCATGTGGGGAAAGTGTAGGCAGAGGTGGATGGTTCTGATTTTTTATAATGTTCATAGGTCAGAGCTTATTATGATCATTTATCTAGGATGCTTTTTATATTCCTGGCTTTGGACTATATATGATGGGATTGGAAGCCACTGTCATTTATATTTGGGTCAACACATATTGACTGAAGACTGTGTCTGACTCAGTCCTGGTTGCTGGGGACACAGTCATGGGTGGCACCTGACCTCAAGGAGCTCACAGCCTGGCAGGGAGAGCAATATGTAAGGCCCTCAGGGTGAAAGGGTAAGAGCTGTGATAGCAGGACATCTGGGCTATGGCATGCAGAGAAGTGAATGGTCCACTAAAATTATCAGGGTCTAGTTAGGCCTCAGAGCTAAGGGATATGTGCAGCTGAATCTTCTCTGCAGAGATGGAAATACTGCCTTCCTTGCAGAGGGAGCAGCATGAACAAAGGCACGGGGGCCAAACAGTGATTTTAAGGATGGCAAGTCACTCAGTTACAGGAGAGAGTACAGAGGCCTGTGAGTGATGAAATGATGGACTTTAAGACAATGAGAAATCTATCAAGGGAGTGGGGTGTGTAGAAAGCACATTCTAGAAGGCATGTGGTGAGTTTCTTGCATTCTGTGTCAAGCTGTACAATGGTAACTCTAAGCAGACTGTGAAAAGTTAAGGATGTACATTGTTTCCTAGAGTAATCACTAAACTCAGTGCAAAGAGGTGTATTGAAGTAAATAAAATTCTAAAAAATATTCAGTTAATCCGCACAAAAACACACACACAAGAGAAAAGAAATAAAGCAAAAGCAGATGGGACAAATAGAAAACTAAATGTTAAAAAGATACAGATCCAATCCTACCAATAATTATATTAAACTATATTAAATTATAAGGTTATTTAATACATGATTAAACACTCCAAAAAGGCAGAGATTGTTAGACTGGAGAAAAAAAGTAATACTGCCTACAAGAGATAAAGAACTCGCAGATAGTTTGAAAGTGAATGGATGGAAAGAGAAATGTGGTGGGTGACATGGAGGGAGAAGAAAGGAAAGACTCTGTACTAACCTAGGTGGAAGATGATGCTCACAAGTAGGATGGAAACAGTGAGACAGAGAAGGACCAATGTAAAGAAGAGCAGAACTTGTACCTTAACTGGTCGTGGGGTGCGAAGAAGGTGTAAGGGTAACACCCTTACCTTTGTGGTATCTCAAAGGCAGCTGGGTGACACTGGTCACCAATCTCAATTGCAGCTGAGAAAAACTGCAAAAGCAAAGAGGACGTGGTGTGTTGGGGGACACAAAGGGGGAGACACTCGGCAGGCAGCAGGATGGACATGAGTCATGTCAGGAGCAAGAACAGGAACGGAGCTAAAGCTGTGTGAACCATCAGCACAGAAGTGGTAGCTAAAGTTGTCACACAGTGTGGTCTCTCTCAGCAAGGAGACAGGATGAGCAGAGTACTCAGGCCAGAGCCCCAAGGGACACTAGAACACAAGAGGCCAATGGCAGAAGAGTCCAGCTGGAGACCCAGAGGAGGAAGTTTGGAAAGGAGGCTCCACAGCCTGGCAAGCCTCAGATTACACTGTCCGGGCAGTCAGTCCTCTGGTTTAGGGCAGAGAACAAATTCTCCAAAGAGCCCAGTGCCCCGGAACCAGATAGCTGCTGAAACACCCACAGGTACTAACCTAAGAAGGCATCTGTGATATTGTGATATATTAAGAAATATAGGGCTTCCCTGGTGATGCAGTAGTTAAGAATCTGCCTGCCAATGCAGGGGACACAGGTTTGAGCCCTGGTCCGGGAAGATTCCACATGCCGCGGAGCAACTAAGCCCGTGCGCCACAACTACTGCACCTATGCTCTAGAGCCCATGAGCCACAACTACTGAGCCTACGTGCCGCATCTACTGAAGCCCCCGCACTCTAGAGCCCGTGCTCCACAAGAGAAGCCACCGCAATGAGAAGTCCACGCACCGCAACGAAGAGTAGTCCGCGCACTGCAACGAAGAGTAGCCCTCACTTGCCGCAACTAGAGAAAGGCCCGTGCGCAGCAATGAAGACCCAACTCAGCCAAAAAAAAAAAAAAAAGAAATATATATATATTAGATCTTCTTGCCTGATTCCTGGCACAGAGCTTCTTAAACCTTTGTAACTTCCAGAGCGACAGAAATAATAATAGGAGTGTCTTTTATTAGTAGTAACAAGCCCGTGTCAATCATCTCAGAGTTTATACTAATGATGTAACTCTTTGAGGATGGGGGCTGGTTGCCAGAGGAACCAACCAGGTATTAGATGGTTGGAACCTATAGCCATACACCCCCCAATCTCTGGGGAGGGGAGAGGGATTTGAGATTGAGCTAATCACCAAAGGCCAATAATTTAATCAATTATGCCTAAATAATGGAATCTCCATAAAAACCCGGGAGAGCTTCCAGGTTCGTGAACTCAGCCAGGGGGTGTGCACCCCAAACTCCATGGGGACAGAAGCTCCTGTGTTCAGGACCCCTCTGTACCTTGCCCTACATACCTCTTTATCTGGTTGTTCATTTGTATCCTCTATAATATCCTTTATAATAAACCTGTAATAGTAAGTAAAGTGCTTCCCTGAGTTCTGTGAGTTATAGCAAATTATCAAAACTGAGGAGGGGGTCATGGGAACCCCCAACTTATAGCTGGCTACTCAGAAGTTCAGGTAACCACCTGGGATATCCAATAGGCATCTGAAGTGGGGGGCAGTCTTGTAAGACTGACCCCCTAACTTGTAGGGTCTGCATAGAATTGGAGAATTGTTTGGTGTGGGGAAAAAACTTCTACTCCTGTGAGTAGAGGAAACAGTTTTTTCTTTAGTACCTAAGATATTATCTTCAAGTGACTGTATAGTAGAGAATTTAACCTTGCCCAAGGAGAGGTCTGACCTTTGCCCTCAGTTCCTAGAAGTTAATCTCTAAACCCCTGTAACATCCTCCTAGGTAAGAGTGTCTCTGTTTACCTGGGGGCCTTGGGCCACACCAGATAGTCTAACAGCATGATTTCTGGGGGAAGCTTTGGCTCACAGACATCAATCAGCTCAACCTCCAGAGGGGCTGGAAACTGAAGTCAGCAGTCAGTCATGTCTACTTGACCAACCCCCAAAGAAAACTCTGGACACCAAGGCTTAGGTGAGCTTCCCTGGTTGGTAATACTCTGTAGTGTCACACATGGTTGCTGAGAGAATTTCGCACTGTCCACACTCACTGGGAGAGGACACATGGAAGTCCTGTGTGTGGAACTCTCCTGGACTCTGCCCCAAGTGTCTCTTTTCTCGGCTGATTTTAATCTGTATACGTCTGCTGTAATGAACCCTAACTGTGAATATAACATTCTGTGAGTCTTCCTAGCGAATTATCAAACCCGAGGGTGGTCTTGGGAACCTCCAAACTTACAGTTGCTGTCAGAAGTGAGGGTGGTTTTGTGGACTGCTGTCCACTGCTCTACAGTCACTGACAGACGTGAGAGGCAATGGAGCAGATAAGTTAAAAGCATGAACTTTGGGGCAGGACTGCTCGAGTTCAAATACAGGCTCAGCCACTAAATGAGCGACCCTGGGAAAGCTCTTTAACCTCTCTGTGCCTCAGTTTTCTCATCTGTTAAATGGAGATAATAATAGTGTGTGTCTCTTAGTTATTATATTATGAGGTTTAAATGAGTTAACATGTGTAAAGCCTTTATAAACTGTGCCTGGCATATGACAGCACAATATAAAAGTACCTATTTTAAGTAGAAAAAGATTGTAAATCAGTATTTAAAAATCTGTTAAGAAAGGGAAAACAATTCTAAAGGACAGAAAAAAAGGTGGGGGGGGTGCACCCAGGACCTGTGCCTGGGTGTCAGTGGGGTGGAGAGCCCTAGTGCACCGCACAGTGCCAGTGGCACTGGCCCACTACCTCTGGGAGTGGCCAGAGGGAAGAAGCATTGATAGGGCCCCACAGAGGTGAAAGGGCTGAGAGCAGCCACTCTCCACTCTCAGGAGGTTGTAGGTCTCCTTGAAGAATGCTGGGTCCTATGGTGGTGAGACAGGAAGGGGGCAGGGCACAACCTTTAAAAGAATGACAGCCATTGAGGACACGACATAAACTGGTTAGAACCAACTAGGTCCAAGATGGTGGACAACTGACTTCCACTAGACCTTGAGCCTCAGTATACCTCAGTATACGCTTATTGTAATACATCAGCAAGCTAAATGACACACCCATAGGTGCCATAACAGTTCCAAGGTGGACCATACAAGGCCAAAAAGTGGGTGGTGGCCCAATTCCTGGTAATCTCTGCCCCTTCCCTAAAATAGTTGGAATAATCCTCCCACTTACTAGCCTATGAGATTACCCACCCCTATAAAAACTGACAACCCCTATACATACCCTGGCCCTTCTCGCCTGCTGAGATGGCCCGCACTCTGTCTGTGGAGTGTGTATCTCCCTGAATAAACCTTCTTTCACTTTACTGTGGCTTGCTCTTGAATTCTTTCCTGCACGAAGCCAAGAACCCACACTTGGCGGCCGTCCCAGGGACTCACCTGAGACCTGGGATGTGACCACCCTCTCGCACCCCACTCTTTTTCCTGCAACAGTAGCACTTGAGTAGTGGCCCAGGCAGATGCATCTGAAGGCAGGACCAAAACCAGGGTGGAGGCCATGGAAGCTGGCATGTGAGACCCTAAGACCCACACAAAGGAGGTACTAACTAGACTCCCTCTCTGATGCCAGAACAACATACTGTGGTAGTGGGTGAGCAGCAGTCAGGCTTCATCACAGAGCACAGGACCTGGCTCAGTGACAGGTTCTGGGCAGTATTTCCCAAAAAGAGCTAACTGGAATGGGATGGGGTGGAGTGGGACAGGACAGGATGAAACAGAATAGGAGGGAATAGAACAGAGCAAAGCAGAAAAGACGTAATCCTGCACCTAAAAGGCCATGTCATTTCCACCGAACACAGGGATGAAGAAGAGAGAGATGGAAGAAACACTGAGGCTGTAAAATCAGCAATACTTGGTGACTGAGTGTGAGAGGTGGAAGGCGGGGAGAAGTCAAGGGTAAATCTCAGGGTCTTGGCTTGCCTCGTGGGATGGTACCATCTCCTGAGATGAGAAACAGGGAAGAGGAGACAGAAATCAAGAGTTCAACTTTGTACACATTAAATCTGAAGTGCTCTGGGGCAGCCAGGTGCAGATGTTGGGCAAAGGGGTCTGAAGCTCTCAGAGGAGGCCTCAACTTAGGTATGGATGTGGGAGTCACTTGCAGACACACCAGCGTCAACCTAAGAGTGGATGAAACCACCCCCAGAGGCCCCAGAGAAGGTTCAAACCCACAGGAACATCAATGTCTAAGACACTTCTTAAAAAAGTGCCCTGAAAAGCTAGTTTTCTCTTGGAAATAACAATATGCTTCTCCCTTATGGCCAATGCAAGTCATGGGCTGTGTTTGCCTTTTTGCTGGGCTACCAGGAAGTCCACAGTTGACTCTCACTGGACTCTCTCCTTGTACATCTGTATTCCAACAAAGAATGTTCCTTGCATCATTGCTTAAAATATCAAATTTGGAAATTACCGAAATGTCCATAATATGGGGGATGGGTTAAGTATTCCATGCATATGATTGAGCATTATGTATGTTATTTAAAAAAAAAAAAAAGCATGGTTCTTAGTACTAATATGGTACAATCTCTAGGATATTTTAATTAGGAAAAAAGGGTAGAGTAGTATGTATAATAAGTATCTGGCCATTGTGTCTATGTGTATAGAGAGGCTGTGGTATTCCACCCAAATCTCCCTGCAGTACCAAGGTACTTCTCCCAGCTGCTAGGAGATGGCTGGCTGTTGCCGGCGTGAAACCTTTAGAGAATTTCCCTTGGCCAAAGGGAGCGACCCCACCCAAGGTTATGTCCCCTCCCTGGGGCAGCCTACAACCAATGACTGGTTGATTTCAGAATACAAAGGCCTCCTTGCCTCCATTCAGGACAACACTGAGGACCATCCCAGCTCCAGAGCATCTTATAAGATCAGCTGATGCCTCTGTTCAACAACTCCCTCTGCCCACCTTGCTTCCTTCACTGACTTACAGGTGTTCCAAGAGCCTCCCTAGTAAACCTTCTGTGTGCAAATTTCCATCCCCAAGTTTGTTTTCCTGAGAACCCAGCCTATGACAAAGCGTATGTGGTTGAAATGCATATATATTTTTTTAGAATAGTTTCCCCAAGAAGGGAAACTAGGCTCATTTTGTTTGTTTTTTGGCCGCGCCGTGCGGCATGTGGGATCTTAGTTCCCCGACCAGGGATCGAACCCGCACCCCCTGCATTGGAAGCACAGAGTCTTAACCACTGGGCCGCCAAGGAAGTCCCAAAAGTAGGCTCGTTAATGTCACACTTACCTGGTACTCGATCATTTTCTGTTGTTCTTGGAAAAAGATCTGCGGCCTGTGAAGATAGAGATGGGGGGAGGGGTGGGGAGGAGGATGGGGAAAGAGAACAGAGCTGTGAGGGACCGGGCTTGTTTTAGAACTTGCAAATTCCCTGTAAATCTTGGACAAAAACCCATGCTTTAGATCACTGGGGTAGAAGAAAAAAGTGTTGCCATTCAATTCAGAATGTGGATGCACAGAAGAGACTTATCAGGAAACAAAAGTTGCTACCAAGTAAGAACTGAAAGTTATTAAAAAACAAAATCCTTAAAACTTAAATAACTGTCCCCAAGTATATTCTGGAAAAGGGGCTTCTATATCTGTAATAAAAATATTATCAAAAGAACTCAAAGCAAAGTAAAATAACTGTGTAACATTAATAAAACTAATGGTTACTTAAAGTATGGTACAAATAATTACTGAAAGGCTAAACCTTGTTATTCACCCAGCAGTTTATTAAGTATTGTCATTAAAAAATAATTTTTTTTCGGCCACATTGCACAGCTTGCCGGACCTTAGTTCTCTGACCAGGGATTGAACCTGGGCCACTGCAGTGAAAGCGCTGAGTCCTAACCACTGGACCCCAGGGAATTCCCTAAAAAATAATTTTTAACAGATGAGAGCAAACATCTACCATATTACGAAATATGGAACTAAATTTGTACCAAACATTGATTAAGAATGTTTTAAGTTTTTCACTTACAGTAGTGAGAAACCTTACAAATAGGTCTGAATATACTTTGCCAATAATTTACAGCCTGGGATTGAAAATCCACATCCAGAAGCAACAAGAGCTCTCACACATGACTGAGGGGACTGTAATTTGGTTCAACCATTTTAGAAAACCATTTGGTCATATCTACTAAAGCTGAACATAGTTCCATTCCTGGATATATACTAGAGAAATACTAGAGAAATACATGCATATTGTTCAACTAAGACTTGTAATAATGTAAGAATGTTCATAGCAGCTTTGATCATAGTGAGTCAAAACTAGAAACTGCCCAGGAGAACTAGATAAATTGTGATGCATCCATACAATGAAATACTATTCAATAATAAAAAGGAATGAACTGCTGACATCCATGCAACAACATGGATAAATCTCATAGACATTATGCCAAATGAAAGAAGTCAAACTTAGGAGAGAATATACTGTATAATTCCATTTCTAGAAAGTTCCAGAATGGGTAAAACGAATAATATGGAGACAGAGTCAGAATGGGGGAAGGGAATGAATCACTGAGATGGGGCAGAAAGGAGCCTTCTAAGGTAGGTCAGCAAACTTTTCAATTAAAGGACCAGACAGTAAATATTTTAGGCTTTGGGGGTCATATGGAGTTTTCCACAACTACTCAATTCTGCTGTTGTAGCATGAAAGCAGCCGTAGACAATAATATGTAAACGAATGAGTGTGGCTGTATTCCAATAAAACTAATTACAAACGCAGATGGCAGGCCATATTTGGCTAGTGGGCTAGAGTTTGCCAACCCCAGCTCTAAGGTGATGGAAATGTTGATCTAAGTGGTGGTTACATGAGTGTGTATATGTATTTTAAAAATTCATCAAGTTGTATATTTATGATTTGTACATTTTGCTCTATGTATTTTATACCTCAGTAAAAGAGAAAAGGAAAAGAAAGGCAAAAAGCAAAAGGCAAGGCTCAGACAAAATAAGTCTTAACATCCACCAGAACTGATTCACGCCTTTGAGGGCAGGAAAACCATCCCACCACTGTGGGGCTACAAGAGTTTGTCTCCTGATTGGCATTCTTGAGTTGTGGCCCTGATGGCTGACAACTCCAACCTTGTCAACCCCACAGCTGACTCCCCCCAGATCCAGGCTTTGCCCACTGAGAAACAGTCTAGGAGGACAACCTTTAAAACAGAGCAACTAATATCTCTCCTTTGCAAAAAGAAGAGACTATAATTCTCCTACAAGACAGAGAAGAGCTTTTCCTGAGTATAGTGACATTCACACCATTTGACTATCCTGATTTCTCTCCTGTAAAAACAGGTCTAGCAAATTACTGTCCTGAGGTTTGTTTACATAATCATGAATAATCCCTCCAACACTAATCAGTGACTGCCCTATTCTTTCAGTTGGTCAATTCTGAGATCAAAGAAAATTAACCAGAGGAGACTGAGAAGAAATGGCCACGGCTGGAAGAACAGACTTTATTTAATTTTATACTTTTATGTGTCAAGTAAGCCTGAGAATTTAAAAATGACTTATTCCAAATGTCACATAAGTATAACAGGACTTCAGTGTCCCTAAATATTAAGCTTGCCCGCATGGTGAGCTTAGCACTGAAGGTGAAATCCCTATAATATTATCATCCTCGAACTGAGATAATACTTGTCCTAATTGGACAAGTGGAGGTAAACTTTCTTGGTAAAATAGCCTAGGCATGCCAAATGTTAACAATACAGAGGGTTCATTGGGTCAAACTACCTCAGGATGAAGACTGAGGCCTCAAGGTCACCCAAGGTCCAGACCTACTAAATTATTCAAAAGCTAGGAAGAATTTTATACAACATCTTAATAATGGTGGTAAAAATTGTTGTTTGCTTTACTTATATATTCCAATAGTGTAGATGAAGAACTGTTCAAGTTGTTACTAAGAAAAAATAAAGATTCTCTGAGAGGAGGAAATTCTAGAAGCCCTTCTGAACCTCTGAAAGAATGTGAATAAAATTATGAGTTTCTCCTTTTAAGGAAAGTGAACAGCTTCCAATTAGTTTAGTGATTGGCAGAAGACACTAGTTTTAAGGGAAAAAATTGTTTCCAAATGAATACATTTTCCTTGCTTTGTTTTACATAAGTTCTTTCTCATGAACCTACTGACATATCATCTTTTGAAAAAGAGAATAATTCTGAAGTGCAGGAAATATTCTCTATCATGATCTGGGTGGTGGGTACGTGAGGGTACATATATGGAAAAATTCCTAACACTACAGTGTTAAGTGAGTTAATGTTTTACTTTTCTCTTAGTAGACAATAAATATCCATTAAATGCACTGAAATACTGTACAGGTCATAAAGCATAAGTCATAAAGCATGGTTAGTGTGAAAGTGGCATTTAACTATCGAATCAGCAGCGGAAGAGACTGAGCAATGAGCTTACTGTGTCTTAAAAAAATGTTTTTTCTTTACTGAGGTATAATTTACACATAATAAATGAACCCATTCTAACTGTACAGTTCGATAAGTTTTGACAAATTATTCACCCATGTAATCACTACACAATCAGGATATGGAACATTTCCATCACCCAGAAAGCTCCCTTATGTCTTTTGTTAAGGAACATCCTGTTCACAAGATATAACAAATTTGCCTCAATGGTATTAAGATGAACTACTTAGATTCCTGTCTCTTCTACAGAAGAAATAAAAAGTGATTTTCTTGAATGTTAAATACAGATACTTCTTTGCTTAAATAATATATTAATCAAGTTATACCTGTAAGTCAAAAAAGCAGTTAAAAAACAAGGTATGATCTACTTGTTTCAATTTCATTTATATGAAGTTCAGAAACAGGCAGCCCTGACCTAAGTGATGGCTTTGGGCAGGCACTGCTTGGGAGAAGTGGGGAAGCCTTTGAGGAGCTGGAAATATTCTCTATCATGATCTGGGCTGTGGGTACATGAGGGTGCATATATGGAAAAATTCATAAAGCTACACGCTATTTTCTATGTAAGTTACATCTCAAGTTTTAAAAAACAAAAAAACCCACAATCCCATTATTTAAGAAATATATATGTAGAAAAACTTTTGTTATGAAATACAATAAAATATTATTAGTGGCTCGATTTGGGTGGCAGATGTTTCTTACTCTAATGTGTAACTGTAACACATATGCATTTCATTGTTTACATATTTCATTCATTTTCCCACTGCCTTTTTTCATTATGAGGGAAGTCACAGGAGGGTTCGAAAAGGGGACAGGGTTCTCTGAGAGAACTGAACTGTCCATTAGGAATTGAGCTGGCAGGAAAGGCCTGGGGCAGTTAATCCAGCTTTGGGCCACTACACTCCCTCCCTCACCTTCCTGGACTCTAAGAGAGTACACTCCCTCCCTCACCTTCCTGGACTTGGCTACTCAGCCTCAGCCTGGTCTCCGTGGCTATGCAGCTAAGAGTCCAGACAGGGCCAGAAAAAATAAGGGAGTGGGTTGGCCACATGCCACACTACAAGATGGCAGAATGCACTGGGCTGGACCAATGTCACCTTCCCCTGAGAGAACATGCCTATCACATGAGAGAACATGGCCTTCCCTGCCTCCCTCTTCACTTCTGTCTGTCTCTCTGAATCTTAGGGCCAACCATTCTCCCACCATGTAGCCATGGAGGGTCCCTGGAAGGAGAGACAATAGTTTGAGTCTTGCTAAACTTCTGGCTCAGGGATGATGCTATTTCCTGTTATGTAGGAATCTTTGCTCTGGCAAGAGGTCTGGACCCTAGGTGACTCCTTCAGAAGGGGATTTTTGTCCCAAATTCCCCTCTCCTGGACCAGAGGGTCTTTTACCTGGTCTCCTAGGCTCTCACAGCTCTATTTCTCAACTCATCCTCTGGGACTTCCCTGGGGTTCCAGTGGTTAAGACTCCACACTTCCAATGCAAGGGGCAAGGGTTCGATCCCTGGTCGGGGAACTAAGTTCCTGCATGTCTTGTGGCGTGGCAAATAATAAATAAATAAATAAATATTAAAAAAAAAAACAGTAACTCACCCTCAGCTGCAGTTGCTGACAGGGCCTTCTGTAGACGTGTCCAAGGTCCTGTGGGCCCCAAGGAGAGCCCTGCTGTCCAGCGAGGTGGTGGGACCCAAAGGTGTACAGGGCACTCAGGAAACCTGAAGATAAGCAGACCCCATGGTGAGGGTCATCAAATGGTCCCTCCCCAAATACTCTCTGAGGCCTAAGAGGAAGAAGCCTGCAGAAGACTGGGCAGTAGACATATCTGAATGATGGCTGTGCTCCGGGTTTGGGGCAGGGGGAACTTCTGGAAAGACCTTGAGCCTGAGAGTTACTCAGACAGAAGTCTGAAGCCAGTGATTCCTTTAACTGACTGAAGGGATTTAGTCCAGACAATTCACTTCACTGGGCCTCATTTTCCTCATCTGTGAAAACAGGAATGATAAATGATAATTTAAAAAAGCCCATCCTTAGGGGCTTTCCAAAAGTTACCTCCTTTAACAAAACCCATGGGAGTTCCCTGGTGCCCTAGTGGTTAGGATTCCGGGCTTTCACAGCTGAGGGCCCGGATTCAATCCCTGGTCAGGGAACTGAGAAAAAAAAAACAAAACAAAACCCAGAAGTGATTGAAAGGGGCTGAGTTCCAAATAACAAAAGACACCTTTATCCCTCTTATCACTTAGGAAATCCCAAGGGTTTTAGGAGTTCTGTACCAGAAATGACACTGAAGAGACCAAATACATATTTCTTATTATAAATCACAATGTCACACAGACTAAAATAAAAAGGATAGGAAACAGTAATTGGGTGCATATGGTGAAACTATGGAGATTTTTTCAATTTCCTTCAGCAACAAGGTAAATTTTTCTGTTTTCATTAAAAAGCAGATTATTTGGGGGTGGGTGGGTGGGGAGAAAATCTGGATAATTCCACCAGATAGTGTGGTGGAAGATGAAGCCAATCATTATATTTCTTGGTAAAGAGCCAATCTTGGTAAGTGGTACCACCATGCAGTCAGTCCCCAACAGCAGCATGGCAGTCACCTGAAGGGATGCCATCTCCTCCTTCCCTACACGACTGTGACTTGCACATCCTTATCACCAGACCCTAACATTTGAACTCAAAAGCCATATGTTACTATATAGATACCAACACCTGGATGCTCTCAGGCACAAATTTAAAACCAGATAGATCATGGATCTCTCCTCGCCACTCACAAAAGTGAACTCAGTATCTCTTCCCTCAACTTACTCTTCCTCTTGGGTCACAGTCTTTATCTCCCAAAGCTGTATAACATGTTTGAAAACTTTGCCTGGCAGGGTGCCTCTCATTACTTATTTTTCAGAAATATCCCGGCTATTCTCGAATGTTTCATTTTTGGTACGAAATGTAGAATTATTCTGTAATAGTTAAAAAAAAAACAACCAACATTTCTTAGAGTTTGCTTGACACTACATTGAATTTGTCCATATAAGAAAATGATGACAATTTTGAAAAATGAGCCTTCCAATCCAAGATCAAGACTTCTCCATTTATTCAAAACTTCCCTTACATCTCAAAACAGTTTTATACTTTGCAGCATAAAGGTACTCTAACTCTCTTTATATTTATCACTAGGTAGTTAATTGTGTTTTTGGTTGCTATTCTAAATGGCATATTTTCACCCACTGAATTACTGACTGAAATGGAAAAGTCATCAATCTATTTTCCTATATTCATTTTAAACCAGACACTTTACTGAGCTTTCTTAATGTCTGTAATGGTTTTAGAGTTAATCCTCTTCAGCTTGGGGGGGGGGGGCGGTGTATATAATTATATCATCCACGAAAACTTAGTTTTCTCTTCTCTTCTTCCAGTATTTTATACCTCTTATCTCATTCCCTGATGAACTGCACCCACTAGTGAAACCAAGTCCCCCTAAAACTAAGTTCCCCTGCTGAGTTTACGATTAACCTCTCTATCCAAAATTTTATTCCCTTCTTGTCCCGCCCCTGTTCCCCTCAAGATTGAGGAGTATCAAAGAAAAGTTGGGGTTGAAACTGAGCAGGACCCTGCGGGGCCCTCCCTGGTACAAAAGGCCCTCTGCGTTACCTGTTTCTATTTGTAGAAAAAGGCTTTAGTCTCCAAGGCCTTCCCTGAGTTCCAAAGACAGACTCAAGCAGGAACTAATTAGAGAAGTGATAGAATGCAGAAACAAAGGAAAAGCAGTTAAGCAATCCTAGTTACTCCCCAAGGGATATACATACCAATTGGATGCATACTTCTGAGTTGTTCAGCAGAAACTAAGACCCCCCTCACCCAGGTGCAGGATGGTGACTAAGTGCTGACCACAAGCCCCTAGACCCCAGACTGGCTGGAACAGAAGGTTGATGCTTAAGATTCCCGAAACATCACCCTCTTACCTCACCACCAACCAATCAGAAGAAAGCCCATGAACTGCAGCCCTAACCCCAAATGCTGCATTTAAAAAACATTTCCTAAAAGCCATCAGGGAGTTTGGGTCTGTTGAGCACGAGCTGCTTGTTCTCCTTGCTTGGTGCCTGCAGTAAATGCTGTACTTTCCTTCACCACAACCCAGTGTCAGTAGATTGACTTTGGTGTGCAGTGGGCGAGCAGACCCAAGTTTGGTTTGGTAACACTAGCACTCTAGAAAAAGAAGAAAACACAATTGGGAGAGGCTGCAAACTTGAATGGGAATGCTTAGTGTTCTGCCAAGAAATCTGATACTGACTTTCAATTTGAGATAAAGAAGATCTTAATCATGTTAAGAAAGTATTCAACTGGGGAATTCCCTGGCAGTCCAGTGGTTAGGACTCTGCACTTCCACTGCAGAGGGCATGGGTTTGATCCCTGGTCAGAGAACCAAAAAAAAAGAAAGTATTCAAATAGTCTTACTATTTTTTAGAAAATCCAGAAGAGATGTTGAACTTTATTAAAAGCTTTTTTATTTTTTATCATCTATGAGATGACTGTAGGGTATTTCTTCTCTGACTTACTAACATGGTGAAATTCATTAATAAGTTCTTTAAATAACATTGAACTTTCCTTGAAGATTGGTTCAAGATGGCAGAGTAGAAGGACGTGCGCTCACTCCCTCTTGCGAGAGCACCAGAATCACAACTAACTGCTGAACAGTCGTCAACAGGAAGACACTGGAACTCACGAAAAAAGATACCCCACATCCAAAGACAAAGGAGAAGCAGCAATGAGACGGTAGGAGGGGCGTAATCACAATAAAATCAAATCCCATAACTGCTGGGTAGGTGACTCACAAACTGGAGAACACTTATACCACAGAAGTCTACCCACCGGAGTGAAGGTTCTGAGCCCCACGTCAGGCTTCCCAACCTGGGGGTACGGCAATGGGAGGAGGAATTCCTAGAGAATTAGACTTTGAAGGCTAGCGGGATTTGACTGCAGGACTTTGACAGGACTGGGAGAAACAGAGACTCCATTCGTGGAGGGCACACACAAAGTAGTATGCGCATCAGGACCCAGGGGAAGGAGCAGTGACCCCATAGGAGACTGAACCAGACCTACCTGCTAGTGTTGGAGGGTCTCCTGCAGAGGCAGGGGGTGGCTGTGGCTCACTGTGGGGACAAGGACACTGGCAGCAGAAGTTCTGGGAAGTACTCCTTGGTGTGAGCCCTCCCAGAGTATGTCATTAGCCCCACCAAAAAGCCAGGTAGGCTCCAGTGCTGGGTGGCCTCAGGCCAAACAACCAACAGGGAGGGAACCCAGCCCCACCCATCAGCAGACAAGCGGATTAAAGTTTTACTGAGCTCTGCCCACCAGAGCAACATGCAGCTCTACCCACCAACAGTCCCTCCCATCAGGAAACTTGCACAAGCCTCTTAGATAGCCTCATCCACCAGAGGGCAGACAGCAGAAGCAAGAAGAACTACAATTCTGCAGCCTGTGGAAGGAAAACCACATTCACAGAAAGATAGACAGAATGAAAAGGCAGAGGACTATGTACCAGATGAAGGAACAAGATAAAACCCCCCAAAAAACGTAAATGAAGTGGAGATAGGCAACCTTCCAGAAAAAGAGTTCAGAATAATGATAGTGAAGATGATCCAGGACCTTGGAAAAAGAATGGAGGCAAAGATGGAGAAGATGCAAGAAGTGTTTAACAAAGACCTAGAAGACTTAAAGAACAAACAAACAGAGATGAACAATACAATAACTGAAATGAAAAGTACACTAGAAGGAATAGCAGAATAACTGAGGCAGAAGAACGGATAAGTGACCTGGAAGACAGAATGGTGGAATTCACTGCAGTGGAACAGAATAAAGAAAAAAGAATGAAAAGAAATGAAGACAGCCTAAGAGACCTCTGGGACAACATTAAATGCAACAACATTCCATTATAGGAGTCCCAGAAGGAGAAGAGAAAGAGAAAGGACCTGAGAAAATATTTGCAGAGACTATAGTCGAAAACTTCCCTAACGTGGGAAAGGAAATAGCCACCCAAGTCCAGGAAGTGCAGAGTCCCAGGCAGGATAAACCCAAGGAGAAACACGCCGAGACACATAGTAATCAAGTTGACAAAACTTTAAGACAAAGAAAAATTATTGAAATCAACAAGGGAAAAACGACAAATAACATACAATGGAACTCCCATAAGGTTAATAGCTGATTTCTCAGCAGAAACTCTACAAGCCAGAAGGAAGTGGCACGATATATTTAAAGTGATGAAAGGGAAGAACCTACAGCCAAGATTACTCTACCCGGCAAGGATCTCATTCAGATTTGAAGGAGAAATTAAAACCTTTACAGACAAGCAAAAGTTAAGAGAATTCAGCACCACCAAACCAGGTTTACAGCAAATGCTAAAGGAACTTCTGTAGGCAGGAAACACAAGAGAAGGAAGAGACCTACAATAACAAACCCAAAACAATTAAGAAAATGGTAATAGGAACATACATATTGATAATTACCTTAAATGTAAATGGATTAAATGCTCCAACCAAAAGATATAGACTGGCTGAATGGATACAAAAACAAGACCCATACTTATGCTGTCTACAAGAGACCCACTTCAGACCTAGGGACACATACTGACTGAAAGTGAGGGTATGGAAAAAGATATTCCATGCAAATGGAAATCAAAAGAAAGCTAGAGTAGCAATACTCATATCAGATAAAATAGACTTTAAAATAAAGAATGTTACAAGAGACAAGGAAGGACACTACATAATGATCAAGGGGTCAATCCAAGAAGAAGATATAACAATTATAAATATATATGCACCCAACATAGGAGCACCTCAAAACATAAGGCAACTGCTAACAGCTATAAAAGAGGATATTGACAGTAACACGATAATAGCAGGGGACTTTAACACCTCACTTACACCAATGGACAGATCATCCAGACAGAACATGAATAAGGAAACACAAGCTTTAAATGATACAATAGACCAGATAGATTTAATTGATATTTATAGGACATTCCATCCAAAATCAGCAGATTACACTTTCTTCTCAAGTGCATATGGAACATTCTCCAGGATAGATCACATCTTGGGTCACAAATCAAGCCTCAATAAATTTAAGAAAATTGAAATCCTATCAAGCATCTTTTCTGACCACAATGCTATGAGATTAGAAATCAATTACAGGGAAAAAAATATGAAAAACACAAACACATGGAGGCTAAACAATACGTTACTAAATAACTAAGAGACTACTGAAGAAATCAAAGAGGAAATCAAAAAATACCTAGAAAAAAATGACAATGAAAAACACGACGACCCAAAACCTATGGGATGCAGCAAAAGCAGTTCTAAGAGGGAAGTTTATAGCTATACAAGGCTACCTCAAGAAACAAGAAAAATCTCAAATAAACAATCTAACCTTACACTAAAAGCAATTAGAGAAAGATGAACAAAAAAACCCAAAGTTAGCAGAAGGAAAGAAATCATAAATATCAGATCAGAAATAAATGAAAAAGAAATGAAGGAAACAATGGCAAAGATCAATAAAACTAAAAGCTGGTTCTTTGAGAAGATAAACAAAATTGATAAACCTTTAGCCAGACTCATCAAGAAAAAGAGGGAGAGGACTGAAATCAATAAAATTAGAAATGAAAAAGGAGAAGTTACAACAGACACTGCAGAAATACAAAGCATCCTAAGAGACTACTACAAGCAACTCTATGCCAATAAAATGGACAAGCTGGAAGAAAAGGACAAATTCTTAGAAAGGTATAACCTTCCAAGACTGAATCAGGAAGAAATGGAAAATATAAACAGACCAATCAAAAGCACTGAAATTGAAACTGTAATTAAAAATCTTCCAACAAACAAAAGTCCAGGACCAAAAGTCCAGGCTTCACAGGTGAATTCTATCAAACATTTAGAGAAGAGCTAACACCCATCCTTCCAAAACTCTTCCAAAAAATTGCAGAGGAAGGAACACTCCCAAACTCATTCTATGAGGCCACCATCACCCTGATACCAAAACCAGACAAAGATACTACAAAAAAAAGAAAATGACACACCAATATCACTGATGAATATAGATGCAAAAATCCTGAACAAAAAACTAGCAAACAGAATCCAACAACACATTAAAAGGATCATACACCATGATCAAGTGGGATTTATGCCAGGAATGCAAGAATTCTTCAATATATGCAAATCAATCAATGTGATACACCATATTAACAAATTGAAGAATAAAAACCATATGATCACCTCAATAGATGCAGAAAAAGCTTTTGACAAAATTCAACACCCATTTATGATAAAAACTCTCCAGAAAGTGGGGATAGAGGGAACCTACCTCAACATAATAAGGGCCATAGACGACAAACCCACAGCAAACATCATTCTCAATGGTGAAAAACTGAAAGCATTTCCTCTAAGATCAGGAACAAGACAAGGATGTCCACTCTTGCCACTATTATTCAACATAGTTTTGGAAGTTTTAGCCACAGCAATCAGAGAAGAAAAAGAAATAAAAGGAATACAAATTGGAAAGAAGAAGTAAAACTGTCACTGTTTGCAGATGACATGATACTATAAATAGAGAATCCTAAAGATGCCACCAGAAAACAACTAGAGCTAAGCAATGAATTTGGTAAAGTTGCAGGATACAAAATTAATGCACAGAAACCTCTTGCATTCCTATACACTAATAACGAAAGATTGGAAAGAGAAATTAAGGAAACAATCCCATTCACCATTGCAACAAAAAGAATAAAATACCTAGAAATAAACCTACCTAAGGAGGTAAAAGACCTGTACTCAGAAAACTATAAGACACTGATGAAAGAAATCAAAGTTAACACAAACAGATGGAGAGATATACCATGTTCTTGGATTGGAAGAATGAATATTGTGAAAATGACTATACTACCCAAGGCATTCTACAGATTCAATGTAATCCCTATCAAATTACCAGTGGCATTTTTTGCAGAACTAGAACAAAAAATCTTAAAATTTGTATGGAGACAAAAAAGACCCTGATTAGCCAAAGCAGTCTTGAGGGAAAAAAACGGAGCTGCAGGAATCAGACTCCCTGGCTTCAGACTATATTACAAAGCTACAGTAATCAAGACAATATAGTACTGGCACAAAAACAGAAATATAGATCAAGGAACAGGATAGAAAGCCCAGAGATAAACTCACGCACCTATGGTCAACTAATCTATGACGAAGGAGGCAAGGATATACAATGGAGAAAAGACAGCCTCTTCAATAAGTGGTGCTGGGAAAACTGGACAGTTACATGTAAAAGAATGAAATTAGAACACTCCCTAACACCATACACAAAAATAAACTCAAAATGGAGTAGAGACCTAAATGTAAGACCAGACACTATAAAACTCTTAGAGGAAAACATAGGAAGAACACTCTTTGACATAAATCACAGCAAGATCGTTTTTGATCCACCTCCTAGAGTAATGGAAATAAAAACAAAAATAAACAAATGGGACCTAATGAAACTTCAAAGCTTTTGCAAAGCAAAGGAAACTACAAACAAGACGAAAAGACAACCCTTAGAATGGGAGAAAATATTTGCAAATGAATCAACGGACAAAGGATTAATCTCCAAAATACATAAACAGCTCATGCAGCTCAATATTAAAAAAACAAACAACCCAATCCAAAAATGGGCAGAAGACCTAAATAGACATTTCTCCAAAGAAGACATACAGATGGGCAAGAAGCACATGAAAAGCTGCTTAACATCACTAATTATTACAGAAATGCAAATCAAAACTACAGTGAGGTATCACCTCACACGGTTAGAATGGGCATCATCAGAAAATCTACAAACAACAAATGCTGGAGAGGGTGTGGAGAAAAGGGAACCCTCTTGCACTGTTGGTGGGAATATAAATTGATACAGCCACTATGGAGAACAGTATGGAGGTTCCTTAAAAAACTAAAAACAGAATTACCATATGACCCAGCAATCCCACTACTGGGCATATACCCAGAGAAAACCATAATTCAAAAAGACACATGCACCCCAATGTTCACTGCAGCACTATTTACAATAGCCAGGTCATGGAAGCAACCTAAATGCCCATTGACAGACGAATGGATAAAAAAGATGTGGTACATGTATACAATGGAATATTACTCAGCCATAAAAAGGAACGAAATTGGGTCATTTGTAGAGACGTGGATAGATCTAGAGACTGTTATACAGAGTGAAGTAAGTCAGAAAGAGAAAAACAAATATTGTATATTAATGCATATATGTGGAGCCTAGAAAAATGGTACACATGAACTGGTTTGCAGGGCAGAAATAGAGACACAGATATAGAGAACAAATGTATGGACACCAAGGGGGGAAAGTGGCAGGGGGGGGTGGGGAGTGGTGGTGGTGTGATGAATTGGCAGATTGGGATTGACATGTATACACTAATATGTATAAAATAGATAACTAATAAGAACCTGCTGTATAAAAAATAAAATAAAATTCAAAAAAAAAATTGAACTTTCCTTAAATCTTTAGAATGAATTTCCTCTCAGTCAGAATGCATTATTATTTGAATATACTGTTAATTTTTTAAAAAAGATTTTGCATATATATTCACAAAGTTGGTCTATAGTTTTCTTATGCAATCCCACCTTTTCTAGTTTTGCAATCAGTGCAATGTGAAATAAATCCATATTTTCTGTCAAGGAAAAATTCAAACATAAAAAATTTTCTCTGACCTCTGGCTTCCTCTCTCTGCTGTTGTGCATTGTGCATCTGCATTATGCATCAACCAAACCTCCCCCATGGGCAGAAACACCTGCTCAACCATAAAGAGCAACATTCTCCTAGTATCAACAAGACAACTCCTTAAAAGATAACATTCCTTCTTGATCTTGTAAGGGGCCACGATGATGCTTAGATCTAGATTGTGTAAACTGTCAATAATATATCATTTACTGTACAAAACTCTGTCTCAAAACATTTATATAACTGTGCCTTGACTTCTAACAGGTAGAACAGTTCTCAGAGCTTTCTGAGATGCTCCCCCCGGGTTATAGTCCTCAAATTTGGCTTGAATAAAGTTTTCCATTTCTTTCTTAGATCAACTGACTAATTTTTTGTTGACAGCAACAATGATGACTTTATAAAAACAGGTGGTAGCATTCTCCTCCTTTATAAATTCCCTTGGAGAATTTAACTATTTGAAGAACTGTAAGTTATTTGGAAACTACTTCAAATCTCAAACACCAACTGAACTATCTAAGCCTTGTCTTTCTTTTTTGAGAAGAGAAATAGGGAATGGCAGGAGGTGGTGTACAGGTACCTTTCTGAGTATTTCAAATTTGCACAGCTTTTAGTTTTCCTTCTCTTTGTATGGAATTTTCGTATATCCATATATTCCTAGAAAATCATTCTTTGCATCAGCCTTGAAAATATATTAATGTAAAGTTTTACAAAGATATTTCTTAATGATATGGTTATTCTCCTTTTTTGCAGTATTTGTATATCTGTTAATTTCCTCTTGACTTGATAAGGTTTGCTAGTGGTTTAATCTATATTTTTGATTTTAAAAAAAATCAGATTTATCAGTTTTCCCTTTCTTCTTTTTTAACTCATTAATTTCTCCGTTTGTATCTATTGATTCCTTCCACTTTTCATATATATCTTCTAACTTCTTTGATTAAACATTTAATCAAGACAGAAAATAAAACCACAGAAAACTACCCACAGTTTGGTATAACTCAACTGAAGAAACTATCCCACATAATCTCATCTGACCTTTTCCACCAAGATTTTTTAAAAATACAATATGATACACTGTCACAGAATCAATAAAACCATGACTTGGGTTTTACAATATGTATGGATCATTTCATCAGGTTTTGACAGTTCTACTACATTTCTGACAGTCCGTTTCTTTTCCTTCTCTAGCTCCCAAATCCCTCATTGTGACAGCACTTTAGAAATCTATCTGGCCAGAGTGGGACCCTAGAGGTTTCCTGTCTATGTGGGTTATTTGTCACATGATCTGACAACTCTTTCTCTGTAAACTAGTCAATCTCCCAAGATGTTTTCTTTGAGATTTAGAAGGTTTGAGCTCTGGCTCATGATCTAACGCAACACTGTAAACAGCTTGTAAGTTTCTAATGTGTAGCTCCTGTTTTATATGTAACTAGGACGCACTATCATATTTATACTGATAAATACATGGGGGATAAGGGAAAGCTCCAACTAATCAATATAAGGGAATGATACAATTAGAAAATCATCATTTGGCAACCATAACAGTAGTAATTGACTCAGGCAACAATCATTAAAGGATAATATTAACACTAGTGAATGAAAGTTTGAGGTTATTTACATGGTCTCAAAAAATGCCCCCATAAGATACTTATTAACATAACTTTATAGTGAACAACCCACTATTAAGGTTACCGTGGATAACCTTAACCAAATGATCAAAGTTAATATTACCAGCAATATGACAAACCAACATCATGCATCTCCTGATATGTGACATTGAGGACACACCATAACTCCAGTAGCAATCAGAAATGTACATATTTCATAAGGAAAATCAGAAAAACTCGAATGAAGGACATCCTATAAAAATAACTAGCTTGTACTCCTCAAAACATCAAGGTCAAAAGAGGCAAAAAGTGACTGAGAAAATATTCCAAATTAAAGGACTCTAAAGAGACATGACAACTAAATGCAACATGTAATCCTGGATTAGATTCCTGGACCAGAAAAACATAATTGTTATAAAGGACATTATTGGGACAGTTAAAGAAATCTAAATAAGGTCTGTGGATGAGACAGCTGTAAACAAAAAATGTTGCTCACCATTCCAGTTCTACAAGTATCAAGTCATTAGCCACTGTGGGTGCCTACTGACAGTGTGCCCTGAGGGAAATTGAGAATGGAAAAGACAGGAGGCACTCTGTGCTTTGGTTAGAAGGGCACCTAGATAGTTAAGATGCATATCTAAGGAAGAATTGCAATGACCCCAAATTCTTCCATACACAGAAAAGCACTAAAATCATTAACTTGAGATGTCTGTTCTTTGTGACTAGCAATAATCTTTATATGCTTGACTACATGTATTTCCCAGTCAAAAAAAATCATATACATACTGGCTTCTCCCCTACCTCTTCGTAGCAATTCCTCAGAGCTGACAGGTTGTCTCCTGGGCTATAGTTCTCAGTAAGACACTGAATAAAACTCAACTCACAGCTCTTATGTTGTGTGTTTTATTTTTGATTTTTTTTTCACTGATGCTACTATGATAACAATAATAATACTGTTTCAATAATAATACTGTTTCAAATGGGACCTAATGAAACTTAAAAGCTTTTGCACAGCAAGGGAAACCATAAACAAGAAGAAAAGACAACCCTCAGAAAGGGAGAAAATATTTGCAAATGAAGCAACTGACAAAGGATTAATCTCCAAAATGTACAAGCAGCTCATGCAGCTCAATATCACAAAAACAAACAACCCAGTCCAAAAATGGGCGTTAAGACCTAAATAGACATTTCTCCAAAGAAGACATACAGATGGCCAACAAATGTATGAAAAGATGTTCAATATCACTAATCATTAGAGACATGCAAATCAAAACCACAATGAGGTATCAGAATGGCCATCAGCAAAAATTCTACAAACAATAAATGCTGGAGAGGGTGTGGAGAAAAGGGAACCCTCTTGCACTGTTGGTGGGAATGTAAATTGATACAGCCACTACGGAGGACAGTATGGAGGTTCCTTAAAAAACTAAAAACAGAACTACCATATGACCCAGCAATCCCACTACTGGGCATATGCCCCGAGAAAACCATAATTCAAAAAGAGACATGTACCACAATGTTCACTGCAGCACTATTTATAATAGCCAGGACATGGAAGCAACCTAAATGTCCATCAATAGATGACTGGATAAAGACGATGTGGCACATATATACAATGGAATATTACTCAGCCATAAAAAGGAACGAAATTGAGTTATTTGGAGTGAGATGGATGGACCTAGAATCTGTCATACAGAGTGAAGTAAGTCAGAAAGAGAGAAACAAATACTGTATGCTAACGCATATATATGGAATTTTAAAAAGCGGGACTGATGAACCTAGTGGCAGGGCAGGAATAAAGACACAGACGTAGAGAACAGACTTGAGGGCATGGAGGGGGAAGGGGAAGCTGGGATGAAGTAAGAGAGTAGCATTGATGTATATACACAATCAAATATAAAATGGATGGCTAGTGGGAAGCTGCTGCATAGCACAGGGAGATCAGCTCGAGGCTTTGTGATGACCTAGAGGGGTGGGATAGGGAGGGTGGGAGGGAGGCTTGAGAGGGAGGGGATGTGGGGATATATGTATACATATACCTGATTCACTCTGTTGTACAGCAGAAACTAACACAACATTGTAAAGCATTTATACTCCAATAAAGATGTGAAAAAAATTTTTTAAAATAATAATAGTGTTTCAATGTTAACTTTCCTGCTTTTGATAATTATATTGTGGTCATATAAGAAAATGTTCTTGTACTTAGGAAATTCACATTAGGGGTAAAAAGGGCTATCATGTCTACAACTTACTGTCAAATGGAGGCAGGCAACCACATGGAGGCTTTTTTGTTTTTTGGCCATGCCCCGCTGCTTGCAGTATCTTAGTTTCCTGACCAGGGATCAAACCCGGGCCACGGCAGTGAAAGTGCCGAGTCCTATCCACTGGACCGCCAGGGAATTCCCTGCAGGCTCTTTTTCAAGCTGCCTTATTCAGTCTCTACAGCCAATGGTCAGTCTCCAAAGGCTAAGAGATTATGACCAGGGGTCTCTGAGGTCCCCCTCCAAATTACCTACAAAGAAGAACCAGCCTTAACTTGTTAACTTCATTAACAGGATCCTGACTCCAAATTCACCCCAAACTGCAGGGTTCACTTAAATGTTTATGTTTTTGGATTCCAGAGGGAATAACAGAAAACAGGCAATCTCAAATGGCCAAGCCAGGGCTATAGAACAGAATTTTGTCCTGATGTGTATCTGGTTTCAGAATTTCAGACAAAACTTCCACATTGTATGAATGTTTTGGCTTCAGATTATTTCTATGATTCCATTTAATTCAAGTTCAAAAACAGGCAAAATTAATCCACTGAATTAGACCCAGGGGCGGCAGTGGGTATTGACTGATAAGGAAGGCTTCGGCATGCTAGAAATGATGTATATTGTGATCTACGTTGTATTTACACAGTTCTCTGCAATATAAAAATTCACTGAGCTGTAGCCTTAACATAAGAATACTCGACTGTCTGTGTATCTGTGTCCAGATCTGGAAACGACCTGGAAAAATGTTTCTTGCATAAATAAAATGAAACAATCTGTATTCAAACTTAAAAAATTTTTTCACATAGACCCACATACTGCCACCCCATCAGGTATAGATATTCCATTTAATTAGAGTTCAAGAACAGACAAAATTAATCTAATGTTAGAATTGGGAGAATGGTTCCCCATGGCAGGGTAGTAACTGGGAGGGGGTATCATGAGAATTTCAGGGTGCTAGAACGTTGTCTTCTGATCTGAACGCCCAGGGGTGTTCTCTTTGTGACAATTCATTGAGCTGTATGTATATTTTTCTATGCATTTTACATCTCAATAAAAGATTTATGTTAAAAACTTAAAAAAGAAAAAGTATTTGCTCCCAAACCTGGCATTAAGCACAGTGTAGGTGATGAAGGAAAAGAGCTACAAGAAAAAGAAAATGCCCTAACTCCCTACCCATGCATATATGTTCTGTATCTTTGATTCTGTGCAGGTAGAAATCAGGAACTGTCTGCTCTAAAAATGAAAGCTTGACATGTATGGCTTCTGAAAGATGTTACCTGCCTTACCTCTCAACTTCCTTTGCTCCTTAAGGTGATATACTCATTGTGTTTTGTCTAAAGACTACATAAGGATTGAATGTAATATTTATAAAAACAATTAAAATACTGTTTCAGCATTTCACCCTTTTATTAAGCTAATGGTCAAAATCTTATTTGCATTTCATTTGTAATTTTGTCTCACTCCATCTTAATCACCATTAGTTTGACTTTAATTTCAGTGAAGAACAGTTTCTAAAAGTAGCTTTAACTTTTGTTTTTGCGGTTGTTATTGTGGTTTTACGTTTATTGAATTGTTCTACCAGGATTTTATATGGCACAGATTCAAGGAGGTCAAACGTGCCATGCGTAAAAAACACAGAACGAAGCAAAAAAATTCTTAGAACACAGTAACTTCTAGATCCAGTTTCTTTTCCTTCCATAATTCATCTTTTTTTCCCCCATCCTTATAGAGATATAATTGACATATAACACTGTGTAAGTTTAAGGTGTACAATGCCCTGATGTGATACATGTATGCATTGCAAAATGATTACCACGACAGGGTTAGTTAACATCTCCATCACCTCACATAATTACCTTTTTTTTCTTTCTTTGTGTGTGTGTGTGTGTGTTTGGTGAGAACATTATTTTTAAGTTAAGCCTAGATAAAAGTATTTTCCGAATGCTCTCAAGGTTTGCTCCTTCAGCAAAATCTTTTACATCAGTTTAGATACTTACTCAGTAAACCCTTTGTTTTCTAACCACAGGCAAAGTTACATCCATCCTAGCTGCCATGGAGTCAGAATAGATTTCCAGAAACCAGGCTGACTCTTCGGATGGTGTCACAGATGGACATGTCATTACATTTTCCAGAAAGAACCTTAAAGGAAATATTAGGAGAAATATGCATTTTTAACAAGATGTTACTTCAGAGAATTCTAACACTTGATCCTTTCAAAGCACTTTCACTAATGTGGGGAACGGTAAAAAAGGGAGACGAAGGTTTCTTTTTTTTTTTGGTTGCTCCCCGTGGCTTGCAGGATCTTAGTTCCCCCACCAGGGATTGAACCTGGGCCCTCAGTAGTGAAAGCACGCAGTCCTACCCACTGGACCGCCAGGCAATTCCCAGAGAGGGAGGTTTCAAAAAGAGTTTTGAGGTGGGCTTTGGCCCTAACGAACTGAACGGAACTGGCTGCTCATCAGCTGGGGCATGTCACATGGGTGAAGTGTGTTCCCACTGTGCAGGGATGCAGCCTCAAATCCTTGACTCTCCCATCCCCAACGTCTGCATTTTGCAAGCCTCAACACCAGCCCCCCATTAAGCCTCCTAATCACAGACACATGCGGTGTCTCCAATCTATAACTCCCAGAGGTCCTTGTAGTCACAGATATCCCGGAATGCCAAATTTGACCATCAAAGACCACTTAGTCAGTGACTACAAAACTCACTGATCCATTCTGATTGCCGAACAGTGAAACAGTGAATTACACAGATCCCTGATGGCGAACCCACACTGATTTCCAATGCTATCCCAAAGACTGGGGATCAATCGCTGACTCCCACTGTCCTACCTCCCCCCCACAATTACTAACAGTCCCAATCACTGACACCTCCCCCCCCATTGATCCCTCTATTCCCCATTCCCTGATATACAAAAGTCCAGTCACTGATGCCCTCAGATACCCCCATCGATGATCTAAAGGAAGTCTTCATCACTGATGGCCTAAAGATTTCTCCAAACACTGATCCTCACTGACCGCCCTCAGATACCCCCATCGATGATCTAAAGGAAGTCTTCATCACTGATGGCCTAAAGATTTCTCCAAACACTGATCCTCACTGACCACCCTCAGAACTGAACCTCGAAGTTTCCACAATCACCAGTTCCAGGTACCCAAACAGAACTTAGAACCTCCAATCCCTGACCCCTCAGGCTTCTGATCACTGAGCCCTAATGCCGTTCAAATCAGTGTCTTCGAAGAAACCCATTTGGCCTCAAACCCTTGAAGACTACCATAAACTGACCCCCACGCACTCTCTCAATCAAGAACCCTCGTTTATTGATTCCCATATACTCCCAATCCATCTTCTTCACAGACACTGACACTGACTCACACAAACCCACCACCACAGACTCTCTCCCCCAAGAGGCTCAGACGCCCAATCACTTAACCCTTCAGTACCCTCAGTCTCTGAGCCTTACGGGCTCCCATGACTGACCCAGGTGGGCCACCGTAGCCGTCTGGTCGCCCTCCTACACAGGTCCTGAATTTGGACTGTTTCTCACACTGACCTTTCCCATTTTCCCCGCATCCGCGCCCGTAACCTGAAACTGCCGCACCACGCCGCCTCTCCACGGAATGAGCATTTCCCATCCGGAGTGGCCGTGCGCAGACTCAGTCGCATCTTTGAGGCTGTCGGCCGCCACCTGGCAACCTTCCAGAGAACAGGATTCTGGGTTTGTGAATTTTAACGGTAGGTATGATGGCCGCGCCTGCTTGACAACCTCTCGCCGGGGGCGGCCATGTTTAAATCTGTGCCGTACGGCGAATGACTAGGCCCTTTGTTAGACGATTAGGCTATTTTAGGGCGGGGAGAAGCAAGTGTTCCGGGGTCCCTAAACACAGACGTCACTGCTGCTTTTAGCGTCTCAGAAGCCCAAACCTGTTGAGACCAATATAGAGGCTCCCTGACCTGGAAATTGAGCTTTCTTTGTCTCCAGCTGCGCAGGCAGTGAGGTAAGATGGCCGCGTCCGTTTATACCGCTTTTCACGTGAAATGGGCGCGGCCATCTCTCAGGAGGAACGTCTGTAAAGCAAGGTGAAACTTTTTCTGGGCCAGCTCTAGTATTTGGAGAATAGCGAAGAAGAGAGGCTCTTCTCTTGCGGAGGCTGAGGCCCCAGCGATACTTTACGGAGGGGGCGGAGCTGCAAGAGAGGGCAAGTAGGAGGTTCTTAGACAGCTATTGAAAGAATACGTTGAAAGCCGAGTCTTTATCTAGGTGGCTTGACGCTTTTTGACATTAAAAATGAAATACCAGGGCTTCCCTGGTGGCGCAGTGGTTGAGAATCCGCTTGCCAATGCAGGGCACATGGGTTCGAGCCCTGGTCTGGGAAGATCCCACATGCCACGGAGCAGCTGGGCCCGTGAGCCACAATTACTGAGCCTGCGCGTCTGGAGCCTGTGCTCCGCAACAGGAGAGGCCGCGATAGTGAGAGGCCCGCGCACCGCGATGAAGAGTGGCCCCCGCTTGCCACAACTAGAGAAAGCCCTCGCACAGAAACGAAGACCCAACACAGCCATAAATAAAATAAATAAAATGAAACTTAAAAAAAAAAAATGAAATACCAGAAAATGGGTTTATTCTGGAATAGCAGAGAATTGCAATTCCGGACGAGCAAGCTACAGCAAAAATCATAGGCAAGTCCACCAAACAAAGGAGAGGAACTGTTATTTTATAGAGAAAAAGGAGGTAGTTGGGAGGGGTTGTTTTGAAGAAAAGTCCTTTGGAGAAAAGTGAAAATGCAGAGTGATGAGAGTTTCTCATTGGCTGAGTTGCTGAGGTAGTGGATTTCTTGTAGGAGATGCAATGTTCATCTCTTCTTGTTGAGGCCTGTGATTGATGATTCTTTCCTGTTGATTCTTCTGTTGGGGTCAGTTCTTCCTGTAATTGACATGGAGTGGTACTGCCTGAGAGCTCCCCTTTCAGGCCACCCTACTCCATTTGAGTGAGGTTTTCCTTTATTTTCATGCTCCAGAAGACGACCTGAAACACTGGTGTGAGTGCAAGCAGTTTATTTGACAGGTAGACGATGGGTAAGTGAGACAGGGGAGGAATGGAAACCAACACAGAGTGCATCCATGAGCCAGAGTACCCCTGTGAGCAATGGGGGCTCAGTCCTGTGGGGAACTCTGGGAGATTGTGTAGAAATCACCTCCAAACTGTCCCACTCAAGGGCTGATGAAGCTGAGATAGTTATATGTCATCTCTGGCTCCTCATTGTTGAGGGCTATTGTAAGGGCCTTAAAGCTGTAGCATTTTCAGCCTGCCTTGTGGGCAGATCTGAAGCAGAGTCTGTAGTTGGGAAGAAGCCAGCCATCAGCATATGGGCATGGTGAGTGCCCAGGCAAAGTGGTGGGGTAGAGATAGCATTCACCAGAGTCCTGTTTTTAATGCATCCAAAGCAGTGTTCTGCACATCACAGGCATTGTTTTGGAACATCTCTAGAAATGATTGCCTTGTCCTATGAAAATAGCTTTAAAAAAATAAAAAAATTCTATTTGGTGGTCTTACCAAGTGGTATAACAGCTGACCTCTAAAATAACTCCCAACAATTCCTACCTCCTGGTAGTCACACCCTTGTGTAGTCCCCTTCCACGTTGTACCAAGGCAAATTTGTGAGACTAATAGTATATAATAGAAGTGATGGCTTGTCACTGCTGAGATTAAGTTGTAAATGACACCTCAGCTTCTGTCTTGGAGGTGCTCATGCTCTTTCTCTCAAATAACTTACTCTGGAGAAGTTAGTTGCCATGTCATTGAGGACACTGAGATAGCCTATGAAGAGACCCATGTAGCAAGGAACTGAGATCTCCTGCCAACAGCCAGGGAGGAACTGATGCATTCTTGTATCAAGGGGTCATCTTGAAAGCAGATCCTGTACCCTAGTTAAACCTTGAGATGACTGCAACCACATGAGGGACTCAGAACCACCCAGCTAGCAGGTCCCAGATCCTTGACCTTCATATAATGTGTAAGCTATTAAATATTTGTTTTTAGCTGCTGAGTTTGGGAGTAACTTGTTATGCAGCAATCAATAACTTGGATGCTGTGGTAAAAATGCTATAATTGACATCTCTGGATTCCTTAAACAAGTTCCTAAACTTGTGAGATTATTCTATCAAACCAGAAGGGATTATTAGCAATTTCCTCCTCTCCTGCATGATAGAGAAATAAAAGGCCCATGGCTCTGCTAGATATTTAAAATTTAACGAAGTTTAAGAGTCTTGCTTCATTTGAATTAATACAAGTGGTTTATGTGACAGTGCTTTGAAGTGATTATAGTAATTAACAAAAATAACCATTTAGAGAGTCCCCGTTACATGCCTGGCCTGTTGCCCGCCTTCTCACTTCAAGGGCTACCCTCATTCTAGCACCAGTTGTAAAGGCAGAAGGAAAGAGAGCCTTGGAGTGTCTTATGCTGGGAATTAAATGCTCTGCTTCAGAAATGACACATACCATTTCCTCTCACTGCTCACTGAGTAGTCACCCAACCACATGATAGAAATACAATCTTACCATAAGCTTGGAATGGGGAGAGCTAGAAATATTTAAGGAACAACCTTAAAGACGTCCACAAACACTATGAGAACAATGTTATCATCACCATCCTAAAGAAAATGCACTATAGAGATGAGGTGACCAACCCATAATCACCCAGCTAGTAAGTAAAAAAGAAGGACTCTGAGCCAAGTATGTCTATTTTATACAAAGGTAAAGAATCATTACCATTATTGTTAAATTTTTTACTTCAGTATATTTAAGGCACTGAATTAGGGAACAAAGAGAAGACTGAGGTCTCCAATAAAAATAAAGGATACTCAAGATGTTGAGGTCTGGTGGGGGGCGGAGTACACAAGGAAAGAGAAAATGGGTAAAAGAAGAGTGTTTACAAAAGAGTATACACTGTAGGATTCAATTTATGTGAAGCTCAAGAACAGGCAAAACAAATCTGTTGAGTTATAACTCAGAACGCAGTTGACTCTAGTGACTGTTGAATTCTCTGAAGAGAATTTCCTGGGATGATGAAAATGTTCTATATGTTGTTTAGGGTGGTGGTTTCAAGAGTTGTCAAGACTCATCAAAGTAAACACTTATGATTTGTGCATTTATTATATGTAAATTGTACCTTAAATTTTTGAAGAAAAAGAGTGTTCAGGGTATTGAGTGATCGTGTAGTCTAGGGAAAAGAGAGAGGCATGGAAGAAGAACTGACAGCACTTTACTATAGTCTGTGGAAAGATGAGACCCTGTCAAGACCATCATGAACACTTATGGCTTATGGCAGTGCCCCCTCTAGGCAGAGGAATTAGAGAAAGGAGCCTCCAAGGGTTTGTGGTTTGGCAAATTAAAGGCTCTGGGCTAACCCAGCCTGCACTGACCATCAGCTCTTATTTATTCCCTCGGCTGATAGGTCTCAGCCTGTTGAACCAGGTGTGGTGGCCCTCTACACTGTCATCATTTAAAGGGATACCGGGCCCCAAATGTGGCCTAAAAAGGAGGCATAGCTCTTCCCTGCTCTGTAGCAGAAAGGACTGTGCCCTGGCCTGAGTAGAAATAGGGCTTTGCCCTTGCATGAGTGAAGACTGTTCCAGATCTAGATAGGATGTGATGGATGTGACTGTCCCCTGGATCAAGATGGATCTTGAGAGTAGCCTGGCATGAGCTGAGGCTGCACCCCATCCTGTCCTGTCTGGAGCCAGGGATGATGGTGCTGGTGGTAACTGGCGATACAAGTCTCAAAGTATAATTTTCAAAAAGTTGAAAATTAGAGTTCTTACAGATATTCAGAGATTCGCTTAACTTATTAATGAGGGAACTAGCATGATTGGAAATTTGGTTCAAAGTAAACAGGTATTTAGTCAGTGGAATAAAGAATCTTGGAATAAGATTGCAATGTTAGATACAAAACTATTTAATGTCCTACACGGCAGTAAAACCATAACCTTTAAGGTTATCTTTTCTTCACAGAATCAGTTTGCATCTATAACAGACAAATATATGAAATGTACCAATTGTCTCCAAGTTAACATTTATCTATATAGTCTGCATCCTCATTAGTAGTAAAAAGCCCATCAAACAAAGTTACATTCTGCTAGAGAAGTGGGTTCTCAAACTGGTGCAGTTTTAATCCCTAGGGCACATTAGGCAATCTCTGGAGATGACTTAGGGGGAGGGGAGGTGCTACTGGCATGTGGTGGATAGAGGCCAGGGATGCTTTCCACCATATAGAGGACAACCTTGCACAACAAAGAGTTATCTGGCCCAAAATGTGAACAGTGCTGAGTTTAGGGAACATTTCTCTAAAATGATTTGTTAGATTTTGGGTGGGTTTGTTAGACCATGCTCTAGCATGACTTTGAAAAGGCACACAGGATGACACAGTATAGTTTCCTTATTTCCTAGTTTTTGATAATTTTTCTTAACACAAAATTGGGGAAATGTTGATAATTGTTGGATCTGGGTAATGAGTACATGGTGATTAATTAATCTTTTCTCTCTATTTTTGTGTATGTTTGCTTTTTTTTTCTTCTTTTCTTTTCTATATTAAAAGGTAAAAAGAAAAAAACAGTAGATTCTGGTCTTTTGCTTATGGTCAGTGCCATGTACCAGTGACCGCAGCTTAAGCTCACATTTAGACATAATATTTAATTTTAAATATGTTTCTCTTTTACGACTTGGTTCCTTTACCCTGCCCATCTCTCAAGTCCAGGGGCTGTCAATTCTAGTTACATCTTAAATTCACCCAGATTTTAAAAATTCTAATGATTGGGATCCACTCTCGGCAATTCTGGCGTGCTTTTCCTGGGGTAAGTTTCTTTTTCTTCTTTTTTCTTTTTTTTTTCCTTTGTAAAGTTTATCAGATATGGGACATTACGGACTCAAAACCTGGATCAGTCAATTAAGGAACTTCACACTATGAACTTGGTTTGAGGTGGTCTTGACGGGTAGTACCTTGCAGGGCAAATGAGGATACACTCTGAAGGAGGGCGTACCTATATTATGCCTATTCCTCCACACATAATTTTTTCAGGGACAGTGACCAGCAAGCTGTCACAGATGATCAGTCATGCAAGGGAACAGAACCACATGAGTGAGACCTTGCAGAAACAGTAGTCAGTATAAGCAGTTCCATCTACTCTAGGCTGTGTGCCCGCCCTGCCCCTATTACAATGCTAAATGAAGTAAGTCAGATAAAGACAAATATCATATGATATCACTTATATGGGGAATCTAAAAAATGATACAAATAAACGTATTTATAAAACAGAAACAACTCACAGACATAGAAAACAATCTTATGGTTACCAAAGGGGAAGGGGGGGAGGGATAAATTAGAAGTTTGGGGTTAACAGATATACACTACTATATATACAATAGATAAACAACAAGGATCTACTGTATAGCACAGGGAAATATATTCAATATCTTGTAATAACCTATATGGGGAAGGAATCTGAAAAAGAACATCTATCTATATGTATGAGTGTATATATATGTGTGTGTGTGTGTGTATATATATATATATATATATATATATATATATATATATATGAAAAACTGAATTACTTTGATGTACACCTGAAACTAATACATTGTAAATCAACTATACTTAAATAAAAAAAATAAAAACTTTAAAAATGAAATTACTTACATGATTCTGAAACAAAATTATCTTAAGGAACAATTAGATGATAACTGATTGGACCAAACCAATGAAAAATGGCATCTCTTTGATCAAATGGGAGCCAAGGCATAATTAATTAACTGGAAGGCAAGCCACCACCAAAATCTGTATTCGTTTTTTATTGCTGCATAACAGACCACAAACTTAACAGCTCAAGAGCATATCCATATATTAGCTCACAATTCTGTAGGTCAGAAGTCTGGCATGGCATGCTTGGTTCTCTGCTCTGGGTATCAAAAGGCTGAAATCAAGGTGGTGGCCAGGCTAAGTTCCCATTTTGAAGGGTCTGAGGAAAAATCCACTTCCAAACTCATTCTTGTTGTAGACAGAATTTAGTCCTTATGTTTGCAGGACAGAGATCTCTGTTTCCTTGCTGGCTGTCAGCCAGGAGCCACTCTCAGCAACTAGAGGCCACTCTCAGGTTCCATCCATATGGCCAAGGGCCCAGGAAACAGTAAATAAGAAACTATTTGAGGGACTTCCCTCGTGGTCCAGTGGATAAGACTCCGTGCTCCCAATGCAGGGGACGTGGGTTCGATCCCTGGTTAGGGAACTAGATCCCGCGTTCATGCCGCAACTAAGAAGTCTGTGTGCTGCAAATAAAGATCCCACGTGCTGTAACTAAAGATCCCACGTGCCGCACGAAGACCCCGCATGCCGCAACTAAAACCCGGCACAGCCAAAATAAATAAATAAATAATTTTAAAAAACCAAACTATTTGAGCACATGGGAATCGTCTTAAATTTTCTGTGCCATACTTTTGGCATCTTTAAAATGGTTATAATAATGAAATTGACATAGTTATTAAGTATGTTAACAAAATGAAAAAGAAAGATCCTTAAAGGCTGCCCACTCCCACATTTTAGGTTTTTATTATGGCCATTCCCCACTTCCAGTTATGTTTGTCCAAAATCATCACACTTCATACTTAAAATGAGTGCATTTTTTTTTTTATTTTATGCAAGTCATACCACAATAAAGCTAATTTAAAGCATACAGCCTGGATACAAAAATAACTACACCTAGTAGTATATAAAAAGATATAGACGATTTGAGTTTTGGCAAAGGAAGCTGTTATAGAAGAAAAATTATCCAAATGGGGATTTTCATGACATTCAAATAACTGAAAGAAAGGACTCAACAGATAGGTTGAACAGAGATAGACATGGGGGAGGAAAATGTTAGCCAAGTGGAAGAGATGACATGAATTCCAGAATAGAGTATGAGGAGAAAATGATAAGAGAATTAAGACCTAATACAAGCACAAGGTATACAGTACCTTGTAAAAGTCTCACATTTGTGAAATGGGGATACTAAAAGGTAAGAAGACAGAGAAAGTTCTGACTTTTGGAGATTCCAAAATTGACAGATGACACCAAGGCACAATTTTAAGATGCACTTAGAACCCCAAGAGGACTAACAACAACAAAAAATCCTAACTAGGATCGTAAAAAGGAAATTTGCTGAAGGCAAAAAACAAGATCTTAGAAGCTTCCAGAAAAATAAGAATGGCCTTCAAAGGAGCAAACATTGCACCAAGTCCATTGCATTGGACTTTTTTTTTTCCTTGCCACGTCTTAGTTCCCCTACCAGGTATTGAACCCGGCAATGAAAGCACCCAGTCTTAACCACTGGACTGCCAGGGAATTCCCTAGGATGGGCTTAATGAAAAATGGTAGAAGCCATGAGATAAAGTGCTAATAAGAAAAAGCAAAGAGTTAAACACAATTGGATATATCTAAGAATGAAAGAAAAATGGTCGTATTGCAGATGAAGTCACTGGACAACAGGAATAAAAAGGCCAAGAAGAACCATGAATTAATGGCTTCATCCCATTGTATTGATACGTGAAGCAACCTGAAATAGGATTTTGCATCGAAACAAAAAGTAATTCTGTACAAAGACAGCATGTCAACAGAGACGTATATGACAATAGCATGTCCCAGAAGAAACAAATATATGTTGGTGAGAAAAAATGATTTAAATGACAATAAAGAATTCTATTATAATTTCATTTTATTTTTTCTATGACTTACACAAAGTAAACATGCATAAAGGTCATGAAAGATAAGGAGAGATTGAGGAAATGTGGAAGATGGCAAAAGGCTAAGGAGAAATAGCAGCTGAATGCAAAGTGGATCCTGGATCAAAAATTTAAAAAGACGTTAGTGCAAAAATGGCAGAATTTCCAATAAGATCTGTAGCTCAGTTTATAACATTGTCCCTCTGTGAATTTCTGGTTCTCAAAATATCTACAGTGGTTAGTTATGTGGTTACCTTTAGAGTAAGAGGGGTGGTGAGATGTTGTAAGAACTCTACTTGAACTGTCATTGCACCTTTTCTATAAGGCTAAAATGAGTTGATAATGAAGTTTCTTGTTAGGATTGTGTTATTAGGTTTGTTGTTTGTTTTGTTTTGTTTTTAATAAATTTATTTTATTTATTTATTTTTGGCTGCCCTGGGTATTCGTTGCTGTGTGCAGGCTTTCTCTAGTTGCAGCGAGTGGGGGCTACTGTTTGCTGCGGTGCATGGGCTTCTCACTGCGGTGGCCTCTCCTGTTGCAGAGCATGGGCTCTAGGCATGTGGGCTTTAGTAGTTGTGGTGTGTGGGCTCAGTAGTTGTGGCTCGTGGGCTGTAGAGCACAGGCTCAGTAGTTGTGGTGCACGGACTTAGTTGCTCCGCAGCATGTGGGGTCTTCCCAGACCAGGACTCGAACCTGTGTCCCCTGCATTGGCAGGTGGATTCTTAACCACTGCGCCACCAGGGAAGCCCTGTTGTTTTGTTTCTGGTGGACTCTTGCAGGGATAGTCACACTCACACAGTCAACAAAGCCCTGAGACAGGGATCCCACAGCACAAATGGATCCTAGTTTCCATTTGCCACCTCTTCAGCCTTGTGAGGAGAGAATGTGGCTGATGAGGGGACAGGGAATTGAAGGTCCCTGAGTCCCAAAGTGATAGTGTCAACTGAAAATTCATTTACTGTGAGACCAGTGGCTCTCTCAGACATAGCAAAAAGGGACCCAATATGGGTCTCAACCCCAGGGGGCCCTGACTTCTAGAGTGCATTCCTAGACATGGCAAAAGCATCCCACCTTACCACCTTTACCTGGGGCTACCAAGGAGGGCTGGGCTACAGAGGGCCTGGTCAAGGAGAGTGATATCTCCTGAGCTGGGCACATTGGTGGGCTAGCAACTTCCTAGTTCCACAGGGGCAATTCCAAAACCTCTACCCAAGGAGAGCCATGCCTCTTAGAGTACCTTCCTGGAAACACGGCTTCTCCCGTCTCCTGCACCCTCCATCCGCACACTGTTCCCTTCATATATCTGGACAAGGCAAAAAACAAAAGCCAGAGAGACAGATGGGACACTTTCCAAGGAGTGTTCCTTGGCTGGAACACTCACACCCCCCCACCAGGACTGACTTCCCAGTAAAAAGAGTCAAAGCAAGAAGATGAAGGGCTGGTAGGCCAAAAAAACAGCTAAACTGAAAGTGGATAAGTGATAAATTTACCATGAAGTCTACAGAGGAGTCAATTATATTGTCCCAGAGTGACTTTCCTCTTCTGGATCAGGGCAGTATGATTAGGTAAGAATTTAGCACTGGGGGAAGAAGACTGGAGGTATGGGGGCGTTAGAGTCACGAGCACCTTCTTTGACCTCTTTGGGCACCTTTCCTGGAAGTCGAAAATGAGTTCCTGATAAGGTCTTCTTGTGTTTTTGTGTTTGAAATGGTGCCTTTCAGGATGGAGAGGGGCTTCCTACACTGCCAGTCCAAAGCCATCGAAAAGTCAGGCACACCTTAAGAAAACCCGACAAAAACGAGGGAAAAGAAGTCATATTCAGTCACAACCAAACACAGCAATACAGCCACAAGGTCATCAGAAAGAATAGGGACTGCAGGGAGTCCCAGGCCCATTGGACAAGCCCCATTCATCCACCCACAGGGGCATCTCCTCAGGCTCTGGCTCTGGCTCCATGATTTTTTTTTTTTTTCGCCCTGCCCTGGCTTTGGGATCTTAGTTCCCCAACCAGGGATTGAACCAGGCCCTTGGCAGTGAAAGTGAGGAGTCCTAACCACTGGACCGCACGGGAATTCCTTCTGACTCCCTGCTTTGAAACCTATAAGGGAGCAAAGCCACCCAGAAATACACAGGCAGTCCCATCTCGGGGGTTACAAGGCAGTCCTCTTCCAGGATAGCCCCAGGCACTCTCTGAAGCATGGCGGGAGGAAGGGATTCCACTTGTAGGCTTCTGATCCTGCTTGGTCAGACTGGCCCAGACCGCATTCCTCCATTCTCTGTAGCCCCAACAATCCGTCCATCCATCTGTCCATCATCCTTCATCCTTCATTCCATCCATCTACTGGATCACTGGAAGACTGAGGCCACAGGCCCTAAAATGGAGCACGGGCCACAGCCTGCGCCTGCCCACCACCAGAGGGAGCTCTCGCTCCCCCTGATCTTGGAGGACCCATCTTTAGCAACCATCTTGGTCACTGAAGCCACCAGCGCTCCTTGGCCAGTGCCTGCGCTGTTCGAGGGCGGTCTTCAACAATGGAAAGCTGGACTCTTGCGGGGGGTGGGGCGGGCGGGGGTGGGGTGTTGGATAGGGGGAGATCTCCTCAGGTCCGTGAGATCCCAGATCTCTGGGTTTCTGCTGCCACCGTGGGCGCAGCCGCCGGCACTGCCACAGTGGCAGCTGGCCTTGGTGGCAAGACGCAGACATGCTTTGCACCACCGTGAACCCAAACCTGTATTCCAGCGGGTGGAAATGGGGGAAGGGGGCGCGATGAAATCTGGTTGCGGAGGAGCTCACGAAGATCCCCAAGTCCTGCTGGAAGTGATGGTCCTGTAAGGCGAAAATCCATCGACCTCGAAGGCAGCACATCCCCATGGGCAGAGGAGGCCCATGTCCTGCCTTTCGCAGTGCCTTCCAGGAATTTGTTAAAAGCCCCTTCTCCCCGCCATTCTTCCTCCCCAGCCCCTCCCCCCAACCTCTCTCTCCCAGCCCCTTTAATCCTGCTTGGTAAGCCTAGCCTGGCCGGGCTTTCCTCCACTCTCCGGGGCCCCAACAATCCATCAAATCTATTCATCCATCCAACTTTCCATTTATCCATCCATTTTTCTATCCATCCATCCAACTTTCCATTTATCCATCCATTTTTCTATCCATTCATATCCTTCCATCTATCCGCTGGACCACTAGAAGCACAGGCCACAGGCCCTTAAGAAAGCACAGGCCACAGCCTTCACCTTCCCCTGCCAACAGCCTAACGGCGCGCCGGCTTCCCGACAGCCTAGCTTACCCTTCCAATGACAACCGTGCCTGTCTTTCCGAAGGTAGCTGCCGTTGTGTCCGGCTTCCCGACAGCCTAGCTTACCCTTCCAATGACAACCGTGCCTGTCTTTCCGAAGGTAGCTGCCGTTGTGTCCGGCGCATGCGCAGTGGGAGGGCGGGCTTCAACCCTGGCAAGCCGGGTCGTCAGAGAGTAAGAGGGAGAGGACATAAGGGAAATGATAGGAGGTAGGGAGGGTGTGCCAGCCTTTCTCTCCTTGGGTTACCAATATCCCGGATCTCTGAGTATGTGCTGCCATCTTTGACAACGCCGCCACCGCGGTAGCCGCTGGACCTGGTGTCGAGACGCAGAGTCTACCCAATTCCGGATCTAGATGAATGATAATGGAGTCAATTGGGGTTGGGGAGAGGGAGGATGAAATCTGGTGTGGCGGGCAGCGATAAAGATCCCCAAGTCCTTGCTCAAAATTATGGTCGTGCCACCTGAAAATCCATTGACCCCGAGAGTGGTTCCCTCCACTAGACGTGGGCAGAGGATGCCCATGCCCTAGCGCCAAATGGGGAGCGGAGCTCGTGCCTCTCCCAGTGCCTTCTAGGAATCTGTTGAAAGCCCCTTCTCCCCACCATTCTTCCTCCCCAGCCCCCCAACTTCATTCCCCCACTCTTTTAATCCTGCTTGATAAGCCTGACCTGGCTTTCCTCCACTCTCAGGAGGCCCAACAATCCATCCATCTATTCATCCATCCGTTGATCCATCCACCTTTCCATTTATCCATCCGTCCGTGCCCTGGACCACTGAAAGACATAGGCCACAGGCCCTTCATAGAGCACCAGACACAGCCTTCGCCTAGGCCTGCCAACAGCCGAGATCTCTGAGTCTGTTCCACGACGCCACGGTGGCGCTCTCCCAGAGCCTAGCCAACCTGTCGCATAGCAACCGACCTTGTTGTGTTTCTGTCCTCGGCACCAGCGGTTGGAAGGCGGTCTTCAACTCTAGCAATCTGGGTAGTCTGAGGCGAGAGGAGACAGGAGAAAGGAGGGGAGTTGGTGGGAGGTAGGGAATGTATGCCAGCCTTCCTCTTCCCACGTTACCGACATCCCAGATCTCTGTATCTATGTCGCCATCTTTGACGCTGCCTGCGCTGGCACCGCCACCGCCACAATGGCAGCTGCACCTGGTGTCGAGATGCTGTGTAGACCCAAATCCAGATCCAGGTTGGTGGGAATGCTGTCAGATGGGCGGAAGGGGTGGGGATGGGGGGTTGTCATGAAATCTAGTACTGAGGACGGCCAAAAAAATCCCCGGGCTTCCCTGGGGGCGCAGTGGTTGAGAATCTGCCTGCCAATGCAGGGGACACGGGTTCGACCCCTGGTCTGGGAAGATCCCACATGCCACGGAGCAACTAAGCCCGTGAGCCACAACTACTGAGCCTGCGCGTCTGGAGCCTGTGCTCCGCAACAAGAGAGGCCGCGACAGTGAGAGGCCCGCGCACCGCGATGAAGAGTGGCCCTCACTCGTCACAACTAGAGAAAGCCCTCGCGCAGAAACGCAGACCCAACACAGCCAAAAATAAATAAATAAATAAATAAATAAATAATTTAAAAAAAAGAAATCCCCATGTCCCCGCTCAAAGTGATGGCCCCTGTCGCCCAAAAATCTGTTAACCCCGAGAGCGGTACCTCCCCTAGACATGGGCAGAGGAGGCCTATGCCCTCGTGCCACACGGGGCAGGAGTCCCTGCCTTTCCAAGTACCTTCCAGGAATCTGTTGAAAGCCCCTCCTCCCAGCCGTTCTTCCTCCCCCACCCCTCAACATCTCTCCCCCACCCCCTTTCATCCTGCTTGGTAAGCCTGGCCTGGCCGGGAGCCTCAACAATCCATCCATCTATTCATCCATCCATCTTTCCATTTATCCATCCATCCATTTATCCTTCCATCTATCCGCTGGACCACTAGAAGTCACAGGCCACAGGCTCTTAACAGAGCACGGACACAACCTTCCCCTGCACCTGCCAACAGCCAAAAGGCGCTCATGCTCCCCCAGAGCCTAGTGGACCAGTCCAACAGCAACTGCTTGTCATTGTGAAGCCAGCCACGCTCATGTCCCGCGCATGCGCAGTGGGAGAACGGGCTTCAACACTGGCAAGCTGGTTTGTCAGAGGGTAAGGGGGAGAGGACAGAGGGGACGTGGTGGGAGGTAGGGAGGGTGTGCCAGCCTTCCTCTCCTTAGGTTACCGACATCTCAGATCTCTGAGTCTGTGCCGTCATCTTCCACGACGCTGATGCCACGGTGGCGGCTGGACCTTGTGGCGAGAGGCTCTGTGGACCCAAATCTGGATCTAAGTGGGTGGTAATGGAGTCAAATGAAAAGAGAAGGGGAGATGCAATCTCATCGGCAGGCAGAGATGAAGACCCTTGAGTTTCAATAACTCATTTGCAGAGGGTAGCAGAGAGAGGACAGAGGGGAGGTGGTGGGAGGTAGGGTGGTGGCTGGACTTGGTGGTGAGACGCTCTGTGGACCCAGATCCGGACTGGAGTGGGCGGTTATGGTGTCAAATGGAAGGAGCGGGGGTGGGGGTGGGGGGCGAATGAAATCTGTTGCGGCAGACAGCGATGAGGATCCCTAGTCCCCGCTTGAAGTGTTGGTCCTTGTCGCCCGAAAATTCATTGACCTTCAAGAGCTGCATCTCTCCTAGACATGGACAGAAAAGGCCCACGTCTTGGCGCCACACGGGGCAGGGTCCCTGCCTCCCGCAATGCCTTCCAGGCATCTGTTGAAAGCCCCTCCTCCCTGCCATTCTTCTTCCCCAGCCCCAACCTCTCCCGCCCCCTTTAATCCTACTTGGTAAGCCTGGAAAGCCTTGGAAAGCAGGGCTTTCCTCCACTCTCGGGAGCCCAACAATCCATCTTTCTATTCATCGATCCATCCATTTATCCCTCCTTCTATGCACTGGACAACTGGCAGACACAGGCCACGGGCCCTTTAAAAGAGCACGGAACACTAACCCTGCCAACCGTCCAACGGCGCTGTCACTCCACCGGAGCTTATCGGAGCTGCGCATTGCCGTGGCGATTGTCATTGTGAAGCCAGCGGCGCTTGGTCCCTTTTGCGCAGTTGGAGGGCGGGTTCAACTCTGGCAAGGTGCGTTGTCAGTAGGGAGGAGAGAGAGGACAGAAGGAAGATATAGCGGGAAGTAGGGAAGGTGTGCTGGCCTTCTCCTCAGGTTACTGACATCCCAGCACATCCATCGATTCATCTATCTTTCCATTTATCCATCATTTATCCTTCCATCTATCCGCTGGACCATTGGAAGACACAGGACACAGGCCCTTAAGAGAGCACAGGACACAGCCTTTGTCTGCAACTAGCACACGCCCAGAGCATAGGGCACTGGGTGCATAGCAACAATAGTGCTTATCATTGTGAAGCCAGCTGCAATCTGGCTTACGTCCCACATATGGGCTGTTGGAGGGTGGGCTTCAATTCTGACAACCTGGGTTTCAGAGGGGAGGAGAGAGAGGACGTAAGGGAGATGGTGGGAGGTAGGGAGGGTGCGCCAGTCTTCCTCCTCAGGTCACCCAGATCTCCACCGCAGCGGTGACTAGACATAGTGGCCAGATGCAGTCACGCCAGGTACCTCTGTGGACCTAAATCTGGATCATGGTGAGTGGGAATAGTGTCAGATGGGAGGAAAGAAATGGATTATACAACATTTAAAAAGTCATTTTATTAGGTGTATTAAGGTTTCTTAGTTCTGTATTTTTAAGTTTTTATATATTAGATAGATACATGGAAGAATTTATCTTAAAAATGTTATCTGGGATTTGCTTTAAACTATTCCAGGAAAAATGTTGGTGGGGGAATAGATGAAACAAGATTGATAATTGCTAAATTATCCTATTTGCTGAGCAATAGGTACATGGGCAGGCTTATTATACTATTCTCAATTTTTTTTTTTTTTTTTTTTTGGTCTGTGCCCTGCAGCATGTGGGATCTTAGTTCCCTGACTGGTGATTGAACCCGTGCCCCCTGCATTGGGAGCCCAGACTCTTAACCACTGGACTGCCAGAGAAGTCCCTGGGCAAGCCTTTCTTGGCCTTCTGTCCTGGCAAGGATATTCCTCCTCCTGGAGGGAAAAATCCAAGCTGTGATGTGAGGCTGTGTTTTGTCCAGGAAGAAGGGTGGCCTGGCTTGAACCAGCCAGCAGAGAGATACCCTTGGTCCTCCTCCCCAGACCAGAGTTGGCAAACAGGGCCTGGTTGCAGCCACTTATTTCTGTCCGGAAGTGACCTGGGCATCATTTGGAGAGGTGGGCACACATGGTAACTGGCTGTGTCTGGGGGCCCAGTGTTAAGGGAGAGGGGCAAGGGTATCTGGAGGGAAGATATGAGTCCAACACTGTAGTAAGAACTAAGCGTGTTTGGAGGTTGACCCGGCTGTGTTTATTTCAGGGCAAGGCATCTTAGTCTTAGGTGTGTCTTAAGATGGACAGAAGAGCTTGGTGGTGATGTGCCAGGACTCTGGACTTTGAAGCCAGCTGTTTCTGAATCCTGGCTCAGACATGTACACTGGTGGGCACTTGGCTCACTGACTGAAATTCTGTGTCAGGCCATCGTCACCTCCACAATGGTGATCATAAGAAAAGGTCGCTAATGGTTCCTGAAGGAACCACAGTGAGGAAGAAGCAGTTTCTTCCAGGCCCCAGTGATTTTCACCATCAGCTCTTTCAAAGCCTTTCTGGGCTCTGTCCCCTCCCATGTTCAAGGTTCTGGTGGTGGCAGCACACCACGCCCCGGTACATCTGCTAAAATTCATCACACACCAAAGGGAAAAGCAGTGCCTTTTGTTTGATGTGGATCATGCTGACAGACAGTTCATTGATAAGTGCAGGGAGGTAAGAACATACATTCAACATAGGTAAGACACAGAAGGGAAATGCTCAGTCTGGACAGGGAATGGAGTCTCTTTGACGAGGTTAAAGACAAAATGGAACAAACCAAAGAAATGGAAATAGGGTATGGCCAAATCCAGATTGGGGTGTGTGGGAATGGGGTCTAATGGGGGAGGAGGGTGATGAAATCTGGTGAGGTGGGGGAAACGAAGATCCCTGAGTCCCCACTAATGTGATGGTAGTGTCAACCCCAAATCCATTGACTGTGAGAGCAGTACCTCTCCAAGACAGTCCCAGGTACACCCTCAACACCACCATGAGGAAAGGCTACCATTGCTAGGCCTCTGATCCCCTTGGTCAATCTGGCCTTGCCTTCTTCCACTCTCAAGAGTCCTAAATATCCATCCATCCTTCTATACCTCCATCCATATATCTGTCCTTCCCTCCATTCATTCACTGGACCCACTGGAGGACATAGGCCACTGGCGCCCACTGGAGAAACTTTCACAGCCTGCGCCTGCACCTGGCCTCTGCCAGAGGGCAATCCTGCTCCCACAGGGCCTGGAGGACTCTAGCTTAGTAACGTTGGTGATCATTGCGATGCTCACAGCGCTCCTTGCTCGCACATGCGCAGTTCAAGTGTCGGGTGCAACTCTGGGAGGCTGGGTGGAGTGGTGCGGGGGGTGGGGAGGGAGGGGGATGGTGGGTAGATAGGGAGGGTGTGCTCACCTTCCTCTACTCAGGTTACCGAGATCTCACATATCTGAATCGCTGCTGCCACCACCACCAGCACCACAGCCACCACGGTGGCGGCTGGCCTCAGTGGCTAGACAAGGACACACCAGGCACCTCTGTGGATGCACTTCCGGGTCGGGGTGGGTGGGAATGCTGTCAGATAGTGGAGTGGGGAGGGCAGGAATATGGTGAGATGGGGGCAATTAAGTTCCCTGAGTCCCCACTGAAAGTGATGGCATCCACAGAAAATCCATTTTCCCTGATACCAGTACCTCCCCTAGTTGTGGGCCAAGGAGGCCCCTGACTTGGTGCCATACCCCAGGGGACAGTTCCCTGCCTCTCTCAATGCCTTCCAAGAGAATGTTCAAAGTTCCCCCTCCTCGCCTGTCCCCAATCCACCCCCCCCCCCACCACTACCACCACCTGGGCATGATTGTGGGGGATCTGGCCATGGAGGGCACTACTTCCTGCCGGTCAGGCACACCAGTTTTCTAGCACCTTCCTCCTTGGACCGGGGCAATGGGAACATAGTGAAGAGGAATACATGCTGGAGGTACAGAAATGTAAGTCTGACATGTCCAACTGGGATCCTGGAAGGAATGGACAATGGAGAGGAAAACGTGTGCTTCAGACACAGCTTTGAGGATCCTTGGACCAACCATGACCCCAAGCCATGCTTTGAACCCCCCTAAGACCCCAACAATTGTCATGAATGAAAACCGTAACCAGGACCACAGAGGAAATGCTCTGAAGGCCAACCCAAGATGTGAGAGGCTTGGGGAGGGGATGTGTGTGAGGAGAAAAAGCAATAAAGGAATGATTTCAAAGGAGCAAACCTCATCTCAAGGATCTCTGAATTTTAACTTCTCAGTGAGATCAGCTGAAGCCAGAAGATTAAGTGTTCATGAACAAGAACACACAGGTAAAGTGGAATTGTAAATCTACCACTGAGGAATGGAAAGGAAATTGCAAATGAAATACTCAGGGGACTTCCCTGGTAGTCCAGTGGTAAAGAATCCACCTTACAATGCAGGGGACGCAGGTTCGATCCCTGGTCAGGGCACTAAGATCCCACATGCTGCGGGGCAACTAAGCCCGTGCGCCACAACTACAGAGCCCACGCACCCTGGAGCCTGTGCACCACAACTAGAGAGAGAAAACCTGCATGCCACAACTAGAGAGAAGCCTGTGCGCTGCAATGAAAGATCCCACATGCCTCAATGAAGATCTCGCGTGCTGCAACTAAGACCTGATGCAGCCAAAAAAAGAGAAAGAATGATGAAGTAGAAGGTGAAGGACAGTGTAGGTGTAGTATATACATCTCATGATTTATATATAGACCTTTGATTTGGTATGGAAGCCGAGTTACTTTATATGAGGTAAGAATATCAACCGAGACACCTGGCTAGTCGTTCAGAAATATATGCTGATAAGGAAAACTGATGTAACTGATACCATAGAATTTTGGCATTCTTTCATTAGGAAGCCTTTCTTCTTAACACCAAATCAACACAATTTGAGGTCATGAAGGACAAGGAAATACTGAGGAAATTTTAGAGGCTGGAGGCAGCTGAGGAGATATTACTTCCTACTTGTATGCCAATCCAGGAGCAGAGAACAGGACATTAGTGAAAAAATGGTGAATTTGCCATAAGGTCTGCAGTTTAGTTAAGAAGGTTGTCTCAATTACTTTCCTGTACGTGATGTTTGCACTATGGTTTGGTAAGTTTTTTTTTTTTTTCTGACAATAGATTAAAAGAAATCAATAACAGAAGGAAAATGGAAAATTCACTATGTAGAAATTTAAAAACACACTTTTGAAAAACCAGAGATTCAAAGAAGAAATCAAAATGGAAATTAGAAGTGATCTCAAGACAAACACAAAACAAAAATACCAAATACCAAAAGCAGTACTAAGGGGGAGCTTTATAGCAATAAATGCCTAAAAAAGAGGAAATATCTCAAAAAAAAAAAACAAAAAAAACCCAAACTAGATTTACACTTCAAGGGACTAGACAATGAAGAACAAAACCCAAAGCTAGAAGAAGGATGGATATAATAAAGATTAGAGCAGAGATTTTTTTTACTAGAAATAGAAATAGAAAAATCAAGGAAATTAAAAGTTGGCTTTTTCAAAAGATAAAGTTGACAAACCTTTTGGCAGACTAATAATGAAACTAAATAAAATTACAAAGGAAAGAGGAAACATAACTGATGCCATAGAAATAAAAGGGATCATAAGAGATTACTATAAACAATTATATACCAACAAACTGGATAAACTACAAGAAATGAATGAATTCCTAAAAATATACAACCTACCAAGAAAGAATCAAGAAATAGAAAGCTTGAGGGCTTCCCTCGTGGCGCAGTGGTTAAGAATCCGCCTGCCAATGCAGGGGACACGGGTTCGAGCCCTGGTCCGGGAAGATCCCACATGCTGTGGAGCAACTAAGCCCGTGCACCACAGCTACTGAGCCCATACACCACAACTACTGAGACAGTGCTCTAGAGTCCACGAGCCACAACTACTGAGCCCAAGTGCCACAACTACTGAAGCCCGCGTGCCTAGAGCCTGTGCTCCACAACAAGAGAAGCCACCACAGTGAGAAGCCCGCGCACCACAATGAAGAGTAGCCCCCACTCACTGCAACTAGAGAAAGCCCACGCCCAGCAACAAAGACCCAACGCAGCCAAAAATAAATAAATAAATTAATTAATTAAAAAAAAAAAGAAATAGAAAGTTTGAATGGAGTTATAAGTACTAAGGAGTTTGAATTAATAATCCGAATCCTCCCAAGAAGGAAAATCCCAAGTAACAGATGGCTCCACTGGTGAATTCTATCAAACATTTACAGAAGAATTAATGCCAATAATTCTCAAATTATTCCAAAATTTGAAGAGGAGGGTAAACTTCCAAACTCATTTTATGCGGCCAGCATTACCCTGATACCAAAGTCAGACAAAGACATCACAGGAAAAGATAACTAGAGTAGTAGGGTTCAAGATGGCCACTTAGGAGGATCATGAACCCACTTCCTCCCATGGACACATCAAACCTGCAGCTACATACAGAACAATTTCCACTGAAAGAATCCCCATAACTAGCTGAGTGGCTCCTACACATTGGGTGAATGAGTAAAAACCCACATTGAAACAGGTAGGATAGGCTGAGACACAGTCTTGCCATAAAGACCACCTCTGCCACAGTGACCCACAATGAGGAGGGAACTCACAAACCTGAGCTTCTCCCTGAGGTGCAAAGGGTTTGAACCCCACATCTAGCACCCCAACTTTTAAGACCTGAACATGAAAGATGAGGTCCCAAAACCTCTAGCTCTGAAAGCCAGTGGGGCTTGCACCCATGAGAACCACAGGGCTCTCTGAACCAAGGAAAACTCCAAACTCTCTGATGCTGAAGCTGTACAGTCAGAGACACTGCCCATCCCTTGATGACTGTAGTTAACACCACAGATTTCAAAGAATTATGTCCTTTGGAGGGTGCTATGGACTGAACTGTGTCATCCCAAAATTCACAAGTTGAAGCCCTGATGCTTCAATGTGACTATATTTGGACATAAGGCTTTTTTAGGAGGTAATTATGGTTAAATGAGGTCATAAGGGTGGGGTCCTAATCCAATAGGATTGGTAGCCTTATAAGAAGAGGCTAGAGGAAGATCGTGCTCTCTCCAAGCATGTACACCAAGGAAAGGCCATGTGAAAACACAGCAAGAAGTGGCCAGGTAGGAAGCAAGTCCTCATCAGAACCCACCCAGGCTGGCACCTTGATCTTGAACTTGCCAGGCCCCAGACTGTAAGAAAATTAATTTCTGTTGTGTAAGCCACCCAGTCTATGGTATTCATCTAGGCAGCCCAAGCTAAGACAGGGGGGACTTGGATTAGATAGGACTCCATGGAGCTACTCTTCATTGGCTTCATGTGCCACTAAATGCTGATATAAAGCTCAGGTAGGAAAAGATTCCCAGGTAAAAATAAATTTTAAAATGAAGCCAAATCATATAAAAATTGAAATGTTAATCATTCTTATAATAGGCATAGTTATAATAAGATAATAATGATGTTAATAATTTACTGTTTCTATAGGGTGAGTGAGGGACAGGGGTAGAGGAATAACCAGCCTTTTCAGATAGAAGTATTACAACCACACTATAACTACTCCATTATAACTAGAGTATAATTGTATACAACACTATGAGTGATCATACTAACAATGACCTTTCAGAGTCAGCATTGTATGGGGGTTAATACAATGGACCTTGTAGCCAGCTGGCCTGGGTTTGAATTCCCCCTGTGCTATTTACTAGCTTTGTGACCTTGAGCAAGTTCCTCAACTCTTAAGGAGTCGGATACCTCATCTGTGAAATAGGAATAATAATTGAGCCCATCTTAAGCACTGTTGTGTGGATTGGATTGAGTTTATAGATTTAAATTGCCTGGAACAGGGACAAGTGCACTCAAATAGTAAAATTTGCTGCCATCATCATCATCATCATCATCATCATCATCATCATTAGCACTGTGTACTGAGTTCCATGTCATTTAAACCTCACAGAGACCTTGTAGTGTGGACCATCTCCCTTTGGCTTACAAGATTGTCATCATTCTTAATAGTGGTATCAATTATTATGATAGTATTAACATAAATGCAAATAATCACACTGTCAGCATGGTAACCAGCCTGCAAGATTTCCCTTAATGAATCTTGCCTCCTGGTATTCAAACTTCTGTGTAGTCCTCTTCTACAATGAATAAGGTTGACCAATGTAACCAATCCAACCACCATATTGTGAATACATTCAAGAAGACTTGTGGGGTCCATGTGGTGAGGTATTAAAGCCTTCTGCCAATAGTCATGTAAGCTAGCTTGGAATCAGAGCCCACAAACCCCAGTAAGCCTTCAGATTACTGCAACTCTGGCCAATATCTTGACTACAACCTCAGGACAGTTCCTGAGCCAGAACCACCAAAATCTAAGCTGTTCCCAGATTCCTGGCTCTAAGAAACTGTAAGAGAATAAATGTTTACTGTTGTTTTAAGCCATTAAGTTTTGGGTAATTTGTTACATAGCAATAAATAGCTAGCTAACCTACTCAGCAATGCATTATAAATGTGCCACTTTCCAGAGTGCAATGGAACCCACCATGGGTTCTCAGAATTGGCATTAATAATAATCATAACCTTAATATAATTCAAATGATTGTATTAATGTGGTGCTTACATTGTCCTGTTTCTTAGATGGGAACAGAGAACACCAGTTTTTGTTTTAGTAGCAATGTCCAATATTATAATATTAAAATAGCACAATAAAATCAATAAAGGAGTAAACTAATGGTGCCTATTTCACAAAGAAGAAAAAACATTGCCCCTAGGGGTGGGGCTATTGCTGTGTTAATATAACGCAGACAACAACCAGAAGGTAGCAGAAAGCAGAAGGGACATGGGATTTCTTAGCATCAGAGTTGATGTTATTCATGGTATCTTAATAATTAGAGGCATACAATAAATAATGACAAGGATTCTGATATTAGTTATAAATTATAACTATTAATTATACTTCAATAAGATATAATTGTGGAATTAAGTTAAATGGTTAATAAGTGGTATGGTATGGTGTATGGTATGGTACGGCATATGGTATGGAATGTGGGGGGAGCTCAGGTGGGGTAGGATATAATATAGATAACAGTCACTGCAGCACAAGTAGCCCTATTGAATGCTGAGGATGCAGGTCTCAGCTCACCCTGACATTAGGGCAAGTGCCCATGACAACACTGGCTTTAACCAGACCTTAGCCACAGGGTCCACAACTGCCACACTAGGCCTGGAATCCTCCGCCCTGCCACCTTCCTCTTGTCCCCTGGGTTTCATATCCACTGGTGGCTCCTCTGGTGGAACAGGCAGGGCAGACTGGACTGAATGATGGGATACGAGATTGAAAGTGCTGGGGTGGATGCTGACAGGATGGCCCCCTGCCTGTGTGTCCCCCACTATTGTCCTCCCTGCTCTACATAGCCTACCCACCACAACCAGGAGGAGGCTTAGTAAGGAGACACAGCACTAACTTGTGGATGCTGGGGGAGGATGCAGGTCAGATACGCTGGGGAGTGGAAGGATGGGATGGCCAGGGGAGAAAGGGCGTGGTTGTGCCGGGGCATGGGGAGGGGAATTAAATCTCAAATTAGAGGACCTATAACCAACCCACCCTCCTACCCCCTCCTTCCTCCCCACAAATTTAGCTCACTGTGTGCAGCACTTGGTCAACCTCACTGCTATTGCTATCATTCATTCATCCATTTAACAAATTTGTACTGAGTTTCTACTTTGTGCTGGCACCATGCTGGCTGCCTTGGACACAGCAGGAGAAAGACAAAGTCCTGACATCATGAGGGTGATGGTCCAGTGGGGAGGGAGGGATGATAAATCAAAAAAAGAAACATTTAATATTAGGTCAGACGGTGGTACTTGCAGCACAAAGATAGTACAAAATAGGAAGTGACCCCAAGAAGTGTGTTACTTCATATACAATGGTGTGTGTATGTGTGAACTCTCCAAACAGGAGAGGACAGCAAACTACATGGACACTGGGGAAGCAGAGTGCTCTCAGAGAACACAGCCAGGCAAAGGCCCAAAGAGAAACAAGCTTCAGCCACGTTAAGAACAGCCAGAATGGGCGTGTTGACAGATAGTAAAAACGTTGACCAGCTACAACTGCAGGTTCTTCAGACCCTATGGCCCCTTTTATTATAGTTATAACTTTACACTATAAACATTAAATGTAAACATGTAAAAATACAAATAACTGAAATTTTATGTGAAAGATTGATATACAAAATAGAAAAAATTACATACTCTGATATATAATCATACAGTACATATTACATTCATATAAAATAAACATTTTTATTGTAATAAGGAATATACAATAATAAATGGTATTACAGTGTACTATATTACAAATATACAATATTATTATAGTATATAATGATATGCAGTATAAAATTATAACTAATGTACAAATCTAATTATGTATATTTATAATCTAATTTCTAATAAAAAGTCTTTTATCAAACATAATTTAAATTATCACATGGTAAAACATAATACTTTTGAGATTCATCCATGTTGTAGCTTGTGTCAATGAATCATTCCTTTCTCTGGTGTCATAAATCAGCCTTTTTATGGCTGAGTAGTATTCCACTGTATAGATGTACTACATTGTGTTTAGTTATTCACCCACTGATGGACATTTGGGTTGTTTCCAATCTTTTGGTGATTATGAATGCAGTTTCTGTGAACATTCGAGTACATACATAATTTCTCATTTCTCCAGGATAAATACCTAGAAGTGGGATTGCTGGATCATAGGATAAGTATGTAGTTAACTTTATAAGAACTTGTGAAACTTTTGTCCAGAGTGGAGATACCATTGTATATCATTCCCATCAGCAATGCATGAAAGTGTCTATTGCTTTACATCCTTGCCAACTTTTGTACTATGTTATTTATTGCCATTCTGATAAGTGTGTAGTGGTATGTCATTATGGTTTTAATTTGCATTTTCCTGATGACTAATTATGTTGAATGTCTTTTCATCAGCATATTTCCATTTGTATCTCATACAACTATATGGATGAATCTCAAATACACTAAATGAAAGAAGTCAGACTCCAAAGGAGACACATTTTTACATATATATGGATACACACACATTTATATGACAGGTGAAAAAGGCAAAACTATAGAAACAGGAAACAGATCAGTGATTTCGAGGGGTTGGGAGTGGATAGAGAGATTGATTAAAAAGGGATAGGAGGGAATTTAGGGGAGTGAAGGAACTGTTCTCTTGGTTGTGGTGTTGATTACATGATTGTACACATTTGTCAAAACTCTCAGAACTGTACACTTTTAACGGTGACTATTACTGTGTGTAAATTATACCTCAATAAATCTGACTTTAAAAATATCTCAGTACTATAATATTATGTTACAGTAAATATAAAAGAGAAATAATTGAAAGTAATTTACAATAAAATAACATACATTTCCCTCTGTGAGGTTTTGGTACAGCCATACAGAGATTGGTCTTGTGTTAACTTGTAACTAGTAATATCATTAACAACAGGGACCCTCTCATTGGCCTCCACTAGCCCTACTCCCCTCAAGTGACCCATATTAAGTCACTTCATCCTCCATGACTCTATTTTACAGGTGAGGCAACTGAGGCTCGGGGGAGGTTACTGGGCATCAGGGTTGGCACCTGGATTTTAATCCATGTCGACAGCTTTCACTCTTCTGCTTGTTTCACTCCTCACGTAGTAAATGGGAAGCTGTTTGTGATCTCCTGGGTCTCCCAGATCCTTCCCAGCCTACTCCAGACCAACAATTCCCTGGAGGGTGTCTATGAGGCTAGGACCCTATCCTCATCCCTTCTCCATCCACCAGGGTTCCTGTCCAGGCAAACAGTGGGGACTTGGAGAAGCAACACTGGGGGACTTGCAGTAGCCACACTAAGTGGCTTCATGAAGCAATGTGGGCAACGGGGAATCAGTAGACACTGTGTTACTGGGGGCCAATAGGGAAATAGCAGATACTACCTGGATTTAATGGAAGAGTCACAGATCTGTATTAGTGGGTAATGGGCACCAACAGACTTTGTGCCGGTTGTTAATGGGGGTCCTACAGCGATAGCTAATGTGAAGTTTATGGTGCCTTATCAGTCATTGCCCTTATCTGGGGATAGGGAAGCAGGTTAATGGCACACACCAGTGTTCAGAGAGAGTATCGGGGGCGTCACCACATACTGTGTTGGGGATGGTTACAAACACTGCTAGGTGGAGTAATGGAAGATAACTGGTCACCATCATTGTGATGGACAACAAATGGAGGGAAACACAAGCCATGCTGATAGAGGTGTAATGAAAGAATCAGGAGATAATATTAAAAGTTGGATTAGGTGGGGTATATCATGGTTTCCTACTCTGAGGATTGTAATAAGTGGTCATCAGTTACTATTTAGGTGAAAGTGGGAATAAACGGGGAGTATGGAGGTTAGCAGACTGTTTCACAAATGGGGTGAAGTAATACACATTATGCTGGAGGTAACTGGAAGAGGTAATGAGAAGATCTCCAGATACTATTTCCTGTAATAAGAGGTGACAAACACAGTGATGGAGTAAAGTCAAAGGGGGATAATGGAGGGTGTCCAGACATTGTGCTGGGGTGGGTTAAGAAGAGGGTAATGGAGAGATCTCCAGACACTCTCCTGCGGGATCAGCAAACACTGTCCTAAATTGGGGGAAAATGGTGGGTCATAAAACATTGTGTGAAGCCCCAGAAGCAGTGCTGAATGAGGTAAAAGGGGGTAGTGGGTCACTAGATACTGTTCTAACATAGAGAAGGGTGTACAGTGGCTCATCAGATACTGTGAAGGGGTGAGATAAAGGGGAGCTAATGATGGATTAGACATGGATTTAAGGTGTGGTAATCTGATATGTCACTAATCACTGCCCAATTTGGGTGAGGGGATTACAGGAAGATCCTTAGACCTGTCCCCTTAACCAGGTTCTGTCCCCATTCTCAACCCTCATGCTGCTATTCACAAAGGTGAGAACATTTCTGTACAACCCAACTGTTTTCCACTCTCAGCATCGCCAATGGACTGACCTGAAGGAACCATTTTGCTGGTTCATTTGGCCACCCAGCAGCTGAGCTTTCAATCAGACCCTCTGCATGCATCTGTGAGACCACTGCTGCCCCAGTCTTAGGTTGCACACCTAACTTCTAAGGAAGGTCAACCCTTCTCTGCTCTTGGCCTCTCCATATTATTAGCTTTGGGCATACCTGTCAGGGCATGATAAGCAGGTCTGTAGGTCAGCTTACGGGGTACCCCATCAAGGTGCAATTGGGGTAAGGCAGGACTGTGCATGTTCGGGCAGAATGAGTGGGCTCTTTTGTGATCATTTTGGAGCTGACTGTGGTGTTTAAGAATCATTGAAGGGAATCCTGAAACATCAAGCATCAAGTCCCATCTATGTGGGACTGATTTCCTGTGCCTCAGTCCTTTCTTTAAATGGGCTGGCATCAGAGCAAAAGGTTTACAATGATGTTACAACTTTTAGAACAGGAAGGAGGCACAGCCCAGGTAAAGACTGGGGGTGAAAAAGCCTTGTGTGTTTTAGACAAGTTGGTTCTCCCCATCGGAGCATCTTACGCTGCAATACAGAAAGGATCAAAGGGAAGTCATGGGATGAGCAGGGTCAACACTCCACAACGTGCACTCATAGAAGGACTGTTTTATGTCAGGCATGGGTCTAGGTTCACAACAGTGAACAAAACGGGGAAAAACATTCTAGAGTGGGAACCATAGACAAATAAGTGAAATATGCAGGGCATCATGGTAATAAGTGCTATGGAGAGGATAAAGGAGGAAGGGGAGGGTGATGGAATTTTAAGCCAGTCAGGCAGGGAAGGGCAGGGCAGGCCTCTGTGAAGATATGCCATTGGAAGAAAGACACGAAGGAGTAAACCACACAGATATAATGAGGAACTGTGCTCTTTGAAGAGGGCACTGCAAATGCAAAGGCCCTGAGGCAGGACCTAACCTGATGTGTTTGAGGCACATGGGGGAGAAGGTCCTTGAGGAGTGCATGGAATGAAGATGGGTAGAGAGAACACAGTGAAGGTATGTTGGGGTTTGTTTTAATGAGTTATTGATTCATTATTGTCATTATAAAGGTCAAGTCATTAAGGAAGGCAAATGAGCTGGAAGCACTATAAAACTATAAAAACAAAAGAGAGACTGAGGTGAAGAGTTGACTGAGGTGCCTGAACATTCTTACTTCAGAAGCTTTCCTGAAGGTAATGGGAGCTCACAGGACACTATACTGGGGGCTAATTAAGGGTAAGTCTGGGAGATAGTGGTAGCACGAATAGGCAGTCATAATGCAATTTAGGGGTCAGAAGACAATGTGCTGTATGAAAGTTGAAAACACTCTACTGGTGGCTAGTAAGGGGGGGTTACCATTCATGGTGCTAGAGGATAATGGGGGAGTCAACATACACTCTGAGGTTTATATCTGTATACATAATTTTTTTATTGTGGCATCCCTTTCTTGATAAAAATATGCAATGAGGGATTAGATACGCAGACCATGTTTGATTCAACAGAAAAATGACACAAAATTCTGTTAGGCAATGTGTTCTGCAACAAACATCTCACAGAACTTAGGGTTTATCGTTATCGTGTATATTATGCTGTTCTACCATTCAACTTGTTGGCATGTTACCTATTCCACAGTAAACAGGATTATCATTAACATGACTTCACATAATGTTTCCAGTGCAGAATATGGTAACAGTGTTCCGTAACAGTTTTCATGAGAAGGCTTCTTCTAATGTACCTAATTGACAAAGTTCCTTCTCAGTATGAATGTCCCAAGGTTTACTGAGGCTGGTGACAATATGGGAAGGGGTCCTCCCATTCAGGGTCCTTTCAGAGGTCCTCTTCTGTATAGTAATGTGTGACATTCTGATGGAGCATTTCTAGTTACAATAATATGCATATTTTTCTGTTGCACGAATTCCATAATGTAAAATAAAATCTGATCTCACTGACGTTTTCTCAGAATGTTTCTCTCAAGTGTGAATACTCTGATGCACGCTGAGAACTGATTTCTGAACGAAGCCTTTCCCACAGACTACACACTTATAGGGTTTGTCTCCAGTGTGCGTTGTCTGGTGTTTGTTCAAATTTGATCTGTCAGTGAAGGCCTTCCCACACTCAGCACACACATAAGGCTTCTCTCCTGTGTGAATTCGTTGATGCACTTGGAGCTGTGATTTCTTAGTGAACGATTTACCACAGTCACTGCATTCATAAGGTTTCTCTCCGGTATGAATCCTGTGATGTATAATCAGTTCTGACTTTTGTCTGAAGGTCTTCCCACATTCAGAACAGATGTAGGGCTTTTCTCCAGTATGAGTTTTCTGATGTTTACTGAGATTTGACCTGCCACTAAAGGCTTTCCCACATACAGCACACACATATGGTTTTTCTCCTGTGTGAATTGGTTGATGCACCAGGAGCTGAGATTTGGAGGTGAAGGATTTCCCACAATCATTGCATTCATAAGGTTTCTCCCCAGTATGAATTCTCTGATGAGTAATAAAGTTTGACTTCCGGATGAAGGCTCTTCCACACTCAGTGCACACATAGGGTTTCTCTCCTGTATGAATTTTCTGATGCACAATGAGTATTGATTTCTGGTTGAAGGCTTTCCCACATTCATGGCATTCATACTGTCTCTCTCCAGTGTGAATTTTCTGGTGTATATTGAGGTGTGACTTCTGGGTGAAGGCTTTTCCACAGGTACTGCATTCATAAGGTTTCTCCCCAGTATGAATTCTCTGATGTGTAATCAAGTCTGACCTTTGTGTGAAGGCCTTGCCACATTTAGGACATATATAGGATTTCTCTCCTGTATGAGTTTTCTGATGGGTAATGAGATTTGACCTGTTGGTAAATGCCTTCCCACATTTAGTGCACATATAGGGTTTCTCTCCTGTGTGAATTCGTTTATGCACATGGAGTTGTGACTTGGAAGTAAAGGATTTCCCACAATGACCACATTTATAAGGTTTCTCTCCTGTATGAATTATTTGATGGGCAATCAAGTGTGCCTTCTGGATGAAGGCTAGCCCACATTTCATGCATATATATGATTTTTCTCCTGTATGAATTCTCTGATGCACTGTGAGTGCTGACTTCTGAGTGAAGGCTTTTCCACAATCACTGCATTCATAAGGTTTCTCTCCGGTGTGAATTCTCTGATGTATAATCAACTCTGACCTGTACGTAAAGGCCTTACCACACTCAGTACATATGGAAGATTTCTCTCTCGTTTGTACTTTCTTATGTGTATTGAGGTTGGAACTATTGTTGAAAACCTTCCCATATTCGTTGCATATAGACGGTTTCATTCTTGTGTGAGTTCGTTGATGTACCTGCAGTTGTGACTTAGAAATGAAGGACTTCCCACAGTTACTGCATTCATATGGTTTTTCTCCAGTATGAATTCTTCGGTGTGCAATCAAGTGTGTCTTCTGGATGAAGGCCTGTCCACATTCAATACATATATAGGATCTCTCGCCTGTATGAATTTTCTGATGCATCTTGAGTGTGGACTTCTGCGTGAATGCTTTGCCACAATCACTGCACTCATGGTGTCTCTCTCCAGTATGAATTTTCTGATGTATACTAAGATCTGAGTTATAAGAGAAGCCTTTCCCACATTCACTGCATTCATAGAGTTTTTCTCCAGTATGAATTCTCTGATGCCTGAAAAGAGAAGACACTTGGAAAAAGGCTTTCCCACATTCACTGCACTTATAGGGCTTCTCTCTAGTATGAGTCCTCTGATGTGTAATGAATTCTGGCTTCTGTACAAAAGCCTTCCCACAGTCAATACATACATACAGTTTTTCTCCTGTATGCACTTTCAGATGTACCTTGAGTTGTGACTTCTGGGTGAAGATATTTCCAAATTCAGCACATTTATAAGATTTTGCCCCAGTATGACTTTTCTGATGTTGACAGGGTACTTGTTTAAAGCTGAGGATTTTTCCACATTGATTATGGCCCCATAATTTCTCTCCTGTTGGAGTACACTCATGTTTAGTATAGGAAGAAATTTTACCATATTCAGTAATCTTATTAATGTTCTTTGATCCACTGTTTCTATTATGACCGTGTAAATCTAAATTATGGCTTAAAGCACTTCCATATAAGTCACATTGATGAGGTCTCTCTGGGGAAGGAATGTTTTGGCTCACATGAATTATTTTTCTGTCCTTATATTCATAATCCCTCTTTATAGTCAATATTTTCTTGATGAAAGCAACATCTCTTAAAGATTTGTTTTCTCTTTGTTGATAGCTCTCTATCTGGTCATAAGTCTGCCACAATTCTTCTAGAATAAAATACAATAAAACGTCACTTGTAGCATCACATTTCCTCTCAACGTAGAAAGAAGTTTTTCAGAAATTCTCTGTGAGATTTGAAACCTAAACTCTCCTTCTCAAAGGAGAATGAGATGATTTTAGCTCAAAGAGCAGCTAGCAGAGGCAAGAGTAGAGGGTCATATGGTTCATCCAGGTTGAACACAGTGAAAAGGGTGAGGGTGAATCACTGGCTGAGAAGACTTGGTGATAGTGGTGATAGGAAACATTCTGGGATACAATTCAGTTTATTTAGAAAATAAACTTTATGAACTCAATGCACTGTGCCAGGAAGTGAAAAAACAAGATAAGAAAGAACAAGATATATAGCACAATAATATTTATATAAACTAATAATACATACCCCAAGTCACTTTAAATATGAACTTAAAAATATGTTTCTATCATATAAAACAATTGCCTATGATGGGAAGTGAGATCAGTATGGGGAAAAGAAGGAATAATGAATAAATCTAAAAAATAAAATAATAGAGAATCCTTACCCATACTGATGATGATAGTGTGTCCTGAATGAAGACATGATTAAACTCAAACCTCATCATGTGAAATACAGAAATAAAGCAATTTCAAAAGTCAGCCAACCAGGCAGAGAGCCCCCAGTCAGTGTGAAGTCTCAAGCAACCTTGGAAGGAAGTCAGAAAGGTACTCCTAAAGGTTAAGCAACAGTGACCCCTAAGTCATCAGTTGGATGAAAGACATGGGGAATGGGAAAGTGAGAAATCTTAAGTCAGTGACTATGGAGAAAAAAGGAAGAGCGCATGATTGGAGATAAAGTTCCACAGCATCTCACAATGAGAAAGAAAGAAATGAAAGAGGACTAGCAGGAGTGGGAGTGTGTGACATATAGTAACTTTTAAAGAAAGCAAATCCATGAATAGCTGAATACATAAAGAATGAATCTCGGACAATGTGGAACGCAGAAAGAAAAAAGAATGTTAGAGAAAAGGAGCATAACCAAGAAAAAAAGAAAATATTTATTGAGGCAGATTGGCATGTGATCCAGACACCAAAAAGCCAAGGAAGAAGACAGTTAGAAACGACAAAGGCATTTTTATAGAAGGCATTTAGTTATTTGAGAGGCCGATATCAAGGGTCCTCAAATAACACAAAAAAATCAGAACCTTCCAGAAGAGTCATCTTAATAGCATTTCAAAGATGCCAGTCTTTCTCAAGATGGCTGAGATTTACTTCCCTGTCTCCCATCAGTCTGGGTCACACTCACTCACCTGGACAGCTCTGATGTGGGCTCTCACCCTGCAATGCCCATGGCTCCTTTCCTTGCTCCAACATGAAAACCTCTGTTTCAGGAACTTGATGCCCTGTTCATGAGAAATGATAAAAGGTCTGGGTCCAGCTAATTGTGTTACAGAGCCCAATCAATAGTCTTGTTCAATGAGGCTTTGTTCTACAGGAAAGTAACAGTGTATCTCTGAGAACAGAGTACAGTTAACCCTTGAACAACAGGGCTTTGAACCATGGGTACAACTTATAAATGGATTTTACTGAAAATATTGGAAAATCTTTTGGAGATCTGTGACAATTTGAAAAAACTCAGACAAACTTCATAACCTAGAAGTATCAAAAAATGTTTTTAAAAAGTTAGGTATGTCATGAATTTTGTAGCCACCTCCTATTGCTATTGCAGTGAGCTCAAGTGCTGTAAATATCCACTTAAAATGTCCTAATCATTGCCTCATGAGCAGTCCCTCTCTCCAGTAAATTGTGTATAGCAGTAAAAAGTAATTTCTCTGGGTTCTCACATATTTTTCATGTTCCTTGCAATACTATAAACCTTGAATAACATCATGGGACCCATACTAACATACTAAGTGCCACTAGCGATGCTGGAAATGCTCCCAAGAACAGAGAAAAGTCATGACATTACAAGAAAAAGCTGAATTGCTTGATTGAGGTCTGCAGCTGTTGTTGCCAGCCATTTCAAGATAAATGAATTCAGTGTAAAAACCACTGTAAAAAAAAAAAAAAGAAAAAAAAAGAAATTCATGAAGCATATACCAGCAGACACAAACACCCTGCATCTTTTTTTTTTTTTTTTTGGCCACACCGCATGGCTTGTGGGATCCTAGTTCCCCAACTAGGGAGGACTGAATCCGGGCCCTCAGCAGTGAGAGAATGGAGTCCTAACCACTGGACTGCCAGGGAATTCCCACCATGCACTTTCTGAGAAACATTTTTTTTTATCTTGTATTAAAAATGTAGTTTTTATGTGGGTAGAGGATTGTTATAAGAAAAGCATACCAGGACTTTGTTGGTGATCCAGTGGCTAAGACTCCACGCTCCCAATGCAGGGGGCCTGGGTTCGATCCCTGGTCAGGGAACTAGATCCCACATGCCGCAACTAAGAGTTCATGTGCAACTAAAGATCCTGCATGCCACAACGAAGATCCTGCGTGCCGCAACTAAGACCTGGCACAGCCAAATAAATAAATAAAAATTTAAAAAAAAAGCATACCTATAGATTCTAATATGATTTGAGAAAAAGCAAAGTCATTATATGGTAACTTAAAGCAAAAGGAAGGTGAAGGGCTTAAAGCTAGAGGATTTAATGCCAGTAAAGGATGGTTTGATAATTTTAGAAAGAGGTTTGACTTTAAAAAGAGATAACAGGAGAAGCAGTTTCTGATGACCAAAAGGCAGCAGATAAGTTCCTAGATGTCATTAAGAAAATCATTCAGGAGAAAAAAGATATCTGCCTGAACTGGTTTTTAATGCAGATGAAAGTGCCATATTCTGGAAAAAATGCCACAAAGGACTAAGGAAGAGAAGTGAGCACCAGGACAGGAACCTAAATCCTAACTAACTCCCCTGTTTTGTGCAAGTGCAGTCAAGTTTATGATTAGGACAACCCTTATCTATAAAGCTGCTAACCCCTAAGCCTTGAAAGGAAAAGATAAACACCAGCTGCCAGTCTTTTGGTTGTAAAACAAGAAGGCCTGAACAACAAGAACTTTCTTTCTGAATTGGTTCCATTGATGCTTTGTCCCTGGAGTCAGTAAGTACCCAGCCAGTAAGAGACTGCCTTTTGATATTGGACAATGTCGCTGGTCACCCAGAACCCCATGAGTTCAACACCAAAGGCATCAAAATGGTCTACCTGCCCCCAAACACAACATCTCTAATTCAGCCCCTAGATCAGGGGGTCACAAGGACCATTAAGGCTTATTACACATGGTAGTCTACGGAAAGGATTGTCAACACTGTGGAAGAGAAACTTGATAGAGAGACCATCATAAAAGGCTGGAAGGATTACACCACTGACGATGCCATCGTTGTTATAGAAAAAGCCATGAAAGCCATCAAGCCTGAAATAATAAATTCCTGCCAGAAAAACTGTGTCCAGATTGTTGTGCATGACTGCATAGGATTTACAACAGAGCAAATAAGGGAAATCAAGAAAGACATTGTGAATAAGGCAAAAAAGGTGGGGGTGAGTGTGTGGAGGATTATCTTGGAGAAATTCAAGAGCTAATAGACATCACAGCAGAGGCTTGATGAATTTGAGGGCTTTCGAACCAATGCCAGATGATTAGAAAGAAAACATAGAAGCAGTGCCAGAAAACAAAATTGACATTAGACAGTCTGGCAGAAGGGTTCAGATTTACTTAAGACTGCTTTTGACTTCTTTTACCACATGGACCTTTCTATGATATGGGCACTGAAATTAAAGCAAATGGTGGAAGAAGAATTGGTATGGTATAGAAATATTTTTAGAGAAATGAAAAAGCAAAAAAGTTAGAAATTATGATGTATTTCCGTAATGTTACACCGAGTGTGCCTGTATCTCCTGCCTCCCCTCTTCCACCTCCCCCACTTCTTCCACCTCTGCCATCCCGAGACAGCAAAACCAACTCCTCCTCTTCCTTCTCCTCCTCAGCCCATTCAATGTGAAGACAACAAGGATGAAGACCTTCATGATGATCCACTTCCACTTAAAAAGCAGTAAAGAATCATCATGCTGTACAGTTAATAAACTTATCTGTTGTGTATACATGTGTCTTCCTGTGAAAATCTAATAACTGTATGGCAAGAACTGTATGAGGAGTTTGTGTGTCATCGTCATCATCATTGACTAAGTATTCATCACTTAGAACATCATGTACAAGACTTGTATTGAGGTGGACAGCCTATCCTTACATAGGCATAAGGTGAGTGACATTTAATATAAAATTAATAATGTGTTAGTTTTCTTACTGTTTTACAACTTTGTTTTCCAAGAACTGCATTATTGTACAGTATGCCTCTCTGTAATTGGAGAAACTGGGTATCAGCCTATCATCACAGTTAAGTGGTTTTTTCTTAATTTAACAATGTTTCCAATACTGCATTATGAATCTGACTATAATACTGTATGCCATAAAAATTTTATAACACTTTATTCATTAGTGTATAGGCTAGGCTACCATGAAACCATCATATCAATTACACTAGGCTACCATAAAGCAATCATATTGCTACTTCTTCATTATCAATACATGAATCATTCATTACACCTATAAATAAATACGAATTTCTTTTTCACATTACCTTTTCATTTTTGATGTGTAGTGTTGTAATATATATAACATCTACAGTGTTTTGTATCATTTAAGACAATATTGATGTAGGCATTGACAGACGATTCACCTTATAAATAGATGACATAAACTTACAGTATTGATAAATACAGTACAGTAAATGTATTTTCTCTTCCTTATGATTTTCTTAATAACATTTTCTTTTCTCTAGCTTACTTTATTGTAAGAATACAGTATATAATACATATAACACACAAAATATACGTTAATTGACTATTTATGTTATTGGTAAGCCTTTCAGTCAACACTAGACTATTAGGAGTTAAGTGTTTGGCAAGTCAAAAGTTGTATGTGAATTTTCAACTGTGCCGGGTCTGCACCCCTAACCCTTGTGTTGTTCAAGGGTCAACTGTAAAATTCAGAGTGCCCAAAAGGGATAAAGAAGCCTGGACAAATCAAGGACAAAACCATCATATAGGTCAGGTGTCTCACAGCATTCAGCAACTGAGAATAAAAACACTCTCAGTGGGGCCCTTCTTTCAGACACTCAGGTAACTGTGCTTACCTACTGAGAGCAGGTGGCTATAGGTCTCCAGCATCACATCCCGGTACAGGTTTTTCTGATCAAGGTCTAGCTGCTGCCACTCCTCTCTGCTGAAGTCTACAGCCACATCCCTGAAGGACACTGATCCCTGTAAGGGCACATTCCTGTTCAGCATGAATAGTTAGTCTTGGGGGATGGAGGGACTATATTTAGGAATATGGAACTTAGGTTTTGTTGTTATTAATTTACCTCCTTTTTTCAAAAACTCAACCCCCATTTCCCTAACATTCTATTATGAAATTTTACAAACATACAGAAAATTTTAAATAATTGTATAGTGAAAACTTATATAACCACCACTTAGAATCTATCCCTAACAATTTACTCTACTTGTTTTACCACACATTTACCCATCCTTTTACCCATTCATGAATGCATCTTACTTTTTTGTGCATTTCAAAGTAAACTATAGATGCCAGTACACTTCCTCCTAAATACTTCAGAATGCAAATCATTAAGTAGAGTATAACATTTTTTTACCTTTTTTAGGCAAGCTATACATACAATGAAATGCACAAATCCTCAGAGTACTGTTTGAAGTTTTGACAAGTGCATACACCTGTGTAATCCAGGAACTTTTTAAAAATGGTATTGCATATAGGGTGTATATTAAATATCTAGTTTTACATAATATTTTATGGAAGAAAGAAATCCAGTAAAGAATTTCTGCTATTGTTCTATACTATGGTCAGTCAATTACTCGTTTTTCAAAACTGAAGATTGAAATAGGCTCTCTTGTAGTCTTCTAGCAACTGGATGAATGACCTGTGATACAATTTCTGAGCAATTTAGGACCAGCCATTATGCTAGCCTTGGGAACACAGATATGAATTATTTATGTTTCTAACCTTCTAGCAACTTAAAAGACTTGGAAAATAAACAAGACCTATGTTTTAAAAGAAAAGAAAAAGAAAACACAAGTTCACTAAAGTGTCAAAAAGTAAATCTCTATGTGGAACACACTGAGGTCCCCAAAAAGGAAAAATACATTCTACATGGGGGTGTAAGTTTATTATTAGTTGAGGAATTTAAGTTGGAAGATGAGAAGTATAACACAGAATGGGGGGGGGGGGTGAGGAAGGTCATTTCCCAGAAAAGACAAGCAAAGGTGTGGATATAGGAAAATACATGATGAGTTTGGAGAATAGCAAATAGCTCTATGTAAATGAAGAGAAGTCTGCATGACAAGCCAGGAAGGTGGTTATGGGAAAAATAGTTTGCTCATAGAACAAGTATGAATTTTCCACTTTAAGTAAAGGTAATTAAGGTAGTCAGATTTATATTAAACATTTTTTTGTATAAGATCTGTATTGCAGAATAACCAAATAAATGATAAGGAACAGTTCCTTACAAAATGATTTCTGGCTAATAAATGAAGAAGTTAGGACAGAATTAGAATAGCATCATCTCATAACTCCTAATGAAATAATGGGTTTAGACAATAATCATTAAGGGTTGCTCAACTGTTTCAGGTGAAAGGCTGAAGAGAAGTTTAAAATGGATGAGTCAGCTAGTAACACTGGCATCCACTCATCAATTTTAACATCACAAAAAGAGAGATAACCATGTATTATGTGCCTCCTGACATGATATAGTAATTAATTTCATACCACCCATTAAGTACTTTTACCAAATATAAAGAAAAATACAACCCGAATCTCATTAAGCCTCCAGATCCAACAAATCATTCATAGGTAATATGAAGTATAGAGGAATATGTTGAACAATATCAAGACCAAAACATGAGCTCAATCCAGAAGACAGCAAATGACCTGTTTCTTCAAAAAATAAATTATAACAGAAAAAATTTGGAGGAGAATCTTTTCTTTATTAAAAGAGACTTCAGAGTCATACTAACCAAATGCAACTTGTGGACTGTGTCTGGCTCTTAGTTAAAGCAAACCAACATTAAAAAGATATTTATGGCTGAGCCTGCGCGTCTGGAGCCTGTGCTCCGCAACAAGAGAGGCCGCGATGGTGAGAGGCCCGCACACCGTGATGAAGAGTAGCCCCCACTTGCCGCAACTAGAGAAAGCCCTCGCACAGAGACGAAGACCCAACACAGCCTAAATAAATAAAAAAATTAATTAATATTTAAAAAAAAAGATATTTATGGCATGTTTCAAATTCAAATAATAACTGGGTATCAGATGATACCTAGGAATTATTGATATTATGCTTTAGGTGTGATAATGGCTTAATGGTTATGTCAAACAAAAAGGAAGAAAAAAAGAATTCTCGTCTCTTAGAGATATACATCAAAGTAGTCACAGATAAAATGGTTTTGGGGATTTACTTTTAAAAAATCCAGCAGCTGGGGAGGAGGGTAGTTTTAGATAATATAAGAATCACAGAATGTTGTTCACTAATAAAGCTGAGTGATAAGTACAATAGATACAAGGGCCCCTTATACTATTCTCTTTACTCTTGAACACATTTACATTTTTTTCATAGTAAAATGTTTTTTAAAAAACATGATCTTCCATATTAAAAAAATCTAATCTGGGAATGCATAATTGAAGGAATGGCTATTTCCACCTGGGGTCAAACACTTAAAAAAGGGATTTATAGGGACCTGAACAGCCCATATTCAGCAAATTATAGAAATAATAGACAGGGTATTATCAATGATATAGAAAAACAAACAACAGGATCTAATCAATATTTATAGAATACTCCAACCAACAACAGCAGAATACACATTCTTTTCAAGCATCCATAGAACAATGACCAAGACAGACCATACCCTAGGCTGTGAAATAAATCTCAACTGGAAAGAAATGAAATAATATGAAGTATGTTCTCTGAAAACAATGGAATCAAACTAAAACTCAATAACAGAAAGACAACAGAAAAATCTCCAAAGGAATTATATTAGAAAACAGTAACAAAAGCTATCTGGAAAGTCTGGAAATATCCGGAAATTAATCAACACACTTCTAAATAACCTATAAGTCAAAGAGGAATCCTCAAAAGAAATGTAGAAAATACACAGAACTGAAAGAAAGTGAAAATACACTGTATCAAAATCTGTGGGATGCTGAAAGGGAAATTTATAGAAAAGGGGAAACAAACGATCCAAGTAAAAAATGGGCAGAGAATCTGAATAAGACATTTTTCCAAAGAAAATATACAGATTGCCAAAAGATACATGAAAACGTGCTCAACATCACTAATGATCAGGGTAATACAAGTCAAATTCACAATGAGATATCACCTTACACCTGTCAGAATGTAACAAAAAGAAAAAAAAAAAAACACACACAAACCCAAGAAATAACAAGTGCTGGCAAAGATGTGGAGAAAAGGGAATCCTTGTGCACTATTGGAAGAATGTAAATTGGTGCAACCACTATGGAAAATACCATGGAAGCTCTTCAAAAAATAAAAAATAGAACTGCCATATGATCCAGCAATTTCATTTCTAAGTATTTATCCAAAGGAAATGAAAACGTTAACTTGAATAGATATACACACCCCCACTTTCACTGCAGCATTATCCACAATGGCCAAGACATGAAAGCGACCTAAGTGTCCAATGATGGGTGAATGGATAAAGAAAATGGGTATTTATATATGCATTGGAACATTATTCAGCCATAAAAAAGACGGAAATCTTGCCATTCTCAACAGCATGGATGGACCTTGAGGGCATTATGCTGAGTGAAATAAGTCAGACAAAGAAGGACAAATACCGTATGATCTCACTTTATGTGGAATGTAAAAAAACCAGCAACTGAAATCATAGATACAGAGAATAGACTGGTGATTGCCAGAGGCAGGGGGCGGGTGGTGGGTAAAATGGGTGAAGGCAGTCAAAAGTATAAACTTCCAGGTATAAAATAAGTCATGGGGACATAATGCACAGCATGGTAACTATAACTATAGTTAATACTGGATTGTATATTTGAAAGTTGCTAAGAGAGATCTTGAAGGTTCTCAACACAAGAAAAATATTTGTAACTATGTGTAGTGATGAATGATAACTAGATTTATCATGGTGATCATTTCACAATATATACAAATATTGAATAATGTTGCATACCTGAAAATAATATGTTATACATCAATTACACATCAATTTTTTAAAAAAGGAAAGGGGAAAGGTCTCAAATCAATAATCTAAATTCCTACCTCAAGAAACTAGAAAAAGAAAAGCAAAATAAACCCAAAGCAAGCAGAAGGAAGAAAATAATAGAAAGCAGGTATCAAGGAAATTGAAAACAAAATAAAAAAAAATAGAGAAAAATCAATAAAATACAACATAGTTATTTTGAAAAAAATCAATAAAATTGATAAATCTTGCTGACTGACCTAGTAGTCAACCAGACTGACAAAGATAAAAAGATACAAATCACCAATGTCAGGAATGAATATCGTTACAGATCTGGCAGCCATTAAAAGAAAAATAAGGGAATACAAAAATTCTACGTTAATAGAGTCAGCAACTTAAAAGAAATGGACCGATTGCTCAAAAACCACAACTACCAAAACTCAACATTATAAAATACATAAGTTGATAATCCCATAAGCCATTAAATTAAATTAAAATAATAAGTTAAAAGCTCCTGGAAAAAAAAGTCTCCAGGCCCAGATAGTTTGTTGTTTTTTTTTTGCTGCATCATGTAGCATGCAGGATCCTAGTTCCCCAACCAGGGATCGAACCCGTGCCCCTTGAAATGGACACAGAGTCTTAACCACTGGATCACCAGGGAAGTCCCGAGATAGTTTTACTAGAGAATTCTACTAAACTTTTAAAGAAGAGTTAGTCTCATTTTTACACAATCCCATCCAGAAATTAAAAGAAGAGGAAACACTTCCCAACTAATTTTTGGGGGCCAGTATTATTACCCTGATACCAAAACACTATAAAGACAGTACCAAAAAGAAAACTACAGACCAATATCTCTTGTGAACTTAGATGCAAACATCCTAAATGAAACGCTGTCAAATTGGATTCAGCAATGAATAAAAAGAATCATGCATCACAATAAATTGGAATTTATGGGAGAATTCTCTGTACTATATTCTGCATGCCCTTTGAATCTATAATTATTTCAAAATAAATAAAACATTGAAAAAATATACTGAAGAAAGTTTATTCTCATAACAGAGCATTTTGAAATGGGCAAGACCAGAAAATAAGTCACGAGAACCACTGCACAATTCAGGTGAGAGAATACCAATTTCTTACTTATCTAAAGTAAGGCTGTAGTAAGGCTATAGAAGAGATTGACACTAATTATTAAGGAGGTAAAAGTGATACCGAGTGTGAAGGTGAGAAAAAAGGACTCAGATAACTCTCAGTTATCAGTTTTGTGTTGCTGTAGATTCTGAGGTCACAGATGAATTTAAGGACTAGAGGAGGGGGCTGGGGGAAAAAGATAAGAAATAATATATTTTGTACATACTGAGATTTAAGTGATAAGACATATACAAGGATGGACACTAGGCAGGTGGATAGAGAGCTAGTATGGAGATGATGATTCAGGAGTTGAATATACAGAGCAGGTCACTGAACTCAGGGTAGGGAATGAGCATGCAGGAAGGACAGGATAAAGAAAGTATTAAAGATACTTGTGGTTTTTAATGTCTAAAATTATGATGCTTGAAAGCTATCTTTTTTATTTCTTCATTTAACTATGTTCAGAGATTACAGTTTGCTTCTTTGTGATGTGTTGATTCTGTTTATGGGGCTTCGAACATTGTCATTTCTTTGAAAATGTTCCTTATATACTGGAAAAAAATACTTATGCTCTGATTTTTCTCTTTTATACACTTGCATATTCACAACCTACTCACACCAAAACCCTGGCCCCTAAACCCTATGTCATCAATAATTAAATGGGGAATCAAGAAGATGTCATATTCGTAGCTTTGACTCCGCACCAAATGAGGTTCTTATAAACAATCTGTCCAGGAAAAACCTTCTTACTCAAAGATAACAATAAAAATCTCCTAATGTACAAAGATACTATAAGCAAAAAGAATGAAAAAAAAAAGAGACAGATTAAAAGGAACATGCTAGAAATAAATTGCCACACAATAAAAGAAAACACATTCACCATGAATTCAAGGAATTCACTAAAGCAATCAACTACTTAATGAAATAAATAGGGATATAACAGTCCAAAGGAGAAATAATGGAAAAACAGGTTAAGAAAATGGTTATTTAAATTTTTGAAAAAAAATGGCAGAACTCAGTAAAGAAGTAAAAAAGAAAGAAAAAGCACAGAAATGAAGGTCTCTCTGAAAGCAATAAAAACATTCTATGAAAACACAAAAAGGGGCAAGAGCAGATTAAGACAAGTAAGCAACATGAAATGGAAATAAGGACTTTTAAAGTAAAATAGAAAAAAAAATAGAGTTTAATAAAAATATCCAACAAACAAAAGAATCCTTGAAGTACTAGTATAGAACTCTTATCATTATTCACAGTACAAATTTAATAGATATTGTCTAAAAGAGTAAAAGATTTAGTTCAAAAAGTTAATGCGATAAAGGTGACACTAAGAGAACTAACCAAACAAAAAAGAATCTAAACCCTCCTAATTACCAGAATGACACAGAAACAAAAGCAAAAAATACAGAGTATACAGTGAAAGATACATAAAAGAAACATCCACATCAGAAGTGTAACATAAAAAGCATCTTTCCACTGCTGTACAGAGAAATGCACAAGGACTCCAAAGGCTGACAGTAAAAGGATAAGCAAAAGGCATATTTGGATATGCCAACAAAAAGGAAATAAAAGCCTCCATCTTAATATCAGACAGAGCTGAATTCTAGAGAAAAAATATTAAACAGGACAAGGACACAATCCAAAATGAACTTGAGACGTCATTACTATCACTGTACCAAATTACATAGCATCAAAATTCATAAACAGAAACTATAGGCAATACAGATAGAAATATATTCATGGTGGGAAACCTTAAATAATATCTCTCAGCTCCAGGAGATAAAGAGGAAAAAATAAGCTACATTGTAAAAACCTCCTAACTACATATTTTATTGATAACAAAGTCTATATCTGGAAACATTCTTTTCAAGTGACTTTGTAACATTCAGAAATATTAAACATAAAATTTGCACACATACACAAAGTTAACATTCCAAAAGCAGAATAAAATCAATGCAAACAAATCTCTCCAAAGGTGCAATCCTAATTTTATTAAAAGTAGAATTTTTTAAGTAAAAATCTTAACACCTACAAGTGAAAATGTGGTAAACGGTAATTAAAGATTTGATGGGAAATTTAGTATGTTCCTAGAAGTTCACCCATTTCATCTAGATTTTAAATTGAGATGTTATTTTTCTAGATTATTTTTGAACATTGTTTTGCTGTGAGTAGTTAATACATTTGATTTCTGAACCTATGTTCATAATTTTCAGTTCTTTTACTGTCATTGATGGGTTTAGACATCAAGGTTAATATGGTAAACAAAATAAAACAAACACCAAAAACAACATTGGGAATAATTTTAGATACCATCTTTGCACAAAACTTTGTTGTAAAGATCAAACTTCTCCCAGAATGAATTCCCACCCCCTGGAATTCCTCCTCCTCACCTCACATGAGCTGTCATGTTCCTCTGGAGCCAGGCCCAGGGATTTCTGGTGAGAGGTCCAATTAGCTGGCATGGTCATGCTGGGTCTCAACTTTTATTCTCAGGAGCCTAAAGCTTGGCGGACATCTGTAAACTCAAGCAGAGCTGCTAAGGAGAGGTGAGGTGGCGTCCGGAGGAAGATCTGACCCAGGGGCTCCCTGGAAAGATAATGTCCACATGGTCAGTCATCACATAAACATTTCCAGTGAACTCCAAGGTGTAGTTTCCTGAGCTAGACACCACAGGACAGTGGTTCTCAAGATTGAGTGTGCATTTGAATCACCTGGAGGGTTTGTTAAAATATAGTTTAAAAGCCCCACACTCCCACAGTTTGTGATTCAGTAGGTCTAGGGTAGGGCCTGTCTCAGACTATTCGGGTTGCTCTAACAAAATACCACAGACTGGGTAGCTTATAAACAACGGAAATTTATTGCTCACAGTTCTGGAAGCTAGGAAGTCCAAGATCAAGGTGCCAGCATGATCACGTTTTGATGAAGGCTCTCTTCCTGGTTCATAGCCAGCACCTTCTAGCTGTGTCTTCACATGGTGGAAGGGGCTATGAAGCTCTGTGGAGTATCTTTTATAAGAGCACTAATCCTATTCATCAGGGTTCTACTTTCATGACCTAATCATCCCCCAAAGGCCCCAACTTCTAATACCATACTTTTGGGTGTTAGAATTTCAACATATGAATTTGGGGGGAACAAACATTAAGATCATAGCAGGGCCCAAGAATCTGCATTTCTAACTAGTACCCAGGTGATGCTAATGCTACTGTTCCAGGAACCATACTTTGAGAACCAGTGCTGTGGAGAACATGAAGTTTAACAAAACCTGTGATAGGTTATTAGTCATGGTAAAATATGGGAAAAAACATGAGATATGGAGTAACATTACTGAAGATTTGAATTGCAGCTCTGCTACTTTTTGGCTACGAGAAAATGAATAAGTTATTTTTAGCTTTAGTTTCAAAAATGAGAATGAAAGTGCCTACCTCATAGAGTTACGAAAATGAAATGAGATGATGCTTACAAAGTACTCAACACCTCCCTGGAATACAAGAAGCATGCAATAAATATTAGCAATTACTATGCACTATTAGATATTAAAAGTTAATATAAAAAACAATATAATCAAAGCAAGTAAAACAACAGACCAGACAATACTGATTTATGTATGTGACAAAAGTGACATTCAATTGAGTGTACACAAGACATTCATTGCATAAATGGTGCTGACATAACTGGCCTTCCACCTGAAACAAAACAAACTAGATCCCCATTGCACACTATACATTAGACTGAATTCCAACATGAGTAAATATTTTAAGTATATGTATTTTAAAAATCTCAAAGAATATTAAAATAAATTTAGGAGTATACGTTTGTATAACATTCTGGTGGAGTCAGAGGGATCTTATTGTACATGAGAGAAAACCCAGAAACTATAAAAGAAAAAACAAATATTTCTGATTAGATATTTCCTAATTATATGTTAAAATACAGCTTAAAAATAAAAATGAAGATATATATATATAAAATTTTCAATATGTGATGACAGGTTATCCCTAATGTTAAAAAAAAAAAAAATCTAACAATCAAATGGAAAAAAAATAAAAGCCCAGGGGAAAAAAAAGACAAAGGACATGAAAATTCACAGAAAAGTAAATTTAGATGGCAATTAACCAAAAAGATGCCAACATTACTGACGGGAAAGTGCATTAGACCAATCAGACATAATTTTCCCTCAGAACTGTAAAAACTTTTTTAAAAATGCTGGAAAGCATTTTGGAAAATGAGCTCTTTTATAAATTGCTGGTGGGTGCTTAAATTGCTATAATATCTTTTGAGTTATTTAGTTATATCTATTATTGAAAATACACATAACTGTTCCTAATAATAGTTCCAAATATATAAAGCAGAAACTGGCTGAAGGAAGGGCAAGTGGATAAATAACCTTTCCAGTGTGAGTTTACCTTTCTCGGTAATTAATTAAGCAGACAAAATAATATGTATAATGCAATCTATATGAAACAATACAATACAATGAATAAAGAACACAATTGTTTTTATGTAATAGATGTGACATTTATGAAAACTGACCCTGAACTGGGCCATAAGCAATTTTTACACTCGAGCGTCACCCAGAGGCATTATTTGAAATAGAGAATGCCCTTCTAAATAATTCATGGGTCAAAGAAAAAATAAACTGAAATTCAAAAAACAAAAACCCAAACATTGAAATGGGAGCAATAAAGAAAATGCTTGTGAGTATTTAAAAAGCAAGCTCATCACAGACCCCATAGATTCCCCATGCTGACGCCCGAGGCTCTATCACTGACCACAGACTGCCATCACTGGGCCCCCAAATCCCAATCACTCATCTCAAAGATATTCACCATTGCCCAGGAACCCATCACTGACCTCTCTCTGACACCCAACAACCGACGCCACAGACCCCAACCCCCACCACTGAATCCCAAAACCACCATCACTAACTCCACGGACAAGCCTTCCATCATTGACCCCACAGAATTCCTAATCAAGACCAACCAAAATCACCTCAGAGACCTCTCGGAATTAAAGTGTGAGGATGCTCCTGACACAAGCAGCAAAAACGCCTCCGAGAGTCACTTCCGCTTCCAGTCGGGCCTCTAGCAACTTACGGACCGTTGGTTTTGCGCATGCCCTGAATTACCCTGGAAGCCGCATTCCGCCAACAGTCACACGACGAAGAGACTTTGTTAGGGACCTTGCGCAGTTTCCCTGAGAGGCGCTGTTGGGCAGAGAACATGGCTGCACCCAGTGTTCTTCTGCGTGCGGGCCGCCATCTTGGAAGAGTATCCATTCCGTACAGGGAAGGAATAGGCCTTCTGCGGGTATTTAGAGCGAGGCAGGGGTTGCCACAGAGCATGTGGGAGTGTGGCCCTGGTCTAGGTGGGCTTCCGGGAGGAGGAAGGTATTGGAGATGGGGTCCCGAGCTCCATGTTATGTTTAGAAAACCTAAATTGCCCCTCAGGAATCAGCACCGTGCAGAGAGCAATTACCTGCTTGGAGAAACCACCAGGAAAGTGGAGGGCCAGAAAGAAAAATGTCACCAAGGGAGAAGGACAAACGTCTTATGTACCAAGGCTGGATCCTAGGAGAAACCACCAGGAGATGAGGGGGGGAAAGTCAGGGTGCTACAATCCACTTTTCGGAGAATAGAGAGGTCCGCCCCTGGACGAAGCCACTTGGCAACAGAGAAATGTCAGAATGGGCAATCCGCTGCAGGAAAGGTGGTACAGCCCTTAACGCGAGAAAGAACTGGGGGAAATAGGGTAGAACTCAGAGTAGTCCTATCCTTTCCAGAGAGATACAGCCATAGGAAGTTGTCACCTTCTGAAGGGCTGGTGGGGCAAATGGAGACTTGATAAATCCCCATTAATCTTCGTTAGCCTTCACCTTAACTACTGCAAGTAAAACAATAGTAGGCAGCAATAATAAAAAATAATAACGGTCTTTAAGATGGTCAACATGTGACTAAAAACACTTAAGGAAAACTGCTATTTTTATTTATTTGTAAATTAAAATCTAAGTAATAACAATGTCCTTACTATAAAAATGAAGCCTTAAGTCCAGTCTGACTGCTCCCTTAGCTTCTCCTATATGGAAATTCTGGAGCAGCTAACACTCCCCCTGTTACCAAAACACAAGTCCGTGTGCCAACGCACAGTGAGGCCACACAATACCAAAACGTCAGAGTTTGGAACAGAGAAAGGGTTACTGCAGGGCCGTGCAAGGAGATAGGTGGCTCATGCCTTTAAAAACACCCCAAACTCTCTGAAAGCTTTCAACAAAGCCCTTTTATAGGATAGATGAGGAAGGGGCGTGCTTAGTTGTTGGAAGCTTCTTGGTGTCAGATCCTCTGTTCTTGAGATCAGGTCAAAGTCAGGTAACGATGTTCCTATAAATCTCCACCAAACAAATGTTACTCTCTGTTCTGACAAGAAAGGGAAGGGTCCCAAGGCACAACTTTCACCCTTCAGGGTCCAGGCCTGGCTAAGAGAAGGGGGTCCTGTGGGGGGGGTGGGCAGTTACCCTGCCCTGGAGTGTTCGTCCAGCACCCAGTCTGGGTCCTCCCGCCAGTGCCCAGGCCTGGCTGAAGAGGCAGTTCTCAGTTGGTGGCTCCCTCAGGGCCAGGTCCTCAGACCCTGTCCAGCTGCTGTCATTGCTGAGGGAACCAGGCCCCCAGGACCCAGCTGGCCCTCAGTCTCCTCAGGCCGCCCTAACCGTGGGGGCCAGGTCCCACAGACCGTCTCCCATGCAGACTGCCTGTGCCATTAGGTCGCAGAGGCAGGGACGCGGGAGAGGTTCGCCACCAGCTCAGGGTCTGGGCCCGGCCAGTGGGTGGTCTTGGCAAGGGCTCTGGAGCCCTGCAGGACACAGCCCCAGCCTGTTCCCTGGGCCCCCCAACTCACCCGCCAGCCCGAGGCCTTCCAGGCCCCCAGGAGAAGACCTGGATTTCCCTCTTACCTCACTCTCCACCTGACGACCCCCACTCCCCCAACGTTTGACTCAGTGCCCCTCTAATGGTCACCTGTTGACAGTTGCTTGCTTAGGGGAGGGGCCCACTGCAGCGCCGACCAATGGCTGAGCAGGACCTCTAATGCTGCTCTAACGGTCTGCATTATTGGTCTCGGGGTAACTGTTGCCTGGTAATGGGGTGCGGGGTAACAGAGGGCTGCACAATGCAGCACTGTATTACATCCCCACCCCCATCCCCTGCTTTTGGGGGACTATGAGTGGGAGTTGTAAAGACAGTAATTAACAATACGGTATTGTATACTTGTAATTTGCTAAGAGAGTAGATCTTAAATATTCTTACCACACACACATTTAAAAAAAGGTAATTATGTGAGGTGATGGTTGTGTTAACTAACCTTATCATGGAAATCATTTCTCAATATATCCATGTATCAAATCATCACGTTGTACATCTTAAATTTACACAATGTTATATGTCAATTATATCTCAATAAAGCTGGAAAAAAATACATAAATTTTCTCTTATCTGAATTATAATAACCCCTGTATGGTTTACTTAATTTCAATCCCACCACCTGTGGCAGAGACAGCTACATGCTATCCAATATACTATCTTTTTTATCCTAAATAACAGAATTCAGATTTTAATTGAAGCAGCAATGTGCTCAGCTGAAGGATTATCCTGCCTCTCTTGCAGCTGGGTGTGTCCATGTGATTAAGTTTGGGTCCCTGAGATGGAAGCAAAAGTGTTGTGTACTACTTTCTGTGATATTTCCTGAGAGGGATGCTTGAGGAGAGGGGACCCAAGTGAGAGGTCAACACTTTTTATCCTCTACAACCTTTTTCTTCCTTCCTCCTTCCCAGAATGTGTATGTGTTTGCTGTAGTGACAGTAGGCATTTCAGATCATGAGGTGACCTTGAGGATGGAAGGGTCAAAGAAAAATTGCACTGAACAACTTAAACAGGCAAGGAAGACTTTATCCAGACTATTGCAGTAGGGGTCGAGTCTATTCTAGTAGGAGAGAGAATGAACTCAACTCCAAATACAATAGGGACAGCTTGGGATTTATAGCTAATAGGCAGGTCGAGGGAGTCAGTGGATGGAAAATTACTAAGAGGAACTTGGTTAGGTATCAAGAGTTGGGGAGATTCTTGTTAAACTGGTTTGGCAGTCTTCTTGCTGAACTGGGTTCAGCAGGCCAAGGACAGAAGGCCAAGGATAAGGTCTATTCCAGAAGAGGGCTCGGAGAAGCCTCGTTAAAGTGCAACAAGGAAGAGCCAAATTGAACTACACGTTGTTTCTGTTTCTTTTGCTTTAACCTTTGCTTTCCGCTGCTTTTGTTCACTAAAAGGATACTGTCTGTACATATGGTCTGCCTTGGGGAACACTGCCTTTGTTCAGGGAAACATCCGGAACCTGTTCCACCTGTGGATGGCTACAAGAAAGAAGAAATTAACACATCCCCTCCCCGAGGCTGGCCATTCTGGGTGATATTTGCAAAACGTATGGCCTTTTTACTTTACTTCCTCATCTCCTCCTCCTCTCTGTGCTATAAAAGAAACTGGCACCCAAACCCCAATAAGATGGTTATTTTGAGACTTTAGTCTGCCATCTTCTCAGTCTGCCGGCTTTCCGAATAAAGTCATATTCCTTGCCTAAACACCTCGTCTCCGATTTATCGGCCTGTCGTGCAGCGAGCAAAGTGAGCTTGGACTCAGTAACAAAAGTTTTTGGTCAAGGAGGGAGTCCTTGTCAGAGCTACATGTTAAGATAGTGGAGCAGTAAGAAAGGAGCCTGGGTACTTAAGACAAGAAAAGGAAATAAGACGTATCAAAAACTGCAAACCCCAGGAAAACAAATGACAAAGCAATATAACTAATAAACTGATTTGGCAAGAATGGAAGTACTTAAAAAAAATCAACTGTAAAAAATTAATTGTATGTCAGCAATAATCAGAAAATATAACAAAAAACATTTCATTTATAATAACTAAAAAAGTTCTAAGTTCTGAGAAATAACTCTTAAAGGAGATTTCAAATACTTTCATGTATAAAACTGTAAAATCCTAATGAAGGACAAAAACAATCTCAATATAGGGATGGATATCCCACATTTATGGAAGGGAAGCTTAATATAGGAAAAATGTCAACTCTTGCCAAATTAAATATAAATTCAAGGTAATTCCAATGAAAATCTCAAAAGGAATTTTTATAATATTTGACAAGGTGATTAAAAATGGATGTACAAGGATATTTATGTAAGAAGCATAGCTAAGAATATTCTGATGAAAGGAAAAGAGGGGGACTTTGTTAGATACTGAATTGTAAAACTAAACATTAAAAACAGGGTATTTTATATAAAAATTCAAATAGAAACAGAATATAAAAACCTGAAACAGAATCATGTGTACCTGAGAATTCAGTAATGTTTATCTTCTTTTCTCTTATAGTCAATTATTTTTTCATCTTACTTAAGAAATCCCTTCCCACCTCAAGGTCTTTAAGATATTTACCTATATTTTCTACTAAAGGTGGAAAATGTGATGCAATATAAAATGCCGAACATAACCTTTGAAGTATTCTTACCAAAAATGTTTAACCTGAATCTAAACTAGGTACTAGATCTAACTTCCAGGTAATATAGATCACAGAGGAACAAGTTAAAGAATACTTTAAGTAAAGAATCAGAAAAATTCAGAATGTGGAATATTCTGTTAAAACTACTGACACAGACTCTTAAAAATTAGTATTATGGAAAAAAAATGGTTCTAGATCAAGAGGGATAGAGTAAAAGAACAACTAAATGCAATGCATGCATCTTGACTGACTTCTGGTTCCCTGTCTTGCCTTAAAAAAAAAAAAGGCTTTTTAAAGAAAAACTCTGAAAGTAATTTTGGGCATAAATGGAAAAATATTAACATGGACTGAATATTAGGTGATATTACAAAACTATTCTGATTTTTCTTAGATGTGATAATATTATTGTGGTTAGATAGGAGAATGTCCTTATTCTTAGCAAATACATGATGAAATATTTAGGGGTGAACAGTGATGATGTTTGCAACTATTCAAATCAGTCAGCACACCTCACAGAAAATCTGCCATTTAAAGTTTTCTAGGATTCTAATTCCTTTTGATTTTCATTTTTTAATACCTAAACTTCATAGAACATATTTATTTCCCAATACAACATTTTCCAGCCAATGATTAGGAAAGTAACAAAATGATGTATGGGGAAAGCCTTTATGTACACTGTAAATACAAATGGTACTCTATCAATGATGTGTAGATGATATAAAATGTGTGCCAAGGGTCAACAAAGCAGACACATAGCCATATCAATTGCTTGGTGATGAGGAAGTAAGGCGTTAAACACTTTAAATCCTAACATGACAGCTTGTTACTTATAGGCATTGTATTCTGTTTCACTTGCATTTTAGGAAATTGCTTGGGGATTTGGAGTTGTTGTTAATATTTACATTTTATCCAGTTAAAATAATGGGAGGACTTCCCTGGTGGCCCAGTGGTTAAGACTCCATGCTTCCACTGTGGAGGGAGGGCATGGGTTAGACCCCTAGTTGGGGAAGTTCTGCATGCCACGTCATGTGGCCAAAAAATAAAATAAAATAAAATAAAATAATGGGAAATGACTTCTTGTTTGGTGTTTTTTGCACAGATGTTTACACACACAAGCATAAACACACAGAGGAAATAATTATACCAAATGTTAATAATTGTTGCATATAGGTAGTGGATATATGTCAGAAGACTTTTCTTTCAAGTTTTCTATGTTTGAATTTTTTAAAATAAAAAGTAGCACAAAGATTAAAAAGTACTATAAAATTATATGACTTTATGACTATGTAGAAGAAAAGGCCATGTTAAACAAGGTAAGTCAGAATACATCAAAATATTACATACAAGAGACATCTAAGCAACTAAGCAATTAAGGTAGAAAAAATTATTTTCAACATATATAAGAGAAAAACATATTTAGAATGTAAAAGAAATATAAATTCAATAAGAAAAAGCAAAAAGCCCAGCACCCCAAATACACACACACACACACACATATATATATGTAAAGGCATGAACACAAAATGTATAGAAAAAAGAAATACAAATAGCTGGTAAAGTTCAGCTCTAGCATTAAAAGAGCTTGGAAGTCAACACTCCCAACTTTACAAGATAAAGTTGAATAAACCAAAAATCAATAATTTTCCTGGACCCATGAGAGAACTGAGACTACAGGGCAAACCATCACCCTGAGATCTAGAGAGATATAGGCAAATCCAGAGTGTTGTAGCCAGATCTGCTTACCTGGAGCAGAAGCCACTGGAGCCATAAACTGGTAGGAACACGTATATAGTAATTTTGACAAATTGTTGGATGCTGATGTAGACTAGTATGAGAGGAAGAAACTCCTGAGAACTACAGTCTTAGGGGTGTCCCACATTTTCTTTGATCTTACCTCCAAAACCCCACTAGGTTCTCACTGTAAGGATCTGAGGAAGATCTTGTCATGACTCTAGCAGAGGGAATACACACAGAGAGCTCTGCATAACAAACGATAACAAACATAACTTTATCAGAGCCTTATCCCAGCTGGAGTTCTTACTTTAGCCGCCTCTAGCCTTCCTGTCTCCCCAAAGGGGAACGAAGGTTTAAACCGTGAAGAAACACTTGTGAAGTCACAGGCTGGAGACTTAGGCCCACTAAAAAGATTGAGATTTAACTGGAAAAGTATAGAACATTCCCCATCCCCCATACCTTACCACCACACCAGTAGGGCTCTGTATAATAACGATAGATTATTGTGGTAGACCCTCAAGATACACACTCTTTCTGAGGAGGAGTATAGATCTAGATATGACATAGATGTTGAGATCATCTGTTATTTTAATATAACTAATATGTTAAGATTCTAATGGGAAATGTAGACAATGTACAATAATGGGTGGGTGATGTAAGTAGAGAAATGGGCACTCTAGGAAAATAGTCAAAGGAAATGCTAGAAATAAAAAGCACTGTGACAGAAATGACTCTTCGTGCCTTTGATAGACTTGTCTGTTGACTGGACACAGCCAAGGATAGAATCAGTGAGCTTGAAGATAGGTCAATAGAAATGTCCCAAAATAAATGCAAAGAGAAAAATGAATTTAAAAACAAAACAAGAGGACTTCCCTGGTGGCACAGTGGTTAAGAATCCGCCTGCCAATGCAGAGGACACGGGTTCGAGTCCTGGTCTGGGAAGATTCCACATGCCATGGAGCAACTAAGCCCATGTGCCACAACTACTGAGCCTGCACTCTAGAGCTCGCGAGCTACAGCTACTGAGCCCGCATGCCACAGCTACTGAAGCCTGCGTGCCTAGAGCCCATGGTCTGCAACAAGAGAAGCTACCACAATGAGAAGCCCGCACACTGCAACAAAGAGTAGCCCCCGCTTGATGCAACTAGAGAAAAACCCGTGTGTAGCAATGAAGACCCAATGTAACCAAAAATAAAAAACAAAACAAGAAAACAAACAAAAAACAGAACAGAACTTCCAAGAACTATGGGGCCATTTCAAAGGTAGAACATGCATGTAAGTGGAATACCAGAAGGAGAAGAGAGAGCTGAGTAGAATTATTTGAAGTAATTATGGCCAAATCCTTTCCAAAATTAAAGTTTAACATACACAAAACTACCACAGATCCAGGATGCTCAGAGAATACCAAACAGAATAAATACAAAAAATTTAAAAATGCACAAAACCCACACACCAAAAACCCAAAGAACTACACTTAGGCATATCAAATAGCCGGTAGACATATGAAAAGATGGCCAACTTCATGAAAAGATACAAAAGAAAATGAGATCAATTAGCCAAAATTAAGAAAAGTGTATATCATGTATCAGGGACGTTGTGTATTACAGGATACTTTTATATCCTGCTGGCACAAATGAAAATTAATTTGGCAACTCCATGGAGAATTTGGCAATCAGTTAAAACTTTAAAAATACGTAATCCAACTACCCCACTAGCCAGCTTCTCCTTATCTACTGAGAGAAGCAGCCACAGAAGCACAAGTAGGCAAGCATTCAGAAACTGATGACAGCAAAACACTGAAACAATACTCATGTACATCAGAGAGATGAGGGCTAAATAAAGCACAGTATTCTATGTAGAAGTTAGAAATAATGACGTATATATATTTGCACACATTTAAGAATGACATTTTCCAAGAAACTGTTGAAAGAAAAAGGCGAACCTCACAGACACACACAGAGAAATCACAAGTCAAGGATTTTCCTTAGACATATGTCTATGTACCAAAGCATGTAGGAAAATGTTTGTGGGAGGACACACACCCAAATGTCAAGTGTGACGACTTTTTTAAAAAAATAAATTTATTTATTTTTGGCTGCGTTGGGTCTTCGCTGCTGCTCACGGTCTTTCTCTAGTTGCCTCGAGCAGGGGCTACTCCTCGTTGCAGTGTGCAGGCTTCTCTTGTTGTGGAGCATGGGCTCTAGGCACGTGGGCTTCAGTAGTTGTGGCATGTGGGCTCAGTAGTTGTGGCTCGTGGGCTCTAGAGCACAGGCTCAGTAGTTGTGGCACACAGGCTTAGTTGCTCCGTGGCATGTGGGATCTTCCCGGACCAAGGCTTGAACCCGTGTTCCCTGCATTGGCAGGCGGATTCTCAACCACTGAGCCACCAAGGAAGTCCAAACAACTTCTAAAGAAGTGATTGGGATTGTTATGGTGAATCAAAGGACTTTTGTTTTAAAAGTAATATCTCCGTTTTTACAAATAAGAATGTATGTATTCCTTTTGTAATTAAGAATACATTTTTTGGGCTTCCCTGGTGGCGCAGTGGTTGGGAATCTGCCTGCCAATGCAGGGGACACTGGTTTGAGCCCTGGTCTGGGAAGATCCCACATGCCGCGGAGCGGCTGGGCCCGTGAGCCACAACTACTGAGCCTGCGCGTTTGGAGCCTGTGCTCCGCAATGGGAGAGGCCGCGATAGTGAGAGGCCCGCGCGCCACGATGAAGAGTGGCCCCCGCTTGCCACAACTAGAGAAAACCCTCACACAGAAATGAAGACCCAACACAGCCAAAAGTAAATAAATAAATACATTAATTAATTAATTTTAAAAAAGAATACATTTTTTTAATTTTAAAAAATCATAAAAGGATGCAAATATTTATCCAAGAGAGTAATGGAGGTCATGTGTTTTTTTAAAACAGCTTTACTGAGATATAATTCACATAACATACGAGTCACTCACTTAACATGAATAATTCAAAAGTTTTTAGTATATTTACACAGTTATTTATTTATTATTTATTTATTTATTTTGGCCACACTGCACAGCATGTGGAACTTCCCTGACCAGGGATCAAACCCACACCCCCTGTAGTGGAAGGGTGGAATCTTAACCACTGGACCCCCAAGGAAGTCCTATTTACACAGTTATACAACCATCACCACAATCAATTTTAGAACATTTTCATCATCCCCAAAATAAACTTGTACCCTTCAGCAGTAATTTCCTGTTGTCCCCAAACCCACTAACCCTAGGCATCCACTAATCTAATTTGTGTCTCTGGACACAAAAATCTACTCTGGGTGCTTGCTCTGGACATTTTATATGAATGGAATTGCACAGTATGGTCTTCTCTATCTGGCTTCTTTTACTTAACATGTTTTCAAGGGTCATCCACATTGTGGCATGTATCAGTACTTCATTTTAGTGACAAATAATATTACATTGTATGGTTACACTACATTTTATTTATCCACTCATTAGTTGATGGACATTTGGGTTGGTTCTACTTTTTGGCTATTGTGAATAATACTGCAATGAACGGTTGTGTACAAGTTTTTCTGTGCACATTCAATTTTCTTGTGTAAATACCTAGGAGTATAATTGCTGGGTAAAATAGTAACTCTATGTTTAACATTTTGAGTTCTGTCAAACAGATTTCTAAAAAAGCTGCCCCACTTGACATACCCACCAGCAGTGTATAAGGTTTCCAACTTCTCCACGTCCTTGCCAACACTTGCTATTATCTTCTTTATTATAGCCATCCTAGTGGGTGTGAAGTGGTGAGGTTTTATTCTTAATAGCAAAAATTTTTTGAGACAATCTCCATGTTTATCATTGGGATTTTGGTTAAATAAATGATAGCAAATCCATACAACAGAATACTATGAAGCTAAAAATTTGTGATCCATACTTATATTTACAAACAACAAAAGTTGTCCATGATACAGTAAAGTATGCACATTGCAAACCTGCAATTTTCTCTAGTTGGTACAAGTTTGCATTTTCTTATATTCTACTAAGTATTTATTAATTTTAAAAGTAAAAAAGTATAATGCTATAGTATTTCCGTAAAGAACAGGGATTTACTTCTACCAAGTTAACTGATGGTAAGAAAGAACAGAATGTTTTTTTGCGGGCAGAGAGGAAAGAGGTAAAAGCTAATAGACCAGAGGGACAGAAAACTTGACTCTGAAAAGTTAATCTGCTTAAGAATAAATGTTTAAAGCACTAGTCCATAATAATGGTAAAGGAAGAATTAGTCTACAAATGTTGCTTGATAAGAAGGCAATTTGTTTTGGTTTTTTTTTTTTTTGGCTGCGCTGGGTCTTCGTTGCAGCACCCCGAGGCAGTGGGATCTTAGTTCCCCGACCAGGGATCGAACCCCTATCCCCTGCATTGGAAGGCGGATTCTTAACCACTGGACAACCAGGGAAGTCCCAAGAAGGCAATTTGGACTAAACTCATACCATATGATATTTCAAGAAAATAATTTATTAAAATTAACTTTTAAAAAAATGTGACAATGTTCTAATAAAAATAGAGAATGGCTGGTGAGAGTATCTGAGCACATATGCTAAAAAGTTCATTTTTTTCCAACATGTTTTTTCAAGTTGATAATAAAAGGAAATCCATGGATAAATGCTTAAAGATTATGAAAAAACCCATGACCCTCCTCTGCTGCAGCTGTAGAGAACATCAATAGCCTTTAAAGCCATAAAACAGTCCTAGCCATTGTTAGTTTTCACAAGTGAGTCCTAAAGGACATTGGGTCTTATCTTCTGAGATCATTGCTATATCCTGTGGATGTTACCTATAACCGCTAAAACGTTTATGTTTCTGATTCACTGCTTTAATAATGTTATGCCCTGATAATTATAGTTCCATTCATTCTCTTTAAGCTCTTCTCCCAGAGGCAGGGAGATAAAATAACATTTTAGTTCATAGAAGACTACACTGTTGCAAACAGAAAAGCCTAAATTAAATGGAACATGCTTACCACTCATTTGCCTTATCACCAGAAAAGTTATTACATGCACTAATAATGAGGATTACATAAGTATAGATATGCATAAGTGTGGGTATACAACTAGACTGAGTTGTGGTTGAAATAACTCATCTTTATAAATTGAGTCTTGTAAACCTCAGACAATAGTGCAAATTATATGAATCTATAGAGTTATAGTTACACTATCTATATATCTAAGTTTTAAAGTGCTATTTTCTTTGATATATTCTTATATCAACAATGACTGTGTTCTTTACTGTGATATCCTAAATATATTTTCAAAAATTCCTAATTATCGGGCTTCCCTGGTGGTGCAGTGGTTAAGAATCCGCCTGCCAATGCAGGGGACAGGGGTTCGAGCCCTGGTCTGGGAAGAACCCACATGCTGTGGAGCAACTAAGCCCGTGCTCCGCAATGAGAAGCCCGTGCACCGCAATGAAGAGTAGCCCCCGCTCACTACAATTAGAGACAGCCCGCGGGCAGTGAGGAAGACCCAACGCAGCCAAAAATAATAAATAAATAAAATAAATTAATTTTAAAAAAAAATTCCTAATTATCTTTGGGATGTTAGACTAATACAATACTGAATTCTAGAGAAATTAAAATTCAGAGAGAGGAAATAGTTACCACAAAAACCTCAGCTGTGTCAGTACTTATTTATTCTTATCTATGTATAACTCTACAACCGTGATGGTAAAATAAATATTTACAAATACAAAAATAAGATTAATTTATTATTAAAAACTAGAGTTTTAAAGCTTTAATTACATTGTCATTGAAACATATTGTTTGTACTTAAAAACTTATTTGTAGTGTCTGGAACATGCTTTAAAAATACTACAGAAAAAAAAAATTCAGAGAGGACTAGTTGAAACAAGGTTGGCAAAAGTTTGATAACTGTTAAAGCTGAATGGTACATGGGTTGGGTGGGTGAGAGGGGGGTGTTGATACTATTCAGTCTACTTTTGTGTATGTCTAAAAATGTTTAAGATAAAAAGTTAAAGTAATAAATGTTTTGTTTGGCTAGATTATATATGGGCATGTGTGGAAGACACAGCTGTCTCACCAGAGTGTGAATTTCTATTTCTCAAAAGCTTGCTATTATTTACATGGTCTCTTTTTAGGTCTTGGGGCTCTTCATGTCTATAAACAACTGAAAAACCAAGATTAGGCTCCAACAAGTACAGAAATTCTGTACTCTTGTCAGTTTCCTCACTTCTGTAGGAGCTAAAAAAATCGAATGGTCCCTGGGTTGCCTTAAACACAGCTAAGGCTGCAGCCATTTGTCATTCTCAGTTACTTTTCCTTCCATTCTTGTCAATTGATCAGTATTCTCTGGGATTTTATTTATTAACTTTTTTTTTTTAATGTTTCCTTTCTCCAAGGCTACGTTCCAAATCCATAAACTTTGGGGTCTGACAGGGCATCTTTCCACCAGACCATCTTTATTGCTTCCTAGGTGACCACTTGATAACCCCAAAGTCTTGCTCCCTCACCTTCTTGGTATAACTCAGGAGGTAAGAAAAAAAAAAAAAAGGAACGCTGAGAATTTATCAGGCATGATTGATGAGTTCCAAAAAGTTCAAGGTGGTTAAGCGCTGTCCTAATTGTCAGGTCCACAATGTGGGGAAAAGCTGTTGAAAATGAGAACAGTTTATCCTTTCTATGTGGGAGCCCTTTTTAAAAATTACATTGTTAATTCATTTGACTCTTCAGATATTGTGTAAACCTTTTCAGGATGGTGGAAGGGTTAAAATGACGACTGGCAACAAAAAGACTTCCAAATGCTAGGTTTGATGCTGATGAATCTCTAGAGTTTTACAAACTTTTTATTTTTAGTCATCTGAGTGTGGGTGAGATACTATCTCATTTTGGTTTTGATTTGCATTTTCCTAATACAAATAACATCTAACGGTGTTGAGCATCTTTTAATGTGGTGATTGGTCATTTGCATGTTTGACTGTTCAAATACTTTGACCATTGAAAAATTGGGTTATTTGTTTTTTTATTGAGTTGTAACTATTCTTCATATATCATGAATAAAAATTACTTATCAGATATATGATTTGAAAATATTTTCTGTGGGTTGTCTTTTCACTTTCTTACTGGTGTCCTTTGAAGTACAATATTGTTTGAGTTTGATGAAATCAATTTACCTGTTTTTGTTTGTCATGTGTGCTTTTGGTTGCATATAAAAGAAGCCATGTGAAACCCAAAGGTTACAAAGATTTAGTCCTATGTTTTCTTCTGGGAGTTTTATAGATTTAGCTCTGATATTTCGATCTATGATCCATGATCCGTTTGAGTCCATTTTTATACATGGTGTGAGGTAAAAGTCTTCATTCTTTTGTGTGTGCCTATCCAGTTGTCCCAGCATCATTTGTTGAAAAGACTGTTCTTTCCCCCATTAAATTGTTTTGGCACTCTTGTTGAAAATCAATTGACTGTAAATGTAAGGGCTTCTTTCTGCATTCTCAATGCTAGATGTCTATACTTTGTGCCAAGAATACGCTGTCTTGATTACTGTAGCTTTGTAGTAAGTTTTGAAATCAGAAAATGTGAGTCCTTCAACTTTGTTTTACTTTTCTGTGTCCCTTTCAATCCATATGAATGTTAGGGTCAGCTTGTCAATTCTTACCAAAATCAGGCTGGGATTTTGATAATGTGCTGAATTTGTATATCAGTTTGGGGAGTATTGCTTTCTTAACAATATTCAATCTTTCAATATATGAATATGGGAAAGATTTCTCTTTTAAGGTCTTCTTTAATTTCCTTCAACTAAGTTTTATAGTTTCTAGTAAACACCATCTTGCACTTCTTTTGCTAAGTTTATCCCTAACTACTTTTTGAATAAAATGAAATTGTATTCTTAATTTCATTTTTGGATTGTTCATTGTTTGCATATAGAAACACAATTGATTTTTGAATATTGATCATGTAACCTGAAACCTTGATGCACTCACTTGTGTGGATCCCTTAAGATTCTCTATGAATAAGACCATGGATTCTGTGAATAGAGTTTTACTTCTTCCTTCCCAATCTGGATTCCTTTTATTTCTTTTTCTTGCCTAATTGCCCTGTCTAAAATCGCCAGTACAATGTTGAATAGAAATGGGGAGAATGGACATTCTTGAACAGGCTTGTTCCTGATTGTCTTAGTCCTTTTGGACTGCTATAACAAAAATACCATAGACTGGGTGACCCAAACAGCAAACATTTATTTCTCACAGTTCTGGAAGCTGGGAAGTCCAAGATTAAGGCGCTGTCAAATTCCACATCTGGTGAGAGCCCACTTCCTGGTTCACAGACAGCTATCTTCTTGCTGTGTCCTCACATGGTAGGGGGGCAAGGGAGATCCCTGAAGTCTCTTTCTTAAGGGCACCAATTCCATTCATGATGGTTCTATTCTCATAATCTAATTAACCCTAAAGGACCCACCTCCACATACCACGACATGAGGATTAGGTTTCAACATATGAATTCTGGGGGGACACATTCAATCTATAGCACTTAGCACAAGAGAAAATTTTCTGCCCTTTACCATCAACTATGATGTTAGCTGTGCATTTTTCATACGTGTCATTATTAGGTTGAAGAAGTTCTCTTCTATTCCCAGTTTGTTGAGGTTTTTTTTTTTATCATGAAATATTATTGTGTTTATCAAATGCTTTTCTGGATCTACTGAGATGATCATATGGCTTTTGTTTTTATTCTGTTAATACGATGTATTATTTTGATTGGTCTTCATATATTGGACCATCGTTGTATTCCTGGAATAAATCCTAGTTGGTCATTTATGGCATATAATCTTTTAAAAATTAATTTATTTTTTTTTTAATTTTATTTTTGGCTGTGTTGGGTCTTTGTTGCTGCACGCGGGCTTTTCTCTAGTTGCGGCGAGCAGGGGCTACTCTTCATTGTGGTGTGCAGGCTTCTCATTGTGGTGGCTTCTCTTGTTGTAGAGCACAGGATCTAGGTGTGTGGGCTTCAGTAGTTGTGGCACGTGGGCTCTAGAGCGCAGGCTCAGTAGTTGTGGCGCACGGGCTTAGTTGCTCTGTGGCATGTGGGATCTTCCTGGACCAGGGCTCAAACCCATGTCCCCTGCATTGGCAGGCAGATTCTTAGCCACTGTGCCACCAGGGAAGCCCTATGGCATATAATCTTTTTTATATGTTGCTGGATTCCATTTACTAGTAATTTTTGAGAATGTTTGTGTCTGTCTTCATAAAGGATATTTGCCTATAGTTTTCTTTTCTCCTAATGTCTTTGTCTGATTTTGGCATCAGGGTGATACTGGCTTCAAAGAATTAGTTGAGAAGTGTTCAATAGCTTTTGAGCATTTATTTTGAATAAACTAATCCACACGTTTTCCCTGATCCATATGATGTTCGTGAGAAAAAGATACTTTTATCAAGATTTTTGATGATGTTGTGCATAGAACACAAGTCATTTGCTCAAGGTCACAAATAGTTAATTTTCAGAACTGGGACTTGAATCTCAGGCCTGTCATAATCTGAAGCATACAATCTTCCTAACAAGCCATTTTATTTCACATTTTACTCTATTCCCCACAGTTCTTTTCTTCCCTCACCTCTGTAATTGCTGCATCCATACTCTTCTTTCTTGTCTAAGAATTTCTCCAGCAAACTTTGCTCCATCAAGTCCTACTCATTCTATCTACTTCCTCCATCTTCCACTCATAACATCTTAGTGTCTTTTTTATTCGTTTGTTTTGTTTTTAGCTATTTTTACATATTAATCATCATCCTGTTTATTCTACTAGAATAAACCACCCTATCCTTTATATTACTGTCCCTGGCTCTCAAGTCACCCTAATTCACATCCTCATTTTAGAGTGACCCTAAATTATATCTATACCTGAATTGCAGCTTGATTGTGAACAAAAATAATTGGCATTCACTCTCTTGATTATCCTTTTGGCTTTGTTCCACTGATTTCTGGTACTAAATATTATTGAGTAGAAACTTGACACTAATCTAAGTTTCTCTCCTTTAAGCAACTGTAGGTTTTCTCTGATGCTGGAGTCTTCTTCTAGCTTACAGACCAATAACTTTGGTCAAAACTGAGACATATTTTAGTTTTCTGGATCAATTTCCCTTAAACATGACTCCTGATCTTGGCACATGGGTTCCATCTGTTACTCTGCTTGCCCTCTACTCTCTTCATGGCAGTTCCCTCTTCAAAGTTTATCTTTCAAGATAAGCACCTAGTCTTCCTGAAATGATTTCCCCCCCTATGTCTGGAGTCTTCTCTAATAGGATTTACTAGCTCCTAAGCATCACTCTCACTTCTGTTCACCAGTCCTCATTCTTTGGCATGCTTTTACTTAATATCAACTGTATTGGGAAGTGCTCATGTGTATTTTGGAGTTCATGGGCTTTTCCTTTCTCCGAACTTCACAGAAACTGGAGTTTTCTGTTTTGGTCCCTTTTTGTGACTTTTAATTGTTTCCAAGAGGTGAAAGGGATAAGATTCACATCTAAGCTGTTGTACTACTGTAATGAATCCTTCCTCCCCCTCCGTCCCCCCCGAGTTTGGGGAGTCAGGGATCAAACCATGGAAGACTGGAGAGGAATAAAATATAACTCTAAACTCTGCAAAGGGAGGTAGAAATTTGTGAAAGGAAAATCAAAATGGAGTCGGTATTACGAAGAGAGCTCTCTAAAATGTAGCTGGGAGGCCATGGAGGAAGTATGACATGCATGCCTCAGCCCAGATGGAATCTCAACTTCCAGAAACTCAAGATGCTTGGAAGACACTTCCCCTAAAATAACTCAGTGACAGCCTATCCCTTAAGGACAAATATTTCCTTTCCTGCAGTCAGAGTTAATCATAATTCCTTCCAGACAACTTTAGTAACTTTGTGGGGTTTGCCTTCATAAGCCCCTGACTCTTTCTCTTCTGGAACACTCTTTCGGTTTTACCCAAATCTGTCTCCCGAAATGCAATTCCTAACACCCCAACAAATAAACTCTTTTCTTATTTGCAGCCTTCTGCGTTTTCTTGGAAGACAAACTGTACCCATGAAAACAAGATCCCTAAGGCATGGAAGGGTGTGGGATCCACAGCCATACAAGGAACAGAGATATGATTTATAACACACAAGTTTGAAACTGTGTCAGACGAATTGGTTTGCTTCTCCAAAAGGCAAATAAAACTGATGGTACCAGAACATGCACCCTGAAGTATCACTGTTTTCCAGGTGAAGAAAATGAGGTAACTCATCCAATTTCACCTATGGCCTTACACAGTGGGGCCATCATCAGAGTCAACACTACCATCCCCAGCAAACACACTGCTGGACGCTCCTGATAACCCGTCCCCATCAGCCCCATTCCAGGCTGTCTGATTACTCTCCTTCAGTTTCCCTGGTGCGGTTCGGGTCTGAGACCCCTAGGTTACCGCTCCCCGATCAGCATAGGTCCCACACCACGGTAATCCACGGAGGAAGGCAAAAATGACGTCTTAGTCAGTCCGGAATATTCTCAGAGTGAGCTACAACTCTTAGAAGAGTCCTGGCCGCCACTCTGTCCTTCACTGCGGCAAGCTCTGCGCAAGCAGCCAACCAAGACAATCTTCTACGTGGGCGGGCGCCTCACCCATTCCAGCTCTAGACTACATTTCCCAGAAGGTCTTGCGGCTCCAATCAACTTCCGGCGCGAATCCAGCGACATTATTCTATTTCTCAGGGAATTTATGGCTCCCTGAGATTGGCCCGGCCCTAGGAGGAAGCTTGTCTCCGGGGTGTGGGGACTGTATCTGGATCTCCAGCCTCCTGGCAGCAATTCCGAGAGGGGAGAAGTGTGGCTTGGCCCAGGCTGTGCAGAAAATCCGAGGGTCGGGAGACATCTTGTCCGAGCGGATCTGGCTCCGGACTACATTTCCCAGACACCCTGGCGGGTATAGGGCTGACCCTTCACTGGCCTGCGGGACCTTAGGCCTCCGGGGAAGGGGAAGTGAAGGTGAGCAGCCTAGGTCCTGGGGGCTCGAGTAGGTTCCGGAGGTGCACCCCTGGGGGTCCGAAGGGACGGTCCAGGCGGGTCCGGAGTCTCGGTCCTGTATGATTTGATAAGACTGGGGGAGGGTGAAGTGTGGAATTCCATGCGTGCGATTGTGACCTTATGTAACTGTGCGCGCTGTGTGCGCGTGTGATTGTATATCCCTGTGGTGGGTGTGTCACTGTGACTGACCATGCGCGCGGAGCTCTGTGTGCAGGTGTGACTGTGGATATCCTCGTTTGGTGTGTGACTGTGAAAGTGTGCGGCTCTGTGTGTGTCGGTGTGACTGTGCCTCCGTAGTGGGACTGAGATTATGTGTGTCCATACAACTTTGTGTCATTGTGTGTGTTGGGGCGGTGGGGAGTGCTGAGAATCTGTGATTATGTTACTATGGCTGTGTTATCTGAGGGCTGCGTGTGGTTGTGGTTTTATGAATGTTAGCAGTACTAAGTGTACTGATGTCTGACTGTGTGAGGATGTGTGAGTGTGATCGTGTAACTTTTTGTGGCACTGAGTGTGCGGTTGGAGGGTGCCTGTAATTGTGCCAGGCTAACAGTGTGTATGTCCCAGTGGTTGCTATGTTAGGTCAGGACAGATTTTGGTCGTGGGCAGCAGACTTTTCCCCTTCTGAAACCAGGAATGCTCAGGACAGCCTAGACTCCTCTGACCTCTCTCCATCCTTCCTCTCCATGGGTGGCAGGTGTGGGTCCAGAGTAACCTCTGATCTGATCAGTCTGAGCCACAAGAAAGCCCTGGCATTTCATGATTCCTTTCTCCTTCCTCAGCTCTGCTTTATCTCAGAGAGGTCCCCAGAGGAGAAGGAGGAATGGCTGTTGACCAAGCCAAATACAAGGTGCGCTGGGGTTTCCTTTTTGCTTTATAAGCACCCTGGTGCACATATGCACGCTTTCCTAGGGTATAAACATACCAATGGAATTGCTGGACCATAAGATACGTGTGTATTTTCAAATTTCCTAGATAATGCCGGACTGATTTTCAATATGGTTGTACCAATTAAATTCTTACCGGCAGATTATAAGCATAGTCATCCTGTATTCTAATACTTGGTCACGTGGTATTTTAATTTTTGATGAATCTTCTGATATATCACGTGGTTTTAAAAGTATAACATACATTCTAAAAAGTACAGAAATGAAAGTATATGACTTGATGAATTTTAGAAAATGAGCATATTCGTTTAACCAGACCTCAAATCAGATCAGGAAGTAGAACATTACCAGCATTCCAGAAGCCCGATTCTTGTTCCATCCACTCACTAACCACCTCTCCCGAAGATAACAATTATTCTGTTTTCTATAGCCATAGATTAATTTTACCTGTTGTTGAATTTTATATAAGTAGAATCACACAGTATCCACTCTTTTGTGCTTGACTTCTTTTTATTCATCATTACATTTTACATGTAATATGAATGTACTATTTAATAATATTATGTAGTATGAATATGTGAGACTCATCCACGTTGCTTCATGTAGTATAGGTCATTTATTATTGTTGTTGCTTAAAATTCCATTGTATGAGCATACCACAATTTATTTATCCTTTCCATTATCTATTGGTATTTAAGCTGTTTTCAGATTGGGCCTATTATGAGCAAGGCTGCTATGAACATTCTTGTACATGTCTTTTGGTGCACATATGAATGCATTTCTGTTGGATATATCCCTAGGAGTGAAATTCCTGTGGCATAGGTTATGCAAATATTCAGCTTTAATATATACTGACAGTTTTCCTAAATAGTTGTATCAATTTACACTCCTGACTCACTCTCATTGTATGGGAATTAGACTGTGGGACAAGAAGCTTTACTAGAGATAAAAAACAATAGTTCATAATAAAAAGGTTAGACTACTAGTAGGATATTACAGTTCTAACTACATAGACTTTCATAAAATGACTTCAAGTATATTTGAGAGAAATAAAAGAAGTAGTAGACAAATCACAATCATAGTGGGGGATTTTTAGCACTTGTTTCAATAGCTGATAGAACAATCAATAGAAACTGAGTAAAGCTATATAATATTCGGGCAGTGTGATTGACAAACTTGACTTAAATGATATATGTAGAACAGTGTACCTTACAACTACATTATATATCCTTTTCAGATGCATATGAGACATTTATCCAAATTTATCATGTGCTGGACCATAAAAGGAATCTCAATAACTTTCAAAGGATTGAAATAATACTGTATGTTTTCTGACCACAGTGGAATTCAGCAGAAGTCAATAACAGAATGATATTTAGAAATATCCCAATGTTTGGGATTTAAGCAATTGTATTTATAAATAACTGGTGAATCAAAGAAGAAATTGCAATGGAAATTAAAAATATTTTGAACTGAAAGATAATGAAAATAAAACATCAAAATGTGGGGTGTTGCTAAAGCTAAACCTGAAGAAAATATATAGCTGTAAATGCATACGCTAGGAAAGAAGAATGTTGAAAAATTAATGATGTATGTTTTCATCTCAAGAAGTTAAGGAAATAAAACTTAATACTAAATTAAACCCAAACAAAGCAAAAAAAAAGGAAATAATAAGAATAAGAGCTCAATATAAATTTATGTATATTGAAATATAAAGTAAATATATAATTGAGAAATTAACTCCAAAAGTTTATTTTGGGGAATCAATAAAAATTGATAAACTTCTATAAAAACGTAAAGAAAAAAGGGGAGATAAGACACAAATTACCAAATTAGATATAAGGGAAAAAAAACACTATAGGATAGATTTAAAGCTGAGCTCCCAGTTTTTGGTCAGTACCTGGGACTAGGTTGTACAGTATAAGAGCATTAGAACCTGAGCTGGTGATCATTAAGCTGAGTACCTTTTCAACTTCATCAGACATGTTGATTTCTGTTTTTAGTATGGACTTTTAATTTTGTAACTCAGTTTCTTTTTTTAAAATTATTATTTATTTATTTATTTTGGCTGCATTGGCTCTTCGTTGCTGCACACGGGCTTTTCTCTAGTTGTGGCGAGCGGGGGCTACTCTTTGCTGCAGTGTGCGGGCCTCTCATTGCAGTGGCTTTTCTTGTTGCGGACCACGGGCTCTAGGTGCACGGGCTTCAGTAGTTGTGGCCCGTGGGCTCAGTAGTTGTGGCTGGCGGGCTCTAGAGCGCAGCCTCAGTAGTTGTTAGCGCACAGGCTTAGTTGATCCGCGGCATGTGGCATCTTCCCAGGCCAGGGCTCAAACCCGTGCCCCCTGCATTGGCAGGTGGATTCTTAACCGCTGCGCCACCAGGGAAGTCCTAGTGGTGTTTTTTTAAAAAACTTAAATCTTCCTAATTAATATCACTACATAATTATTAAAGGTTTAATATTGTTAATAAAATGTTCATTTCCTAGGTGATAATGGATTGAGTATGCAGTGAGCTCTCATTTGGGACGTTCAGCTTATTTATTATTTTATTTTACCCCATTTCTATTTGGTTTTGTGTGTGTCCACTGGTGCTCACTAACTGTGGAATACCTTTTCTATCTTGGGTTATTGTGTGAGGCCGCAGGTATGATGGGTCCTTCCTGATATTGGTACAGTTTTTCCTTTTTCTGGAGCTAACTGGCTTTCTCGAAATATGCTACATTTATACTTTTCAGACAAGCACCTTTTACAGAAATATAAACAATAGGATGATAAAAAAACCACAAATGTAATCACTCACTAATTATAAATAGTTTTTTTAAAAATCCTATTTTTATTCACCTTCTTCTTTTGTGGACTTTATAACAGTTTTTCTCTCACATGTTATTATGGATTTAACAACATTTTCCAATGTATCAATTAACTGATAGTTGTCATAGACTCCATCATCGTACAAGGAGGAGTGGCAGGAGAAGTATCATAGTATGTTATTGCATAAATTTTCATTACTTGGCCAATGAGAGACCCTTTTAGGAGACTCTTAAAAGGCGTCCTTTTAGCACAACACCTGATACTTCTGAAAATAGCCTTACCTTTTGACAACAGCAGAAGGTTCCAGATCTAACCCCCCCCCCCAAAATTTTTTTTCTGTTCTACAACATGCAGTCAGCTATTATCTAGGAACCCTCTTTTCTTTCTTTCTTTTTTTTTTTTTCTCGTTTTCACTTTTCTTCTTGGAAATGAATAAAAGACCAAAAACAGGAGATCTCTCTTATACCTGAGAGTTTGTTGGGCAACAGTGCTGCCACTGTTGGGCTACTTTAAGTGATGCAAGAGCTCAAAAGTTTTGTTTTTAAGGTTTTGCGTTCACATTATTTTTCTCTAATTTTCTTATGTTAAGTGATTTTTTTTCAACACTCAAAATTTTCTCATACTTTGATAGATGACTGGGGGCAAGGGAGTAGAAATTAATTGAGTAGGCAATTAAATTTGAGACATTTCTACAATAAACATATATTATGGAATAACAAGCAAAAAATGCTTTTTTTTTAAATGATAAAACAAGACAAAAGAAATTTTACACTCAGGTGGGTGCCTCCTTCCTCAGGAAAAGGACTGTGGGCCTGACAAGTACCTGAAGCTATTAAATATTAGCTTCATTATACAGTGATTGAATACTCCAGTGGTGATCCTATGACTTCATAAGGCTATTAACTTTCTTTATGACTCTATTAACCTAAAAATGAGCAGGTGTAAGAGTTGGAAAGTTAGAATACAGGTAGTGTTTTTGCAAGATAAGCACTTGGTGTTTTGAGCAGACTTAGTCTGAATTAAAATAATTTGGGTGGTGCAGATGAAAAAGTTAGAGTTTACTCAAGAGAAAATCGATGAGCATCAGTCTCTCCAGTTTTGTTGGCCCTAAGCCCTTTCTGTCTTAATTTCTTCCCCAATCCATTCTCCTTGCCCAAACCATGCAAAGATATGCTGATTCCCCTTTCCCATTAGCCGCTCAGAATGTTTATGCCACCATCAGTTTCTTTTCCTTACTAGGAAATAGAGTTATTATCTGTTCCACCATGAGTGGAATGCCCTTGGGAAAGTAATGAACTGCAATGGAAATTACATTAGAAAAGCATTCTAAACAACTGGGTTCTTAAAAACTAACTTTACTCAACATTATTAGTCATAAGGAAAATGTAAATCAAAATCACAATGAGATACCACTTCATACCTACTAGGATGGCTGTGATAAAAAAGACAGACAATAAGAAGTGTTGGTGAGGATTTGGAGACATTCCTGGTGGGATGTAAAATAGTGCAAACACTTTAGAAAAGAATTTGGTAGTTCTTAAAAAAGTTAGAGTTACCATATGACCCAGCAGTTCTACTTCTAGATATATACCCAAAAGAATTGAAAACGTTCACATGAAAACTTGTACATGAATGTTCATAGCCATTCACAGTAACCAAAAAATGGAAACAATTCAAATTCCTATCAAATGATGAATGGATAAACAAAATGTGATCTATCTACACAGTGGAATATTATTTACCAATAGAAAGGAATGATGTTCTGATACACGCTACAACACAGATATACCTTGAAAACTTGCTAAGTGAGAGAATCTAGTCATAAAGGGCCATATATTGTATGATTCCATTTATATGAAATGTCTAGAATAGGCAAGTCCATAGAGGCAGAAAGTAGATTAGTGGTTACTTAGGGCTGGGGGAGGAAGGGAAATGGGGATTGACTCTTTTTATTAATATATAAATTTATTTTATTTATTTATTTTTGGCTGCATTAGGCCTTTTTTGCTGCACACAGGCTTTCTCTAGTTGCAGCAAGCGGGGGCTACTCTTCGTTGCTGTGTGCAGGCTTCTCATTGCAGTGTCTTCTCTTGTTGTGGAGCATGGGCTCTAGGTGCACAGGCTTCAGTAATTGTGACACGTGGGCTCAGTAGTTGTGGCTCGCGGGCTCAGTTGCTCCGTGGCATGTGGGATCTTCCCGGACCAGGGATCGAACCCATGTCCTCTGCATTGGCAGGTGAATTCTAAACTACTGCGCCACCAGGGAAGTCCTGGGATTGACTCTTAATGGGGTTCCTTTTAGGGGAGATGAAAATGTTCTAAAATTGGATTGTGGTGATATACTAAAAAACATTGAATTATATACTTTAAATGAGTAACTTACATGGTGTGTGAGGTACATCTCAATAAAAATTAGTGGATTAGAATCTAGATAAAACAATATTGTCTGTGACTTTATAACTGTTGAAGCCAGTTAGTGGGTACATGGAAGGTTTTTTTATACTATTTAAATTCTACTTTTATGTATGTTTGGAAATTTCTGTATTAAAAAGTTAAAACAAAAAACTAACCTAATGCCTAATAGTGAAATACTAGAAGCCTTCATAGTAAAATCAGGGAGAAGGCACTATCAACAGTATTATTTAACATTTTTTTTTCCTAAATCTATTAGAAAAGCAGTACTCCATAGGAAACAACTAGAAAACAATTGCTTTGTTCTTTCCCATAACTTCTACTATCAAGCTTCTCTGTGAGCCATTTGGTTTCTTGCCCATGGATAAGGTTTTCAGTCAGTGTTAGATAATAAACAGTGTCCATTTCACTGAACTAATCAATACCATAAACTTTAAAGAAAAAGTATAACCTTCTTACTCCTTGAGCTAGGAGTTTGCAGTGAGATAGCTTTGATGATTGCTTCTGTTTCCTTTTCCCAAACTTTTTCTCCATCCCACTAGGTATTCTCAATTCCATGTGGTAAGAGTATGTTTGATTTTGTAAGAAGCTGTCAAACTGTCTTCCAAAGTGGCTGTACCATTTTGCATTCCCACCAGCAATGAATGAGAGTTCCAGTTGCTCCACATCCTGGCCAGCATTTGGTGTTATCAGTGTTCTGGATTTTGGCCATTCTAATTGGTATGTAGTGGAGGGGGCTTTTATTAAGACATTAAAACATATTTTTAAATTATATGGAGAATGTGGTACTGGCAAAATAATAAAGAGATCACTGAATCAAAATAGAATCACAAATAAATCCAAACATGTATCATCTATGATAAGGGTAGCATTTAAATCAGTAGAGAAAATATATTCCATAGTCATCTATTCTAAGGCTCACTTTTTTTTCTCATTTCAACATACCTGAAATCAGGTTATGTCTTAAATAGTTTCTTTCTTTCTTAGTGGCATATAAAATAATGGTGCATTTTAAGTCTTATGAAATATTATTCGCATGTGTTTTAGGTACACCAGGGTAGCCCTCTCTGGGGGAAGATGAAGTAGGATTCTTAACTCATTTCTTACACTAAAATAAAATTATAATTGATAATCTTATTCCATTATTTTTTACCAAATAATTTTATACCAAAATAAAATAATAATTGATTAAAGATTTAAATGTAACAAATGAAAGCATTAAAATTAAAAAAGAGAAATTTATATAAGTGTGTATAGGTAAGAAAGATCTTACCCCAGAGCTAGAAAAGTTGACATTTTGACTGTTTTGTGTGGGTAAAACACATAAGCAAAATTTTTTGTTTGTTTTGTTTTTTAACAAATCAGAGCTAGAACATAAGGTTGAGGAGTGCCTCAGTGTGGGTATGGGTGCAGGGGTGTGGTAGGGGGAATTTGACTTTCTCAGGCTTGGGAAATGAGACTTGATTAGGGAAGTCTTTAGTCCTTCTCATTAGATTGAACTGTGTTCCTGGCTAAAAGCACCATTTAGGTGAGTCTGGCTTGGGGACCTGAGGGCTGCAGAGGAGGGATCTGCTCAGGGCAGGTCATAGCAGCGCTGTCTTGGGTTCAGAGCAACAACAGCACTGAGATGGGACAAGGTCTTGCCTGAATCACTGGCTGAGGCAGGAACCTGGGTTGCTTGGGTGAAGGAGAGGCAATCTGAGTCTGTGTTTCTTTGGATCGACTAGCCAGGATCCATCTTACTGCAGCTAAAGCCTGGGGTTTCTGGAGCTGAGATAGGAGGGGGATTTATTCCATACTCCCACTCACTAGAGTCATATCCTAAGACCAAGGGAAGTAGAGGTAGTTTTGCCTGGAGAGTCTGAAAGCTGTAAAGCCAGTGTTGTTTCTAGAGCATTTCTTTGCTTCCCCAGGCCTGCCTTCTCAGAACACTATCCTTTTCCAGGAGAACAGCCCCAAGGAGGAGTGATCATCTCCTGTAATACTGAAAGCCATGGCCCAGGTGAGTTAGTTGATGCTCTTTCTTACCTTCCTGACATTCAGTTCATTCTAAGAAAAAAAAATTTTTTTTTATTTTAAAGGGCATGTGAGCATTTGCTTTCTTTTTCCTGACATTTCTGGCTATGAGGGTTCCTTCAGGTCCTGGTCCCTATTTTCTGTCATTCTAGTCAGATAATCCTATTATCATTCCTAAGTGCGCCTCTTCTTTTGACTCAGTTTTAATATTTTCATTCAGTAAATAATTGAGAATCTCTTTTCTCAGCCCTCTCCCGGGGACTATGATGGAGAAGAAATGCATTTTCTTAAAGGAAACAAGAGTAGATTTGTAGAATAAACTTGTCCTGTCTGGGCAGTGATTTGACGAGGTGGAGGTATGAGTTGCTTAACTGAGACAAACATGGAAAAGCCAAGATTATCTCTACAGATCAGTATTCTCCAGTAAAATGGGATGGGAGGTGGTATTGGTAGCTCCAAATGTTAGAGTGTTGCAAGGTCTCCTGGTTTATGGGGCTTGGAGGATTGTTGGGTTGGTAGCTGATACAGGCAGATCTCTGTGACTCTTTTAGGGTATCCATGAAGAAGTCCAATTTAAGTTTGAACAGGAAGTGTGAGTCATGAGGAATTTCCAAATGAATCACCAATTTTCTTTATCTCAGAAATAAGGATAAGGATGATGGATGATTATAGTGAGTTCAGCCACTTCATAAATTGTTGAGATCAGAGGTCTCAGAAGAACCTTCTTTAGAAAACTTTGTTATTATAAATTCCAGACACAGAAAAGTAGAGTAGTCTTGTGAACTACCATATGCTCACCATTAAGTTTCAATTATTATCAACTCACAGTCAATCTTGTTTCATCCATAACTCTACCTGTTTCTTCCATGCACACTCCCTTAACCTCACTCCCACACATAGGATTATTTTGAAGCAAATTCAAATTGGTATGTATCTCTCAAGGATAAGGTTTATTTTTTTAGAAAAACAATCATTATGCCATTATTGCATCTAAAAAAGTTAAAAATCATTTGTTAGTATCAATATCCAGTCAGTGTTCAAATTTTCATAACTGTCTACTTTTTTAATCATTTATTTGAATTAGAATCCAGAGAAGGACTGTGCACTGCAATTGGTTGATATGTCTCTCCAGTCTCTTACTTTGTAGGTACCCCTTCCATCTCTTTTCTTTCTGTGCAGTTTTTGTTGTTGTTGTTGGGAAAGAAAAACAGATTCATTTGTCCACTGTTTGGATTTTGCTGATTTCTTCTCTCTGGTATCATTTAAGTGTTTCCTGAGAGTCAGTAGTTAGGTCTAGAAATGTGATCAGATTCAGTTGGGATTTTTTTGTCAGGAATGTTTCCTAGGTGGTGATGTGTGATTCCATTAGGGGGCATATTATTTCTGGTTCTCTTTCCTTTTGTAATGTTAGCCACCAGTGATGATTATTGTCTAGATTTATTAATTCATTAGAGGTTGCAAAATGATATCTAAATTCTGTCATTCCTTCTTCATAGATTAGGTAGAGTACTATCTGTAAAGTAAAATTTCTCATCAACTGTTTGGTTACCCTAAAGGACAGTTTGTATGGGAAAGAATGTTTGAGTCTTACCCCTTATTTACCAGTTTTTAAAATAATGAGTTAGGGGCTTCCCTGGTGGCGCAGTGGTTAAGAATCTGCCTGCCAACGCAGGGGACACAGGTTCGAGCCCTGGTCTGGGAAGATCCCACATGCCGCGGAGCAACGAAGCCCGTGAGCCACAACTACTGAGCCTGCGCATCTGGAGCCTGTGCTCCGCAACGAGAGGCCGCAATAGTGAAGAGGCCCGCGCGCCGCGATGGAAGAGTGGCCCCCGCTTGCCGCAACTGGAGAAAGCCCTCGCACAGAAACGAAGACCCAACACAGCCATAAATAAATAAATAAATAAATAAATAAATAAATAAATAAATAAATAAATAAATAAATAAATAAAATTAAAAACAAAAGAAAAGAAGACATAAAATAATGAGTTGGTTTCTTAGAATCCTACAAAGATGGCTAGTAATTTTTTGTTCAATATTATTATGAGCTCATGGATTTAAACATTTTTGATCTGATCAGTCCATTACATTTGATCCTCAAATTATGCCATCTTTGGCCAATGGGAAGCTTTTCAAGTAGGCTCCTGAGTCCTTTTAACATGATTCTAGTAGTTTTTGATAGCTCTCTTGTTTTCTGATACAACAGAATGTTCAGACTCATCCTGTGCATTTGACTCAATTCTGAAATTGTCTCCTTCCCAACTTTGGTTACTTTTATTTGAGTACGATACTTAGAGACCACAATCTAGACACTAGGGATGCTCATCGCTGCTGGGTTAATTATTGTTTCTAAGCCTTTTCTATGGACTGAGTGAGGAATTTTTTTTTTAATACAAAATAAACTGACAACTCTTGCACCTATTTCTAGGATCTAAAGATTCTGGTTCTTAGTGACACCAATATAATTGCTCTTTGCTTTACTCCCAAATATGAGCACAGTAGTCTCTGAAATATTTCTTTTTGTTACACAAATAATACATGTGTCTCTTGTTTCAGGGATCAGTGATGTTCAGTGATGTGTCTATAGACTTCTCTCAAGAGGAGTGGGAATTCCTGGACCCTGTTCAGAGGGACTTGTACAGAGATGTGATGTTGGAGAACTATAGCAATCTGGTGTCAGTGGGTAAGGGCATCTATCCCAGTAATTTTTGAGTTCTCTGGAATGTCTGTTTCTTCCACAGTGAATTTCTCAGCTGCTTTTCGAGCTACCAGCTGAATTTCTGCTCCCTGTTCCCAAGTAAATGGTATGAACTGAAATGAAAAGGAAGAGTGGGAAATGGGCAGCTCCAGTTGGCTGTGGCTGAGCTTCATCTTCTTTGTTTGACTGTTCCTATAGTGGCATCTCTTCCTTGATCATCAAGGGACTGGATCTTACTTCTGGATCTGATTTACCCACAGCATAACCATGTTCCATATCTTTTCTTGTGAGCAGGACTTTACATTCCTAAGCCTCAAGTTATCTCCTTATTGGAACAGGGGAAAGAGCCCTGGATGATTGGCAGAGAGCTGACAAGAGGTCTGTGTTCAGGTGAGTGAGAAATGATTGGACAGAAGCAGGGCACTACAGGCAATAACTCAGTTGATCAGTGAAGAAACAGCACCTTTGAGATGTTATCTTGGAAGCTCCCATCAAAACCATAGGCCTGTGGGAAAAACTAAGTCTTTTTAGCACAAATTTACAAATGACCTGTTTCATTCCTTCCCTCACTTACAGCTCTGTCGACTACTCTTCTCCACTCCCCCTCTTAATTTCAAGTAGAAGGTGCCCTTCACATCCCCCACAAAGAAAACTCTTTTACCCATATTTTAGATTCAGTTCCTTGCTAGCTTTTCTTCCTCTTCGACTCATCTAAATGTTTTCTGTTACCACTCCCAAAATAATATATGTGTGTGTGCGCGCGCGTGGGCGCATGTCTGCATGTATCTGCACTGCCCCTCCCCTCCAAGTACTAGTCTTCGTTATAGCTGCTGGCCAATGATTCGGATTCCTTTGGATAGAATTGAGGGAGTTCATGAACTTGGATGAAAAGAAAAAAATGCATCTTTATATTTAGTATCCTCTAATTGAAATTTAGCATTTCTTCCTGTTATGGTATATGCAACAAACCGTAGTAGTGTTAGTAGTTCCTGTGACTTTGACATGAATGGAAATCACAGATATTTTCATATCATTTTATTGTTGCTGTAGACATATTGAAATACCATTTATGCTCATCACTATTTCAGAATTACTATAGTTATTAGGCTCACTGCTAGGTCTTACTCTTTAATGTGTTAATAAAGAAGAAAACTCCAGGCAGTGGGAAGAACCCCTGTGAAGACCCTTCTAGGAGGGAAAAACTTGGTGTGTTTGAAGAACTGAAAGAAAGCCAGCGTTGTTGGGGCCCAAGAGCAAGCACGAGCGGAGTGTGAGTCAAGATTGGAGAGACAAGTAGGAACCACATTATTCAGCCTTTGCCAGTGGTTATGAGGAGTTTGGATTTTGAGCAGCGGAAGGCCAGGCCAAATGTCATTTTGGTGCCTGAAGAGGTTAAAGACTGTGAGAACTTGGTGGGGATCTGGGTTAGGAGGCTACTTGAGTGGTCTGAGTAACAGATGATTCTGGTTTGGAATAGGGTATTCACAGTGGAGATAGAAAAGCTACTGAAGAGCTTAACTAGATGAAAGTTGCTGAAAGATCCTATGGAGGTAGGAGGAAAAAGAACATGCTGAAATGAATTCCCTGTTTCTGGCTTGAGATGTTCTAATAGGCTCCATTTTGACATCTTCACACTGTTTAATTTGCCTAAAATCTCCATTTTGGGTAAGAAATTCCTTTATAATAATAGTTATCAAATACTGAACACTTTACTCAAAGACATTCACTTACACTTTTCCTTACGCTCTTAGTAATCATGAATTAAGGATTATCTCCCTTTTACAGGTGAAATGGGGACTAGAAAGGTTAAATAATTGCCTAGGAACCTATAGTGAGTAACTCTCAGTGTTGGGACTCAGCTCTCATCAATCTGCTTCTGACTCCTGTCATCTTTCCATGGTAGTATCTTGCACTGTGTCTTATTATTATTATTTTTTACAATCCTTGTATGAAACTCCTGAGAATTATTTTTCCCTTATATTGTTCTTTTTTTTTAATTGAAGTATAGTTGATTTACAATGTTGTGTTAGTTTCTGGTATACAGCAAAGTGATTCAGTTATACATATATATTTTTTTTCAGATTCTTTTTCATTATAGTTTACTGTAAGATATTGAATATAGTTCCCTGTGCTATACAGTAGGACCTTGTTTATTTTATGTATAGTAGTTTGTATCTGCTAATCCTAAACTTCTAATTTATTCCCTCCCCCAACATTTCCTCTTTGGTAACCATAAGTTTGTTTTCTAGGTCTGTGAGTCTGTTTCTGTTTTGTAAATAAGTTCATTTGTATCATTTTTTTAGATTCCACGTATAAGTGATATCATACAGTATTTGTCTAACTTACTTCGCTTAGTATGATAATCTCTAGGTCCATCCATGTTGCTGCAAATGGCATTGTTTCATTCTTTTTTATGGCTGAGTAATATTCCATTGTGTGTGTATGTATATGTGTGTGTGTATATATATATATATACCACATCTTCTTTATCCATTCATATGTCAATGGACATTTAGGTTGCTTCTATGTCTTGGCTATTGTAAATAGTGCTGTTATGAGCATTGGGTGCATATATCTTTTCAAATTATAGTTTTCATCTTTTCTGGATATATGTCTGGAGTGGGATTGCTGGATCATATGGTAACTCTATTTTTAGTTTTTTAAGGAACCACCATACTATTCTCCATAGTGGCTGTACCAATTTACATTCCCACCAATAGTGTATAAGGGTTCCCTTTCTCCACACCCTCTCTAGTATTTATTATTTGTAGACTTTTGGATGATGGCCATTCTGACAGTTGTGAGGTGATATGTTATTGTGGTTTTGATTTGCATTTCCCTGATGATTAGCGATGTTGAGCATCTTTTCATGTGCCTGTTGGCCATCTGAATGTCTTCTTTGTTTTTTTTTTGGCTGCGTTGGGTCTTCATTGCTGTGTATGGGCTTTCTCTCTAGTTATGGCGAGTGGGGGGCTACTCTTCATTGAGGTGCACAGGCTTCTCATTGTGGTGGCTTCTCTTGTTGCAGAGCAAGAGCTCTAGGTGCACGGCTTCAGTAGTTGTAGCACGTGGGCTCAGTTTGTTGCAGCACGTGGGCCCTAGGGCGTGTGGGCTTCAGTAGTTGCAGCTAATGGGCTCAGTAGTTGTGGCATGTGGACTCTAGGGTGTGCGGGCTTCAGTAGTTGTGGCACACAAGCTTAGTATTTGTGGCTCGCAAGCTCTAGAGCACAGGCTCAGTAGTTGTGGAGCACAGGCTTAGTTGCTCCACAGCATGTGGGATCTTCCTGGACCAGGAATCGAACCCGTGTCCCCTGCATTGGCAGGCGGATTCTTAACCACTGAGCCACCAGGGAAGTCCCCTGAATGTCTTCTTTGGAGAAATGTCTATTTAGATCTTCTGCCCATTTTTTGATTGGGTTGATTTTTTTTAAAAAATTTATTTATTTATTTGGTTGCACAGGGTCTTAGCTGCAGCATGTGGGATCTTCATTGCTGCATGAGAATGCTTACTTGCAGCATGTGGGATCTAGTTCCCTGACCAGGGATCGAACTTGGGCCCCCTGCATTGGGAGCACAGAGTCTTAGCCACTGGACAACCAGGGAAGTCCCGATTGGGTTGATTTTTTGATATTGAGCTGTATGAGCTATTTGTATATTTTGGAAATTAAGCCCTTGTTGGTGGCATCATTTGCAAATATTTTCACCCATTCCATAGGTTGTCTTTTCATTTTGTTTATTGTTTCCTTTGCTGTTGCACTGTGTCTTTTTTCTCTCTGTCTGCCTTAAACTTCAGCAGTCTCCCCTCTCAGTCACTGCAGTGGTACATGAGCAAGTCTCTCCCTTGTCCCGAGATCAGCATCACAGAATTCCAAGGCAAACAGTATTTTCACTGAATCCCCAGCACATAGCATGCTCTGAGTCTTCCCTATCTGCCACTCACATCAAATCAGTTCATTGACTTATCTTAGGCTGTTCCCCCATCTGGCTGACCCTCTGTAATCGCTTTTAAATTGCATCCGGTATACCCTTTATTATGCACCCTATTCTGTTTTATCCCCAACTGGGTGTACTGCAGTTTAATTCTGACACTAATTACCCAGAGTTAGCTTAGACCCCACAGGTTAACAGCCAGTCTTACACAAGACTGCCCTCACTTCTGACACCAGCTGCAAGTCTCAGGGGTTCCTCAGACCACCCACACTTCTGACCAACTGGCTATAAATTCAGGATTTCCATGGCCCCTGCAGGCTTTGCTAGAATGACTCACAGAACTTAGGAAAGCTCTATACTTACAATTGCAGTTTTACTGTAAAGGATACATATCAGATGAGTTAGGGTAGGCTTCTGGAGGCAGAGGTTCCATACCCTCTCCCTGTGAAGTCAAAGTATGTCACCCTCCTGGTGAAGCGCCTCAGTGTGTTCACCAACCAGAAATCTCCACTGAGCTTTGGTGTCCAGAGTTTTTATTAGGGCTTAATTACATTGGCATGATTGATTAAGGCATTGGCCACTCAATCTCTAGACTCTCTCTCCACCCCAGAGGTCAAGCAGCTGAAAGTCCCAACCCTCTAATCATATGCTGGGTCTTTCTAGTGACCATTCCCCATCCTAAAACTATCTAGGGGTCCACCATGAGTCACCTCATTAGCATAATGAAAACACTGCTATCACTCAGGAAATTCAAAGGGTTTTTGAAGCTCTGTGTTAGGGACTGGGGACAAAGATCAAATTTATACTTTATTATACCACAGAGCCCAAGAATCTCCCCCTATATGCATTTATTCCTCTCAGTAGACCTTTAATGGAGGTAACAAATTGTCCACTTTTTGTAATATATATAGTATGATGATGTACTCTGTTTCTTACATACACATACATACAAGCTTATATAGATGCATATATAACTAGTCATCTTTTAATACGCCCAAGCATTGTATATTTATCAACTTTTCCAGATGATTCTGATCCACATCAGTACTTGAGATCATTGTGGTTTCCTATTTCCATAGTCTCCTCCCGCTGCTTTCTGCATTATAGCTCCTTAATTTTGTGCATTTCTTGTCCATTTTTCAGATTAAACAAATATACTTGAGAACTCTATGTCATTCACTACCAGATATTATTTTCACTTTAATTTTTCCATTTCTATTATAAAAGTGTAACTTTTCACAAATGAGGTGGGGAAAGAATATTTACCATTTTATTTTCTTTCAGATCTGGAATCAATGTGTGAAACCAAGTTATTATCGCTAAAGAAGGAAGTTTATGAAATAGAATCATGCCAGAGGGAGATGATGGGACTTACAAAGCATGGCCTTGAATACTCCAGTTTTAGAGATGTTTTGGAATATAGAAACCACTTTGAAAGACAAGTGGGATATCAAAATGGGCATTTCAACCAAGAAATATTCACTCATGAATACATGCCCACATCTATTCAACAGACATTCTTTACTCTACATCAAATAATTAACAGCGAAGAGAAACCATATGAATGTAAGAAATGTGGAAAGGTCTTTAGTCAGAATTCACAATTTCTTCAACATCAGAGGATTCATATTGGTGAAAAATCTTATGAATGTAAGGAGTGTGGGAAATTCTTTAGTTGTGGCTCACATGTTACTCGACATCTGAAAATTCATACCGGTGAAAAACCCTTTGAATGTAAAGAATGTGGAAAGGCCTTCAGCTGTAGCTCATACCTTTCTCAACATCAGAGAATTCATACCGGTAAGAAACCCTATGAATGTAAGGAATGTGGGAAGGCCTTTAGTTATTGCTCAAATCTTATTGACCATCAGAGAATTCACACTGGTGAAAAACCGTATGAATGTAAAGTATGTGGGAAAGCCTTTACTAAGAGCTCACAACTTTTTCAACATGTGAGAATTCATACAGGTGAGAAACCCTATGAATGTAAGGAATGTGGCAAAGCTTTTACTCAGAGCTCAAAGCTTGTACAGCATCAGAGAATTCATACAGGTGAGAAACCCTATGAGTGCAAAGAATGTGGCAAAGCCTTTAGTAGTGGCTCAGCACTTACTAATCATCAGAGAATTCACACTGGGGAGAAACCCTATGATTGTAAGGAATGTGGGAAGGCTTTTACTCAGAGCTCACAACTTCGTCAACATCAGAGAATTCATGCTGGTGAGAAACCTTTTGAATGTCTTGAATGTGGGAAGGCCTTTACTCAGAACTCACAGCTTTTTCAACATCAGAGAATTCATACAGATGAAAAACCATATGAATGTAATGAGTGTGGAAAGGCCTTTAATAAATGCTCAAACCTTACTCGACACCTCAGAATTCATACTGGTGAAAAGCCCTATAACTGTAAGGAATGTGGAAAGGCGTTTAGTAGTGGCTCAGATCTCATTCGTCATCAGGGAATTCATACTGATGAATAATAAAAACCAAAGTTCTTGTCACCTTCTTGATATTTTAAACAACAACAACAAAAATTCATGTGTGATAGTTACCCTCTTTCACTATTTTTTGTTTCTTAATTTTATTTTATATTTCTTTTTAATCCAAATATATTTTACTCTAAGTTATGAATTTGGATTCTAAATTGACATTTGCCTGTCCCTCTCCCTTACTTCCCCCACCCCATGTTGTACTAATGGCAGTTCAAAAATTTTTTCCTTTACTATTATTTTGTTCTACCTTCTTGGAGATAGATTATATTCCTGTTTATATTTGCTTGAGTCTCAACGCTATGCTTTCTTCTCTGATATATATATTTGTACTTATACCAACATCACACTGTTTAAATTGTGTGACCTTGTATTTTGTAATTCCTTGTAGAATTAATTACAATATAACCTTTTTTTGAAGTCACTGTTAGTCTTTTTGTTTCATTTCACAAATTTATATTTTTTTCTTATAAAACAGGATATAAGAAAACTAGAATTTAAAAAAACCAAGATTAATTGTAATCATACCAACTATAGATGATGACTCTCAAGTTGGTAGAGCAAATCCTACCAGACTTTGTTTTTAAAGAAAATGTAGTCATGGTACACATGTTGCACCTTCACCTGGTACACATGTGTTGGCTTTTATAATGCTACAAAATATGATTGCCATTTCAGTAAATATGGATTTTTATCTTTATTGATGTACTTAATGACTTTTTAAAATGACCTTATTTATTATTCATGTTATGGTTGCATCTAATTGTTTTCAGTTATAAAATCTTCCCTGACTAATATGACCCAAAATTTATCTTTGGATGCTTGGTTTTTTCCTTTTAAAACATCTATTTTAGTTGCTGAAATTATCCATATTTTCTCCTTTATAAACTGTTTTGTTTCTTTTCATCAACCCTAACCCTAAGCTCATACTAGAAAGGTAATTAACTACTGTTACTGGTATTTTTTATGCTTCCAGGTTTTTAAAACTTTTTACTTATATATGTTAGTGACATTTTATTTTTTATGTATTAGTAAATATAATCACGTTCTATGTATTGGTTTGTTGTGAGGATTCAATGAGTTAATAAAGTGTTTAGAAGTTTTCCTATCATATAGTAAATGTTTAGTGAAAGTTGTCCACTATTATCATTGATACACCCATTTTCATAATTATCGTCATTATTATTTGTGGAAAGGATTTTAACCATGTTGTTTACTTTTGTCTAAATCAAAGAGTTAATAATGAAAAAAGAGAAATGAGTGTAATGAACATAGGAAAGCTTTTCCCATCACTCATTATTCTACATGAAATTTCAAAAGGGAAAAAAAAAAAGTTTGCGTGGGTAGTCTACATTCAGACTTTATTTTCTATGCTGCACAAAGACTAATACCCTGTGGATACAATGTTGGGTAGTTGAAAGCACAGTCAAATAAGCAGGAAGAGATAAGAATATTTTTCCTAATAATTAGTTCCCAAAAAAGAAAATATACAGGGCACATTATTTGACCAGAATGGGGGAGACAGTAACAAAAGAATGGCCAGCAAATATCTGAATATTAATTTAGTGTCCCCTCTTGATTAACATGGGTTAAGGAACTAAAACCTTAATATACACATTATTTAAACGTGAATGAATATGAGAACACAATTGAAAAACCTGTGGGACTTCCCTGGTGGTCCAGTGGGTAAGACTCCGTGCTCCCAGTGCAGGGGCCCAGGGTTCAATTCCTGGTCAGGGAACTAGATCCCACATGCATGCTGCAACTAAGAGTCCACATGCCACAACTAAGAGTCTGCGTGCCGCAACTAAAGGTCCCGCATGCCACAACGAACATCCTGTGTGCCACAGCTAAGACCTGGCCCAGCCAAAATAAATAAATAAATATTAAAAAAAAAACCTGTGAGTGGCAGCCAAAGTTGTATTGGAAGTTTTATAACCCAGTATGCATGCATACATTAAAATACTAGACTTTTCCAGTAAGCGGCCTGAGATGACCTCTAAAAATGGTTTGCTATTCACTTGGCCCAGAAAACGCCACAAAATCATGCAAGTCAAGAGGTTCAAATCTTTGTGTTCACTTTAAGAACACTCGTGAAACTGCCCAGGCCATTAAGGGTATGCATATCCGAAAAGCCACCAAGTATCTGAAGGATGTCACTTTAAAGAAGCAATGTGTGCTATTCCATCGTTACAAAGGTGGAGGTGGTAGGTGTGCCCAGACCCAACACTGGGGCTGGATGCAGGGTCAGTGGCCCAAAAAGAGTGCTGAATTTTTACTGCACATGCTCAAAAATGCAGAGAGTAATGCTGAACTTAAGGGCTTAGATGTAGATTCTCTGGTCATTGAGCACATCCAGGTGAACAAAGCCCCCCAAGATGCGGCACAGGACTTACAGAGCTCATGGTCAGATCAACCCATACATGAGCTCTCCCTGCCACATTGAGGTGATCCTTACTGAAAAAGAGCAGATTGTTCCTAAACCAGAAGAGGAGGTTGCCCAGAAGAAAAAGATATGCCAGAAGAAACTGAAGAAACAAAAACTTATGGCCTGGGAATAAATGCCACAAAAAATAAATGCAAATAAAAGTAAAAAAAAATAAAAAATAAAATACTAGAAAGATCATTAATAAATAAAATCAATATAGAACCCAGGGAGATAAAACAAGCAAAAATATATCTAAAACGGGTAGAGAAAGGCATTATTAGTTATAAAATGCAGAAATAAATGACAGAAACAAATAAACAATCTAAAACAGAAAATTTATTTGACTGAAAAAGAGTAGACAAACTAGTGATTCAGGTGGGGGAGTACAGGTGACGAATGAACAGCACTGTGAATGAGTCATTGAAATGACTACATATTTAAATTTAAAAGGACACTATCTTTCTGGGTGATTAAAATTTTCTGGGATTAGTGGTGTTGTACAACTTTGTGAATATACTAAAAACCACTGAACAGTATACTTTAAAAGGGGGTTGAATATTACAGTATATGAATTTTATCTCAAAAAACTTAAGTTAGTACTATAGACGTTTTTATAATATATCTGAAAATCTGGACAAAGTGTCCTGATTTTTATAAAGAAATGGGATTGACTTGATATCAGAATTGACTAGAGAAGAAGTGTAAAATCTTAATAGACTCCTTTCCAAAAGGAACATTTTAAATTAAACCAAAAAATAAATGTCATGGAATTCCCTGGTGGTCCACTGGTTAGGACTCTGCTCTTCCACTGCTGGGGGCCAGGGTTCAATCCCTGGTTGGGGAACTAAGATCCCGCAAGCCAAAAATAAAAATAAAGTAAATTAAAAAAACAATGTCACACAGCTACACTAGAGACACCAAATTAGATATATTTATAGATGAAACTATGAAATGTTTTAGGAACTCTTCCAGGACATAGACTGAGGTAGCAAGTTACCTGTTTTTATGAATCTGTCATAATCCTAAAGATAAAACTTACTAGGAGAACACAAAAAGATAATATGCCCAAAATCAGTTATGAAAATATGCAATGTTAAAAATTAGCAAATCAAATCTAGTAATCTATTGAAAGGAGATAAATGTTTGTCACAATCTGAATTTTGGAACAAAACATTTCTAATAAATCCTTATTCAAACTTGTTACTCACTTTCTGAAACTTGGAAATCAAATTGATTTAGTTAACATAGTATTCCTTAGTATTTTAACTCAGGAACCAAATAGATTTGGATAGCAAGGCATTCTTGGAATACAACACAAGATAATTCACATGGAATTTCTAGAGTTTAAATAACTAAAGCACTGTAAATGAAAATATACTATCAAGCCTCAATATATTCTAGCTGCACCCTTCTTTTCTTATCAGTATTTGACAGAACAGGATATGTTTTACAAATAAACTTGAGTTATCCTACCTGCTGTAATATCATTCATTTATACCCTGCATTCATTCATTCATTTATTTATACCCTGTCTACTTGTCACTTGAAGAGTCTTTAAAACAGCTAATGAATCCAATCATTGCCATGCATTTAGTATGAGGATGTAGTGGGAGGTGGGAAGGAGGTTGTTAAAACAATCACAGAATTTCAACTCTCATGGCAATTTGAATATAGAGTATGAAAGTTGTTCATTCCCATGATAGCAAGAAAACCTGGACAAGATAAAAATCATACTTTCCTATGGGACTATCTAGGAGTGGTAATAGGGAGTTCCCTGGCGGTCCAGTGGCTAGTACTCCATGCTTCCACTGCAGGGGGCACAGGTCTGATCCCTGGTCAGGGAACTAAGATCCCACATGCCATGTGGCAAAAAAAAAAAAGTGGTAGAAGCAGGGAACTGAATTCCTGATAAAAATAAGCCCTTGATAGGTAAACAGATTGCTGCATGACTTTGCATTCTTGGATGCGGTGCATGGTATGGGTATGGATATGGATGGATGAAGGTGTAGGCCTGACAGATGAAGAAACTTTGCAGAGATAAAAAGAATTAGTAGAGCCTAAAGATACTTAGGACTTTTGGGATGGATAAGAATCTGGAAAAAACCCAAATGCAAAAGATTTTAAACAATACTATCAACCAACTTTGCCTAATTGACATTTATTTAATGGTACTCTCAATCAGCACAATACACTTGCTTCTCAATGACATAGAAAACACTAAGATAGACTACATGTTGAGCTATAAAATAAGATTCAGGTACTGTCAAAGGAATAACATACAGATTATATTCTTTAACACTGAGCTAAATAGAGTTAAATGGTTTTAACTTTAGGTGGGTGTATGATTCACCTAGAATTAATATTTGTGTATGGTATGAAACATAGATTAAGGTTCATTTTTTTCCCTCACATAAGCAGTCAGTTGTTCCAGCACTTCTTGTTAAAAAAGACTTTCATCTCTTCCATTGAGTTGCTTTGGTATTTTTATCAGAAATCAGTTGACCATATATGTACACCTTTATATTAGCAATGTACAATTGTAAAATGAAACAAAAATCAGTTTATAATAGTATCAAAAAGTATAAAATACTTAGGAATAAGTTTGACAAAAGATATGAAAGATCTTTATATGGAAAACTACAAAACATTGCCAAGGAAAAACACAAAATCTTTTTTGGGTGTGTGGCCACGCCACGCAGCTTGTGGGATCTTAGTTCCTGGCCAGATATTGAACCCAGCCCTGGCAGTGAAAGTGCTGAGTCCTAATCACTGGGTGGCCAGGGAATTCCCTCGATAAGATCTAAATAGATGGAGATACCATGGCTGTGGACTGGAAAACTCAATGTCTTTAATAAAATTTCCCCAAATTTATCTATAGATTCCAATGCCATCCTAGTCAAAATACCAGCTTGCTTTTTATTTTAAATTGATAGAAGTTTTCTAAAATTTGTATAGGAATCCAAAGACCTAGAACAGCCAAAATCGGTATTGAAAAAGAACAAATTGGAGGACTTGTATCTGATTTCAAGACTTGCTATAGAGCTATGATAAACCAATAAAGACTGTGGTGTTTGCAAAGGATAGACAAATAGGTCAGTGGAGTAGAATAAAAAGTTCAGAAATGGACCACAACAAACCCCAGAGTTCAACTTTTTCCTCCTAATTGTCATTAACGTTTGTGAGAAACACACCTGGGAAATGTTTAGTTAACTAAAATACATGAGTAAAAAGTAAAGTTTAGGAGATTATTGTAGGTAGTATTTGGGGTTAGGAGTTTTTCATGTCTGTAATATTAGATCCTGTAGAAAGTCTCTAGTTAGTCCTGCTCTGCAGAAAAATGCCTCTCACCAAAGATCTCATAAATCTTTCCTTCCTCTGTAACTTCTCCTCCAGTCATATCTTATGAGAGACTGAATTATGGTAATGTTTACAAGAATAAGTGATATACATTAAATTGCATCATTAAAAACGTTTGAGAAAACCAGTTATTTTTAGTCTAAGGAAGAAAAATCTCCAAGAATTGAAGACTTAAAAAAGACAGAAAATGCCTCTGGAATTTCAGTTCAGCACTGGCTTTGATTCTAGTCCTGTTTTAATATTTGAATAGGTACTGTCAGAAATAGAACTTTTCTTTTTTCCTTACATGTATACACTTTTAATATATCTTTTATTATATTCCTCTATAAAAATTACAAGAGTAATATATTTTAGCCACAACTAGTAAAAAATGAAAAAACATATAAATAATATCTGCATCCACCCCAATTCTTTCAGACCTATGTACAATTTCAACAAAGCTTATTTACCTTTTCACACCTTTCTCCTTGCTCCTATCAACATTACACACATATCTGATTTGTCTTTGTTCAAATTTTTTTTTAATTTTTTAAAAATTTATTTATTTTTGGCTGTGTTGGGTCTTCGTGGCTGCACGCAGGCTTTCTCTAGTTGTGGCAAGCAGGGGCTACTCTTCGTTGCGGTGCACAGGCTTCTCATTGCGGTGGCTTCTCTCGTTGCGGAGCACGGGCTCTAGAGCGCAGGCTCAGTAGTTGTGGCGCACGGGCTTAGTTGCTCCGTGGCATGTGGGATCTTCCTGGACCAGGGATGGAACCCATGTCCCCTGCATTGGCAGGCAGGTTCTTATCCACTGCACCACCAGGGAAGCCCTCAAATTTTTTAATGGCATCAGGCTATGCACTATTTTCTCTAACTTGCTTTGCTCAAGCAAGTCTAACTTGTACATTCCCCCAGATCAATAAGTATAATCTTACTCTTTCTAAGATTACGTTGCACATTATATTCTTGCTGTTGGTTATTTGTGCCTTTTCTTTTTCACTTGATTAGTCTTTGTGGTTTATTACTCTTTTGAAAGAACGATTTTTTGCTTTCTTGATACTCTCTATTGTGTGGACGTTTCCAATTTTATGTATTTTTCTATTTTTGGGTTTAATTTGCTGTAAAATTCTTATATCATTGATTTTCACCATTTCTTCTTTTCTAATATGTGTATTTACAACTACAAATTTCCCTATAAACTTTACCTCATCCCATTAAGTTTCTTAAATTTTATTTTTATTATAATTTAAATAATTTTATAAATTCAACCATAAAATTTTCTTTGATCTGTGTTTTTAAAAAACTCTTTATCTTGAAACACTTATAGATTCACATTAAGTTGCAAATACACATATAGGGAGATCCCATGTACTCTTCACTCATTTTCCCTCAAAGGTAATGTTTTGCATAACTATAGTACAATAGCAAAACCATGAAATTGACATTGGTACAATCGACAAAATTTAACCAGTTTTCACCAGTTTTATATGCACTCATTTCTATGTGTATAGTAATAGTTCTATATAATTTTATCAAGGGTGTAAGTTTCATGTAGCCACGATATACAAAACTGTTTAATCCCCACAAGGCTACCTTATGCTACCACTTCATAGCCACACCCACCCCTTCCCACATCCTTAAGCCCTGGTAACCATTAATCTGTTTGCCATTTCAATAATTTTCTAAATTTCAATAATGTTATATAAATGGAATCATATAGCATGTAATCTTTTTGTGATTGGCTTTTTATTCCCTCAGCATAATTGCCTTGAGAGCCATCCAAGTTGTTGCATGTACCAGTTTGTTCCTTTTTATTGCTGAGTGTTATTCCATGGCATGAATGTACTGCAATTTTTAAACTATTCTTCCATTTGAGGACATTTGGATTATCCCATTTGTTTGTCATTACTATTTTCCTCTTTCTTGAATTATCCTGGATAAAGAGCAACTTTTTATTTTTCTACTTCCTATCTCTTTTAGCTTGTTAGTTATGAAATTTTGACTCTTTTTCAATGGTTACCATAGAAAACACAGCATGCATCCTTGGCTTAATGAAATCTATTATACATTAGTGCTTTTATGTCTCCTCACAGCATAGAACATTACTTTCTTTTTATTTACTCACACATGCTTTTTTGTGATATTGGTATATTCTTTGATTTTCTACAAATTAAAAACCCTATGAGATATTACTATTATTTTATACATTTCAATATTCACTTAGATTTACTGATGTATTTACCTTTTTCGTTGCTCATTTATTCCTGCATCTCTGTGCTTCTCTCTGGTCTCTCTCTGTCTCTTTTTTTTTTTTCTTTCACATTTTGGCCGTGCCACGCAGAACGTGGGATCTTAGTTCCCTGACCGGGGATCGAACTGGTGTCCCCTGACGCGGAAGCGCGAGTGTTAACCACTGGACTGCCAGGGAAGTCCCCTTTCTCTGGTCTCATGTTCCTTCTGCTGAAGAACTCCTTTAGTATATTGTTTTATTGGATTTCTGCTAATGATGAATTCTTTGGAGGGGTTTTGGGGGTTTGGGGAGTCTTTTTATTTTGCCTCCATTTAAAATACTTTTTTGTCATGCAAAACTTTAAAAACACACAAAAGTAGAGAGACTAATATGTTTGCTGTGTAGCCATCACCCAGATTCAACTATTATCAACTCATTGCCAATCTTGTTTTATCTATTCCCCTACCCACTCAACCCCTTCCCCAATTATCTGAAGCAGATTTCAGACAGATTTAATTTTTCTTATAAATATTTCCATAAATATTTTTAAACATAAGAACTATTTTTTGAATGACATAATCATAATATCACTATCATACCTAAATATTAACAGTAATTCCTTTATATAATCACATGTCCAGTGAGGGTCCAAATTTTCCTGATTGGTTCCTTTTTTTTTTTTTTTTTTTACCAGTTTGTTCAAATCAGGAAATCAGGATCCAGAGAATTCCATACATTGCAACTAGTTGGTTTGTTTTCTAATCTTTTAAAAAAGATTTCCCCCTCCCTTTCTTTTTTCTTGCAACTCTTTATTCATGAAAACCAGGTAATTTGTTCAGGACTTTCCCAAAGTATGAAATTTGTTGACTCTGTTCCCTTGGTTTCATCTCATGCTCCTCTGTCCCTGGTAATTCTTAAAAACTGAAGAGCTAAAGCCTTAATCAGATTTTGGTTTAATGTTTTTTTGTTGTTGTTGTTTTGTTTTGGCTGTGCTGCGTGGCTTGTGGGATCTTAGTTCCCCAACCAGGAATTGAACCCAGGCCCTTGGCAGTGAAAGCGTGGAGTCCTAACCACTGGACCACCAGGGAATTCCCTAGAATGCTAGAATGCATTATTGACCCCCAAATTCTTCACACTTCCCTGAATCCACCCATGTTTCCATTATCTCTTGCTGCATAATATATCACCCCCAAATTTGGTGGTTTAAAGCAATCATCATTAATTATTATCTCATGGTTTTGTGGTTGACTAGAGCTTAGCTAGGCAGTCCTCTCTCAGGTCCTTTCATGCATTTGCAGTCAGATAGTGGCTCATATTTGCTTTCACTTTAAAGTATTTTATTTATTTATTTATTATTTATTTAGTTGCATTGGGTCTTCGTCGCTGCGAGGGCTTTCTCTAGTTGCAGTGAGCGGGGGCTATTCTTCGTTGCAGTGTGTGGGCTTCTCAATGCAGTGGCTTCTCTTGTTGCAGAGCACGGGCTCTAGGCGCACACGGGCTTCAGTAGTTGTGGCACGCGGGCTCAGTAGTTGTGGTGCACGGGCTTAGTTGCTCCGCGGCATGTGGGATCTTCCTGGACCGTACTGCGGCAGGCGGGTTCTTAACCACTGCGCCACCAGGGAAGCCGTTGCTTTCACTTTAGATTTTTCTTATTTTAATGCAACATGAAGTGGTCATCTGTAGAGTCAGTTCATTCTTGATACTTTGTGATTCTCAATTTGTAGAACTATTTCTACTTTATCCTTCATTTTACCTTCCCAAGAATTTTCAATAACTGTTCACTTCTTGCCTTTACTTCTTTATACTTTTCTTCCCATTGAGTGATCACATTTTTCATCACCTAGATTTCAACATCTTTCTTTTCAAGTTTCAACTTTAGTCTTTCAGTTCTTCCATGTTTCAGAACCACTTATTGATTGTGTTCATGAGCTGTACAATAATCTGTTTCATTATAACCTACAAATTGTTCTCTTTCATCCTCTGTTAACCAAATTTTCAGAAAAGGAGACCTGATTAAAAGGAAGAGGTGTTTATTTGGGGTTTGTTAGGACTGCAGCCAAGGAGATACAGATTTAAGAAGCACCTAAACTGTGTTCCGCTGGGCTACAAAATGGAGGAAGCTTATAAAGGCAAAAAACCACAAGTTTACATAAATTGCTTTTCAAGAGTTAGGATTGGAGCTGCCACGAAAAGAGTGCTTGTTAAGCAAGGATTGGTTGGGGTTCAAAATGATTACACAGTTTCAAAGTTACATAGCCACACAAATATAAAGTTATAGCTAGCAGCTGCTAGCAGATATTGTTTTGAAAACTTGGCTGATGGTGTCCTTGAGTTTGATATAGTTCAAAAAATTCAAGCTCTCAGTGATGCAGGAATATGTCTGAAACCACGTCCACAGTGGCCACATATGCCTCCCACTCCCCCACTCCCCCACTCCCCCACTCCCCCACTCCTGTATTTGCCCCTCCCCTCCACTGCTAACCACTAGTTTGTTCTCTATATCTGTGAGTCTGCTTCTTTTTTGTTATATTCACTAGTTTGTTGTATTTTTTAGATTCCACATGTAAATGACATCATGCAGTATTTATCTTTCTCTGTCTGACTTATCTTACTTAGCATAATTCCCACAAGTCCACCCATGTTGCTGCAAATGGCAAAATTTTGCTCTTTTTTTATGGCTGAGTAAAATTCCATTGTATATATATACCACATCTTCTTTATCCATTCATCTGTTAATGGACACTTAGGTTGCTTCCATGTCTTGGCTATTGTACATAGTGCTGCTGCTACTGACCAGGGTTCTTGGACTCTTTAATCAATAGAAATTGATAAGAGGCCAGATGAGAAATGCAGCAAGGCTTTATTGGGACTTGCGCTACAGCACAAGGGAGCAAGAACAAGTAACAGACGTCCTTGCCCGATCCTCGAGGAGGGGCAGCTGGTCCCTTAAATGCGTGAGAGTAGGAGCCAATCAGTGGGTTGGGCCATGTTCAGGGATCATTTGCTCCCAGCACCTCAGGGTTTTGGCCTTTTTGTATCTTATTGTTCATAATTGCTCTGACTCTGCATGTGTGCAGTTATTTTTAGTCTCTTATAGTTTCCTTTGTATTTTGTTGCTGGAAGAGACATTTGTCCAGGTGCAAGCACTCCAGTATAGGGTCCCAGGTCCCAGGTGCCAGCCTGTCTCACTGCTATGAACATTGGGGTGCATGTATCTTTTCAAATTAGAGGGTTTTTTTTTTTCAGATATATACCCAGGAGTGGGATCATATGGTAACTCTATTTTTAGTTTAAGGAACCTCCGTACTCTTTTCCAAAGTGGCTGCACCAATTTACATTCCCACCAACAGTGTAGGAGGATTTCCTTTTCTCTGCACCCTCTCTAGCATTTATTACTTGTAGACTTTTTGGGGATGGCCATTCTGATCGGTGTGAGGTGATACCTCATTGTAGTTTTGATTTGCATTTCTCTAATAATCAGCGATGCTGAGTACCTTTTCATATGCCTGTTGGGCATCTGTATGTTCTCCTGAATTCTGTGCTGGGTTTGACAATGAAAGCTCATGTTGAGTGCTACACATGGTATGGGAGGATTTCTGGGTAATTTTCTTAAAAGCAAGATTCCTGAGTTCATTTGCTTCCCTCTATTGCTATTCCTTCATTTTTCTTCTTTTCTCTCCTCTTCTCATTTGTAGTTGACTTGTTTCCCAAAGTTTGAGACTTTCTAGTATTCCAATCTTTACCTTTTCCAGGCTCAGAATTAGAACCACTGTCACTCTCTGCTTGTAACAGGGCAAAACAAGAAGCAGTAGTGGGAACAGAACTAAATACCACTGAGGCTATTGTAAAGATTTTTCTTTTAAAATACTTGTGTCAAGAATAAGTCCTCATTCATGAATGAAAGCTAGATTTCACCTGTAGACTCCTAACTGATGCTCCAAAACATATTCGCACAAAGTACATAGAGAAAGATAGAGTGCTGGGTGAGATCTAACTCAAGCAGAGTAGCGGCTTCAAAAACTGGAGGGTCCCATGAACTGGCAGTGTCTCTAGGTCACAGCCACAGCTCAGGCACATGGGCCTGGGGTCTGGCACTGGTCTCTCATGTCGAATCCCCATCCACCTGCCCTGGGCACAGCAGAGTGGCCACATCACTTCAGGGGCTCCAGAGTGCGTGCCCACCTATATTGCCTTTTGTGACCTACCCTTGGAAGTCATATACTATCATTTCCAACCAGAGGCTCAACTATTTCAAGGAGAGGGACCATTGAATTTCTCTTCTTCTCAAGTCATATTGAAAGAATATGTGAGATAGGGAGATCTTATTGCGACTACTTGGGAAAAAAACAATCAGTCACAACACTCTTGCCTTGAGTGCACTATATGCAAGATATAGTTTCCCTGCCCTTTATTTTGGATTTGGCCATGTGAGTTGCTTTGGATAATGTGCACATTCTGAGCCTAGGCCTTAAGAGGTTTTGTATATTTCCACTTTCCCTCTTCATTATTAGCCACTGCCATGAGAAATATGTGCCCTGGCTACCTTACTGTCCAGAGACAATGAGAGCTGCCCCAGTCAAATCACCTCAGCTTAACGCATGGAGGAAAAGCTAACCCCCAGCCAACCTGCAGATGTGTGAATGACTATAAATGCTTGTTGTTTTAAACCAACTTTCTCACATTTCTTTTTTTTAAAATTAATTTATTGTTTGGCTGCGCTGGGTCTTAGTTGCGGTACACGGGATCTTCGTTGCCACATGCGGGATTTTTAGTTGTAGCATGTGGGATCTTTAGTTGCGGCATGAGGGATCTAGTTCCCTGACCAGGGATGGAACCCAGGCCCCTTGCATTGGGAGTGCAGAGTCTTAACCACTGGACCACCAGGGAAGTCCCACATCTCTTTTTCATGGTGAACTTAAGGAAGTTCTTTTTGGCTTTTTTGATTGACTCCAGTTAGCCATAATACCCTAATTGTGCAGAATAATCTTTATCAATTATTATCACTTTGGACCCAACACTCAAGAGGCTAAAAAGAAAACAGCTTCATTTTTGTCTCTCATTGTCTCTTTAAACATGCTCAGTGGAGCTAGATCTTCTTTGAACCTCTTAAAATTTAATTAGAGATCATGATTTTTCTGATCACTCCTACTTACTACAAATGGCTTCAGCTCAGTAATATAAATATGCAGTCTTCATGGCAGATTGAAAATTAAAACTTCTTCTTCTGCTTTGATCTGCTTGCAGTTTATGGCAAATAGTATTTTCCAAAAATGGCTGTGACTATATTTTTGTTTCCACGTGGTCTTCCAGAACCTTGCCACTTTCCCATCAGGAAGTGGAGTCCATGTTCCCTCCTTTTGAATCTGGATGGGCTTTTAAAACTGTAAGTGGAAATGATGTTATGTGATTCTGAGGCTAGACATAAAAGGTGGTACAACTTCCATCTGGATCTTTCTTGGGACTCTCGCCTTGAGAACCTTGAGCTGCAACGTAAGATGTCTTAGGCTACCATGCTATTAAGAAGCTTAAACTACCCTACACAGAAATACCACCTGGAGAAACTCTGAGATTACATGAAATAAGAGATGTCCAGCCAGCTCCCAGTTGCTCCTGGAACTTCACACTGTTCCATGTTCAGCTATCATGAAAAATCTGAGCCAGAGCTGTCCAGATAGGCTGTTTCTGAATTCCTGACCCAGAGAAACCATGAAAGATAATAAATAAATGGTTGCTGTTGTTTGAAACCATTAAACTTGAGAGACTGGATATACAAACACAATACCAGATCGTATACGACAACAGAACTCTGACCCACAAACTCTGCAGTAAACAGCTGGTTTCCAACCAGAAAACCAAACTACAACTTTGGCAGCAATCAGCCCAGAACAGTCAGAACTTGGTCAATACCAGCTTCCCTATTTTTTGCCTCTGCTTCCAACTCAGAACCAACCAGAGAAAGCCAAACCATCACCCCCAAACCAATCACATAATTTGCACTGCTTGTAGTTGGCCCACCTCCAGCTTCTCTATGCCAATAACCTCCATTCAGAATATACCTGAAGCCTTCCCTTTTTTCACTATAAAGCTTTGCCACTCCCCTGCCTGCCTTTGAGTCTCTGCCAAACACAGGTGACCGTGGCCTGTAATACCAGTCATTTGAAACAACCTAACGATAAAGAGAAACATTAATTACATAAGTGGCATGTAGAATTTACAGAATATTGTGGAAAACCCCTTAATGTTCAATATACATGTGATTTAAAAAGTAGGTTAAGAAAATACAAATATTTATGTGAAAGGATACTAGTTTAAATATAGCTATGTCTAAATACAGAAATTACTGTTTGTTTGTTTATTTATTTATTCATTCCTGGTTGTAGACGGTGGGAGGAGGCACCCGTGTGGTTTTGCGTTTGTATGTCCAGTCCTAGCAAGGTGGATGATCCCACGTGAGACTTCGAGTTCACCTGTGCCGGCCTCGCCACGCCCCCATCGCGCCTTGGGGAGGGGCTTGGAGAGCGCCCCAACCTGCGCAAGGTCTTCTGGGAGATGTGGTCCCGTCGCCTGGCCGCCTCTACTGCTTGCCCACGGGCACCACCGGCTGGGCCTTCTGGGTCTCCGGCGCGGGTAGGTCGCGCTGGTTCCGTGGAACAGCGGCTGGTGAAGGCCCCGTGGCGACCTCCATGCCCAAGACCTCCGGGCCTAAAGAGGTGAGTCCCCTCGCTGGCTGAGGACAGCAGGAATAGCCAGGGGTCCCCGGGTCCTGCGAAGGGGGAACGTGAAAACCGAAAGTCCGGTAGTCTCGGGGTCCGAGGGGCGACGCAGGGGCTTCTTGGTTTTATTGACGTGGGGGTAGATGGCTGCGACTACCATTTACCCCCATCTACTACCAACAAGGGGATGGCGTGTCGCCTTGTTGGTGGGCCTCCCGGCATCCTTGGGTTGGGGGTTGGAGGCAGGGGTCCTTGGATTTAGGGGACAGCCCATGACGGGCATTTTGGTTTGGGAGGCTCCGCTGGTGCATTGCAACCCCGGGTTGGTGGGGACAGGACAGTGAGGCAGGGTCCAGGGATTTGAGGGTGTCGACTGAAAACAAAAAGCACAGCCTAAAAGTTGAGAATTATGTTTTATTTGGTGAACTTTCTGAGGACTTAAGACCAGGACGCAGCCTCGTAGATAGCTCTAAGGCAGGGGTCCCCAACCCCCGGGCCACCACCGGGTACCGGTCCGCAGCCTGTTAGGAGACAGGCCGCACAGCAGGAGGTGAGCAGCCGGCGAGGCAGAGAAGCTTTCTATGCCACTCCCCATCGTTCCCTCTCTCGCATTACCGCCCGAACCATGTCCGTCCCCCAGCCCCGCCACCGTGGAAAAATTGTCTTCCACGAAAGTGGTCCCTGGTGCCAAAAAGGTTGGAGACCGCTGCTCTAAGGGACTGCTCTGAAGAGGTAAGGGGGAAGCCAGGATATATAGGAGGTTTGCAACAAAAACGGGGCAGTCGGAACATCAAAAGATTACTGTTAATTAGGAAAAAACCAGACATCTCAAGTTAATGAATTTAGCGCTTTTCTGTGTATGGGAAGATGCGAGAGTCTGGGCTCATTGAAATCATTCTTTTGATATGCACCTTAGCTATCTAGGGCCAGTATCCTGCTTTTCTCCATCCTGAATCCCCTCAGGGTTCACAGTTGGGGCGGCTGCAGTGGGTACTGGCTTGCTGGCCACAACATCCTTTGTTTACTGATATGGCAGGCAGCATTCTTAGTCCACTGGGGGAGCATATTGAGGCTGTATGTTCTGAGGTGTTTGTCTGGGCAGCTAGATCTGTGCATGCTTGGGTTTGGGAGATGTGGGGAGGAATTAGGAAGTGGGTGCCCCTGGGTTTGGGATATAGTGAGGGTCATGAGTCTTGGTCTTTATGGTGACAAGATGTTCTGACATCCCTTAGTTTGGAGGTGACTTGGACTTTGAGGAGGGGGGCCAGAGTCTTGGATCCCCCCTTTTGTTGTAGATGCTCCTGTGAGGCCACCTTCACCTCTGACTCAGAGGGCTTTTTCTATAAGTGAGCCAAGGGGTGTGTTATCAGAGGGATGGACAGATTGTGCTAGCCACCGGGGTGGGCTGTTCCCCCAGCCAGGCCCTCTGTGAATTGCCAAAGGCCTGCTGCCACTTTGCATCTGAGAAACCCCAGAGCTTAAAGTGGTCAGCAGCTTCTCTAAGCTCCCAGGACAGTTATCTGCAAAAGAGAATTCTCCACACTGTTGGCCAGTGAGGGCTGTAGGGGAGTTGTATTTCCTTTGTTGTCTCTTTGGAAGTTATAGTTCCAGGTTTTAAAGGTGGAGGTGTCCCAGTTGTGAATTTGGTATCACAGGTGACTCGTAAGTCACAGGCCTGGCTGTATCTCTGCAAAGCCTGTCTGAGTGCAGAGGTTGCGGGATGAACATGCTCTACATTCTCGTTGGTCTTTCAGGTCAAGGTTGGCTCATGGCTCTTTTATTTTCCTTTAGGTAAGGGTGGATCTGCAGAGACTGAGTATGAGGATTTCTGGCATGTGACTCAGTCCTCATTGCTCCTGGCTCCCCGTTCTGCCCTCTTTGGAATCTGCTGGCCCTGAGAGATCTGTGAAAAGAGGAGAAAATGGCCCCAGGGTTCCTGGCAGCAAGACCCTCAGTGAGTGATTTTTAACCTCTTTCATGCAGTAATCCCTGTCCCCAGTTAGATGACATGTTTGTTCACTGCCTCGAAGTGCCCACCAGGGCTCTAAGACAAACATGAAACGTGGCCCAGCTTTGGGAAACTCCGGAGGAAAGCCCACTCTCTCTCCTCAATTTACCTCCCCCCCTTGACCCCATTGGTATCAGAGCTCTTGGCACACCTTAACCTTTGCCCCTACTTTTCATTAATTTAGTCCACAAATGGTTCAGCCTCTCTTCCACATGCCCTGGTGTGTACTGTGTACATTGCGAAGTATTGTCTTTTCTTGAGGGCTTGTAGGCCTTGTTGAGGTGGTTTGTTTGTTTTCCTTACTGCAATGGATTTTAAAATTTAAGTGGTATTAAATTAACAAGAATTGCAAGAATAGTACAAATTACACCTGTATACCCTTCATTCACATTCATCAATTGTCAACTTTTTGCCTGTTGCTTTATCATTCCATCTCTATATGTATATTTGTCATTTTCTGAATCATTTGAGAGTAAGTTGCAGACATCGTCTTTTACCCCTAATTACTTCGGAATGCTTCTCCTAAAAACAAAAGACAGTCCCTTAAATAGCCATAGTATAATTCAGGGAATTTAATATTGATACAGTACTATTGTCTAATCTCCAATTTATAATAATAAAAATTTGCCAGTTGCCCTAATAAGTTTCTTTATGCCCCACACCCCCTGCCCTTACCTGTCTTTAGTCTTCTTTAATCTGGAGTACTTTCTTAACATTTCTGTCTTTATTGATCTTGACATTTTTGAAAAGTACAGGCTTGTTATTTTAAATGTTCCTCAAATTGGATTTGTCTTTTGGTTCTTCATGATTAGATTAAGATTACACACTTCTGGCAGGAGTAACACAGAAGTGATGTGTCCTCAATTTGTCATATCAGTTGGCACAGAACATTGATTTGTTTCATTATGATACTAACTTTGATCACTTAATGTTGAGTCTGCCAGGTTTCTCCACTGTAACTTTTCTATTTGAGGATTGGAGAGGAAGGGAACAGATCTCTTAAGCTGGATGTCACTATCATGTGGAAGGCATATCGAAATGGGGACAGAGAGGGAATAGAATCTTATGTAGAAGATGGCCACAGTGGTCCAGATAAAAGCTGATTATGTCCTGGACCAGGGTGATCACAGTGAAGATGGAATGAAACAAAAATATTCAAGAGTTAATGGTGGGGTGGCAGTGGGGGAGAACTTCCCTGGTGGTTCAGTGGTTAAGACTCCATGCTCCCAATGCAGGGGGCCCGGGTTCGATCCCTGCTCAGGGAGCTGGATCCCGCATGCCACAACTAAGAGTTCACATGCCACAGCTAAAGATACCACATGCTGCAACTAAGACCCTCTGCAGCCTAAATAAATAAATATTAAAAAAAAAAAGAGTATGGGGGGAATAAAATCAATGAGATTAGGTATTTAATTGAGGGAGGTGTCAACTATAGATTTCTGAGTTTTGCAACTACATGCATGGTGGTGTGATTTTCTGAGATCGGAAATAGAGGGGTTACCAGATATTGGCGGTTATGTGTGGAAATGGGGAATCAGGAAGTGTGCCAGAATCCCAGAAAGAAACAGATAACACACTTATAAGGAATGATCAAAGAAACTTTCATGAAGGGAGTATTTGTAAGTTTCAGAGACCATTGTGGGATGGTTTCAGCATCCCTGGATTAGCAACATAATGGAGCCCTTACCACCACAGGCTGAAATGGTTAGGAAAGAAAGCAGTTCCTGGAACCTGGTTTCTTCTTTGACCCTTTGGTTATTTGGGAGTATGTTGTTTAATTTACACATATTTGTGATTTTCCTAAATTTTTTCCTGTTATTGATTTCTAATTTCATTCCATTGTATTCAAAGAACATAAACTTTATATTATTTCTGTAATTTTAAATTTATTAAGATTTGTTTTATGACCTAGCATATGTTCTATCCTGGAGAATGTTCCATGTGCTTGAAAGTTCCAATATTACTGAAAAATATATGTATTCTGTTGTTGTTAGCTGGAGTGTTCTATACATGTCTGTTAGGTCTAGTTGGTTTATAGTTTTTTTTCAAGTCTTCTATGTCCTTGTTGATCTTCTATTTAGTCGTTCTATCTATTATTGAAGTTGGAGTATCAAAGTCTCCAACTGTTATTGTTGAATTATCTATTTCTCTCTTCATTTCTGTCAGTTTTTGTTTCATGTATTGTAGTGCTCTGTTACTAGATGCACTACATTTTTATAAACATTATATCTTCCTGATGGATTGACTCTTTTATCATTATAAAATGTCCCTCTTTATCTCTAGTAACATTTTTTGTTTAAAGTATGTTTTGTCAGATATTTGTATAGCCACTCTAGCTTGCTGTGATTGCTGTTTGCATGCTATGTATATCTTTTTTCACCTTTTAACTTATAATCAGTTTGTATCTTTGAATCTAAAGGGTGTCTTCTGTAGATAGCAACTAGTTGAATCATGTTTTTTTTTTTAATCTAGTCTGATAATCTCTGCCTTTAGATTGGATTTATGGGAAGCCATTGATTTATCATTTCATTTCTAAACAAAGAAGTACTTTCTACCAACTTGCAGAAAGTATATACTAATAAGTAATTGTTTTCCTTTAAAAATTACCCATTGAAAAACTCTTTGCACATTCTATAAAACTGGCCTGTATTCTTCAAAATGTTAGTGTTATAAAAGACAAAGAAAAGCAGAGGAACTGTCTAGATTAAAGGGCACTAAAGATACATGACAGTAAATTGCAGAACTTGCAATTTACTGAACTGAGTCTTCTCTCAGGTTAGAATATTTTATAAAGGACATCATTAGGATAACTAGAAATGGAATATTTTTGATTGATGGAATGCTTTTTTATGTAATCTGTGACATTTCCTGAATTTGATATTTGCACTGTGGTTATGTAAGAGAATAGCCTTATTCTTAGGAAATATACACTGAAAGAATATGGGGCAAAGGGGCATGATGTACATCTCCTACTCTTAAATGGTTCAGAAAAAAATTATGTGTGTGTATTTGTGCAGAGAGAGAGTGAGAATGGTAAAGCAAATGTGGCAAAATGTTTTAACAAAAAGGTGATTCTGGGTGAAGGGTATATGGGAGTTTTTTATGTTATTCTTGTGACTTTACTATAAGTTGAAATTACTTTCAAATGAGGTTTTTAAAAAGCTGTTTGAAAATGATGGTGCATTTCGTTGATAGAATACTATGCAACCATAATGAAGGAGGAAGAAGCCTTTTAAGTACTAGTATGGAATGTCCTTCTGAATCTATTTAGGAAATCTTGATTGTGGTGGTAGTTACACAATATAGATGTTTGTCAAAACTCATCAAACTGTACCCTGAAAATGGGAGCATTTTACTGTGTATAAAGTATACCTCAAAGTTAATTTTAAAATACAACTCTATAGTTAGGGGAAAAAATTGCAAACCAGTGTGCATAGTATGCTATTGTTTGTATGAAGAAGAGAAAAAAAGGATATGTGACTTTTTCTTGAACATATGCATATTTAAGGATGGATGCATAAAAAGTGTTTAACTTTTAACAGAAATATTTAAACTTAAATGCATATTACTAAGCTGAAAGAAGCCATTTAGAAAAGGTTACATGTTGTATGATTCCAACCATATGACATTCCGGAAATGGCAAAACTATGGAGACAGTAAAAACATCAGTGGTTGCCAGGGGTGGCTGGGAGAGGGAGAGATGAATAGGCAGAGGATTTTTAGAGCAGGGAAAATACTCTGTATAAAAGTATAATAGTGAATACCTGTTATTATAAATGTGTCCAGATCCATTGACTGTACAGGAGTGAACCCTAATTTAAACTAAGGACTTTGGGTGATTATAATGTGTCAGTGTAGGTTCATCAGTTGTACCAAATGTACCATTCTGGTGGGGGGGGGTGTTGATAATGTGGGAGGTTGTGCAATCTGGGGAAGGTTGTGGGGCAGGGGTTTTATGGGAAATCTCTGTACCTTCCCCTCAATTCTGTTGTGAACCTAAAACTGCTCCAGAAAATAGTCTTTTTTTTTTTTTTTTTTTTTTTTTAAGTTTAACAGAGGTTGTGTCCAGGGAGGAGAGATGGGGAGAGGGAGACTTTTGTCACTATATGTATTTTTACACATATAAACATATGCACATTGTAATACTTTTTCAAAAATAAAAATAAAAATTCTTGGAAAAGAAAAGCTATTTGAACAGAAAGGAGTTTAGGAAAGTGATCGTTTTAGACAACAAATTTACAAAAATAAAGAGTGTTTTTATAATAACCGTAACTGATTGGGAAATTAAATGAAGGGGGACAGATTCACAAAAGCAACAAGAATATCAAACACATTGCTTTGAACCTAAGAAAGAACATGCAGGATCTTTAAGAAGAAGGTAACAAACTCTCTAAGGGACAAGAACATTACCCATTGTTCTTAGATTTTAATAAGTGATTTAAAGTTCCACATGTATTTGGAGCAACATGAAATGGTTTTAAATTAAGAATCTTATAGAAAAATAGATGTTCCAGAACTTGCGGGAAAATACATGTATATAACACACGCACGAACTTTTATCAGTGTCAAGAATATGCTGTTTGTAAAATACATGAACATTTAGTAAGCTCTAAATTTACCACTCTCTGTGTGTTGTAGATTTTAGATCTAGATATCTTTTTTTACTGAGTTAGAAGTGCAAAGGAAATGTGCGAAATTTATGACACCCTTTAAGGTAGCAGTAGAAATACAATCTAGTGTATAAATCAAGAAGTGGTGGACTGTTCAGGGACCTTTGGCATTTTTCAGAGTTTTTAATTTTTAAAGGCTTTTATTGTAAATGTTAACGAACACAAGGTAATCAGAGAATTTTTGGAAGCTCTAGAAAAGACAGAAAAAGAAACTCATAATTCCACCAGTTTTCAATAAAAAAATAGAAAGTAGAAAGTGAAATGTCCCCCATTTATCCAAAGGTAACCATTGTAAACAACTTGTTCTCTCTCTCCAGAAATTTTTTTTGCATTTGCTCCTAAACCCACACGGTACTGTGCATATGGTTTCTAAAATGAAAATATTAATCTGCAGTTTGCATTTTTTTCTCCAAACATTGTAACATGGACCTCTTTCTAAGGTAATCTATAATGTTATCTTCTCTTTAAAGACGTTTTAAAAACTGGGTGTTATTGCATGACTTTGCTAATTAGAGTTTTTTAGAATCACCATAACTTATTAAATTTTTGCAAAAACTTTTAAAAGTGAAATGTAAATTACATGCAATAAATTGCACAAATCTTAAGTACATCTTGGTGAATTTTTACATATATATACACAGCAATGAAATCACCAACCAAGTAAATATACAGAATATTTCTGTCACCTTATAAAGTTCCCTTTGTTCTCCCTCCCAGTCAGTTTCCCCCATAGGCAACCACTATTTCTGATTAGTTTTGCCTGTTCTATAACTGCATAAATACAGTTTGTACTCCCTTCACTCAGCATAATATCTCTGAAATTCATCCAGCTGTCACCTTAACATTTTGTTATGTCACTTCTTATTCTGTAGTTTATATTTGTTTAAAAACAAAATAGCATAATATTTTGCTTGTTAAACATATTGCTTGTTGTAAATAGAAAAGTACAATTGGATATAGAGTTGAACGTGGAATTATCCTGTGTCCAATTTCCCTTCCAATGCACTGAGAATCATTTACATCTATGTAAAATACTCATACTTTAAAAAAAAAAATTTACAAAAGTAAATCTTAACGCAATTTGGCTGCTTTCTCTGTAAAGTTACTCTAAAGTTGCCTTTCTTTGTCAGTATATACAGAACTGCCTCATTCTTTAGCAGATATTCAGTATTGTGTGGTCCAGTGTGGATGTACTTTCAGATAAGTGAAAGTTTTTCAATATTACAAATGTAACTACAATAAATATCTCTGCACTCATATCTTCATGCTCTTGTGCAAGTCTGACATGTAGAATGGAAAGTGTGGGACCAAAGGTGTTCTGTACATTAAAAACCATTTTTTTTAGTGAACTGAATTTTTTGTATTGAAGATTAATTGACACATGATAAACTGCACATAAAATGTTCAATTTTATATTCATATATATATTCATGAATATATATGAACATATTCAATTTTGACATTTTTATACACTCATGAAATCATCATCTCAATCAAGATAATCAAAGCATCTTATCACCCCCAAAAGTTTCCTTGTTCACTTTTGTAACCCTTGCTTCCTGACCCTCCCTGCCCCCTCAATTTGAAGGATACAATCAAATTGCTCCCCCCCTAGAAGACTGTACCTATTTATGTTCTAACAGCATATGAGACTGATCATTTTCCTACAGCCTCACTAGTGATAAGGTTTTCAGATTTTAAAACATTTACTGATCTGATAGCTAAAAAGAGAAATTCAAGTATTTCACCAGTTCACCTTTTGAGAATTGTGGATTTGTATCCCCAAAGTGGCAGATTTCCAGGAAATCTTCACAAAGGAGGCAGAATTTGCTGCCCTGCGACTTGATCAACCTGTGAAGCTACAGTCCTGAGAAAGCCAGAGCTGGGTACCCCTAGGAAGTAGGGTCATGCCTTGTACGCAGTGGATGCTTAGTAAACAGTTATCACCTTAACTGAGCTTTAGTTTATTAACTGTGCTCTCACTTAAATAGAGAAGTCCAGGACCCAGCCTGAAGTCTGGGCTGCTGGGACATCTCCTCTCCTGCCTACAGGAACAAAACAGCTACCTGAGCATGAAGGCTGCAGGAGGTCCCCCACATACAGGAGTTCCATCTTTGGTGGAGACAACACCTCCTGAAACTCCCTCTGGATGTTCCAGGTGGAGTTTGGAGAGGCTGAAGAGAGATTCCCTCAGCAGAGCCACTGGGGCTGAGGGGATTCCCCTCCTAACAGGGAGGGCAAGATATGGGACCATGTAGAAGCTGGAGTGACCTCAAAGAGTAAGGAGAAAGGTGAGAGTTAAATCATTACCAAGGCACACAGTAGATATTCAGTAGGTTTTTGCAAGGAGGGAGGGAGAAAGTGTTTGGGTCGAAGGGCCATCTGTAAAAGTAGAAAGAGAGGAAAAGGCTTTCTAGGGGAGGGCCTAGAAAAGTCAGGTAATGGTAAACAAGGACCAGTGTTACCAGCTGAATACAATGTGCCCCTTCTCCCTTCTTGGTAACTAAGATACTGGTCTGCTTCAGTGAGCCAGGTTCATTTTTCACTGCTTCTTTCTTCTTACCCAGCATTGCCTTCTGCGGTTTCTGCCCTTCTTCAGGAAGAGGAGGAAATGCCCAAATTACAGGTAAATTAAGAGTCCACTTTCTCTCCCTGAAAATATCACCCACATACCTCATTTTGGGGATTGGGGAAGGAGAGCAATATAACACGTATATTGGGCTGGCCCTGGGCTAGACATATGTTACTCCAGTTTCTCAAAAAAGTCTGAACATTGCTGGTAGGAGTGACAAAATGGTGTAATATACTTTGGAAAACAGTTTTAGAGTTTCTTATATAATTAAGCACACACTTACCATTGACCCAGAAATCCCACTGTATTTACCCAGAAGAAATGAAAATAGATGTCCACACAAAAATCTGTATGCGACTATTAGCAGCTTTGTTTATAGTAGCCCTGAACTAAAAACAACCCAAATGTCCATCAACTGATAAATGGATAAATAAAATGTGTTAATCCATATAATTAAGAACTGCTCATTAAAAAAAAAAAAGAAACAAACTGCTGATACATATAACAACATGAATGAATATCAAAAGCATTATGCTGAGAAAAATAAGCCAGACACAAAAGAGTACATACTATGTGACTCTGAGACAGGCTGGGCCCTCGACCTTTTGCTGCAGTGCTGCAGTGCTTGCACCTGAACAAACGTCTCCTTGAGCAACAAAATACAAAGAACTATAAGGGACTAAAAATAACTGCATGCATGTGCAGTTGGGGCAAATTCTGGACAAAAGATACAAAAAGACCAAAAAAACTCAGCTGCCACTTCTGAAGAGCTGGGAGCAAAAGCAGGGTACTGCACATGACTCCTGCACTCAGCACCACCAAAGGGTTGGGCAAAACACCTAAGCCACCCCTCTGGCCCGACCCCTGGGCACACCCCTACCCTCACCCGATATAAGGAACCAGCTCACCTTCCCCGCTCTGGGAGCAAGAGAAACTGTTGTTTGTTTTTGCTCCCCCTTGCTGCAGCAGGGGCCCCAATAAAGCCCAGCCTGAATTTCTTATCTGGCCTCTAGTCAATTTCTATTGATTGGGGAAGAACCCCAGTTGGTATCAATTCCATTTATATGAAGTTCTAGAACAGCCTAAATTAATCTATAGCTGTTCTGTGCCTTCTCCTCTCTCTTCATGCTCTGAACAAACCCTTCCCTAGTAGAGAACCCCCTCTTCCCCACAGTGGTAGCCACTATTCTGACTTCTAGTACTGTAGATTAGTTTAGTCTGATTTTGAACTTTTTAAATGGAATCAAGAGTACATACAGTACTCTTTTGTGCCTGGTTTTTTTCAATATTATGTTGTGAGATTGATGTATATTGTTTCATGTATATGTAGTTTGTTCACTTTCATTTCAGTACAGCAGTAGTTTCTAAAACTTTTTGTTTCAGGACCCCTTTACACTTTAAAAAATGGCTTTTATTATGTGGGTTATCAATATTACCAGATTGGCGGTTCAAGCTAACAAAAATTTAAAATATTTATTAATCCATTCAAAAATTAATCCATTATAGTTAATGTCACATTTTATGAAAAGTACTTAATTTTCCAAAACAAAAAAATAAAAAAGAAGAATGGAAATGTTTCATATTTTTGTTAATCTCTTTAATGTCTGGCCTAATAGAAAACAGCTGGAATCCCATGTCTGCTTCAACATTTTCTCAGTTGCAAGATCACACGACATGTAGCCTCCATATTGTTGTAAGAGAATGAGAGTGTATAAGCCTTGAGAATTATTATGAAAATAATATTGACTTTACAGACCCCCCTGACAGGGTCTTGGGGAACCTCATGGGTCCCTGAACCACAGTTTGGGAATTGGTACTGAATAGTAGTCCTTCATGTAACTCTACCAGAGTTCATATATCCTTTCTATTGTGGATGTGTGAGTGGGGATTTGGGGCCCATAATAAACATTCTTAATATATAATTATCAGAGGGAGGTTTCCTATATAGCATTTCTTATTAACCAAAGAGTCCTTATTGTTGATCTATGTCTTGTTCCTCCCCACACAACTGTCCACTCACTTTTCTTGCCAGCTGGAATTCCCCACCTCCCTTCCCTCTACTCACGTTTTAACCATCCCACAAGGCTGGTACCTGGCTTTCTCCATGGTACCTGCCCTCATGGCCCCAACCCACCTTGGACTCCTTCTCTGGACCCTTCCCCAAGTAAATCTCAAGCTTATTCTGATTCATAGAATGTTGTGTGGATGACACCTCTGGAATTGTGTAGCTTTTGGTGCACTGTGGTTGAAGTTTGAGTCTTCTCACCCGAAGAGACTTTAAGGGCTGAAGCATTAAAAAAAATGTGCCTCATGTATCTTTTCAATCTTCTACATGATATAACACAATCAAGTGCATGGGTGTGTGCCTAAGTTAGTCTAACTCAGGACCCTGGAAACTGTCAGGACCACTTATAGATGTCACTGGTGCTTGTCAGCTGCATTCCTCTGTGGGAATGGGTATGTCTGAGGGTGACTTTGTTGTTTTAGGAGCTGGTGACGTTCCAGGATGTGGCTGTGGACTTTACCCAGGAGGAGTGGGAGCATCTGGATCCCTCTCAGAGGCACCTGTACAGAGAAGTGATGTTGGAGAACTATGGGAATCTCATCTCCTTGGGTGAGAACAGCATCTTCCTGAACCCATCTGCTTTCTCTCGGGTTCAGTTGTATAGAGTAAATCCTGAGGGGATTTGCATCTGGGGGTCCACATATTCCAGATCCCTTAATGGTAGTGGGTATCAGATTTGAGAGTGCATAGAAATACCTGAGGTGAAGGCAAGAAATGCCAGTTCCTGTCCAAATTAAAGGAGACTAAAGAGATAAGACAACTAAATGCAATGGCTTATTCTAGATAGAAAATATCTAGGAAAAGAGTGCTAAACGGAACATATTTGAGACAATTGGCATCATTTACAAATTAACTGTGAACTAGATACTAATACTGCATCAATGTTAAGTTTCCTGATTTTGATGGCTGTACTGTAGTTATGGAACAACATGTTCTTAGGAAATGTGTACTGAAAGAATTTAGTCATAGAGAGCCATGGGGCCTGTAACTTTCTCTTAAGTGGTTTAAAAAAGAATTGTGTGAGAGAGAATAATAAAGTAAATGGGCCAAATATTAACAATTGGTGACTGTGGGTTAGGGTTCTACAGGCATTCTGTTCTGCGTATCACTCTTGCTATTTTTCTCTAAAGTAAAAGGTTATCCAAAAAATCTACGTCCCTACGTTCTATCACCAGGGCTACTGATTCAGTGGATTTGGGATGGAGTCTGCATTTTTGATAAGTCTCTTCAAACCACACTTTGGGCAGTGCTTCTCTGGTGGACACAGAATCATTACTGCCTGTTCACCCCACTGAGAATTATTACTGTTGTATATTGCAAATAGGCCTCTTCACTGAAGTTCCTGGAACTCCTGGAACCATTTTTTTCTCTGGGGGAGAAAATATTTGTTTGTTTGTTTATTTATGTGTGTGTGTGTGCGCCTACATATATATAAATATAAAATGTGATTTTGATGCACAGTGGTTTTATTCACCTTTCCCAGTCTTCATAGGACCTTCACGAATACCAAGTGATAAGATTGACTTGTGGCAGGGTCCTTGTCCACATCATATTGCCCTAATCCACCTGTCTTTCCCCTCAAGCAGGACATCTGCTGTCCAAACCAGAAATGATTGCCCATTTTGAACAAGAAGATGATGTGTGGATGGAGGAAAAAATACCAAGAAGCTCCTATTCAGGTGAGAACCAGTCAGCCAGGAGAAAATGCCATTAATAATCCTATGAATCCATGAAGGGGTGGGTAGCAACTTCAAAAATATATATTATTTGACTTTTTATGCTGATAATTTAATTGAAAATATTTAAATATTTATTTGATTGGAGGCAAATATCTTTTTTTTTCACATCTTTATTGGAGTATAATTGCATTACAATGTTGTGTTAGTTTCTGCCATATAACAAAGTGAATCAGCTGTATGTATACATATATCCCCATATCCCCTCCCTCTTGCGTCTCCCTCCCACCCTCCCTATCCCACCCTCTAGGTGGTCACAAAGCACTGAGCTGATCTCCCTGTGTGATGCAGCTGCTTCCCACTAACTATCTATTTTACATTTGGTAGTGTATATATGTCCATGCTGCTCTTTCACTTCGTCCCAGCTTACCCTTCCCTCTCCCTGTGTCCTAAAGTCTATTCTCCATGTCTGTGTCTTTATTCCTGTCCTACCCCTAGGTTTATGAGAACAATTTTTTTTTTTTTTAGATTCCATATATATGTATTAGCATACGGTATTTGTTTTTCTCTTTCTGACTTACTTCACTCTGTATGACAGACTCTAGGTCCATCCACCTAACTACAAATAACTCAGTTTCGTTTCTTTTTATGGCTGAGTAGTATTCCATTGTATACATGTGCCACATCTTCTTTATCCATTCATCTGTCAGTGGACACTTAGGTTGCTTCCATGTCCTGGTGATTGTAAATAGTGCTGCAATGAACATTGTGGTACATGATTCTTTTTTTTTTTTTTTTAATTTATTTTATTTATTCACTTTTGGCTGTGTTGGGTCTTTGTTGCTGCGTGCAGGCTTTCTCTAGTTGCAGTAAGTGGGGGCTACTCTTCGTTAAGGTGCACAGGCTTCTCATTGTGGTGGCTTCTCTTGCTGCGGAGCGCGGTCTCTAGGTGCGCAGGCTTCAGTAGTTGTGGTACGTGGGTTCAGTAGTTGTGGCTCGCGGGCTCTAGAGCACAGGCTTAGTAGTTGTGGCGCATGGGCTTAGTTGCTCCGCGGCATGTGGGATCTTCTTAGACCTGTGTCCCCTGCATTGGCAGGCAGATTCTTAACCACTTCGCCACCAGGGAAGCCCCATGACTCTTTTTGAGTTATGGTTTTCTCAGGGTATATGCCCAGTAATGGGATTGCTGGGTCATATGGTAGTTCTATTTTTAGTTTTTTAAGGAACATCTATACTGTTCTCCATAGTGGCTGTATCAATTTACATTCCCACCAACAGTGCAAGAGGGTTCCCTTTTCTCCACACCCTCTCCAGCATTTATTGTTTGTAGATTTTTTGATGATAGCCGTTCTGACCGGTGTGAGGTAACACCTCATTGTAGTTTTGATTTGCATTTCTCTAATGATTAGTGATGTTGAGCATCCTTTCATGTGTTTGTTGGCAATCTGTATATCTTCTTTGGAGAAATGTCTATTTAGATCTTCTGCCCATTTTTGGACTGGGTTGTTTGTTTTTTTGATATTGAGCTACATGAGCTGCTTGTATATTTTGGAGATTAATCTTTGTCAGTTGCTTCATTTGCAAATATTTTCTCCCATTCTGAGGGTTCTTTTCGTTTTGTTTATGGTTTCCTTTGCTGTGCAAAAGCTTTTAAGTTTCATTAGGTCCCATTTGTTTATTTTTGTTTTTATTTCTATTTCTCTAGGTGGTGGGTCAAAAAGGATCTTGCTGTGATTTATGTCAAAGAGTGTTCTTCCTATGTTTTCCTCTAAGAGTTTTATAGTATCTGGCCTTACATTTAGGTCTTTAATCCATTTTGAGTTTATTTTTGTGTATGGTGTTAAGGAGTGTCCTAATTTCATTCCTTTACATGTAGCTGTCCAGTTTTCCCGGCACCACTTATTGAAGATGCTGTCTTTTCTCCATTGTATATTCTTGCATCCTTTATCAAAGATAAGGTGGCCATATGTGTGTGGGTTTATCTCTGGGCTTTCTATCCTGTTCCATTGATCTATATTTCTGTTTTTGTTTCAGTACCATGCTGTCTTGATTACTGTAGCTTTGTAGTATAGTTTGAAGTCACGGAGCCTGATTCCTCCAGCTCCATTTTTCTTTCTCAAGATTGCTTTGGCTATTCAGGGTCTTTTGTGTTTCCATACAAATTGTGAAATTTTTTGTTCTAGTTCTGTGAAAAGTGCCATTGGTAGTTTGATAGGGATTGCATCGAATCTGTAGATTGCTTTGGGTAGTATAGTCATTTTCACAATGTTGATTCTTCCAATCCAAGAACATAGTATGTCTCTCCATCTCTTTGTATCATCTTTAATTTCTTTCATGAGTGTCTTATAGTTTTCTGCATAAAGGTCTTTTGTCTCCTTAGGTAGGTTTATTCCTAGGTATTTTATTCTTTTTGTTGCAATGGTAAATGGGAGTGTTTCCTTAATTTCTCTTTCAGATTTTTCATCATTAGTGTATAGGAATGCAAAAGATTTCTGTGCATTAATTTTGTATCCTGCTACTTTACCAGATTCATTGATTAGCTCTAGTAGTTTTCTGGTGGCATCTTTAGGATTCTCTATGTATAGTATCATGTCATCTGCAAACAGTGACAGTTTTACTTCTTTTCCGATTTAGATTCCTTTTATTTATTTTTTTCTTCTCTGATTGCTGTGACTAAAACTTCCAAAACTATGTTGAATAATAGTGGTGAGAGTGGGGATCCTTGTCTTTTTCCTGATCTTAGAGGAAATGGTTTCAGTTTTTCACCATTGAGAACGATGTTGGCTGTGGGTTTGTCATATATGGCCTTTATTACGTTGAGGTAAGTTCCCTCTATGTCTACCTTCTGGAGAGTTTTTATCATAAATGGGTGTTGAATTTTGTTGAAAGCTTTTTCTGCATCTATTGAGATTATCATATGGTTTTTATCTTTCAGTTTGTTAATATGGTGTATCACATTGACTGATTTGCGTATACTGAAGAATCCTTGCATTCCTGGGATAAACCCCACTTGATCATGGCATATGATCCTTTTAATGTGCTGTTGGATTCTGTTTGCTAGTATTTTGTTGAGGATTTTTGCATCTGTGTTCATCAGTGATATTGGTCTGTAGTTTTCTTTTTTTGTGACATCTTTGTCTGGTTTTCGTATCAGGGTGATGGTGGCCTCGCAGAATGAGTTTGGGAGTGTTCCTCCCTCTGCTATATTTTAGAAGAGTTTGAGAAGGATAGGTGTTAGATCCTCTCTAAATGTTTGATAGAATTTGCCTGTGAAGCCATCTGGTCCTGGGCTTTTGTTTGTTGGAAGATTTTTAATCACAGTTTCAATTTCAGTGCTTGTGATTGGTCTGTTTATATTTTCCATTTCTTCCTGGTTCAGTCTTGGAGGTTATGCTTTTCTAAGAATTTGTCCATTTCTTCCAGGTTGTCCATTTTATTGGCATATAGTTGCTTGTAGTAATCTCTCATGATCCTTTGTATTTCTGCAGTGTCTGTTGTTACTTCTCCTTTTTCATTTCTAATTCTGTTGATTTGAGTCTTCTTCCTTTTTTTCTTGATGAGTCTGGCTAGTGGTTTATCAATTTTGTTTATCTCCTCAAAGAACCACCTTTTAGTTTTATTGATCTTTGCCCTTGTTTCCTTCATTTCTTTTTCATTTATTTCTGATCTGATCTTTATGATTTCTTTCCTTCTGCTAACTTTGGGTTTTTTTTGTTCATCTTTCTCTAATTGCTTTAGGTGTAAGGTTAGGTTGTTTATTTGAGGTTATTCTTGTATCTTGAGGTAGGGTTGTATTGCTATAAACTTCCCTCTTAGAACTGCTTTTGCTGCATCCCATAGATTTTGGGTCGTCGTGTTTTCATTGTCATTTTTTTCTCGATATTTTTTGATTTCCTCTTTGATTTCTTCAGTGATATCTTGGTTATTTAGTAGTAGCCTCCATGTGTTTGTATTTTTTACAGTTTTTTTCCTGTAATTGATATCTAGTCTCATTGTGGTCGGAAAAGATACTTGATACGATTTCAGTTTTCTTAAATTTACCAAGGCTTGATTTGTGACCCAAGATATGACCTATCCTGGGGAGTGTTCCATGAGCACTTGAGAAGAAAGTGTATTCTGTTGTTTTTGGATGGAATGTCCTATAAGTATCAATTAACTCCATCTTGTTTAATATGTCATTTAAAGCTTGTGTTTCCTTATTTATGTTCATTTTGGTTGATGTGTCCATTGGTGAAAGTGGGGTGTTAAAGTCCACTTCTATTATTTACTGTCGATTTCCCCTTTTATGGCTGTTAACATTTGCCTTTTGTTTTGAGGTGCTCCGATGTTGGGTGCATAAATATTTACAATTGTTATATCTTCTTCTTGGATTGATCCTCTGATCATTATGTAGTGTTCTTTGTCTCTTATAATAGTCTTTATTTTAAAGTCTATTTTGTCTGATATGAGAATTGCTACTCCAGCTTTCTTTTGATATCCATTTGCATGGAATATCTTCTTCCGTTCCCTCACTGTCAGTCTGTATGTGTCCCTAGATCTGAAGTGGGTCTCTTGTAGACGGCATATATATGGGTCTTGTTTTTGTATGCATTCAGACAGTCTGTGTCTTTTGGTTTGAGCATTTAATCCATTCATATTTAAGGCAATTATTTATATGTATGTTCCTATTACCATTTTCTTAGTTGTTTTGGGTTTGTTTTTGTAGGTCTTTTCCTTCTCTTGTGTTTCCTGCCTAGAGAAATTCCTTTAGCATTTGTTGTAAAGCTGGTTTGGTAGTGTTGAATTCTCTTAACTTTTGCTTGTCTGTAAAGGTTTTAATTTCTCCTTCGAATTTGAATGAGATCCTGCTGGGTAGAGTAATCTTGGTTGTAGGTTTTTCCCTTTCATCGCTTTAAATATGTCCTGTCGCTCCCTTCTGGCTTGCAGAGTTTCTGCTGATAGATCAGCTGTTAACGTTATGGGGATTCCGTTATATGTTATTTGTTGCTTTTCCCTTGCTGCTTTTAATATTATCTCTTTGTATTTAATTTTTGGTAGTTTGATTAATATGTGTCTTGGCATGTTTCTCCTTGGATTTATCCTGTATGGGACTCTCTGCACTTCCTGGACTTGATTGACTATTTCCTTTCCCATGTTAGGGAAGTTTTCAACTATAATCTCTTCGAATATTTTCTCAGACCCTTTCTTTTTCTCTTCTTCTTCTGGGACCCCTATAATTCGAATATTGGTGCATTTAATGTTGTCCCAGACGTCTCTGAGACTATCCTCAATTCTTTTCATTCTTTTTTCTTTATTCTGCTCTGCGGTAGTTATTTCCACTATTTTATCTTCCAGGTCACTTATCCGTTCTTCTGCCTCAGTTATTCTGCTACTGATTCCTTCTAGAGAATTTTTAATTTCATTTATTGTGTTGTTCATCATTGTTTGTTTGCTCTTTAGTTCTTCTAGGTCCTTGTTAAACGTTTCTTATATTTTTTCCATTCTATTTCCAAGATTTTGGATCATCTTTACTATCATTACTCTGAGTTTGTTTTCAGGTAGACTGCCTATTTCCTCTTCATTTGTTCAGTCTGGTGAGTTTTTAACCTTGCTTCTTCATCTGCTGCATATTTCTCTGTCTTCTCATTTTGCTTAACTTACTGTGTTTGGGGTCTCCTGTTTGCAGGCTGCATGTTCGTAGTTCACGTTGTTTTTGGTGTCTGCCCCCTGTGGGTAAGGTTGGTTCAGTGGCTTGTGTAGGCTTCCTGGTGGAGGGGACTGGTGCCTGTGTTTTGGTGGGTGGGGCTGGATGTTGTCTTTCTGGTGGGCAGGGCTGCATCCAGTGGTGTGTTTTGGGGTGTCTGTATGATTTTAGCCAGCCTCTCTGCTAATGGGTGGGGTTGTGTTCCTGTCTTGATAGTTGTTTGGTATGGGGCGTCCAGCACTGGAGCTTGCTGGCCGTTGGGTGGAGCTGGGTCTTAGCATTGAGACAGAGATCTCTAGGAGAGCTCTCACCGATTGATATTATGTGGGGCCAGGAGGTCTCTGGTGGTCCAGTGTCCTGAGCTCGCGTCTGCCACCTCAGATGCTCAGGCCTGACACCTGGCCGGAACACCAAGACCCTGTCAGCCACATGGCTCAGAAGAAAAGGGAGAAAAAAAGAAAGAAAATTAAATAAATAAAATAATTTTAAAATTTTTTAAAAATTATTAAAATAAAAAGAGCAATAAAAAAAAAGAGAGAGCAGCCAAACCAGTAAACAAATCCACCGATTATAACAAGTGCTAAAAACTATGCGAAGATAAATGTAAAAATCAGAAACAAGTCAGTCGCAGACAGCAAACCCCAAGTCTACAGTTGCTCCCAAAGTCCACTGCCTCAAGTTTGGGTTGATTCGCTGTCTATTCAGGTATTCCACAGTTGCAGCGTACCTCAAGTTGACTGTGGGGATTTAATCCGCTGCTCCTGAGGCTGCACAGAGAAATTTCCCTTTCTCTTCTTTGTTCGCACAGATCCTTGGGTTCAGCTTTGGTTTTGGCCCCACCTCTGCATGTAGGTCGCCCTCAGGCATCTGTTCCCGCCCAGACAGGATGGGGTTAAAGCAGCAGCTGATTAGGGGGCTCTGGCTCACTCATGTGGGGGTGGCGAGGTGGCAGGGTGGGGGAGGGAGGGGTATGGTAGTCATAATTGGAATTGACATTGCAACAGCCTGAGGCGCGCCATGTGTTCTCCCAGGGAAGTTGTCCCTGGATCATGGGACTCTGGCAGTGGCGGGCTGCACAGGCTCCCAGGGGTGTGTGGATAGTGACCTGTGCTTGCACACAGAATTCTTGGTGGCCGCAGTAGCAGCGTTAGCATTTCATGCCCGTCTTTGTTGTCTGAACTGTTAGCCGCGGCTCACGCCCGTCTTCTGGAGCTTGTTTAGATGGTGATCTGCCTTCTGTGGGCAGACAGGGAAGGAATCTCCTCTCCTTGCGCACCCTGAAACAATGGTTTCTTTCCTCTTAGGCAGGTCCAGAGTTTTTCCCGGACTCCCTCCCGGCTAGCTATGGCGCACCAGCCCCCTTCAGGCTGTGTTCACGCAGCTAACCTCAGTCCTCTCCCTGGGGTCTGACCTCCGAAGCCCGAGCCTCAGTTCCCAGCCCCCACCCACCCCGGTGGGTGAGCAGACAAGCCTCTTGGGCTGGTGAGTGCTTTTCGGCACCAATCCTCTGTGCGGGAATCTCTCCACTTTTCCCTCTGCACCCCTGTTGGTGCGCTCTCCTCTGTGGCTCTGAAGGTTCCCCCCCGCCCACCCCCCGTCTCTACCAGTGAAGGGGCTTCCTAGTGTGTGGAAACTTTTCCTCCTTCACAGCTCCCTTCCAGAGGTACAGGTCCCATCCCTATTCTTTTGTCTCTGTTTTTTCTTTTTTCTTTTGGCCTGCCCAGGTACGTGAAGATTTTCTTGCCTTTTGGGAAGCCTGGGGTCTTCTGCCAGCGTTCAGTAGGTGTTTTGTAGGAGTTGTTCCACACGTAGATGTATTTTTGATGTATTTGTGGGGAGGAAGGTGATCTCCACGTCTTACTCCTCCACCATCTTGAAGGTTCCCCCCCATATCTTTTTTTATAAAAGCATTAAATGCCCAAGCTCCTCAAATTCACTTGTAACCAGCATTACCATTTTCTTAGTTCCTCATTAAAATTTTGACAGTTGTTCACTCCATAATTGTATGAAAGTTACATTTTTAGCTTTTTGATAATTATACTTTGACAACATTAACCCATTTGTAGCTCATGGAATTTGACTTGGTGTTTCTAGTAACATTTAGTTTCCTTGACTAAGGAAAAGGTCCCCAATATCTTCCCATTCCCCTTGAAGCAAAAATGAAAAACCTAATGTCAGGAGGACAGAGACCAGCAGCAACACTTCTTCACTCAGTGAAGTTTCTTTGCCTTACCAGTACTGCCTAAGTGTGTCCAGGAGTACCGTGCAGCCTCAGACAAAACCTCTGCTCACTTTCGTCATCTAATTTTCTTTGTCCCAGGAGTCAAGGATGAGAATGATGGGATTCTCTCTTGGCCAGTATCTCCAGGAGAAAAACCCTATAGCTGTCCCCAGTGTGGCCAAGACTTTAGCCAGCTCAGAAACCTTCTAATTCACCCGTGAACCCGTACGGGAGAGAAGCCCTCTCCATATGACGGGGGTGGAAAAGCCTTCAGTGAAAGGACAACAGACCTTAACCTTCCTGTGCTCCTTCCAGGAGACAAGCCCTACCGATGCATGGAGTGTTCCGGAGCCTTCCACTCAGAATCTGCTCTGAGAAGGCACAGGAAGGACCACATGGGAAAGAAACCTCACACATGTGAGGAATGTGGGAAGGACTTCAGCCGTAGCTCCAACCTGTCCATCCATCGGCGAGTACACACAGGCGAGAAGCCCTACAGATGTGGTGTGTGCGGGAAGGACTTCAGCCGCAGCTCCAACCTCTCTATCCACCAGCGCATCCACACAGGTGAGAAACCCTTCAGGTGCTGCGACTGTGGCAAGGACTTCAGCCGCAGGGCAGCCCTGCAGATCCACCAGAGTGTCCACACAGGAAGGAAGCCTCATGCCTGTAAGGTATGTGACCGGGGCTTCACCTCACGCTCTACGCTGGCACGACACCAGCAGGACCACGCAGGAGACAAGGCCTATGTGTGTGACACATGTGGCCGGGGCTTCAGCCAGAGAGCCAACCTCTACCTGCACCAGCGTGTTCACACTGGGGAGAGGCCATTCCGGTGCGAGGCCTGTGGGAAGTGCTTCAGCTGGAGCAAGGACCTGGGTATCCACCAGAGGGTCCACACGGGAGAGCGGCCCTACAGGTGTGAGGCTTGTGGGAGGGACTTCAGGCATCGTTCGGCCCTCAAGAGGCACCAGAGGGTGCACACAGGGGAGAAGCCCTACCCCTGTGCCGTGTGCGGGAAGGGCTTCAGTCAGAGAGTCCATCTGCAGACGCACCAGAAAGTGCACTGTAGGGAGAGACTTCCAGGATTGGGCTCTGCACATGCAGGTGCCTTCCGCGGCCAGGGCGAATGCCAGGGCATGGGTGCTGAGGTGCACAACATGGATCAGGCTTAATGATGTTTGGCATTTATTAGTATTTATACAGAAAAGAGGACCGATCAACAGCACTTAGATAGATGGAGAAATAGAACATTTACAGCCCTCCCAAAAGACCTCTGCATGCTTCTTTCCACTCACTACCCCACAAAGGGAGTCACTATCCTGACTTCTAAAACCATAGATTGATTTTGCAAGTTATAGAATATCATACAAGTGGAATTACACAATATGTAATCTTTCATATAGAACTTTATTCACTCAGTGTCTGCATCCATGTTGTTGCATGTATTCAGAGGTTCATTCATTTTATTACAGAGTAGTATTCCATTGTTTGAATGAACCACAGTTTGTCCATTCACCTGTTGATGGACATTTACATTTGGGTTATTTCCAGGTTTTCCAGGTTTTGTTCGTTATGAATAAAGCTGCTGTGAGTATTTGGGTACACATCTTTGTGTGGACATATACTTTAAATTCTCTTGGGTATATACTTAGGAGTAGAATTGATGGGTTTGTTTTTTTTTTTTTTAGAATGTGGTTTTTTTTGTTTTGTTTTGTTTTTATGGCTCTGTTGGGTCTTCGTTTCTGTGCGAGGGCTTTCTCTAGTTGTGGCAAGCGGGGACCACTCTTCATCGCGGTGCGCGGGCCTCTCACCATCGCGGCCTCTCTTGTTGCGGAGCACAGGCTCCAGACGCGCAGGCTCAGTAATTGTGGCTCACGGGCCCAGTCACTCCGTGGCATGTGGGATCCTCCCAGACCAGGACTCGAACCCGTGTCCCCTGCATTGGCAGGCAGACTCTCAACCACTGCACCACCAGGGAAGCCCCTGATGGGTATTTTTTTAATTAATTTTTTTAAAGATTTCTTTGATGTGGACCATTTTTTAAAAAGTCTTTATTGAATTTATTACAATATTGCTTCTGTTTTATGTTTTGGTTTTTTGGCCGCGAGGCATGTGGGATCTTAGTTCTCTGACCAGGGATTGAACCTGCACCCCCTGCATTGGAAGGCAAAGTTTTAACCACTGGACTGCCAGGAAAGTCCCTTGATGGGTATTTTAAAACTTGTAAAAAACTGGGCTTAGTATTGTCTTGTACATTGGATTTTTACATGTACTTGGAAAATTTCAAACAAATACAGAAATGAAACAGTGTAACAAACACTCATGTCCCCATCATCTAGCTTCAGTAATCAATTCATGATGAATTTTGTTTCCTCTATTCCACCCTGCTCCCTCACGCACAGTCCTGAAGTATTTTAAAGCAAATCCTAGACTAGGATATTGTGTCATCTTTATATAGTATATATCTTCAAAAAATAAAGATTTGTTTAAAATGTTTTTCCAAAGAATCACTCTGTTTAAAAATTTTTTTTATTAAGGTGAAATTCAGAAAACATAAAATTCACCATTTTAACCATTTCAGAGTATATTATTCAATAGTTTTAAATATATTCACAATGTTGTACAACCATCTCCACTGTCTGATTCCAGAATATTTTCATCAGGCCAGAAAAAAACCCCGTTACTATGAAGCAGTCACTTTTCATTCTCCCCCTCCCCCAGCCTCTGGCAACCACTAATGTACTTTCTGTTTCTATAGATTTGCCTATTCTGGACACTTCATATAAAAGGAGTCAGACAATATGTGCCCTTTTATGTCTGGCTTCTTTCACTTAGCATAATGTTTTCAAGGTTCATTTATGTTGTAGCATATATTAGTACTTCATTCTTTTTATGGCCAAACAATATTTCATTGTATGGATATACAGCATTTTAAAATCCATTTTTAAGTTGACGGACATTCGGATTGTTTCCAGTTTTTGGGTTTTATGAATAATGCTACCATAAACATTCATATATGAGTTTTTCATTGAGCATATGCTTTTAATTCTTTTGGGTATATATGGAGGAGTGGAATTAGTGGGTCATATGATCATTCTGTTTTACTGTTTGAGGAACTGCTGAATTGTTTTCCATAGATCCATTTTATCTTGCCATCAGCAATGTATGAGAGTCCCACTTGCTCCACATCCTCAGCAACACTTGTCATTTCCCATATTTTGTTTGTTTGTTTTGTTTTTAATCATAGCCATGCTAGTGGCTGTGAAGTGGTATCTTACTGTGATTTTGATTTACGTTTCCCTAATTACTAATGATGTTGAACTTCTCTTTATGTGTTTACTGGCCATTTGTATATCTTCTTTAGAGAAATGTCTATTCAAGTGCTTTGCCCATTTTTAAATTGGATTGTTTATCTTCTTGTGTTTGAGTTGTAATAGTTATTTGTATAATCCCAGGCCCTTATGAATATATTATTTACAAAGATTTTCTCCCACTCTTTGGGTTGTATTTTCATTTTCTTGTTGGTGTCCTTTGATGTGTAAAAGTTTTTAATTTTGATGAAGTCCAATTTATTCTTTTCTCTTGATGCTTGTGCTTTTGCGGTCATATTTAAGAAATAGTTATATAATGCAAAGTCACAAAAAGTTATACCTATTTTTCCTTTTAAGAGTTTTATAGTTTTAGCTCCTACATTTAGGTTTGATCCATTTTGAATCAATTTTTGTATATAGTATGAGGTAGAAGTCCAAATTAGTTCTTTTGTATGTTGATACCCAATTGTCCCAGCACCATTTGTTGAAAAGACTATTCTTTCCCCATTGACTAGTCTTGAACCCTTGTTGAAAATCAATTGACTATATATATGGGTTTATTTCTGGACTCTCAAGTCAATTCCACTGAGCTGGGACTTCCCTGGCAGTCCAGTGGTTGGGACTCTGCACTTCCACAGCAGGGGCCGGGTTCAATCCCTGGTCAGGGAACTAGGATCCTGCCTGCCACACACCATGGCCCAAAAAAAAAAAAAAAAATCAACATCAATTCCATTGATCTATATGTCTGTCTTTATGCCAGTACCATACTGGTTTGATTACTGTAGCATTGTAGTAAGTTTTGAAAACAAGAAATGTGAGTCCTCCAATTTTGTTCTTCAAGAAAAAAGATATTTTTGGCCATTCCTTTGCAATAACAATATGACTTTTAGAGTCAGCTTGTCCATTTCTGCAAAAAAGGCTATTGGGATTATGATATGGATTGCACTGACTCTGCCGTAACCTTGGGGAGTATTGTCATCTTACCAACATTGTCTTCCAGTCCATGAACACAGGATGTTTTTCTGTTTATTTGGTTTTCTTTAATTTCTTTCAACAATATGTTTTGTAGTTTTCAGTGTACAAGTCTTATACCTCATTAGTTAAACTTATTCTTCAGTATCTTATTAATGTTATTGTAAATGGAATTGTTTTCTTAATTTCATTTTTGGGTTGTTCACTGCTGGTTGTACGGAAATACAACTGAGTTTTGTATATCAATTTTGTATCCTGCAATTTTGCTGAACTCGTTTATTAGCTCTAATGGTTTTTTAGTGGATTCTTTAGAGTTTTCTATAAGATCATATTATCTGTGAATAAAGATAGTTTTATTTTTTGCTTTTCAACTTGGATACCATTTATTTCTTTTTCTTGCCAATTGCCCTGGCTAGAACTTCCAGGACAATGTTTAAGAGACCTGTTGAGAGCAGATATTCTTGTATTGTTTCTTGTCTTAGAAGGGAAAGTTTTCACCATTAAGTGTGATATTAGTTATAGGTATTTTCATACATGCCCTTTTTCCTTCACTCTGTTAATATAATGTATTCCATTAATGGATTTTCCAGTATTAAACCAGCCTTGCATTTCTGGGATACATTCCATTTAGTCATAGTGCATACAGTAATTCTTTTTATAAGCTGCTTGATTCAATTTGCTAGTATTTTGTTGAGGATTTTTGCATCTATATTCATAAACAATATTGGTCTCTAGTTTTTCTCTTCTGTGATGTATATAACTGGCTTTGATATGAGGGTAATATTGGCCTCATAGAATGAGTTAGGAAGTGTTCCCTCCTTTTCTTTTTGAGGGGAAAATTTGAGAAGTATTGTTAATTTTTCTTTAAATGTTTGGTAGAATTCACTGGTGAAGCCATCTGATTCTTAACTTTTCTTTGTTAGAAGTTGTCTCAGTCAATTCGAGGTGCTATAACAAAATACCATAAACTGGGTGGCTTAAACAACAAACATTTATTTCTCACAGTTCTGGAAGCTGGGGAGTCCAAGATCAAGGGGCCAGCAGATATGGTGTCTGTTCTTGCTGTATCCTCACATGGCAGAGAAGAGAGACTGAGAGACAGAGAGAGGGAGAGATAGGGCGCACTCTCTGTTTTCTTCTTCTTACTAGTCCCATCATGGGCACCCTGCCATCCTGACTTCATCTAAACCTAATTATCTCCCAAAGACTCCACATCCAAATATCATCATGTTGGAGGTTAGGGCTTCAATATTAATTTTGTGGGAGACACAAACGTTCAGTCCATAACAGAATTTATTTGTTTACTGATTCAATCTCTTGTCATAGAAAGGCATACTTCTCTTGAATAGGTTTTGATAGTTTGTGTGTTTCTAGGAATTTTCCCATTTCATCTAGGTTGTCTAATTTGTTACCATAAAATTGTTCATAATATTATTTTATAATCCTTTTTATTTCTGTAAGGTCAGTAGTAATGTCTCCTCTTTCATTCATGATATTAGTAACTTGAATCTTCTCCCTTTTTTTCTTAGTCTATTATTACCAATTTTGTTGATATTTTCAAGGAACTAACTTTTGGTTTTGTTGATTCTCTACTGTTTTTCTATTTTTTTGTTTATATCCTTTCTAATATTTATCATTGCCTTCCTTCTGCTTACTTTACATTTCTTTGCTCTTCTTTTTCTAGTTCCTTAAGGTGGAAGGTTAGGTTATTGATTTGAAATTTTTCTTCCTTTTAATGTAGCAGTTTATAGGTATGAATTTCCCTCTGAGTACTGCATTAGCTGTAGCCCATAAATTTTAGTGTGTTGTGTTTTTGTTTTCATTTATCTCAAAGTATTTTCTAAAATTGTTGTGATTTTTTTCTTTGATTAAGAATGTGAATTAATTTCCATGTATTGTGAATATTCATATTTCCTTCTGCTGTTGATTTCTAATTTCATTCCATTTTGGTCAGAGAAGATACTATGTATGGTTTCAGAGTTTATACATTTATTGAAACTTGTTTTGTGATATAATGTATTGTCTGTCCTGAAGAATATTTCATGTACACTTGAGAAAACTGTTTATACTGATGTTGTTGGGTGGAGTGTTTTATATATGTCTGTTCAGTCTAGTCGGTTTATAGTGTTATTCAATTCTTCTATTTCCTTGTTGATCTTCTATCTTGTTGTGTGTCCATTAAAGGATGTGAGGTATTGAAGTCTTCAGCCATTATTATTGAACTATTTCTCCTTTCAATCTTGTCAATTTTACTTCATATATTTTGGGGCTCTGTTGTTAGTTGCATATATGTTTGTAATTGTTATATCTTTTGATAGATTGACATTTTAATTAATGTATAATGTCCTTGTCTTTTGTAATGTTTTCTGGTTTAAAGTCTATTTTGTCTAATATTATAACAATTCCAAGTCTCTTTGAATTATTAATTGCATAAAATATCTTTTTCCATCTTTTCACTTTGAAACTGTGTCTTTGGATCTAAACTGAGTCTTTTGTAGACAGCATATAATTAGATCTTTTAAAAAATCTTGTCTGCCAAACTCTGCCTTTAATTGGAGAGTTTAATCTGTTTACATTTAAATAATTACTGATAAGACAGGACTTCTGCCAGTTTGCTATTTGTTTCATATGTTATACATGTTTTGTTCCTCAAATTCCTTCATTATTGCCTTCTTTTATTTTTAATCGAATTTTTTTGTACTGTACCATTCTGATTCCCTCCTCATTTCTCTTTCTGTATATATATATATTTTTTTTCTTAGTGATTTCTTGGGATTACAATTGACATTTTGTTTTATTTATTATTATTATTTTTTGGCCGTGCAGTGTGGCTTGCAGGCTCTTAGTTCCCCGACCACGGTTGAACCTGGGCCACAGCAGTGAAAGTGCTGAGTCCTAACCACTGGACCACCAGGGAATTCCCTACAATTGACATTTTAAACTTATAACAATCTAGTTTGAATTAATACCAACTTTGCCTCGGTAGTATACAAAAACTCTGCTCCTTTACAGCTCTATCCCCTGTTTTTATTATTGTCACAAATTACATCTTTATACACGTGTGCCCATCAATATAGATTTATAATTATTTTTTCATGCAGTTGGCTTTTTAAAAAAATATTTATTTATTTATTTGGCTGTGCCAGGTCTTAGTTATGGCACATGGGATCCTTGTTGCTGCGTGTGGGACCTTTGTTGCAGCATGTGGGATCTTTAGTTGTGGCATGTGAGCTCTTAGTTACAGCGTGCGGGATCTAATTCCCTGACCAGGGATTGAACCCAGGCCCCCTGTGTTGGGAGCATGGAGTCTTAACCACTGAACCACCAGGGAAGTCCCCATGCAGTTGTCTTTTAATTCATATAGGGGTCAAAATGAGTTATAGACCAAATATACACTAATACTGACTTCTATATTTACCTATGTAGTTACTTTTACTCGCATTCTTTATTCCTTCATGTGGATTTGGGTTATTTTCTAGTGTCATTTTGTTTCAGCCTGAGGGACTCTCTTTAGCATTCCCTGAAGGGCAGGTCAATACTGATGAACTTTCATCTGGGACTGTCTTAATTTCTTTATTTTTGATGGATAGTTTAACTGGCTGTAGAAATCTTGACTGACAATTTTGGTTTTTCTTTTTCAGCACTTTGAATATGTCATCTTACTGCTTCTGGCCTTCATGGTTTCTAATGAGAAATCAGCTGTTAATTTTGTTAATGATTCCATATACATGATGAATGGCTTCTTTCTTACTGCTTTAAATATTCTCTCTTTATCTTTGGCTTTCAACAATTTGATTATAACGTGTCTGCCTGTGAATCTCTTTCAATTTGTCCTATTTCGAGTTTCTTGAGCTTCTTAGATGTATAGGTCCATGTTTTTCATCAAATTTGGAAAGTTTTTGGTCATTACTTTCAAATATTCTTTCTTCCTCTCCCCTACCCAGTTTGAGACTACCATTTTATGTATGTTTGTATGCTTGAAAATGTCCCACAGATCTCTTATTCATTTTTCTTTTTCTTTTTCTTTTTGCTCCTCAGACTGGATAAGTTCATTTGATTTATCTTCAAGTTTGCCAATTGTTTCTTCTGCCTGTTCAAATCTGCTATTGAATCTTCTAGTGAATTTTTCATATCAATTATTGTACTTTTCTGCTCCAAAATTTCTATGTAGTTCATTTTTGTAAATTCTTTTTCTTTATTGATATTTTCTATTTGGTGAAACATTGTTCTTGTGGTTTCCTTTCACTCTTTGAACATACATAAAATAATTGATTTAAAATCTTTGTCTATTAAGTCTTTGTCTAGAAAGTCTTTGTCTGTCTGAGCTTTTTCAGGGACAGTTTCTATTAATTTCCTTCCCACCCTCCCCGGTGGATGAATTGTACTTTCTTTTTATATATTTATTTATTTATTTATTTTTGGCTGTGTTGGGTCTTTGTTGCTGCGCACGGGTTTTTCTCTAGTTGTGGTGAGTGGGGGCTACTCATTATTGTGCATGGGCTTCTCATTGTGGTGACTTCTCTTGTTGTGGAGCACGGGCTTTAGGCACGTGAGCTTCAGTAGTTGTGGCACTCGGGCTCAGTAGTTGTGGCTCATGGGCTCTAGAGCACAGGCTCAGTAGTTGTGGCACATGCATGGGCTTAGTTGCTCCGCGGCATGTGGGATCTTCCCGGACCAGGGCTCGAACCTGTGTCCCCCTGCATTGGCAGGCGTATTCTTAACCACTGTGCCACCAGGGAAGCCCAATATTCAATATTTGAACTGGGTCAGAGGATGTAGCTTGAGGGGGAATACTGACTTTTCTATATAGAATTAAATAAATGGAGGAAGAAAACTGATAAAAAATGCCTGAAGGCATAGGGAAAAAGAAAAGCAGAATTTTTAAAAAATGAGTCAAAAAGTAGCAATATATCATAGTGACTAAGCTTGTTATATCATAGTGACTAAGCTTGTGGACTTGGAAGCCAATCTTTGTGGGTACAAATTCTTGCTTTCCACTTTCTGTGTAACATTGGGTAAAGCTTTCTAGTACCTTTTCTGGTCTTATTTTCCACATCTAAAAAATGTGAATAATTGTACATTTCTTAGGATGAAATGGTATAATCCATTGTTATAATCAATGTAAAATACTACACATAGGCCTGGCACATAATAATTGTTCAAATTATTGTTACTATTACTATTATTACTAATTCAATAAAATAATGTGTTGAGTTATTGGATGGAAAGACAAAGATTCTAAGATTGGAAAAGACATTTTGAGCTACATGCTGGTTTTAAGAAACAACTAAAATAGACTTGTACAGGTTGAAAATACAGGGATTTTTTAAAAAGATATCACAGGAAAATGTTAACAAAAGATTCAGGTATAGCAATATTAAAATATCAAACAAATAGAAAGCAAGGAATAATATTAAATATGGCATAGCTGATTCACTTTGTTATAAAGCAGAAACTAACACACCATTGTAATGTAATTATACTCCAAGAAAGATGTTAAAAAATACATAAATAAATAGGGCAAAAGGAGATTAAAATTCTATACCACTAGAAGAGAAAAAAAACTAAACAAATGAGTAGAACCAAAGGCAGGAAAGAAAAGAAGAGGAAAACAAAATAGATAGGATCCTTGAAAATGAAGGGAGTAGTGAGTTTAAATCATAAGCACACAGATATGTTAAGCATAAATATCCTATTAGGAGAAAACCACTTCGTATTATATAATGTTAATTTTTTGGTTTTGATAATTGTGCTATAGTTATTTCCAACGTTAACATTTGGGGGAAGATGTTAACACACAGAAACTCTCTGTACTATTTTTGCAACATCCAGGGTAGCTTGTAGTTAAAAAGTTAAACAATTATAGAACCAGGGGATAAGGCTAATAAAGCAAATAGGGCAGAATGTTAGAATGAGTCTAATTACTCAGAGAGATGTGAGAGGTTATTACTTCTTTAAAAATGATCAGCAAAATAACTTGGAAATAAAAAGTGAAATCACTGAAATAAAAACAGTATAGTAAGTGGGCTGGATGGAAGAATAAATACGGTTTAAGTTGGACATGTTAAACAGGAAGATAGATCTGAGGAATTTGCCAGGATGCAGTGCAAATGGCAAGTATGAAACAACAGCTGAAGGTCATAGAGGAATCTGAAGGTCTACTGTATTCTCATCTCATAGAAATTCTAAAAGGAAAGAGCAGCCAAGAAGAAGGGGAGGAAAACATAGTCTATTCCCTGCAGCTGCAGACTAATGGTCCAAGGGGCCACAAATGGTTCTGAGTGGTCATGTGTTGGCAGCTGTGGTAGAAAAAGGCACCCTCATGGGTGGCTTCTGGGAAAGAACATTTATCCAGACAGTCTCAGTGCCCATTAAAAGCTGAAATTCACAGACTCTTCAGTGAGCAATTCCAACCTAGAACAAATGCTCAGTACAGTGTTTCAATGAAAACAAAGCATTGAAAATAATTTAAATATCCACCAGTACAGGAATGGGTAAATAACCATGGCTCATTTTTTCTTTTTTTAACAAAAAATATTTTAATGTAGGAATCAACATGTGAGCATTATATTTAGGTGGTAAAATTCAGGTTACAAATATAAGATAAATATCAAATAATATCATACTTCTGGTTTAATGGAGAACAGTTGTGACAGTCATGCTTAACACCTTGGTTAAGTAATGAGAGAAATGGGTTGGGGTGTCATAGAGGTATGCAAAAATTTAACAGTTCAAATGATCCTTAGCCCTCCTGAGAAAATATAGATGGCAAATATGTGGCAAATATTTCTGTAATATGGTGGTTTCAGTCCATTAGTGAGTGTTCTGTTCATGCATTTAAAGTAATGGCAGATGTTTCTGAGCACTGAAAATTAGATTCAAAGTAAGTCTTTGCTCAACAAGTTAATGATACTATGAATCCCTTATATTTAAAAATATAGTTTATGGAATCTTAAAAAAAAAAAAAAAAGGTTCTGAAGAACCCAGGGGCAGGACAGGAACAAAGACGCAGACGTAGAGAATGGACCTGAGGACACGGGGAGGGGCAAGGGCAAGCTGGGATGAAGTGAGAGAGTGGCATGGACACACATACACTACCAAATGTAAAACAGCCAGCAGGAAGCAGCCACACAGCACAGGGAGATCAGCTCGGTGCTTTGTGTCCACCCAGAGGGGTGGGATAGGGAGGGTGGGAGGGAGAAGCAAGAGGGAGGAGATACGGGGACACATGTTTATGTATAGCTGATTCACCTTGCCATACAGCAGAAACCAACACACCATTGCAAAGCAACTACACTCCAATAAAGATGTTAAAAAACAACAACAAAATATATAGTTTAAATTTGTAAAGTTTAAGGTAAAGCATACTTGTTTTCATAGTTATTTTTAGATATAATTGAGACTACACTACCATATATAATCAGCTATACTGCTGTGCACAGTTAATTCCAGTTACCGTAGTTTATATTTGCTGATCATCAACAGTACACAATTCATGCTCCAAAAGAAATATATCAATCCAGCAAAATGGTTACATTTAATTTTATTTTAAAGACAGATTAACTAAATTTAAGGAAGAATTGGCTTTTCTTGATAGCTCATTTTCAAATTACTGATACAAACTTACCGGAGAGTAATTATTTATTTTGCCTAACATCAAACAATCTGCAAAAAGTTTCCAAGATAGAGGCATTCCTTGTTCCATTTCCAAAAATAAATAAAGGCTTTCTAACTGAAAGCATTTACATTCCTAGCTCTCTAAAGTAAACATTAAAAAACAAAGTACAAAAAATGATCTCTTGGCTTCTGAATAGCCCACTTAGTTACATAAAGTATTTTCTGTCCCAACACTTTCTCAAATTCAAAAAATATTTACTTCCTAAGAACATGACAAACAGTCTTCATTTCAAACCATTCAGTCCGTTTCCATGGCAACACTGCAGATTCCTTGGCCACCATAAGTTGCATTAGTTGACTGTGGAATTTCTCAATCTTCTTTACACCTTGAGCTTGGCCTGTTCTATACACCAAACAAACTAAATCATCTGTTACTTTAATATACAAACTCCCATCAGAATGCCTATATTTGAGAACCACACGTGCCTTCATAGGGTCTGCGAGGTAGAGTTTCTCCGCTGCGCGACTGAACTCCTCACAGGTCTGGTACTGTGGCATCGTGGGCCCGCGGCAGAACAGGAGAGAGAGGCAAAGCTACGCACCGGAGGTGGAGGCGGCGCGATGCGGCCCACCTACCTCCCTACCTCTCGCAGCCACCTACCGTGGCAGGGGCCCAGCCAATCCCGGCTCATTTTTACTATGAAACAATATGCAGCTTAAAAGAAAACCAGAAATATAAGATCTATATGTGCCAAGATGGAAAAATTCCCAAGAGATAATGTTAACTAATCAAACCAAATATAAAACTATGTATAATTTATATACACAAAACGAAACTATTTCTATATATGTTTTATATTCTTAAAACAAATAAGATCATTAACATATACACACTACTATATATAAAATAGATAACCAACAAGGGCCTACTGTATAGCATAGGGAAGTATACTCTATTTTGTAATGACCTATAAGGGAAAGAATATGAAAAAGAATATGTATATGTATATATTTATAACTTAGTCACTGTGCTGTACATCTGAAACTAACATGACACTGTAAATCAACTATACCTCAATAAAAAACAAAAACAAATAAGATCAACACTAGGGACTTCTCTGGTGGTCCAGCAGCTAAGACTCTGAGCTCCCAAAGCAGGGGGCCTGGTTCAATCCCTGGTCAGGGAACTAGATCCCACATACCACAACTAAGAGTTAGCATGCCACAACTGAGAGTCCACATGCATGCCGCAACTAAAGATCCCGCATGTGCAACTAAGGATCGTGCACGCCGCAACGAAGATCCCGCATGCTGCAACCGAGACCCGGCACAGCCAAATAAATAAATAAAAATAAATTAATTAATTTAAAAAAAGATCAACACTAAAAAATGTACACACAGGTAACAATTACTTAGAAAATGTAATAACACAATTAATATATATCATTATAAAACTAAATAAAAACTTAGGATAGGTCTAAGAATAGGTCTTAGAATAAAGCCTCAGAATAGGTCTAAAAAGAATTATGGAAGATCTACTTGAATAAAAGTATAAGATTTTACTGAAAGACATAGAAGACCTGAATGAAAGGAAACAGATACCATAATTCCCAATAGGTAGATTTAATGTTAAAATGTCAGTTCTTTCTAAAATATTCTATAAATTCTAGGCCATTTCCATCAGAATCCCAGCATCGTTTCTTTAGTAGAATTTGAGTAGCCCATCCTGATACTCATTTGCAAGACAAAATGGGCCAGAAGAGCCAGAAAAGTTTTGGAAGATAATTACATAATGGAAGGACTTGCCCTATCAGAAGTCAAATAGTCTGCAGAACTTCAGTGTGTTATTGGGACAGTGACAAACATGGAAGAGAGGGGGAAAAGATGACTCTTCAGTAAATGGTGTTTGGACAGTTGTTTATCCATCTGGGAAAAAAATAGTTACATCTCTACCTTACACTCTACCCCGAAATAAATTCCAAGGGAAATTTAAAAATCAAAACTATAACAATTAGGTGACAAAGTTTTTTTTTTAATCTAAGCACGAGGATATCTTTGCGTATAAGAAACAGAACCCAGAATCCATAAAGGAAGAGACTGATAAATGTAACTATGCAAAAACTGAATATTTAAAAGTCAAAAGACACCATCCCCTCCACCCAGGATGTGTACGTTGAGATTGAAGCCTCTGGGAGCAAATTCCAATCCAGCCCAGTGTGGGAGGCATGCAGTCTTAGCCGGAGGTAACTCCTGGAGGAGACAGTATGTCTCTCACAAAAAGCAAAGCCCTTACCCTTGACTTGGAATGCACTCTTTGTCCCAGGCCTGAGGAATGTAAAAGAGATTAGCAAAGCTATCTCAAGCCGGGAGACCTCAGGGAACTGAGAGTCCTGGTTGTTCCTTATGGCTGGGGGCTGTGTGTGTGCCTGGTTAAGGGAAGATAATGTTCAAGGATGGTCGTTGTAAACTTGTTGACGTCCATGGTGGTGACTGAACTGAGACGATAAGCAGTTCTATGGGTTCATTGTCTAATAATGAGCTCCTCTTCTGTCTGTATAAGATTCAGTAAATTCTAAATAAAGTGCCTTGCAACCATCAGTTGTCTTGGTCCTTCTGACCCCATACTCGCGGTGCTATTCAGTCCCTTACCCCTCTCCGTCGGGACCTGGAAGACCCCCTGCGGTGGCTGGACCGTCGCAGCCCAGGGGAGCAGAGACTTGGGACTGACTTCCCCTCAGACCCCTGCGGGTCAGCGGTGCACCTGGTACAGACTGGGAAACCTGAGCAGGCAAATATAGGGTGCCAGGAATAATGATACCGACTCACGTGGACACATCTCCCACCGCTCCAATCCCCAACTTTGCTATGCTGCAACTCTGCCCTCTCCCCAAGTGCCTCGGATTTAAAACCCTGCGGAAAAGATGATTCTCCTGGCACAGACTGGGGAATCTAAGTGGGCTACGGTGTGGTAAAGGACTCTGTTCTCTTCCCCTCCCCCAACCCCACCCCGCCATAGCTACCCCGCACCTGCCCCCTCCCCCCAAATCCCAACTGCTCTCTTGGGTAGAGCGAGAGAGGGCATGTCTAGCAACACGCGGCAAATGCCTGGGGTAGGAGACGAGTGAGACTCGCGCAGTGACGAAGGAAACACATAGCCCCCAGATTAGAGAAAACGGCGGGAGACTGCACACTGGACCCTCAGGGGGACGCGCTGGACGAAAGCTCGCCAGTGAGACGAAGAGAAATCGTCGGACCTGAAAAGCCCTTGGTTCCCATAGCAATGTCTCAGTGTCCGCTGGTTCACGGATTTCTTTCCCAGGGGCCCTTTGTTGTTGGGAGGGCTTGTCCCTGCCGGTCACTCACAGCAATGGCCTAGCGTCCCAGGCCTCCAATTGGCTCCTTTGTTGTTGAGAGGCCCCGCCTTCACCAGTTATTTACAGCCCGGCGGTGCCTCCCACCAGGTCTCCCATTGGACCCTGATGCGACCCAGACAAAAACTTCTTCCTAAAAGCCTCCGGTGTTTGGGTGTCTGCCGTTTCTAAAAAACCACCACCAACACCGCCCTTCACTCCGAGGTGTCACTGTCCCTCCAGACCGCACCCAGTGGTGGGTGGAATCGGTGCACTTGGTCGGACCCCGAATACAAACTGACTCACTGACCTTACACAATCTCCACCACTGACACACAGATCCTGATCAGTGACCCCACAGGTCTGGCCTTCACGTAGCCCCTTCACTGATTTCACAGACACCCCATCACTGATAATGCAGATTCTCCCATCCCTGACCCCACAGACTTTCCCATCCCTGACTCCGTAGAACACCATCTCTTACTCCACAGACCTATTAATAAGGGGTTATATTCAAGGAGCCTGTGTTGACCATTTTACACATCCATTTAGTGTGTGTGTGCTGAATACCTGACTTAGGTAGATTTTAGCATCTTGGTGGCCAATGCAGTTTCTTTGCCTTTTCTTTTTCTTTTTTCTTACTGTAGTAGCATCTTTAAAGACCTCACCCCAGTAAGTATGGAGTACCGTTTATTAGTGCCTATCCTTTATTGAATCCTTGTCATACGCATTTATTTTCAATCATAGAAGTCACAATTCTTGTATATAATTCAAGGACACTAAAGATGCAGATATAAGAATGAGGGTTTTTTAAATATTATTATCTGTTTTTGGCTTCTGCAGATCATAAGTTCATTCACTTGTCTCAGATCACTAAATATATACTTTGTTTCCTTAAAAAAATTCTGATGAAAACCTTAAAAAGAGTAAAATTCTTTAGGAACTAGTGGGAAAACTCCACGGAGATGTTTTAGAAATAATGGTCCTAGGGCATCTGAAATGACACGAACTAAATCTTGATTTCTCTGTCAATTACAAAAAAAAATGTGGACTTTGGAGGAAATACTATATAAAAAGATACACAGACACTGTTTTATTGAGATATAATTCACATACCGTACAAATCACCCACTGAAAGTGTAAAATTAAATGGCTTTTAGGGCGCAGGGCGCTTTCGCTCGGTTGCGGTGCTCCGTGGTGCGGTGGGGCGGCCTCTGGGGCTCCCAAGCCCTTCCCGGACTCCGCTTTGGGCTGACAATGCCCCCTGGCCACGTTAGGGCTTCCCTCTGCCATTTAGGGAGGGGCGCCGGTGCCCTCAGCTGCCTCTTGTGGACATGAAGGCTGACTTTCTTGTCTTGACCACGTAACCAAGAATAACCAGGTGACATGAGTTAGTCCCTCCTTTCAGAGGAGTGACCTGCCATCGCTAGAAACCACAGGATGGTTCCTACAGTAACGTGGACCCAACCCCAGGAGACACTAAGTGAAAGAAAGCAAAGTGCGGAAAAACACACTGACAAGCTGATCCTAATATTCACTAGGAAATGCAAGGGACCCAGAATAGTCAAAACAACCTTGGAAAATAAGGACAAAGTTGGAGGACCTCACACTCCCCAATTTCAGAACTTACTGCAAAGTAACAGTAATCCAGACAATGTGGTACTGGCATCAGGATAGACATGTGGATTAATGGAACAGATTAGAGAGTCCAGAAACAAACCCACACACCTATAGGCAATTGATTTCAATTAGGGTGACAAGCTCATTTAATGGGATCAGAATATTCTTTTCAACAAATGGTACTGGGACCACTGCAAAAGAATGAAGTTGGATCCCTAACCATACCATATACAAAAGTTAATTCAAATTGATCAAAGACCCAAATGTAACCTCTAAAACTGTAAAACTTTTAGAAGAAAATGCGAGAATTCCCTGGCAGTCCAGTGGTTGGGACTCCACACTTTCACTGCTGAGGCACCGGGGTTCAGTCCCTGGTCGGGGAGCTGGGATCCTGCAAGCTGCACAGCCAACAAAACAAAACAAACAAAGAAGAAAATGTAGATGTAAATATTTATGACCTTAGAGTACACAATGATTTCTTAGCTATGACATCTAAACCACAAGCAACCAAGGAAAAAAATTAATGGGACTTCATCAAATTTTAAAACTTTCATGTGTCAAAGAACACTGTCAAGAAAGTGAAAAAATCCACAGAATGGAAGAAAATATTTGCACGTCATATATCTGCTAAGTATTTATTACCCAGAATATATAAAAAACACAACTCAATAATAAGAAGACAACCCAATTGAAAAATGGACAAAGGATTTGAATGGACGTTTCTCCAGAGAGGGTATACAAAAGTTCAATAAGCCCATGAAAATATACACAATTTCATTAGTCACTAGGAAAATGCAAATCAAACGCACAATGAGAAACCACTTCACACCTACTAGGATGAGTACAGGAAAAGAAAAATGGGCAATAACAAGCATTGTCCAGGATATCAAGAAATCAGAACTCTCATACACTGACAGTGGGAATGTAAAATGATGCAGCAGCTTTGGAAAATCGTTTGGCAGTTCCTCAAAAAAGTAAACGTAGAGTTACCGTATGACCAGCCAGGTTTATACCCAAGAGAGTTGAAAACATATGTTCACAAAAATGTGTACCTGACTATTAAGAGCAGCATGATTCCTAATAGCCGAAAAAGAGAACAAATATCCATCAACTGATGAATGGATAAACAATATGTGTCTCTCCATACAGTGGAATCTTTCTTGGCCATAGAGAGGGATGAGCAGTGACGACACAGTACAACATGGATGAACCTTGAAAACATTATTGCTCAGAAGCCAAAACACAAGGCCGCATATGTATGCAAATCATATGCATCCATAGATGTAATATCCAAATACTGCATATATGCATTTATATGCAGTGTTCAGAATAGGCAAATCCATAGAGACAGAAAGTAGATCACTGGTCTCCAGGGCTAGGAAAAAGGCAATGGGGAGTGGCTACTAATGGCATGGAGTTTCTTTATGGGGTCATGAAAATGCCCAGGCGTAAGTGGTGGTATTTCCACAACCCTGTGAATATATTAAAAACCACTGAGTTGTACACTTTAAAATTGGTGAATGGTAAGTTTTGTGGAATATGAACTATATCTCAAATAAACAAAAAACAAGTAGGTTACAAAAAAAAAATTAAATGACTTTTAGTATATTCACAAAGTTGTGCAAACATCACCACAAATTTAGAACATTTTCATTACCCCCAAAGAAATCCTAACTCCACTCTTCTATTTCCTCCCAACTCCCCTACTCCTGGACAACCACTAATCTACTTTCTGTCTCTATATATTGGTCTAGTCTGGACATTTCATGTAAGTGGAATCACATAATATGTGGTCTTTGTGACTGGCTTCTTTTACTTAGCACAGTGTTTTCTAAGTTCATCCATGGTGTAGTGTCGACCTTAAAAATAAAATGGCCAGTTATTTTATGAGCAAAATGGGCTATTCAGGAGAAGCAAAGAACTGCATTTCAGGACAAGCATGTTATAGGAAAAACTATAGGCAAGTACAACTGGCAAAGGAGAGGAACAGAAAAAGGAGGAGGCTGGGAGGGGCTGTTTTGAACTAAACCATTGGATGAAAGAGTTCATGGTGCAGCGTTTCTCATTGGCTGGGCTTGTTGCTGGGCAAGGAGAATTCTTCCCCTTCAGGTCTGTACCACTTCCTCTTGGGGTGTGTAATTGAAATCAAGCGGTAGTGTGTGAGGTCTCCCCCTTCCGCCTCCATTTTAAATGAGATTTCCTTTATTCTGTTTCAGAGTAGCATGCATCAGTACTTCATTCCTTTTTATTGCTGAGTATTATTCATTTGTCTGGATATACCGCATTTTATTTATATATTCATTGGTTGATGGATATTGGGTTGTTTCCACTTTGGGGCTATTATGAGTGCTAAGAACATTCAGGTACAAGATTTTGTGTGAACATATGTTTTCATTTCTCTTGACTATATACCTAAAAGTGGAATTGCTGGGTCACTGTCACTTCTTGAGGCATCCATTTTCTGTCGTGAGCAGTTTGATTTTAACACCTTGGAAGGCACTGAGGTGGATAATCTGGGATGTGAGTCTCCCAATCCTTGGTGCTAGGAAGGATGTGGCCTGCATTTGATCCTATATATGTGGAGGGGGCACTGTACATAAGGATAAACTTAAGGGAGTTTATTGCTTGATTTTGAACCTCTGCCCAACAGTTGTAAAGGAGATAGAAATGTTTGGATTCAAATAGAAGGAAAACATATTCCGGTTAAAATTCTCAGTTTTCACCAGCTTGTAATGTAGGGTTCTATATCGAAGAATGGCAAGGTTTTTATGCATATTTTCTGCATAATACTAAACTATATATACTATAATAATACTATTTTGGGAACAGTCTCCAAGTGGAAGAATGGGGCTCTGGACTCTGTGGGTGGAGATTAAAGTCGAGGGGCACCGTGGGTCTCTGGGGTGACCAAGAAAAAAAAAAAAATGCAGCAAGGCCAAGGACCCCTTTGAAATGGAAAAAATTTAAATACGCACACGAAAAGGAGTTTGCTGAAACTATACCAGTCGGTTGTTGCTTATAAGCGCAGCGTTGCGCTCAGAACCTGAGGTAAGCGGTAGAACACTGAAATGGCTGTCATTTGAATTAAATGCAATGTCTGCTGCCTGCCCACTCTGTATTGATTGCTGGTTAGAAACGTGCAACCTGCCCCTGGGCTCGGTTTTGCATAGGGGAGCTTCACAGAAAGCGTCTGTTTGATTTCTTGCATTAATGTCTCCCCTTGTCCATTTCCTTTATTTTATTACTTATGATTTATTAGCCCAGTGATGAGACCGGCTGTGTGCAAAGTCAGGTCTTGGAGTTAACGGGGTCGTAGCACCTGGACAAGGCCGGAGGGTCTTCAGCGCCGGGTGTAAATCTCAGAAAAGGAGCAAACAGCGCGAAGGGTTGATTGTAAAGTCCGGGCGGGGTGCCCAGCGCAGGAATTCTGAAGCTGAGACTAGACTCGCAGGACACCTTTTGTTAATGTTTGTAGGCGGGTCGGCCGCAAACGCTTCTTATTGGCCAACATGAGCGAAACCTCCCCTCCTTTGCACATCCATTGACTAAGAGCTCTGTTTATACATATTTGAGGATACCCGCGTTCTTGCCTTCCCCCTTTGCGTTGCCTGGAAACGGTGTTCTGTCTATTAACAGTTGATCGTGTTTCCCATTGGCTACCGTTTCCTTCGGAAGCCCGCCCTCACAAGAAGCCCCAACGAGCGCCGGGCCAATAAAAGCAGTCCTGGCGGACTGTACTAAACGTGGTAGCGAAGCTGTGGTTGTCCCGGCAGGGGACTGCTGGACAAGGGACGCGGCTGGGCTGGGGGCGCCGCGCGGCGGGAAGTCTTCCGGGTCCATGCAGCGCGCCTGGGAAGTCGGCTGTCAAGGGGGGAACCGGGACTCCGGCTCGGAACCTGAGTGGTAAACTCCGAGCTGCGGCCGGGCCCTTCCCCTTTCCGACAGAACTTGGTGGGCGGCCTAGGCGCTTGGGCTGATCTACTTGGTTTCCCAACCTCCGACTCTCAGGGTCTCGGGATTAAAAGTAAACACGGGGATTTTTTTTAAAGCCCACCCGGGTAAAACGCCCTTTTATTTTTCCGCAGGGTTGGTTGGTTTGTTTCAGAACGCCCTGCGGGGGCGGAGGTAGTGGGGAGTTGGCCGACGGGTTCAGGTTTATTAAATAAAATTAATTCCTGGTTTAGAGTGTGCTAATACTGTAGCGCCCCAACCTTTAAAAAATCCCATTTTTGCTAGCTATATTATTTAGTGGGATATCTTGTGATAAGGAGAGCCAATCACAGTGGCTTTGGGATTTTGTTGCTGTTGTCCTCACTGAAACAAAATTTTAGTTTTGGTTGTCCTAACGGCAAGTTCTCAGGCATCATAAAATCTTAATTTGAGAAATGGCTGTGAAAATCACAGCAAGTTACTTTGGAATTTTTTTCTTTTAAAGGAACATAAGTTTCCGCTTTTGGTATTTTATTGTTAATGATGATTCTCAGTTTCTTTAAAATCTTATTTTTTGGCAGATATATAGAGAATGGCTTTTGTGAAAGGCACAGCCAGCTAAGGAGGTTTGGGGATTTTGTTTTGTTTAAAGAATGTAACCCTGTAAATAACAAGGTCCTACTGTATAGCATAGGGGACTATATTAAATATCCTGAGATAAACCATAATGGAAAAGAATATGAAAAAGAATATAGGGCTTCCCTGGTGGCGCAGTGGTTGGGAGTCTGCCTGCCAATGCAGGGGACACGGGTTCGAGCCCTGGTCTGGGAAGATCCCACATGCCGCGGAGCAACTAGGCCCGTGAGCCACAACTACTGAGCCTGTGCGTCTGGAGCCTGTGCTCCGCAACAAGAGAGGCCGCGATAGTGAGAAGCCCGCGCACCGCGATGAAGAGTGGCCCCCGCTTGCCGCAACTGGAGAAGGCCCTCGCACAGGAACGAAGACCCAACACAGCCAAAAATAAATAAAAATTTAAAAATATATATATATATGTATATATATATATGACTTAACCACTTTGCTATACAGCAGAAATCAACACAACATTGTAAATCAACTATATTTCAATAAAAAAAAATGTAATCCTGGTTTTGACTCTTTTAATAATGGTAATAACACCACCTTCCCAGCTCTTTTAATACATTACTTGGTAGATCCCTTATTTTCATAGGACTTATTTCATACATTTGGATGAGAGACCTAATGTGGGCTTTTTATAAAGCAGCCCTTACACTCTTTATAGGCCTTGTCCTTAATCCTCAGCATCCCTCTGCTCCTGACATTGTACCTAAAATTAAATTGAGTTTTTGTTGTTATGGGAGAGTTGCAGAAATATCCAGCACTAACCACTGTCTCCCCCTGATATTTCTCCACATCTTTGTACTGAATCCATTACTCAAATGGGTGTCCCTTTTCTTGGATGCCTGGAAACCATGACTGTATAGCCTTCTGACCTCCCTGCTGAGTTATCATTCTTTTCTCTCCTCTCTCTTTTCTTGTCCAAACTTGAGTTTGTGACTCTCAGCTCCTTTATGACCAGCCTTTTGATGCCTTTGGCTCCTTCTAACTCAGGAGTCCTTACTCCCAGTTCCATGACCCAAATTTTAGAGGACCATGAGAAAGTCCCATCTAAATTTTGGTAGTCCCATCTAACTGAAATGGAGTGTTTCCTTCTATCCTAAATGTAGGCTCCCTGGGTATGGAGCTTTGTTAGCAGTAGAGTCCATAGCAGTGTTTATGTCATAATACAGCATCTCCAAGTAGCCTTTATGGTTCTCACTGCTTCCTAATGATGGTTCCTAATGACAACATGCCACTCACTGTTGTTACTCCTGTGTTAAAGTTGTTGGTCCAGGGACTATGTTGCATAAGAAGTTACACCCACATTTAGTGGCTCAAACAAAATATTATGCTCATGGGTTCTGTAGGGATCAAGAATTAAGACAGGACACAAGCATGGCCAGCTTTTCTCTATTCTACAATGTCTGTGGCCTCAGCATGGAAAACACAACAACTAGGGGCTGGAACCATCTGAGGGCTCATTCCCTTGTGTCTGGTGCCTGGGCTGGGATGTTTGGAAGTCTGGGCTCAGCTGGGACTATCCTGTGGAGTGCCTACACGTGACTTCTCCATATGGCCTTGGCTTCCTCAGAGCCTGGCAGTCTCAGGGTAGTCAGACTTACTACAAGGCACAGGGCTCCAAAGGGGGTGTTGCGGTGATCAAGGTGGAAGCTGCATGGTCTTTTATGACAGCTTTGTAAGTTACAGAGAATTACTTCTGTGCTCTGTTAGTTTCAAACAAGTCCACTCAGAATCAAGGAGACAGATGGTGGACCCCACCTCTCAATGGAAGGAGTGTCAAGCAATGTGCAGCCATTTAAAAAAAACTTTTATACTGACACACCTATTAATATATCAAAAAATTTTAAATATTGTGATAGCTGCATTTCTAAGTAGTTGTTTGAAATCCTATGAATTTTATGTTATGCATTTTACAGCATTATTCTGAGAAGGATTCAAGGACTTTCTCAGATGTAAGAAGGGCCTAGGACATAGAACGACTCAGGCTCCATCCCAAGATTTGAAGTGCACAGTTTCAACCCTGGTTTATTGGTCAGGACAGGACTTTCTCATTTGTCTTGGACTCAGCGGTGATTTAGAAATCGGTCTGTGACCTTTCTTTTTTTTTTGGTTTAATTTTTTTCTGTTTTTCTCACCTCAATAGAGATTAGGAGATTCTTTTGCAGCCCTGTTCTTCTGCCTCGGATGCATTTGAAGCCAGTTTTTAGACTCATCTTACTGGTTTTGCCAAATGGCATTTTCATCCTCGTGTATATTGCATTTTCTTTTATGACCATTCATCAGTTTAGAAGTGTGTTTACTTTCCTGAGTTTTCATTTTCTTATTTTTCTTCTGTCATGTCTAGCTCCCAGAGCAAATACCAACCAAAAAGAATAACTTAAGGGATGTGGAGAGATACTTTCATTTCACTTATCACCAAATAGGTTGATTTTTAGTAATTGAGCATTAAGCACAGGCCTGGGAGGCCAAAGGCCTCATTTAAATCCCAGATCCAGTCTTTATTAGCTATCTGACCTTGAACCCAGCAATGAACCTCTCTGTGCCTTTGATTCATCATGAGGAAAATGGTGGTATCCAGAGTTGCCAGGTTCACATTAATGACCCAGAAGAAGTGCCTGGTCTTCATCTGGTCCTTGCTCCTCGAACCTTTGCCCGTTAATTGAAGATATGCTGCTATGAATACTTCCTGGAGGTGTGGCTGGCATTTATTCTTGAAACAGTTTACAGAAAAGCTCCTTCACGTTTTCAGCCTTTTCCTCTGCTTTCTGTCATTCCTAAACCACCTCACTCAACCTGGTGTGATCTTAATTGTGTGTGTTTGCACAGATGTAATTTTTGGCTTATATGTGTCTTCAAAGCCTGATTGCCCACTCCTGACCTCTACCAGTATATGGAGTTTCTCAGGACCTGCTCCCCAGCCCATCCTTAGAGTCTCCTACCCACCTCCCAGCCGCCAACTGCAACTTTATTGCTTAAACATTTCATGGTGGGCATTTCTTCCTGACATTGTATTATATTAAATTATATTGGGTTATTGTTCTCTGTGTATCTGTGCTGTGCTGCACTTCATGGAAGCAGGTGGGCCTGGGTAAGAATTTGCCTTCTGCTGAAGAAGGCTCATGAGTTGTTGTTGAACAGGGGAGAGACTGGGTTGATGTTACTTAAGGGCTTCCCCTCAGAAGGGAAAGACTGAACCTTCTCAGGCAAATCTTGTTTTTTATTCTTTTAGGTCTGAATTTTGAACATATCTTGCTAGAGGTTGAAGAGGTAAGGCTAAGCTTTCAAGATTCACACTGAGAAAGGCCCAGGAGGTGACTTGGGCCACAGTTTGGGGTGGCAAAACTGTGGATAGTAGGAAAGTCTAAACATAACCCAGAGGGAAATGAGAAAAGGCCTTCAGAAATCAGGGGAAAAAATCCCAAAGTGTCTCTTTCCCTCTTTCCCCATGGTATAGCTGGAATGTGTATTCCCTTCCCTGTTCCACCCCCAAAAAGACATGAGGCCACACACTGAAGTGCTAGTGAGGGACAGAGGAGCTGTGGGCATGAGAATTTGATCACTCATTCAGACTCACACCCAGATACTTGTGTGTCACCTCCTGGTGTCCCCCCACTGGATAAGTGCTTCTCCAGGCCCAGCATATTTCAGTTGAGACATGCAGTCTGTGTAGTACCTGATGGTTTGGCTGTGACCTGGTGTCATAGTGATAATAGAGACAGTGACCCTAACAGTTTAATGACCCTTCAGCCTGTGGGTAGGTAACTGGGAGATAGATACTGTAAGTATTGTAGTCTCTGTCTCAGTCACCTGTGATGGTTTTTTAATTTTTCACATACACTGTTGAGAATGTTTTAATAATTACAGATAATAGAGAAACTACTAATCACTCTAAAATCCTCCTGTTTATTGGTCTAGAGCTGGGACTGGACCTCCCAGCAACAAGGAAGCCTGAAGGCCAGAGTAAAAAGGCAAGTACTTCCCTTTAAATCTCTCATCTGTTTTTTTTTCCTCCCTGTTTCTTCTCTTTCTTCTTCTTTTTTATTTATTTATTTTTTAATGCACATATTCTTAAGTACTTGGGGACTCTTAGCATGGTGGTAATTAAACTGGATATGTACTTTTTTCATTGGAGAATTTAGCACGTTTTAAGATAATGTATATATTTATTTATTTATTATTTTTGCTGCACCAGGTCTTAGTTGCGGCACGTGGGATCTTTGCTGTGGCATGCAGACTTCTTAGTTGTGGCATGCAGACTTCTTATTTGCGGCATGTGGACTTCTTAGTTGCAGCATGCGGACTTCTTAGTTGCGGCATGCAAACTCTTAGTTGCGGCATGCATGTGGGATCTAGCTCTCCAACCAAGGATTGAACCCCAGCCCCCTGCATTGGGAGCAAGGAGTCTTACCCACTGGACCAACAGGGAAGTCCCTTAGGCCATTTTTGCTTATTACTGTAACTAATATGTTCAGTTTTATTTTTATCATACTATTTCATGCATTCACTCATTCACATTACATTATTTTGTCGTATGGACCATTTAAAAATATATATATTTATTTATTTGGCTGTGTTGGGTCTCCGTTGCAGCACATGGGATCTTTCGTTGCTGAGCTCTTTGTGGTGCATGGGCTCTTTGTGCGGCGCGGGGCTTCTCTCTAGTTGTGGCCTGAGGGTTTTCTCTTCTCTAGTTGTGGTGCAGGCTCCAGAGTGCATGGGCTCTATAGTTTGTGGCACGCGGGCTCTCTAGTTGCGGCGCCGTGCTCAGTAGTTGTGCTGCAGCATGTGGGGTCTTAGTTCCCCGAACAGGGATCAAACCCGTGTCCCCTGCACTGGAAGGCAGATTCTTTACCATGGGACCACCAGGGAAGTCCCCTGGACCATGTTTTCTTTGCTTTTATTTTCTCTTGTGATAGTTGATAGCATACAGCCAATATTTAGTTTTAATAAGTGGTTAATTTTATACTTTTCAAAAACATCTTTGCTGGCACATTTTCTATAATTATTCAATTCAATAATAATACAAGAACTTTGGACTCCTCATTTTAAAATGAGGAATTCACGATGTATTTTAACTTTCCCTGCTCAACTTTTTAGGCCATGCCAATATCATCTGGGGTACATTGTGGGACACATGTTTATTAATGTTGACATTGTTTACAATATATAATCTGTTTTTCAGGAATCCCTTTAGACTTGGACATTCATTTACTTATATTTATGTCAATTATTTAGACAATCTCTGGTTAATGGTGGCAGTGCTTCATTTTATAACTTTTCAAACCTTGAGACCTTAATTTTGTTTCGTCTGCTAGGTCTAGGGATTATAGCTTTGGTTAAGGCTTTCAGGAGAGGTGCATCAGTAACAGATAGGTGGCATTACATATCTCACATTATCTTTCCTTTCCTTGGCACATGAACAGCATCTGGGCTAGGCAAAAAACTCTTGGGTCACAGAACTCCCCCTCCACACTGTACTGATATTCCTTCATTTTCCCCTGTGTTTGCTGTGGTAGAATCTGGGATCAGCTGAATTTTTTTGTAAGTGACTTACAAAAGAACCAAAATCCTTCTCTTTCATTATGTTCACATCATTTTACGGAGTTATAATTGGCTTATTCAGACCCCAGGATAGAAAATGACCCATCTGAAGACCTCAGGCTCCAACCATATCACAAGAGTTGTCTGGTTTTGTTTGTGTGATTGTTTTATTATTACTACCAGGTTTCGACGGTGGATATCCCCTCAGAGAATATTCCAGATTCCCTGAGTAGTTTCCAGGTCCAGGTCCCGTATCCCTCTTCTGTTCTCAGAAATAGTTCCTGTCAGAGTGGGAAGACATGATCTTGGATATTTAGTTTCAATCCTTTATGAAAAGCTGTAAAGATAATTTTCTACCCTTAGCTGTAAAGCACTTTTGGTGGGAAATTAAAATTCCTCTAAGAGGATTCAACTCTTATTTGGGTTACCCTAATTTCAAAAATTTTGGCTGTTAGAATTTTCTTTAATGTTCATGAAGAAGTATTTTTTATTTCCCATGAAGATTCATTCTCCTTAGCAGTGAATTTTGAACTTTGTTTTCTTAAACATCCAAATTAGGTTTTCCTTTAGTTTTCTCTGTTATTGATGTCTAACTTAACTTTAGAGGTGGGCTTCCTGGTGGCGCGGTGGTTAAGAATCCGCCTCCCATTGCAGGGGAAATGGGTCCGAGCCCTGGTCTGGGAAGATCCCACATGCCGCGGAGCAACTAAGCCCATGCGCCACAACTACTGAGCCTGCGCTCTAGAGCCCGTGCTTGGCAACAAAGACCCAACACAGCCAAAAATAAATAAAAATAAAATAAATAAATTTATTTTAAAAAAACAAAAGAAATTAGAGGTAACTTTTAATCAAAAAGGGCATAGCATAGAGATGACAAGAGGACACTTTCAACCCCAGCATGGAAATGAAGTTCCTATTCCAAAAAGAAACATTCTCACAATCTCAGCTTACTGATTTGGAGCTTCAGTTCTCTTACAATTTATACTTGGATGGGAGTCGGGGGGGGAAGGAGACACTCTTCAGCCAGCCATTTTGATATTGGGTATTTATGTATCATTTCTTCCTAAGTCTCTTCTCATTTCTATTACAATTTGTTTTGGGAGCTGTCAGTGATTTAACAGTATCTTTTAAAACTTTTTATAAAACTAAGTAGTTTTGTGTGTCAGCCCAGTATCCACTAGTGTCACCCATGCTACCCTTCTGCTGTGCGCAGATGGCAGCATGTCCACACCTGAATCTCTCCTGTGTCCCCCACTGTCAACAGCCAAAGGTACTCACCAGGGGAGTCTGCCATCTCCTTCTGTTCACCTCTACTGTGGTCCCCATGTTCCTACCTCCCTAGAGACCATTTCTCTCCAGAGCAGCGGTTTTCAAGAGAAATATAATGCAAGCCACATATGTAATTTAAAATTTTCTAGTATCTGCTTTAGAGAAATTAAAAAGAAACAAGTGAAATTAATTTTAATAATATACTTAGTTAACCCAGTATATCCAAAATATCATGATTTCAACATTTAATCAGTCTAAAACTTATTAATGAGTTAATTTGCATTCTTTTTTTTCACACTGTGTCTTCAAAATCTGGAGTGTATTTTACACTTAGGCATTCTCAGTTTGGGCTAGATGTATTTCAAGTGCTGCATGGCCACATGAGATGGCTACCTTATTGGACAGTACAGCTCTAGAGAATGATTTTATGTACACTCTCCATCTCCCTTCTGGCCTCCTTTATTCTCATTTGCCCCAACACCCCCCAGAGTCTGTGACTATTGCCTCCCTCTCTCCTTTCTTTCCATTTGTCATGATCTTTTTTTAACATGGAAAATCATTTCCTTTCTTAAAATTCTGGCCTGATTTCTTCTGTCTTACATTCCTCTAACCCCCATTTCAGGGGGTGACACACCTTTTTGTCTTGGTTGGGCATTTGCTTGCAATTACCTCCTAATGATTATTTTCTTTGACCCATTAGTTGATTTAGATATTTTTCCCATTTTTAAAAAAATGTATCTTTCTTGACAGATCTCTAAATTAATTTTAGAGTTAAACTAGAAATCATAAATTTAGAGGTTTGTATAGAGTCCCTTATGTTTCTGTCTTGATTTTTAAAATAGCACATATAGGTATATATGTACTTTAGGATTATAATATCTCACTCTAAGTATTGCTTTGCCTCACTGAATATTTTTGATAATTATTTTTATATCTTTTCTATATATTTTAGGGTTTCCATTAAACTGATGTAGAATTAAACTGATATAGAATTATATCAGAATAATTTATTTTAAAAAACTCCTACTTGAATGGGAGTGACTTTTACCTAGGAAAGGACATAAAAATGGGTGTCTTGAAGAAGTTCTTTCCTGTGCTATAATGGAGTGTTTTCAGGAAACAAGGTGTCAGACCACCCCCCCCCCCGCCACTGCCCCAGGAGGGAAGGTGGAAAGTAGGGGTTCTCAGAGTGCCAGGGTCACAGATTTTTCTGGAAGGTTTACATGGGGACCCTGGTCGGGCCCATCACTACCTGACGGAACACTCCCTGACTGGTACCTTGTACTTGTAGACATGATGCCGAAAATGCTCTTTCAGTGTCTTGAAGGTTTTTATATTTGAGAAGTTTACAGAGAAAACCCTAGCAAAGGCTTCAGGTCCCTTCTGCTTCTTTGCTCTTCAGTACCTCCCCTAGACCTAGTGTTGGATTAGTTAATAGTGTGGTTCTTGGACCAGTAGCATCAGTGTCACCTGGAAACGTGTTAGAAAAGCAGATTCTCAGGCCCTGCTGAATCAGAAACTCTGGAGGTGGGGCCCAGCAATCTGTGTTTAAGAAGCCCTCCGGGTGGGTCTGCTGTACCAAATTTGAGTTACTGACACACGTCTGCTCTCTACCTGGCCCTTGCACAGGCATCTGGATCCTCTTGGAATCTCCACTCCCCAGTGCCCCATCTTGGAATTTTCTAGTCCCTCCTACTTGAAGGCTGTCTTCTACAGCCCCTACACTTCCTGGCTTTGGTTTCTAGTGAGTTCTGTGGTATGTATGTCCATGTTTGTGACATTCTGGGAGGGGTGGCCCAGGCTGTGATTTGCCACCTACTGCTGCAGGCATTAGTGGTGTTCAGAAGGGAAGGGAGAAGCTGTGCTCGTGTGCTTCCCACTAAACAGAGAGACTGACACTCTTTATAGCTGTTTTATTTTTACTTTATCTCCTTGTCAACTTCACAGTGTAAATGCAGTTTATGTAAACGTCTCTACTGGGAGATGCATAAATATAAGTATTTATGTGAACATATAAAGTCTGCATATGTGGATAATCTCTGCATACATATCATTTATTTATCCATCATTACATACCTGTGGTGTCTAGCTGATTCCTCTACCTTACTTCTGTCTCTGTACCCATCTCTACCTGAACATGTATTAAATATTTTATTTTGAAAATAGACAAATATTATGTTTCCTTTGTGTTTTCTCTTTCACGGTGGAGCCTTCCCTCTGCTGGGGCTTCACTGTGAGACCAGCAGGACTCAAGGTCCTTTGGGAGGTCCTGGCTTCTCCTGAATCCTCTCTCACCTCTCCTGTTCTAACTGCTCTCTCTGGCCAGCTCTGCTGGAACAGAAGGTATTGCCTGCCACCCTATGGCTGCAGGTGACACAGCAGAGGTGTGGGCGGCTGTCTCTTGACTGATTCCTAGTCTTGCCCCTGAACCTGAGTTCCCACATGCATGGATTTAAGCACTGTCTTTCTGAGGAAGGGACTGTGCTCATTTTCCACATCTCCTCTTGAGGGGCTGTTTCCCGTGTTTATTGACTCCTCGTTTGTGCCCATCACTTGCTAATGTTATCCATGCTGCCTTCTGTCTCTGTGTAAGATGGGAAAGCCTCCACACTTGACTCTGTCTCTTGTTTTTCATCCAATGTTACTCCCTGAATATACCCTCCAGGGGTATCTGTCTTCTTCCTTCCACATCTAGCATGATCCTTGTGTATCCACCTCCCTAAGGACTGTTTCTTTTTTTTTTAATACATATTTTTAAAAATTAATTTATTTATGGCTGCGTGTGTCTTTGTTTCTGCGTGCGGGCTTTCTCTAGTTGCGGCGAGTGCGGGCTACTCTTCGTTGCGGTGAGCGGGCTTCTCCTTGAGGTGGCCTCTCGTTGCGGAGCACGGGCTCTAGGCACGCGGGCTCAGTAGTTGCGGTGCACAGGCTTAGTTGCTCCGTGGCATGTGGGAGCCACCCGTACCAGGGATCGAACATTTGTCCCCTGCACTGGCAGGTGGATTCTTAACCAGTGCACCACCAAGGAAGTCCCAAGGACTGTTTCTTTATAGTGATTTTATGCACAAACTCCATATGTTCTTCCTGCCTCCTGTATCCCCATGAGCACCTCTCCCTGCCCCCATCTAATTATTTCTTCCCTCTCTCATATCCTATTGTTCTGTTCGTTTTCTGCCTTGAAAGTTGACCGCTAGCTTCTTAGTTTTCTGCCTTAATTTCTAAGTCATAGATTACTTTCAGGCTAAAAGTTTCCTTCTAACCACTGTTTTATTCCTCATCATTCATTGGAAATTAAATCAATTTTTAATAATTTGACTCATCAGTGATTTAGACTAGACCTTCTTTCCCAGTTCTGGAGTTTTCTTTTTCCCTTTTGTGGTCATTTTTATTTAAACTTTTGACCTTACTGAAACTAGAACTTCCATCCAAAAATGTATATAGAGCTTAAGTTTTTGCCCTGTTTTTTTTTGACATTGTGTTTAAGGTGGTATCTCTGGGCATTCAGGTAACCTCATTCCACAGATTTCGATCTTAAGTATTTTCACTATTGTTTCTTCCAATGATTTTGTAGATTGCAGGTCAATTTATTATTCAACTTATCAGTGACACAGTAGTTTGTATGGCTTTTAATTTCAAAGAATATTTTTTCACTTTTTTTCTTTTTAACTGATTTTTATCTGATGTTAATTTTAACCAGATATGTTCCCTAGGTAGGCATGACTAGATTTCTTTCCATTGTGTTTATAATTTAAATGGATTTTCACATCTTTGAGCCTCAGAGCCCAGATAGGAGTGTGGGAAATAGGACTCCTCAAAGGACAGAGATTAAATCTCAAAGCTCTTAGATTTATTAAGCAAACTCAGGTCCAGGGTAAAAGGGTTCTGTACTCCCAATTCCAATGTGTGGGGTGTTTTTCCTCCACACATCCAAGCAATTCTGGGACACCAAATGAGTGTCCTACAATTCAACTCAATTCTGACACCGTTTACCCAGAGATAGCATCAGATTCCACAGGTGAGGGGCTCAGTCCTTGTTCCCCACTCCACCCACCCAAGATACCAGTCATAAGTCCAGGTTGTCACCTGGGCTTCTGACCAACTGGCTATAGATTGGAGGTTCCAACAACCCCTTCCTCATTTAATTTGCTGGAGTGGCTCACAGAATCCAGAGAATCATTTTACTTACTAGATTACCAGTTTATCATAAAAGATTATAACTCAGGAACAGCCAGATCGAAGAGATGCATAGGGCAAGGTATGGGGGAGGGGTGCAGAGCTCTCATGCTCTCTGAACACACCACTCTCCCTGAATCTCTACCAACCTGGAAGCTCTCCAAACCCCATCCTTTTGGGGTTTTATGGAGGCTTCATTACATAGGAGTGATCGATTAAATCATTGGTCTTTGGCGATTGATTCAACCTCCAGTCCCTTTCCCCTCCCTGGAAGGGAGAAAGGGGAGAAAGTTCCCAGAGCCCCATCATCACCCCACCTGCTGTTATGTTTGATTTATTATAGATAACCTGTCAGCCTGGATCTCTCTTCACAGACTGTGTACACCTGTCTACACATAAGGATCTGGATTATCTCAGGATCCCACCTCCTCGGCTCCCCCTCCCCCTCCATCCCTTCTCTGACACTTTTCAGTCCCTCCATTTCATTTGTGCTCCTCTCAGCCCCATGCCTGACTTTGGTGCCCACTGAGTTCTTTTAGAAACATTCTGCATTCAGGGATATGAAATCCTTGGTGAGGTCTGTCAAGGATTGGAATAAGGTGCTGGGCTGATCCTCCTTCCTGAACCCCTGTTTAGTTGGGGAGGCTGATGCTAACATGCAAACCTTTTTTTTTTTTTTTTTTTTTTTTTTTTAACTCCTCCAGGCAAAGGGATATTGGGAAAGATTCTGGAGTAGAGTGTTAAGATTTAACAGTATTCTTTGAATATTTGCACCATGATGGGCCTTGGAGGTGCCTTGAGGGTGGTGCTTTGAGTGGAGTAGTTATCAGGAAATTGTTGATTTTAAGGAAGTCAGGAAAGAAAAGATCACTCACAATTCAACAATTCAGGGTAAGCTCCTAAAGGACTCTTTCTGGTTACTTAATGTCCAGAAGCCAAGCCCTCACCTCTTATCAAAGCTACAGGCCAGTAGATGCCAATGAGGTTCACGTAGCATCAGATCTATCTATGCTTTTCCTTAATGTGGGGATTTTGGGTACAGAATTTAAGGAAGCACCAAAAACACTCAGTAATCAAGATAAATATTTTAATGTATTATCTTAAAAATAAAAATAATGAACAAAATCTCCCCTCCCCCCAATCCATGATGAACAAAACTGTCAAATTATGCCTCCTCTTCACCCCTCTCTCCCTCACCATCACCACCACGACCACCACCACCACCACCACCACAAGCTCGTAAACTTTCCTCCAAGCGATACTTGCACCAGGGTTTGCTGGCTCGAGCCGCGGGGCTTCATTATACTACTACCACCAGGGAACCTTTTCCTCTTTACCCAAGTCCAGCCTCTCCATTCCTCAAAATCCCGGGCACACAAGACGAAAGCCACTCCCACCGCCATTCCAAGTTGGCCCAAGCCAATCCCGCTCTCTCCGAAAACAGCCTTGGTGTTCCCTGTCTATACTGGCGCCCCCTCCCAACCTCGGGGACGTAAAGCCGGTGTCGCTCCTATCTGGGAGTCCCAACACAGCATCACCCCGCTTCCCCACCCTCCAAGTGCTTTACTCTGAGCCGCGCCCACATCGGCCCGCCTCTGGTCCAGCCCGTGCCGACCCTGGTTTCAGCTCCGGGAAGGGGACACCAGTGGAGACTTTGGTGGGGAAGCTTAGCTCCCCCGCGCCGCTGAAGGTCAGTGCGCACAGTCTGGTCACCCGCCGCCGCAACACCAGGCTCCAGGACCACATTTCCTAGACTTCTTGGGGGTGTCCGCGACGCTCTCGTGGCCTGCAGATCTCATTGGCCCTCGGCGGAGAAACTGGTGAACCTTGCTGTCTGGGCACCTTAACAACGGGCTCCTAAATTTGGCTGTGTAAGAGGTGGATGTGACAGTCACCCTGCGATGGAGAAGCCCACGCCCCTCTCCTCTCCATCCCAAGACTACACTCTCCAGAGGCCTCTGCGGCCACTTCCGCCCTCCCTTCCGCTCGCCCCTTAGCGTGAGGAGTTGGCGTAACAGGAACACTTCCGGCCGGTGGAGTCCGCCCATTAGGCCGGTTGGCAACGGGGTAGACAACAGTATTCGGGTCCTTCTCAAACCTCTGCTCTTGGTTCCCGAGCTTCAGCCTCAGGATCGGTAACGTGCACCCCGCGTTCCGTGAGTGCCCAATAGTCACTGCCTCGTCCACTCAGCACGTCCCCATGCTTGTCCCGGTTTTACTCACGACGACACAGTCTGCCTTAGGGACAAACCCTTACTCCGCTGCTGGGGGATATGGGCTTCACTCTCTGGCCAGAGCTTGGGGCTGAGCTTGAGGGTGCTCGGTCACCCTGGGCCCTTTCTCCAGGGGTCTAGATGGGAATTGGCTTGTGGTGGTGAATTCTGTGACACTCCCAATCCCCAGTAGTGGGGCTCTGGAGCACACCCCGCCTGCACTTGGGAGGGGTTTTCCAACTAGGCATGCTCTTATATCTCTTCACATCCTCAGATCTGCCTTCTGAGACTTTGCCCTTCTTCAGGGAGAGCACTCAGGAGATCAGGAGAATGGCCACGGGGCTCCTGAAAGCCAAAAAAGAGGTGAGAATTTCCGTAAAATTCCATCTTGGCTGTCAAGAGGATGAATCCATTCCCTTTTCTTGCTCTGGAGGCTGCCTTGTTGGTATTGGGCAAAGCTCTTTCCTGGTCCTGGAGGAGTGGCTTACATGGAGTTTCCCTCAACATTTCTTTCTGCTCCATCCATACTTCAGTCATCCTCGAAGCAGTTAATTGTGAACAACACACATGGAGCAATTTAAATAAAAATACAGGGACATCCAGGCTTAATTGTCCAGTGATAAGGCTGAAAGGCAGGGACAGCAGAGTGGACTGTGGCCTGAAGTGGCTGGGGAGGACTTCCAGGAGAAGTAGGGCTGTTTGAACTACCCCTGCGAGTCTGGTAAATTGGAGAGTTGGTGAAGACATACCAGTGGGAGGGCAGGAAGAATGGTTAGTCTGAGGCTGGGCCACTGGGCACACTGCCCTTAACACAGTGTGGGAAGATCGTATTTTAGGTTGATTTTTAAATAATGTACTGGTGAAGATACAGACTATCTTCACCAGTACATGATATGGTCTGCCCTGAATTTTACATTTGAGAGCATTTTCGGCGTCTGGCAATGGGGAGATTTCACAAAAAATTCTGGATTGCTTGCCTCTCAGAAAATAAACTGCACTCTACTTTGGTGTCAGGGAATTTGAGCTGAACAGTGTCTGCATCATTTGGACAGGTCCTGTAGTCTATTTGCTGTAGTTTCCACAGTATCCTCCATACTGAGGTTGAAACCATTGAAATCTAACGTTTTGCCTGTCTCTCTCATTTTTATTACCTGCCTGGCCCCTGAAGGATTTTCGTTTTCCACCTCTGAGTCTGGGTGGCCAGGTCAAGTGCCAGGCTGAGGAGTGTAGACTTTGTCTTTGAGTAAGATGGATTTTGAAGGATGTTGAGAAGGGATTTGACATAGGAAATCAGAGCTATAGGCATATAGGAACTTAAGGGGAAACTTTCTAACCCCTGAGAATGGTGACTATGATGAGTTTGACTTAATTGAATGTGACTGATATTTATTGAACACCAACACAGTTGCCAGGCTTGTTTACTATCATTTTTGATATGCACTAACTTGGTTATTTCAGATCTGCCTTCATTGTCTTGATTTCTTATTTTTTTTAATACATTTATTTATTTTAATTATTTATTTTTGGCTGAGTTGGGTCCTCATGGGCTGTGCATGGGCCCTCTCTAGTTGCGGCGAGCAGGGGCTTCTCCTCGCCGTGTTGCACGGGCCCCTCATTGTGGTGGCTTCTCTTGTTGTGGAGCATGGGCTCTAGAGTGCGGGCTCAGTAGTTGTGGTGCACGGGCTTAGTTGCTCCGCGGCATGTGGGATCCTCCCAGACCAGGGATCGAACCCGTGTCCCCTGCCTTGGCAGGCGGATTCTTAACCACTGCACCACCAGGGAAGCCTTCTTGATTTCTTAATTCTGGTCTCCATGTTAGAGATTTACAGTTTCCTAGGCGTTATCAGAACAACTTTGAGAGTTCTACATTTATCATTTGTAAAATATTATATTCATCTGAAAAGTGTTAGTACCAAGAATGCACAGGAAATCTGGGGCATTTCCTAAGGTAACATTGAATCTTTTGTGTGTACTTTCTTCACCACTCATAATGTTACTAGGGAAGCATTCTGATTTTCTGGGAAAAGCCAGAAATTTGTGTGAGCTGAATTTTCCTGCCCTTAATACTTTAAAAAAGAAAAAAGAAAAAAAAAAGCATTATGAAAACTTGACCAAAGTGCACAAGCATTTGAATCGATAAGTTGTTTAAGATGAAACCTCTGTGCCTAGAGGAGTACCTGGCACACATGATATGTTTGGTGCATGGAGGAACCACACCTTAAAGAAATTAATTTGAAGGAACTAATAAGTAACAAGGGAGTTTCTGTTTGTTTTGATATGTTATTTGGGGCATGTAATTAACCACATATTTCAGGGGGTTTGAGGAGGATTTCCAGGTACTCTAATATGCATGACATCTGAATTACACAAAACAATTTAAGCAAATATACAGTAGGATATTAGCTATCACTGCCTGAGAGGGTAAAGTAGAATTTGTAACAAATGAGTTGGGCTGGCAGGCACATGATGTTACTAATTCTTAGTATTTTCTCCTTGATTCCATTGAACAAATTTGCTGAATGTTTACTGTTTGCAGAACTCTTGATAGACTACATTCAATGATGTGTAAAGCACAGCCTGCACACTTATGAGTCTTGCACTTTATTTTTAGATTTCTTTATCATTGGGATTTGGTTAATTTTATATACATACACACACACACACCCCTACATACATACATTTTGATAGACCTTAATGATAAGATCGTATTGTATTAAAGCTAGTGACATTATATCTACTCAGACCCATTTTTTAATAGATGAAGAAAGAACAACCAACATTTATCCAACTGAAAGCGATTTCAATATTAGTGCTTTGAGTGAATGATCCAATCCATTAGTTCTCAATTTGGGGGAACATTTAACTTGTTCCCAATATTTAACTGTTGCAAATAATGCTTCTGTGATCAACTTTGTGCATGAAATTCTTTTATAGATTTGTATTTATTCTCAAAACTAAAATATGACAAGGTGAGTAGAAATAAATATTTTGAAGCAGTGAGCACTCACACCAGTTGGAGCTTTGGAACCCTGCTTGTTCTAAAACATGTGATCCTATCAATTATTTCTTCCTTTTTTGAGATTCCTTTGTTCCATCACCATGTTTCACTTTACATTGTGCAGTTTTTTTTGTTTTTGTTACACTGTGCAGTGTTACATTCCCAGGGTAGACCTGCCAGTGCAGATCTTCTTCTTCTCTAATGTGAATGTTCACAATAATGTCCTGATTTGTTTCCCCATGTTGATATGTTCCTTTGCTACCCATTGCATCTGTAATCCTCACGTCCCCCAAACATTACAGTAACATCACTTTTCTGATCAGAAGTCTTCCTTCAGTGTCTCAACAACAGTGTCTTAGATATTCAGGGCAGTCTTCACTTCAAATGTGTTCTGTTTATGACATCATGTTCTGATTATTCATTCTGAAAATGTGTTTATTGCCAGCACAGTGGAGTAATCTCATATACACCTTTAATTTAGATTAGATTCACTTTTTAGGCACTTGTCTGGAAAAAGGGGGGGAAATAACTATTCAAGTCATTCAAATAAATCTATCCTCTATCACCTAATGACTTCATGCCTGGGAGGCAGTGAGAAATGGGAGGACTGAATCTGTTGCTGTCTGAATCTCTCTTAGGAGTTTGTGACAGCATGAGCATCTTGGCAATCAATTAACCTTGATCTCAAGGTTAATATTACTTGCAAAGTATTTTTCATATAACGTGACTCCTTTATCAATGTATAGGTTAGCCTTTGCTTCATAACAAACTACCCAAAACTTACTGACTTAAAACAAAATAATTTAGGGACTTCCCTGGTGGTCCAGTGGTTAAGACTCCGTGCTCCCAATGCAGGGGGCCTGGGTTCCATCCCTGGTCAGGGAACTAGATCCTGCATGCTGCAACAAAAGGTCCCGCATATAGCAACTAAAAGATCCCGCATGCTGCAACGAAGATCTCACACGCGGCAACGAAGATCCCGAGTGCTGCGACTAAGACCCGGTGCAGCCAAATAAATAAATAAATATTTAAAAAGAAAAACAAAATAATTTATTAGCACACAATTTGATAGGTCAGCATTTTGAGCTGGGCACAGATGGATGTTTTGCAGGTTTCACTTGTGCTCTTGTTGCTGCAGTCAGCTGGTGGTTTGACTGGGGCTGGGTGACTATCCATGCATGACAGTTACCAAGCTGGTTGTCTCAGGTGTGTTGGTTTTTCTTGGTTCTTTTCCATGTAGGCTTGGGTTTGTTCTAGAGACTCTGCTTAGGCTTGATCAAATGATGGTCTTGGGTTTCCCTACACAGCAAGAGAGAGGACAACCGCAATGGACAAGCACGTTTTAAGCCTCAGCTCGTTGTTATGTTTGCTAATGTCGCTTTGATCAAAGCAAGGCACATAGCCAAGTGCAGAGTTGTGGAAGGGACTAACACAAGGGTGTAGATATAGGGAGATATTATACAGTGGGGTTCATTACTGTAACTACCCTCTGGTCCCAGTGATCCATGTCCTTCCCTTGTGCAAGATAAACTCACTCCCCTCCCAAGATCCCCAGAAGTTTCATCCTCAAAGTCCAGTATCATATGCATATCAGTCTGGATGTGGCTAAGGCTTCTTCAGTGAAACTCCTTTTGAGTCAGAGATGTATACTAAAAAGACAATTTATTTGTTTCCCTCTACCCCCAGCTACCCACCTAGCACACAGTGGTGAGACATGGACAGGAAAACTGCAATATACACTCCCATTCAAAAAGGGGAGGAGTTGGAGGCACATAGGAGGCCTCTTCATTTTGAACTGTCTCCAGCCCTTTTAGTCAAACTGATATGACTTCTTTAGAGTATATATATATATATTTTTTTAATTTATTTTATTTTATTTATATATTTTTGGCTGCATTGGGTCTTCGTTGCTGTGCATGGACTTTCCCTAGTTGCGGCGAGCAGAGGCTACTCTTTGTTGCAGTGTGTGGGCTTCTCATTGCAGTGTCTTCTCGTTGCAGAGCATGGTCTCTAGGCACGTGGTCTTCAGTAGTTGTGGGGCACAGGCTCAGTAGTTGTGGCTCATGGGCTCTAGAGCGCATGCTCAGTAGTTGGGGCTTACGGGCTTAGTTGCTCCGTGGCATGTGGGATCTTCCCGGACCAGGGCTCGAACCCATGTCCCCTGCATTGGCAGGCAGAGTCTTAACCACTGTGCCACCAGGAAAGCCCTGATATGGCTTCTTTAAAAACTCTTTGGGTTTCCCATGTATCAGATTATATTACTCTATTAAACAAAAAGCTACAATCACATTTCCTTTCCAGATAGGCCTCTCATCTTTGGGCAGGGTGTCAGTGCTGTGGGACAATACCTGTAAGAATCTCAGAAGCCCTTTTGTCTACTAGGCATCACCTTAACAATTTCAGAGGTCATAACATTTGGGTCTTTTAGCCAAACTCTTGATCTTTACCCTGAGGCCATTTCTTATTTTGAGACTCTTGCTGGCTGGAGAGACTGGAGATGTAAAACAGTTTTATTTTCCAACCCAGCAAGTCCTGGCTTGTCTATATTTCCTCTAAATTATGCTTGCAAACTGCTTAGTTGCTTCTTTAACTCTTCTCTTTCTATACATTATCATGTATAGAAGCTAGCTAGAAGCATCCAACTGAAGCTTTTAACAGGCTTTCAGGAGATCTGTTTAGTCGGATGTGAAAATTCATTAGGTATTTTTTCTTTATCCTAAATTAGTTCCCCAGACTGCTAGCTGTATTGCTACTCAGTGGGAGAGGTTTGAAATGGATCATCCAGTTAGTGTTTACCATACCCTCCCTACATGCATGGATCTCAGACAAAGAAACCATGAATCTTTCTAGAGCTGCAGGAATACCAGTTGTATTAAACTTGTTGAAATAATGTAGGTTGGTCTGTAACATAGCTCCTTTGTCAGAGATTTTCAGGGTATGTGTGTGTGTGTTTATTCTGAGGAGGATCTATAAGATCAGATCACTACAGGGACTGGGCAGGAACTTGAATGAGTGAATAGTCTTTTTCTCTCTAACATTTAATTATGAACAGCTTCAAACATAAAGAAAAAAATACAAAGACTTGTACCTTGACATTCACATACCCACCACCTAGATTCAATAATGAGTATTTTGCAACATGTGCTTTACCACCTGTCTATTCACATGTGTGGTCCTCTACCATCAGTTCAAGGGTAGTATTCAAATATTGCCTTACATGCACAGTAGAGGACAGAGTTTTATAATCCTTTGACCTTTCAGACTCTCTGTAGGCTGCTACAACCTGCCTGCTCTCTTTCCCAACTAGCCACTTTTCATTCTTTATTCCCTCCCATCTCACATGCCTTGTCTGGAGTACCTAGCCTTCCTCGCTCCTTCATCCTTTGAATCCTGCCTAGCCTTTAAGACCAAGATCATACTGCCGTCTCATGAAACCATTTCTGATCTCTGTGTCCTACAGTGACCTCTCCCTCTCCAGATTCCTCTGACCCAGTGATTTGCAACCATGACTATACATAGGAGCCCTTAAAAGTATAAAAGCCTTATCCCTGAAGAGTCTGATTTTATTGATTTGTGGTGGGACCCAGGAATCCGTAATTTAAAACACCACACAGAGAATTCCCTGGCGGTCCAGTGGTTAGGACCCGGCATTTTCACTGCCGAGGGCGTGGGTTCAGTCCCTGGTTGGGGAACTAAGATCCTGCAAGCTGCGCGGCACGGACAAAAACAAAACAAAAACCAAAAAAACCTCACCACACACTTACTGTGTGGAGCAGTCAGTTGTCTGAGTCCTTACATTTATCAACTCATCTGATCCTCAGCACAACCTGGGAAATAAGCACTGTTATTCTCAGTTCAGAGAAGAAGAAACTGAGGTGCTGAGAGGTTAACTAATTTGCCTAAGGGTACACTAGTTGGGGACAGGTAGGTTCCAAATCCAGGCAGAGTGTTTTGAATCCAGGCTCTTCACCACCGTCCACTTCCATTCCTCAGGCCTGAGCAGCGCACGTGGCAGTGTGAGGGAGGGGAAGGAGTGAGCCCTGCCTGAAGTACACATAGTGGTGGGTTATTCATCCCCTGCCCCAGAGGCTGAGCTGCTTCTTGTAGAACATAAATGCTTAGACCAAGTAGTCTCTGAAATTCTTCAAACTCAGCAAGAGGATTATTCTTTTAATGTAGTGTGTATGATGTCTTCCTCATCTTCCTGCTTAGATTTAAAGCTCCCAATGTGGAAGAACTTTTGCTTTTATCCCCCATGGCAGTGAGCCTAGCATGTTGACAGTGATAGGTGCACAATGATGCTGGCTGGATAGAGATGGGAGAGTAATGGTCTTTGAACTATTGGCACGAAGGTCATGTATGGGAGGAGAAAAATTCTTTTTTTCATTGACTGTACATTAGACAAAAGACATATTTACAAGAGAAAAACAATTGGAAATTTATTAACATGTGCATCATGCATACACATGGGAGTATTCGGTGATGGGTAACTCAAAAGGGGTGGTTAGAACTTGAACTTATATAGCATCTTAACAAAATAGCAATAACTTTAGAGATGTGACAAGACAAAGGAAAAGGACTTTGAGTTTCTAGGCAGCAAATTGTGGGAAGGTTAATAATATATGGGGGAACTAATGGAAGATAAGGGCTAGTTAGTAAAGATTTGCTATGTAGATTTCTCTGGCGCTGATCCCTGGGCTGATAAGGGTCTAGAGTTGTATCTGGTGATTAATTTCTGTCCTCCTGGTAGAGAGGGGAAGGGGGACACCTTTGCACATTTATGTTCTGCTTTTAGGCAAATGGGAGAGGGCAGAGAGCTTTTCTTGTGTCTGCTTATTAATTGCCTTCAGCTCAAAATAATCCTTATGCCAAAGTGGCATATTTTAGAGTGGTATATTCTGTTACCCTTTATTCATCATCCATAGTCAGGTCTAGAAATCTTCTCTACCTCCTCAGGGATGCCTTTTGATCTCTCATCCTGAGGTGTGGACAAGGCAGACTCCTGGATGAGCAGAGGTGTGTTTTGTGTTAAAAGGCGTTCGTGGCGTTCGGGGATGTGGCTGTGGACTTCACCCAGGAGGAATGGAGGTTGTTGACCCCTGCTCAGAGGACCTTGCACAGGGAGGTGATGCTGGAGACTTACAACCACTTGGTCTCACTAGGTAAGAAGGGCTTCCCTTAGCACTTAAAGTCTGGCTCACAGAGTATTTTCTGTATGTCACGAAGAAAGGCTACTCACAAAGCAGCTTTGTCTTAGGGTTGGGCTTCAAAACAAAAATTTACCTTTTTCCTCAGGTGGATCTGGATTCAGTAGAGTTGAAAGCAGGTAGATTTATTCATATTGTGTATGCCACTCTGCATTTTTTTTTCTTACTTTATCTTGCCCCAAACCCAGGAGATTTTCATTCACCGTGTTAATATGCTGTTTTTCTGATCAGAGTCACCTTTTCTTACTCAACCCTTCTACTGCAGAGAGTTCACTATTCATAGATCCTCTGTATCACCCTCTGGGTTTCCCTCACCATTTTGGCTCTGAGTTCTGGAATGGCCCCTTGAGCTCATAACCAAGAGTCTCCTTTCTTTCTTTCCTTATGAGCAGAAATTCCATTTTCCAAACCAAAACTCATTTCTCAGCTGGAGCGAGGGGAAGAGCCCTGGATAAAGGAGAGACAACGTCTGCTGGTTCTCTGTCCAGGTGAGTGTGACACAGGGTAGTTGGAACCGTCTGCAGCATGGCAGGTAGGGAAGGATGAGGCATCTCTCAGGTACTGGGAGGAAGCTCTTTTCTAGGCCCCTAGGTCCCTGGTAAGGCTGCCTGGCATGACCTCTTTTCCAGAATATCATCGTCAGTTAAGGGAGGGACTTTCCTGGTTTCCTTGTCGCTTCCCTCCACCAGGAAGCCTCCCTTCCTCTCACTTGGCATTGTTTTCTGCGGGGGATACTTGTGACCAGTTCAGTCTGCTGCCATTTTCAGAAGTGGGCTTCATCCTATTTATTTTTGACTTGATATTTGGAAATTACTTCAAAATTACAGAAAATTTTCAAAAATAAAAATAGTACAAAGAACATTCTTATGTCCTCTACACATACACATATATGTATAAATATATATGGCATATATGTTTTTATAAAATGGCATCATAAAATCACCTACTAATATTTCACCCAGTTTGCTTTATCATTGGCTTGTGTGTCTCTTGTGTGCCTGCTCTCCCTTCTCCCTCCACCATACGTATATTTGTGTGTGTGTGTATATGTAGGTTCATATGTGGATGTATGTTAAAAGATTTTCTAAGAATGGTGATATTCTCATATAACCACAGTACAGCTATCAACTTCAGTAAACTTAACTTCAACACAATAATTTTATCTAATACCTATCATCTACCTCTCATAATTGTCAGTAGACACAGTAATATTTTTTCCTCTCCAGAACATGACCCAGTAGTGCATTTACATGGCATATCTATTTAGTCTCTCTTAATATAGACCATTTCAATACCTCTTTTTAGAAGTATACAGTTCCACAGCTCCTTTTTTAACAGCTTCATTGAGTTATAACTTATATACCATAATCTACTTATTGTAAGTGTACAGTTCAATTATTTTGAGTAAACTTTTAGAGTTGTATGATTATCACATCCACACAACTTTAGAACATTCCATCACTCTAAAAAGTTACCTTGTGCCCATTTGCATCTATTTCTCCTCCCATTTGAGCTCCAGGAAACCAATGGTATGCTGTCTCTATAGATTTGCTGTTTCTGGACATTTTATATAAATGGTCTCATAAAATATATATTTGTCTTTGTATCTGGCTTCAATACATAATGTTTTTGAGGTTCATCCATGTTGCAGCATGTACTGGTAATTCATTCCTTTTTATTGCCATATAATATTCCATTGTATTAATATACCACATTTTGTCTAGCTATTCACAGGTTGATGTGAATTGGATTGTCCACTTTTTGGTTATTGTGAATAGTGCTGCTAGGAATAGTCATGTACCAGTCTTGATGTGGACATATGTTTTCATTTCTCTTGGGTAGATAACTAGGAGTAGAATTTCTGGATTGTATGGTATGTTTATGTTTAACCTTTTAAGAAACTGCATAATTATCTTCCCAAGTGGCTGTACATTTCTATTAGCATTTATGTTTTACATTTCTATTATGTTTATATTTTCTATTTTTGCATTTTCTAGTAGCAGTGTTTTAGAGTGTCAGTTTCTCTACATCCTTGCCAGCACTTGGAATTGTCTCTAATTTTGATTACAGACATTCTAGTGGGTATGTAGTGGTATTGCATTGTGGTTTAATTTGCATTTCCCTAATGACTGATAATGTTAATCTTTTCAGGTGCTTATTAACCATTTGCATATCTTCTTTGGTGAAATAGCTACTCAGTTCTTTTGCCCATTTTTAAGTTGGATTGTTTGTCTTCTTTCTGAGTTGTAAGAATTTTTCATATATTCTAGACACAAGTCCTATATCAGATACAGGATTTTCAATTATTTTCAACTATGAAATGAAGTTTCAGAAAAAAGACAAGTCTGTGGATTGTCTTTTCATTCTCTTAATGGTGTATTTTCAAGCATAAAGGCTATAAATTTTGATGATGTTCAATTTAACAATTTTCTAATGGATTGTGCTTTTTGTGGTATAACTAAGAAGTTTGCTTAACTCGAGGCCACATAGATTTTCTTCTTTGGTTTCTTCTAGAAGTTTTATACTTTTAGCTTTTACACTTAGGGCTGTGATCCATTTTTAGTTAATTTTTATGTGTCATGTGAGGTGAAAGTCTAAATTCATTTTCTTGCATATGAATATTCAATTGTCCTGGCAGTATTTGTTAAAAATAGTATGCTTGATGTAGAGAATGGACTTGAAAGCACGGGGAAGGGGAAGGGTAAGCTGGGATGAAGTGAGAGAGTGTCATGGACATATATACACTACCAAATGTAAAATAGATAGCTAGTGGGAAATGGCCACATAGCACAGGGAGATCAGCTCGGTGCTTTGTGACCACCTGGAGGGGTGGGATAGGGAGGGAAGGAGGGAGACGCAAGAGGGAGGAGATGTGGGGATGTGTGTATATGTGTGGCTGATTCACTTTGTTATAGAGCAGAAACTAACACACCATTGTGGGGCAATTGTGCTCCAATGAGGGTGTTAAGAAAAAAAAAATAGTATGCTTTCCCTCATTTAATTGCCGTGGCTCCTTTGTCGAAAATCAGTTGACTGTAAATGATTCATTTCTGGACTCCTAATTTTGTTCCATTGATCTCTATGTTTCTTCATATGACAACAGCACACTATCTTCATTACTGGGGTCTTATAAAGTTTTGAGGTTGAGGAGTGTAAATACTCTAACTTTTTCAAAATTATTTTGGCTATTCTATGTTTTTTGAATTGACACATAAATTTTGGGTTCAGATTGTCAATTTCTACAAAACAAAACAAGCTTGCTCTCGTTTTGATAGGGTTTGCATTGAATCTATCAATCAATTTAGGGAGAATCACCGTTTTAATAATATCGAGTCTTCTAATCTATGGTTGTCTATTTAGGACTTTAATTTCTCTCAGCAATGTTTTAAAATGTTCGCCTTACATGTCTTGTGTCAAATTTATTCCTCAATATTTTATTATTATCTATGTTATTGTGAATGGTATTGTTTTCTTAATTTCATTTGTGGAATGTTCATTGCTAGTATGTAGAAATACAATTGATTTTTGTGTTTTGAGCTTTTATCATATTACCTTACTAAATACAATGATTACTTATTGTCTCTTTATTGAGGATTCCTTGGAATTTTGTACGTCCTGGATCATATAATCTGTGAACAAAAGAGAGGTTTACTTCTTCCTTTCCAATTTAGATGTCTTTAACTTCTCCTCTTCCTTGTTCTGCTACTCCCCTCCTTTAGCCTTTTGGCTAGAACTTCCAGTGCAGTGTAGAATGGAGTTGTTGATAACAGACATTCTTGTCTGGTTTCTGAACTTAGAGGAAAATATTCAGTCTTTTATCATTAAATATTATGTTAGCTGTAGGTTTTATGTAGATGCCCTTTATCAGGTTGAGGAAGTTCCATTCAATTCCTAGTTTGTAGAGTATTTTTACTCAGAATGGGTATTGGATTTTGTTAGATATTTCTGCATCTGTTGAGATGTTCATGTAGTTTTTGTCTTTATTTTGTTAGTATGGTGTATTTCGTTAATTGATCTTCAGATGTTAAATGAGCTTTGCATTCCTGGAATAAATCCTACTTTATTATAATGTACAATTCTTTTTAACTTGCTGCTGGATTTAGTTTGCTAATATTTTGTTAAGGATTTTTTTCACCTCTGTTCATGAAGGGTATTTATCTGTATTTTACTTTCTTTTTGATATCTTTGTCTGCTCTGGTATCAGGATAATGACTACATATAATGAGTGGTGAAATTTTCTCTCCTCTATTTTTTATAAGAACTTGTGAAGAATTTGTATCATTTCTTCTTTAAATATTGGTTAGAATCCCCCGGTGAAGACACTTGAACAAGGGCTTGTCTTTGTGTGAAGACTTTTAATTACTAATTCAGTCTTGTTACTTGTTACAGGTCTATTCAGATACTCTAGTTTTTATTGGGTTAGTTTTGATAGTTTGTGTTTTTCTAGAATTTTTCTGTTTTGCCTTTGTTGTCCAGTTGTTGGCATAAAGTTGTTTATACTACTCCCTTTTAATCCTTCTAATTTCTGTGAGGTCAGTAATGATGTTCCCTCTTTCTTTCTTGATTTGGTAATTTCTGTCTTCTCTATTTTTTCTTGTTCATTCTAGCTAAAGATTGTTCAATTTTGTTGATCTCTTCAAAAATCAACTTTTAATTTCATTGATTTTCTCTACTCATTCTGGTTTTCTATTTGATTAATTTTTTATAAATGTGTATTATTTCTTTCCTTCTGCTTATTTATTAATTTGCTCTTTTTGTAATTTCTTAAGATAGAAACTTAGACAGTTGATTTGAAACCATTCTTCTTCCTTAATGCAGGCATTTAAAGCTATAAATCTCTCTCTAATCACTTCTTTAGCTACATCCCATAAATTTTATTATGCTGGGTTTTGTTTTCATTCTGTTCAAAATATGTTTCAATTTCTCTTCTGATTTCTTCTCTGTCCCTGAGTTACTTAGAGGTATCTTGTTTAATTTCTACATATTTGTGGATTATCCATCTTTCTTTCATTTGTTGATTTCTAATTTCATTCCTTTGTGGTAGAAAAACATGCTTTATATAACTTTAATGTTTTTAAGTTTATTGATATTTGTTTTTTGGCCTAGCATATGATCTGTTCTGAAGAATGGTCTATGTGCACTTAAAAAGAATATGCATTCTGCAGTCATTGGATGGAATGTTCCATACATGTCAGTTTGGTCAAGTTGATTTATTAAGTTTTCTGTATCCCTGGAGATTTTCTGTCTAGTTGTTTCTATTATTGAGAATAGAATAGTGAAATTTCCAATATTGTTGAATTATCTAATTCTTCTTTTAGTTCTGTAAGTTTTTGTTTCATGCATTTTGGGGCTCTGTTTTTAGTTGTGGATACCTTTATAATTGTTTTATTTTTCTGATTTATTGCCCTTTTGTCTTTATGAAATACCCCTCTTTTTGTCTAGCAATAATCCTTGTCTTGAAATCTATTTTGTCTACTATTAATATAGTAGCCATTCCAATTCCCTTGTGATTACTGTTTGCATGGTATATCTTTTTTCATCCTTTTAACTTTTAACCTACTTGTGTTTTTGGATCCAGAATGTGTCCCTTGTAAATAGCACATTGTTTGATATTGTTTTTTTAATCTAGTGGGATAATCTCTGCCTTTTGTTTGGAGTGTTGAGTTTGTTCATATTTAATATAATTATTGATATGGTTTAAATCTGTCATTTTGCTATTTATTTTTAATATGTCTCATGTCTTTATTTCTCTAGCCCCTTTTATGGCATATTGTTTTTTTTTTTTAATTTAAGTGTACTATTTTAATTTCACTCTTGATTTTAAATTTGTTTTGGAGTTATTTCCTAATGCTGCTCTAGGAAATAAAATATGCACCTTAATTTATCACAGTCTACCTCTAATTAATACTAACTTAGTTCAAGTAAAATATTTATACATATATTATAAAGCCCACAATATTGTTATATTTATTGCCTTTTATAATAGTTTTTTGTATTTTAGAGAAATTAAGAGGAAAATATACATATGTTATCTTTTATATTTACCCACGTATTTACCAGTTTCAGTGGCCTTCATTTCTTTCTTTTCTTTTCTTTTTTTTGATCCTGCCACGTGGCATGCGGGATCTTAGTTCCCTGACCAGGGATCAATCCTGCGCCCCCCACAGTGGAAGCACGGAGTCTTAACCACTGCACTGCCAGGGACGTCCCTTGGTGGCCCTCATTTGCTCTTGTGGATTTGAGTTAGTGTCTCGTGTCATTTCTTTTCAACCTGAAGGACTTACTGAGTATTTCTTATAAGGCATGTTTGCTATCAACAGATACTCTGAGTATTTGTTAATCTGAGAATATCTTTATATCGATTTCTCTTTTTTTTTTTGGCTGCATCATGTGGCTTGTGGGATTGTGGGATTTTAGTTCCCTGACCAGGGATTGAACCTGGGCCCTCAGCAGTGAGAGCTTGGAGTCCTAATCACTGGACCTCCAGGGAATTCCCTCAATTTCACTTTTGAAGCATAGTTTTGTGAGAATAGAATTCTTCATAGATAGAAGTCTTTTCTCTTTTATTTCAGCACCTTAAATACATTATTCCACTGCCTTCTGGTCTCCATTGTCTCTGATGAGAAGTTAGCACTAGTCATATTGTTTTTCCCCTTGTACATGTTGAGTCATTTTTCCTTTGCTGTTTTCAAGATTTCCTTTTTGTCTTTTTTTTTCTGATAGTCAACATTTTGGCTATGATGTGTCTAGCTAGGATCTCTTTGTGTTTATTTTGGGGTTTGTTGAGCTTCTTGGATCTGTAGATTGTTTTTCATCAAATTTGGAAGTTCTTTTTTTTTTTTAATTTGGAATTTTTTAAACCATAATTTCTTCAGATTTTTTTTCTGCTCTTTTCTCTCTGTCTTCTCCTTCCTGAGTTACCATTACACATAGGTTTGGTTTACCTGATGGTGTCTTACAGGTTTCTGGGGCTCTTTGTTTTTCTTCAGTCTTTCTTTAACTCTGTCCTTCTGTTTTAGGTAATTTCTATTGATTTATCTTCAGGTTCACTGGTTCTGGTACAAAGTCAAATATGTTATGGTATCTCTCTAGTAACTTTGTAATTTTAGTTATTTTACTTTTTAATTTCATAATTTCCTTTTGTTTCTTATTAATTGTTTCTGTTCTTTATTGAGATTCTCCATTTTAAGTTGTTATCATACTTAACCTTTAATTTTTCACACATTGTTTTCTTTAGTTCTTTGAATATATTCATAGTATCAGCTTTGAACTCTTTTTTTTTCCCCCTATATCAGCATCTGGGCCCACTCAGCAACAGTTTCTATTGGCTGCAATTTTTTCCCTAGGTATGTGTCACTCTTTCCTGTTCCTTTGAAAACTGGATATTTTAGATATTATATTGTAGCCATACAAAAAACAGGTTGCAGGCTGGATTATAAAAAATAGATCTTGGGAAGTATGGCTGAATGGGAGACAGCTTGTGATGTGAACATATTATGAATGACCAGTGGGCAAAGCAAAATGGCCTAGGCAACCCTACCTATGACTGCTTTGACTAAAAACATTCTTTATTCAGCAGGATCAAAGCTAGAAATTCAACCTTGTCCCTCCTGTCCTCTGGCATTCTCTAGTCAGCAAGCCCTCAGCCAACATGTGTGGCTCAGTCATCTCCCTCAGTTTTTCTCAAGTTTATGTGCAGGAAATCATCTCCATTCAGGGAAACAATATTCAGAAGATCAGAAACAGCAGCAGGAGCAACTCTTTGATCAAACCTGCTCAAGCAACAAAGCAGAAATTCAAGAGAGAGAAGAAGATTTCAAGCTTTTGTTTGGGAGAGTAAGTAAAAGCAGCACTTCAAAGGCATTGTCCAGAACCCTGGAAGAACAGCCAGTAAGGCCCAAGGAAGACAACACAGTGGTGGACATAGGGCCCAGCCCTTCCCAGAGGACAAACCTTGAGGAAACAGACAAAATATTACATGGTTTAGAAGTCTCAGGATTTGGAGCAATCAAATATGGAGAGTTTGGGCTAGGCTTTATCAAGGAGTCAAACCAGCTCAGCCTCCAGAAGACACACACAGGGGAGACCCCTTACATGTACACTGAGTGGGGACAAAGCTTTAGCAGTATGTCAGTCCTCATCAAAAACCAGAGGACACACTCTGGGGAAAAGCCTTATGTGTGCAGGGAATGTGGACGAGGCTTTACCTGGAAGTCAAACCTCATCACACACCAGAGGACACACTCAGGGGAGAAACCGTATGTGTGCAAGGAGTGTGGACGAGGCTTTACTTGGAAATCAAACCTCTTCACACATCAGAGGACACACTCAGGGGTCAAGCCTTATGTGTGCAAGGAATGTGGGCAGAGCTTTAGCCTGAAGTCAAACCTCATCACACACCAGAGGGCACACTCTGGGGAGAAGCCTTACATTTGCAAGGAATGTGGACATGGCTTTCGCCAGCATTCACACCTCATCAGACATAAGAGGACACATTCAGGAGAGAAGCCTTATGTTTGCAGGGAGTGTGAGCAAGGCTTTAGCCAGAAGTCACACCTCATTAGACACTTAAGGACACACACAGGAGAGAAACCTTATGTGTGCACAGAATGTGGGCGTCACTTTAGCTGGAAATCAAACCTCAAGATACACCAGAGGACGCACTCAGGGGTTAAACCTTATGTGTGCCTGGAATGTGGGCAGTGCTTTAGCCTGAAGTCAAACCTCAACAAACACCAGAGGTCACACACAGGGGAGAAGCCATTTGTATGCAGGGAGTGTGGGAGAGCCTTTACCCGGAAATCAACCCTCATCACACACCAGAGGACACACTCAGGGGAGAAGCCATTTGTATGCACAGAGTGTGGGCGAGGCTTTAATGATAAGTCAACCCTCATCTCACACCAGAGGACACATTCAGGGGAAAAGCCTTTCATATGCAGGGAGTGTGGTAGAAAGTTTAGCCAGAAGCCAAACCTGTTTAGGCACAAGAGGGCACACTCAGGGAATATACCCTTTGTGTGCAGGGAGTGTGGACAAGGCTTTTGTGATAAGTTAACTCTCATTACACACCAGAGGGCACACTCGGGGGGGAAGCCTCATGTATGCAGGGAGTGTGGGCAAGGCTTTAGCCGGCAGTCACACCTTATTAGACATCAGAGGATCCGTTCAGGAGAGAAGCCTTATATTTGTAGGAAGTGTGGGCGAGGCTTTAGTCGGAAATCAAACCTCATCAGACATCAGAGGACCCACTCAGGATAGAAACGTTGTGTGGACAAGTAGTGAAACCTTTAGCCAATAGTCACACTGCATGAGCCACCAGAAGTCCCACCCAGGGCTGTAGCTTTAGTAATAAGTCAGCCATTGCCAGACACTAAAGTAGAGACATCTTATGTGTGATGGGGGTGTTCACGAGACTAATGGTAAGAGTCAACATCTCCAATCCACCTGAAGGAGAATTGCTGGCCCATTTTCAGGGGCTCTGGCTTTCCCTAGTGGGGATGCTAGGTTGTGGAAGGTCTCTCAGGTAACTTGATGGAGAGAATACTTATTAAGTAGGTTGAAATTAGAGAATTGATACTATTCCAATATCATTTCCCAAGTATACTTGAACACTCCTTCCACAGTAACCCGGATGTTACAAAAACAGCAATTCTAGAATCCGTCTCTTGATGTCTGTCTTACCTTCTGAGAACAAGAGACAGAAACCATGGCTGATTTAATCTTGGTTCCACAGAGCATGACCCAGCAGAGTCAGCTTCAGGGAGAGTTTGGAAAATGGTCAAATCATGGGGACAGAGATAGTGCTTGGGTAGAAGGTTTTATTATACAAAAGGCTGACAGGGAAGAAAGATTGTAGGCATCCTAGCTCTAAGTTTGGGAAGAGGTGTCCATTTTTGGAAATATCATATCTTTCCTTGCTTCCTGGGGCTTTCTCTGGTTTTCAGGTTGAATCCATACTAAAAATGTTTTTATTGACTAGTGTTTTTAGACTAGAAATGTACTATGTAGTGTTATGAAGAAAGTATGTACACATATACAGAAATACAAAATAAAATTACTTTCTATTCTTCTTTGAGTTACCATACAGCATCCCATTAGTAATTATTTGGTTTAAATTTTTCCAACCATTGTAAAATATACTACTTTTTCGGTTGAGAATACTCTTTGAAAATGGCAGTGTCCCACAAATTCATTTAGAGTCATGTCCCAAGGCCCAGTTTCTTTTCATGAAACTTGACTAAATGACTGTGAATTTTATCTGGAAAACAAGTTTTCTAAGAACAGGCAGGAAAATATAGAAATTGTATAATAACTTATCTTTTTATCTCTGTACAGGTATTTAGAATAGATTTGAAAACATAAAAGAACAAAGTATATGAGTATTTAGAAAGTGGTGATGTAGGATTTAAAGTACAATACTCAGTGGTTGGGTCATTGGCTTTCAGTTTAGGGAAAAAATAAACATAGGTCCCAAAGTCTCGATATCCAAAGGAGTTTGAGTTAGAGAATCACTATCTCAAATAATATGAGGTGTAAGAGTCATAATTTTTGTTCAAAATCTAAGTTTGAGTGGAGTGAGCAGAACCTGGTGAAAAATTATGAAATACTATCTTAAATGGAGCAGCTGGCATGGCCTGCCCTTCTTAGCCCTCCCCATGGTAAATCCTGGCCTCATGCTATTACATTTTCTCAACAGAAAAATACCTTTTGAGTTTTAATCTCTTTAAGTCTTAGAACTTAACTACTCTTTTCCATAAAATCATGTCACAAAAATAAAGATTCCAAAATTAAACATGTACCTTTCACCAGTTTTTTAGCTTTCGGAAGGAATATTTCAGTTTTCAGTGTAATTGCTTCATAAAAAATAAAAGATTTTGCCTTAAATTGTTTAAAACTCTCAACAGGAAAAAATAGAGCACTGCTGGTATATGAAGATTTAAATAGATTCAAAGGGATACAAACTCTGGGAAACATTTCTATGGAGCAGCAACCAAACAGAAAGATCTGGAAATGTTCTGAGAAATAGGTAGAAAGAAGTCCCATCCTTTGACCCTGCCCAAGCCCACCTCTACTGATTCTTAAACCCACATCAGGCCTTCTGCTTAGAACCTCTCAGAAGAGACAGAATTAGGACAGGTAACCTGAGTTGTCTGCCTGGGCCTAGCATTAAAATCTGTGTGCAAATTTGGAAACTGATTAGGAGGCAAACACCACGTGGTATTCAGATATGTGAATCCTCTCAGTCTTGGAGGTTTTTTTTTTTTGTTTTGTCTTTCAATCTGTGTCTGGACTATCCATGCAGTAGTGCCCCATATTTCATAACCTGAGGTGACAGTTGTAAATGTTTAAAACAGACAGAAAATGTGCCCCAGAGCAACCATTGCCCATCCTACCAATCCTATGGTAAGTAGTAGCCTATACTGCAGAAAATTTTGAAGAAAAGATGATGAACAGTATGAAACAATGAATATTGCTTCAAATCCGTTAAGCCTGTTATGGTCCATTGAAATGTTCCATTTTAAAAGGGGTAGCAGTAAATTTTAATGTAATTGTTTTCATTTAATTCTAATTCTAATTCTAATTTATTATTATGGATCAGTGGTTCCCTAAGTGTGGTCAGAGGATGTTTGGGGGCCCTTTCAAGTGATCTGCATGGTCAAAACAAATTTCATTATAACACTAAGACATTACTTGCTTTTTTCTGTTGTGCTGAAATTTGCATTGATGGTGCAAAAACAATCGTGGATAAAACTGCTGGGCTTCTAGCATGAATCAAGGCAGTGTCACCAAACTGTACTACTAGTATTATTGTATTTTTTACCACCCCCTACTGTGGTAAAAAAAAATGCAAGTTCCACTTAATGTTCTTCATAAAAAAGTAAAAATTAATTTTGTTAAATCTTGACCTTTGGGTACAACTTTTAAAATTATACTGTTAATTTTGAGATAACTGTAGATTCACACACAGTTGCAGGAAATTATATAGGGAGATCCCATGTACTCTTTACTCACTTTACTCCAATGGTAATGTCTTACAAAATGATACTATAATATCACAACCACGATACTAAAATTGATATATACACATCTTTTAAAAACTTTACGTGATAAAAAGAGAAATACACATAAAGTCCTTCATGCTGAAGTATGAAGTTGTTTCAAGGAAGTGCACTTCAATGATTGATTTGTGAGCTGAACCAGCTACCTTTTTATGGACACCAATTTTATTTGAAAGATTAGCTGACAAATTTTGAATAAGATGACTCAGACTTGGATATTTGGTAGACATTTGTAAAAAAATGAAGTGATTTTTTAAAACAATAAAGAAAACTGACAGTAATTTTGTTAATTTGACTTTCAAGCAAAAAATTAGAATATTGAAAAACAAGTTATCTGCCACCATGAACTTGACAGTTTCCCAATACTTACTCCTTTGTGATGAGATTGGGGATGATTTTAATGAATGTGATTTTATAATACCATATAATGAAATATGTTGATGGAAGATCTGCCTAATTCATTGAACCAATATTTTCCAAACAATTAATACATAATGCTGCAAAATCATCTGTGGGTATATTAAAGTATAAGACAGACAAATGGATTCCAAGAGATAAAAGCCAGATTCCACATTATAAGTAACCTTTAAGAAATTACCACTTGTTGATTTTTGGTGTAGTGTCAAAGGATAATGTTGACAATTACCTGAAAAGGCTATTAAAACACTCCTCCATTGTCTAACTCTATATCTATGTCAGGCCAGATTTTATTTATGTCAACAGGTTAAGTGCAGAAGCACATATAAAATACCAGCTATATTCTATTAAACTGGACATTAAAGAGATTTGCAAAAATATAAAACAATGCCACTCTTCTCACTTTTTTTTTTTTATGGTGGAAAATGTTCACACCCAAGTGAAATTGAAACACTTTACTTTTCCCCTTTATGTGTGTTGTTTCTAGATGTTTATGGTCTGTAACCCACACTGAAAATACTACACACACACACATCAGAAAAAAAGTTGCATGTTATAATACCTAACATACTATTAACATCTAGGCTTTATATAGTTTAAACTAGGCATAGAAGAAACAAATGCAAAGAAAATACTTAACACCTACTGACAGATATAAACCTACAATCTGAGGTATGCTGCTCTATCTAGACAACACAAACTTGGGGCATATTCACTTATAGAACTAAATGATATAATTACTTAATCTCCTTCATGCTTTTGGCTATGTCTCTTTCTGACTATACTTGGCAATTTTTTTTTCTATTTTTTAAATCAAAGAAGCAGCTTTATGCTTTTAATCATTTCTTCAGTGTGTCTTTTTTATTTTATATTTGGTTAATTTCTGTTACTATTTAATCTCAAGCTAATTCCTTTTTATTGTATTGATTTTTCAAGCTTATTTAATCATAATTTGGTTTATTTATCTTCCTTTTTACTGTCTGAAAGTCAATTCATTTCTAAGTGGCATATAATTTTCATTTTTATTTTCTCTTTTAGACAAGAATTACTGTTTCAAAGAGTGCTTACAAATGGCTAGATGGACATATTCATTTTTACAATATCCTAGTATTTAGCTTTTTATTTTGTAGCATTATAATCAATGTATTTTGTGATTTCTTCCATTTTAATTCATAAAGTTCAGTTTTGAATGTGATCAAGCTCTGTATCATAAAGCAAGTATTTAATGTGTGAGTGTGTGTATATCTTAATAATATGCCAAAATTAACACAAACGGTTATAAAATTTGATATTTTTCTATATAGTTATTTTATTCTCCTCTTGTTTTAATGATCTGTATTTTTATTTATTAATTTATATTATATGTTTAACACATGTAAAATTAAATCTGTGATATAAATGTAGGTATAAATATTATTAATAGAACAAATGCCATTGTGTTCACCCCAGCAGAAGAAATAAGCCTTAATTATTTTTAAAAACATAGTATTTCCATTTCTGTAAGTGATATAAATAAATTTATGATCATGTTAGGAAGCATTTCTTCATGTATTTCAATCAAATTTTGCTTAACATATTTCAAAGCTGTTTTATTTAGATCTGTAGAAATTAATAACATTTCTTCTTGATGAATTTTTCCCTTTTAAAACCCATTCAATGCGTCTAATTAGTCTGCTCTCAGTATTGTTGCATTTGTCTTTTTTGGTAGTATTTACTTTTCTCAATTCTTTGTTTTCATCTTGATACTCTTATTTTGTGAATAGAGTGTCCTATTCAACATAGCGCTGGAAGCCATAGTCAGAAACAATTAGGTACAAAAGAGAAATAAAAGGCATCTAAATTGGAAAGGAAGAAGTAAAACTATCTCTGTTTGCAGACATCATTCTATACACAGAAAATCCAGGTGAATCCACAAAGAAACTACTAAGCCTAATAAACAAGTTCAGCAAAGCTACAGAATACAAGATTAACACACAAAAATCAGTTGTATTTTACATATATATATAACTGAACCACTTTGCTGTATACCAGAAACTAACACAACATTGTAAACCAACTATACTTTAAAGAAAAAGTTGTATTTTCATACGCCACCAATGAACCATCAGAAAAGGAAATTGAGAAAACCATCCCATTTACAACAGAATCAAAAAGAATAAAATACCTAAGAATAAATTTAATGAAAGATGTGGAAAGACTTCTACACTGAAAACTATAAAATTTAAAAGAAAAATACCTATAAAACTATATAATTTGAGAAGACCTCAATAAATGTAAACATATGCCATGTCCATGGATTGGAAGACTTACAATTGGTAAGATTTCAGTACTACCCAAAGAGATCTACATATTCACTTCAATTCCTGTCAAAATTCTGATGGCCTTTTTGACTAAAATAGAAAAGCTAGTCCCCATATTTATGGAATTGAAAGGGGCCTTAAGTAGCCAAAACAATACTGGAAAAGAAAAGCAAAGTTGTAGGACTCCCGCTTCCTGATATCAAAACTAATTACAAAGGTACAGTAATCAAGAGTGTGGTACTGGCATAAACATAAACATATAGGCAAACAGAATAGGATTGAGAGCCCCATTAATAAACCTAAACTTCCATGGCCAATAGAATTTTGATAAATGTGCCAACACCATTTAATGGGGAAGGAACAGTCTGTTACACACATGATGGGACAAATGGATAACCTAATGCAAAAAAAATGAAGTTGAACCCCTACCTTAGTCTACATACAAAAATTAATTCAAAATGGATCAACAACTTAAATATAAGAGCTAAGTTGTAAAATTATTAGAAGACAACATGAATAAATCTTCTTGACCTTCTATTTGGCAGTAGATTCTTGGATTTGACACCAAACATATGAGCAAAAAAAAAAAAAAGGTAAATTGGACTTCATAAAAATTAAAAACTTTGTGCATCAGAGGATATTAAGAAAGTGAAAGGACAACCTACAGAATGGTAGAAAATATCTGCAAATATATACCTGATAAGGATTTAGTATCCAGAGTATACAAAGAATTCTTACAGCTCAGAACAACAACAACAACAAAAAAAACCCACAATTTTAAAATGGGCAAAGGTCTTGGGAAGACACTTCTCCAAAGAATATATACCAATGGCCAAAAAGCATTTAAAAAACATTCATAATCATTGGTCATTAAGGAAAGGCAAATCAAAACCACAGTAAGATACAGCTTCACACTTATTAGGATAGCTGTAATAAACAAATAAAAGATGAGAATAACAAGTGTTGGCAAGGATGTGGAAAATTGGGAACCTTCATACATTGTTGGTGGCACAATGTAAAATGATGTGGCTACTATGGAAAACAGTTTGGCAATTCCTCAAAAATGAAACGTATAACCATATTACCCAGCAAATCCACTCCTAGGTACATACCCAAAAGAATGAAAACAAGTACTCAAAAAATACTTGTTCATGAATATTCATAGGAGCACTATACACAGTAGCCAAAAGGTGGAAAGAGCCCAGATGTCCATCAACAGATGAATGGATAAACAAGTTATAGTAGATACATACAATGGAATATTATTCAGCCACAAAATGGAGTGAAGTACTGATACGTGCTACAACATAAATGAATTTCAAAAACATTTTGCTAAGTGAAAGAAACCAAAAGAAAAGGTCACATATTGTATGATTCCTTTTATATGAAATATCCAAAATAAGCAAATCCATAGAAAGCAGATTAGTGTCTACCTGGGAATGGGAGAGGGGGAATGGATAGTGATTACTTAGTGGGTATGGGATACTCTTCTGAGGTGATGAAAAATTGAAACTAAGATGGTTTAATAACATTGTGAATGCATTAGATGCCACCAAATTGTACTTTTTAAAATGGCTAATTTTATGATAATTGTGAATTTCACCTCAAAACAAAAAGTAAATGGATGGAAAAAGATATACCAGAATAAAGTAGACTTTGGAGCAAAGAGATTTACCAGAGACAGAGAGATACACTACATACTGATAAAAGAAAAACCAGAAAGACGATACCAAACCTAAATATGTATGCACCAAATAATAGAGCTTCAAAATACATGAAGTAAAACCTAACAACTGAAATGAGCAATAGACAAATCCAAATTTATAGTTGGGGGCTTTAATCCCCCTCTTTGAGTACTTGAAATAATGACTAGACAGAAAATTATCAAAGATTTAGAATAAATAGCAGTCAACAGGATCCAATTGACATAGAACACTCCACTCAACCACAGCAGAATACATGTACTTTTCAAGTACCAACAGAATCTATAACAAAATCAACCATATCCTCAGCTATATGATAAACCTCAAATTTTTTTAAAATACTTGAAATCATACAGAGCTTCTTCTCCAACCACAGTGGAATCAAACTAGAAATTAGTAACAAATATAATAGAAAATTCTTAAACCACTTGGAAATGAGAAAGGGGACCTTGCAAACACTAAAAGGATATGTAAATACTATGAACCACTCTCCACCCATAAATTCAATAACTTACATAAAATGGGCCAATTCTTCAAAAAAAACAAAAACACAAACCCTCTTACCAAAACTCATGAGATGAAGCATAATATGAATATTCCTATAAGTATTAAAGAAATTGAATCTAGGGAGTGACACCAACAAGGGCCAAATAAGATGTCCCTCACTTATATGCCCCCTTCAGCAATAATTTGGCATCCACCCATGAACAAAAGTGACTTTGTGGGGTCTTTGTGATCCAGTGAAACCCCAGTGGAGTCCAAGACTGAGGAGCCATTTTGATAAGGTTTGTTCATACACTGGCAACTGACCCACCAATGATGGTCCTGGCTACAGACCAAGAAACGGCTCTGTACCCCAAGAACTCAGCTACAGTCCCATTTGACTTTGGTTCTGTCACCAGTACTACACACTAAGGAACCTGGAAGGATGAACGTGCAACTATGCATTGGGTAATAGACCTCAGTCCCAGCTGTAGACCCTGAATTGGTGTGTGAACAAGTTCTATTCCTTTTCAGCTAGGGTTCAGGAGTCCCTGGAGGTAAGCCCACCAAAGCAATCTGAGCTCTGTCAGATTGTAGATTCTGAAAGACTCTTATAACTGGGCTCCAGCCCATCACAGTCCATGAAGTCTTGTTGGCACAGGGACTTTGCAGGAGACATTCCCATCTCTGACCCTGTAGATCCTGAAAGGGCCCTCAGCAGCTACAGTCTGCCAACAGTCCTGAGGGTCCAGGTTCCCAGTAGGAGACACTTCATTTCCATCCCCAGAGATCCTGAAAAGGCCCTATACTTGGCTCCAGCTCCTTCCAGCCACAGTCCATGAGCAGCCCTGCTGGCACAGGGACCCTATGGGAGACACATCTGCATCTCAGGAGATCCTGAAATGGCTCTATACTTGGCTCCAGCCTCTCTAGCCACAGTCAGGGAGCAGTCCAGCTAATCCAGGGACCTGGCAGGAGAAACACCCATCTGTACCTCCACAGCCAGGTTTGTAGACCTCAATTTTAGCTGTGGAAACTGAAACAGCCCTGGGGCTTGGTTGTAGCCCCTCTCAGCCACAGTTCAGAGCCCGTCCTTACCACCCAGGGGCCCATCCAGTGGCTAAGTAGCAGCACTTCCAGGGACCTGATGGGAGCCACACCCATCCAAATGGTATAGCCACTTTGAAAGACAGTTTGGCAGTTTCTTATAAAATTAATACTCTTACCATATGATCTAGCAATCATGCTTCTTCATATTTACCCAAAGGAGTTGAAAACTTAGGTCCACACAAAAACCTGCATAAGTATGTTTATAGCAACTTTATTCAAAATTGCCAAAATTTGGAAGCAACCAAGATGTCCTTCAGTAGATGAATGGATAGATAAACTCTAGTACATCCAGACAGTGGAGTATTTTTCAACATTAAAAATAAATGAGTTACCAAGTCACAAAAAGGCATGGAGAAATTTAAATGCATATTACTAAATGAAAATCTGAAAAGGCCATGTACTTCCAACCACATGACATTTCAGAAAAGGCAAAACTATGGAGACAGCAAAAAGATGAGTGGTTGCTAGGGGTTAGAGAGGAGGGCTGAATAGACAGGACGCAGAGGATTTTTAGGGTAGTCAAACCATTCTGCATGATACTACAATGGTGGATACATGCCATTATATATTTGTCAAAACCCATAGACTGTACAACACTAAAAGTGAATTGGAATGTAAATTACGGACTTTGGGTGATAATGATGTGTCAATGTAGGTTCACCAATTGTAACAAACGTACCACTGAGATTTGGAATGTGGTAGTGGGGGAGGTTGTACACGTTTGGGAACAGGGAGTATATGGGAACTCCCTTGTACTTGGCGCTCAGTTTTGCTGTGAACCTAAAACTGTTCCAAAAATTAGTCTTTTTTTTTTTTTTTTTTTTACAGCCTTTGGCAAATGTACTAATGGGTTCGCCAGGCTACAGAAATACGGCCCTTGCTTGTGAGTGGGTATGTTTTTTGTTTTTTTTTTAAACAATGGTTTCATGAGCAGTGATGGGGGGGGGGCCTCTGTGTTTTGTTTTGTTTTTAAAATTTATTTATTTTTATTTATTTATGGCTGTGTTGGGTCTTCGTTTCTGTGCGAGGGCTTTCTCTAGTTGTGGCAAGCGGGGGCCACTCTTCATCGTGGTGCGCGGGCCTCTCCCCATCGCAGCCTCTCTTGTTGTGGAGCACAGGCTCCAGACGCGCAGGCTCAGTAACTGTGGCTCACGGGCCTAGTTCTCCGTGGCATGTGGGATCTTCCCAGACCAGGGCTCGAACCCGTGTCCCCTGCATTGGCGGGCAGATTCTCAACCACTGCTCCACCAGGGAAGCCCAGTACAGTCTTTTTGAAGGGCAATTTGGCAAGATCTAAAGTATTTTAAATGTATTCAGAGAATCTTTTTCCTTATCTCTCATAAGGAAACTCTTGCTCATATGTACAAGTATAATATGTGTGACTGTTGATTGGAGCATTGTCTATAATAGAGAATTCCTGGAAATATCCTCATACTCAAGTATCAGGGAATTGTTTTAAAAGATATGATACTCCCAAATAAAGTATACCCACACTTATAGTTCAGCTCTGTGTGTGGAATATTACCGAGAGTAAATTAAGAAAGTGAACCTTAGAGCATTGCTCATGTTTCCCACTTATGGAAATAAACTATCTATGCAAATATGTGTGTGTGTGTGTGTGTACAAATGCACAGAATTGAAGATGCTCACGAAATTAGGTTAATAGAGGTTACCCTTGGGGAAGAGATTGACTTGGTAAAGAGTACTGAGTGAAATCTGACTTTTGACGTTATACTCTTTTGCATCCTCTGGATTCTGCGCAGCCATAAAATATTAATTATAGTAACTAAAATTAGACAGCCTGCCCATACCAAGAGTTAGCAAGGATCTGGAGGATTTGGAACTCTCACACACTGCTGGTGAGAATGTAAAATGGTACAACTACTTTGGGGAATCGTTTGGCAGTTTCTTTTTTTTTTTTTTAACATCTTTATTGGAGTATAATTGCTTTACAATGGTGTGTTAGTTTCTGCTTTATAACCAAGTGAATCAGTTATACATATACATATGTTCCCATATCTCTTCCCTCTTGCGTCTCCCTCCCTCCCACCCTCCCTATCCCACCTCTCTAGGTGGTCACAAACCACTGAGCTGATCTCCCTGTGCTATGCGGCTGCTTCCCACTAGCTATCTATTTTACGTTTGGTAGTGTATATATGTCCATGCCACTCTCTCACTTTGTCACAGCTTACCCTTCCCCCTCCCCTTATCCTCAAGTCCATTCTCTAGTAGGTCTGTGTCTTTATTCCCATCTTACCCCTAGGTTCTTCATGACCTTTTTTTCCCCCTTAGATTCCATATATATGTGTTAGCATACTGTATTTGTTTTTCTCTTTCTGACTTAACTTCACTCTCTATGACAGACTCTAGGTCCATCCACCTCACTACAAATAACTCAATTTCGTTTCTTTTTATGGCTGAGTAATATTCCATTGTATATATGTGCCACATCTTCTTTATCCATTCATCCAATGATGGACACTTAGGTTGCTTCCATGTCCTGGCTATTGTAAATAGAGCTGCAATGAACATTTTGGTACATGACTCTTCTTGAATTATGGTTTTCTCAGGGTATATGCCCAGTAGTGGGATTGCTGGGTCATATGGTAGTTCTATTTTTAGTTTTTTAAGGAACTTCCATACTGTTCTCCATAGTGGCTGTATTAATTTACATTCCCACCAACAGTACAGGAGGGTTCCCATTTCTCCACACCCTCTCCAGCATTTATTGTTTGTAGATTTTTTGATGATGGCCATTCTGACTGGTGTGAGATGATACCTCATTGTACTTTTGATTTGCATTTCTCTAATGATTAATGATGTTGAGCATCCTTTCATGTGTTTGTTGGCAATCTGTATATCTTCTTTGGAGAAATGTCTATTTAGGTCTTCTGCCCATTTTTGGATTGGGTTGTTTGTTTTTTTGATATTGAGCTGCATGAGCTTCATTACTGGCTTTGAAGAAACAAACTGCCATGAATTCTATAGCCACAACAAGTGATTTCTGCTAACTACCTGAAAGAGCTTGGAAGCTAATCCTTTTCTAATGAAGCCTCCAGATGAGAATGCAGACCAGCTGACACCTTGATTTTAGCCTTGTAAGACCCTGAGCAGAGGACCCAGGCAAACTATAGCCAGATTCCTGACCCACGGAAACTATGAGATAGATAAATGGATTTGTGGTAATTTGTGACATAACAATAGAAAAATAATACACTGTTAATTTTATCTATCTGTTTTTTCACTATATGTGAAACACTAACATATTTCTAAAAGTCAAAACTACACAAAACAGTTCACCAAGAGGAGTAGAATTCCCTCAATCACTTCTATTCCCTTCCTTCCCCATATGCTCTTCCTCTTCTGGATTTGAACTCAAGGCATAAGAATGATGTTTAGCTGTGGGCTGATGTGCCAAAGCCAGCAGTAAATAGATACTGCAACAATTAGATTTTTTCAACTAACATGGAGAAGCAGCAATGAAAATTAGATCAAACAAAAGCTGGATGGCTCTCAGAAGAAATTCACATAAGTTCCTTGTAATATATAAAAATATAGGTAAATGGATATGCATTTAGATATTTTAGGATAAAATTTAAATGTTTTAGTGTGTATCATTTTACATGATTTCCCACTAAAACCAAGCTTCTGTAATTAATCAACTGATTGCACTTGATAAAAGGTATCCACTATGAAAATAAATGATATAAAATGCATTTGATATAACTGTTCAGCTGATAAGCCACATGAACTTCTTGCTAAGTGGAGAAACAAATGCCTTCATTGTAAAAGCCACTTCCTGTTGGGCATTATATAACTTCCATCTTAATTGAAATTCCTAAATTATTATTCTTGTACCATCCTTTCCACTGAGCTGTACACACATATATCTAAATGCCTACTTGATATCACCTCTTTGATACCCAACAAGCATCTCAAAGTTAACATGACCCCCACCCCCATCCTAGACACCTGCTACATACTTGTTGTTTTCTGTCTTGGCAAATGATACTACCATTCATCCAGATGTTCAGGACAAAAATTTAGGCATTATATCTAACTTATTCTTTCCTTCATATTCACATCCAAGCATCAGCCATTCCTGTTAGTTCTACACTTAAATTGCATCCCAATTTGACCATTTTTCATTGACTTTACCATTTACTACCCTAATTCAAACCACCATCATATCTTAAGACCAGTGGTCTCCAAAATAAATCATATAGAAGCAAAACTGCCCACTGACAATTAGAGACCTGAGTCAACAGGACAAGTGGAAGTCCCCAGCCAGGCCCTTCTCTTCTCACCCCCCATCCTTGTTCCATGCCATAAGGGGCCTTAGGTTTAGACACTCCATCTTGCATGTCTAAGCTCTGTCTAATCTCACCAAATAGCTTCCACTTGGCCACCATGTACACATAGGCAACACATTCACCTTTCGGAGGACAGATCAAGGGATGGAGCTTTGGACACAGAAGAGGTGTACAGGCTCTGGAAGCAAGCTTGAGGCTACTTGAGTGAGGAATTCTCAGATACCCAAAGCATGGTCTGAAGGGGGTTGTGAGCTCTGGACATGCATGTCTCTTTGCATATGGACTTCTTCTCATCAGGAAGGAAAGGTTTTGGCCAAAGGAAGGCCAAATTGTGGCTCTTTGTGTTTTTTGTTTGTTTGTTTTTGTTTTTAAAGTAAGCTCTGTTTTTTTTTTTTAATTTATTGATTGATTGATTGATTGACTGATTGCTATGTTGGGTCTTTGTTTCTGTGCTAGGGCTTTCTCTAGTTGCGGCAAGTGGGGGCCACTCTTCATTGCGGTGCGCGGGCCTCTCACTATCGTGGCCTCTCTTGTTGCAGAGCACAGCCTCCAGACGCGCAGGCTCAGTAGTTGTGGCTCACGGGCCTAGCTGCTCCGCGGCACGTGGGATCTTCCCAGACCAGGGCTCAAACCTGTGTCTCCTGCATTAGCAGGCAGATTCTCAACCACTGCGCCACCAGGGAAGCCCTCTTTGTTTTTTTGAAAGATATTTATTTATTTATTTATTTGGCTGTGCCGAGTCTTAGTTGCAGCACGCAGGACTTTCGTTGCTGAGTGCGAGATTTTCGTTGCCATGTGGGATCTTTTTTTTTTTTTTAATTAATTAATTTATTTATTTTTGGCTGCGTTAGGTCTCTGTTGCTGCGTGTGGGCTTTCTCTAGTTGCGGCAAGTGGGGGCTACTCTCCATTGCGGTGCGCGGGCCTCCCATTGCAGTGGCTTCTCTTGTTGTGGAGCAAGGGCTCTAGGTGCCCGGACTTCAGTAGTTATGGCACGCGGACTCAGTAGTTATGGTGCACGGGCTTAGCTGCTCCGCGGCATGTGGGACCTTCCCAGACCAGGGATCAAACCCATGTCCCCTGCATTGGCAGGCGGATTCTTAACCACTGCACCACCAGGGAAGTCCCATGTGGGATCTTTTTAGTTGCGGCATGCAGGATTTTTTTTTTTTTTTTTTAGTTGTGGCATGCGGGCTCTTAGCTGCGGCGTGTGGGATCTAGTTCCCTGACCAGGGATCGAACCTGGGCCCCCTGCTTTGGGAGCGTGGGGTCTTAACCACTGGACCACTAGGGAAGTCCCGGTGTGGCTCTTTGTATGTTAATAATTATTAAAATGTTAGAGGTATTTGTTATTTTAATCAACTGGGTACTAATAATTATAATAACTAAATCTTTAAGAAAAATTTGACACAGAGCATTTTGGTCACAGGATAAGAATTAAAATTTCATTTTTGTTGCAGAGAAGTAAAACAAGATTTAATAAAAGATTTTTGAGGATAAGCAATTGTTACATTAAGATAAAATTCAGTGATGAAAGTGGAGTGGAAATGATTTCAAGTAAAAGGTACTATGCAAAATTTCTAAATGTTAAAAAAGAGCTTGCTTATGTGTGTTTAATGAATGATGAAGATATCTAGCATATTGAAAACATGCTAGAAATTATATCTTTGCATTATTTAAACTTATGAAAACATTGTAGGTGTCAACTTAAAAATGTAAAAGGGAGTACATTATTTTTAAAAATTGTTTCAAGGGGAATGTAGCAAAACATATGAAAGACCACTGCTCTGATAAAGGAAGATCAAGCTTAGTAAATGATGTGTCAAGGTATACCATCACAGACATGTATGCTATTGAGAAGTAAATAAGGTTGACTCCTGTACCACACCAGCTATCTGAACTTTCGTAAGTTGTCACACCTCTGAGTCCAAATTCTCCCAACTGTAAAATTGGATAAGAATATTTATTTGTAGTATTGTGAGGAACAAATCAGATAACATTTACAAAGGAGATTACACAGTTCTTGGCTCTTATAAGTTACCCATTAAATTTAAATTCTCTTCCCTAGAAATTAGCAGTGGGTTTTATATGTATCTGGATTTGACAATCACAAATTGTGGTGTGGGAGGTTCTTCACTAGCGTTAATGTTAGGGTATGAATGCTTTCCAAACATCTCAATAAGCCGTGTCAAGTAAGCCCTGGTAAAATCGTGCTTTATTCTTCCCTCCACAGGGTTATACAAAAACATTCTAGGGCAAAGAATACGGATGGTCAATTAAAATAACTAAGACAAGAAGTCGTTCTTGGTTTCTTCATTCTCAATTTTACTTCATTCTCAATTCAAAGAACTACTGCCTTCAAATAAGAAATAACTGAAAAAACAGAGCTTATAAATACAGAGTACAGTTTGGTGGTTGCCAGGGGCAGGGTGCGGGGGTTGGGCAAAATGGGTGAAGGGGATCCGTTATAAAATAAATCATGGGGATGTAATGTACAGCATGGTAACTATAGTTAATAATACTGTATTGCATATTTGAAAATTGTTAAGAGAGTAGATCTTAAAATTTCTTACCATAAGAAAAAAAATTTTTTTGTGACTATGGTGATGGATGTTAACTAGACTTACTGAAGTGATCACTTTGCAATACATACAAATATCAAATCATTACATTGTGTACCTGAAACAAATGTAAAAGTCAATTATACATCAATAACTAATATACATAATAGTCTACAAAACAAATCACATACCATGATTCTCACACTTGTTAGGATATTGAGGACTGTGACATCATGAGGGCAATTAGTGGTTCACCATGAAATATTTATATTCGATAATAAATAAAGTTGGGGAAAGTATATTCATTATAAAAATTACAACAAAATAGGTAAAAACATGAGTGCATCGAAATAACTACCTATTAAACTAGACGTAAGCTATTTCAGAATTCGTATTGCTTTGTTATTAAGACACCATTACTAAATATGAGCCAGTTTTTGTCACCTACTAGGATTCCTTTATAAGGAAGTAGAAACATTGTTAAGAAAAGTTCCTGGGAAGAAAAATAACTTGGAAAGCTATATTAATTTATTTTCCAGCAAATTTTAAAATGCTCATGTGCTGATTACTTCCCTGTTGTTGTTTCAGCTCCAAGCATGTCTTTCTCTTATTCTGTGATGCTAGGGCTGGGACTCTGACAAAGACATTTCCCATTCTCCCTTGCTAGCTGGCTTCCTGTTATAGTTTGCCAATGGAGGCATTAAAGGGATTTTGGGAGACAGAAATGGAGAAGGAACCCGCTTCGTATTTTCCAGTTCTTTTAGTATCTCTCTAGCAGCATCTAGATATATCTAGTATATCTCTAGCAGAATCTCTCTAGCTTGCCTGTAGAATCTTTCTGCTTTCCCAGCACCAGTACCAAACCTAGTTAACAGCCAGGCTGACACCCCTCTTCAGAGCTTTTAGGTTCTAGTAAATCCATCTCTTCCCCATTGTTCCCCAAGCTCTAGGGTTTAGCTGCTTCCTGAAGTTACAAATCTCTCCCCTTTTTGCTCTTTGAGGCCTTCCTTCAACATTGTATAATCAATTTCCTGTAATTAAATCTTCTGTTTGAAATTCCCAGTATAGTTCTGCTTTCTTGATTAGACCCTGATAAACAGAGTCCTACGACAATTTCTTTGAGCAGTACAAACACTTATAAGGTTGACATACTTTGAGGACCACTGCCGTACTCTACTGGAGATGACTGGGCTCAAACCAGTGTTGGACTTGGTGATATGAGACAAGAAAAATAAAGGACAAGAAGTCTTCTTATGATCAATTACTGACATATGAAGAGATAGTCATATATACAGTTTCTCTGAAGGTACACCTTACCAGTCAGGAAGTATCTTAAATTTCTAGCACTTTAGAATGAAACATCCAAGAAGATCTCTAACCTGCGTGATAGTTAAGTCCAGGGAAGAGCTGTGTGATGTATTTGTCAAGCACCAAACCACAATTATCATCCAAAGAATTTTTTTTTTTTTTTTTTTTTTGGCTGCATCGGGTCTTAGTTGTGGCATGTGGGATCTTCGTTGAGGCATGTGGGATCTTTCATTGCAGCGCGGGCTCTTGTGATGCGAGGGCTTCTCTCTAGTTGTGGCATGCAGATTTTCTCTCTCTAGTTGTGGCGCATGGGTTCTAGGGCACATGGGCTCTGTAGTTGTGGTGCTCGGGCTCCAGAGCATGTGGACTCTAGTTTGAGGCACGTGGGCTCTCTCGTTGAGGCACCCCAGCTCAGTAGTTGTGGTGGGCAGGCTTAGTTGCCCCGCAGCATGTGGGGTCTTAGTTCCCCGACCAGGGTTCAAACCTGCATCCCCTGAATTGGAAGGCGGATTCTTTACCACTGGACCGCCAGGGAAGTCCTATCATCCAAATAATTCCTAACTGGTAAATTTCCCATTAAAGCAACCCAACTATTAAATGTTTGTAGAGCCTTAAAAAATAATTGCTTGCTTTCTTCTGAATGTAACAATGCAATGTAACAACAGTTTCACAGAGTAAACTGCAGATCACTTTAGTCCTAGTAGCCAGACTCCCTTTGTCCAAGACTCTGGGGCTTTAGCTATTAGAGGGCTCTTTCTGGGGAGGGGATTAGAGGGAATCTCCAAGGATGTGTTCTTATTTCAAGAACTTCCCTTTGCTTCCACACACCCCTACTTACCGAGATCTTGACTTGGGTGCACCTTCCCGATATTCCAAGGTCTGGGGAAGAATGTTGATTTGTTTGGAACCTTCACTGACAAAGACTCTCTCCTTGACCAAACTTTTAGTCAGACTCCTCTGAACCCTCTTCTTAACTAGGCTTCAACCTTTGGGCTTCAGTGTTTGTCTTTGCAACACCCACTTTTAGCAAGAATTCTGTCATGTCAGTTTAGCTTGAGTTCTTGATATCTGATCACTCTCAATATCTAATTAAATTCCTCATCCACCCAGGTGGTATCTGATCACTCTGGCCAGCCCTCAGCAAGAATCCTGTTGGTCAGTATAGTGAGAATTCCCCCCTACCCTTTATGTCTCCTCTTTGTAATTTTCCATGAACTGACCACCCCCCAACCCCAACTTGCTCCTTGCCTATAAATCCCCACTTGTTCTTGCTATATTTGGAATTGAGCCCAGTTCTATACTGAAGTCTCTTTCCCCCTATTGCAATAGTTCCTGAATTTAAAAAACAAAAAACAAAAAACAACCCCCTCAACTACTGTTCAGCTCTGGTTTTCTTTAACATCACTCAGGGGTTCACATTCTTGTCCTCCTGACTGTGGACAGTTTTTCTTAAAGCTGGGCCCTAATTAAAGTTGTAAAGTGAAAAGGAGAAACAGCAATAAACCCCAGAGCTGTTGGCTACAACATTATAAATGGCTTTGGTGCAAATGAGCATCTTCCTACAACTGGAATATAATTACCCTCTGTGCCTGGCATCACATATGGGGCAATCAGAGAAGGGATAATAAAAATGAGGATAACACTGACCCCGCCCATGGCCGGAGGTGAAGGGTTGGGTGGGGGTGGGAGAACAGTTAGACCTGGAGACAGGCTCACACACAGACACACAAACACTCTTCTCCCACGTACTCAACCCTAAAGACAAGCCCAGAAACACCGCCCATTATGGATAAACTCCTGCGATCTCTGGGATAAGAACACAGTTACAGAAACGTCATGCCCAAAGTCAGCCACACTTCCTCACACACCCACAATCACTCTCCCATTCTTGGCGTGACAGACCCACAATCTGTCACACAACGACCCACACTCACGGGGCGTGACTGAAAATACAGAAGCTCACTACACCGACAGAACCCGTCGTCCCGTGGTGAGCAAGTACAAAAGTGTGCGACAGTCACACACACAAACCGCCCCACCTGAGCATTCAATAACAGTCACGGACGTGCGCAGCTTCACCATTCCCTCACACACAGTAGCCTAGAGTCATTTGAGCGCCCAAGATCGCCCAGGGTCGCACACAGCGCTCCGGGTACCCGCACCTGCAGCTGCGGTCACCTGTAGCGCAGGCGCGATGTCTAGGCGTGCCTCGGGGCCCTCTGGGAAATGTTGTTCTTTCCGCAAAGAGGCCGAGGCGCAAAGCGTTCTGGGGCTCGTGGTCCGCGGGGTCGGAAGGAAAAGCTGAGTCGCTAGTCCAGGTTCCTGCAGCTGGAGTTCACCCAGCCGAGCTCGGGGTCCCGCGCGCCTCAGTCCCCGCCCCGCTCCGCCCCGCAGGGGATTCTGGGAGGCAACGTCGCTGGTCTCGGGTCGTTGGGCGTGTTTCCAGAGCCAGCGGCGCCGGGAGGTGAGTAGGGCCTGGCTACGCGCGAGAGCCAGAGGGCAGGGCCGGGCTTGGGGTGGACCGGCAGGGAGCGGGATGGAGACCAGGAGGGCGCCGCCGAGGAGACTGTGTGACAGGCTGCGGGTGTGACAGGGTGTGATCTTCTGTGTCACCGCGTATGTGATTGTGCGCGACTGTGACCGTCTGCCTCCGGTATAAAACTCCGAGTCTGTGTGTGTTTGTGCGTGACTGTCTCCGCAGGTGTAACTGTGTTATTGTATATGGGTTTGTGAGAGATTGCGGGTGTGACATTGTGTGTGTGTGTGTGTCGCTGTGTGGGTGTGTGTGTGACTGTGTTTGACCCCTTGTCCCTGTGGATGTAACTGAGTTTGAATGTGTGTGGCAGAAGGTGTGATTACGTGCCCATGACCATCTATCTCTGCAGGTATAATTTTGTGTGAGTAATTGTGGCAGGATGTGTGACTTTGTGTGGTATGTCACTATGCATGAGATTGTGTGTGACTGTCTCTCTGTTGGAGTAACTGTGTATCATCATCTCTGTCTTTGTGTTAATACCACTGTGTATGTATGTGACATTACAGTCGCAATTATGTGACCACATATATGTGTGTGATTGGGTGAGAATTTGTATGTGTATGTCAGACCTAGTGTGTGATTGTGAGACACAGAAAGATTAAAATTACTCACCCACATTCACACAGTTACTAAGTGACAGAATCAGGACTTAAGCCCAGGCTATTTGGCTCCAGAATCCTTGCTGTTAATTGCTAAACTCTCTTGATCTTTCCCACGCTGTGAGGGTGAAAAATGGGGGCCCTGAGTTCTGAGGGTGTTGGAGAGGATTGTCTGTGGTCTTGGACTGGGACCCTTCTGGACATGGAACTTAACCTGGGTCTCTTCGTTTGGTCCCATTGTGAGTAACAGAACCCAATCTAAAGGCACTGTAGTGAAACCATCCTCATATTGGCTGCCTTTGGGGGAGGAAAGCCCAACCTGAAAACCCAGTCTTCCTCTCCTTAGGCCATGGAGTTTGAGATTTTAGGTTTGTCCTTGTCAAAACTCTTCCATGTTTGGTGCTGAGAGAGGCTGATCCATGGCTCTTTTTCTCACATACCAAGTGAACTAAGTGTTTGGTTCTGACTTTACGTAACAAAGAAAAATGCTCTCATTTCCTTTTCAACTGTGTGTGTAAAATCTAAGTGGCAATAAGGGTGGCACTCCTCTATGCCAGGAGTTGGCTCAAGCAATCTTGACAGTGAGGAAAGGTTCTGACAGTTAGGTTGATTTGCCCAAGGTCACGTTGCCAATGAGGAAAGGAATGGAGAGTCAGTGTGTGTCTGGGGGTCTATATAAAGCGCAAGTCTTTCCCAACACCTTTCAGAGACTGATGGTTCATCTCAAACTTGAAAAATATTATTCAGATGATACACAGCGATTTGAAACAGCAATTTAAAAGCTATTTCTTTTATGCAGGTGCTACTTAGAGCTCCCAGGTGCTGAGAAGACTTCACTGATTCTCCTCTTGGGTTGCAAAGGCTTTTATGGACAAATTCAAGCTGCATTGCACTAAGGAAATAATTTTCTTACAGATTGAGTTGGTTAGTGCAGAGTAGCCCAGAATTAGGGGGTTGTATATCTTAAATTCTAAGTCAAACACAACTGTCTTTGTTTTCAGAGTGAAGAAATGTTGGCTCTGAGAAGACAAGGAACTTGTTTCAGGCTGTGCAGTTTCTTGTTGGTTTGGTATTGAAATTTGTCAGTGTTTGCCTCAGGCTGAATTTCTGTGGAGTAATAAAGGTAACACCTGCTGCCTCTGAATATGCTTCTCTAAAAAACATATAGCATTGATTTCTCAGGTTATGTTGAATATTTCCCATACAAACATTGTGGTCTCTTGAAAGAGGACCAGTCTTTGAGCCACACTGCAGTTTGACTCTTATGACTTTGAGTTAGCTGTTTAAGCTTTTTGAACCTCAATTTCACTTGGTGGTAAAATGGGGATAATAATACCTACCTTTGCAGTTTTGTGAAGATTAAATAAGATAATGACATACACAACATGTGTAACATTGCTATTTATATTACAGGAGCCACAGTAAGATTTATTTATTTGTTTATCAAATATGTTTTTAGCACTTACAGTGGTTCTGGCATTATTCTAGCACTAGAGATATACCAGTGAACCCAACAAATCCTGGCTGTCTTAAATCTTATACTATTCTTTGGGAAGACAACAGTTAACAGAAAAAAAAAAAAGTAACATGTCCAATGATGTTAAATGCTAAGAAGAAAAATAAATCAAGATAAGGAAAAATAATAACTGGAAGGGAGATTCTCTTTGGGTAGAATAGGGAGGTCCCTCCAATCTTGTAACAATTGAGCACAGATAAGAATGAAGAGAGGGAATGTGCTGTGTCCAGGCAGAAGGAAAACCCAAGGCCACAGCCTTGAAAAACGAGTGTGGACAGTGTTTGAGGAACTGTAAGGAAATCTGTATGCCTGGAGTGGGGCGAATAAGGGGGAGAAGAGTGGGAAGTGAGGTCTAAGGGGCAGCCAGGGCTAGATCATAAATTGTCTTATTGGCGATAGGATGGACTTTAGATTTTGTTGAGTTCAGGCTGTGTGTCCTTAATATTAGTCAGGACTTCAGGGGTTAAGTTCAACTTTGGCCTTTTTTCTCACATCTTGGAACGGGGTAGGGCTGGTCCATGTAAAGAAACTAGGGACCATAAAGGGGCAAAAAACTCTGTGAGTCTCAGATCAGCAACATAGGGCTGCTCTGCCATTTTTTTTTCTTGTTTAACTCTCCCTTCTCAGGACTTTGTTCTCCAAAAGAGAAAACTGAAGAAGGAAGGAAGAATGGCTGTTGGACTATGTAAAGCCATGTCCCAGGTAAGTTGATGTTTTCACTTTGTTTCCAGAAATTCCACATCATTTTTCAGGACTTTGGGACCTCAGAGAGAGTCACAAGTAGCCCAGTGAGCACTCTCTTCACTTCTCTCTCTCCACTATTTGTTCATATAATCCTTCTACAAAACATTTAGTTGCTTTTTTTACTCAGTGTTGTGCTTAAATGTATGATGGAACAGAATTTTTCCTCTTTAGATGGATCACGATTTGTTGTGTTGGAGATGAATGCAAGTGAAATAAAGGATGGAGTGTGATTATCAAATAGGGAGGTCAAGGACGGCTTTTCTGAGAAAGTGACAGTTGAGCAAAGAAAAACCTGAGTGAAAGTAGGGAGTAAGTTTTGTGGAGATCTGGGGAAGGGCTTTAAAAATGTAGAAGGAATAGCAAGTACAAAGTTACTGTGGTGGGAGCATGTTTGATATGTTCCAGGGATAGCAATAAGCCAGTATCCTCAGAGGGAAATGTGCACTGTGAGATCAGAGCAGTAGCTGGGGACCAAATTATGCAGGCCCTTAAAAGTCATGACCAGAACTTTGATTTTTGTTCTAAAGGTGAAGGAGAACCATTGGGGTGTTTGTGATGTGATTTGATTTATGTTTTAAAAGGAAAATAAATAGCAGAGAAGTAGGAGTGGAAGCAGGGAGGCCAGTCAGGAGACTGCTGCAGTAATCCAGGTGGGAGGTGATAGCTGCCTGGACCATGGTGGTGGCATTGGAGCTGGCGAGATTCTGGGTGTATATTGGAGATAGAAAGTATGGGATTTGATCAGGGATTGGTTGTGGAGTATGAGAGGAAGAAAGAAATCATGAACGACTACAAAGATTTTTGACCTGGGCAATTGTGTAAATGGTCATGCCATTTACTGAGATAGGAAGACAGGGTGGGATGAGATAAGAATCAAGAATTGAGTTCTAGATATATTAAATTCGAGAGACCTGTTGGATATCCAAGTAAAGTATTGATTATATATCTAGAGTTCAAGACTGGAGATGTGAATTTGAGAGTCATTAGTGTATTTAAAGCCATGGGACAGGATGAGATTATCTTGAGGGTAGGGTTGTGGCGAATGTAGATAGGAAAGAGGTCCAAGGACTGAGATTAAGGCATTCAATATAAGAGGCTGACAAGAAGAGGAGGAACCAGCAAAAGAGACTAAGAAGGACTGATGTAGAAGGAAAACCAGGAGAGTGTGGGTCCCGGGAGTCAATAGTAGAAAGCATTTCAAGGAGATGATCAACTGAGTTAAATTCTTCTGAGAGAGACTGAGGAAGATGCTAGGACCATATGGGAGTACTTGGCAAACAACATTTTTAAAAAAATTTCAGGGTTTGGTGACCTTCAGGGATGTGGCTCTAAATTTTTCCCAAGAGGAGTGGGAATGGCTGGACTCATCTCAGAAGGATTTGTACAGAGATGTCATGTTGGAGAACTACAGGAACTTGGTATGGCTTGGTAAGGATATGTATCCCCCATAATTCAAATCTTCCCTATGAGGTGTTTTTGCTTCCTCCATTGGGAATATCTAGGGCATCTTAAATGCTCAGCTGGACTTCTACTTCGTGTTCCCAGGAAATTATTCAAAGTAGTTTCATAGAGTTATAAATGAGTATAGTTCCCTTTGCTCTAGAATGATGGTTTGGGATAGCAACACTAGTATGGCGTGGGAATTTTTTTAATTGCAAATTATGGGGTCCCACTATAGACCTACAGAATCTGGGAATAAGCCTAATAGTCTGGGTTTTAATGAGCCCTCCAAGTGGTTCTGATGCCCATTAAAATTTGAGAACCACTGTGGCTTCTGATTTAGTAGGTCTGGGTTGGGGCAGCCTGAGAATTTGCATTTCTAATAAGTTCCTAGGTGATGGTTCTTCTGCTCTAGTACTTTGAGAACTGCTATGGAAGAGGCTTTGTCTTTCTCATTCTCCATTCAAGCATCTTTCCATTCTCTGGCCCTTCCTCTAATGGCCTTTCTTGCCTAATGACCAAGAGACTGAGTCTGAGTCTGGAACAGCAATAGCAAGTTGATTTGTTTATCTATCTGTCTGTCTTGCTGGCTCTCATTTTTCTTCTCCTGTAAACAGGACTTTCCATTTCTAAGCCCAACATGATCTCCTTATTGGAGCAAGGGAAGGATCCTTGCATGGTGGAGAGAGAGATGTCAGATGGTCAATATGCAGGTGAGTGACGGGGAACAGGGAAGGCTGTTGTAAGGTGACAGCCCAAGTGGTCATAAGAAGACTGCCCTGCATTTGAGGAGGCTGTCCTGGGCTTCAGGGGGTCATTTCCTCTCTATTTCTATCAAGTTAAGTCTCAATAATATTTCTACCTATACCCTAAATCTTGTTCCTTTTAAGTTCTTTCCCCTTTATGGACAGAGTTTTATACATTTCTAGATTTCTTTTTAGAGTTTTTATTTTTATCAAAGTTATGCATGCACATTGGTTGAAGAGACAAGTTGTTTTATAAGGCTTATTCCTTTAAAAAAAGGAGGTCTCTTGCCCTGCTTCCCAGTTTCCCTCTCCCTAGAGGGATCCACTTTCTTTACTTTTGCAGCTTCTTTTGGTGTTTCCTTCATGTCTCTAATAAATATGTTTATGTTGCTATTTCTTGATTGTTTTTTTCAGGTTTAGTCCTCATCCAATATCTTCACTAAGAAAATAAGAATTTAGTACTTATCCTGAATCCAACATGTGTGTGAGCATGCACGCGCACACACAACGATTTCTATCTTCCTATCTCACCGATATCATAATTTTTTAAGTTTTATTTATTTTTTTAATTGAAGTGTAGTTGATTTACCACGTTGTGCCAATCTCTGCTGTACAGCAACATGACTCAGTTATACACATATGGACATTCTTTTTTTTATATATTCTTTTCCATTACGGTTTATCACAGGATATTGAATATAGTTCCCTGTGCTATAAGTAGGACCTTGTTGTTTATCCATCCTATATATAATAGTTTACATCTGCTAATCCCACACTCCCAGTTCTTCCCTCCCCCACCCCCTCCCTCTTGGCAACCACAAGTCTGTTCTCTATGAGTCTGTTTCTCTTTTGTAGATAGGTTCATTTGTGCCATATTTTAGGTTCCACGTATAAGTGATATCATATGGTACTTGTCTTTCTCTTTATGACTTATTATGGTAATCTCTTAGTTGCATCCATGTTGCTGCAAATAGCATTATTTCGTTCTTTTTTATGGCTGCGTAGTATTCCATTGTGTGTGTGTGTGTGTGTGTGTGTGTGTGTGTGTGTGTGTGTGTGTACGTACCACATCTTCTTTATCCTTTCATCTGTAGATGGACATTTAGGTTGTTTCCATGTCTTGGCTATTGTGGATAGTGCTGCTATGAATATAAGGGTGCATGTATCTTTTTGAATTATAGTTTTGTCCAGGTATATGCCCAGGAATGGGATTGCTGGATCATATGGTAATTCTATTTTTAGTTTTCTGAGGAACCTCCATACTGTTTTCCATAGTGGCTGCACCAACTTACATTCCCACCAACAGTGTAGGAGGGTTCCCTTTTCTCCACACCTTCTCCAGCATTTGTTATTTGTAGACTTTCTAATGATGGCCATTCTGACCGTTGCGAGGTGGTACCTCATTGTAGTTTTGATTTGCATTTCTCTAATAATTAGTGATGTTGAGCATCTTTTCATGGGCCTGCTTGCCATCTGTATGTCTTCTTTGGAGAAATGTCTACTAAGGTCTCCTGCCCATTTTTCTATTGAGTTGTTTGTTTTTTGTTGTTGAGTTGCGTGAGCTGTTTGTATATTTTGGAGATTAAGCCCTTGTCGCATCATTTGCAAACATTTTCTCCCATTCCATAGGTTGTCTTTTGGGTTTTTTTTTATGGTTTCCTTTGCTGTACAAAAGCTTGTAAGTTTGATTAGGTCCCATACCAATATCTTAATTTTTATTGAATCACTGTTCAGTGTTTACATTATTATGGCTATTAAGTGCTAGTCATAGCTGTGCTGTGCATATACCAAGATTACTTTTTCTGTAATTTTTATTTTTCTTGGCATTAATAATTATCTGGGGTTTTGTCTATTTTTTTTCCTTAGTTTTCTATATACATATTCCTAACTCAATTCTTAACTCCTGATCAATTGTTTAAATCTCTTAAGACACTCAGACACATTAGGTTATCTATTGATTTTACCTTCTTGGAGAAATCTCTCCAGAGTCTTCAGATATGCTTCACTCTAGACAAATGGCTCATTACATTTGCTTGCATTCTATTTGGGTTTATCTAACGTTTTCTCATGATTAGATTGAGGTAGTGCATTTTTGAAAAGAGTGCCACAGAAATAATGTTGTATCCTTCTCAGTGAGTGCATCATACCAAAGGATTGATAATATTGATATATCTTATTATCAATGATGTTAATTTTCATCACTGGGTGAAGGTGGTATCTGCCTGGTTTCTCCATTGTAAAGTTACTATTTTTCTATTTATAATTAATAAATATTTGGGGAAGATACCTGATGCTATTCAGTTTCTTCTGAAACTTTTGCCCACTAATTTTAGCATCCACAGCCCTGTTGGATCTTGTCTGCAACAATTACCACTGTTGTGGTATTGACCTGATGTTGACATTTTTATTTCCTTCTTTTCTTTACACATATTAACTAGGATTGTTCTGTCTGGAAGAGCTGTTTCATCTCTCCCATTTGTTTATATATTAAAATATTTCTTCATATTTATGGAATGATGGGTTTTTTTTTTCCTGTGAGTTAAAACTACTGTATCATTATTTTGTTGCTCAAAGTGTTCCAGCTTTGACCATTGGGATCTTCTTCAAGTTGGTTCCTATGACCTTTTAACATGCCCCACTTCGTGGTTCCAGGTGTTCCAGGTTCATCTTGTTTTCCTTTCCCCAGCCTTGAATCAACCACTTCTCCAAGGAGCCCTGGTTCCTTTTATTGGGAAATGATGTTTAGAAACCAAGGTCTGGGTACTAGGTGTACTTATTGCTACTGGAAGTGATTTCTTCTAGGCCCTCACAGCAGATTGAGCTGGAAAATATATGTATGTATACCAACACACACTTCTAGACAGACACACACTTCTATATTTATTTCTGCCTCTGTTTTTTTTTAATATATTAAATTATTGGTTTATATTGATACCTTGATTTTAGTCCTACCCTCCACAGGGTTTATCATAGCCTTTCTCCTTTACTTATTTGTAATTTCTTCTTCTGACAATGAGAAGCAATGTATTTAATTATTTGCTCAATTTAAGTATACACACAAAGTAGTTTCAGAATTTCTAACCTATTCCTCTGTGAGGAATAAATTTACTAAGTAGATTACATTATTTGTATTTAGGTACAAATGTACTTTTTTAGTCTTAAGTATTCAGTCAAAAACTATTTTCCAGAGTTACTTAGGTTAGTTCTTCTAGGTTCATTTGTTTCTGTTGATTCCTACTACATCCTGGTTGATTTCAATTTTTTTTTTGTATCTGAAACATTACTGTGCTCCTAAGAATCAGACCTTTACAAGAATGTATCCTCAGAAAAGTGTTGCTCCCTCCTTGTCCTTACTATCTTGTTTCTGTTCCCTACTTCTTCCTGCCCCTTTCTTACCCACCCCTTGTAGATCACCAGTCTTTATTTTCAGGTTTGTCCTTTTTATGTTTCTTTTGCACAAGTGAGCAGATATACCTGTAGATTTGCATTTGCTCTTTTCACTTAGCTATAATGACATGGTTTGAACTACGAGGGTCCACTTATATGTGAATTTTTTCAGTAAATACTTACTACACGATCCGAGGTAGGTTGAATCCATGGATGCTGAACTGCAGATTTGGAGGGCTGACTGTAAAGTTATACCCATAGCCCCTGCATTGTTCGGGGGTCAGCTGTACAGGAAATCACTCCTTATGAGTTCATGGAGAGCTTCCTCATTTTTCTGACAGCTGCAGAATACTCCATTCTGTGGATGTTATGGTAATTTATTCAATACTCTATAATGTGTGAACATTTAGGATGTTTGCAGTAGTTTACAATTACAGACAATGCTGCAATAAATAACCTTGTAAATATGTATGTTCCTTTTGTTGAGGCTTTATTTTCAGGGTTGTTTCGTAGATGTAGGTGTGCTAAGTAAGTGCATATGTAGTTTAGGAATTGCCAAATTTCTCCCCAGAAGGTTGTACCTGTCTGCTTTTTGTATTAGTTTCTTATGGCTGCTGTAACAAATTACCACAAATTTAGTGGCTGAAAACAACACAAATTTATTATCATATAGCTCTGGATCCAGGTCAGAAGTTGAAAATGGGTCTTACAGGGCTAAAATCAAGATGTTAGCAGCCTGCCTTCCCTCTGAAGGCCCTCAGGGAGAATCTGTTTCTTGCCTTTTTATGCTTTCTTTAGGGCCTTTATCATCTTTTCATTTTCAACTTTGTAAAATCACCTTGTTTTAAACGTGAGCTTTATATGCAGTATAGAATTGAGTTTTGCTTTGTGAACCAATCTGGATATCATTTCAATTTAATAGGTGAAAGTCCAACCACATTTTTGATATGTTTGGGCTTAATTCTGTACATTGTTTTGTGTTATATTTTCTGATTTTTACAGTTTTAAAAAAAGACTTTAACTTGTCTGTTTTCTTAGGCTTTTTTTTTTGGTCGTGTAATACTATAGTTTTTATAATAATTAGAAAGATTCTTCTTTTGTTCTAGTGCCTTCACGGTTATAGTGCTCTGTTTCTTTAGACAGTATTTATTCCTTCTATTACTTGATTGGTCAGCTTTAAAAACTAGCCTTTGATTTTTTTACCTGTTACAGATGAGTCAATAAGTAGCCTTGTTATACTCCCCACCTTCTCTTCCCAAATTTTGTTACTTGTATGCTTTTTACATTGTCCAGGCATATTATATTTACATGCTCTTGTGTCACATTTATCCCAACCTTTCCTTTTGTCTTAATTCTGTAGTTAAATATATTTAGTGTTTTCCACTAGGTCATTTTCCTGAAATTTCTCTGGACATTTCTGGATTGGCTGAAATCTGCTCTCTAGCAGTTTCCTCAAAAAGAGTTCATGCAAACAATGTCCCCCTAAGCTCTACCTTGTTCATAATTGGCCATTCTTTCCTTAAGTTGCTTATAGTATAGTATTGGTGTTGAATGTTGTTACAAAGAAGTCTGATGCCAGCTTGATATTTTCCCTTTATGTATAAGTGCCTTTATATTTTGTTCTGACCTCCTAGATGGTTCTTTCTTTCATTTTAAAGTCATTTTATCAGGACATGTTTTAGTCTTGACCATTTTGGGTCACTTTTTCCTGGTAGATATGTTCTCTATCAGGATGGAGAGTCAAGTTTTTATTTCTGGAAATATTTTTTTCTTTTTTTACTGATGAAGTTAAAAATATAGGAAAGTATAGAGAATAATAATATAGTAAAGATTTCCTATTGATGAACAATTTTTGTATTTCTGAATTGCATACTTCATCATGTGTATTATTTATTTAATATACTGCTTGATTCAATATTTAATATTTAAGAATTTTGCCTGTTATCCATGAGATTGGTCTGATATAAGAACAGTGAAATAGATCAGTGGAACAGTGAAGAATGTACAAAAATACACCCATGTATATATGAGAACTTAGTATTAGATAAAGGTGGTTTTTCAAATTAGTGGTGCAAAAAGATTTTCTTAAAAGTTATGGATAATATTTGTATAATATTGGGTTTTGGAAGGTCTTTCTTAAAATGACATAAAGGCCAGGCTCTATAATGAAAAAATTGGAAGATTTGAGTTCATACAAATTTTTTAAAAATTTTATCAGAAGCATTATAAATCAAGATGACATGTGACAATAAAATTATAAATGAAGATGACATGTGATTTGAGGGAGAAGAATGCTCATAAAGCCTTAATGTCTTAAATTTATAATGACTTCTATAAACCACTTAAAAGAAATGCCAGTGTAATTAAAATATATGCAAAGTACGTGAATAAGGAATTCACCAAAGAAGAAACCACAAAATATATAAAAGGTACATAAATATATATGCAAATGCTCAATTTTATAATCAGTGAATTGCAAATTAAAACAATAATGAGGTACTCTTTACTTGTAAGGGCAAAGATTTTTAGAATAATGTTAGCCAGTGTGAATGAGTTCGAAGACATATTTCATGTTGCTGACAGGAATGTAAATTGATAAAAAAAAGTCAGAACCATGACTTTCTCCCCTCTTTCCCCCAAGTAAATTCTTTAATTTCTTCTATAACAGTTTTCTTTCTCCCTGCAAAGGTAAAAAGGAGACATTTGCTTTCTTGATATTTTTCAGAAGGGGACTCTTTGTATGAAATCAAGGCATTATCTCCAAAATGGTACATTGATGAAGAGGAAATATCCCAGGGGATGATAATGGAAAGACTTACAAGTTATGGCCTTGAATCCTCCAGTTTCAGAGAAGCCTGGAAATATGAGGGTGAATTTGAGCAGCATCAGGGAAATCAGGAGAGGCATTTCAGGCAAGTGACAACTCTTAAGGAAATCTCTGCCATGAAAAGAGACAATGAATATAATAATTCTGAGAGAAATGTTCTCTTGAACTCAGTACTTTTAACACAACAGAGAGTTCCCACAGTAGAGCAAGTACATAAATTTGATATTTATGATAAAATGTTCCCCCCAAATTCAGTTCTAACTGAACATAAAAGACTACATGCTGAGAAGGAATCTTTGATAGGTAATGAATGTGAAGAATTCAACCAGAGTACATACCTTAGTAAAGATGCAGAAATTCCTCCTGGGGAGAAGCGTTACAAAAGTAATGATTTTTCAGATCTCTTAAGTTTCCACTCATTACTTACTCAACATCACACAACTCATCTTGGAAAATTATCCCATGGATACGTTGAATGTGGTGCTGCCTTTAGCTGTTACTCGTTCTTTACTCAACCTCAGAGAATTCACAGTAGAGAGAAACCATACGCATGCAATGACTGTGGAAAAGCCTTTAGCCATGACTTCTTTCTCAGTGAGCATCAGAGAGCTCATACTGGGGAGAAACCATATGAATGTAAGGAATGTAACAAAGCTTTCAGACAGAGTGCTCACCTTGCTCAACATCAGAGAATCCACACTGGAGAGAAACCCTTTGCATGCAATGAGTGTGGGAAGGCCTTTAGCCGTTATGCCTTCCTTGTGGAACATCAGCGAATTCACACAGGAGAGAAACCATATGAATGTAAGGAATGTAACAAAGCCTTCAGACAGAGTGCACACCTTAATCAACATCAGAGAATTCACACTGGAGAGAAACCCTATGAATGTAATCAATGTGGAAAAGCCTTCAGCAGACGCATAGCCCTTACTCTGCATCAAAGAATTCACACAGGAGAGAAACCCTTTAAATGTAATGAATGTGGAAAGACCTTTGGCTATCGCTCACACCTTAATCAACATCAGAGAATTCACACCGGTGAAAAGCCCTATGAGTGCATCAAATGTGGGAAGTTTTTTAGGACTGACTCACAACTTAATCGACATCATAGAATTCATACTGGAGAGAGACCTTTTGAATGCAGTAAATGTGGGAAAGCCTTCAGTGATGCTTTAGTTCTAATTCATCATAAGAGAAGTCATGCAGGAGAGAAACCCTATGAATGTAACAAATGTGGGAAGGCCTTCAGTTGTGGCTCATACCTTAATCAACATCAGAGAATTCATACTGGAGAGAAACCTTATGAATGTAATGAATGTGGGAAGGCTTTCCATCAGATCTTGTCCCTTAGGCTACACCAGAGAATTCATGCTGGAGAAAAACCCTATAACTGTAATGAATGTGGGAACAATTTTAGCTGTGCTTCAGCTCTTAGACGACATCAGAAAATTCATAATAGAGAAACTCTCTGATTATGTATAACAAGTATAAGAAAGAAAACATTTAGTCACCATTCAGTCCTTATTAAATAAATATCAGTGAGTTCTTCAGTTGGTAATTCTATGAATGTAGTACCTATGGAGAAGCCTTCAGTTCATGAGCATCCCTTATTTGAAATAGCCTGAGTAGTAGACATCTATTACTTTTGGATCTGTTCTGTACCCCATTTGAGACTTACCTCACCCTCAATGCATATCATTCTGATGAAATTGTTTAATCAGGGAGAGCAGTAGATTGCTCCTAGGCAGGCCAATTATTTTCTTCAAATTCATGATAGATAAGGGATTTACAAATGTCTCTGTCTAGACCAGTAGAGTCCTAGGGGGTTATTGTTATGGGTAGTAAGAAAAGATTTTTTTTCCCCACCCCAGAATTGCAAGTTTCAAGGATTTAGTAAGGTTAAAAACTCACCAGTAGCCTTTTTGCCACCACATGAAGAAAGCCTTCCCAGGATAAATCCAACACAAAGGAAAACTGAGGTCAGAGACAGAAATCTGAGGATGCTGTTTGATCTTCTGGATCCAGTCATGTCTGAAGTCTACACCATTTTTTACTTTTCATTTTTGTGATCCAATAAATTTTCTTTTTTCTGCTTATGTTAATTTGATTTGGGTTTTTGCCTCTTGGAATCGGAGTCCTGACTCATACACCCCATGTTTGCTACACATGTGAGAAAGCCTTAATCTTTTATATGGCATAATTGTTTATCCTGAGTATAAACCTCATAAGTATATGAAAGTTAAATACACAGCCTTCATAAAGCTGAGAGAATTGTTACATTTTATTTGTTGATAAAAACTAATTTAGTATTCATTAGTCTGTTTCACAATAAGGAAGAATTTTTAAAAATTCACTTAGTAAAACTTATTACCAGGCTTTCTCATAGGGAATTAAAATCATTTGTGGCAGTGACTCACTATAGGCCTTTAAAGAAAGATTGGCCAGCTAAAAGAGAATAATGGATCCATTAGTTTAATGAATGGCTCTTCATCTTAAAGGAATTATTTGATTTTCTACTTTCAGCGTGGGTTTAAACATATCGTGATAGAATAAGATAGAATTGTAAATGAGGTCTTCTTTTGTGGGTGGGTTGTAAACTTGGTTTAAGAAGTTTATGGATAACTTCTTTGAAACTAGACATATTAGACAAGACATTGTTGGCAGACAAAAAGAATGAGCCATTTTCAACTAATGGTTAAAGTAAAGCAGTTGGAGCCTAAAATTTTTAGAGTATAAATCATTACTATTCAGAGTAATGAGGAACAGGAGGGTGTGGGGCAGTATATTCCTGTTTTATCTGAGTGGATATACGAAGATAAACTTTAATATGGAGACGTTGCCACTTTGAACAGAACCAGTTATAATCTTGGGCATTGTCTGGAGAGCATCTATAAAAACAGATCAGGACAAATGAATTATGAAAAAGTGAAGGATTTACATGTGAATATATGTGCGTGGAGCAAAACAATGACTACTAATATAATAATGTCTTTAATAGTCAATTTATACTTATATCTAATAAAAATCTGAATATTATTTTTCTTAAATATTAAGACAAATTCCCTTTGAACAACTTAAATTACAGATCTAGTATAATTGAATACTTCAAACCTTGAACAGAAACAAATATAATGGTTTTAAAACACTGCCAAACTTGCATTATATCTATAATATATTAATAATCGTAAGCTAAATTCATGTAATCATTCCTTTATTCTCTCATATTTTCTGGGGGTATAGGAACACTTATTTTAATATGTTCTAAGGGTTTAGTTATAACTTACATCAGAAAGCTCCTCAGGGTTACTCTAAACTTACTAAGCTTAAAGGAAAAAAAATAATAACTCAGACCAGTGATGAGTCTGAGTTGTTCACTAATTGATTCTTGATCTAAGTATGGCACCTGATTTCTTCCTCCAAGGTGATATAAACCCAAGCCACTGATTCTGTTTTTACAGTTAAACTTCACTTGTAATGTTGATAAAATCTGTTACACCCATGCCTTTAGCACAGGTGTTTGTATTTTACAATCTGATGTTTCTCCTCACAATGAGGTACCTAAATTTTGTTTATCTGCAACTATACAATCCATTGTCTTATTGTGATATATTGACTTGATCTTTTAGCATTATTAAAAACTCATGCTTTATTAGTACCTTATAGATATTAGGACCAGCTAGAGATTTCCTATCCTAAGAGATAAGAGTTTGAGTCTGTTTAGTTAATTATCTTTAGGACATGAACTAATCCATTTAGAACACACTGGTTAAACCTTTTCCACTTGGTTGAGTGTGATCAATGACAATGACTTTTTGGATTTCTTTTTTAATCTGGTTATTGTGCTGAACATATCTTTCTGCCTCGTTACAGTTTATGCAGTTTTTGCTTGTCATATAGAAGAGTTTTCTTTATTTACTCTTGCTTAAGTAGAAGGTTTGTATTTGTGTGTTTATGTGTATGTGTTTTATTTAAAATTTTTGTATTGAGCACCTACTCTGTGCCAGGCTTTGTTCTAATCCAGGCTTTGGAGGTAACAGTTGTGAGTTAAACAGACAAAAATCCTTGCCTTCATAAAGCTAATTTCTAGTGAAGAAGATAGACAATAAAAAATATATATAAGTAAAACATATACTATGTAAGAGAGTAACTTCTAAGGAGAAAAAGATGAAGGAAGAGCTGGGTGACCAGGTTGATATTTTAGATTGTGTGGCCAGTGAAGTCCTCTTTTGAAGTTAACTTTTGATTAAAGACCTGGGAGAGATGAGAGATCTGTCTATTCATGCTACATATACACGTACACACATATACACATGTATAGGCCTTATCTACCTAATGGAAAGGAAATGCATATATGTATATGTATGTGTGTATATATATATATGTTTTATACTTTGTTCTTACTAAATTCTCATTTCATTATGCCTCTGTATTTGTGTATTGCATTTTAACATTTTTCTTTTTAGTCTCATGAACTCATGGCCTTCTACAGTCTTAACACATTTTAATTATAATGTATATGTATATTTTGATGCTCAAATTATCAGAATTTAGCTATTGGGGCCACTTTAAGCTAACTCCTTGCTCCCTTCAGCACTGCCCTGACATCTCTGCAAGCAACTTTACTTTCTGGCAATAATAGGATATTCCAGACCCATCCTAAATGTTTTCTGTCCAAAGTTAGCTACCTTCCAAGGAATTTAGGGAGGGAGAAAACAAGCATATACTTTTGAAATGAGACAAGCTGGGACCTGGAACCTGGCACCCTTTGCTACAGTGCATGCACCTGGACAAATGTCTCTTGGAGCAACAGAATACAAAAAAAACTATATAGGACTAAAAATAACTGCATGCATGCGCAGTTGGGGCAAATTATGAACAACAAGATACAAAAAGACCAAAAACCCAACTGCGACTTCTGAGGTGTCGAGGGCAAACCAGGGTACTGCACATAATCCCTGCACACAGCACCACCAAGGAGGTGGGCCGACCACCTAAGCCACCCTTCCAGCCTGACCCTCACCCCATTTAGGGATCAGCTCACACCCCCACGCACACACCAAAAGCGAGCAAGGGCATCTGTTACTTGTTTTCGCTCCCTTGTGCTGCAGCATGAGTCCCAATAAAGCCTTGCCTGAATTTCTCATCTGGCCTCTTAGCAATTTCTATTAATTAAGGAGTCCAAGAACCTTGGTCAGGAACAGAGAGAGGTTATGAAATCAGAAATAGGAGTTTTCAAATAATTTTTCTCAGCAAAAGGTCTTGCTAGATGGATTTGGGGACCTGAGAAAGAGTCTAAAGTAAGATTGCATTTTCCTTATATACTATATTTTCTATTTTCTATCGTTCCTCTTGCCCAAGAAGAAAAAGATGGCCCACAGTAGAGCTCATTTTAATAAGAAATATATATTAATTACTCTATAAAACTTGAAGTTGTTTTAGGATTTGTGAACATTGTTTCAATAACATTGTTAAAAAACAGCCATTTGAAAATTGATGATAATTTAAAATTGCCTCAATTGATGTAAATGAGTCAAAAGGAAATGTGGCTAAGCTTCTTCAGGTGTGTTAAAATTCCACTTGCTCTCTTCCTCCTAATAGAAGGTTTTCTTTCTTTTTAAAAGTATTTCAGACATCTCTTCCTGAGCAAGTGCAAAGGTTTATGTGATGTATTGATAGAAGTAAATTTCCCATGGATTCCTGTACCCTTTTAGCAGTTACTGTATTTGGATGCTAGGACTGCACATGAATTGGGGGCAAAATTGCTGCTATTATGATTGGGTCCCTTTTAGAGACAGCTGGAAAAAATGTTTCCTTTTTAGAGCATCATTTCACATTGATTCTAGTTCTTAAAATATTTACTGTACCCTACTTTATTCACAGAGCTCGGGACAGGGAGACAATAAATTGTATGATAGAGAAAAGCAGATTGCTTGAAGCCATGAGTTGAGGCTACTTTAGTGACAGAAGAATGAGTCACTTTCCTGGTCAGCTTTCTTAAGGCATTTGCGTGGGGTAATTTCTCACATGTTCTTCCAGAAAGAGTAGTGGAAGTATCCACTCTTTTGATTATTGGCACATGTATAGATGTTGGCGTTAGACCTTCACATGGATGTCAGGTCTTTTAGTTGGGAGAACCTGAAAAGGTGATTATACTTCTTTCAGAGTCAGTTTGGTTATCTGTAAAACTAAAATAATTACAGCCTTCCACGTTTTTGTGAGGATTACTTGACTGTAATATATGTAAAAAGTTAACATGGCAATTATTAATGATGAAATTAAGTAGGAAGTTGTATTGCATGGCTGAGAGCCAGCTGCTTATATGAGACAGAATTGCAAATTCAGCCCCTGTGTCCTGTTTCCCAGTGTATGGAGTCTCAAACAGCAGTGCTCCTAGCCCTTCTCTCTGATCCTGGAGAGGGAACTGCAGCTCCAGAGTCTCTTCAGAGCTCCCTGTTGGGATATATGGGGCTGTTAGGACTCTGCCTTCTATTAAAATAGAGGCCAGGAAGGGTATGGCTCTTGGTTTTTAAATTTTGCATTTATATTTTTGGACCTCAATTCCTAGTATATTACCAAAATTGTTTAGTCTAACACTCACTTCTTGGTTCTTCCCCCCGTCGCTCCCAATTCCTAATCTCCCCCATGGGCACATACACAGCTATGTTTGGTATGCATCCTTAAATGTGTATATATCCCCTATCAAATAAGTCATGTTGTGTGTTTGAAATTTATATTATTGGTATTATGCTATAAAAGTGTCACTTTTTTCTACTCAGTACCATATTTTGGATTGATCATGTTCTTCTGTGCACAGTGCTGTTATGCTATTCAGTGCTTCTAACATTTGCATAGTAATTCATAGTAAATGTTTACTACTTTTAATTTATTCATTTCTGCATACAACTCGTGGCTGGCACAAAGAACATCCTGGTATGTGTCCCCTTGTGGACCTGAACTAGATTAGACTACTTGCTGTAGAATATTGTGCAAAGGACTTTTTTGCACAATGTTATGAGGTACAACCAGATTACTTTCTAAAATGGCTGCAACTATCTACATTCTCCCCAAGAGCACCTCTGTGTCCTTGTAAACACTTGATAAGATTTATCTTCCTTGAATATTTTAGTTTGCATTATTGTTATTGACTACTGGTGAGTTGAAGTTATATCTCTATACTTCCTCATCATTTGGACCTTCTATCAAGTGGGTCTTTATTTTTTTAACCATGTTTAACTCTTATCAAATAGGTCATCAAATCTATTTACAAAAGTTTAGTTAAAATGTACTTGTAAGTCCATCTGGGCTTTATGCTTTTTCTTCTTTTGAGGGGATGTTTCTATACTATTTCAGTGTATCAGATTTATTCAAATTTTGTTTCTTGTACCAACTTTGGTATTTTATATTTTCTAGAAACGTATTCATTTTGTTTAGGTTGTCAAATTTGTTTGCAAATAGTCATTCATAAGATTCTTTTATAATTCTAACTTCATTTGGATTCTTACTCATTTTCTCATTTACGTCTTTGCTCTTTTATTTTTATCAGCTTTGACAGAGGTTTACATAACTTACTGATCATTGATCTTCAAAAAAACCTATCTCTTGGTTTTGTTATCCTTTTCTCTTATTTTTCCTAATTCTTTATTGATTTCTTCTGCCCTTTATGTTTGTCATTTAATTCTTTTTTGAGTGTGCTCTGTCCTCTTAATCTACATTTTTGTGGGGTTTTTTAACATCTTTATTGGAGTATAATTGCTTTACGATGGTGTGTTAGTTTCTGCTTTATAACAAAGTGAATCAGCTATACATATACATATATCCCCATATCTCCTCCCTCTTGTGTTTCCCTCCCCTCCCTATCCCACCCCTCTAGGTGGTCACAAAGCACCAAGCTGATCTCCCTGTGCTATGTGGCTGCTTCTCACTATCGGTTTTACATTTGGTAGTGTATATATGTCCATGCCACTCCCTCACTTCGTCCCAGCTTACCCTTCCCACTCCCCGTGTCCTCAAGTCCATTCTCTACGTCTGCGTCTTTACTCCTGTCCTGCCCCTAGCTTCCTCAGAAGCTTTTTTTTTTTTTTTTTTTAGATTCCATATATATGTGTTAGCATACGATATTTGTTTTTCTCTTTCTGATTTACTTCACTCTGTATGACAGACTCTGGGTCCACCCACCTCACTACAAATAACTCAATTTTGTTTCTTTTTATGGCTGAGTAATACTCCATTGTATATTCCAAATCTACATTTTTGAATTGAGAATTTAGTTTTTTGTTTTCCCTGAAAATGTACTTAAGTTGTATGTTTCCCTCTACTACATAAGTTGTGTCCTACAGTTTTGGCATTTAGCGTTTTCATTGTTGTATTCTGTCCTATGCTGTTGCATTATGCATTTCCACATGTTCTGGAATTTATTTTAGGGGTTCCTCTTTAACTCACAATTCTTGGTTATCTTTTTATTTGTTTCTAATGCTATTACATTAGAGGTTTATATTAATTCTTTGGAATTGAATGAGTCTTCCTTTATAGCCTCATATGTAATCAATTTTTATAACTGTTACATGTATATTCAAAAAGTATATGTATTTTGAGCTTTTGAGTGTAAATTTCTCATCTGTTAGGGCAAACCATTAAACTACTGGATCTTTATCAATCTGATAAGTGGGAAATTATATCCCAGTGTAGTTTTTATTTGCTTTTTTCTTATTATGAATGGGTTTAAGCTTCTTTTCTGTGAATTGTCTATATTTCTTGCCCAATATTCAATTGGAAAGTGACCTTTTACTTATATAGTAGGGAGGTTAGCTCCTTATGATGTGATTTGCAAATTTTTTTCCAGTGTATTATTTGTTTTTTGAATTTGCTTACAGTCCTCTTTTGCCATGCAAAATTAATTTTTACGTTATCTAATTTACCAATATTTTCCTTTAAGGCTCTTAAGTTTTGATTCATATTTAAAAGGCCTATATCTTAAGACAATTTAATATGTTTCACATGATTTCTCCTTCTATGCTTTCATTTTTCTTACATTTTAAGTTTTTTCATAAGAATCTCATTCTACCCCCATATGACTACCCCATTTCTCAGCATCATTTACAAATAATCCACCTTTCCCACTTATTGTAAATGTCAACTCAAGCATATACTAAATAAACAGATGTAGTTTGGTACATTTATGTATTTCGTATTCTTTTAATACCTGTTATATTAAGTCTACTATCTCTTGTCAATTGTTTTCAGAGAGGGGGTTTTGCCATCTCTGGCTATAATTGTGAATTTGTCTGTTTTTCTTTTTTGGTTCTATAAGCTTTTGCTTTATGTGTTTTGAAGTTCTTGTATTAAATGCCTAAACCTTTGGGATTATTATGTACTCTTAACTAATATATCCCCGTATCATTACAAAATGAACTTCTTAGTCCCTGGCAATATTCTTTGCTCCCAAACCTACTTTATCTGATATTAATATACACACTCTAGCTTTCTTTTAATTAGTCTTAGCATAGCATATCTTTTCCCATCCTTTTAACCTATTTGTGTCTTTCTATTTAAAATGTGTTTCTCGTGAAGAGCATACAATTGGGTATTGTTTTTAAAACTCAGTCTGCAAATCTCTGCTGTTTAATTGCAGTGTTTACACCATTCACATTTAAAAAATTGTTGAAGTGAAATTTACATAATATGAAAATAGCCATTTTTTTAATCCTCAATAAACTTTATTTAGACACAAAGAGACACAACAGAAAATACATACACAGATACAGATTTTTTTTTCTCTATAGGATGAACAAACATCACATAGGGAATTTAAAAATTGGGTGCATGGAATGTAAGAAAAAATTGCAAAGTTCCTTGTTCACTCACACTTAAAACAAACACATATTTCAGGGGAAGACAGGGATATACCATCCCTACAGCAGAATTCACAGTTGTCTATAACAGTACACAGGTGTTAGGAAGGTAATCAAAGGAGTTAGGGATCCAGTTACTCTTGATATGACAGAATGCTCACAACACTAGTAGAACTCTGTTTAAACAAAAGACAGAATCGAAGATGCCACACGCCCTGCACAGATGCTCTGCAAGCTGTCGGCTAGGTCATAAAGCAGCTGAGCAGAAATGCCACGTTAACTTTCAGCTTGTGGGAAAATAGCCATTTTTAAGTGAACAATTTAGTAGTATTTAGTACATTCACAATGTTGTTCATCCACCACCTGTCTAGTTCCAAAACATTTTCATCATTCCAAAGTAAAACCCCTTACCCATTAAGCAGTTTCTCCTCATTCTCCCCTCAGCCCCGCTAAGGCAACCACTAATCTGCATTCTATCTCTATGGATTTATTTGTTTTGGATAGTTCATATAAATGGAATCATGCAATATGTGACGTTTTGTATATGGCTTCCTTAGCATAATGTTTTGCAGGTTCATCCATGAAAGCATTATTTGTACTTCAGTTTTTTTATGGTTGACTAATATTCCACTGTATGTATGTACCACATTTTGTTTATCTGTTCATTGTTGGATGTTTGGGATATTTACACCTTTTGGCTATTGTGAATAGTGCTGCTGTGAACATGTGTGTACTTGTACTTGTTTTCAGTTCTTTGGGTATATACCTAGGAGTGGAATTGTTGAATCATATGCTAATTCTGTGCTTAACTTTTTGAGGAACTGCCAAATTGCTGTCTACAGTAGCTGAAGCATTTTACATTCCCACCAGCAGTATACAAGTTTTCCAGTTTTTCCACATCCTAACACTTATTTTCCTTTTTAAGAATTATAGCCATCCTAGTGGATGTGAAGTGGCACTTCGTGTGGTTTTGATTTGCATTTCCCTAATGACTAATGATGTTAAGCATCGTTTTGTGTGCTTGTTGGCCATTTGTATATCTTCTTTGGAGAAATGTCTATTCAAGTCCTTTGCCCAAATTTTAATTGGGTTGTCTTTCTGTTGTTGAGTCATAAAATGTTATTTATATATATTGGATACTAGACCCTTATCCTATACATAATTTGCAAATATTCTACCTTTCTGTCGGTTATCTTTTCACTTTCTTGATAATGTCTTTTGATGCACAAAAGTTAATTTTTATTTTTATGAAGTCCATCTTACCCAACCAATGAGATGTGAGCAAAAGGGATGATTATCATTTCTGTGCCTGCTTTATCTGCCCTTCCTCTACCCTATTTGCTGGGAGATATTGAGAATTTTAATACTCACCTTTGCCCCAAAGATGGAAACTACTTGTTCAGGAAGGCAGAGCTATCCCACCAGTCCTGGACTGCTCACCCTTAGACTCTTACACGAGGGAGAAATGTATGATATTTAGGTCACAGTATTTTGGGGTCTTTATTATATCAGCATAATCTACACCCTAATTATACAACTCCAGTGTGCTATACAAATATTACCATTTTCTGTTCGTGCCATGATAAAGGTTGGGAAGCACCATGATCTGCACCATTTCTTCTTGGTCCCTTTTGCTAGCCCCTCCTCCTCAGTGTCATAAAGGGGAAAATCCTTTCTTTCCTATCCATCCAGGTATTTAGCTTATTCTGGCCCCAAGATATACATTGAATACCCCTAATTCTTGTAGAAAAGTTGAGCATATAATGGGTGTTGGCCAAAGGAAGCTATTGCCTTGCCTTGGGAGGCACCTGGGGTAAATAAAGGTTGGTGGGCCCTGGTGCTGGAAGCCCCCAGGATGCCCCCCTCCACCCCCCCACCCCCCAGGAGTCCAGCACCCATGAAAGACTGTACCTGCATTATGGGTTGCCCTGGCATAGTGTTTTCTCAAGGGTTTCCTTCCTATTTGGGAGACAAGTCTTTTTCTCCTGCTCTGCTTGGCCTGAGACAAACAACGATACTAGGAAAAACGAGCCTCTCAAAGTTTATCTTTCAACTCTGAGCCCGGTTATAATGCAATGAGCTACCAAAATTAACGTGAGCTGCTAGCTCCTTGGCTTGTTGGTCCCCCTGGACAAGCATCACCTGAGCGCTCCCTCCTAGGAAGATCCTCCCACCTCTGGGGCTTGACCCTTTCCTTCCGGTCTCACCCCTACTCCCCCTCCCCTCACCTCCTCCACTCCCCCGAACGGAGCTTATTCCTTTCCACTTCTGATTTCGGTGCCTTCCGTCCCACCCCTCCCTGCAATGCCCCGTGTCTGTGCAAGGGCACCACTTGGGACCCCAGCCCTAGTTCTTCCAGCGGATCAGTGGACGGGTCGGGGCTTTCTTTGGCTCTGGGGCGTATCCGGGGCCGCCCCTCGCGCGCGTTACAGCTCTCCGAGCACCGGCGTCTCCCTCCTAAACTACAAGCCCCAGAGCCCTTCGCACCTGAGCGTTTCCAGCCGTCTCCCTGCCCCCCGCCCCAACTACATTTCCCAGGGGCCACTGCGGCCCGATTCAGTCTGGTGACGTAGCGGCGTCGGTGGCTAGCGTTTCTCAGCGTGAGGCAGGTAAGTGTGTTTCCGTCCGGTTCTGGGGCGCTAAGCGGTGCGACCTGAAGCTCCAGAGGGGTCAGACTGTGCGGGCCGAGGAGGTGCTGTCTCTCGGTCTTTGTCCGGGCGAGAACGTGTACGTCCGTTTTGTCGGCGTGCGTTCGTCGGTGTGTCTACCAGGCTGCTCCTTCGAGTGTGTGTGTCAGTGTGTGTCTTTTTGTCTTGTGTTGCTACGAGGGTTGCATGTGTGAGGCCACAATAGCGTGTTTGTGGGGCCTACGCATGATCTGGTGTAGTGCGTTACCATGGGTCTGTGAGTAAGGGGAGATTGTTGCAGCCTGTGTGACTCTGACGCTGTGTCACCACGTTGGTGAGACTGTGTGAACCTGTGTGGCTGTGCCAGTGTGAGCGTGCGACAGCTTTTGTGTGGCTGCCGCCGCGGGTAATCCTTGGTAACCCAGTGATTCCTTGGTGTTCGTGAAGTTCGTGAAGCGTTTCCTTTCTCTCTGCCTCAGATATGGCTGCCTCTACCAAAGTAGATAGGGTGAGTGAGTGACTGAGAATCTGGCTTCCTTGGAGGAAAGGCCTGAGCCTTGCCTTTCTGCATTCCTCTTCCCTGTAGTGCCTCGCCTAAAAGTGGGCTCAAGCGGAGATAGCAGTACCAATTTGTGGAGCACGATCATGGCTTTCCCGGGCCGTCATTTTCTAGGGTCTCTGATGCCTACAGCTGTGAATCCCTCTTGCTTCTTCCTCCTTTTCCCCAATAGCCTTAGAGAATCCCTGGGAAAATGACCTCTAGGAGAGAAGACAGGAATTTGAGTTTCAGTTTGAAGCCTTCAAGCACAGAGATTCTCCTGAGTTGCAGACTCGGTCTTGTAATGTGAATTCACAGATGTGGCCCCATATAGCCAAGAGAAGACGGCTGGAGTTTATGCTCCTCAAGGCCGCACTGTCTCTTACCTAAAGAGGGCTAGTTTTGGAGTCAGAGAAACCTATATTCTACTCTGGGCTCCATCACGTCCAAACCATGTCATTTTGGATGAGTTATGTTAACCTGGTTTCCATCATCTCTGTAAAATGGGGGGAAATACTTAACATTGCACTTTTGTTTTATGTTTTTTATTTTTTCCTTTTTTGAGAATCAAATGAGATAATATATACAAGTTCTTACCTAGTTGCTAGTATTATTGATATCATTATTGCTATTAGAATTATTAAGGTAATTTAAACACATCGTTTGAACATCTCTGGTGTGTACTTGCCCTGTTCAGAAGAGAAAGTTGTGAACTCCATCCCATTGAACCTAAGGCAAGTTCTGTGGCAAAATGCAGCCGTTTTGTCAAGGATGCAGGCTGTACCTTGGTGTCTAAGGGACTCAACTCCAGCTTTTGAGGGTTTTTTTGGGTTGAAGAATCTTCATGTGTTATCAAGGGCCAGAGAAGGAAGTGGGGTGAGTTTCAAGTTGTGTGTTTGGAAGCTGCAAGACAGGCCTGCAGCCTTCTATCTCCTTTTTCCTCCTCCAGACCTACAGGACTCTGTACTCCCCACCAGAAGAGCCTGAACGGAGAAGTTTGTACCATTTAAGCCTTAAAGCCATGGCCCAGATGAGTTGGTATCTTCCCTCTTTCTTCTAACACCATCTTGTTTATCATGACTTATGCACGACATTTTGTCTAAAGTTTGCTATCCTAACAGGTTTCTCTGAGCAATTGGTCCTCAGTTCCTTGCATCCCTAGGGATGAGAGGGCTGAAGATATGTTCTCAATTTACCCAATTCTTACTCTTATCATCCCTGCTCCCCCGACCCTCTCTTCATGTATTTATTATTTATTTATTTATTCAGGAAACTAATTCCACCCATCCAGGGACCTTTGTGCTCCCCACAACCCTGATGATGCAGAAATACACGTCTTGGAGAAAACTGAAAACCTTTGTAACTTATGTTGTCATGTGGAATATTTACCAGCCCATGAGGCACAGACACTGCCAGAAAGACATAGGCCAGGGATGGAGCAAGACGTTAGAAGGACCCTTTTCAATCTGAAATGAACCCTTTCATTTCAAGATTGGGGGAAACTGGGGAAGGGCGGGTGTCCCAGGTTTTGAATAGGTCATTTTGGAAGGTGGTTGGTGCAGCAGCTGTTTACCAACAGATGAATCTGTAAAACTCTAAGACTGATGCATTCTCTTTGCATTTTAACATTTCTGAATTGGGGATGCCTTTTTTTCAACCAATGGCATCTTCAGTTCGGTGAAATACAGTAACATTACCTACCTCATAAACAGTAGTTTTTTTTTTTTTAATATTTTACTCTTTTTTTTTTTGTAATTCTTTATTTTATTTATTTTTATTTTTGGCTGTGTTGGGTCTTCGTTTCTGTGCGAGGGCTTTCTCCAGTTGCGGCAAGCGGGGGCCACTCTTCATCGCGGTGCGCGGGCCTCTCACTATCGCGGCCTCTCTTGTTGCGGAGCACAAGCTCCAGACGCGCAGGCTCAGTAGTTGTGGCTCACGGGCCTAGTTGCTCCGCGGCATGTGGGATCTTCCCAGACCAGGGCTCGAACCCGTGTCCCCTGCCTTGGCAGGCAGATTCTCAACCACTGCACCACCAGGGAAGCCCTAAATAGTAGTTTTTAAGGCCAAAGAGGAGATAGTCCTGAGAGACCTGACAGGGACCACCTTCTTTAGGAGGACTTTAAAAGAAGGTTTGTGATTGAGGCCTTTAACACAGAGATGTGGGTCAACGGGGTAGGGGTTTGGGCAGGGAAATGATAAGAGATGAAGCACAGGGTTCATTGTTGTTCCTGAAGGGTCCAGTTTAAAGTTGATGCAGTTTGAGTAATGACCATGTATGTGGAACTCTGAGTCAGCTTTACCAGCTCTCTGTCATCAGGGTGTAGTGTGGCCCAGTGGACTGTTACAAATCACAAGTACGGAGCTGATCTCCTTGACCTGAAATTTGGGGATTCCTGGGACGGGTTCTCAGAGGTCCTGGAACTCTCAGAAGTTGTATGTATGGAGTTGCATATTGGGTCCTAGGTGTATTTTTCTAGGGATCAGATTTAAAAATTTTGACTTAATTCCCAGAGAAATAACCCGTGTCCTAGCTCAGGCTGGTATAATAAAATACCATAAACTGGGTGGCTTACAAAAACATTTCTCACAGTTCTGGAGGTTGGAAGTCACATCAGGGTGCTAGCTAGCATGGTTGAGTTCTGGTGAGAACCATCTAGGTTACAGACTGGCAGCTTCTCCTTGTATCCTCATGTGGCCCAAAGAGGGCACTCTGGTTCCTTCATCGCCTTCATCCCATTTATGAGGTCTCTATCCTGATGACCTAATAATCTCCCAAAGGTCCCACCTCCAAATACCATCATATTGAGGGTTAGATTTCAACGTAGGAATTTTGGGAAGACACAAACATTCAGTCCATAACAACTCCCAAAGTGTCAAGAACCCCTGGACTAGAATCCCAAGACTATAAGAACTGGCAAGGGTGTTTGCAATAATCTTGCCCTAAATCAGTGCCCTACAGTGAATGCATTGCTGAGTAATTTATGGTTTGTGCATATCACAGAACTTTGTATAACCATAAATTATATTTAATTATTCAACAGTTAGTTACACTTGAATATAGACTGGGTATTAGATGATGTTAAGGACTTACTGTTAATTTTGTTAGGTGTGGTGCCATTATATTAGGTGTCATTCTTTAGAGATGTAACCTGAACTATTTAGAGCTGAAAGGTCATCATATCTAATTTTTTTTTTAATTAATTTATTTATGGCTGTGTTGGGTCTTCGTTTCTGTGCAAGGGCTCTCTCTAGTTGCGGCAAGTGGGGGCCACTCTTCATCGCGGTGCGCGGGCCTCTCATTATTGCGGCCTCTCTTGTTGCGGAGCACAGGCTCCCGACGCTCAGGCTCAGTAGTTGTGGCTCACGGGCCTAGTTGCTCCGTGGCATGTGGGATCTTCCCAGACCAGGGCTTGAACCCGTGTCCCCTGCATTGGCAGGCAGATTCTCAACCACTGCGCCACCAGGGAAGCCCATCATATCTAATTTAAAGTAGTTAGCAAGATATACATAAATCAAATACGGCACTCTGTAAACAATCATTAAGCATAGATGATGAGTATATGCTTGTTTATTGCTCTCCTTTGTATATTTGAAAAATTTCATAATAAAAACGTTTTTAAAAAGCATAGGTAGATTTTTTTTTAAAAAGACTGTATTTTAGAGAAATTTGAGGTCCATAGGAAAATTAAGAGGAAGGTACAGAGGTTTGCCATATACGTCTTGCCCCCACACATGTACAGCCTCCCCCATTATCAACATCACCCACCAGAGTGGTACATTTGTTAGTTGATAAACCTACACTGACAATCATAATCACCCAAAGTCCATAGTTGACATTAGGGTTCACTCTGTTGTACAGTACATTTATCCATCATTATAGTATCATACAGAGTATTTTTGCTACCCTAAAAATCCTCTATGATCCACCTATTCATTCCTTCCTCAACCCTTATCCCTGGAAACCACTGATCTTTTTACTGTCTCCATAGTTTTGCCTTTTCCAGAATATCATATGGTTGGAAGCATACAGATGTGGCTTTTTTTAGATTGGCTTCCTTCACTTCTGTGCATTTAAATTTTCCTCCATGTCTTTTCATGGCATGATAGCTCATTTCTTTTTAGCACTGAACAGTATTCCATTGTCTGAATGTACCACAGTTTATCTATTCACCTACTGAAGGACATCTTGGTTGCTTCCAAATTTTGGTAATTGTGAGTAAAGTTGCTGTAAACATCCACTGAATGTACCACATTGTCTGGTACATTGTCTGAATGTACCACAGTTTATCTGTTTATCTACGGAAGGACATCTTGGTTGCTTCCAAATTTTGGCAATTGTGAATAAAGTTGCTGTAAACATCCACGTGCACATTTTTTGTGTGGACATACATTTTCAACTCATTTGGGTAAATATCAAGGAGTGATTGCTGGGTCAGTGGTAACAGCATGTGTAGTTTTGTAAGAGACTGCCAAACTGTCTTCCAAAGTGGCTGTTCCATTTTGCATTCCCACCAGCAATGTATGAGAGCTCCTGTTGTTCTTCATCCTTGCCAGCATTTGGTATTGTCAGTGTTCTAGATTTTTAGCTATCCTAATAGGTGTGTAGTGGTTTCTCGTTGTTTTAATTTGCATCTCCCTGATGACATATGATATAGAGCATCTTTTCATATGCTTATTTACTATCTGTATATCTTTTTTGGTGAAGTGTCTGTTCAGATCTTTTGCCTATTTTTAAAATCAGGTTGTTTGTTTTCTTATTGTTGAGTCTTAAGAGTTCTTTGTATATTTTGGATAACTCCTTTATCAGATACATTTTTTGCAAATATTTTCTCCTAGTGTGCAGCTTGTCTTCTCATTATTTTGACATAAATATTTTTCCTGTTTTTTAAAATAATTGCTTATAGAAAATAAATAAATAGTATCATTAGGGAGAATATTAGATAATAGACACAGTGATGAACCAGAATACTCCAGAAATTAAATTGTATTTAAATAGTATTTATGGAGAAAAATATAAATATTTTAAAAGATCTTATAAATATATTTACTGTATTTATTTATTTATTTTAATTTTTGTCTGTGTGTGGTCTTTCTCTAGTTGCAGCAAGCGGGGGCTACTCTTTGTTGCAGTGCGCGGGCTTCTCATTGTGATGGCTTCTCTTGTTGCAGAGCACGGGCTCTAGGCACGCGGGCTTCAGTAGTTGCATTGCATGGGCTCAGTAGCTGTGGCTCACGGGCTCTAGAGCACAGGCTCAGTAGTTGTGGCACATGGGCTTAGTTGCTCCACGGCATGGGATATCTTCCTAGACCAGGGTTTGAACCCGTGTCCCCTGCACTGGCAGGCAGATTCCCAACCACTGCGCCACCAGGGAAGTCCCCTATAGGTACTGTAAAACAGTGTTGCCCACCATCCAGTTCTACCAGGATTAAGTCATTGGCTAATGACTGGAAGGAATTCAGGACAAAAGACAGGATAAGGTACCAGCCCTGCAGTCTTTGGGGATCTTCTCTGGTCCCCAGACAGGCCATCAAAATGTTGACCTAAAACAGACTGCCAGGTGTTTCTCCAGATGGGTTTATTCAGGATCAGCAGAGAATTGCAGTTTGGGTCTGCAACCATGTTGAGCCTTGTGCAAGACCGCCCCCCATGGCAAGGGAAGGAGAACACTTTTATAGAGGGGAAAAGGAAGTTGGGAGGGCTACAGTAGACAAAGCTAGGCAAGAAGAGTCTCTCTTCCTGTTGGGCTCTATCATTGCAGGGTGTGAGCGCTCCCCCTTCTGGTCTCCTGACTCGATTTAATTGAGGTTTCTGTCATTAATTTTTGACATGTTGAACCCATGAACACAAGCCCCACTGGCCACCAGAGCCAGGCTATCAAGGGATGTATTCTCTGGGCGACAGCCACAAAAGCTGGGGCACCTGATGTGTGCACCAGTTGTTTGTCAGAGATACCTGCGATCTGGGGTGGGGCAGGGGAAGAGCATGAAGATGGCAGCCACCAGCCTTGATATTAGCTGCAAGCCTCCCTGGTTTCTGGAAAGGATTGTATTTGGCCCCAGATGTGTGTTTAATTAGAAGCCTAGCCCTGAGGCCACAGCTATGAAGATAAGCTAATAGGCCTCTTTCACAGAAAGACTGGGCATTTCAGTCAGCTACCTCTCCATTGTGCCCCAGGTTGGGAGGAGCAGGGTGTAGCTTGTTATGAACATTTTCTCCGTTTGCTACAGTCCTATACAACCTGTGAATATAAGCCCTGCTGGCCACCAGAGCCAGGTAATCAAGGGGCATCCCCTGGGCAGCAGCCACAAAATCTGGGACTCCAGATGTGTGCACAAGCTCCTTTCTGGGAGATACCAGCAACATGGAGTGAGGCAGAGGGATAGTGCAAAGTTGGTACCTGCCAGCCTTTCTGATCTTTGGAGAGTATTTCAGTAGACCTCTAGATGTGTGTTAAGTTAGAAGCCTGCCCCTCAGGCTGAAGCTTTAAGATAAGCAAATAGGCCTCTTTCACAGAAAGCCTGGGGGTGTGTTTCATGCTGCTACCTCTGTGCTGTTTCTTGTAAGAGCAGCCAGGTAAGAACTGTTTCTGTTACCGAACCAAACTTGGGTCTGCTTGCCTGCGTGCAGTGAAGCCAATCTGCTGACACTGGGTTGTGCTGAAGGAAAGTGCAGCATTTATTGCAGGGCGCCAAGCGAGGAGTCCAGGGCAGCTAGTGCTTAAAAGACCTGAACTCCCTGAGGGCTTTCAGGGAAAGGTTTATAAAGACAGGGTGAGGTTTCTTTAATATTGAGCTGCATGAGCTGTTTATATATTTTGGAGATTAATCCTTTGTCCGTTGATTCGTTTGCAAATATTTTCTCCCATTCTGAGGGTTGTCTTTTCGTCTTGTTTATGGTTTCCTTTGCTGTGCAAAAGCTTTGAAGTTTCATTAGGTCCCATTTGTTTATTTTTATTTCCATTACTCTAGGAGGTGGATCAAAAAAGATCTTGCTGTGATTTATGTCAAAGAGTGTTCTTCCTATGTTTTCCTCTAAGAGTTTTATAGTGTCCAGTCTTATATTTAGGTCTCTAATCCATTTTGAGTTTATTTTTGTGTATGGTGTTAGGGAGTATTCTAATTTCATTCTTTTACATGTAGCTGTCCAGTTTTCCCAGCACCACTTATTGAAGAGACTGTCTTTTCTTCATTGTATATCTTTGCCTCCTTTGTCATAGATTAGTTGACCATAGGTGCGTGGGTTTATCTCTGGGCTTTCTATCTTGTTCCATTGATCTATGTTTCTGTTTTTGTGCCAGTACCATATTGTCTTGATTACTGTAGCTTTGTAGTATAGTCTGAAGTCAGGGAGTCTGATTCCTCCAGCTCCGTTTTTTTCCCTCAAGACTGCTTTGGCTATTCGGGGTCTTTTGTGTCTCCATACAAATTTTAAGATGATTTGTTCTAGTTCCGTAAAAAATGCCATTGGTAATTTGATAGGGATTGCACTGAATCTGTAGATTGCTTTGGGTAGTATAGTCATTTTCACAATGTTGATTCTTCCAATCCAAGAACATGGTATATCTCTCCATCTGTTGGTATCATCTTTAATGTCTTTCATCAGGGAGAAAGGGAGAAGCTCAGAGTTGTGAGTTTCCTCCCAATTGTAGGTTGCCGTGCCAAGGGTGGGGTTTATGGTGAGATTGCCTCTTAGCCTCTCCCTACCAGTTTGGTTTTTTAAATTTTATTTATTTATTTATGTATTTAACATCTTTAGTGGAGTATAATTGCTTTACAATGGTGTGTTAGTTTCTGCTTTATAACAAAGTGAATCAGCTATACATATACACATATCCCCATATCTCTTCCCTCTTGTGTCTCCCTCCCTCCCACCCTCCCTATCCCACCCCTCTATCTCCTACCTGTTTTGATGGGGGTTTTTTCCTTGTTTACCCAATACATGGGAGTTCCTCAACTAATTTTTGCATTTCTTTCAGAGGGAATTGTTCTGTATGTAGCTGTAGATTCATTGTGTCTGCGGGAGGAGGTGATGAGTTCAGGATTCTTCTATGTTGCCATCTCAAACTAGATCCTCATTCCGCCCTTTTCTTGAGGAATAATGCATGTCCAAATTCAGATAGCTCTATTGACCCGTCTGTCCTGTGAAATCTTAGAAGTAAAACAGACTTCATTCTATCCTATTTTCTCTGTCCCCCTTTAGTCCCAGCTGGCACTTTTTCTGCTGCTATAATCCCATCTCTCTTCCTGGCTCCAGCTGAGATGGCTGATTAAATGCATTGGTAATCTCTTTATGGAGTGACTGTCCAGCCACACTCTTGGTGTTCTCTCCAGAGCACATTTTCTCATTTTTTGCAACGTGGATAGGCTGAGAATTTTCCAAATCTTCAAGATCTGGTTCGTTTTTGCTTAAAAGTTCCTTCAATTTATCTTCCTCTCCTCCCTCATTTTATAATAAACATTAAGAAGAAACCAGGCTGCACCTTCAACACTTTGCTTAGAAATCTCCTTAGCTAAATCCAAAGTTGTCACTAATTTCCACAAAACACTAGAACACAGTTCTGCCAAGTTCTTTGTCACTTTCTAACAAGGATCACTTTTCTTCCAGTTTCCAAGAGCATGTTCATAATTTCCATCTGTGAGCTCACCAGAATCAGCTTTAACATCTGTATTTCTACGAACAGTCCCATTAATGCAATCTAGGCTTTTTTCTTTTCTAAATTTATTTATTTATTTATTTATTTTTGGCTGCTTTGGGTCTTCATTGCTGTGCGTGGGCTTTCTCTAGTTGTGGCGAGCAAGGGCTACCCTTCGTTGCCGTGCGCGGGCTTCTCATTGTCATGGCTTCTCTTTGTTGCAGAGCATGGGCCCTAGGCGTGCGGGCTTCAGTAGTTGTGGCACATGGGCTCAGTTGTGGCTTGCGGGCTATAGAGCGCAGGCTCAGTAGTTGTGGTGCACGGGCTTAGTTGCTCCTCAGCATGTGGGATCTTCACACACCAGGGCTCAAACCCATGTCGCCTGCATTGGCAGGCAGATTCTTAACCTCTGCGCCATCAGGGAAGTCCGTAGGCTTTTTCATACATACACCTCAGAACTCTTTCAGCCTCTACCCATCACCCAGTTCCAAAGCCATAACCACTTTTTTTTTTTTTGGCATTTGTTACAGCAGCATTCCTACCTCATGGTGCCAAAATCTATCCACAACAGTCACTTTCCAGCTTAAATCTATTATTGTTTCCCTTTATCCAGTGGAAAATACCTGATCTTTTCTGCATGAAATGCTTCATCATCTGGCCTCTGATTACCTAAAGTAATCTCTCTGGACTCCATATGATTTTCTTGCAGTCTGAATAATCCCCACTCATTCTGCCATTTCTGTGATACTACACATGAGGTTTCCTTTACCTAAAATTAAAATATCTGTTACTGTATTCCCAGTTTTTATGGGGTTTATTTAATCTGTCTATATTTATTCAGGGAAGGCTTCATGCCCTCCCCAGGGCTATGTCATGTACTTTCTTCTGCTCTCCCAAAGCCTTCTGTTGTCTTTAAAACATTTACCAGAGTGACTTTTTCCATTTAAAATAACTTCTTTGAAATTATACATGCTGTTTGTAACATATTAAAAAAATACACAGATGTAACTTTTATTACAATTATTTTAATGTAATTTTTACATAACTCTCTTTTATCCCTATCTGTAATCCGTTCAAACTCACCGTGTCCTTAAGTTTGTCTCCTTGTGAAAAAATGAAAGACAAATGTTATTGGTTTTTGTTGCTTTTTTTTAATTTTTAAAATTTTATTTATTTTTGGCTGTGTTGGGTCTAGTTGCAGCGAGCGGGGGCTACTCTTCGTTGTGGTGCACGGGCTTCTCATTGTGGTGGCTTCTCTTGTTGCACAGCATGGGCCGTAGGGTGCATGGGCTTCAGTAGTTGTGGCTCACGGGCTCTAGAGCGCAGGCTCAGTAGTTGTGGTGCAGGGGCTTAGTTGCTCCACGGCATGTGGGATCTTCCCGGACCAGGGATCAAACATGTGTCCCCTGCATTCACAGGCGGATTCTTAACCACTGTGCCACCAGGGAAGTCCCATTTTTTGTTGCTTTTATTTTTAATTTACATAAGCAATATGGTGCAATAAACTTTTTAAAACTTTTTTCACTCAGCAAAACCATGTCTAGTTCTTTTGTTTGTACTGCTCCATAATATTCCACCTGATTTTATTTGGCCATTCCCTGAGTGAGCGATACTAGATTGCCTCTAATTCCTCCAACAAACTCCACCCCTCCAACAGCATAACAAACAAGACTATGATTAAAATTCTTATACATATCTTACAGAAATGTGAAATTTTCTCTGGGATATATACCCCAGAGAATGAGATTGGTGTATCATAGGGTTCACTTATACTTAATTTGACCAAGAACTGCCAGGTCACTCTCCACTATGACTGTATATTCCTGGTAGTATTGTATAAGAGTTCCTCTTTCACCACACCACTACCAACACTTGGCATTATCCAGCTTTCTAATTTTCACAGTCAGCTATGTATAAATTGGTATCTTGTCTAAATTTTGTTTACCTGACTATTGAAAAGTTTGAACATTGTTTCTTTGACTTGTTAAATATTTGGTTTTCCCAGTCTGTAAAATGACTTCATATCTTTTTCTTGGAGGTATCTACTTTTTTCTTTTTGATTTGTATAGTTTAGTAGCATATTCTAGTTGATAGTCTAGATGATAGTTACATGTTAGTGCTAGATGTTGCAAATATCTTCTTTCAGCCTATCATTTTTTTTCTGGTAACTTTGGGGTCCTTTGCTTAATAAACATTAATTTTGGTATAGTGTAAGGCATCTTTGAAATTCTTTTTTACCTATAATTTGTGCTTCCTTGGATTTTGTTTTAAGGTCTCCCCAACTGAAGTCACAAATATATTCTACAGGATTTTTCTCCCATTTATCTTTCACAATTAGGTTTTTATTCCACCTTATTTGTATAGGACTTATGGTCAGAACCCACTTATATTTTTCTCATGTAATGAGCTACTTTCCTAATATAATTTCCTAATAGTTTATCATTTCTTTACTACTAAAGAGTGTATATATATGTGTGTATTTCTCTATTTACTTCCATTGGTCTATGGGAAAGTTAACAACTAGAGGGAAGCGTCCACACAAAATTGCTCTCACTTCTGACACCAATTCCAAGTCTGAGGGGTTCCCAAAACTACCTTAAGTTGTCTTTTTTTTTAAAATTCATTTTATTTTTAATTTCTTTAGTTTTGGCTGCATTGGGTCTTTGTTGCTGCATGCGGGCTTCCTCTAGTTGCAGTGAGTGGGGGCTACTCTTCATTGCGGTGCACATGCTTCTCATTGTGGTGGCTTCTCTTGCTGCGGAGCATGGGCTCTAGGTGCATGGGCTCAGTAGTTGTGACTCGCGGGCTCTAGAGCACAGGCTCAGTAGTTGTGGCGCACGGGCTTAGTTGCTCTGTGGCATGTGTGATCTTCCCACACCAGTGTTTGAAAACGTGTCCCCTGCATTGGCAGGCAGATTCTTAACCACTGCGCCACCAGGGAAGTCCTTAAGTAGATTTTAGAATAAGATTATAAGGTAGCTCAAAAAATCCCACTGGGATTTTATTTGGAATCTCATTGAATTTATATATAAATTTGGAGAAATTTGATATTTTTGATATTTTTATTTTGCTAAGTCATCTGATCCAAGAACATGGAATATCTTTACACTTATTCAAAACTTCCCCTTTAAGAGTTTAAAGGTTTTTCCATAGTGGTCTTGTGTGTTCTGTGTTAATTCTTTTTTTTTTTTTTAACAATTTTTATAAATTTATTTTATTTTTGGCTGTGTTGGGTCTTCGTTCCTCTGCTAGGGCTTTCTCTAGTTGCGGCGAGCGGGGGCCACTCTTCATTGCGGTGCGCCGGCCTCTCACTATCGCGGCCTCTCTTTTTAGGAGCACAGGCTCCAGACGCGCAGGCTCAGTAGTTGTGGCTCACGGGCCTAGTTGCTCCGCGGCATGTGGGATCTTCCCAGACCAGGGCTCGAACCCGTGTCCCCTGCATTGGCAGGCAGATTCTCAACCACTGCGCCACCAGGGAAGCCCACTGTGTTAATTCTTAAATATTCATTGCTAGTGTGGAGAAATTTTATTGTTTCTAATAAAATGATCTTGAATCTAGCAGACTAGCCAAACTCTCATAGTTGTCCAATAGTTTATATGTTCACTTGGTTGGATTTTCTAAGTAAATGAATCTTAACGTCCTCAAATATTGAGTTTTATTCCTTCCTTTTCAGTCCTCACACATCTTTTTGTCATCTTAGATCATTGTTTAGGAATTCCAGTAATATGTTAAACAATGCAAGTGGTACCAGTCATTCTTTACCTGTAACCTACGTTTAAAAGGATTGACTAGTTTCTTCATTATGAACTACATTTTGCCATGGGATTTTGCTGTGTATGTTACATATAATTAAGAAAGGTCCCATTTAGTCCTACTTTATTGGAGGTTTTTTTCACCCCAATGACTAGTCCTTGAATTCAATCAAATTACGTTTCTGTACCATTCGCATTCCAAGGAACATCACTGAGGGAGCACCTTTTTCTCTTATCCTGAGGAGGCAGGGTCTTTATTCCTTTTCACTTCTGAGTTCCTTGTATCTCTGTCTTTAATGCAGGGCTTTTCCTCCTACTGTTACAAGTGGGATACTCCCAAATCCCTGCCCTTCCCGTGCAGGAGATGGGAGACCTATCCTTGACAGCTCTTCTCTGTCATTTGCTTGCTCTGGAAACTTGACTCTTTTGTAATCAATGGGATATTTATGGTAGATTAAAAATGGGCCACAAATCGTTCAACGTTTTCCCATTGTGGGGAGATACCTGATTCCTCACTTCTTGAATCTAGGATGATCTTAGTGGTTAGCTTGACCAATTGAATATGGCAGAAGTAATGCCTGTGGCTTCTAAGGCTAGGTCATAAGAAGCTGGTGCTTCTGCCTAGTTATCTTGGAATACTCACTCTTGGGATGCTCCATATTGGAGCCCAGCCACCATACTGTGAGAAATTGAAGCCACACAGAGGCCGTATATAGATGTTCCTGGCAACTGCCTCAGGTGAGCTCCTAGTCAACAGCCAGTGAGCCAAAGTGGATGTCCCAAATTAGATGAAAGACATGAAACTACACCTCCAAGAAGCTTAATGAACTCCAAGCAAGGTAAACTCAGATCCCCACTGAGATGCAGTATACTAAAATTCTCAAAAAACAAAGAGAAAAGTCTTGAAAGCAGCCAAGATAGAGACTTGTCACAAACAAGGGATCCTTAGTCAGATTAGCAGCTGATTTCTCATCAGAAACCATGGGGGTCAGAGGCAGTGGGATGAAACATTTAAAATGCTGGGGTGGGTGGAACAAAAAACAACAACCAACACTGTCAACCAGGGATTCTATATTGGCAAACCACTCCTTCAAAAATGAAGGAAAAATTAACATATTTCCAGATAAACAAATGCTAAGAGAGCTCATGTCTACTAGACCTGCACTGCAAGAAATGCTAAAGGGAGTTCTTAAGGCTGAAACAAAATGACATGAGACAGTAACTCAAAGCAATACAAAGAAATAATGATCATTGACAAAGGTAATATATAGATGTATACATTAAAGCTATCACCATTGTTTTTCAGGTTTGTAACTCTCTTTTTGTTTCCTATATGACTAAAAAGACAAATGCATACAACAATAATTATAAGTCTATGTCAATGGGCACATGATGTATAAAGATGTAATTCGTGAAATTACAACATAAAAGTTTGGGATGGAGCTGGATAGCAGCAGAGTTAATGTGTCGTTAAACTAAGTTGGTATCAATTCACACTAGATTGGTATAAATTTAGGGCATTAACTATTAATTCCCAAATTGCAACCAATAAATTACCTTAAAAACATACTGAAAAAGAAAGGGGGAATAAGAATTACATTGGAAAAGGCATTATTAGAAGAACTGAACAAAAATCATATAAGACATATAGAAAACACATAGCAAAACAGAAGAACTATGTTATCAGTAATCACTTTAAATATAGATAAACTTACAAATTAAAAAACAAAGGAAGCAGTATGGATTTTTTGATAACTTGATGCAACTGTATGCTGCTCACAAGTGATTCATTTTATACCCAAGTCACAAATAGGCTCAAAGATAAGTGATGGGAAAAGATATTCTAAGCAAATGAATAGCAACCAAAAGAGATCTGGAAGGAGGGTCAAGATGGCAGAGTAGTAGGATGTGGAGCTCACCTCCTCCCACAAACACATCAAGAATACATCTACATGTGGAACAGTTGTCACAGAAAACTAACTGGAAACAGGCAAAAGATATCCTATACAACCAAAGCGGCAAGAAAGATCAACATGTAACTGGGTAGGATGGGGAAAAAAAGGCATCAGGTCAGGACTGGCACCCTGGGAGGGATTTGTAAGGAAGAGAAGAAGGTCCACACGGGTAGACCCTTGCCCTGGAAAGGGAGCATATTATATTGACTTACAATCTGGGCATCCCAGTCCTAGGGTCCTGAACAGAGGAGACAAGTCACCTTGCCTACTGGGAAATCTACTGAGACAGACAGGAGGATTGAAGAAGCTTAGACTCTCCTCTCAAGGAGTGTGTGTGTTCTGGCTCACTAACAATCCATGCAGAGAGAGACTTGCAGTAGTGGGTGCTGCCTTGCCACGCTTCCCAATCTGAAGGGGCGAATACCTTGGACCTGCTCACTCCTCACCACGGCCTGGCATGAGGTCAGGGCAAAGATTCAGTCTAACTATGCAGAGATAGATCAGGGTGCCTAGGACGTGATCCAGGCAGAACCATGGAGACCATTGTCATTGCATGCACAGGGGAGCAGCAGGGCTAGCTGGGCAGACATTGCAATGTGCAGACCAGGTGGTGCCACAGGAGTGGCTAAGCACTGAATCCTGGGCAGAAAGGCCCTGGGTGAGGACTCAATCTAGCTATAAAGAAGCAGCCAGAAGGGCCTGGGGCATGATCCAGGGGGAGCTACGGAACCCATTATTGGTGTGTAGAAGGAAGTGGCAGCTCTAGTGGCAGAGCCTATTGTAAGCATGCACATGGCGGCAGCAGGTCCAACTGCATCAGACACTGTCAGCACACTCACTGGGCATTGCCACAAGAATGCACAGCAGCTAAGTGCTGAAACTGAGGCAAACTGGCCCTGGGCGAGAGTACCCAGCAATTCATTTCCCAGTGAGGGTGCCCCGGCTCTGCTGACTACACACTGCACCTAGTGCCAGATCTGGGGCAGACAGATCCTGGGAGAAGTCTGCTACAGAGTCAGACCAGATCCCAGGCAGCAACACAGCCACCTCAATTCCTGCAGCCACAACACCCTGACACCCAGCCCCAGTCTACTGCACAGCACAGCCTTGCACTACATCTGGGATGAACAAAACAGGAAGAGACACGACCATGGGCTGCTTGTGAGCAGATGCCTACTCGGGCAGTGCATGCATAGGTTCTCTGTGACCACACAGGCCTCACCTGGTTTAGCAATCACTTCCTTTGGGGCAGGACATGAACTCAAGGGCAATGGAACCTGATTGAACTTGACCTTGGGGCTTCTACCGTAACAACTGGAGAGCAGACCCAGCCCTGGAGAGGGTGATGACAGCCACAGGGTAAAGAGGAAGCCCCTCCTCACATCCAGAACAGGCTCAAGGCACCACAATGCAAATCACACCCCCTATCAAGGGGATAATGGCCACCACACTCTGAGGAAACACATGGCTGGCATCCATGCCAAAAACAGCCCTCACACCAAAAATATTGGACACACAGCCTACACAGGGATGCTCTCACATAAAAACAGCTGTTCAAGAGCACGGTGGATAACTGTTTCTTCTAAATTCATAGAACAGAGAAAGTTAAGTGAAAGAGCAGAGGGATTAATCCTAGTTAAAAGAATAAGAGAAATCCCCTGAAAAAACAAATAATGGAACAGACCTTAAAAGTCTACTAGACCCTGAGTTCAAAATGGAGGTAATAAAAATGCTAAAGGAATTAAGAAAGATTACCAATAAAAATTCAAATCACTGTAATAAGGAACTAAAAACTATAAAGATGAATCAATCAAAAATAGACAATTCAATTGCTGAGATAAAAAACAATCTAGAAGCAATGAATAGCAGACTAAATGACACAGAAGAACGAATAAGTGATCTGGAAGATAGAATAATGGAAATCACCCAATCCAGAACAGCAGACAGAAAGATACATTTAAAAAAATTAAAGTAACATACAGGATTTATGGGGTAATATAAAACCTGCCAACCTATGCATAATAGGAGTTCCAGAAAGAGAAGGGAGAGAAAAGGGAATTGAAAATGTATTTGAAGAAATTATGGCTGAAAACTTCCCAAACCTAAAGAAGGAAACAGATATCCAGGTACAGGAAGCACAGAGGGTCCCAAACAAGATAACCCAAACAGACCAACACCAAGACATATAATTAAAATTCCAAAAGTTAAAGAGAGGATTCTAAAGGCAGCAAGAGAAAAACAGTTACAAGGGAACCCCCATAGGCAATCAGCTGATTTCTCTGTAGAAATTTTGCAGGTCAGAAAGGCCTTCCATGATATATTCAAAGTTCTGAAAGAAAAAACCCCACAATCTAGGATACTCTACCCAGCAAGATTATCATTTAGAATAGAAGGAGAGAGAAAGAATTTCTTAGACAAGCAAAAACTAAAAGAATTCAGCAATACTAAACCTACCCTGTAAGACATATTGAAGGGTCTTCTCTAAATAGACTAAAAGCAAGAATATATAGGAAAGGGAAAATCACAATAAGAAAAGCAAATATATAAAAGGATTGAAGACCACTTAAATGAGCCAGTAGATTTTAAAAGTCAGAAAATTTTGTAAAAGCAATTATAACTACAAGTAACAGCAAAAGGATAAACATAAATATGTAAAATAGGACATTAAAATCACAAAATGTGGGGGAGGGGAGTTTAAAATGTAGATATTTTAGAATGTGAACTTGTATGACTATCAATTTAACACAAGTAGATATAGTTATGGGCCAACATACTTGAGCGCCACAGTTACCACAAATCAAAAACATACAGTAGGGACTTCCCTGCTGGCACAGTGGTTAAGAATCTGCCTGCCAATGAAGGGGACACAGGTCGATCCCTGATCTGGGAGTATCCCACATGCCATGGAGCAACTAAGCCCATACGCCACAACTACTGAGCCTGCGCTCTAGAGCCCACGAACCACAACTACTGAGCCCACGTTCCTAGAGCCTGTGCTCCACAAAAAGATAAGCCACCGCAATGAGAAGCCTGTGCACCACAATGAAGAGTAGCCCCTGCTTGCCACAACTAGAGAAAGCCTGTGTGCAGCAATGAAGACCCAATGCAGCCATATATTAATTAATTAATTAATTTTAAAAGTTCATTATTATTGTCTATCATCCATCCATCTATTCACTCACTCACCATCCCTCTATCCATCCATGTATCCATCCATCCTCCCTCTCTCCCTCCCTCCCTTAAAAAAAAATCAATAAGGCAACAGAGGTCCTAAATGATATAATAGACCAGTTGGACTTAACAGATATCTGTAGGACATTCCATCCAAAAACAGCAGAATACATGTTCTTTTCAAGTGCACTTGGAACATTCTCTAGGATAGACCACATACTAGGTCACAAAATAAGCCTCAACAAATTTAAGAGGATAGAAATTATTTCAAGCACCTTTTCTGACCACAACAGTATGAAACTAGAAATCAACCACAGAAAGAAAAACAGGAAAATAATGAACTGATGGAGACTAAACAACATGCTACTAAAAAAACTAATGGGTCAACAACGAAATCAAAATACCTTCAGAGAAATGAAAATGAAAATACAACCTTACACAATTTATGGGATATAGCAAAAGCAGTTATAAGAAGGAAGTTCATAGAGATACAGGCCTTCCTCAAGAAACAAAAAAGTCTCAAACAACCTACCTACCACTAAAAGAATTAGAAGAGTCAACAAAACCCAAAGTCAGTAGAAGGAAGGAAATAATAAAAATTAGAGAGGAAATAAATAAAATGGAGATCAACAAAAATAGAAAAGATCAATAAAACCAGGAGCTGGTTTTTTTTTAAGATAAAATTAACAAACCTCTAGGCAGGCTCACCAAGAACAAAATAGATAGGACATCAATAACCAAAATAGGAAATGAAAGAGGAGAAATAAATGATATCATAGGAATACAAAAAACCATAAGAGAATACTATGAACAGTCATATGCCAACAAATTGGGCATGATAGAAGAAATGGACAAGTTTCTAGAAACATAGAGCCTGCCAAAACCGAGTCAAGAAGAAACAGATAATTTGAATAGACTGATGACTAGAAGTGAAATAATATCTAGAATTAAAAAAAAAAAAACCCAAAACAAAACAAAACCAACCTCCCTCTAAACAAAGGTCCAGGGCCAGATGGCTTCACTGAGGAATTCTACCAAACATACAAAGAAGAACTTATACCTATCCTTCTCAAACTCTTCCAAAAGACTGAAGAGGAGGGAACACTCCCAAATTCATTTTATGAAGCCACCATCACCCTGATACTAAAACCAGACAAAGACACTACAAAAAAGAAAATTACAGGCCAATATCTTTGATACAGATGCAGAAATACTCAACAAAACATTAGCAAACCAAATCTAACAATACATAAGAAGGATCATACACCATGATCAAGTTGGATCATTCTAGGATGGTTCAACATACGCAAATCAATCAATGTTATACACCACATTAACAAAAGGAAAGACATAAACTACATGATCATCTTAATAGATGCAGAAAATGCATTTGACAAAATTCAACGTACATTCATGATAAAAAAAAATCTCTCACCAACGTGGGTATAGAGTGAAAATACTTCAACATGATGAAAAACCATTTATGACAAACCCACAAGCAACATAATACTCAACAGTAAAAAGTGAAAGCCTTCCTGCTAAATTCAGGAACAAGACAAAGATGCCCACTCTCCCCACTTCTATTCAACATAGTATTCGAACTCATAGCCACAGCAGTCAGACAAGAAAAAGAAATAAAAGATATCCAAATTGGAAGAGAAGAGGTAAAATTGTCACTATTTGCAGATGACATGATACTCTGTATACAGAACCCTAAAGACTCCACACCAAAACTATTATAACTAATAAATGAATTTAGCAAGGTAGCAGGATACAAGATTAATATACAGAAATTTGTTGCATTTCTTTACACTAACAGTGAAATATCAGAGTATGTAAAAAAAAAATCCTGTTTAAAATGGCATCAAAAAGAAATACCTAGGAATAAACAACCAAGGAGGTTAGAGACCTATATGCTGAAAACTATAAAACTGAAGGAAAACTGAAAATGATTCAAAGAAATGGAAAGATACTCCATGCTCTTGGATTGGAAGAATTAATATTGTTAAAATGGTCATACTGGGCCTTCCCTGGTGGCACAGTGGTTAAGAATCCACCTGCCAATGCAGGGGACACGGGTTTGAGCCCTGGTTTGGGAAGATCCCACATGCCACGGAGCAACTAAGCCTGTGTGCCACAACTACTGAGCCTGCACACCTAGAGCCTGTGCTCCGCAACAAGAGAAGCCACCGCGTTGAGAAGCCCGTGCACCGCAATGAAGAGTAGCCCTCACTCTCCGCAACTAGAGAAAGCCCGTGCCCAGCAACAAAGACCCAACTCAGCCAAAAATTGTTGGGAACCAGCTGCAAGCTGACACAGTTCTTGCAGCTTAAAGCATGGCAAAGTCCTGCTTAATCCTTGACAGGACCTGAAAGAGTTATTAGAGAAGACATGAGTCTTGGCCCGTGAGGTTGCTTGCGGTTTCTATAAGTATAGTTTGTCCTTGGCATGCTTCGGTAGTCACAGTCTGTTCTCACGCATGTTTATATCCTGGTTCACAGAATGTTTTGTACTATAACTTCAACACTGAGGAAATACTGTCTGATGATTCAGTTTGGTGATTTTAACAAAAACATGTATTGTCTACTGCAATATATAAAAAGAGGTTTGACAAGAAATAAAGTGTGTGTGTTTATACACCACCCTCCTGACCCTGTCTCTTCTTAATCCCCTCACCTGCTCTCAGGACTTGTTCCTCAGTCTTACAGCGACTGACAAGTGGCGCCCGAACAGGGACCTGAGTATGTGGGCTGTTGAGAGGGACCCCGGAAATATTTCGCGCACATATACAGGGTAAGTTGGATTGTACTGGGGGATATTTTAGATGTAGCCTTTCTTTCTGTTTTGTTCTCATCAGGAGTAAAAATGGGGCAAACTGGATCTAAGGAACGACAACTTTTCGTTCAGCTACTATATGTTATCCACTCGGGGCGTTAAGGTTACGCATAAACAGCTTGATCATTTTCTTCATTTGGTGCAGGAAATTTGTCCATGGTTCCCAGAGGGAGGAACTGTTAATATTCAAACATGGGAAAAAATAGGTCAACAATTGAAAACTTTCTATTCCCTTCATGGACCTTCTAAGGTTTCTGTGGATACTTTTTCATTTTGGAATTTGATAAGAGATTGTCTTGACCCAACTCATGAGATTCAGAAATTATTCAAAGCAGCGTCTTTACGCCACTTCCCTTCTGCTCCTCAGTTACAAAATTTGCCTGAGGAACCTGTTTCTCCTATTGCGCCTCCCTTGTTGGCGACCATGCCATCTTCAGAGTCCCTGGAGGATGATGATGAACTATCCCCAGAGGATGAGACTGAATTGGAGGAAGAGGCTGCACGATATCACAATCCTGATTTTGATGATGGCATTTTTGCAACTCTTAAGAATGTGCCTGCTGAATCTGAAAACTTTCCTATATTAGATAAAACTTCATTTACTGCTTTAGCCCAAGCTTTAACTTGGGTAAAACATTTTCATGATGTTACTCAAGATGCTTCCCTAGCCCCTATTGCGCATTCTTCTGGCTCTTCCTTGCCAGCGAAAGCTCCTGATGAGTCCCCTTCAGTAAATCAGGGGTCTATTTCTGTTTCTTCTACTTCCTCTCTGCCTGTGAGTCTTTCTTCTCCACTCCAAACTGCTTTATTTCAAGCTTCTAAGCAGGGGGAAGATATATCTTCTTTGGGGTTTGAAAACAAAGAAGGGGGAATATACCACAACCCTGCACAATTTATTGCGACGTTCTTTATATACTTTAAATTTTTTGAACGTAGATAAGCAAGGACAGACAGCTGCAGAAAGATTTTGGCATCCTCGTGCCTTGCCTTTTGCTGAAGTCCGTTGGCGGGATCCTCTGACTAATCAATGGAATGGTCCAGATCCTGTACTAATATGGGGACGAGGGCATGTTTGTGTGTTTCCTAGGGACCCTAAGGATCCTCGTTGGATACCTGAGCGCCTCGTGAGAGTCTATGGATCCGGACCAGATGGTGAATTCCCTCCCCTGCAATATGGATCCAGACCGGATGGTGAACTCTCTCCCCCGCCATATGAAGAGAACGCGGCTCAACGACACTCCCAATCCTCCCGAGAAACCAGCTCTCCAAGCTCGTCAGTGTCGTCTCTCCTGCACCACGTGGATGGCCAACCCTCCAACATGGGGCCAATTGAAACGACTGACCCAGAAGGCGGAGGAGATGTTGATGCAGCAGCAAGTGACTAAGTCCCCACAAACGTTGTTTGTGGCTATGTTGGCTATTATCTCTTGTCAGGTAGTTTTGGGTAATACTGATGCTTATTGGGCATATGTCCCTGATCCTCCATTACTTCGCCCTGTAGAATGAAATGATCCCTCAATTCCTGTTTATGTTAACGATACTTCCCTTTTTGGCTATCCAAGCAGTGATTTTATTACCCCTCTCACTGTAACTCGTTTTTCATATACTGCCTTTTCTTTGCGTGCCCCTATCTGTTTTTCCATTCCTGCGTTTTGGTGTAACCAACACGAATGATACCGGCATGGATGTCTTTCGGTAGGACCCAGGCCTTCTTATACATATCAGTTCCAGTATCGGGATGAAACGTGGTCTCGCAGGAATGGATTTTGAATATTATGAGGCTCTCCACTCCTTATTTTGAGGCTACAGAGGATCCTCCTAAGGACTTGCCTCCCTGCACTCAACAATATTGTCCCCCTTTTCTAACCCCTCAGAACCTTTATGGTCATATCCTCCGTGGCATCGATGCCGATATTCTACACCAGTGTGGCATCGAATTAATTCCTCATACTACTGAAGCTGTTTTGGACTGGTCTTTTCCTCAACCTTTTGCTGAACTTCTTATTAATAAGATTGAATCTCCAGGGGGATGGGTGGAGGGTGTCCTCTCCACCAATTTAGGAAATGTACAAAATAATATTTGGAAGTTGATGGCTGCTGTGGGGCCTGTTGTCCTTTCACATCAACAACATCCTGTTAGGAACTTAACCGCTTTTGTTATGGCTTGTGTTCCATCACCCTATGCTATTCTTACTGACTCTGTCTACGTTTTTCAAAAAGAAGGGTTTTATGACATATGTTGTGATAATTGTAATTTGACAAATTGTATAACCACAGGGGAAACAAACCGGGGATTTCTTCTTGTTCATCAGCCTCCCTTTGTTATGCTCCCTGTAAATGTTACAGGCCCTTGGTATTCTAATTCAGGTTTGCAGGTCATGCATGAACTTTCCCTTCTTTTACAACGGCCTAAGCGATTTTGGGGGCTACTTATAGTTGGAATTACAGTGCTCGTTGCAGTCATTGCTTCTGTAGCTGCTTCCGCTACTGTGCTGACTCAAAGTATTCACACTGCCACATTTGTGAATAATTTAGCTGCTAATGTCTCTAATGCTTTGGGAACTCAAGAAACTATTGATAGAAAATTAGAAAGTCATGTTAATGCATTGGAAGAAGTTGTTCTTATTCTTGGAGACCAATTAGCTGCTCTAAAAACTGCCTTTTCTATGCATTGTCATGCAGAATTTTCTGCAGTCTGTGTAACCTCTAAGCCATGTAACGATTCGCAGTGGTCTTGGCCTCAGATTAAGAATCATTTATTGGGAATTTGGTCTCATTCCAATCTATCCCTTGATATTACTCGCTTACATGAGGATATCACAAATATCCAGCATGCAGCTCCCCTAGATGTAAATCCAGTGGAAATTGCTCGAGACATATTTACCCAGATTACACGTACTTTTCCCCTGAGTTCTCTTATTAACCTCCTTTATCCTATAATTAATTGTTATTGGTATTTTAATATTATTGTGTATTTGTTGTTTTCCAGTCCTCCTGCGAACTGGCTTACTTTTATATCTTTAAAGATTACAACTAACTTTTAAACCTTTAAAAATTGAAATATAGTTGATTTACAATATTGTGTTCGTTTCAGGTGTACAGAAAAGTGATTGTTACATATATATGTATTTTTTCAGATTATTTTCAATTATATGTTATTATAAGATATTGAATACAATCTCCTGTGCTATACAGTAAATCCTTATTGCTTATCTATTTTATGTATAGTAGTTTGTATCTGTTGCAGAACTCCGAGCTGGACTCTACCACCTCTCATTAAAAAATAAGGAAAGGGGACATGTCGGGAACCAGCTGCAAGCTGACACAGCTCTTGCAGCTTAAAGCATGGCAAAGTCCTGCTTAATCCTTGACAGGACCTGAAAGAGTTATTAGAGAAGATGAGTCTTGGCCCATGAGGTTGCTTGCGGTTTCTATAAGTATAGTTTGTCCTTGGCATGCTTCAGTAGTCACAGTCTGTTCTCAAGCATGTTTATATCCTGGTTCGCAGAATGTTTTGTACTATAATTTCAACACTAAGGAAATACTGTCTGATGATTCAGTTTGGCGATTTTAACAATAACATGTATTGTCTACTGCAATATATAAAAAGAGGTTTGACGAGAAATGAAGTGTGTGTGTTTATACACCACCCTCCTGACCCTGTCTCTTCTTAATCCCCTCACCTGCTCTCAGGACTTGTTCCTCAGTCTTACAGCGACTGGCGAAAAATAAATGAAGGGAGGGAGGGAGGGAGGAAGGAATTTATAAAAAAAAAAAAAAATGGCCATACTACCCAAAGCAATCTACAGATTTAGTGTGATCCCTATCAAAACACCCATGATGTTTTTCACAGAACTAGAACAAATAATCCTAAAATTTATATGGAGTCACAAAAGACCCAGAATTGCCAAAGCCATCCTGAGGAAAAAGATCAAAGGTGGTGGCATAACCCGTCCAGACCTCAGACAGAACTACAAAGCTACAGTAAGCATGTTATTGACATAAAAACACATATAGATCAATGTAAAAGAATAGAGAACCCGGAGTAAACCCAGACACCTACAGTCAATGAATCTACAAGAAAGGAGGCAAGAATACACAATGAAAAGACAATCTCTTCAATAAGTGGTGTTGGGATAGTTGGACAGCTACATGCAAATCAATGAAATTAAAACACCATATATAAAAGTTAACTAAAAATTGTTTAAAGACCTAAATTTAAGACATGACACCATAAAACTCCCAGAAGAGAACACAGTCAAAGAGCATTCTTGGACATAAACCACAGCAATATTTTCTTAGATCAGTTTCCCAAGGCAAAACAAATAAAAGCAAAAATAAACAAATGGGACCTAATCAAACTTTAAAACTCTTGCACAGCAGAGGAAACTATCAACAAAACATAAAGACAGCCTACTGAATCGGAGAAAGTATTTGCAAACAATGCAACCAACAAGGGGTTAATATTCAAAATATACAAACAGCTGATACAACTCAATATTAAAAAACAACATAATTTAAAAATGAGCAGAAGACCTAAATAGACATTACTCTAAAGCAGACATACAGATGGCCAACAGGCACATGAAAACATGCTTACCATTGCTAATTATTAGAGAAATGCAAATCAAAACCACAATGAGGTATCACCTCACATCATTCAGAATGGCCATCACCAAAACTATAAATAATAAATGCCGGAGAGTGTGTGGAGAAAAGGGAACCCTCCTACACTGTTGGTGGGAATGTAAATTGGTGCAGCCACTATGCAAAACAGTATGGAGTTTCCTTAAAAAACAAAAAATAGAGCTACCATGTAATCTGGCAACCCCACTTGGTAAATATTTGGAGAAGATGAAAACTCTAATTCCAAAAGATACATGTGTCTCAGTGTTCATGTAGCAGCACTATTTATAACAGTCAAGACAGGGAAACAACCCAAATGCCCGACTGGCTTAAGAAGACATGATATGTGTGTGTGTGTGTGTAATGGAATATTAGTCATAAAAAAGAATGAAATATTGCCATTTGCAGCAATATGGATGGACCTAAGGAATATTTTACTTAGTGAAGCAAGTCAGACAGACAAATATTATATGATATCACTTATATGTGAAATCTAAAAAATAATACAAATGAATATACAAAAGAGAAATGGATTCACAGACACAGAAAACAAACTTATGGTTACCAAAGGAAAAAGGGAGGGGGGCAAGGGATAAATTAGGAGTATGGGAGTAACAGATACAAACTACTATACATAAAATAGATAAGCAATAAGGATTTACTGTATAGCACAGGAGATTGTATTCAATATCTTATAATAACATATAATTGAAAATAATCTGAAAAAATACATATATATGTAACAATCACTTTTCTGTACACCTGAAACGAACACAATATTGTAAATCAACTATATTTCAATTTTTAAAGGTTTAAAAGTTAGTTGTAATCTTTAAAGATATAAAAGTATCCACTAGAGGAACTAAAAAAGTGATCTTGTGTAGATAGATTAAAACACAAAATGGGTTTTAGGTCTAAATTGTTATAAGACAAAGGAAATTATCTATTGATAAAGGTGTCAATGCATTTAGAAGATAAACATACTTGCACTGAACAGCAGAGCCTCAAAATATATGTAGTAAACATGGACAGAATTGTTGGGAGAAATAGTTCTACAATAGTTGGGGACTTAAGTACCTTATTTTCAATAATGAAAAGTATATCTAGATAGAAGATCAATAAGTAAGTGGAATTGGACAACACAAAAACCAACTAGCCCTAACAGACATATTTGGAACATTCCACCCAACAACAGCAGATACACATTTTTCTGAAGTGCACATGGAACATTCTCCAGGATCATAAAGTAATTCTCATTTTAAACAACTGAAAGCATACCAAGTATCTAACTAATATGAAACAAGGTTAGAAGTCAATATTAGAAGGAAAATTGAAAATTTTGCAAATATGTGGGAATTAAACAACATACTCTTTAAATGACCAATTGGTCAAAGAAGAAATCACTCGTGAAATTAGAAAATACTTTGAGATGAAGGAAAATAAAAACACAACATACCAAAACTTATGAGATTCAATGAAAGCAGTTCCCAGAGGGAAATGTACAGCTATAAATACCTATATTAAAAAGGAAGAAAATCTTAACCTAACTTTACATCTTAAGGAACTAGAAAAGAGGAGCAAACTAAACCCAAAACCAGCAGAAGGAAGAAAATACAGACAAAAGCAGATACAAAGAATAAATGAAATTTAAAAATAGAATCAGTGAAACCAGAAGTTGGTTATTTGAAAAGACTGAAATTGACAAACCTTTAGATAAAGTGTTTAAGAAAAAAAAGAAGATGCAAATAACTAAAGTTAGAAATAAAAGTGGGGACATTACAAACTTTACAGAAATTTAAAGAATTATAAAAGAATACTACAAATAATTGTACACCAACAAATTAAATAATGTAGATTAAATGCACAAATCTCTAGACACAAATTACTGAAATTGACTCAATAAGAAATAGAGAATTGCAACAGACCTGTAACAAGTAAAGAGGTTGAATCAGTAGTTCAAGACCTTCAAGAAAGAAAAGTCCAGGTCCAGATGGCTTCACCAGTGAATTTAAACTTCTAAAGAAGGATTAACACCAATCCTATTCAAACTCTTCTGAAAAATAGGAGAGAATTATCCCTAACACATTCTATGAAGCCAGCATTATCCTGATATAAAGCCAGACAAAAATACCACTAGAAATGAAAACTACAGATAAATACCTCTCATGGATATAGGTACAAAAATCTTCAACAAAATATTAGCAAACCAAGTCCAACAGTACATTAAAAGGATTGCACAGCTTGACTAAGTGGGATTTATTCCAGGAATACAAAGGTGCTTCAACATAAGAAAATAAATGAAGTTAATACACTTCATTAATAAAGCAAAGGCGAAAAAAACCCAACATGATCATCTCAATTGATGCAGAAAGGCACTTGAAAAAATTAAACAGCCTTTCAGGTTAAAAATGCTCAGCAAACTAGGAATAGAAGGGAATTTCCTTAACATGATAAAGGACATTTATGAAAAACCCACAGCTAACATCATCCCCAACGGTGAACATCTGAAATCTTTTTCCTTAACACCAGGAACAAGACAAGAATATCTGATTTCACCATTGGTGTTCAACATTTTACTGGAAGTCCTAGCCAGAGAAATTTGTCAAGAAAAATAAAAGGCATCCAAATTCTAAAGGAAGAACTAAAACTATCTCTATTTGCAGATGACATGACTCTATACATAGAAAATCCCAAAATGTCCACAGGAAAAAACTGGAGCTAATAAATTTTAGTAAAATTATAGGGTACAGGATCAGCACAAAAAAATTGTTTTTCTATACACTAGCAATCAACAATACAAAAAGGAACTAAGAAAATTCTATTTATAATAGCATCAAAAAGAATAAAATATGTAGGAATAAATTTAACCACAGGAGTGAAAGACTTGTACACTGAAAACTATAAAACACTGCTGAACAAAATTAAAGACATTATTAAATGGAAGGACATTCCATTTTCATCAATTGGAAAATGTAATAGTGTTGTATTACTCTACTAGGTCTGCCATAACAATGTACCACAGACTGGATGGCTTAAACAACAGAAATTTATTTCTCACAGTTCTGGAGGCTGGATATTCAAGATCAAGCTGTTTGCAGATTTGACGTCTCCTGAGGCCTCTCTCCTTGACCTGCAGATGGCCTTTTCTCTGTACATGCACATTTCTGGTATTTTTTCCTCTTCTTAAAGAACAAAATTCGTATTGGATTAGGGTCCCACTCTTATGGCATCATTTAACCTTAATTGGCTCCTTAAAGGCCCTATCTCCAAATATAGTCCCATTGTGGGTTAGGGCTTCAACATAGGAATTGGGGGACACAATTCAGTCCATAACAACTAGTAAGATGGCAGTAATCCTCGAAGCAATTTACAGATTCAGTGCAATCCCTATCAAAATTCTAAATACTTTTTTCTTCAGATTGGAAAAGCTGATCCTCCAATTTATATGAAATTTCGAGGGTCCCCAAATAGTCAAAACAACACTGAAAAAGAAAAACAAAATTGGAAAACTCACACTTTCCCATTTCAAAAACTACTTCAAAGCTAGAGTAATCAAAACAATGCGGTACTTACATAAGGGCAGACATATGGATCAATGGGATAGAGCTGAGTCTAGAAATAAACCCAAATATCCATACCCGATTGATTTTTGGCAAGGGTGCCAAGAAAATTCAATGGGGTACAAATAGTTTCTTTAAGAAATCTGCTGGGACTACTGGTTAACTAAATGCACAAGAATCAAGGTGAACTCCTGCCTCACTCCATTTACAAAAGTTAACTTGAAATTGAACAATGACCTAAATTTAAGAGTTCAATTATCAGATTCTTAGAAGAAATACAGGGGTAGATCTTCCTGATCTTGAATTTGTCAACTGATTTTTAGATTTGACATAAAAAACACAAGAAGCAAAAGAAAAGATAAATTGAAATTCACAAAAACTATAAACTTTTTCTACAAAAAGACCTTATCAAGAAAGTGAAAAGACAACATATAGAAGAAAATGTTTGTAAATCATGTACCTGTTGGCCATTTGTAACTTCTCTTGAAGAGACAGAAATCCTAACACAACTCTGCTTGCCTGTGGTCTATTTTAATTAAATGTGTGTGTGTGCACGCACACACACTACCACTCTATTATACTGTCAGATTTTTCTTGGAATTCCATATGTTCTTTTCATACTGTAGATTAGACCTAAAACTGATTCCTACCTTATCCCCGACTGCCTCGATTCCTGTTTCTCTGCATACTCGATGGGTTAGACCAGCAAAAATCACAAGGCTGACTTCAGTGGTCAGTTTGGATATGTGCCTTAGTATCCCTAATAATGGTGAGACCTTCATGAGCAAGGGACACCTTCGATGGTGTACATGGTTCATGAGAAAATAGCTAGAACTGAGGGATCTTCATTACTTGGTCTCATCCTGCTCAATAGTTTTTCAACTGTGGTTCCAGGAAGGAAGCTCTAGTTAGATCCCACAGTATTTATCAAGATTCTTCCTGCTGGTAGGAGCAAAGCTCCATCTAAATTACCTTCTCAATTAGGTTATTTGAAACTCAAGTCACTTCAAGGAAAAGAATAGTGGAATTTTCTCTGTAAAGGTGACAATTACTCTAGTAATAGGCCAGTCTCTTGTCTCTTAAATATTAGCTCTGCATCTTTTTTTGTTGCCTTTTTTATTTTGGCCTTTGTTGGTCACTTAACTTTTTCCAGTATTCAGCTTTAAAATCCCATTCCAGAAGTTAACTGGCCATTTATCCCAGAGAAAAATGGAAAACATCCTAAGATTAGGAAAAAGGCAAGGATGTCTTCTCTCACCAGCATATCTGGAAGCCCCAGCCAGTGAAATAAGACCAGAAAAGTAAATAGAAGGCATACATATTGGAAAGAACAGCAGCAACAACAACAACAAAATTGTCTCTATTTGCAGATGACATTGTTTTCTATATAAAGAATGAAAAGGAATCTACAAAACAAAAATATCCCTCTCTTGCCAATGAAACAGTTAAGTTTATATCTAACAGTATATGTACAGGAGCTGAAAACCAGAAGACACTGATGAAAAAAACTCAAAGATCTAAATAAGTGAAGAGACATATTGTGCTTATGGATTGGAAGTCTCAACACAGTAAAAATTTCAATTTTCTCCCATGTAATATAAAGGTGTACTGCAATTCTTATCAAAATCTAAGCAGCATTTTTGAAAAAAAAAAAAGGTGGATCTAAAGTTATAAGGAAAAGCAAAGGAATTAGGATAAAGCAGTTTTGAAAAAGAAGGATAAAGGGAGAAGAATCACTATTTAGCTACAGTAATCAAGACAGTGTGGTGTTGGTAGGGTGACAGATACATAAATCAATGGAACAGAAAAGAGTTCAGAAATAGACTCACATAAGTCAGCCACCTGATCTTTTACAAAAGTGCAAAACAATTGAATAGAAAAAGGATAATTTTTTTCAACAAATAGTGTTGGAACAATTAGACATCATAGGCAAAAAAAATGAACCTTGACCTAAATCCTATACCTTATACAAATTAACTTAAAATATATCATAGACTAGGTAATATCCACATTAAACTTTAAAATTTTTGTGCATCCAAAAAAACCAATATTTTAATAATGCAAATATTTGACAAATGGTTTGTATACAGAATATAACACTAAAAATTAAAAATTAATTACCCATTAGGGCCACACCCAGTGGCAGTGAGGTAAGTTTGCCTCTGCTTCACCAACAGGGTAGTATCAAGCAGGATGAACTTCCATGGTGGCCCAAAAGCACTGAGGTTGAACTAGGTGGTTCCAAGCAGTGCTGCTCAATAATCAGCTTCTCACCCTCCTCAGTGTTATCAGGGTCCAATGGGGAGCTGAACTTTCATCCCCACTTAACAAACTCTAGCAACTAAGGTGGTGCTAGCCAACACCCTTTCCCCACTTTCATCTTCCCCATCTGTTCTAGCTGGGCTGAATGGAGAGCTTAACTTCCACCCCCATCCACTGAAAATGAGGCGGGTGGCCGTGTTCGACTTTTGCTGGGGTGGAGTCTGTGGGGCCTAGCAGGGTGCTGAACATCTACCCCAACCTGGACTTCTAAGCTACACCTAAATAGAGTAACTGCCTGCATAAAGGAAGGATCTAGAATCTAATAACACAACCCCCAAAATGTCCAGAATAGAACTGAACATCATTAATTGTATCAAAAAACAGGAAAATCTCAAACTGAATGAAAAAAAAGACAATCAAGAGACATCAACACCAAGATAAATTAATCTGACAAGAAATTTAAAACAGCAATCATAGAAATGCTTCAATGAACAAATTATGTACACACTTGAAACAAATAATAAAACAGAAAATCTTCACAAAGGAAGGGAGTATATAAAGAACAAAATGGAATTTTTTTGGGGGGGGCTCTGTTGGGTCTTTGTTGCTGCGCGTGGGCTTTCTCTAGTTGCGGCGAGTGGGGGCTACTCTTCATTGTGGTGCATAAGCTTCTCATTGTGGTGGCTTGTTGTGGTGCATGGGCTCTAGGGCGCACGGGCTTCAGTAGTTGTGGTGCACATGGGCTCAGTAGTTGTGGCTTGTGGGCTCCAGAGCACAGGCTCAGTAGTTGTGGTGCACAGGCTTAGTTGCTCTGTGGCATGTGGGATCTTTCCAGACCAGGGATCGAACCTGTGTCCCCTGCACTGGCAGGTGGATTCTTAACCACTGCGCCACCAGGGAAGTCCCCAAAATGGAATATTTTTAACTGAAAAATACAGTAGGCCAAAGTAAAAGACTCAATGGATGTGCTCAAGAACAGAATGGAGGGGAGAGAGGAAAGCATCAGTGAACTTAAAGATAGAACAAGAGAAATTACCCAATATGAACAACAAAGAGGGAAAATATGCTGAATCCTGGAAGGAAAGGGGAAAGTCAGGCTGAAAAGGCATTCAAAGAAATAATGGCAGAAAATTCCTCAATTTTGGCAATAAACATAAGCCTACAGATTCAGGAAACTGAGCAAACCCCAAACAGGATAAACCCAAAGAAATCCATGCCAAGACACATCATAATCAAAATTCAGAAAACTAAAAACAAGAAAAAAAAATGAAAGCAGCATGAGTAATGATACATTACCTGCAGAGGAACAATGATTTAAATGACAGATTTCTGATCAGAAAACATGACGGCCAGAAGGAAGTAGCACATTTTTCAAGTGCTGAAAGAACTGTCAATCCAGAACTCTATACCAGCAAAAAATATTCTTCATGAATGAAGGTGAAATGAAGACATGCTCAGATGAAGGAAAACTAAGAATCTGTCAGGAGATCTATTCTAAGGAAGTTCTTCAAGCAGAAGAGAAATGAAGGAAATGTGGAATATCAGGAGTGAGGAAAGAACATAAAGTAAAAATATGGGTACATTTAATAGATTATCTTTCTCCCGTTGACTTTCCAAAATTTTGTTAGATGGCTGAATCAAAAATGGCTACATTATCTCATGTAGTTCTTAAGGTATATAGAGGAAATATTTAAGATAACTATGCAATAAAGTGGGGTAAATTAAAGGAGCTCCGTTGAGATAAGGTTTTGAACTGGTTCAATGTTAACAAAAGTAGACTGTGATGAGTTACATATGTATAATGTAATACCTAGGGCAACTACTAAAAAATTATACAAAGAAATGTACTTAAGAACTCTATAGATAAGTCAAAGTAGAATTCTAAAAACATGCTCAAATAACCCACAGCAAGACATGAAAAGTGAAACAGAGGAATAAAAAAACAGAACAAAACAACAAATAAAGTGGCAGAGAATGTTCATAGCAGATTTGTAATAACCCCAAATTGGAAACAACTCAAATGTCTTTCAATGGCTGAATGTTTAGAGAAACCATGGTATACCGATACCATAAAAAACTACTCAGAAATTACCCAAAAAAGAACAAATTATTGTACCTGCAACAAGTGGAATTGATCTCAGGAGAATTATGTTGAGTGAAAAAAGCCAATCTTAAAAGTTTATATAGTGATTACATTTATAGAGCACTCCTATATGAAGAAATTATGGAGAATAGATTAGTGGTTGGCAGGGATTAGAAGTGGGGAACAGGGGGAGGAAAGAAGGATGGTTGTGACTACAAAGGGATAGAACAAGGGATCTTTGTGGTGTTTCAAGTTCTATATCTTGATTGTGGTGGTAGTTACACAAATTTACACTAGATAAAACTGTATAGAACTAGAGATACACATACAGAAGTGCATGTAAAATCAGTGAAATCTGATACGGCCTGTGAATCACACTAGTGTCAAATGTGATACATAACTATAATTACATAAAACATTACCATTAGGGGAAAGCGGATATAGGGTACACAGAGTACTCTAGGTTATTATTTCTTCAATTTCTATAAATCTGTAATTATTTCTAAATAAAAACATTTTTTGAAAGTCCCAGTAGAAAAGAATAGACAAAATACATGCATGGGCTATTCACAGAAAAGGAAATTTGAGTTCTATAAATATTTGAAAGGCCTGAATATAAAACAGCTGTGGTATAGGAAGAAGTGAACTTTCACATCCACTGAGCTCTTACCTGACACATAAAAATCACCAGCATTTGAATTCCCATTTAAGGATCTAGAAACCAAAGAAAGATTTGTTGAAATACATTGAAACTGCTTCTGCTCTGATACGGCTTGATATTTTACATTAACATTTTACAGTATGCATGAATGGTCTTTCTCCCTCAATTTGAACCAACCCAAATGCAGGTGATTTTGTTTTCCAAATGGAGAGTCAGTTACCCCAACAACTGAATATTTCTTTTGTTTCTTCACTGCTTTCAAATAGGGAAGAACTTGTGTTTAAAATAAAAATGAAAAATTTAAAAATTGGTCTCAAAGGCTACGGTATGCTTCTGATGTGTGTATCCTAATTAACATTATGAGGAGAGGGTAAGCAAAATATTATCTTCATTCAGGTTTGGTTTGTGTATTATTATTTTTTTTTAATTAATTAATTAATTTTTTTTGGCTGTGTTGGGTCTTCGTTCCTGTGCGAGGGCTTTCTCCAGCTGTGGCAAGCGGGGGCCACTCTTCATCGCGGTGCGCGGGCCTCTCACTATCGCGGCCTCTCTTGTTGCGGAGCACAGGCTCCAGACGCGCAGGCTCAGTAGGTGTGGCTCACGGGCCCAGTTGCTCCGCGGCATGTGGGATCCTCCCAGACCAGGGCTCGAACCCGTGTCCCCTGCATTGGCAGGCAGACTCCCAACCACTGCGCCACCAGGGAAGCCCTGTGTATTATTAAAGATATTTTTCTATAAATGTTAGTATCTGATCAAAAATAAGAATCCATTTTAAAATTGTTTCTATAGGTCCAGGTTTTCTCTATCCATTTGAGTTTTTAAAAAATAAATGTATTTATTTTTTTGCCTGTGTTGGGTCTTCGTTGCTGCATGCGGGCTTTCTCTAGTTGTGGTGAACAGGGGCTACTTTTTGTTGCGGTGCGTGGGTTTCTCATTGAGGTGGCTTCTCTTGTTGCGGAGCACAGGCTCTAGGTACATGGGCTTCAGTAGTTGTGGCACACAGGCTTAGTTGCTCCATGGCATGTGGGATTTTCCCAGATCAGGGATCGAACCCGTGTCCCCTGCATTGGCAGGCAGATTCTTAGCCACTGCACCACCAGGGAAGTCCCTATCCATTTGATTATTTTAGAGAAACAAGAAAATAAAGACAGGCAAGAGAGAATAAAAAAACAAAACACACAATATAATTTTGACAACCAGATTTGTTACTACTGTCATATCTGCTTTCACTCTTTTATTAAAGAAATATTACAGATAAATATAACAAGTGCCTTCACTTCCTAAAAGGCAACCAATGTCATATATGTATCCATGATCAATACACAGTACTGTTCTTTGCATTGTTTTATTAAATTTATAGAAATGTTATATCATGTTTCATTGTACATTTTGCTTTTTTCTGTCAATATTATGTAATCTATCCATGTAATGATATATCAAATTTGTATCTTTAAATATTGTGTTCTATCATACAAATAATCACATTGTATCAATCTATTCCTCTACTAATGGAAATGTATGTTCTTTTCAATTTAGAGTAATACAAACCATGATGCAGTGAACATAAAGAGATGCATGAACACATGCATCTCTGTGCATATATGTGGGTGCCTCTGAAGCCAATACACCAAAGTAGAATTGAATGTTCCATATTTATGTGTTTTTAAAGAAATTCTGTTACTCTAAAGTAGTAAATATAGTCTATTTTTTCATTATATAGAATTTTTCTTTTTATATTCTAGTCTTCAATCTGGGTTTTATTTTTGTATATGGTATAAAGAACTAACATTTTTTGTTCATATGAATCTTCCATTTATTGAATAGGCCATCCTTTTTCCAATGATTTCAATAGCACTATAACACACAAAATTCCCATGTCTTTACTCCAGTCTTCAATTTGTTTCCACTGATTTATTTACTCATAAAGAACACACTGTTAAAATGCTACGAGCTTTGAATAAATATGCAATGATATCTAGTAGTCTATCTTCTCTTTTGTTTTTCACGTTTGTTTCAGCTATTTGTGGCCCTTTACATTCCTGTATAAAATATTGAATCAGTTTGTGAAATTCTTAAAATATAAGTAACTGGTAAAAACTTTGAGTGGAAGTACTTTAAACTTAGTGATTTGTGAGAAAATTTATATTTTTTTACCATGTCAAGTCTTTTCAGAAAATGTTATTTTTCTCAAAATTTCAAGTGTGACCTTTTGTGACCTTCAAAATGTTTTATAACTTTATATATATGTGTCTTGTAATTCATTATTGTTTATTCTCAGATATTTTATATCAAGATATTTTCTAATTAACTATTCTAGTATGAGAGGTTATTTTAAGAGTTTTTTTTTTCTCCAATCTTCTTTTTTTTGGTTAAGAGATTGGCTAGGAGCTCAAGTATCATGCTGACATACTGATGCAAATATCTTACTTCAGGTTTTAAAGAGAATGCTGGATAAATATTATCATTAGATAAGATGTCTGCTGAAGATTTCTGACGATCAGCTTTCTCATTATAAAATTTGTCTCCTTGGTGAGAACTGTGTCACAAATGTGACTTCTTCAAACGGCTTTCCCACATTCAGTTTTCTGCTCTAGATCCGATAACGTAATGTGCAAGGAGGTGCTAATTCCTTCCGAAGGCTTTTCCATATTCACAAGATTCATAGAATTTCTATTTCTAATGAGTATGAATTCTCTGGTGTCTAACAAGGTGTGACTTTTGGCTGAAAGCCTTACCACACTCATTACAATGATAAGGCTTCTCACCTGTATGTTTTCTCATATGAAGTGTAAGAGATGAGATTTGAGAAAAGGCTTTTCCACATTTACTACAGTCAAAGGGTTTCTCACCTGTATGACCTCGTATATGTATAGTAAGGGAGGAACTTTGGGAGAAGGCTTTTCCACATTTATTACATTCATAAGGTTTCTCACCTGTATGACCTCTCATATGTACAATAAGGGAAGTTCTTTGAGAGAAAGCTTTTCCACATTCATTACATACATAGGGTTTCTCACCTGTATGACTTCTCATATGTAAATTAAGCAATGAGCACTGAGAGAAAGCTTTCCCACATTTATCACATTCATAAGGCTTTTCCCCTGTGTGACTTCTCAGATGAAGAGTAAGGGAAGCAATTTGAGAGAAGGCTTTACCACATTCATTACAATCATAAGGTTTCTCTCCAGTGTGAACTTTCTGATGTGTAATAAAGTTTTGCTTTTGGCTGAAGGCTTTACCACATTCATTACATTCATAGGGTTTCTCTCCAGAATGAATTTTTTCATGAGCAATGAGATTTGATTTCTGGCTAAAGGCTTTGCCACATTCCTTACATATATAGGGTTTTTCTCCAGTGTGAATTCTCTGGTGTCTAACAAGATTTGACATCTGAATGAAAGCTTTCCCACATTCATTACATTCATAAGGTTTCTCTCTAGTATGAATCTTCTGGTGTGTAATGAAGTTCTTTTTGTGGCTGAAGGCTTTTCTACATTCCTTACATTCATAAGGTTTCTCACCAGTATGACTTCTCAAATGTACAGTAAGGGCTGAGCTTTGAGAGAAGGATTTTCCACATTCATTACATTCATAAGGTTTCTCACCTGTATGAATTCTCACATGTATAATAAGCATGGAAAACTGAGAGAAGGCTTTTCCACATTTATCACATTTATAAGGTTTCTCTCCTGTATGACTTCTCATATGAAGAGCAAGAGATGCTATTCGAGGGAAGGCTTTACCACATTCATTACATGCATAAGGTTTCTCCCCAGTATGAACTTTCTGATGTGCAATGAGGCTTTGCTTCTGGCTGAATGCTTTTCCACACTCATTACATTCATAAGGTTTCTCTCCAGTATGAATTTTTTCATGATCAATGAGATTTGATTTCTGGCTGAAGGGTTTCCCACACTCCTTACATGCATAGGGTTTCTCTCCAGTATGGATTCTTTGATGTCTAATGAGATTTGACATTTTAATGAAAGCTTTCCCACATTCATTACATTCATAAGATTGCTCCCTACTGTGGATTTTATGATGTTTAATGAGTTTTTCCTTTTGGCTGAAGGCTTTTCTACATTTTTTACATTCATAGGGTTTCTCTCCAGTATGAATTCTCAGGTGTCTGATGAGGTCCAAAGTTTGATCAAAACCTTTTCCACAATGATTACACTTAAAGGGGGTTACTACAAGATGGGATAAGCTATTGCCAAATGATTTCATAGGTTCGTTATATTCACAATGTTCTTTTCTTATAAGGATTCTCTCATTATAACAGTTGAAATTATTATGTTCTAAACACTTTCCAAATAAGTCGTATTTATAGAGATTGTGACTGGAAGGAAAAAAGTCTGAGTTTGGAGAAAATGCATTTGCTAATTTCTTATGACAGTCATTCACTTTTTCTTCAGTCAGTGTTTTTGTGAATTTATCTTCAAGTTGTGTCAAAAGTCTGTCCTGGATTTTCTGATGCTCATCCATCCCCCATATTTCTCCTAAAACAAATTGCAAATAAATATCACTTGTACATTTTTCCAATATTATATCAAAAAAAATTTTTTTTAATATACTAGTATGGGATTAATTCTTAGCTTATGGCCTAGTGTCCTATTAAGCAAATTCCAGGTACATATATCTCCTATTTCCTAAGCTTTAGGAAATTCCAGGAAAGGAAATATGAGTAGAGACAGATATTTATGAATACAAATAGCTTTGACTGCTTTTAAATGGGATCTGAAAGAAAAAAGGTAAACTGTTGGATAAATAAGAGGGAGAATTCAGAATGTACAAATAAAGTAAGAAGAAATAGCGATAGAGAAAAAGACAAAAACAGGAAGCTAAAAAATCATAAAAGTATTTTACAGGACTCCATTTAAATAAACTTTTATAAACTGTTTGACATAATTTTCTGGAAAATATAAATTACCAAAACTGACTCTATAAGATGTACAAAACAAATACCAATTTCCACAAAATAAACAGAAAAATATGAAAAGAAATACCCCAAAACAAAACAAATAGAAAAGGCCCAGAGATATTATCATGGGAATTTAAACAAACATCTAAGGGACAGCTGTCATGCTGTACAAAATATTATGAAAGAAAAAAGAATTCCCATTTTTTTGTGTGTGAGACAAACATAATATTAACACCAACATCTGATAAAGATGACAACCAAAAAAGCAAACTATACACCAATTTCATTTTTGAATATCAATGCAAAAACTCTACATAACAAAATGACCCAGAAGAAAAAAAAAGTGACCCAAAAGCACATTAAATATAAGACATACATATATTGTTTTTTTCCAGGAATATAAGTATGTTTCAATATTAGAAAATCTATTACTAAAAGTAAATACATTATAGGTCAAAAGTGAAAAATCAAGTAATCATTTCCAAAGATATTAAAAAGATGATAAAATTCAACACCTATTTTCCATAAAAATAACTTTATAAAATGGGAACAGACAGACACTTATTTAACTTGAGAAAAAGCACAGTACAACTTAAACCCTGGCACTGTTCTTAATGGGAAAAATCCCAAAGCATTCACATTAAAGTCAGGAATAAGAAAAAGATAAGTACTATCACAACTATTATTACAGTACAGGGTAGTGTATTAAATAAGAGAAAGAAATGAGGTATAAAAACTTGGAAAGGAAAGGTAAAGTTAACATTATTTGTCAATACTAAAACTGTTAACTTGTAAAATCGATTCACCTGAAAAATTAGAAAAAGTAAAAAATTAAATTCACTATATATAGTAAACTAATATTCAGTTTCAGTAACCTTCATATAAATGAACAACTATTTAGAAAATATAACAAAAGACTACACTTACAATGACAACAAAAATATGAAAAATCTGGGAATAAATTTAATAAGAAATGTCTAAAAATTATAAGAAAACTTTAATATGCACACACAGATTTGAACAAATGAAAGTGTTATAGGTTGAATTGTGTGTTCCCCCTTTAAACTATATGTTTAAGCCCTAACCCCCAGTACCTCAGAACGTGAAGTTATTTGAAAATAAAGTCATTGCAGATGTAGTTAGTTAAGATGAGGTCATACTGGAGTAAGGTAAGACCCTAATCTAATATGACTAGTGTTCTTATAAAAAGAGTGCCACATGAAGAGACAGAACACAGGGAGAACACTATGTGAAGATAAAGACACAGATTGGAGTTATGCTGCCACAAGCCAAGGAATGTCTGGGGATACCAGAAGCTGAAAGACACAAGGAATCTTCTACTGTAGGCTTCAGAAGGAACATTGCCCTACTTACACCTTGATTTTGTATTTCTAGCCTCTACTTCGTTATGGCAGCTCTAGGAAACTAAGACAAAAGGTGTATCACATTCCTGGATAAGAATATTTGACAGCAAAAATGGTAATTATTTGCAAGTTAACCTATCAGCTTAAAGTGGTTTCAATAAAAATGTTTGAAAATGCAAGTAAATAATAGCTCAAGGGAAAATGATACTAGGGGTTGCCAGCAGAGAGGAAGACATGGGTAAGAGAAGAAAACTTACTCTTCAATATATATCCTATTGTACTTAAAAAAATTTGTACTACAAGTATGTATTATATATTTTTAAAAGTAAATAAATAAAATTGTTCTGAACAATACAGTAATTAATAAAATGAGAACAAACAATAGGAAGGTAAAAATTGGATAAAAGAATCAGAATAGGGACTTCCCTGGTGGTCCAATGGGTAAGACTCCGCTCTCCCAATGCTGGGGGCCTGGGTTCGATCCCTGGTTGGGGAACTAGATCCTGCATGCATGTCGCAACTAAGAGTCTGCATTTCACAACTAAGAAGTCCATATGCTGCAACTAAGAGTCCACGTGCTGCAACGAAGATCCTGCATGCCGCTACTAAGACCCAGCGCAGCCAAAGTAAATAAATAAATAAATATTAAAAAAAAAGAAGAATCGGAATATAAAACTGGAAGAGCCTGCATAGCATGATTGAAAGGGAAAACAAAGAATGGGAAGTTATGCTTAAATATGGCCTCATAAATACATGAATTTATCTCTGATCCTACACAAAACCACACTAAAATGAGATAAGGAAAGAAAAAGATATAAACTAATAACAAAGACAAAGACCACTCTTCCACCCTAGAGAAGATGGGAGATTACTCTCTTGAGAAATATAAGCAGAAAGGCTCTAGAGGCAAGGACACCAGGCAGAGAAATTCAGAGATAAGGAACTAGCTCAAACGTAGAATAAATGAAAGTCTACATACCCAAGGGTGAGACATTCAGTCCCCAGTGGCTGCTTAGCTCTAAGATAGGAAAATGGAGATTTTTCTCCCTCTCTGCCAGACTGAGAATAAAGTAAAGGAAAAATGCTTGTGAAGCTATAATACAGGTGAAGTTAGAGACGTGGTTGCAGATTATAAATGTAGAAAAGAAGGCAGAATACTAAGCTTAAGATATTGAGTCCCCGCAGTTCAGGGAAACAGAAAAGCTCAATTAAGCAAAAGGTGTTGAGGGAGAAGGTAAGATCAGGTCTTTAAGGTACTATCCAAGCAGAAGTGAAAAAGAGTTCCAAGGGCAAGATCAAAATATCAAATGTGACAGAAAAGACTCCATGTTTTAAGATGGTGGAATGAAAAACTATCTGATCTCTTTCCCTCTATACAAACCGGAATGAAAAGTCATTGATTCTTCAATGATCCTAGGTGGTGGCTGTAACCCCAATTATAATAAATGAGTTAGTGTTGACAAATACAGTGAAGGGTGGAATAGGGAAAAAAGGATTCTAAGAGAAGACAGCTGTTCATGCTGATCTTGGGCAGAGCAAGCAGCTGACATTGTCAAAATGGATATCACACCTTGAAGGGCAGAATTAATTGACACATGATTACAACATGGAAATTTGGGAGTGCAGACTGATTACAGGAGACTTGACATCCCAAGGTATGTCAAGGAAGCCAGGACTGAACAAGGAAACACTGTGAAATACTGTCTTTTTAGGAAGAAGTCTGTTGGGGTGAGAGTGTAATATTCAGAGTTATGAGAAGACTTGCAGCTGCAGTTCCTTTTTGGATGAGAAGAAATAAAACCTAAACATATATTCACACAACCATGTAGAATAAAAGGCTTTAGTATGAAGAACAGATGCATTCCTATACATCAAGAGTCAGCAAACTTTTTCTTAAAGGTCAGATAGTAAATATTTTAGGCTTCGTGGGTCATATAGTCTTTGACACAACTATTCAACTTTGCCTCTGCAATGTGAAAGTATTAATAATCAAGATGTAAATGATTCATTGTGGCTATATTCCAGTAAAACTTTATTTACAAAAACAAGTGGCTGGCCTACAGGTCATAGTTTGCAGATTCCTGCTCTAGATCAGAGAACTTTCTTTCCTTCCCTAACAATACCCTTCTTTAAAAATCAGGTCAAGGAGGAACTATCCTCACTCATAAATGAGAAGGTACTGGAATCAGATCTCTAAAAAAGTATAAGAGAAAAAAGAAAAGAAACATGAGATAAAGAAAGCAGACAAAAAATTCAAGCTAAAACAATTGACACACAGTAAATGAAAATCTTGATTAAATGTATTGCCATGAATGAAAAAACTTAATGAAAATACCAACTATAAAAAGAGCTCAAAATAGAAATATAAATGCATGAGGAAGAAACAATGAGAAAACAAAAAGGGCTAAAAAAAAATTAACTAGCAGAACCAAGAAAGAAAGAAAAGAGAAAAATAAAACCATCCAAAAAAATGAACACCATGCAAGTGGGGGGAAAAAAGAGAGAGACAGATAGGCTACATAAAGACTTTTAGGGACTCCCCTGGTGGTCTAGTGGTTAAGACTTTGCCTTCCAGTGCAGGGGGTGTGGGTTCGATCCCTGGTCAGGGAGCTAAGATCCCTCATGCCTCGGAGCCAAAAAACCAAAAAACATAAAACAGAAGCAATACTGTAACAAATTCAATAAAGACTTTAAAAATGGTCATCAAAAAAAAAACTTAAAAAAATATTTAACGACTTTAAGTATTGAAATTACAGTAGGGTAACCTCATATTGCAAAACAAGATAGTGGATAAAGCAGAAATTCTGAAGCATCACTGGGCTTATAGGAAGTAGCATAAATCTCCAAGAGCACTGCAGTCCTCTCCAACAACCATGCCTGAACACCATACACACAAAAAATGAACAAAATAAAAACAAGTATTAGCCAAAACCAGGTCTGAGAGAGAGCAGACCTGAAAGCAACCTGCAAGACGGATCTGTCTTGAGTACCTATGCAAAGCCTTGTTAACTAAAGTATAAGGCTCTTGGGCCATCAATTAAGAAGAGAAGCTCAACTAAGATTCCTACAAAAAGCCAGGATCTTCAAAGAATGTTCAACTGATCCTCACTTGGTAACGCCTCTTGGCACCCACCAGAAGCACATGCAAATCATCTTCAGAGGAAAGCAACCCCAATTTAGGACAATAGAATTAGCACAAATTAAGATTTTAAAAATTTAGATTTACAATCAGCAATCATCAAGTATGTGAAGAACCAAAATACACCGAGTCCTCAAAAACAAGATATTTAAACCTGAGAACTTAAAATACTGGAACTGTCAGATACAGAATACAAAAGAGCTATGTACAGTATTTTTAAAGAAGCAAAAGATAAAAACACAAAGCTGAAGAAGCCACAGAAATTACTAGGAAGAATCAGAAAGATGTGAGAAGAAAAAAACATAGCAAAAACAAAAAACAAAAACAAAAAGAAGAGGAATTTACAAAAATACAAAATACTACTAAAAATTTTTTCAAAGGTGGATGAGTTAAAAAGATGAATAAACATGGTTGAAGTGAGAATTAGCAAACTGGAAGATATATCTGAAGTAATTACTGAGAAGGCAACACAGAGATACAGAGGAAGAAAATAGCAAAGGAAATTTAAAAATATGGAGGAAAAAAAAGGTCTAGCATCTATCTAATATGAGTCTCAGTAGTAGAGTGTTAAGGCAATGAATGAGAGCCAATATTTGATGATGCTAGCTGAGAATGTTGCAGTATTTATGGAAGACATAAATAAGAAGACAACACTATGAATAATTTTATAAAAACAGATTTGAAAATACAGATGAAATAAATTGTTAAATATAACAGATGGCCTGGGAACATCAATATATGGTAACCTTCTTAAAATACAGAGGAAATTTAAATATTTATGGCAATTACTTTGTTCAACTCTGTGAAAATTAATTTGAAAACCAGGATTAAAATGGATATCTTTCTGGAAAATTACAGCCTATTATCAAAAGCTATTGCCAAGAGAGACAAAAACATCTATATAGAACAGTTATAAAAGGAACAATGGAGAAAAGCTGTCAAAGAAACTTCCCTCAAAAATCTGCAAGGTCCAAATAGTTCAACAGGTAAGATAAATAAAAATTTTACAGGAGTTTTATGCCAATGCTATATAAATGTTCTAGAATGTGAAGAAAAGCTTCTAAATTTTATTTATGAAACCAGTGTAACATTGACCTCAAAGCTTGACAGAGTTAGGATATTTAAATTCATAGGGAAAATGTAAGTATGATTCATTATTATGTAAATAATATTCACCCATATACACAAAAGGAAAAAGAATCATATGATAAATCTCCTGTAAGAAAAGATTGTTATTTTAACTATGTGAACTTTAACGGCAGCAAAAAGTACTTTAAAGAGCAATGAGTGACCGGAAAAAAATACTAGAAAAACAAGAGAAAGGGCTAATCACCATAATGTTAAGAATTCATATAAATTAAGAACTCAACAGAAAAAATGGGGCATAAAACACAAACTGTTCACAAAAAAGAAATATAGATAGATTTTAAACATATGAAAAGATGCTTGCCTTCATTTATAATAAAGGAAATGCAAATTCAAACTATAGTAAGTTATTTTTCACTTATCAAACTGGCAAAGATTCAAGGAATGCTAATAGACTAAGTTGCAGAAATTGTTAGAAGTATAAATTGTTATCTCCTTGAAGAGCAAAAAAAGACATCACAATATCTTTCAAGTTAAAAATATATGTATGTATATGTATGCATGTATATGTATATGTGTGTATGCATTATACATATGTATACACATGTATCACACACAAGCACATGCATATATACGTGACAAATGTAGCAGAAAATGGGAGATAACAGAAAAGTAGCACTGACTTTAAAACTTTTATTGAAGTAAAAGGATTGTAGCCATTACTGAAGTATGAGAGCAAAAGCTAAATTACAGTGGGAAGTGTGACTATGGGTACAAAATATGATGCTAAAGCATTTACAATGGAAGGAAAAAGAGAAAATAGTAAAGGACTCTAAATGTCAACAAGTGTATTTAAACAACTTCAATTCTGTAAATATCTGAATGTAAAAGGAAAGGAGCCTATGTAAAAAGGTGGGCAGAAATACTAGAATGATTATCAAAGCAAAGCTGGGAATGAATTAGGAAATGTTGATATCTAGCACACAGGTAAGAAAGCTAACTGGTCTTTTAGGTTCTGAGGAAAGAAGTTAAACATGTTATCTAGAAATGAGATCTTACATATATAAAAAATTCACACCAATTGTCACTACAAAGTTCTATGGCCTTAAAAAACTTAACTTTGAAGAACATTTCAGAGTGATCAAAAACTAACAGATTAACAATTAAAGGGCCCTGGCCCCTCCTCACCTGTATGGTTCCTTCCCACTAACCTGGACAATATCTCTTTGACACTTCTTCCTCCACCACCCATGGTTCTTCTTCTTGCTCCAACTTGAAAATCACATCAGGTTTGGTGAATGGACATCCTGTCAAAGGGAAGTGACATAAGATTTGGGCATAAATACTAGGAACAATCATTCAAGAACTGAGGCTGGCCCAGGGAAACCAGGCTTTCTGAAGGACAAGAAAACTATCTTTTCTAGGGATACTGCCCCTTGAAACATAACCAAGGATGACATTTTGCTTTGAAAGCTGCAGCATGCACATGAATGTGAGCAAAGGCACCTAAAGGCCAAATTCAGTCTAACATTTAAAGGTTCCACACATTTCAGAAACACTGGGGGAAAAAAAGGTAATTTACTCCCAGAGTTTGAGTTATATAGGAAACTACCCTTACCCACAGTGATTAAGTTGTTATAGTTTTCTAGCATCACATTCCGGTACAGGTTCCTTTGAGCAGGATCCAACTGCTGCCACTCTTCCTCAGTGAAGTCAATAGCCACATCTTTGAATGTCACTGTTTCCTGTAACAACATATTCCCACTCAATCTGGAGTCATCCATCTTAGATGTAGTGGACAAAACATATTGAAACTTGTTCTGATAGTACACAAAGGTAAGAGATTATAAAATAAATTTTACCTGTTTTTGTTATTGTCTGAAAGAAAAATATCATTTTAGCAACATCCTGTTAGTTTATGTTCATTTATTGATTTAGCAAGCACACATCTTTAATAACTACTGTGAGTTAAAGAGATCTTGGGTACTAATTTATACTGAGTGTAAAAACTGGGGGAATACAAAACTTTACTCAAGTTAATTGGTCTGGGAACTCACTAGATCCCTGTGATTCATTGGTACATGAAAAAATGAAAATAGGATTTGGATGGAAGCAGAAATGGGGAGAGAATGACTTTGAAGTATAGTAGGAACATCCAAACAGAGATATTCATTGATTTAGCAATTGCACATATTGTTCATTAGATCAGAAGAAATCTAAATTGAAAATGAGGATTTATTGTTCATAAGCCTATAACAGGTGTCTGCAGCCACAAAAACTGGATATATTTTTGTTCAGAGTTCACATATACTGAAAAAAGAGTGCCACAAATAGAATCCTACAAATACCAACAGATATAGAAAAAAGATTAGTTAATGAAGTTTTTTTTAAATGGTCTGAACTTGAATTACAACCAGAACTGTGAGAAAACAGCACCAAGAAAGATTAAAGTGTCGGAAATGAGGGACTGGTAACAAATTTCTTCAAAGAAGTGTGATTTGAACATAGAAATCAAATGCACTTTTCCTAGTTAAAAACCAAAATGCCCCAAAAATATAAACATAAGAAAAAATCTTCAACAGCACTGGAACAAAGGTAGCTGTCCATATTTCCTATACTTTGAGAAATTTCTATGAGAGATAGGGTAAGATAAAAGGAAATCACCAGGAGCTAACTCATAAAAAATGTTTCTGATAATTTATTTCTAGGTCCTAAAAGGACCCTATGACCATGAACATCCACTAAGGTTGAGAGTATGCTGTGGGAATAACGGAAACTCCTCTTTTGGAGCCCTTTTCTGCTAAAGATCAAGGACTTGTAAACAATCAGGCTTAAGAAACCAAAAGCAATCATGGCAAAATAAGACATCCCTCTGCAGTGGCCCCACTGCAAAAACAGTAATTTGGCATCCATCCATGGACAAAAGTGCCTTTGTGGGAACTGTGGGGTCCAGCACCATATGCTAAGGGACTCAGAAGGAGTCTTGCCTACCCACACATTGAGTTATAAGCATACAGACCTCAGTCCTGGCTATAGACCCTGAGAGGCATGTGAACTGACTCTAGCCTCTCTTGGTCATGGTCCAGGAGCCCCCAGAAAATGACTGTCTTAGACAAGCACCCAATAGAAGACAGAGCTTTTGTGAAAGTACACGTCTCCAGCCAAGAAGTTCCAGTACATCAGTGGAGCAAAAAATACAAGTTTGGACTCATTAGAGAGGGTAAGAGGAACAGTTTGACTTTACCTACTTCACTCCTCCACCAAGGCAACACAGTTTAGGGCCAAGAGAAACCTTGGCCCATGATTTCATTCATGAAGGAAAATAAGAATGTGTGAATACCCTGCTTTCCCAGCTATGTGAGATGGTGCCAAAGAGTGTCATTTTTCTCTCATCACATCCAAAGTACTGAATTGTGAGCTGTGTCACTGAAAAGTCTGAGAGAGCAGCAGATAACATTCTCAGAGGACATTACAGAGAAGCGGATCTTACTAACTGTGCTAAGGACACCATCAAGAAGAAAAAAAGAGAGGAGTCAAATAAATAAAATTAAAAATGAAAGAGGAGACATTATGACTGATATCACAGATACAATGACCATGAGAGACTGCTATGAACAATTATATGGTAACAAAGTGGATAACCTAGAAGAAACATAGAAACATACAACCTACCAAGACTGAATCATGAAGAAATAAAAAATCAGAACAGACCAATATTGAATAAGGAGTTGAATCAGTAATCAAAATCTTTCAATAGAGAAAACCCTCCCCTCCCACCAAAAAAAGAAAAGCCGAGGACTAGATGGCTTCCCTGGTGAATTCTACCAATCATTTAAAGATGAACAGATGCCAGTCTTTCTCATACTTTCAAAAAAATGGAACTGGAGGGAACATTCCCAAACTCATTTTACAAGGCCAACATTACCCTGATACCAAAGGCAGATAAGGACACTACAAGAAAAACTATAGGCAAATATCTCTAATGAATATAGATGCAGAATTTTTCAACAAAATATAGGCATACTAAATTCAACAGCATGTTAAAAGGATCATACACCACAATCAAGAAGGATTCATTCCTGGGATGCAAGGATAGTTCAACATATGCAAATCAATACATGTGATACATCACTTTAATAGAATGAAAGACAAAAATTATATGATCATTTCAACAGATGCAGAAAAAGCACTTGACAAAATACAACATCCTTTTGTGATAAAAACTCTCAACAAACTGAGTATAGAAGGAACATACCTCAGCATAAACAAGGACATATATGATAAGCCAACAACAATATCATATCCAGCGGTAAAAGGATGAAAGCTTTTCCTTTAAGATCAGAACAAGACAAAGGTATCCACTCTCACCAGACCTATTCAATATAGTATGGGTAATCCTAACCAGAGCAATCAGGCAAGGAAAAAAAATACATTCAAATAGGAAAGAAAGAAGAAAACTGTCTTCCGTTTTTTTTTTTTTTGTTTTTTGTTTTGCATATGATATGATCTTATATATAGAAAATCCTAAAATCACCACCAAAAATACTGTAAGAACTAATCAACGAACTCAGTAAAGCTGCAGGACACAAAACCAACAGACAGAAATCAGCTGTATTTGTATACACTAACAACAAAATATCTGAAAAAGAAATAAAACAATCCCATTCACAATAGCATCAAAAACAACAAAAATACTTAGCAATAAATTTAACCAAGGAGGAGAAAGATCTAGACACTGAAAAATATAAGATTTTGATGAAGGAAACTGAAGAGGACACAAATAAATGGAAAGATATCCCATGTTCATGGATCGCAAGAATTAATATTGTTAAAATGTCCATACTACCCAAAGCCATCAATAGACTCAATGCAATCACTATCAAAACTGCTAAAGACTTTTTTCGCAGAAACAGGAAAAAGTGATCTTTTTATGGAAAAACCCGAATGAACTTTTTGGCCAACCCAATACAATTTGTATGGAGCCACAAAATACCCCAAATGGCCAAAGCAATCTTGTGAAAGAACAAAGCTGGAAGCATCACATTTCCTGATTTCAAACTATATGACAAAGCCATAGTAATCAAAACAGTGTGGTATCTGCATAAAAATAGACACATGGACCCATGTATAAGAAATGAGAGTCTAGAAATAACCCCCTTGTATCAGTCAACTAATATTTGACAAGGGAGTCAAGAATATTCAATATGGGGAAAGGATAGTCTCTTCAATAAATGGTGTTGGGAAAACTGGATAATCACATGCAGAATAATAAAACTGGACACATCTTACACCACTAAAATTAACTCAAAATGGTTACAGATTTTAAATTAGACCTGAAACAGTAAAACTCCTAGAAGAAATCATAAGGATAAAGCTCTTGACATTGGTCTTGGCAATAATTTTTTAAATATGACATGAAAAGCATGAGCAATAAAAGCAAAAATCAATAAGTGAGGCTACATCAAACTAAAAAGCTTCTGCACAGAAAAAGGAACAATCAACAAAATAAAAAGGTGATCTATGGAATAGAAGAAAATATTTGCAAGTCATATATTTGATAAGGGGTTAACATCCAAAACAAAGAACTCATACAACTCAATAGCAAAAAAACCCAACTTGAGTAAAATTGGGCAGAGGAACTGAATAGACATTTTTCCAAAGAAGACATACAATTGGTCAACAGGTACATGAAAAAATGCTTGACATCACTAATCACCACGGAAATTCAAATCAACACCACAATGAGGTGTCACCTCACACCTGTTATAATGGCTATCATCAAAAAGACAAGAGATAAAATATGTTGGAAAGGATGTGGAGAAAAGGGAACCCTTGTTCACTGTTGATGGGAATGTAAATTGATACAGCCACTATGGAAAACAGCACAGTACAGAAGTTCCTTAAAAAACTTAAAAATAGAATTACCATATAATCCAATAATCCCATTTCCAGGTATATGTCCAAAGGAAATGAGAACAGGAGTTTGAAGACATATATGCACTCCCATGTTCACTGCAACATTATTAACAGTAACCAAAATATGGAAACAATCTAAGTGTCTGTCTACAGATGAATGTATACAGAGATGTGATATATACGTATACAATGGAATATTATTCTGCCATGAGAAAGATGGAATCCTGCAATTTGCAACTCCATGGATAGACCTTTAGGGCATTATGCTAAGTGAAGTAAGTCAGACGAAGAAAGACAATTACTCTATGATATCCCTTATATGTAGAATCTTGAAAAGTCAAAATTATAGAAATAGAGAACAGAACGGTGCTTGCCCAGGGCTAGGAGGTGGGGGTGATGGGAAGATGCTGGTCAACAGGTATAAACTTCCATTTATAAGATGAATAATTTCTGGGGATCTAATGTACAGCATGGTGACTATGGTTAACAATACAGTATTATATACTGGAAACTTGCTAGAGAGTAGATCTTAAATGTTCTCGCCCTAAAAAAGAAATAATTATGTGAGGTGATGGAGTTTTTAACCAACTACTGTGATAATAATTTTGCAGTATATAAGTGTATCAATTCAACACGTTGTACACCTTAAACACAATGTTACATGTCAATTATATCTCAATAAAGGTAGAAAAGAAAATTTTTAAAGAAAGGAAAAAAGAAAAAAAAAAGAAACCAAAGGCAAAGTGTCAGGGTAAAAAAACACTGAAAGGACTTCCCTGGTGGGACAGTGGTTAAGAATCTGCTTGCTGGGGCTTCCCTGGTGGCTCAGTGGTTGAGAATCTGCCTGCCAATGCAGGGGACACGGGTTCGAGCCCTGGTCTGGGAAGATCCCACATGCCACAGAGTAACTAGACCCGTGAGCCACAATTACTGAGCCTGCACGTCTGGAGCCTGTGCTCCGCAACAAGAGAGGCCATGATAGTGAGAGGCCCACGCACCGCGATGAAGAGTGGCCCCCACTTGCCGCAACTAGAGAAAGCCCTCGCACAGAAACGAAGACCCAGCACAACCATAAATAAAATAAATAAAAATAAATAAATATTTAAAATACGTTGCATTGGTAATTTGGGTACAAGCAGAGATGCTTGCAGCTTTGGATGAAGACCAGATATTTATAAAAAAAAAAAAAAAAAAAAAAAGAATCTGCTTGCCAATGCAGGGGACATGGGTTTGAGCCCTGGTCCAGGAAGATTCCACATGCCACGGAGCAACTAAGCCTGTGTGCCACAACTACTGAGCCTGCACTCTAGAGCCCGTGAGCCACAACTACTGAGCCCATGTGCTGCAATTACTGAAGTCTGCGCACCTAGAGCCCGTGCTCCGCAACAAGAGAGGCCACAGCAATGAGAAGCCTGCACACCACAACGAAGAGTAGCCCCCACTCGCCACAACTAGAGAAAGCACAGCGACGAAGACCCAATGCAGCCAAAAATAAATATATAAATAAATTTATTTTTTAAAAAAACACTGAAATGCACGGGATAGTTGGGACTTCCCCTTAAGTGGGATAAAGACCAAAATAAGCTCAGAAAAAGTACCTGGTGAGGAATTACGGCTGAGGAGAAAACATAATGCAGAAAGCTAGTCCTACTATAATGGTTTCATTAATCACATGAAAGGATAAGAGCACATAAGATGAATTCTTGCTGACAGTGCCTTAGCCTCAGATTTCTCCTCAGGGAGTTGTATTTTCCTCAGTAAGTTGGATCAATAAACTAATAAATAAATTACAAAACCAACACCACAGATTTTGCAAGAAAATTGTAATTGCACCCTGCTCAAGAGTGACAGAATCCAAAAAGAAATCATTAAAATAAACTTGACGAAAATACTTTTTTAAAAATTTAGTAAATATGAAGCATAATCTTAATATGAGAAATCTAGAACTTATATACATAAATCCCCATAATTAAAAATTAATATTTTAAGCATAAACACTGAATTAGGCAAATAAGTTTAATGAAGAAAAATAAATTTAAAAAATAAACATACAAAATTAGGAATAAATACTGAAACAAACTGAACTTCAATGAAATTAATAATTTAAAAAGAAATATGAAACCAAGACTGATCTCAAAATGAAAAAAAAAAGAAAAAAGAAAAGAAATCCAGAACAGTTGTTACTGTAGCACAGACTTTTACTCTTCTATCCCAATATTTATTTCCCCCATTTCCAAATTTTTGGCTGGGCATATGGCCTCCTGTGCCATTATCATTCTTATTATCATTCTTCATCTCCTTTGAAGCTAGGTATTTTTATATAAGGTTCTGGACAATAAGATGAAAGGAGTATTATGTGCAACTACTGGTAAGTGAGCTTAAAGGGAAGAGGTATACATTTTCTCCCCAGCTTCCTCCTTCCAATAGACTGTTAAGTAACTATGATGACTAGGGCAAATATAGGCATTTGGGATAATGAGGTAGAAGCCAAGTATTAGAGGATAATGAGGTAGACAAATGAAATAGAGGAATCCTGGGTCTCTCTGCCTTAGAGATACAGGACCAGCCCTGATTTGTTGGTACCTGAATTCCTACAGAGACTAATAAAATTCTGTCCTGTTTAAGCAACTGTTATGTAAGATTTCTGTCACAGTCAATAATACTAGGTAAATCTATTAAGACAGATAAATGCTTATGCTAGAAAGAGAACATTTCAAAATGCTATCTTTGTGGCAGCCATAGAAATATGCTCCCAGATCCCCTTCAAGAGAACCAGTTGTGAGACGCATAATTGGTGAACAACCTCCAGCTGCTCTATCTTTAGTTCTACTACTGTGTTCATGCTGAGACCATGCTATGCTCAAGCCACCACTGGCTATTTTTCCAGCCAAAGGCTAAGCACAGTGAGGGTATTAGGGACTGGACCATTTTACCTGACATGGGACTCCTCTAATGGGAAAATTTTGGTCAGCAACTCCCCACTGGCCTGGATGAGACTTTCTCACAGCTGCATGAAGGTCTGAGATGGCAGAATAAAGAATCAGCAAGCTTAAAGATCGAGAGATCAATAGAAACTATACAATCTGAAGATGAGGAAAAAAAAAAAGAGTGAAGAAAAATGAACACAGACTAGGAGAAATGTGAGACAGAAATAAGTACATCCACATACACATAATATGAGTACCAGAAGGAGAGGAAAGACAGAAGACTACTCAAAGAAATACTGGCTGAAAACTTCCTAAATTTGATTTTTAAAAAACACTAATATACATATCCAAGACACTCAATGAACCCTAAGCAGGATAAACACAAAGAGATACAAACCTAAACACATCATACTCAAAATGCTGAAAGTAACAGTACAGAGAAAACCTTAAAAGCTGCAAGAGGAAAACAATCCTTTATCTACAAGGCAGCCACAATAAAATTAACATCTGACTTCTCATTAGAAACAATGAAGGTCAAGGCAATGGGACAGCAATATTTCAAGTGCTGAAAGAAAAAACACTATCAACAAATAATCCTGTAACTAGCAAAGTTACCTTCAAAAATGATTATACTAAGTGAAAGAAGCCAGACACAAAAGTCACATATTTTAGCATTCTATTTATATAAAATATCTGGAATAGATAAATACAGAGACTGAAGGCAGATTGGTGGTTGCCAGGGGCTGGGGGAGAGGGGAAGGGGGGAGTAAATGCTTAATGGGTATGAGGTTTTATTTTGGGGTCATGAAAATGTTTTGTAACTAGATAGAGGGGTGGCTGTACCACATTGTGAAGGTACTAAATATCACTGAATTGTTTGCTTCAAAATTATTAATTTTATGTAAATTTCACCTAAAAAAAAAGATGAAATATATTCCCAGAGAATTCATTGCTAGCAGACTGGCCTAACAAGAAATAATAAAGGAAAAAAAAAAAAAAGAAATAATAAAGGAAGTTCCTGAGGCTGAAGGGAAGTGACACCAATCATTAATTCAAATCCTCATGAAAAAATGAAGAGTTCAAGTAAAGCACTAAGCAGAATACAGAACACACAGCAGCCTTGTCAATTTAATTTTATTGTCCTAGGCACTCTGTTCTATGTTTCTGGAGACGTGAACATTTGCAGATGAAACTTAATATGGCAACAAAGAACAAAATGATGTGATATTCTTGCGCTAGGGTTAATTTTTTGCTTCTGGATGGATGTGCTTTGTCATCAGTAATATCTTCAGACCTTCCATGGCCTTATTTATACTGCCTTGGGCCTCTCACTGGCACTCACAGATTCCAAACGTGTAACCAGTATACTAGTTTTGAAACGCTTTTTAATGTATGTTTCCTTATTCTTCATAACCTTTCTCCATTTTAGTTTTACTGTAAAAAGAAAGACAGAGGGGAAGATGACTGGGGGAAACCCTTTCTTCCCCCTTGGAGGCCTGGGATAGAGAAGAAAGGCCATGGAGGTAGGGACATAGGCAGTTAAATGTGTGCTCAGAACTTCCCACACTCCAGGGCATTAAGGTGAAGTAAGAAAGGTAGTGAATTAAGAGGGCAAAGTGTCATGGTCAAATTGGGGGAACTTTAAGTAGCCTTTGTGTCCCATGTAGCATATATCCTGAGTAGGGAGTGATAGGACCCTTGCAGAAGGCAAGATGACACCACAGACTACTGCACATGGAAGCCAGGGATTCTTTGGAGGTTATGACAGAGACTCAGAGTCTATGGAGACAACAAGATCCAAGGGAGGAAAGTTGAAAGGAGGGGGCCCTTGGATCATGACTGAGCTGAAAAACATACCACAAATTCATCAGCTACAGAATGCCCAGAAAAAGAAGCCAGCTAAACTAGACTCAGTGGATACCAGTCAGCACACATCCATGGAGAATCACAGAGGACCCTCTTCCTCCCAAAGCTATGAAGATTTATTTCTATATCTCAGATACCACCTTTAGAGAGGACAGGGGTTTAGAGGGGAATCTGAATAACTGAATAATTATTCAAAGAAACAGTTTACTGATAGGACTAAGTTTTGAATCAGACTGCATCAAAACTGGCTTTTCTTTTCATGCTACTGATCAGAACTCATAAGAGATAGGCGAACAAATTTCTAAAATAAAGAAACTATATTTTTAACATACATATCAGTGTAGTATGAGTAATTCTGTGACTCATACATATGAAGTCATTGAATAAAGTTAAGGGACAAAGAAATATGGACTATATGTATGATGTGAGGAGGTAAATGGCTTTCAGACAAGGTTCAAATTCTCTAAAGAATTTACAATCACAAAATTTACTTTAATAGAACAGTATTGGCCTTGGGCAAAATTCATCTTCATAGTTTAAGACATCTTGTCCAAAACAGCATTCACTGAGGATGTGTGATAGGTACAGAACTCCTGCTAAATAAAACAGGCTTGCAAGGAACTTATATCTTGGCTTCACCTTACCTTCTAACACCAGAATCAAGAAAATCTGCTTTCAGTAAAGTTCTGGTATCAGTTATGTATACTTTAGTATAAATTAAATTAATGTATTAAATATCCAGGAAAAAAATATTCAAGTGGTTCCCCCAACCAGGTTACAGGATTAGTTTAACATTCAAAAATTGATGACTTTAAAGGAGGAGGATCAAGATGGTGGAGTAGGAGGACATGGAGCTCACCTCCCGCCATAAACACATCAAAAATATATCTACACATGGAACAATTCTCACAGAAAACCAACAGGAAGCTGACAGAAGGACTCCTATACCTAACCAAAGCTGCAAGAAAGATCTCCACAAAACTGGGTAGGATGGGGGAAAAAAAGGCATCAGGTTGGGACCTGCACCCCTGGGAGGGATCTGTAAGGAAGAGAAGGTCCACACAGGCAGACTCTCGCCCTGGGGAATGATCAGGTAGACTCACAATCTGGGCATCCCAGTTCTGGGGTCTTACATGGAGGAGACAAGCCCCCTTGCCTAATGGGATCTGCTGAGACAGAAAGAAGGGCTAGAGAAACCTAGATCCTACTCATGAGGTATGCTAGAGAAGCCTAGACCCTACTCATGAGGTGTGTGCATATGCTGGCTTGCTAACAATCAGGATGGAGAAAAGCTTGCACCAGCAGCTGCCACCTCACCGCACTTCCTAATCCTAAACAGTAAATGCCCCAGCCCTGCTCCCTCCACACCACAGCCTGGTGCGAGATCAGGGGAAAGATTTGTTTAGCTCCACAGAGACAGACAGGGGGCTCCAGGGGTGTAATCTGGATGGAGCCATGGAGCCATTGTCAGCGTGCACACGGGAGGGTGGGTCTAGCCAGGGGAGACACTGTCAGCACGCACATCAGGCAGCAGGTCTAGCTGGGCAGACATTGTCAGAACATCGTGTAGTGCCACAAGAATGCATAGTGGCTAAGCGCTGAATCTCGGGCAGGTAGGTCCTGGGAGAGGGCTTGATCTAGCTATGCAGAGACAGCCCAGATGGCCTGGGGTGTGATCTGGAGGGAGCCACAGAGCTTCACTGTCAGCTTGCGCACAGTGGTGGTGGCAGCTCTAGCAGTGGAGACTTTTGTCAATGAGTGCACAGCGGCAGCAGAACCAGCTACAGCAGACAATGTCAGTGTGTGCACTGGGCAGTGCCACAAGAATGCATAATGGCTAAGTGCTGAATATTGGGCAGACAGGCCCTGGGCAGGAGTGCACAGCAGTTTGTTTCCCAGCGAGAGTGCTCCAGCCCCACCCACTCAACACAGCAGCTTAGCACCAGACCTGGGGCAGACAGATCCTGGGAGAAGTCTGCCACAGAGGCAGCCCAGATCTCAATTCCTGCCCACCTCAATTCCTGCAGCAACAACACCCCGACACCCAGCTCCAGTCTACTCCACACCACAGCCTTGCACTAGATCTGGGAGGAACAAAACAGAGAAAAGGATGCACCTTGGGCTGCTTCTGAGCAGAACCCTGGACACCTACACACGTGGCACATAGGTTTGCTATGAGCGCATGGGCCTCACTTGCTTCAAGCATTCACCTTCTTTGGGGTAGGGCATGCACTGAAGGGCAATGGAGCCTGAGAAACCTGACCTCAGGACTTCTACTCCAACATTTGGGAAGCAGACCCTGCCCCTGACAGGGTGGTGACAGCCATGGAACAAAGAAGAGACCCCACCTCCCATCTAGCACAGGCTCTGGACACCACAAGACCAACTATCAAGGGAATAACAGCCAGCACACTCTGAAGAAAAACGTGGCTGGCATCCATACCAAAACCAGCCCTCGCACCAAAAATGTTGGACACACACAGTCTACAAAGGGACACTCCCACGTAAAAACACCCCTTCAAGAACACAGTAGATAAATGTTTCTCCTAAATTCACAGAAGCAGAGAAAGTTAAGTAAAATGAAAGAGCAGAGGGATTACTCCTAAAAAAAGAACAAGAGAAATCCCCTGAAAGAACAAATAATGAAACAGACCTCACCAGTCTACTGGACCCCAAATCCCCAAAAAAAGGGTAATAAAAATGCTAAAGGAATTAAGAAAGATTATCAATAAAAATGAAGATCACTGTAACAAGGAGCTAGAAACTATGAAGGTGAACCAATCAAAATTAGACAATTCAATTACCAGGATAAAAACCAATCTAGAGGCAATGAATAGCAGACTAAATGATACAGAAGAGCGAATAAGTGATCTGGAAGATAGAATAATGGAAATCACCCAATCAGAAAAGCAGACAGAAAGACAAATTAAAAAAAAAAAAGAAAGAAACATGCACGATCTATGGGATAATATAAAATGTGCCAAGCTATGCATAATAGGGGTTCCAGAGGAGAGGAGAGAGAAAAGGGGATCAAAAATGTATTTGAAGAAATCATGGCTGAAAAATTCTCAAACCGAAAGATGGAAACAGATATCCAGGTACAGGAAGCCCAGAGAGTCCCAAACAAGATGAACCCAATCAGACTCATGCCAAAATATATCACAACTAAAATCAGAAAAGTTAAAGAGAGGATTCTAAACGCAGCAAGACAGAAATAGTCAGTTAGAGGGAACCCCCATAGGCTATCAGCTGATTTCTCTATAGAAACTTTTCAGACCAGAAGGGAGTGACATGACACATTCAAAGTCCTGAAAGGAAAATACCTGCAACCTAGGATACTCTACAGCAAGATTATCATTTAGAATAGGAGGAGAGATAAAGAATTTCTCAGACAAGCAGGGGTTCCCTAGTGGCACAGTGGTTAAGAATCCATCTGCCAATGCAGGGAACACGGGTTCAAGTCCTAGTCCGGGAAGATCCCACATGCCACGGAGCAACTAAGGCTATGTGCCACAACTATTGAGCCTGCGCTCTACAGCATGAGAGCCACAACTACCGAGCCCACGTGCTGCAACTACTGAAGCCCGTGCGCCTAGAGCCTGTGCTCCGCAGCAAGAGAAGCCACTGCAATGAGAAGCCTGCACACCACACGAAGAGTAGCCCCCACTCACCGCAACTAGAGAAAGCCCACGCACAGCAATGAAGACCCAACACAGCCAAAAATAAAATAAATAAATTTTTAAAAAAAAGAATTTCTCAGACAAGCAAAAATTATAGAATTCAGCAATACTAAACCTACCCTAAAAGAAATATTGAAGGCTCTTCTCTAAATAAACAAGAAACAAGAATCTATAGGAAAGGGAAAATCACAATAAGAAAGGTAAATATATAACAAGATTGAAGACCACTTAAGCCAGTACATAGATTAAAAACAATCAAAAAAATTTTTAAAGCAACATAACTACAATTAATAGCAAAAGGGTAAAACATAAATATGTAAAATAGGACATCAAAATCACAAAATGTGGGAGAGGTGTAAACTTGTATGACTATCAGTTTAACACAAGTAGAGATAGTTATGGGCCAAGAAACTTGAACTCCACAGTCACCACAAATCAAAAACATATAACAGATTCATAAAAAACAAAGATAGGAACTCAAGCATAAAACAAAAGAAAACCATGAAACCACAAAGGAAAAAAAACAAAAAGAAGAAATGAACAAAGAACTGGAAAAACAACTGGAAAACAAGGTTTAAAATGGCAATAAGTATATACCTATAAGTAATTACTTTTAATGTCAATAGACTAAATGCTCCAGTCAAAAGACACAGGGTGGCAGACTGGATAAAAAGGAAAGAGCTACCATATGATCCAGCAATCCCACTCTTGGTTATATATCCAGGAAAAATGAAAACTCTAATTTGAAAAGATACATGCACCCCAATGTTCATGGCAGCACTATTTACAATAGCCAAGACATGGAAATAACCCAAGTGCCCATCAAGAGACGAGTGGCTTAAGAAGATGTGGTATATATACACAATGGAATGTTAGTAGCCATAAAATGAATGAAATATTGCCATTTGCAGCAACATGGATGGACCTAGAGAATATTATACTTAGTGAAGTAAGTCAAAGACAAATATTATGATATCACTTATATATGGACTCTAAAAAATAATATAAATGAATCTATATACAAAATAGAAACAGACTCACAGACATAGAAAACAAACTTATGGTTACCAAAGGGGAGGGGGAGGGACAAATTAGGAGTATGAGATTAACTGATACAAAGTACTATACAAAAAACAGACAGGCAATGAAGACTTACTCTATGGCACAGGATATTATATTCAATATCTTGTATTTATATTTCAACACCTATAATTGAAAATAATCTGAATATATATATTTATAACTGAATCTCTTTGGCTGTACACCTGAAACTAACACAATACTGTAAATCAACTATACTTCGATTTTAAAAATTGATCACTTTAATTGACCAAATTAACAGAAAAAAAGGAGAAACATTATTTGATCAAGATCACATATATGGGCTTCCCTGGTGGCGCAGTGGTTAGGAATCTGCCTGACAATGCAGGGGACACGGGTTTGAGCCCTGGTCCAGGAAGATCCCACATGCCGCGGGGCAACCAACCCCATGGGCCACAGCTGCTGTGCCTGCGCTCTAGAGCTCGCGAGCCACAACTACTGAAGCCCGCGCGCCTACAGCCCGTGCTCCGTAATGAGAAGCCACCGCAATGAGAAGCCAGTGCACCACAACAAAGAGCAAAAGCAGCCAAAATAAATAGATATAATAAATTTATTTTTTTTTAAATCACATATACAAGAAAATTGTATGACAAAGGTCAATACCGATTCATGATAGACCCCCTTAGCAGGCTAGGAATAAAAGGAAATTTCCTTCATCTGTAAGAGTATTTACAAAAAAACTTTCATGGAATATCATACTTACTGGTGAATCATTGAAAGTATACCCTTAAGACTGAGAAGGAAACAAAGATGACTGCCACCACATCTATTCAGCATTATACTGAACATTTAGCAATTGAAATAAGGCAAGAAAAAAGGGAGGGCATGAGAATTCAAAATGATGAAAAGTGTCTATTTGCAGATGATATATTTGTAAACATAATTCAGTTCAATTTGAAATAAAAACCTAAGCAGCTTTAATTGTGGAAATGGACTAATTCTAAAATTTCTAAGGAAATATAAATCACTACAAATAGCTACAGCAATGTTAAAGAAAAACAAAGATGGAGGATTTGTTTTCATTATCAGATACCAAGATTTATAATAAAAAAGACATGGTAATTAAGATAGAATGCTATTGACATAAGGAAAAATAAAACAATGGAAGAGGATGTAAAGTCAGAAATACATATATTAACATGAATATGTCTTGAAAACAATATGGGGTGAAAAAAGTGAGTTGAAGAACTGTCAGTCCATTATGTTCCTTATTATTTAAAAATCTAAAACAGAGAGCAACATTATATAATATTCATATATACAAATCAGTGTGGTAAAAACATAAAACCATGGACTCTTGATATACATAAAATTCATGAAAGTGACTGACTCTGGGGACAGAGTATCTGTAATATTCTAATTATTTTACTGAAAAAAATCTCAAAGCAAAAATGACAAAATATTCAATATGCTAATTCCAGGTATTGGGTATATGGCTGTTTATTCTATTTCTCCCTCTCTCTTCCTAGATTTTAAAATAATAATTTTTTAAAAAGATGAGAGAAGACAGAGAGAGATGGAAGCAAAAGCAGCTCTGTATTAGTTCAATTTTCTGTGTTCTCACTGACTTCAAGTTTATTCTCATCAATTCCTTCTTCTATTGTCTCACATTGTTTCTAATTTCTGGAACTATATTTTGTTCATTTTGTTTATATTTATTAACATATCATTATTATTCAGCCTGCAGGTTTTCTTCTGTACATTATTTTCTAGATGTTCTGTAACATAAATTTTTATGTCTTTCTTGATCTAAGTTGCTTATGGTAGTTTTAAAATTTCCATGTGGAAATGTTTTCTTTTTGAATTTTTATTATTAACTTCCTATGTAACTGCATTCTGGAACATGTACAGTTTGTACTTTTGAAATTTATTGAGTTTTATTTAGGCCTAATATACGGTCAGTTTTTTAGTTTTTCCATATCTAAAAAAAGGATATTAATTGATTCCAGGCTATAAGCTATGATAATCAATTAGCTCTATCAAATTATTATTGGTAGTTATGTTCATTTTGTTGTCTGCTTTATGTGTCTATCATGAGCTAAGACGGATCAATAAAAGTTTCCTATTGATATGTTTCTTCTTATTTTCACAGTATTCCTTATAGTAAATTTTCTGCAGTTTATTTGGTACAGAAGTAGTCCTAACCATTTATCTTTATTACCTAATGCACTTATCAGCATTTTAAAGCACCGTTCTTTTTGTTTTTTTAAAGCTTACAGTCTTGGATGAATGGATAAAGAAGATGTGGTACATATATACAATGGAATACTACTCAGCCATAAAAAAGAATGAAATAATGCCATTTGCAGCAACATGGATGCAACTAGAGATTATCATACTAAGTGAAGTCAGAAAGAGAAAGACAAATACCATATGATTTCACTTATATGTGGAATCTAAAATATGGCACAAATGAACTTATCTACAAAACAGAAACAGACTCACAGACACAGAGAACAGACTTGTGGTTGCCAAGGGGGAGGTGGGGAGGGAGAGGGATGGGCTGGGAGTTTGGGGTTAGTAGATGCAAACTAGTACGCTTAGAATGGATAAACAACAAGGTCTACTATATAGCACAGGGAACTATATCCAATCTCCTGGGATAAACCATAATGAAAAAGAATATTAAAAAAAGAATGTATATATGTGTATAACTGAATCACTTTGCTATACAGCAGAGATCAGCACAACATTGTAAATCAACTAAACTTCGATAAAAAAATAAAGCTTACTGTCTTGAATTTTATAGTACCTAATATTAACAAATAGCCATTTTTCTTTCTTTTAAACTGCATTGATATGGCTTTACTTAAACAATGTTTAAATTTTCTCTGGGTCAAAAGCTTCCCATCTATAAAATGAAAATGTTAGAATAAATATTCTCTTAAATTCTCTTTGAAGAGTTAATCATTCTCAATAGAAAAGGGGACAGCTAGGAATATGATGAGATTCTTTCATGAATCCTGGATTTTTTGACAGAGTGTAAAAATATAGTCTTTTCTAACAGGAAATTTTGCTTTTCTAATTATCATAAGTTTATTTACTACCTAGAATCCAGTTAGTAGTTTGACATTGGTAGTTCACTATTTCAGGTAACATTACCTATTCCATATTAGGTTTGTGAGGAGATATAATTTTCAGCAATTTTTGCTATTAACTTTCTTATCTTGATTAATGGCAACACTAACACCTTTTTTGAAAAATGGAACTGTAGCATAAGTTTTGATTCCTACCTCTTCTTCAACACCTAGGTACAATGTGTCAACAAGTTCATTTGACTCAGTCTCACCAATACCTCCTAAATCTCAACTCTTCTATTCCCCCTATATGCTAAAGTAGTGGAACAGGAGAATTAAACAATTGAAACTTTTTTTTCTGATAGCTCAGAGACTATTTGAGGGTCTCATAGTAGTTGAGGTTTTCATTATGAATACTAACTGCCACTGAAGAGAATGAGAAAATAATTCTTATTTGAGCCCTGGAGTTATGGTTTTTTATTCAATAAGTTACCAACTTACTAGATGTGCCCAGCACTGGTTTAGAGCCTAAGGATATAGCTGTAAGACAGACATAAGTTCTGGTCCTCCTGGAATGTGCATACTAGTTGAGGGAAACAAATTAAAACATAAACATGTAAATATGTAAGATAGAATAAGATAGTGTAATGGTTGATCTTATGTGTCAACCTGACTGGGTTGCAGGTTGCCCAGACATTTGGCTGAACATTACTCTGGGTGTGTCTGTGAGGGTATTTCTACATGAGATTAACATTTGAGTCAGTAAAGTGAGTAAAGCAAATCGTCCTCCCTAATATGGGTAGGCCTCAGCCAATCAATCAAAGACCTGAATAGAACTGAGTAAGAGGGAGCTGTTTGAGTTGGGACTTTAGTCTTTTCTGGTAGCTTTACTAGCATGTTCAAAGTTACCCAGGGATAAAGTTTGTCTGTTCCAAGTGTGGAAAAAGATAGTATCACTGAAAGACAGTGAATGAGGGAGGGTATAGCAAAAGATAATGGTAAAGAAATAGGAAGAAGGCATATCATGAAGGGTTTTGTAAAGGACAATAAGAAATCTGGATTTTATTCCAAGTGTAAAGGGAAGCCATTAGCTGATTTTAAGCAGAGAAGTTAACACCTCAGGTTTTTAAATTATCACTTCGCTTGTTCTCTGGAGAATGGACTACAGATGGTTAAGAATGTATGCAGGGAGATTAACAGGCAGTTACTGAAGTACTTCCAGGTAAGAGATGATACGGCCTGGGTTACAAGAGCCATGGAAATGTTGACAAGTGATCAGATTTGAGATATGATGAAAAACTGGACTAATCTGATGATTATTTTAGAAAATCATTTTATTTGCATTTCATTAATCATGAGTGAGGCTGAGGTCATACAGGACTGTGGTTAAGTTTACAGGCTTCACAGTTACACCACCTGGGACTAAATCCTGATACTACTACATCCTTTACCTATGACCTTGAGCAAATTTCTTAATCTTTCTATGCTTGTTTCTTAACTCCTGAAAAAAAAATGAAGATTCTTTATGAAGTCTATGTGAGGTAACTGATGTAAAACTTTAATTAACAATAGAGATTAGTTTTTATTATTATTTACAATTTTTATCGGGCATTTGTTCTTACTTTTTCAATTTTGGATTTCTTTTTCATGTCCTATATGCAGTTTTCTATTGGATTTTAATTTGGTTTGTAAATAGTATTTAAATACCAGATTGGGTCTGCCATATGTATTATTAAGATTGTTGTCAAGTTTTGTCAATTTACTTTATGGTGATTGTATCAATAGGAGAATATAATTTTTATGTACTCAAATTCAGTTGACCTTCTTTTTTACTGCCTATGAGTTTGATATTATGCCAAAAAACCAGCTAGTGACTGTAGAAAATATACTCAAGATGGTTGTCTTGCAGTAGTCAGAACTCTCATACACTGTTAAGAGTACAATTTTGGACAATCACTTTGGAAAACTGTTTGGCAGTATCAATTAAAGGTAATCCTAAACATAACTTATGACTCAGAAATTCTACTTTGGTAGAAAGAAATATGTACATATGTGCAACAAAAACCTACAAGAAAATTCATAGGAACAATATTTTAATTGTTCCCAAATAAAAACTACCTAAATGCCTATCAGTAATCGAATGGATACATAAAATTATGGTTTATTCACATTAATTAAATAATATACAGTAGTAAGGTTAAGTAAACTACTTACATGCAATGATTCAACATGAATCTGGCAAACAAAATATTAAGCAAAAGAAGTCAGACACAAAGTATATAGGTTATATAAAGTTTAAAAATAGGCATAAATAATCTATAGTGATATAATCTGAACAGTGGTTACCCCTGGGGTGAGGGTAATAACTGGGAAAGGTGCAGGAGTCTAATGGGTGTTAGTGTAATATTCCATTTCTTGATCCAGTGCTTATGCTGGTTAAACACATGTATTCACTTTGAAAATTAACTGAGGAAAAAACTAGAGATACAGAGAAGCTGCTAGATAGGGGCACCTGGTCAAAGAAAGGTATATCTCAGTATTGCAAAGCTCTGCGCTAAGGGTGAAAAGGTAGTAAAGTGAGATTTGTTCAATAGCTAAGAGTGCAGGATAAATCTGAAAGAGAAAGATTCCAAAGGAAGTCTGAAGAAAAAGGATGAAGTTCTGAGGAAAAGGAAATGTCCTTGAAGAGGAGACAGACATTACTTATTCTAAGAGTAAAATGAAGAAGAAATAAGGAACCACGGATTCAATTCATTAAAACCACAAACATTCACAAAAACCACATATACCAGGCATTGTTCTAGGGGCTGGAGATACAGCAGTAAACCAAATAAAGCATACTCTTTGTTCACATTCTAGTGGACTAAAATTATAAGAATTTACCATAAATGATTACTTCAGACTGTGGCTGAATCTCAGCAAACACACATGGAAAAAGATAATTATACAGGGTCATTTGAAAGACACATCCCATCTATTTCTTCAGATAGTCTAGCTTTTTTTTAAAATAAGGTATGAAAGCATAGAATAATGTGGTAAAATGCATTAATCTTAAGTGTACAAACTGAGACATTTTTATACATTTATGTATTTGTGTACCTACCACTCAGGTCAAAATACAGAGCATTTTCAGCATACTAGAAGATTCCCTCATGTCCCTTCACAGTAAATACCCCTTCAGGGGTAACCACTATTTTCTATCACTGAGTTTAGTTTTCTAACTTCATATATATGGAATCACATAGAATGTACTCTTATTTCTGACTTCTCTTATGACACATGTTTGTGAGATTATCTATGTTGTTATAAGTAGCAGTAATCTGCTTTGGGGAGTGTGTGTGTGTGTGTGTGTGTGTGTGTGTGTGTGTGTGTGTGTGTGTGTGTGTGTGTGTTTATGTGTATAGTGTCCAACTGCATGAAATACTATAATTTATTCCATTTTCTGTTGATGTTGATTTGCGTTCTTTCCAATGCTGGGCTATTTTGACATATATTCTTTGCCTTATCCTCGATCAAAACAGACCATCAGTGGGGAGTTCCCTGGTAGTCTAGTGGTTAGGATTCGGCACTTTCACTGCCGTGGCACGGATTTAACCCCTGGTTGGGGAACTGAGATTCTGCAAGCTGTGTGGCATGGCCAAGACTTTAAAAATTATTTAAAAAAAAAAAAAAAGACCACTAGAAAAGCTGGGTTTACCAACTACGGGAAGTCTCACGACAATGTATTCATTGACCTAGGTGCCAATGAAAAACTTACTTCTGCTAATAAATGTTCACTTTTATCCTTATGGACAATGCAAATTATGTAATGAATTTCTGCCCTTGTTTACCTATTATAATGAAATTCAAAATTGAAGCCCAAGTTTAATCTCTCTGAATGAAAGCATTTCTGCATAATCATATTTTAACTCTTTCCTGGTCTTAACCTTCCAACTCTGTTTCCTCTGAAAATATGTTTTATCTGTACAGGATTTTCCAATTTAGTGTATGGATTACTGCAATTCCCTTAAACTGCACTGTAAAATAAGGCAGGGAACAAATATACTACTTAAAATTTACCTGCAACTCAGTCATTTCCTTTTCTTTCTGGGAGTGGACTGGGCCTGAGAAGGCAGAGCTGGAGAAGAGAATAAAAGCCATTAAACAAGGTTTGTTTTGCAGTTTAAGAAATCTGCACCCACAAGGTAGATTAAAGGTCACTCTATAGCAAAATGATACTTGGAGCCATCAGAAAGGCCAAGAATATACATTCCCCAGGTATAAAGATGACTACTACATCATGTGGAGCTTATGCATATGGTGAACAGGAATAGGAGTACATATGTAGGAGATGCCCCATGAATTTATCAATAGCTCTGTATCAGAGAATAAACAGTTCACGTGGAGCAGAAAGATATATAGCTTCATGAAAGCACATCACCAAGAAAATTATGAAACTGACAACATACCTAAGGTATTTTAATGTACTGAGACTTTTAAAAAGAAATATTTTAAGTATAAACTAAATGGGAATTTAACTAAAATGGTGATGATTTTATATTTTGAGAAAAGAGTCAGGAGAAGTTTATGTGTGTGAGTGATGTGTATCAGAGGTACTGGTGGTGGTAAGAACGTTTAATTCTTATTTTCCATAGTATAAAAAATCTAAATCTGAAAAGTGTCAAATAATAGCAGGATAAACATATGATTTGGAAAAACGGAGTAAACAAAAGAAGGCACAGTTAAGAGTTCAAAGTGATTCTTTCTGGGGACAGGAATTAGAGATGGGGAGAAAAAAGGAACAGGGTATTCTTATTACAAGTCTAGTAGCACTATTTGATTTTTTTAAAAAACAATTAACATATTATTTCGCCCAAATACAAACTGAATCATAAAACAATGTACTATGTACAATTAATAATATTATGTATTATGTAATATTCATAATATAATGTACATGCTTATACGCATGGGGTAAATAATGCATGATTATACGTATAATGTAGTATGTACTATCAACAGGTTAATGCAGGGGTCCCCAATCCCCCGGCGGTCCGCGGCCTGTCAGGAACCGGGCCGCACAGCAGGAGGTGAGTAGCGCGAGAGCATGGCACTCCCCATCGCTGGCATTACCACCTGAACCATCTCTCGCTGGCATTACGGCCTGAATCATGCCCCCCACCCCAGTGGAAAACCTGTCTTCCAGGAAACTGGTCCCTGGTGCCAAAAAGGTTGGGGACCTCTGGGTTAACATACACGCTTATAAGCATGGGGTAATTAATGCACGGTTATACATATAATGTATTATGTGTGGCAGCGGTCCCCAACCTTTCTGGCACCAGGGACCGGTTCTGTGGAAGAAAATTTTTCCACGGATGGTGGCGGGGGGGGGATGGTTCAGGCGGTAATGCGAGCAATGGGGAGTGGCAGATGAAGCTTTGCTTGCTTGCCCGCCGCTCACCTCCTGCTGTGTGGCCCGGTTCCTAACAGGCCACAGACCAGTACCGGTCCGCAGCCCGGAGGTTGGGGACCCCTGATGTATGATATAATACATATGCAATTCCAGGACACCTAAATCAATCAACTCTCATATCAACACAACGAGGTCTATATTATGGACAATGCTCAGAAATTTGTGGATCAAATCATAGTTTTATACCCATTTTAGTACCACTAAAATACTTTGAAAAATGATCCGCATCAATATTATAAATTCATTAAGAAGCTAAACAGCATTAACCTGTTAAGTTAAAGACTGGGAGTTAGGGGGACTTCCCTGTTGGCACAGTGGTTAAGAATCCGCCTGCCAATGAAGGGGACATGGGTTCGATCCCTGGTCCGGGAAGATCCCACATGCTGCGGAGCAACTAAGCCCCTGCGCCACAACTACGGAAGCCTGCACACCTAGAGCCCGTGCTCCTCAACAAGAGAAGCCACCGCAATGAGAAGCCCGTGCACCACAACAAAAAGTAGCCCCCGCTTGCCTCAACTAGAGAAAGCCTCGAGCAACAACAAAGACCCAATGCAGCCAATAAATAAATAAATAAAAAAAAAATACCTTAAGAAAAAAAAAAAAAAAAAGACTGGGAGTTAAAACTCCCCTTAATGATATGCTACAACTGGATATATCAACATGATTTATTGCTAGTCTATCAAAAATTCTACTCCTATTTATTATATTCCAACTAAAAATTTCAAAATATATTATTCAAACCCAGAGTTGATGTCTACCAAAATACAAAAACAACCTACCCCTTGAGAAACAAAATGAACGAAAATCTATTTGCCTCTTTCATTATCCCAACAATAATAGGACTTCCTATCATTATCTTAATTATCATATTCCCAAGCATTTTACTCCCAACACCTAATCAACTAATCAATAACCATATAATTTCTATTCAACAATGACTAGTTCAGCTAACACTGAAACAAATAATAGTTATTCACAATCACAAAGGACAAACCTGAGCACTAATACTAATATCACTCATCTTATTTATTGGATCAACAAATCTATTAGGACTATTACCACATTCATTTACACCTACTACACAACTCAATAAATCTAGGAATAGCAATTCCCCTACGGGCAGGAACTGTAATTACAGGCTTTTGACATAAAACAAAAGCATCCTTAGCTCATTTTCTACCACAAGGAGCACCAGTTCCTCTTATTCCTATACTAGTAATCATCGAAACTATTAGCTTATTCATTCTCAACCAATAGCTTTAGCTGTACAATTAACATCACAGCAGCACATCTATTATTCCTTTAATTGGAGGAGTGACTCTAGCATTGCTGAATATTAGCACCACCACAGCCCTCATTACATTAATTATCCTTGTATTACTTACTACCCTAGAAATCGCCATTGCCGTAATTCAAGCTTATGCATTTACCTTAAGAGTAAGTCTTTATCTACATGACAATACACAATGACCCACCAAACCTATGCATATCACATAGTAAATCCCAGTCCCTGACCCCTTATAGGAGCTCTCTCAGCCCTTCTAATAATAACATCAGGCCTAATTACATGATTTCACTTCACTTCAACATTATTATCACTAGGCCTTAACAACGTATTAATGATGATGAGACATCATCCGAGAAAGCATTTCCCAAGGCCATTATACATCAGTTGTTCAAAAAGGACTTCGATATGGAATAATCTTATTATTTCAGAAGTCCTCTTTTTTACTGGCTTTTTTTGAGCCTTCTATCACTCAAGCCTTACCCCTACACCTGAACTAGGTGGATGCTGACCACCAACAGGCAGCCGTCCCCTAAATCCATTAGAAGTAACACTTCTTAATACCTCTGTATTAAGGGTATCAATTACCTGAGCCCACCACAGCCTCATAGAAGGAAACTGCAAACACATACTCTAAGCTCTTATTACAATTGCCCTAGGCTTTCATTTTACAAGTCTACAGGCCTTAGAATACTACGAAACATCCTTTACAATTTCAGATGGGTCAACTTTCTTCATAGCTACAGGATTCCACAGACTACATGTAATTATGGCTCTACTTTCCTTATCATTTGCTTCTTACGTCAATTAAAATATCACTTCTCATCTAACCATCATTTTGGCTTCGAAGCTGCTGCCTGATATTGACATTTTGTAGATGTAGTATGACTATTCCTTTACATATCCATTTATTGATGAGGATCTTATTCTTTCAGTATTAAACAGTACAGTTGACTTCCAATCAATTAGTTTCAGTATAATCCAAAAAAGAATAATAAATCTAATACTGACATTAATTACAAACATAGCACTAGCCTCACTAATTGTATTAATTGCATTCTGACTTCCCCAATTAAATATTTACACAGAAAAAAATAAGTTCTTATGAATGTGGGTATGACCCTATAGGATCAACACATGTACCATTTTCCATAAAATTTTTCCTAGTAGCCATTACATTCCTCCTTTTCGACTTAGAAATTGCTCTCCTTTTACCCTTACCCTGAGCATCTCAGACAAATAATCTAAAAACAACATTCATTATAGTTTTATTCCTAATTTTATTACAAGCAACAGCTTAGCCTAACCAAAAAGGACTGGAATGAACTGAATATGGTAGTTAGTTTAAACTAAAATAAATTATTTTGACTTGTTAGATTATGATTAAGTTCATTACCAAGTGCCTTTAGTATATATAAATATTATTATAGCATTCACAGTATCTCTTATAGGATTATTAATATATCGATCTCACCTAATATCTTCACTATTATGCCTAGAAGGCATAATACTATCACTATTCATTATAGCAACCCTGATCATTCTAAATACACATTCTACCCTAGCCAGCATAATGCCAATTGTTCTGCTAGTATTCACAGCTTTCAAAGCCGCACTCGGACTGTCCTTACTAGTAATAGTATCAAACATATACGGCACTGATTATGTACAAAATCTTAATCTCCTCCAATGTTAAAAATTATTATTCCTACAATTATACTAACACCACTAACATGACTATCAAAGAACAGCATAATCTGAATTAATACCACAGTCCACAGCTTATTAATCAGTCTTATGAGCCTTTTCTTTTTAATCAATTTAATGACAATAGCCTCAACTTTTCACTAATTTTTTTTCCGACTCCTTATCAACACCATTATTAATTTTAACATGATTCTTCCCATTAATACTAATAGCCAGCCAAGTTCACCTATTCAAACAATCATTAACTCAAAAAATTATACATTACCATGCTAATTATATTACAAATATTCCTAATTATAACACTCACTGCCATAGAATTAATCTTATTTTATATTTTATTTGAAGCAACACTAGTCTCGACACTTATTATCATTACCCTATGGGGTAATCAAACTGAACGACTTAATGCAGGAGTTTATTTCTTATTTTATACACTAGTAGGATCTCTTCCACTCTTAGTAGCACTAGTACATATTCAAAATATCACAGGCTCACTAAATTTTCTAATACTTCAATATTGAACACAAGCAATATCCATCTCCTTATCCAACATTTTCATATGACTAGCCTGTATAATAGGCTTTATAGTAAAATACCCCTTATAGCCTTCACCTTTGATTACCTAAAGCATATGTAGAAGCCCCCATTGCAGGATCCATAGTCCTTGCAGCCGTACTACTAAAACTCGGAGGCTATGGTATATTATGAATTACAACAATACTAAACCCATTAACAGATTTCATAGCATACCCTTTTCTCATACTCTCCTTATGAGGAATAATCATAACGAGTTCAATTTGTTTACGCCAAACAGACTTAAAGTCACTTATCACATATTATTCTGTCGGTCACATAGCACTTGTTTTCGTAGCCATTCTTATCCAAACACCTTGAAGTTATATAGGAGCCACCGCTCTAATAATTGCCCACGGCCTCACATCATTCATATCATTCTGCCTCACAAATTCAAATTACTAACAAATTCACAGCCGAATGATAATTTTAGCCAGAGGTCTACAAATATTCCTCCCATTAATAGCAACATGATGACTACTAGCAAGCCTAACAAACCTAGCTCTACCCCCAACTATTAAGCTAACTGGAGAACTATTTGTAGTAGTATCATCCTTCTCATGATCAAATGTCACCATTATCCTAACAGGAATTACTATAGTAATTACTGCCTTATACTCTCTATATAAGTTAATCATAGCACAACAAGGCAAATATACAAACCCTATCAATAATATTAAGCCATCATCCATACGAGAAAATGCTCTCATAACTCTTCACATTTTACTTCTCTTATTCCTATCGTTAAGTCCCAAAATCATTTTATGGCCCTTGTACTGTAAATATAGTTTTAAAAACACTAGACTGTGAATCTAGTAACGGAAGACTAAACCTTCTTGTTTACCAAAAAAGTATGCAAGAACTGTTAATTCATGCCTCCATATCTAACAGTATGACTTTTTCAAGCTTTTAAAGGATAGTATTGATCCATTGGTCTTAGGAACCAAAAAATTGGTGCAACTCAAAACAGAAGTAATAAACTTATTTACCTCTTTCACACCAGTTACACTATTTATACTAACAATACCAATCATAATAACAAACACCAACATCTACAAAAGTAACATATATCGATCCTATGTAAAAACCACTATCTCATATGCTTTTATCACCAGCTTAATTCCAACAATAATATTCATTCACACAGGACAAGAAAGAATTATCTCAAGCTGACACTGAATTACTATCCAAACCCTTATATTATCACTTAGCTTCAAACAGACTCTTTCTCAATAATATCTGTGCCAGTGGCATTATCTGTCACATGATCTATTATAGAATTTTCAATCTGATATATGCACTCAGATCCTAACATCAATCGATTGTTTAAAAACTCCTTTTTCTTATCACAATACTAATTCTTGTCACTGCTAACAATCTTTTCCAGCTTTTCATTGGATCAGAAGGAGTTGGAATTATATCTTTTCTACTTATCGGGTGACAACATGGATGAGCAGATGCAAATACAGCTGCTCTCCAACCAGTTTTATATAATCACATTGGAGATATTGGATTTATTATTATCAGTAGCATGATTCCTATTTAAACGCATGAGACCTACAATAAATATTTATACTTAACCTAAATCACCCAAACCTGCCTCTAACAGGACTTGTATTGGCCACAACTGAAAAATCCGCCCAATTTGGCATCACAAATGACTTCCCCCAGCAATAGAAGGCCCTACCTCCATCTCAGCCCTACTCCACTCAAGAATAGTTGTAGCAGGTACTTTTCTACTTATCCGCTTTTACCCTTTAACAGAGAATAATAAATTTATCCAAACAACAATATTATGTATCGGAGCAATTACCACATTATTTACAGCAGTATGCGCTCTTACCCAAAATGACATTTAAAAATTCTTGCCATCTCTACTTCAAGCCAATTAGGCCTTATAATAGTAACAATCGGTATTAACCAGCCTTACCTAGCATTTCTCCATATTTGCACACATGCCTTGTTCAAGGCCATACTATTTACATGCGCTAGATCCATTATTCATAGCCTAAATGATGAGCAAGACATTCAGAAGACAGGTTTATTTAAAGCAGTACCTTTTACCACAACAGCCCTCATTATCGAAGTCTCACACTGACAGGAATACACTTCCTCACAGGATTCTACTCTAAAGACCTAATCATCAAAATCGCTAACATGTCATATACCAACACCTGAGCCCTACTAATAACTCTCGTCGCCACATCCCTTACAATTGTCTATATCACTCACATTATTTTCTTTGCACTATTAGGACAAACTTTTCCACTTTAATTCTAATTAATGAAAACAACCCACTCCTAATCAATTCTATTAAATGTTTACTAACTGGAAGTATTTTCGCTGGATTTCTTATCTCTAACAATATTCCCCCAACAACAATTCCACAAATAACTATACCTTATTATTTGAAACTAACTGCCCTTGCTGTAACCATCTGGCACTGAAATCAACCTCACCACACAAAACTTAAAATTTAAGTACCCTTCAAATTTCTTCAAATTTTCCAACCTCCTAGGGTATTTCTCCATTATTATACACAACTTCCCACCATACTTAAATTTATCAGCAAGCCAAAAATCACATCAGCCTTCCTAGATTTAATCTGACTAGAAAGTATCTACCAAAAACTACTTCCCTTATTCAAATAAAAATTTCTATGCTAGTATCAGACCAAAAAGGCCTAATCAAACTATATTTTCTTTCATTCCTCATTACCCTCACCCTAAGCATAATTCTGTTTAATTACCACGAGTAACCTCTATAATAACCGCAACACCAATAAGCAATGATCAACGGGTAACAATTACTAGTCAAGTACCAGAGCTATACAATGTCGCAATTCCTATAGCCGCTTCACTAAAAGAACCCAGAATCTCCCATATCATAAATTACCCAATCCCCTAGTCCATTAAACTTAAATACAATCTCCACTTCTTCATCCTTTAAAACAGGGGTCCCCAACCCCCGGGCCACAGACTGGTACCGGTCCACGGCCTGTTAGGGACCGGGCAGCACGGCAGGAGGTGAGTGGTAGGCAAGCGAGGGAAACTTCATCTGCTCCTCCCCATCGCTCGCATTACCACCTGAACTATGCCCCCCATTGCTCGCATTACCACCTGAACCATCCCCCACCCCGCTACCCGCCGACCGTAGAAAAATTGTCTTCTACGAAACTGGTACCTGGTGCCAAAAAGGTTGGGGACCACTGCTTTAAAACATAGAATACTATTGAAAATTCTATCAACCCTGAAAGAAATATACCTAGAATGGTCTTATTAGAAACTCAAACTTCAGGATACTGCTCAGTAGCCACAGCTGTCATATAACCAAATACTACCAACATTCCCCCTAAATAAATCAAAAATGCTATTAGACCCAAAAACGAACCACCAAAATTCAACACAATCCCACAACCAAAACCACCACCTACAATCAACCCAAGTCCACCATAAATAGTTTTTTTTAAAAATTAATTTATTTTATTTATTTTTGGCTGTTTCGGGTCTTTGTTGCTGTGCGCGGGCTTTCTCTAGTTGTGGCGAGCAGGGGCTACTCTCCGTTGTGGTGTGCAGGCTTCCCATTGTGGTGCCTTCTCTCATTGCGGAGCACGGGCTCTAGGCACGCAGGCTTCAGTAGTTGTGGCTCACAGGCTCTAGAGTGCAGGCTCAGTAGTTGTGGTGCACAGGCTTAGTTGATCCACGGCATGTGGGATCTTCCCAGACCAGGGCTCAAACCCACATCCCCTGAATTGGCAGGAGGATTCTTAACCACTGTGCCACCAGGGAAGCCCTAAGTGAAGGTTTTGAAGAAAAACCCACAAGACTAATTACAAAAATAGTACTTAAAATAAATACAATGTATGTTATCATTATTCTTACATGGAATCTAACCATGGCCAATGACATGAAAAATCATTGTATTTCAACCCTAAGAACATTTAATGACCAACATCTGAAAATCATCCATTAACAAAAATTAACAATGCATTTGTCGATCTCCCAGCTCCATCAAACATTTCATCATGACGAAATTTTGGTTCCCTACTGGGCATTTGTTTTTGGTTTTTTCTGGGGTTTTTTTGGCCCCGCCACAAAAAGATCCCCGCCCTGGCTTGCAGGGATCTTAGTTCCCTAACCAGGGATTGAACCTGGGCCCTCAGCAATGAGAGCACAGAGTCCTAACCACTGGACCACCAGGGAATTCCCTAGTTCTACAAATCTTGACAGGCTTATTCTAGCAATACATTATACATCAGATACAATAACCACTTTTTAATCAGTAACACATATCCGAGACGTAAACTATGGATGAATTATCTGATATCTACATGCAAATGGAGGCTCCATCTTTTTTATTTGCCTATTTATTCATGTAGGACAAGGATTATACTATGGATCCTACACCTTTTTAAAATATTTACTTATTTTATTTTCTTCTTTTTAAATTTTTTTGGCTGCATTGGGTCTTAGTTGCGGCACGTGGGATCTTCGTTGAGGCATGCAGGATCTTTTGTTACGGCACGTGGGCTCTTCGTTGTAGTGCTTAGGCTTCTCTCTAGTGGTGGTGTGTGGGTTTTCTCTCTCTGGTTGGGGCGTGTGGGCTCCAGGGCGCATGGGCTCTGTAGTTGTGGCCCTCGGGTGAGCACGTGGGCTCTGTAGTTTGTGGCACGTGGGCTCTCTCATTGAGGCACGTGAGCTCAGTAGTTGTGGCAAATGGGCTTAGTTGCCCCATGGCATGTGGGATCTTAGTTCCCCGACAAGGGATCGAACCCATGTCCCCTGCATTGGAAGGTGGATTCTTTACCACTGGACCACCAGGGGAGTCCCAGACCCTACACCTTTTCAGAAACATGCAACACTGGAATCATCTTATTATTTACAGTCATAGCTACAGCATTCATGGGCTATGTCTTACCTTGAGGACAAATATTCTGAGGAGCAACAGTTAATACTGTTCTCCTCTCAGCAATCCTATGTATCCGCACAAGCCTCGCCGAATGAATCTGAGGTGGCTTTTCAGTAGATAAAGCAACTCTTACATGATTCTTCGCCTTCCATTTTATTCTCCCATTTATAATTGCAGCACTAGCAGCTGTCTACTTACTATTCCTCCATAAGACAGGCTCCAATAATCCCACAGGAATCTCATCTGATATAGTCAAAATTACATTTCACCCCTACTGTACAATCAAAGACATCCTATGTGCCTTGTTACTAATTTTAATACTAATAATATTAGTGCTATTTTCACCCAAACTACTAGGAGACCCAGACAACTACACCCCAGCAAACCCTCTCAACACACCACCTCATATCAAGCCAGGGTGATATTTTCTATTTGCACATGTTAATTCTATGATAAATTCCTAATAAACTAGAAGGAGTATTAGCCCTAATCTTTTCAATCTTAATTCTAGCATTTATCCCAATTCTTCACACATCCAAACAACGAAGCATAACATTTCCACCTCTCAGCCAGTGCCTATTTTGAGTACTAGTAGCAGACCTATTAACACTAACATGAAGTGGAGGACAACCCGCAGAACACCCCTTCATTATGGTATTTGTCTTTCTGTTTCTGACTTAGTTCACTTCACATGCTAATCTCTAAGTCCACCCATGTTGCTGAATTTCCATTTATTTTTAATTTATTTTCTTTCATCGTGTTTTTTTTTCATTTTCAGCATACAGTGCCTGTACATACTTTGTGAGATTTATTAAGTATTGTATTTTGGGGGTGCTAATAAAATGGCATTTAAAATTTTACTTCAGCAGCAACATGGATACAACTAGAGATTATCATATTAAGTGAAGTCAGAAAGAGAAAGACAAATACCATATGATATCACTTATATGTGGAATCTAAAATATGATACAAGTGAACCTATCTATGAAACAGAAACAGCCTCACAGACATAGATAACAGACTTGTGGTAGCCAAGCAGGAGGGGAAGGGGGAGAGATGGAGTGGGAGGTTGGGGTTAGCAGATGTAATCTATTATATACAGAATGGATAAACAACAACGTCCTACTATATATATAACACAGGGAACTATATTCAATATCCTATGATAAACCATAGTGGAAAAGAATATTTAAAAATGTACATATATGTATAAATGAATCACTTTACTGTACAGCAAAAATTAACACAACATTGTAAGTCAACTATACTTCCATAAAAAATAAGAAATAAAAAAATTCTATTTCAAATTCCAATTGTTCATTGCTGGTATATAAAAATAACAGACTTTGTATACTCATTACGTATCCTACAACCATGCTAAAGTCACTTGGTAGTTCTAGGAGTTTTTTTAAATATAAATTTATTTATTTTTTATTTATTTTTGGCTGCGTTGGGTCTTTGTTGCTGTGCACGGGCTTTCTCTAGTTGTGGTGAGTGAGGGCTACTCTTCATTGCAGTGCGTGGGTTTCTCATTGCGGTGTCTTCTCTTGTTGTGGAGCATGGGCTCTAGGTGCGCAGGCTTCAGTAGTTGTGGCACACGAGCTCAGTAGTTGTGGCTTGCAGGCTCTAGAGTGCAGGCTCAGTCAGTAGTTGTGGCGCATGGGCTTAGTTGCTCCGTGGCATGTGGGATCTTCCCGGACCAGGCCTCGAACCCGTGTCCCCTGCATTGGCAGGCGGATTCTTAACCACTGTGCCACCAGGGAAGCCCTATTCCAGGAGTTTTTTATAGTTCTTTGGTGTCTTCTATTTAGAGAATCATGTTGTCTACAAATAGAAAGTTGTATTTCTGTTTTCCAATTTGTATGCCTTTATGTCTTTATCTTGCTTTGTTCACTGGCTAGGATTTCCAGTAGGATGGTGAATAATGGTGGTGACAGAGGATATCCTGGCCTTGTTCCCAATCTTAGGGGTAAAGCATTCAGTATCTCATCATTAACTATAATGTTAGCTCTAGTTGGTTTCTTTCAGAATGTAAAGAATGTTCCCTTCTATTCCTAGTTTGCTGAGATTTTTTTCATGAGTAAATGCTGAATTTTCTCAAGTACTTTTTCTGCATCTATTGAGATAATCATATGATTCTTCTTCAGTCTCATATTATGGTGCACTACAATAACTGATTTTCAAATAATGAACTTGAAGTTCATCTTGCCTTCCCAAGATAAATCCATTTGGTCACGATATATTATCTTTTTATATACTGCTAAATTCAATTTTTCAATTCAATTTTGAGGATTTTTGTTTCTAAGTCTGTGAAAAATATTGGTCTGTAGTTTTCTTTTCTTGTAATGTCTGTCTGGTTTTGGTATCAGGGTAAACCCGTTTCATAAAATAAGTTGGAAAGTGTTCCTCCTCCTCTATTTTCTGGAAGAGTTTATATAGAATTGTTATAATTTCTTCCTTAGATGTTTGCTATTTCACCTGTGAAATTACTTGGGGATAGAGTTTCCTTTTTAGAAAGTGTTTTTTTTTTAAATTGAGGTATAATTGACATATAATATTATATTAGTTTCAGGTATACAGCACAATGATTTGATATTTGTATACATTGCAAAATGATTACCACAATAAGTCTAGCTAATACTCATCACCTTACATAGTTACAAATTTTTTTTCTTGTGATGAGAACTTTTAAGATCTACTCTCAGCAACTTTCAAATACACAATACAGATTATTTTTAACTATAGTTGTCATGCTGTACATTATATGCCCATGATTTATTTTATTACTGGAAGTTTGTACATTTTGACCCTCTTCACTCATTTCACCCCCCTTCCCTCTCCACCTCCCCCCTCCCCTCCCCTCTGGCAACAACCAATCTGTTCCCTATAGCTATAAGCTTGGATTTTTGTGTGTGGGGGGGTGGGTTTGTTTGTGTTTTTAGATACCACATAAGTGAGATCACATGGTATTTGTCTTTCTCTGACTTATTCCACTCAGCATAATGCCCTCAAGGTACATCCATGTTGTCACAAATAGTAAGATTTCCTCTTTTTTATGGCTGGATAATATTCCATTGTATTTACGTACCACAATTTCTTTATCCATTCATCCATCGATGGACACATAGGTTGCTTCCGTGTACCCGCTATTGTAAATAATGTTGCAATGACTGTGGGAATGCATAAATCTTTTCACCTTGGTGTTTTCGCTTCCTTTGGATAAATAACCCAGAAGTGGAATTGCTGGGTCATATGGTAGTTCTAATTTTTATTTTCTGAGAAACCTCCATACTGTTTTCCATAGTGGCTATACCAGTTTCCATTCCCACCAACAGTGCACAACACAACACATCCAAACCAACACTTATTTCTTACCATTATTTTAAAATTGGTTCCCCCACTCTTTTTTTAAAATTTATTTATTATTTTTGACTGCATCGGGTCTTAGTTGTGGCACACAGGCTCTTTCGTTGCGGTGCACGGGCTCTTCATTGTGGCACGGGCTTCTCTCTAGTTCTCTCTAGATCTCTCTAGATCTTTGACTTTGTTTAATGGCTAAACTATTATTGTTTCAAATTGCTTGACTGTTTTCCTTTGTTTCTGCATTTTCTCACTTCTCTGATTAAATTTGCTCTTTGGAACACACCCCCAAAAAGTCTGCATCTACCTTCAAATAATATGACACTGCTTCACTTGTAGTATAAAAACCACAACAACATATTCCAAATTCCTCCCATCCTTTGTGTTATATTCGTCATATATTTAACTTTTACCTATGCCATAAACATACAATATTTACTTTAGATGACCATGTATCTTTTAGAGCAATTACGTATAAGAAAGGAAATGAATTTTATTTGAATTTCATTGATTCCAGTTCCAATGCTCTTCATTTCTTTGTGCAAATCCAAGTTTGATTGATATCATATTCCTTCTGCATCTCCTGTAGAGAAGGTCTACTGGCAATCAGTTTTTTTAAAATACATATATTTATTTATTTATTTATTTATTTTTGGCTGTGTTGGGTCTCGTTGCTGTGTGCGGGCTTTCTCTAGTTGCAGTGAGCAGGGGCTACTCTTCATTGCGGTGTTCGGACTTCTCATTGCAGTGTCTTCCCTTGTTGCGGAGCACAGGCTCTAGGCACACGGGCTTCAGTAGTTGTGGCACATGGGCTCAGTAGTTGTGGTTCGCGGGCTCTAGAGTGCAGGCTCAGTAGTTGTGGCGCACAGGTTTAGTTGCTCCGCAGCATGTGGGATCTTCCCGGACCAGGGCTCGAACCCGTGTCCGCTGCATTGACAGGTGGATCTTAACCACTGCATCACCAGGGAAGCCTGCAATGAGTTTTTGATTGTCTGAAAAAGTATTTCATTTATTTATTTTTTTATTTTTGGCTGCATTGGGTCTTCATTGCTGCATGTGGGCTTTCTCTCGTTGCGGTGCGCAGGCTTCTCATTGCGGTGGCTTCTCTTGTTGAGGAGCAGAGCCTCTAGGCGTGCGGGCTTCAGCAGTTGTGGCTCGCAGGCTCTAGAGCACAGGCTCAGTAGTTGTGGCGCATGGGCTTAGTTACCCTGCACAGGCTTCGTTGCTCCGCAGCATGTGGGATCTTCCCGGACCAGGGATTGAACCCATGTCCCTTGCATTGGCAGGTGGATTCTTAACCACTGCGCCACCAGGGAAGTCCCTGAAAAAGTATTTATTTTTCATTTTTGAAGCATATTTTTGTGTGGTATAGAATCCTGTATTGATAGCTTTTTTCTTTTAGTACTTTAAAAATTTGTCTCCATTATCTTCTTACTTGCATGATATCTGATGAGAAGTCTGCTGTATGTGATTCTTATCCTTGTCCCTCAGTACGTAAAGTTTCTATTTTCTTGAAGTTGCCTTCAAGATTTTCTTCCTTATCTTTCTTTTTCAGCAGTTTAAATATGATAATGCCCAGGGACATTCTTGGTGGTCCAGTGGTTAAGACTCTGTGCTCCCAATGCAGGGGGCCCAGGTTCAATCCCTGGTCAGGGAACTAGATCCCACCTGCCACAACTAACAGCCCGCATGCCACAACTAAAAGATCCTGCATGCTGCAACTAAAGATCCTGCATGCTGCAATGAAGATCCCGCATGTGGCAATGAAGATCCCACATACCACAACTAAGACCTGGAGCAGCCAAATAAATAAATAAATAAGTATATTTTTAAAAAATATGATATGCCCAAAAGTGTTTTTCGTTTTTGTTTTATTTGTATTTATCCTGCTTGGTGGTCTCTGAGTTTACCAGTTTGGTGTCATTAACTTTGAAAAAGTTTCGGCCATTATTTCTTCAAATATTTTTTCTTCATTCTCTCTCTTAACTGGGATACCAATTAAGCATATATTAGACTTTTTATACTGTCCCATACCTCTTGGATGCTCTATTCTGGCTTTTTTCACCCACTCTTTTTCTCACTGTGTTTCAGTATAGGTAATTTCTATTACTCTAAATTGAAGTTCACAGATTCTTTCTCCAGCTGTGTCCAATCTACTGAGTCTATCATAAACATTATTCACCTCTGCTGTGATTCTGATTTCTAGCATTTCTATTCAACTTTTTCTTATAGTTTCCATCTCTCTGCTGAAATTACCCATGTGATCCATTACATATTAGTCATAGTTACTCTAAATTCCTATTGGGTTGTTCCAATATCTATGTCATATCTGAGTCTGGTTCTGATGATTGCTTTAGCTCTTTGAAGTGTGTTATTTCTTGCCTTTTCACATACCTTATAATTTTTTGGAAAGCTGGACATCTTGGGTAGTACAGCAAATATAAAGTTAAATATTTCTTATGCTTACAGATTAGCATGCCTTTCCTTCTGCTAGGTTTTTAACACGGGGGTTTGAGTCAGCAGATGGGTGGGGTTTAGGTTTTTCATTGCTGTGGTTACCTTCATTGTATCACAGGCTTCAAATTCTTCTAAAGATACCTGTGTTTAAGGTATGAGTTGGTTTACCAGGCATGTTTACTCAATATATGTTTCTCCCTTGGCGATGAGTATTCCATCTGTGCTGTTCCCCACAGAGAATCTCTCTTGCAGGTCTCCCAGCTATGTTCCATTATTATTTTTATTTGATGCTTGTTATCCTCATGGGTGGATTGGGCAGTAGGGGTTGGTAGAGGAAAGCAGTCTCTTATATTCTCACTAAGCCTAAGTCTCAGGCAGGCCCCATGTCCCTGGGTCTTGGTTATGTATGTGGCTTTCATGAACGCTCTTGCCTCTCCTCCAGCTGTGTGCTAGGTCTAGCACATATTCCTTCCCCACCCCCAGAGGTGGTGCTTTTTTTTCAGTTCACTTTCTTAAACTGCTATAAGTTTCCACCTGTGTCCTAAGGTAACAGTTTTTGTTGCTTTTTATTATACAAACTAAAGTTTTTTATTCTGCAGCAAAGATGGGTCTGTGCTGTTGTTCCCTTTCCCAAAGCAGCACCACAAGGAAAGATATCACAGGGTTCTCCTCCATCTTCACAATGAGCGTCTGATGGGATTCCTGGAGGAAAAGCCTAACAGAGATTGAAAACTCCCAAATTTGCAACTCCCTCAGTGGCTTTATACTCTTGCTGGCCCACATTCAACCTCTGACAAGTTGTTTAAAAAATTTAACTGTATCTTCTTACTGGCTTATATGGTGTCTGGCAGTATCCACCCCATGTGAGTGAAGGCTCAAGTCCTGTTTCTCCCAGAAGGCATCTGTTTTTCCTCAGATTTCAGGTTACTTGGTTGCCCTGTGACCTCAGTTCTCTGATGAGTTCAAAAAAAGTTGTTAATCTGCAGTTCATCCAGTTTTTTCCTTGTTTTAAGGGTGGAGGCAGAGCTCTTTCCAACTATGTCCCTGAGCAGAAACCCAAAGTCCCTCCATTACAATAAACTTTTAAGAACTGCTTCACTTGGAAGGCACACAGCAAAAGTCCCTCAGCTTATTTTGGCATGGGGCCCCAAAATACCTCCCACATGAAGTTAGGATTAAGATGGTATCTTAATGTTAAGTAAATTAGCTATGTTGGAGTTGCTGCGGGGAAGTGTTACAGGCAAAGCAGTAGCGATTGGCAAGGCGTCAGGGAAAAAAGAATAAATTTGGAGGAATTCAAAGTGGACTGACTGGAGAAATACTTTAAAAACAAATTCTCATATTAGATGTTCTATTCATACCAAATGTTATTTTTCTTGTCCCTTTGTAAAGAACTTACTTGAGGTATATCCATTTGTTCAGTTTCTGAACTACTATGCATACTTCCCTCCTGAAATGAGCTCAGTTACAGTTAAAAAACAGTAACAGCGTGGGCATCTGTATCATCATCATCGTCATTATCATCATCTCTGCCTGCTTGAATCCAAATTTTGCCAAAAACTCCAAAATCATTGAGAGCCCCACCCTGGCTGCATTTCCCAAAGCAATTCTCTAGATAGTTTGAGCTAACTTACATACTGGGGAAATGGCTCCATCGTGGATGAGTATTTTCTTTCCACCACCAAAAATCACATGGGAGGGGGGCACAAGTTATGGTTATGTGCTTTTTAAAAAAAAACACAGTGCACTCACTCCCTTAAAAGCCACTGCATATCATTTCCCCCTACATAGAAACCATTCCCTGATTGCTGATCAGCTGCATCTTTCACTTGACCAATGCCTTCTTGTCCTTAAGTCAAATTAAGAGCTACTTTATCCAGGGAATTCCCTGGCGGTCCAGTGGTTAGGACTTGGCACCCTCACTGCTGTGGGCCCAGGTTCGATCCCTGGTTGAGGAACTAAGATCCTGCAAGCCACGCGGCATGGCAAAAAACAAAAAACAAACAAACAAACAAAAAAACTACTTTATCCCTTGATCAGGATACCCCTCTATTGGATCTATCTTACTCCTACATCCCATGAGCTTGCCCAACATGTGGCATTTACCATTCTGCCATAGCATTTGCTGATTCGCCTCTCTCCCTAGGACTGTGAATCACTTATGGCAGGGACTACTTATATGGCTTCTTTATGGCCTAGCACAATAATTTACATTTCAAAGGGTACAGTAAAAGTTTGTGCAGTGCATTTAAAATAACTATGCCTAATATGTTCAGGGCTCTAATGAACAAATTAGGAAAATAGATAATGTAAGGAGAGAAATAGACACTATTTCTATAGACACTATAGAAATAGACACTATAAGAAAGAATCAAAAGGAATGCTAGCAATCAGAAATATATAACAGAGGTGACCTAAATGGGAAGGAAATCCAAAAAAGAGGGATTATATGTATACATATAGCTGATTCACTCTGCTGTACAGCAGAAACTAACACAACATTGTAAAGCAACTATACTCCAATAAAAATTAATTTAAAAAAATACACTGGGCTTCCCTGATGGCGCAGTGGTTGAGAATCTGCCTGCTAATGCAGGGGACACGGGTTCGAGCCCTGGTCTGGGAAGATCCCACATGCCGCGGAGCAACTAGGCCCGTGAGCCACAACTACTGAGCCTGCGCGTCTGGAGCCTGTGCTCCACAACAAGAGAGGCCGTGATAGTGAAGAGGCCCGCGCACCGCGATGAAGAGTGGCCCCCGCTCGCCGCAACTAGAGGAAGCCCTCGCACAGAAACGAAGACCCAACACAACCAAAAATAAATATAATAAATAAATAAATAAAAGATTACTATTAAAAAAAAAAAAAAAATACACTAACAGAAATGAAGGCATTCAGGAAGAGGTAGAATTGTCATTATATGTAGATGACATGATACTCTATATAGAAAACCCTAAAGACTCCACACAAAAAACTATTAGAACTTATAAATGAATTCAGCAAGGTAGCAGGATACAAGATTAATATACAGAAATGTGTTGCATTTCTTTACACTAACAAAGAAATATCAGAAAGAGAAAGTTAAAAAAAAATCCCATTTAAAATCACACCCAAAAAAAACCCACCTAGGAATAAACCTAACCAAGGAGGTAAAAGATTTATATGCTGAGAACTATAAAACATTGATAAAGGAAACTGAAGACGATTCAAGGAAATGGAAAGATATCCCATGTTCTTGGATTGGAAGAATTAACATGGTTTAAATGGCCATAGTACCCACAGCAATCTACAGAGTTAATGTGATCCCTATCAAATTACCCATGACATTTTTCACAGAACTAGAACAAATAATCCTAAAATTTACATGGAACCACAAAAGACCCAGAATTGCCAAAGCAATCCTGAGGAAAAAGAACAAAGCAGGAGGCATAACCCTCCCAGACTTCAGACAATATTACAAAGCTACAGTAATCAAAACAGCATGGTACTGGCACAAAAACAGACATATAAATCAATGGAACAGAATAAAGAGCCCAGAAATAAACCCACACACCTACAGTCAATTAATCTTTGACAAAGGAGGCAAGAATATACAATGAAGACAAGACAGTCTCTTCAGCAAGTGGTGCTGGGAAAGGCGGACAGCCACATGTAAATCAATGAAGCTAGAACACTCCCTCACACCATGTACAAAAATAAACTCAAAATGGCTTAAAGACTTAAATGTGACATGACACCATAAAGCTCCTAGAAGAGAACATAGGCAAAACATTCTCTGACATAAATCACAGCAATGTTTTCTTACGTCAGTCTCCCAAGGCAATAGAAATAAAAGCAAAAATAAACAAGTGGGACCTAATCAAACTTATAAGCTTTTGCATAGCAAAGGAAACTATCAACAAAATAAAAAGCCCACAGACTGGGAGAACATATTTGCAAACGAAGCAACTGACAAGGGGTTAATCTCCAAAATATACAAACATCTCATGCAGCTCTTTGTCAAAAAAACAAACAACCTAATCAAAAAATGGGCAGAAGATCTAAATAGACATTTCTCCAGAGAAGACATACAGATGGCCAAAAATCACATGAAAAGATGCTCAACATCACTAATTACTAGAGAAATGCAAATCAAAACTACAATGAGGTATCACCTCACATCAGTCAGAATGGCCATCATCAAAAAATCTACAAACAATAAATGCTGGAGAGGGTGTGGAGAAAAGAGAACCCTCTTGCACTGTTGGTGGGAATGTAAATTGATACAGCCACTATGGAGAACAGTATGGAGGTTCCTTAAAAAACTAAAAATAGAACTACCATACGACCCAGCAATCCCGCTACTGGGCATATACCCTGAAAAACCATAATTCAAAAAGAGACATATACCACAATGTTCACTGCAGCACTATTTACAATCGCCAGGACATGGAAGCAACCTAAGTGTCCATCGACAGATGAATGGATAGAGAAGATGTGGCACATATACACAATGGAAAATTACTCAGCCATAAAAAGAAAGGAAATTGAGTTATTTGTAGTGAGGTGGATGGGCCTAGAGTCTGTCATACAGAGTGAAGTAAGTCAGAAAGAGAAAAACAAATACTGTATGCTAACACATATATATATGGAATCTAAAAAAAAAATGGTTCTGGATAACCTAGGGGCAGTACAGGAATAAAGACGCAGACGTAGAGAATGGACTTGAGGATGTGGGGAGGGGGAAGGGTAAGCTGGGATGAAGTGAGAGAGTGGCATGGACATATATACACTACCAAATGTAAAATAGCTAGCTAGTGGGAAGCAGCCACATAGCACAGGGAGATCAGCTCGGTGCTTTGTGACCACCTAGAGGGGTGGGATAGGGAGGGTGGGAGGGAGACACAAGAGGGAGGAGATATGGGGATATATGTATATGTATAGCTGATTCACTTTGTTACAAAGCAGAAACTAACACATCATTGTAAAGCAATTATACTCCAATAAAGATGTCAAAAAAAAGAACTCAACCATGTTAAAAAAAAAAAAACTAAAAGTAGAGTTACCATATTATCCAGCAATCCCACTTTTGGGCATATATCCTGAAAAGACAAAAACTCTAATTCAAAAAGATATATGCACCCCACTGTTCACAGTGGCACACTATTTACAATACCCAAGACATGGAAGCAACCTAAATGTCCATCAGCAGATGAATGGATAAAGAAGATGTGGTGGACATATATATAATATATATATAATATATATATATATATACAATGGAATATTATTCAGTCATAAAAAAAGAATGAAATAATTTGCAAATTTGCCATTTGCAAAAACATGGATGGACCTGGAGATTATCATACTAAGTGAAGTCAGACAAAGACAAATATTATGTATCACTTACATGTGGAATCTAAAAAATAGTACAAATGAATCTATATACAAAACAGAAAACAGACTCACAGACATAGAAAACAAACTTATGGTTACTAAAGGGGAGAGGAAGCAAGGGAGGAATAAATTGAGAGTATGGGATTAACAGATGCATATAAAATAAAAAACAAGGATTTACTGCATAGCACAGGGGACTATATTCAATATCTTGTAATAAGCTATAATGTAAAGTATCAAAAAAAGAATATATATATGTATAACCAAATCACTCTGCTGATAACCAAATCACTCTGCTGTACACTTGAAACTAACATAATACGGTAAATCAACTATACTTCAACAACAATAAATAAATAAAAGTCCAGAATTTTCCAAAAAATATTTATACGGGAAAAAAGAAGAGGAACCAAGACTGTCTGAAGAAATATCTGATTTTAGGGCTGGAGTGGGAAAACTATAAGATGAACCTAGAACATCTTGTGCCAGAAATTAAGGAAGTGCTCAAAAACTGATAGGGCCATGTTAAAAAGATAAAGCAACAGGCTCAAAGAGGCTCCCACTGGCCAAATTAGGGGCAATTTGAGCATGAAAATAAATATTTACAGTAATAAATTATAACCTACTGAATAAAATAAGAATCCATGAGCTCAACAGGATATAAACCAGTAGGGAGAAAGAAAAGCTCTTCCTTTGCACTATAATGCCAACCAATAAATGTAAAAGGAATAATATAAACATAAAACCACTTACCAACTGGATAGTGGTTCAGACTGAAGCTGTCAATGGAGGCTAAGAATGGGTAAAGTTTCAATGAGGAACAGGATTTTAGCACCATACTGGAACATTTTCCAACAGTTAAAAAGAAAAATAGAACTTTACAGTGAAGACATCAACATGACTAGATGATCAAGGTTAACATCACCAGTGATGGGACAGAATGACATAATGAGAAAATCTAAGTTTGTCAGGAATACATGCCTGGGTCTAGGCATGAAGAAACATCCAATGGAATCAAGTTGAGCGCCAGCCTACAGAATATAAGGCCTGTATTCTTTTAAACTCTCAAGGACATGATACACAGAATGACTGAGGAACTGTTCCAGGTTGGAGGAGGCCAAAGAGACATGACAACCAAATGCAATGTATGAAGGAATCCTGTACCTGAAAACTAAAAAAGACATTTTGGGGGGACTTCCCTGGTGGTGCAGTGGTTAAGACCCCATGCTCCCAATGCAGGGGGCCCAGGTTCAATCCCTGGTCAGGGAACTAGATCCCACATGCATGCCGCAACTAAGAGTTCGCATGCCACAACTAAGGAGCCCACGTGCCGCAACTAAGGAGACGGCGAGCCACAACTAAGGAGCCTGCCAGCTGCAACTAAAGAGCCCACCAGCCACAACAAGACCCGGCACAACCAAATAAAAATAATAAATATATATATTTTTTAAAGTATGAAGAAAAAGACATTTTGGGGACAACTGGCAAAATTAAAATTTGAACAGGTTCTCTAAATGGCAATGTTGTATCAATGTTGATTTCCTGACTTATTGGGAGGTCCTTGTTTAGGGAAATACACACTGGAGTATTTAGGGGATGAAGGATCAGGTCTGAAGCTTGTGGTCAAATGGTTGAGAAAAAGACTCATTTTGTGTGTGTGTGTGTGTGTGTGTGTGTGTGTGTGAAAGAAAGACAGAGAGAGATATCACAAGTTGGTGAATCTGGGTGAAGGCAATAAGAGAGTTTTTCTGTACTGTACTTGCAAATTTTCTGTGAGTTTGAAATTAGTCTGAGATCTTTTTTTTTTTAAATTAAAATTGCTTAGTGCTGATGGAACTCTAAAAAGAAAAAAAAAAAGAATGCCTTCAGTAGACTCAACATGACTGAGGAAAAAATCAGTGAACTTGAAGACAGGTCAACAGAAACTTCCCAGTGCTCACTTCAGCAGCATATATACAAAAATTGGAATGATATAAAGATGAATAGCATGGCCTCTGCACAAGGATGACATGCAAATTTGTGAAGCATTTGATATTTTTTAAAATGATGGGGGGGCAGGGATAGAAATGTAGAGCTTTAGAATACATTCAAACTTTGATTATTATCAACTTAAATTAGACCATTATAAATGTAAGTGGGTTTATGTCAGTCTCATGGTAACCATTAACCAAAAATTTGCAGTAGATAACAAAAGATAGTGAGAAATGAATCTAAGCATACCAATAAAGAAAGCCATCAAACCACAAAGAAAGAGAGCAAAAGGAGAAGAAAGGAACAGAGGAACTACAAAACAGCCAAAAACCAATTAACAAAATGGCAATAAATACATACCTATCAATAATTACTTTAAATGTAAATGGATTAAATTCTCTGATCAAAAGACACAGAATGGATGAATGGATAAAAAAAACAAGACCCATCAATACGCTACCTATAAGAGATTCACGTCAGTTGTAAGAACACACAGACTGAAGGGTCCATCTTTTTCCATGATGATATTCCATGCAAATGGAAACCAAAAGAAAGTTGGGATAGCTATACTTATATCAGACAAAACAGACTTTAAAACCAAGACTGCCATAAGAGACAAAGAAGGGCATTACATAATGATAAAGGGGTCAATCCAACAAGAGGATAAACATTTGTAAATATATATGCACACAACATAAGAGCACCTAGATATATGAAGCAAATATTAACAGATCTAAAGGGAGAAATAGGCAGCAATACAATAAGACAATGGATAAATCGTTCTGACAGAAAATCAATAAGGAAACATTGGCCTTAAACAACACATTAGACCAGATAGACTTAACACATATATACAGAAATTCCATCCAAAAGCACCTGAATACACCTTCTTCTCAGGTGCACATGGGACATCCTCTAGGATATGACAGGCCACAAAACAAGTCTTAACAAATTTAAGAAGACTGAAATAATATCCAGCATCTTTCCCAACCACATGGTATGAAACGAAGTCAATTACCAGAAGAAAACTGGAAAATTCAGAAATATGTAGAGACTAAACAACATGCTACTGAATAACCAATGGGAACAAAGAAATCAAAAGCAAAATCAAAAATGTCTTGAGACAAATAAAAATGGAAGTACAATACACCAGAACTTAAGGAATGCAACAAAAACAGTTCTAAGAAGGAAGTCATAGCAACAAATGCCTATTTCAAAAACCAAGAAAAATGTCAAATAAACAATCTAACTTTAAACCTCGAGGAACTAGAAAAGAAGAATAAAAGAAGCCCAAACTTAGTTGAAGGAAGGAAATAACAAGAATTAGGGCAGAAAAAAATGAAATAGAGACTAAAAAGACAAGAGAAAAGATCAATGAAACCAAGAACTGATTCTGTGACAAGATAAACAAAACGGACAAACCTTTAGCTAGACTCACCAAGTAAAAAAGAGAGGGGACTCAAACAAAATCAGAAACAAAAGAGGAGATGTTACAACTGATACCACAGAAATACAATACAAAAGATAAGTGACTATTACAAACAATTATATGCCAAAAAATTGGACAACCTAGAAGAAATGGATAAATTCCTAGAAACATACAACCATCCAAGACTGAATTATGAAGAAACAAAAAATCTGAACAGACCAATTACTAATAAGGAGGTTGAATCAGTAATTTAAAACCTCCCAGCAAACAAAAATCCAGAACCAGATGGCTGTACTGGTGAATTCTACCAAACACGCAAAGAAAAATGAATACCAATCCTTCTAAAACTCTCCCAAAAATTAGAAGAGGAGAAAACACTTCCAAACTCATTTCACAAGTCCAGCATTACCCTGATACCAAAACCAGACAAGTATACCACAAGAAAAGACAATCACAGGCCAATATTCCTGATGAACACAGATGAAAAATCCTCAACAAAATATTAGCAAACATGAACTCAACATACATTAAGAATCAAACACCTCAGGGCTTCCCTGGTGGCGCAGTGGTTAAGAATCCGCCTGCCAGTGCAGGGGACACGGGTTCAATCCCTGGTCCAGGAAGATCCCACATGCCGCGGAGCAACTAAACCCATGCACCACAACTACTGAGCCTGCGCTCTAGAGCCCACAAGCCACAACTACTGAAGCCCGCGCGCCTAGAGCCTGCACTCCGCAACAGGAGAAGCCACTGCAATGAGAAGCCTGCACACCACAATGAAGAGTAGCTTCCACTCGCCACAACTAGAGAAAGCCCATGTGCAACCATGAAGACCCAACGCAGCCAAAAATAAAACGAATTTATTTTTAAAATTTAAAAAAAAAAAGAATCAAACACCTCAATAAAGTGGGATATATTCTAGGGATGCAAGGATGGTTCAATAACCACAAATCAACAAATGTGATACACCACATTAGCAAAATGAATGATAAAAATCCATATGATCATCTCAATAGATGGAGGAAAAGTATTTGACAAGATTCAACATCCATTTTTGACAAAAACTCTCAACAAAGTGGGTATAGAGGAAACGTACCTCACATAATAAATGATATATATGACAAGCTCAGAGCTAACACCATAGTTAATGGTGTGAAGCTAAGAGCTTTTCCTCTAAGACCAGGAACAAGACAGGATGCCCATTCTCACTATTTTTCTTCAACATAGTACTGGAAGTCCTAGCCAGAGCAATTAGGCAAGAAAAAGAAATAAAATGCATCCAAATGGAAAGGAAGAAGTGAAACTTTCATTATTTGCAGATGACATGATATTATACATAGAAAACCCTAAAGACTGCCAAATAACTGTTAGAACTTATAAATGAATTCAGTAATGTTGCAGGATACAAAATTAATATACAGAAATTGCTGCATTTCTGTGCACTGATAATGAACTATCATAAAGAAAAATTAAGAAAACAATTCCATTCACAATTGCATCAAAAAGAATAAAATACCTAGGAATAAGCTCAACCAAGCAGGTGAAAGACTACACAATGAAAACTATAGGACACTGATGAAAGAAATTGAAAAAGACACAAATAAATGGAAAGAAATTCCGTGTTCATGGATTGGAAGAATTGATATTGCTAAAATGTTCATACTACCCAAAGCAATGTATAGATTCAATGCAATTTCTATCAAAATTCCAATGGAATTTTTCACAGAAATAGAACAAACAATCCTAAAATTTGTATGGACCCACAAATGACCCCAAATTGCCACAGCAATCTTGAGAAGGAATAACAAAGCTGGAGGCATCATGCTCCCTGTTTGCAAACAATACAAGACTTCTCTTTGTTTTGTGTGTTTGTTTTGTATATACTTTAAAATACTTTGTTTTGTATATTTGACTTTCCAACCATGTAAATGTCTTACATGATTATAAAACAAAATTAAAACAAATGTTAAAACAAAAGCTAAAATAATTAATTAAATTAAATTAAATTAAAACAACAACAACCAAAATAACCCATAAGCTATACCTAAATATCAAAAGCAGAATGAAACAAATGAACCTACTCATATGTTACATTTGTGGCTTAACCACACACAGAGAAATTAGTTCTAGTTACTTTAAAGCACAATAATTGGGTTATACGTCCCTAGAGAGACAACCCCAAAGCAAATAGATCTATAAAGAAACATTAAATTATTTGCAGTAGGAATATTTTAAGTACTAATAATATTGCTCTGAACTATCTTATTTATATATACATATACACATCTACAGATGGATGGATTAATAAATAAAAGACACAAAAATGAAACCAAAGTAGAAACTCTATAATTCTAAATTTTTTTGATTGCAAATAGCAGTACGAACTCATGGGGTCTACTCTGTTAAGAGTATATTTCCAGCTACAACATTAATAAACATTGAAAACATATCACGTGAAAGAAGCCAGTCACAAAAGACCACATATTGTACAATTTCATTTATATGAAATGTCTGAATAGACAAATTCATCGAGGCATAAATCAGATTAGTGGTTCATTAGACTGGGAGGAAGGAGGAGAATATGAGATTGACTGCTAATGGGTAAGATAATTCTTTCAGGGAGGACAAAAATGATGTAAAATTACACGATGGTGATGGGTGCACAACCCCGTGGATTTTTTTCAAAAACATTCCGTTGTACACTTTAAAGGGTAAAATGTATGGTATGTGAATCAAGCTACTAAAAAAAACTACAAGAATATATTTCCTAGCTCTGCCCACCAAAACAAAAAGCCTAGAAACAATGACCATGTCAGTAGCAATAAGCACCATAACTGGGGTTTTCTCCCAACCATTCTAGCTAGTCCCTTTCAGTCTTTTTTGCTGGTTCCTCCTCATTTTCCAGACTTTCTCATGTTGAAGTGACCCAGAGATAAGTCCTTTACCTCTATCATTTTCCATCTACCCTACCCTCTAAGTGATCTCTTTAAATATCACCTATATGCTGATAATCCCCAAATGTATGTCTCCAACCTAGGTCTCAGATCTTTCTTTTGAACTTCAGACTTGTATATCCCACTGCCAACGTAATATTTCCACCTGAATGTCCAATGGGCATCTCATACTTCAGATACAATATTCCAAACTGAAATCTCACTATCTCTCTATGCCCCAGGTTCTTCCTACCTTCTTTCCCTTCTCAGTTAATGATAACTCCATTCTTCAAGTTGCTCAGATTAAAAAATATTGTGTCATCTTGTCACACTTACACTCCACATCAGTTCTATCAGCAAATTATGTCAGCTTTACCTTTAAATTATATCCAGTACACGACTACTTCTCACCAGTTTTACTACTCTGGTCCAGGTCACCAACATCTTTTCCCTAGATTAATGCAATAGTTTCCTAATTGGTCTCTCTGCTTCTGCCCTTGTCCCTGCCCTCTTCCCCTATTCTTCTTCTCATAATTCTCTCATCAGAGTAACCAAGGCAATCCTCTTAAATCGTAAGGAGATAATATCACTTGCATGTTCAAAACTCTCCAATAGCTTCCCATCTCATTCACAGTAAAAAGCCAAGATCCTTAACATGGCCCATAAGGCCCAATCTGATCTGCCCTCCTTCCCTCCAATTACCTTTCTTCTCTCATCTCTCACTACTCTCCCTCTCATTTGCTCTATTTCAGCCACACCAGCCTCTTTGTAACAGGCATATTCCCACCTCAGGGCTTTTCTAACTGTTGTTCCCTCTTCCCTTAATTATGTGCATAACTAGCACCTTTATTTCCTTCATATCTTTATTATTACATTTTCAGGATGCATTCTTAACTACCCCATCTAAAACTCCAAGTCTCATCCCTGATTCTATATATCCTCCTGCTTTACTTCTTCTCTTAGAATGTTTCACTATTTAATGTATGTTATATTTAACTTACCTCATTTATTATCTGGCCCACAACAATGTAAGTACCATGATAGCAGAGAGTTTGTCTCCTTTGTTCAATGCTATATCCCAAGTATCTATAATTATTCCTGTCACACGCAGCATTCAATAAATGGCGAGTGGATGAATGAATGAATCCTCAGTACCTGAAGAACCTGGAAAAGAAATTTGAAAATAGAACACTGCTTTAGAAAAACACCTTGGAAAACACATAATTCACACACAAAAAAGATTTTTAAATGGTTGACTTCAGTAGTAATCAAATAACTGCAAATTAAAGAAATTATTTTACATCTATGAGGTTAACAAAGATTACTAATACTAACGATAACCATTGTTATCAAGGGTGTATGAATATAGGCAATCTTATACTACGCCAATAATACTGTAGATTATTGGAACCTTACAAGAGAATAACTGGATAGAATTAGGGAGTCTTTAATAAGCACATATATCTCAACCTATCAGTTCCACTTCTAAGAGCCTGCCCCCCACCAAAAACAAATTAGGAAAGTGCATCATAACATGCCAAATAGTTGTTGATAAACCCATTCTTTATAATGGCAAGAAGTTGAAAAGAACCAAATTACCCATCAACAGGAGTAAATGCATTAAAATGTATACCATAAAGAAACTTTTAAATGATGACATAGATGTGTAATTGTTTAAATGGAAAAATATTAACTGCACATTGTTAAATGGCATACGTAGATTACAGAACTGTATGTATAGCGTGATTCCAATTTTATAATATACGAATGCTTATGTATGTATTCACAGATGGAGGGGTGAAAAGATGGGAAATAAATTTTGATAGTGGCTGGTAGAAGTATGAATGCTTTTTGCTTTCTTGGAGCTTTTCTTTATTTTGTGATTTGGGGGAGGGAGTGAGGGGCAAGGCGCATTGTTACTAAGCACACAAAACAACGTGGCCAATACACAGAAATAAAATTTTAAATAAATACTGAAACAACGTGTTGGGGCTATTGATATCTCATAGAAAAACATATTTACGATTACCATCTCCAAAGAAATGAAGCACTGGTACAAACAGTCTCACAAATCTACACACACAACCGAACTCTGCCTTTTATCGTGGTTTGCAGGCACGTCCATAGTGAAACAGAAAAGGAAAAAAGCACATCCACAAACTCCGCCTGCACACACGACTCCACGGCCACATCAGTCACAGACAAATGTCTGGCAAATAAAGTCCTATCAAGCCACACGTTCACAGTCCTTCACACGTCACTCCCACGGCCTCAGGGAACCACCCGCACGGGCAAAGCCCTGCCCGGCGTCCTCCTCCAACAACACAGGCACCGGGTGGTCCGCAGGCCCCTACTCCACCCAGCACAGAGTCCCGGACTCTGAGCTCGCGGCTTCCCGAGCACTCACCACCGAGCCCGCAGACACAGGCCCCAATTCCGCACCTCAGCGCCGCCCAAGTGGCACAGCCGGTGCAGCCCGAGTTAGGTAATCCATTAAGGTCAGTGCCGGCTGTGGCCGAAGGCAGCACAAGCCTCGGTCCGTTAGACGCAGGATAACCCTTCCCAGAGCCCCTCGCGGCTCGCCGGGGCGGGACTGGCCCTCCAGTTGACGAGTAGCGGGAATAACCAACCGCTGCGTTGAGGGGCTCTCAGATCTGCCGAGGGGCCTCAGCTGAGAGTTTTGCGGCAGCTGCCTCCAGTGAGTCCGGCCCTCGGAGCCTGGGAGTGCCACTTGGTGCTGAGAAGAATCTGAAAAGGTCCGCAGTTTTCCTGCCCCGGACTACATTTCCCAGAGGCCTTCTCGGCCCAAATCTATTTTCTGCGAAAAGTCGCCTCCTCCTTACAGTTGTCTGGATCTTCGGGTTCTAGGCGTTACGGTACCTGGCCCGTGAAGGAAGCACCGCTGAGTCGGTTTCGTTCCGTCTGGTCCCGGCTCCACCTGGGACTGGACTTCAGTGGGGTGAAAGTGGGGCAAGGTCTGGGCACCGTGAAGAGACGAGATGGGCCAGCCTGAGCCTCAAGCTCCTGGAGGCAGTCAGAAAAGGGAGGAGTACCGTTGCGTGATCGGGTGTGGGAGATTTCAGCGGTGGAATTTGTGGTAGGGAGTCTATGGGCTCGAGAGACTCTGAGGTCCAGTGACTTTAGGGTCGTGCGAGTTTGCGACCATTCGTGTGACCATGGTCGCGTCGTCTGTTCTAGTGACCTCTTGATTCTGACTCTGCAGTTTTTCAGAGACAATGTGCTGTGTCCGTTCTTTGTGTTTCTGCTTTTCTGACGGGCACCTGTTACAATATTGAAATTTACGTGGTTAAGTCAATACACGAGTCACCAAAATATTAAATGGAAAAAAACTACAGAGATTCGTGATTGTGTATTACTGGAAACACCCACGCTTTTTTTTTTTTTTTTTTTTTTTTACACTGTGTTACTCCACATTCCGTGTGTGTTATATGGACAGAAGTGATACAGGTAATCTAGAAAGATGTTGTTGAAGAAGGCAAAGACACTGAGCCATCAAATGAAAGGTCATGTCAATAATTCAAAGTAGCCTCGACATCAGGAGTGAAAAGTGTAAGTTGAAAAGTAGACAAGTAACCAAGTGCAAAAACCTAAGAATCCAGCAACCCGGACTATATGTCACTCTTGCCCTAAAGACCTGATTTCTTTTTTCAACATTTCATATGAGTTCCGCTCTGATTTAAGAATTTAAAAATAATTGACAATGAAAGTTGAAGACCCACTGCAATAATTTTGCAGTAGAGACCAAAATGGAGAAAATATCCAAGAAAACACTACTGTATGCTTTTGTGCAATAGTATGTTGACAAAGAGAACAGAATACAGTAGACTACAGCATGCTAAATATCAGGAACTTGTAGTCGTTGAAGGTATCAAAGAGGCTTCTGGCTCATAAGCTTACAGTGAAGCTACACAAAGCCTAAAGAACTATGTTATCTCTAGGAAGCAGAATAAGATAGTCTTCCTTTCACAGCCTTTCTTTCACTAGATGATAATAGGCACTGTTTCCGAAAAGTGTGAATTTCTTTCTGGGAAGGGAAAAGAGGCTCCCAAACACTGCATAGAGAGAACATGTCCTCTAAATAAGTTTTGCTTATTTGTCTCATGTGTCTTTACCAACAGTGTATTTTTTCTGTCAACTGTAAGAATTATTTTTTGCTAATTATTTTGTTAAAAGATGAGAAGAGAACAGAGTTGGTTCTATGTCCATTCAGCTTCCTGATTTCATTTTTTATACTTGTAGATTTGTCTATTTCTCCTTTTATTTCTGTTAAGCTTTGCTTTATATATTTTAAAGCTCTCTTGTTGGATGATACATATTTAGAGCTGTAATAGCTTCCTGTTGGATTGATCCATAGGAAATTATGGAATCTACCCTTTATAATATCGCTTTTTGTCTTAGTCAGTTTTGATATTACTGTAGCTTCACCATCCTTCTTTTGGCTAGTGCATTATCTTTTTCTACCCTTTTGCTTTTAACCGTTCTGTTTTATTTTTAAAGTATGTCTCATTAAACAATATTATTTTAAAAATAAATAATGACAATCTTACTCTTTGACATATTTAGTGAATTTACATTTAATGTAGTTGGGTTTTGGTCTACTACCTTAGAATTTGTTTTCTTTTCGGCCTAGCTTTTTAAAAAATTTTAACTTTTTATTTTGAAGTAATTCTTGATTCTCATGCAGTTGTAAGAAACAATTCAGGGAAATCCCATATACCCATTATCCAGTTTCCCCCAGTGGTAACATCTTGCAATACTATACACTGTATCACAACCTTGACATTGATACTTTCAAGATATTTCCATCATCACAAGAATACTTCATGTTGTCCTTTTACAGCCATACCCACTTCCCTCCTTCTCTTAACCCCCTCCTTAAGACCTGGCAACCCTAATCTGTTCTCCATTTCTATAATTTTACCCCTTCAAGAATGTTATGTAAATGGAATTATAAAGTATGTAATTGGACTATTGACTTTTTCACTCAGCATAATTTCCTGGAGATTCATACGTGTTTTTACATATGTAAGTAATTCATTCCTTTTTAATGCTGAGTAGAAGTCCATGTGGATATGCCACAGTTTGTTTAGCCATTCATTCATTGAAGGACATATGGGTTGTTTCCAACTTTTGGCTGTTATAACTAAAGCTGCTATATACATTCATATACAATTTTTTCGTGTGTATGAAAACAAATTTTCATTTCAAACACCAAGGAGAGTTTTAGAAGGAATTTGTCCATTTATTTATTTTTTTAATCTATCTGGAATTTTCACTGAGATTGTATTGAATATATAGATCAATTGGGGAGAATTGACATCTTTAAAATGGTGACTCTCATAACCATAAGACAATATGAGCACAATATATATCTTCTTTAATTCCTCTAAGCAATATTTTATATTTTTTAATGTACAGATAATGAAATATTTTGTCAGATTTACCCCTAGGTATTACAGCGTTTTTGATGCATTGTAAATGGTATTTTTAAAAATTCGATTTCCAGTTGTTCATTGCTGGTATATAAGAAATACAATTGATTTTTGTATCTTGTAGCCTGATACCTTGCTTAAGTCACTTAGTATTTCTACTAGAGTTTGGAGGTTCCACTGGATTTTCTACATAGATGATCGTGTCATCTGTGAAAAAAGACAGTGATATCTATTCCTATTGCAATCGGCAGATATAGTATGGACCCACCCACCCACCCAAAATATGGTTGGGATGTTGAGACTGATGACGCCACACACACACCAAGAGGGTATGAAAAGTTTCATTACTCACACAATGAAGCTTTGTAGGAAAAGCAAGGCAGGTGTCCCAAGAAAGTCTGCAAATTGTTTGCAAAAGCAAGGAAAGGAAATTGGCGTGGAGCGTTTATGGCAGAGACTTGTGTGGTTTAAATCTCCCGCTAGTGTCAAAAAAGAGAGCTCCTGAGCTTGCCCAGGTTGGGGGCACAAGAGAAATAAGGAGTGAAGCTCAAAGCTGTAAGCAGCTTCTTCTGCTGCTCCTGGTGCTGCTTGTGTGAGTGTTTGGTGTGGACCTGGCGAAACAGCAGCTGAGGAGACTCCGGAGATCACCATGGCTGACAAAAAGACCAAGGAAGGACTGAGAACAATGATCATATTAATTTGAAGGTGGCAGGGCAGGATGGTTCTGTGGTGCACTTTAAGATTAAGAGGCATACACCACTTAGTAAACTAATGAAAGTCTATTGTGAATGACATGGTTTGTCAATGAGGCAGATCAGATTCCAATTTGACAGGCAGCCAATCAATGAAACAGACTCACCTACACAGTTGGAAATGGAGGATGAAGATACAATTGATGTGTTCCAGCAACAGACAGGAGGTGTCTACTAAAAAAGGAACCTGCTACTTTACTCCAGAACTCTGTTCTACAGACCAAAAGGACATTCTCGATTAGAAAAATGCAATTTGGTTCCACCACATCCTAACTACTACAGTACAGTTTTCTCTAGTCTTTCATTTTCCTCTTCCCCATTCCTTTATTGTACGTAAAGTAACTGGTGTATGCAGAAGCATATTGCTTTATTTTTTATTTGTTTTTTTTTTAAATTTATTTTTGGCTGCGTTGGGTCTTCGCTTCTGCGCGAGGGCTTTTCTCCAGTTGCGGCGAGCGGGGGCCAGTTTTCATCGCGGTGCGCGGGCCTCTCACTGTCGCGGCCTTTTGCAGTTGCGGAGCACGGGCTCCAGACGCGCAGGCTCAGTAGCTGTGGCTCACGGGTTTAGTTGCTCCGCAGCATGTGGAATCCTCTCAGACCAGGGCTCGAACCCGTGTCCCCTGCATTGGCAGGCAGACTCTCAACCACTGCGCCACCAGGGAAGCCCCCATATTGCTTTCTTAAAAACTAAATTATGGCCAATGGTATGTTTTGATTGACATCAAATGAAAATGGGATGGGGGAAAACACTAGTTCTGTGAAAATGTCCCCTTTCCATTAGTGGTATGCTTGGTCAACTCTTATCTTTATATGCCAGTAAGTTATTTTGCTCTCGCTGTTTAACAAAGAAAAGGAATATAAAAAATCCTTGCATACCTTGTTCAGCTGGAGAATTTTAATGTTTTTCATTTATCATTGTTAAACCAAGGACAATGACTTTTTTCTATGTAGATGTCACAAGTAAGGTAGTCTCTTTAAGTAGGGATAAATTACTCTAAAAGAACTAAATCCTAAAATAGTACAAATAAACTTATTTCCAAAACAGAAATAGAGTCACAGATGTAGAAAACAAACTTATGATCACCAAGGGGGAAGGGGGAGGTAGGATAAATTGGGGGATTGGGATTGGCATGTACGCACTACTATATATAAAATAGATAACTAATGAGGAGCTACTGTACAGCATAAGGAACTCTACTCAATACTCTGTAATGACCTATATGGGGAAAGAGTCTAAAAAAGAGTGGATATATGTATAACTGATTCACTTTGCTGTACAGCAGAAACTAATACAACATCGTAACTCAACTATACTCCAATTAAAAATTAATTTTAAAAAAAGAAAGAGGGCTTCCCTGGTGGCGCAGTGGTTGGGAATCTGCCTGCCAATGCAGGGGACACGGTTTCGAGCCCTGGTCTGGGGGGATCCCACATGCCGCGGAGCAACTGGGCCCGTGAGCCACAACTACTGAGCCTGCGCGTCTGGAGCCTGTGCTCCGCAACAAGAGAGGCCACGATAGTGAGAGGCCCGTGCACCGCGATGAAGAGTGGCCCCCACTTGCCGCAACTAGAGAAAGCCCTCGCACAGAAACGAAGACCCAACATAGCCAAAAATAAATAAATAAATAAATAAAATTTAAAAAAAAAAAGAAAAAGAAAAAGAAAGAAATCCTAGATAGTTTTCCCTTCAAGACAAGCACCTGTTGTTTAAATAAACTTCTTGGTTTGGTTTTCTTTTTTAAAGGTATGAGCAGGTAGGGCTTCCCTGGTGGCGCAGTGGTTGAGAGTCTGCCTGCCAATGCAGAGAACATGGGTTCGAGCCCTGCTCTGGGAGGATCCCACATGCCGCGGAGCAACTAGGCCAGTGAGCCACAATTGCTGAGCCTGCGCGTCTGGAGCCTGTGCTCCGCGGCAGGAGAGGCCGTGATAGTGAGAGGCCCACGCACCGCGATGAAGAGTGGCCCCCGCTTGCCGCAACTCGAGAAAGCCCTAGCACAGAAATGAAGACCCAACACAGCCATAAATAAGTAAATAAAAATTTTTAAAAAAAGCTATGAGCAGGCAAACATCAAAAAATGAAATTAGGCTCTTCATCACACTATCAAATCTGTATGCTGTTTATTTCTTTTTCTTTCCTGGTTTCTCTGGCTAAAACCTTCTATACAAGATTGAACAGAAGTGGCGACAGTGAATATCTTTGCCAAGATCTTACTTAGAGGGAAAGTATTGGTTTTTTTGGTTTTTTGGTTTTTGTTTATTCTTAATTTTATTTATTTATTTATTTATTTATTTATTTATTTATTTATTTATTTATTTATGGCTGTGTTGGGTCTTCGTTTCTGTGCGAGGGCCTTCCCTAGTTGTGGCGAGCGGGGGCCACTCTTCATCACGGTGCACGGGCCTCTCACTGTCGCGGCCTCTCCTGTTGCGGAGCACAGGCTCCAGACGCGTAGGCTCAGCAGTTGTGGCTCACGGGCCCAGTCGCTCCACGGCATGTGGGATCTTCCCAGACCAGGGCTCGAACCCGTGTCCCTTGCATTGGCAGGCAGATTCCCAACCACTGCGCCACCAGGGAAACCCCACCATTTTTTAAAGCTTATTTTCTCTGTGTCTATCCCAGCACCTCAAATAGCATCTGGCACACAGTAGGTGCTTTCTAATCAGATACCACAGGGCAGAATTCTTCACACAAACCTACATCCATTAGTATAATCCTCATTGTCTGCCATACACACTATCATACCACAGTCCTACTCCAATCTCCACCAGTCAGTCACTTTCTATCATAGCACATTCTCACAGTTAACATCACAAATGTCACACACAATAACACAATAACACACATGGTCACAGAAATGCACCATGCTCACTCCAACACACTGAGTTTTGCATAGTTACTCTCACAGAAACACACACACAATGACAGAATCAAAGGGTGGTGCACTAACTCACAAAATCAGTCAGGTGACAGAAACTTAAACAAATAAAAACTTAAAATATAATCACTGTTGTTCTAAGGGGGTATAGAGTCAGGTTAAGGAGCCGTGGAGTGTCAGGGGAGAAGCGTAATCAGGGAAGCCCTCTTGGAGATGAGACATTTGTATCTGAATGTAGGGAACTTTGAAGATACCCGACATAGGAGCCATTTTAGGAAGAGGGGACACAGTCACATCCACCATCACTAAATCACAAACACAGGAACCATATGCAAAGGATGACACTCTCTACCCTGACCCCTCCCCTCCTGCCTTCAAGGTAAACCATTCCCTAGGAACGCCCTAGGGAAGGCGGGACTGGGTGGAAGCATAATGTACCTGCGCACTCCGCTCCCAACTGCCCACCACACACCACACACTTTTTTCAGGTTCCCCAGCTCAAAGAGAGGAACTCACTCTTCACGCACTTTGTGTAGACGCGAGCGCACTAGCGCGCGCCCACACACCACCCGGCCCCCTGCGACTAGCCCAAGGCTTGTAATTCTCTGCTGCGTTGCTTAGAGAGGTGAACCGAAACCCTGTGCCTGCGCACTTCAATCCCAGACCGTCTAGTGTGACGCTCGGGCCAGTCTCTGTGGCAGACCCAGGCTCGGAGCTGAGAGGAATCATCGGGTCTTCCAGGCTCCTTCTGCAAGGCCAGGGAGAGGTCGGCGTGGCAAGAGCCGGGGCAGAGAGGGCGGTGTTACGAACCCCCAGAGGAGCTGAGCTGTGGCAGTTGAACTCCCGGGTGCCGAGCCTTTTTCTGGTCAGGACTACATTTCCCAGTGGCCCCCGCGAGCACTGGGCCCGCTGCCCCTTTGTGTCCTCCGGAGGCCAGGTCGCTTCTTTCCGGGCCCGCGGAGGCTGGGTTCCCTCAGATTCAGGGCAGGAGGTGGGCCCGAGAGGAGGTTACCCGAGTTTTCCGGGCTTGGACCTGGTCTTCCGGTACTTCAGTTCTGCAGGTAGGAAGTGGATTGAGGAGCGGCCTGTGGGTCACCCTGACGTCGGTCCCCGGGCCTTCTGTGTGACTCTTCGTGTGAGACGGGGTTGAGACCTTACGGTGCGTGAGCCTGTCACCCGATGTGCCTGTACACATCGTATCTGTGTGACTGTGGGTGCAGTGAGTCGATGGTTGGTGCCACAGAGGGCGAGACTGTGAGCGGGGGCGGGAGGGTACTCTCTGTCTCCCGTTGTTCCTGTATCCTCGGCCTCTTTGTGACTGGAGTGTGAGATCACCGGTTGTGATACCCTAGTATTTGAGGCTGGGGGCTATGGGAGAGGGTGACGGTGTGAAACTGCCCGTACCCGTTGCCGCTGTGATCTGTGTAAGATGGTGGTTGGCGCTGTAGTTTTTAAGAATCTGTGGGTGTGTGTATGTTGTGTTTTTTTTGTTTTTTTTTTTTGCCGGGGAGGGGGGCGCTGAGTGAGACTCTGTGCCACCAGTATCTATTAAAGCTAACCAGGTGATGCCAGTGTGCCACCAAGTTTCAGAACCACTGATCTACTGGAGAGGAGAAGGAAAATGGAGTCAGGAAGACCTTTATTTGATCTCGGTGCTGTTATTTATTAGCTGTGTGTCTTTATGCAAATGATTACATTACTTGGAGTTTTTATTTGTAAAAATCTAGAAAATCTCTTGTTAAAATAATAAATTAGGAAGTGATTTAGGCACAGGTTAAATTGTATGCAAGCAGATTTCTAGGTCTCCATTCTGCCTTCTCTCTATTGGAGGGAAGGGTGCAACAGAGGAAAGAGAAGCAAAAAAATTCTAGGCTAGTGATTCTGGATGCTGCAAGGAAAGCCTAGTTTCTCATGTTCTCTTCCCCATCTCACTCATCTAAGGACACTGCCATTTCCCAAGAGAAGAGTCAAGGGGAGGAAAGAATGGCTGTTGGACTTCTTAAAGCCATGTACCAGGTGAGCTGGTGTTTTCTCTTTCCTGAAATATTTTCCTGCTTTTCAAAACAAGCAGACATTAATTTTCCTTCTGCTGAAACTTTTCTGGGTGACCAATCATGTCACTTCTTAAAACCCTCCAATGGATTCCCACCTGCTTCTGGATAAATGTTGAAGTCCTTGCCTTGGCCTGCAAGGCCCTACATAAACTGGTCCCTGGCTAACCCTCTGACCTCATCTAATTTTTCTCACTCTGTATTTCACTCACTCGGTTCCAGCTACACTAGCTTCCTTGTAGTGATTTGAGTACATTCTTAACTCATGGCCTTGCACTTACTGTTCCCTCTGCCTAGAATGCTGTTCCCCCAGATACAGACCAACTTCTTCATTCTGGTCTCTGTCCAAATGTTCATTCATTCAACAAATTTTTGCTAAGCACCTATTAACTAAGGAGGCTTAATCCTAGTCTTCTTTTCTGCTCTATCTACACTCACTCCTTTGTTGATCTCACCCTGTTTCACAGCTTTATATACCATCTATATGCCAACAACTACCAAATTGTATACAGCCCAGAAATCCAGACTCATATATCCAACTACCTACTCAGCATCTTCATTTGGTTGTGGAATGGATACCTCAAATTTAGATGTCTCAAACTGAGTGAAATGAGCCATTGGAAGTTTGGGAGCATAGGAGTGGCATGATCTGATTCCCATTTAATAGGATCACTCTGGCTGCTATTGAAAATAAACTGAATGGGACAAGGATAGAAACAGGAAAATCAATTAGAAAACTCTTACATACTTCCCCATCTAAGATGTTCAAGCTAAAAGTCTTCCATTAGGAAATTCTGTTTGTCCTGCCTTCAAAATATATCCAAAATCTGACCACTTATTACTACCACCAGTTTCCATTCTGGTATAAACCAACATCTCTCACCTGGATTATTGCTATGCTCTTCTAACTTGTCCCTCTACTTACACCCTAACTGTCTTTAGTCTATCCCCAACAGAGCAGCCAAAGTGATCCTGTTACGTATGTCATATTATGTCATTCCTCTTCACATCAGGGAGAGAAACAATGGAAAGTATAGACAACTCTTTAAAATAGTTTAGCTGTAAGGGAAGAAGAGAAATGAGTGGTAACTGAAGGAGAAACTGTAGTCAACAAGGTTTTTTACAGATGGGTATATGTCTGTGGGCTGATGTTAAAGATTCAATAGAAAGGGGAATTGAAGATGAAGAGGAGAGAGGAGGGAATTGCTGGAACACTGTGCTTGCGTAGCTGAGAGCAGCTGAGGTCTGGGATACAAGTGGAGGGGTTTGGCCTTTGCTAGGAAAGTGGGCTGTTCATTTATAGTAATAGGATCAAGTTAGAGTTTATGGGCCAGATGCAAGTAGATGTGTAGATGTTGTGGGAATTTGTGGAAATTCTCTTAAAATGGCTTTTGTTTTTTCACTGAGACAAAGCAAGATCCTTAGCTGAGAGTAAGGATGGGGGAGGAGGTGTTGAAGATTGAAGAGAGAGAAGAAAGTATCAAATGGTCATTTAGGAGGGTGGGGGAAATGAATGGACTAGAGAAATGTATCATGTAGGTAGGTAGAAATGTATCATTTTGGCCCCCTGGAAGTTAGTGATCATGAATTTAAAGTGAGACCAATTAGCATGGTTTCTCTAGCAAAGTTCAGCTGTGCAGGGTACAGAAACAGAGTATGCTGAGTGATGGCTGTGGTTTAACCAGGTGAGTATAGTTAAGTGAGAGGGGGCTGGGCAGTTGAGGGTATATGCATGGGGGTGATTATAACAAATGGTTGTTCTAGGAAGTGAGGGTATGTGGGGGTGAAGAACAGTGAAAACGTGGTGAGATCAATGATTTGTAGGTTCTAATGGGGTCGAAGAATTATCCTAATTGGGGTACCAGAGGGAAAAAACTGGAATATAGGAGGTGGAAGTGAGAGTGGGAGAGTTGAGCTTATGGAGGGTTTTGTACTTATTGGTAACGACAAGGTCTAGGGCATGATCATGAAGTGAGCGACTGTAGAAGTGTGGAAGACAGGCTTATTGGAGAAGATGGGGTCAGAGAACTGAGAGGCCAGGCTGTTGGGAGGGTTATTTATATGGATATTGAAATGACCAAAGCTTATGTTTGATGGGAGTAGCATTGGAGAGAGAACAGTGAGCCAGATGCTAAAGTGTTCAAGTAATGCCAGAGAATTTGTATCTACCAGGAATTGGTAGATAATGGAAACAAGAAGTGATAGTGACATAGCCTGATTTCATGAGGTTGAAAACTAGGTATATTTTAGGGAAGAGGGTGGGGCAATGGTATGGAAACAAGTGTAAGGAGCAAAGAGGTCACCTACCTCACCTCCACGTGCTGTAGTACAAGGGATGTGAGAAATAAGACAGTCACCACATGACAGGGCTTCAGGGAAAGTTGTCTTCTCCGCTGGGAATCATGTTTCTGTAAGGCAAAAAGGTTAAGGGAACTGTTGACTTTCTTTAGACTGGTTTGATTATAATTATGAATGGATTTTGAAACCAAGTATTTGGTTAGAGTTCAAATATTTTAAGAGGTTCTTTGTTAGAGGTCAAATATTTTAAGGTTAGAGTTTAAGCTCCTTATGTTGACATTGTAATTATTTTCATTGACTGTATAAATTAACTTAAAGAATCAGTGAAAAAATGTGTATGTTGTATATAAAAAATTTATACATTTATTATACATATTTATGTAAGCTAAGGAAAACATTTTTGGAAGCATGTATACCACATGAACCAAACTTTTAACAGGAGCGTTTCTGCAGTATATGAAGGATGTTATTGCTAGGGCAGAGAGGGAGAAATTCACAAACTACTTAATATAATTAAATAAGAAAAAAAGTTACTGTGTGTTGAAAGAACACTTTAAGAATTTTTATTTTGTAGAGACAGTTTTTTTAACTATGACAAAATTGTATCAAATGCCCAATTAAAAATCTTGTAATTTTTAATTACACCTCTTCTAATTTTGTAAAAAAAGAAAAAAATTTATGAGTGTGTATGTGTGTGTGTGTATCCATCCCCACAACACATAATGTATGTTAGTTTTCATCAGGTGGTCACATTATAGAAACCTGGAATCCAGCTGAATCATAGCATAGCTCCAAGTTTTTAAGAACTTTGCTCAGCCCCTATAAGCAAAAACAGTATTACGAGTGGAACACTCATTTCTTTACACAAAATTTTAAGTACTCTCTATAAAAGTATTTGAATTTTAATGGAATTGATCATTTGTTTTGCTTGTTCTAGAACAATTTTCAGAGATACAGCAAGCACTTTATGGTCTCATTTTTGATCCTCTTATAGCTTCTTGAACTTTGCAAACCATTCATTCATTAATTCAGTTTATTCAGCAAATATCTGAATGCCTCATGTGTGCCAGATACTGTTCTATAACTGGGATATAGCAGTGACCAAAACAAAAACATACTCTGCCCTCATGGACTTTACATTTTAATGGAGGTGAGGAGCAGACAATAAATAACAAAATAATTAAGTACCATGGAGAAAAATAAGGAGGGTTAGGGGAATAGGGAACTGGGGTAAGAGCATTGCTTTTTTGTATACAGAACGATCTGAGAAGTACAAAAGCCCTGAGGGGGAACATTCTTGACATATTTGAGGATGTAATATATGGGAGAGCCCTGTGCGCCTGGGGCAGAATGAATGAGGCGAGTATGGGAAGAGATGAGGTTGTTTCACTTCATTTATTTATTTCATTTCAGGAGTTGGTGACCTTCAGAGATGTGGCTGTAGACTTCTCCCGAGAGGAGTGGGATTGTCTGAATTCTTCTCAGAGGCATCTGTACAGTAATGTGATGTTGGAGAACTACAGGATCTTGGTATCACTGGGTAAGAATATCTTCTTGTAAAATTGAGCTTATACTCATAAGGGGCACTTTGCTACCACCATTATTGTGAATTTTTGGATAGCATCTGTAGTGCTTGGCTGAAAGTCTGCTGCCTGTGCCAAAGTAACGGGTTAATATTTGTGGAGTTGGCAGTGAACAGGTCTATTATTAATCTGTGTTGGAAGCTTCAGCTTCCCTGTTCTTTGAATACATGTCCTTATCACAGTTTTCTTTGGCTTACTGCAAGCTCCCTCTTTCCTGATGATCAAAGAATTGGATGTGAGTTCTGGGATATCTACAGCATGACCAAATTCTGTTTCTTATATGCAGGACTTTGCTTTTCTAAACCAAGTGTGATATTATTGTTGGAACAAGGGAAGGAGCCCTGGATGGTAAAGAGAGAGCTGACAAAAGACTTGTGCTCAGGTGAGTGAAGAGGAATAGGCAGGCAAAAACCTTTGCAGGTGACAGCCCAGCTTGACTCAAAGGTATCACACCTCTTCACTCTTCTTTGTCGTTGGCATGTTCCTCTCAAATGTCCTAGGTCTTAGTAGAAACTTGAGTCCTTTTAGTGTGTTCTCCCAAAGTTGATATTCTAAACTGTCTCTCCTTTCACATTTTGCCCCCTCTTATTTATTCTCTGAGTCCCCTTCCTTCCCAGTCTCATAAACCTCTTCCGGTCTTTAAAAAAATCTTTTCCTAATCTGATGAACTTTTGAACTTTTGATGAACTACAAACAGCTGTAACTGAAGTAACAAGTTCAAATCCTGACACTTACATGCATTGGAACTTTGGGCAAGTTACTTAACCTCTCTGTGCCTTTGTTTTGTCATCTGTAAAATGGGATAATATTTTTAAGGTGCTTTCAACAGTTCCTATCTCATATTATGAGCTCAAAAGCTGTTAGCTGCTAGTATTATAATAGTAGTAGTTTATCTCTAAATGCCTCATTTTTCTCTTAATGGTCAGTTCATTCATTCCTTTAATCAACATTTATTGAATTTGTACTTTAAACAGAGTACTTGCAAGATGCTAGGGTATTATACATTTATGTAAATAATCAAATAGTTGATAGGCTTGTAGCAGAGATAAAATATGACTGAAAATGGCACACATGAAAAGAAAGCTGACATGAAGGAAGCTCAGAGAGAGGTGAGAGAGGAGTCTGCTTAGTTGGGAAGATGGTCTTTAACAAAAACACAGGTCAGGGACTTCCCTGATGGTCCAGTGGTTAAGACTCCTCACTTCCACTGCAGGGGGCGTGGGTTCGATCCCTGGTCAGGGAACTAAGATCCTGCATGCGGTGTGGTGAGGCCAAAAAAAAAAGGTCAGAAGCTAGAAAACATTTGAGGGGTTAGCTCTGTGGTGTAGGAAGGATTTTCAGATAGGCATAGGAAGCATTAAGGTAAAATGAAGGACTTAAAGTTCAGAAGAAAATTAGGGTCATTGTAAACATCTCTGTCAACACTACTCCCCAACTCATTCCCACCCCTTCCACTACCTCTCCCCAATCTTTTATGTTCATGTTCAGTTTTCTAAGGAAAAATTTTGATATGGAACTGTAGTATCAAAGAATACGTGGCTAAATTTTATTTATTAATTTTTATTATTAAATAAATCATACACACATAAATATATTAGACTAAATATGTACTTTAGGTAATAATATAACAAAAAATATACCTGCTTCTTAACTTAGGATATAAAAGATTGTCAATGCCATTTTAGGTCCTCAAGGGCCCCTGCCTAGTGATATATCACTCTCTACTCTTGGACCATCTCTACCACTCACTAGGGTAACCATTATCCTACAATTTTGCTTATCATTTCTTGACTTTTCTTTATTGTTGGTGCCATATAGCCCTAAACAAAATACTTATATTTGCATATTTTCAATTTTTTATACATGGAAATATATTGGAAATATAGTGTACAGATAATTCTGACTTTTTTCAACTCAAAATTATATATTATATATATTATATATATTATATATTATATTCCATGTTGATTTTAATAACTATTTTTCATTGAATTTTTTTTTTTCGTGTTGAAATGTAATGTATTCCACTGTGAAAAATCACAATTTATCCACTGAAGGGCATTTGAGTTGTTTCAGTTTTATGTTATTATAAATGTTACTGCTATGAACCTTATTATACATGACTGATGGTGTACATATGCTGGAGTTCATGTAGAGAATATAGCCAGGAATTTACTGCATAATGCTATTTTACTTTCCAGATTACTTGTACTAATTTACGTTTCTAACAGCTGTGTGTAAGAGTATTCATTGCTCCACATTCAGAATTGACAAATTTTTAAATTTTTTGCAAATTTGACGGGTATGAAATATTATCTCCTTATACTTGTCATCTGAATTTCCTTGATTACTAAAAAAATTTGGCATCTTTTTATATATATAAATGGCCATTTTGATTTCCTCTTCTGTGAAGTGCCTGCTCAAGTCCTTTGTTCAGTTTTGGGAATATATATATATTTTATGAAGTATAGTTGATTTACAATATCATATTAGTTTCAGGTGTACAACATAGTGATTTGATATTTTTATAGACTATACTCTATTTAAAGTTATTATAAAATATTGGCTATATTCCCTGTGCTATACAATATATCCTTGTTGCTTATTTATTTATTTATTTTTTGCTGTGCCATGCGGCTTGTGGGATCTTAGTTCCCTGACCGGGGATCAAACCCAGGCCCACTGCAGTGAAAGCACCAAGTCTTAGCCACTGGGCCACCAGGGAATTCCCACTTATTTATTTTATACATAGTAGTTTGTACCTCTTAACCCCCTACCATTATCCTGCCCCTCCCCCATACCTTCTTTGTACTGGTAACCACTAGTTCATTCTCTGTATCTGTGAGTCTGTTTCTGTTTTGTTATGTTCATTTGTTTGTTTTATTTTTTAGATTCCACATATAAGTGATAACATACAGTATTTGTCTTTCTCTGTCTAACTTATCACTAAGCCTAATACCCTCCAGGTCCATCCATGTTGTTGCAAATGGCAAAATTTCATTCTTTTTTTGTGACTGAGTAGTATTCCATTATATATATTCACATACATACATATATATATAGGTATATATGTCACATCTTTATCCATTCGTCTGTTAATGGACACTTAGTTGCTTCCATATCTTGGCTATTGTAAATAATGCTGCTATGAACATTGGGGTGCATGTATCTTTTTGAATTAGTGTTTTTGTTTTCTTCGGATATGTACCCAGGAGTGGAATTGCTGGATCATATGGTAGTTCTATTTTTAGTTTTCTGAGGAACCTCTGTACTGTTTTCCATAGTGGCTGCACCAATTTACATTCCCACCAACAGTGCAAGAGGGTTCCCTTTTCTTCACATTTGTTATTTGTGGTCTTTTTAATGATAGCCATTGTGAAACGTATGAGATGATATCTCGTGGTTTTGATTTGTGTAGCTTATGTTTTTGATTTTGATATTTTGTTTTAAGAAACCTTTCTATATTCTGAAGTCATATGGGTGTTCTCAAATTGTCTTCTAAAGATTTTCCTTTTACATTTAGGGCCATAATCCAATTGAAATTGATTTTTGAGATTGAAGTAAGTATTTAATTTCTAAAACCAAACGTCCCAGACATTTACTGAAGAAATGAGCTCTCTTTGCTTATTGTTCTGAATGTTACCTCTTAATATATCAGGTTATAGTATATTTATGGGTCTGATTTTGAGCTCTGTTCCATTCCATTGATCTCTGTTTTCTTACGCCAGTACCACACTATCTTAAATATTTTAATGTAATACTTCAATATCTGTTAGGGTAAGTCCTATACCTTGTTTATGTTCTTCAGAATTTCTTGTTTGCCCTTTGGCCATATAACTAAAGTTTAGGTCAATTTCCACTAGAAAACAACAAAAAGCTATTGGCTTTTGGTTCAAATTTTATTCTATATATCAATTTTGGAATTTTTTAAAATTTGTGAACATAGTTTATCTCTCCATTTACTTAGGTCTTTAAATTTCCTTCAAATGTGTTTTATAATTTTCTCCATAAAGGCCATGCACATCTTCTATTAGATTAATTCCTAGGCATTTTAATTTTGTTCCTGTGTTAAATGTTGTCTGTGTTTTCAATTTGTTGCTCATACATAGAAATAAAGTTAACTTTTGTACTTTGACCTTATATCCAGCAACATTGCCAAGCTCTCCCATTAATACTAGTAATTTTTAGATTTCCTTGGCTTTTTCTGTGGGCGGGCATGTCTGTGAATAATGGCAGTTCCTTCATTTTAAATTCTTATACCCTTAATTTCTTTTTTCTGTTACCCTGTCTTAGATCACCAATATGGTATGAACCAAAGTAGTGATAGCAGGCATTTTTATTAACTTCTGGTCTCAATGAAAGTGCTTTAATATTTTGTAATCAATAACTCTGATGTTTAAATGTTTCTGGTAGATACCCTTTCATTACTGTTTGCTAGAGTTTTGATTGTATAAAGCTTTTGAGTTTTAATGTCTTTCTGTAACTGTAGATGATTAGATGATTTTTACTTTTTCATCTGTTTATGTAGTGAATTACATATGACATTTTTAATGTTGAACCAATCTTGTATTCCTGAGACAAACCCATCTTGATCTTTTCCATTCATTGCTAGCTGCTATTTGCCAATATTTTATTTAGTTTTTTTGCATCTATGTTTGTCAGTGAGGTTGGCCTTCAGTTTTTCCCTTCATGTACTCTTGTTGTCAGATTTTGGAATCAGGGTGGTCCAAGTTTCATAAACTCTGTTGGTGAGTATTCCTCTTTTTCTTCCTTAGAAGAATTTGGGTAAAATTTTAAAAATTTGTCTTTTGAATGTTTGGTAGAACTTTGTTCATCTTGGCCTGGGATTTTTTGTGTGTGAAAAGAACTTAAACTAATAATTCAATTTCTATTATAAGATTTTGTGTTTTTTATTCCTCCTATAGTCATGGAGTTATGGTATTTTTTCTAAAAATTTATAATTCTCATGTAAGTTTTCAAATTTATTAGATAAAGTTATTCATTATTTTCTCTTATCTGAAGTTGGTAGTATATGTAATTATGACCTCTTTTTCCTTCTAAAAAGGGAGAAACAAATCTTTCAACTTATTAATGTTTTCAGACATTTTTTACTTCACTGATCCTCTCTAATTTATCTTTAAGATGTTTTCATGTATTTCTCCTCTACTATTTTATTTCTCCTAAATTTTTTATGCTATTTTCTCTCTCTCTCTTTTTTGCTGGCTTTTAAACTTAGATAATTCAGTGTTTTTGACGCTTTCTCTTTTCTATTATAAGCATTTAAGACTATATTAGGAATATAGTTCACATGTTTTGATATGTAATATTTTTGTTATCATTGTATATCTTAGCATTTTCTAATTTCCATTGATTTTTTTCTTGACTGTGAATTATTTGGAAGCTTTAAGTTGCAAATTGAAGTTTTTTGTTTGGTTTAACTACATTGTGATTGGAGGATATGGTCTAGTTAGCATGCATTCTTTGAAATACTTTGAAACCTCTTTTACTCTAGGGGTTAATTTTGGTAAATATACTGTGTGTTCTGGAGAATGTCTGTTTGCTGCTTGTGGAGTACAGCATTTGATATATGTTCATTGGATTAAGCTCATTAATTGTGCTGGTCAATTCTTCTGTGTATTGATTTTTTAAAAAATTCTCTTTGAGCATTATTTTGAAAGTATTTTATAAGGTGATATGTTTGGGGGATTATCTTTCTGGTAATCCCAGAATGATTATCTTTCTGGTGAATTCTTATATTATTGTTACTCTTTAAATCTAGTGATGATTCTTCCCTTAACTATTTAGCTTAATATTAATATAACTATATTAGCCTTCTTTTGTTAATATTTCCTTAGTTTAGTTTGTCCCACCCCTTTACTCTCTTACTTTCTATGTGTTTTTTTTTGTGAACAGTATATAGCTAAACATTTTTTTGTCCAGTCTGATAATCTAATTGTGTTCTTGTTGAGTTTTAGGAGTTCTTTATGTACTCTGGATATTAACCCCTTTTCAGATACATGATTTGTAAATATTTTCTCCCATTCCTACCGTGGGTTGCCTTTTCACTCTGTTGATTATGTCCTTTGATGCACAGAAGTCTTTAATTTTCATGAACTCCAATTTGTCTACTTTTTTCTTGCCTGTGCTTTTGGTATCATAACCAAGAAATCATGGCCGAATATAATGTCATGAAGATTTTTCCCTATGTTTCCTTCTAAGATTATTTTAGTTTTAAGTTTTAGGTTTAAGTCTTTGATCCATTTGGGGTTAATTTTTGTATATGGTGTAACAACTTCTTTGTTTTGCATGTGGATATTTAATTTTTCCAGCACCATTTATTGAAAAGCCTGTCCTTTCTCCATGGAATGGTCTTGGCATGCTTGTGAAAAATCATTTGACCATGTATGTGAGGGTTTATTTCTGAGCTCTCTGTTTTCTATTCCATAGGTATATATATCTATCTTTATATCACACCACACTGTTTTGAGTACTGTATCTTTGTAATAAGTTTTTTTATAAATTTATTTATTTATTTATTTTTGGCTGTGTTGGGTCTTCGTTTCTGTGCGAGGGCTTTCTCCAATTGCAGCGAGCAGGGGCCACTCTTCATCGCGGTGCGCAGGCCTCTCACTGTCGCGGCCTCTCCCGTTGCGGAGCACAGGCTCCAGACGCGCAGGCTCAGTAGTTGTGGCTCACGGGCCTAGTTGCTCGGCGGCATGTGGGATCTTCCCAGACCAGGGCTCGAACCCGTGTCCCCTGCATTGGCAGGCAGATTCTCAACCACTGCACCACCAGGGAAGCCCTGTAATAAGTTTTGAAACCAGGAAGTGTGAGACCTCCAACTTTCTTCTTCCTTTTCAAGATTCTTTTGACTATTCAGGGTCCATTGAGATTACATATGAATTTTTGGATCAATTTTTCTATTTCTGGAAAAAGCATTGGGATTTTGATAGGTATTGCATTGAATCTCTAGATAGTTTTGCGTAGTTTGGACATCTTAACAGTATTAACTTCTAATCCATGAACACAGGATGTCTCCATTTATTTATATCTTTAATTTCTTTCAGTAATGTTTTGTAATTTTCATTGTAGAAGTCTTTCACATTCTTGATTAATTCCTAAATATTTTATTCTTTTTTGATGCTATTGTAAATGGAGTTGTTTTCTTAATTTTCTTTTCAGATTGTTCATTGTTAGTGTATAGAAATGCAACTGATTTCTGTGTGTTGACTTTGTATTCTGCTACTGTGTGGAATTTGTTTATTAGTTATAACAGATGTTTGTTTTTCTTTTGTGGAGTGTTTAGGATTTCTACATGTAAGATCATGTTGTCTACAAACAAACAATTTTATTTCTTCCTTTCTAATTTGGAGGTTTTTTTATTTGTTTTTCTTGCCTAATTGCTCTGGCTAGAGTCATTTCTGACTTTAGTTGAATTGCTCTTTTTTCTTAGTCTTATTAAAGGTTCATCAGTTTTGTTGATCTTATTGAAAAAACAACTCTTGGTTTAGTTGATTCTTTCTATTGCTTTCTTAATTCTCTATCTGGTTTATCTCTGCTTGAATCTTTATTATCTTCTTCTTTCTTCTAGATTTGGCTTAGTTTGCTCTTTTTCTAGTTTGTTAATATTGTTGATTTGAGATCTTTCTTCTTTTGTGATGTAAACTTTCACAGCTATAAATTTCCCTCTTAGCACTGCTTCTGATGCATCCCATAAATTTTGGTATGTCATATTTTTATTTTCATTTGTCTTAAGATATTTTTAAACTCTTCTGTGATTTCTTCTTTGACCCATTGGTTGTTTAAGTGTGTGTTGTTTAACTTCCACATATGTGTGGATTTTCCAATTTTTATTTTGCTATTGATTTCTAGTTTCATTCCATTATGATTAAAAACGATAGTTAATTTGATTTCAATCTTTTGAAATTTATTAAGACTTGTTTTACGGCTAACATATAGTCTATCCTGGATTCATGTTTATTTTCTTGATGAATGTTAGGATTTAAAAAAAAATTTTTTTTTTATTCATGGTGTTTTTGTTTTTGTTTTTTTGGCCATGCCACACAGCTTGTGGGACCTTAGTTCCCCAACCAGGGATTGAACCCGGTCCCAACGCAGTGAAAGTGCTGAGTCCTAACCACTGGACTGCCAGGGAATTCCCTAAAAAAAAAAAAAAAATTCTTGCAGTGAGTTTGCCAAACTGCAAAATCCGAGAGGACAGCATTCCACAAGATTGTACTTATTTCAAACACCAGCTGCAAGTTAGGGGATCCTCAAGGCCACCCTCATTTCTGACCCACTGGCTACATGTTTGGGAGTGCCTACAGTCACCCTCAGGTTTAATGATTCACTAGAATGACTCACAGAACTCAGGGCAAGAGCTATATTATGATTACAGCTTTACTGTAACAAAGACTACAAATCAGAACTAGCCAAAAGGAGAGACACCAAGGGTGAGGGCGGAGAGAGTTGCAAATGTGAAGTTTCTGTTGTCCTAAGGGCCCACCAGGCATCTCAATATTCAAAAGAATATTACCAACCAGGGAAGCTCTCACAAGCTTCAGTGTCCAGAGTTTGTTTTGTTTTGTTTCATTATGTAGGTATGATTGAGTGAATCATTACCCAGCATGACTCAATCTCCAGCCTTCCTTCCTTTCCCAAAAGTCAGACTGATATCATGGTGGCTCAGAGCTCCAACCCTTTAATCATATGGTTCGTCTTTCCAGCATGGTTAGCCTCCAACCTGAGTCATCTATCTTGTTAGCAAAAACTATCCAGGGGCTCATCATGAGTCACCTTATTAGTATTAACTATCAGGTGTAGTCCAAGGGGCTCACCATGAATAACAAAGACACTCCTTCCAGGAGTTTAGATGGCTTAGAGGTTACCTCCTGGGAAATAGGGACAAAGGCCTGCCAAATTCTTTATTGCACAGTTCTTTCAAGAAATCACAATAGGCTCTGAGTGTAATTGAATGGACATAATAGGTAAATTTAGTCAGACTTTGTGGCTTTACATTGTTGATTCCTCATATACAAAAGCAAAGTGTGCATCTTCTCCCTTTATTCAAATCTTTTGGGGTGGTCCATCATTAGAATTGTAAAGCTTTTGTTCTTTTCTTATAAAGTTTATTTCTAGGGTTTTTTCCCTCTTCATTGTTGTTGTTGTTATCAATGTTAAAGATATCTTCTGAGATTAATTATTTTCTTTATGCTTTCTTCTATTGCTTTTTAAAATTGATTCTAAAATTGCAAAATAATATTCTTATTTGAAAAAAAGAAGTATAAATAGTACAGTAATTTCCCACATAGCTTTTATATTCTATTCTATATTCTATTCTTTTATTTATCTAATTATTCATATGTGGTGTTTTGCAAGCCCCAATGTATACTTTGTATATAAAGAAAGATAATTTTTATTAATGGTTATTATTACTAGCTGTCTTTTTTGGGGGGGGTGCCACACCACACGGCTTGGGGAATCTTAGTTCCCTGACCAGGGATTGAACCTGTGCCCTTGGCAGTTAAAGCATGGAGTCTTTAACCACTGGACTGCCAGGGAATCCCCTTTGTGACATTTCTTAATAATATATTCCAAACTGTGTATATTATTGTGAAAGTATATTTTATACTTTTTCAGTATAAAGCATTGAACAAGTTGATTTTTATTATAACCTTTAATATCATGTGGTATTAATGTTCTCAGCCCTGATTTTTTCTTGCTTACATTTGTCCTTCTTAATCTCTTTGGGTTTCTTCTCTTTTCCTGAATATCTTAATGTTGGAGTGCTCCAGGGTTCACTCCTCGCTCCTTTCTCTTCTGTCTACACTCATTCTCTTAGTAATTTAGTCTCTTTAAATACCATCTATATGCTGGCAACTACCAATTTAAAAATCTCTAGTCCAGACTTCTATCTTTTTTTTTTCTGAATTATAGTTGATTTACAGTATTATATTAGTTTCAGGTGTACAGCATAGTGATTAAAAAATTTTATAGAGGAGGTTCCCTGGTGGCGCAGTGGTTAAGAATCCTCCTGCCAATGCAGGGAACACGGGTTTCAGCCCTGGTCCGGGAAGATCCCACATGCTACAGAGCAACTAAACCCGTGCACCACTACTACTGAGCCTGCGCTCTAGAGCCCGCAAGCCACAACTCCTGAGCCCGCGTGCCACAACTACTGAAGCCCACGCGCCTAGAGCCCGTGTTCTGCAACAAGAGAAGCCACCACAACGAGAAGCCCACATGCTGCAACGAAGAGTAGCCCCCACTCACCACAACTAGAGAAAGCCTGCATGCAGCAACAAAGACCCAATGCAGCCAAAACTAAATAAATAAATACATTAAAATTTTTTTTTAATTTTATAGATTATACTCCATTTATATAATTATAAAATATTGGCTCTATTCCCTGTGCTGTACAATATATCCTTGTAGCTTATTTATTTTATACATAGTAGTTTGTACCTCTAAATCCTCTACCCCTATCTTGCCTCTCCCTGCTTCCCTCTCCTCACTGGTAACTACTAGTTTGTTCTCTGTATCTGTGAGTCTGTTTCTGTTTTGTTATATTCATTTGTTTGTTTTATTTTTTAGATTCCTCATATAAGTGATAACATACAGTATTTGTCTTTCTCTGTCTGACTTATCACTAAGCATAATACCCTCCAGGTCCATCCATGTTGTTGCAAATGGCAAAATTTCATTCTTTTTTATGACTGAGTAGTATTCTGTTGTATCAGTATATATACACCACATCTTTATCCGTTCATCTGTTGATGGATACTTGGGTTGCTTCCATATCTTGGCTACTGTAAATAATGCTGCTCTGAATATTGGGGTGCATATATCTTTTTTATTAGTGTTTTCATTTTCTTTGGATACATACCCAGGAGTGGTATTGCTGGATCATATGGTAGTTCTGGTTTTAGTTTTCTGAGGAACCTCTGTACTGTTTTCCACAGTGGCTGCACCAATTTACATTCCCACCAGCGGTGTAGGAGGGTTCACTTTTTTCCACATCCTCACCAACGTTTTTTATTTGTGGTCTTTTTGATGACAGCCATTCTGACAGGTGTGAGGTGATATCTCACTGTGGTTTTGATTTGCATTTCTCTGATGGTTAGTGATGTTGAACATCTTTTCATGTGCCTGTTGGCCATCTGTATGTCTTCTTTGGAAAAGAAGTTCTTCTGCACATTTTTTAATCGAGTTGTTTGTTTTTTTGACATTGAGTTGTATGAGCTATTTATATATTTTGGATATCAACCCCTTATCGTAGACCTCTACCTTAAACTTAGTCTCATGTGTCCATCTGCTTTCTCAACATTTCCATTTCAAAGTCTAAAAGACATATTAAGTTTATGATGTTTAAATCTGAACTCTGGATCTTCTATACCTCACTACCTAAGCTTGCTGTACTCATAGCCTTTCCCATCAATGTTGATGGCTATTCCATCCTTCCATTGTTCAGACCATGAATTTTGAAGACATGCTTGTCTCATCTCTTTCTGTTACATTTTATATCCAATCTGTCAGTATATCCTCCTGGCTTTTCCTATAAAATATACCTAGAATCTGACCACCTCTGTATACCTCCACTGATATCTCTCTGGTCTGAATCATTATCATTTCTCACACTGATTGCTACAATAGTAGGTCCCCTTCCTTCTCCCCTTGCTCTCCACCTTCCAGTATTTTCATTAAATCATAACTAGATATCACTTCTGTACTCATACCACTTCAGTGGCTCTCTATCTCACTCAGAGTAAAGCCAAATTTCTTAGGTGGCCTATAAAGCTTTAATAATCTGATTATCCTTTACCCCCGACTTCATCTCCTACTACTCAGTCCTCTCCAGCCACACTGGCCTTCTTGCTATTCCTCAAACAAACCAAACATGCTTTTCTACTTTTAGCCTGTTTCTTTTGCCCAGAATGTTCTTTCTTTAAATATCTAAGTAACTAACTTTTTCACTTCCTTCAAATCTTTGCTTTAATTTTTTGTTTGTTTGTTTGTTTTGGGCTGAGTTGGGTCTTCATTGCTGCATGCGGGCTTTCTCTAGTTGTGGCGAGTTGGGGCTACTCTTTGTTGCAGTGCATGGGCTACTCATTGTGGTGGCTTCTCTTGTTGTGGAGCATGGGCTCTAGGCGCACAGGCTTCAGTAGTTGTGGCATGTGGGCTCAGTAGTTGTGACGCACAGGCTTAGTTGCTCCACGGCTTGTGGGATCTTCCTGGACCAGGGATCAAACCCGTGTCCCCTGCATTGGCAGGCGGATTCTTAACCACTGTGCCACCAGGGAAGTCCTGCTTTAATGTTAACTTATTAATGATTCCTACCTTTGACTTCACCAACACTCCTGAGCTCTCTTACCCTGCTTTTCTTTTTCTATAGCACTTAGTACCTTCTAACATACAATAAAATTTACTTATTTAGCATTTATTTTCTGTCTCCCCCAAGAACATAAGATCCATGAAGGTAAGGATCTTCGTTTACTCCAATATGAAAGCATATAGAACAGTACCTGGTACAAGGTTCAATGAATGTTCTTGAAAGAAGTAACTATAAAAATGGAGATTATTTCAGTTCCTGTATTATTCATACATGCATAAAATTATAACTGAGTCCAATCACCTACATAAATCCTTCTTGACCTGAGATTTACCTTATTGATTTTCTTATAATTCTAATCATTCCTCCTCAAGTTTCTCTATGACCTATTTTCAGTTTCTGTTCTTACACACTTCAGAACTACTTTCATAAATGTACCTTCTGGTACATAATAGAGTAGACATTTTTTTTCTTATTATTTTTCAGACTGGGAATCTGTGTGTGAGATTGAAGAGTTAACCCCAAAGCAGGACATTTATGAAGTGCGATCATCTCAGAAAGTAATAGAAACACTTACAAGCTGTGGCCTTGAGTACTCCCGTTTGAAAGAAGAATGGAAATGTGAGGGCCACTTTGAGAGGCAACCAGTGAATCAGAAGGCATGTTTCAAGGAAAAGACAATCACTCATGAAGAAGCCCCTGTTGATGAAAGAGGACAAGAATATAACAAAACTTGGGGAAGTTTCCATCCCAGCACACTACTTCATACACAACAGATAATCCCCAAAGAGGAGAAAGTACATAAACATAACACACATAAAAGCTTTAAAAAAAAATTAATGGCTATTAAGCCCAAGAGTATCTATACAGAGAAGAAACTTTTGAAATGTAATGACTGTGGGAAAGTCTTCAGTCAGAGCTCATCCCTTACTCTTCATCAAAGAATTCATACCGGAGAGAAACCCTATAAATGTATAGAATGTGGGAAAGCCTTCAGCCAGAGATCAAATCTTGTTCAACATCAGAGGATTCATACTGGAGAGAAACCCTATGAATGTAAGGAATGTAGGAAAGCCTTCAGTCAGAATGCACACTTAGTTCAACATCTGAGAGTTCATACTGGAGAAAAACCTTATGAATGCAAAGTGTGTAGGAAAGCCTTCAGCCAGTTTGCTTATCTTGCTCAACATCAGAGAGTTCATACTGGAGAGAAACCCTATGAATGTATTGAATGTGGGAAAGCATTTAGCAATAGATCATCTATTGCTCAACACCAGAGAGTTCATACTGGTGAGAAACCTTATGAATGTAATGTCTGTGGGAAAGCATTTAGCCTTCGTGCATACCTTACTGTACATCAGAGAATACATACTGGAGAGAGACCCTATGAATGTAAGGAATGTGGGAAGGCTTTCAGCCAGAATTCACACCTTGCTCAACATCAGAGAATTCATACTGGAGAAAAACCTTATAAGTGTCAGCAATGTAGGAAAGCATTTAGCCAGATTGCCTACCTTGCTCAACATCAGAGAGTTCATACTGGAGAGAAACCCTATGAATGTATTAAATGTGGGAAGGCTTTTAGCAATGATTCATCCCTTACTCAACATCAGAGAGTTCATACTGGAGAGAAGCCTTACGAATGTAATGTTTGTGGAAAGGCTTTTAGTTACTGTGGATCCCTTGCCCAACATCAGAGAATCCATACTGGAGAGAGACCCTATGAATGTAAGGAATGCAAGAAAACCTTCAGGCAGCATGCACACCTTGCTCATCATCAGAGAATCCATCTTGGGGAGTCACTGTCACCACCCAATCCAGTCAATCACCAAGTCCTGTAGACTATCTCAAAAATACTTCTGGAATTTATACTCTTTTCTCCATCTCTAATGTTGTCATCCTAGTCTAAGATTCATCTCACCTGGATCACTCTATAGCTTTCTAACAGGTTTTCCTATATCAACTTTTGGTCCCCTTAAATTCATTTCCCACCATGCACCCAAACTGATCTTTTTCAAGTGTAAGAATACACACATCACTGCCTCCAGTTAAGTTTTTTTGGCTTGCTGTTGTTCTTAAGCTAGCATTCACAGTCTTTAAAACTGTCTATGAGGAGCTTCATTATCTGGTTCTTAGATACCTTTCAGCCTTATTTTATTCCAGTCTCTCTGGGCAGTAGGCACTTCCCAGGACTAAGAGCTTAGATTCTGGAAAATCATAGCTCTACCACTACTGTAGCATTGTGTGATTTTGAGTAACTGGCTTGACTTATCTAAGCCTCAGGGTTTTCTTTAATTCTTAAAATAGGGATAATAAAGGATACTGTATTGTAGAAATGTGAGTATTAAATGAAATAGTGTCTATTGTAGATTGGTGCATATTAAAGTAAGAAATTTGCATGCAAAGTACTTAACATAGTGCATCAAATATAGCAGATATTCAATTTAATAATAATAGCTAACATGCATTGAGTGCCTACTATGCACCAGGCACTGTTCTACATACTCAACATATATTAACTCATTTAATCCTTACAGCTAAAACAAGATTCCTTAGTGGACAAAGCAGAACATCCATGGGAAGCAGCAGGTCAGAACTGGGGAAACCTAAAAACTTTAGAATATATGTGGGAGTGTTTGTACTCTAGGTGAGTAATTGATACAGACAAAAGTAGTAGAACTATAACACAACCAGTTTTAGGTTTCTAAAGAAACAACTGGATAAACTAAAGAAAATGATTCACTGAGAAAAATACAGAACTTATATTTAGATCAAGAAAAGAACAGAGAGTATTGCAATTAACTCCAAAAACCCAATAAACAGAAATTTATACTGTAGAGTAAAAAGACATCAGTCCCAGGTAATTGTATGGGTGACTCTAGGTGATTTCAAAAGCATTTAAACTGTTTCATACCATAGAAAAAGTATAAAGTTTATAAATTTTTATCAAGTGATTATAAAATTGAAACCAAAAGGGGACTGAGGGAAGAAAACTAGTCAAATGTAGTTTGACAACATTTATATATATACACACATGCATATATATACTTTCATTCATTCAGTGAATTTTGAGTAACTACTGTTTGCCACACACTGATTTAGACATGAGGAGATAAGATGATCAATACAAAGACCATGTCTTCATGGAGTTAAAACAATAGATTTTCTAGGCCCAGAAAACTGAAGAACAATAAAATAAATTGAAGGGTATTATATAGCCTAGGCTGAAGAGACTCAAAATAACAAAGTTATCAGTTACTCCTAATTTACAACTTCACTGCAGTTCCAACCAAAATTCCTCAATGGGCCTTTTTGCCCTTTAATGTCACAGCTTTGTTTTGAAATTCATCTATGAAGTGTGAATTCTAAAGAAACAAAATTATCGAATCTAATCTATTTGTAGAAATTTTGCATATGATAAAGATGGTTTACACCAGTAGAGGAAGGATGGATTTGGGAGTAGTAAAATAATTGACAATGTACATCACGGCAGTAAGGAAAAAAAATAAAACCACAATGAACTACTTCAAAATCATCACATTAACAAAAGCATCACAGTACCTATTACTGGGAAGACGTGGAGCAATAGGCATATACATACAGTGCAGTTGAAAATAGTTTTTTAAAAATAATTTATCAATATCTAGTAAAGTTGAAGATGTGGATACTCTTTGACCCAACAATTCCACACTTATACCTCTACAGAGCCTCTCCTTATGTGTTCAGGGAGATGTACATGAAGACCTACTTCAATGTTGTTTGTGAAAATGAAAAGTTTAGGGTAAGCAAAACAATCATTAGCGTTTAAGTAAGTTAGAATTGAAATTAATGAACTAGAGGTACTTTTATCAATATGGATACATCTCAAACAATATTGAAATCGAACTAGAGGGTATTTTGTATGATATGGTTCCACTTATTTATATAAAGTTGGAAAACATGCAAATCAACACTATATTTTTTATGGCTAAATACCATATGGAAATAGTGTAATAACATTTATGGAAATAATCATCAAATTGTGATGACCTCTGGGGAGGGAGAAAAATGAGATTGAGGAAAGGATGCAAAGGGAGGTATCTTTTAATCATTAATTTCTTTAAAAAATAACTGGCCAGTTATTCTAAATTGATAAAGCTGGTTGTGGGTTTTTATTCTCTGTATCTTTCTATATGTTTAAACTATTTCATAATTAAAAAAACATTTAAGTAATGTTTGCTTTTGTCAGTTATTCCTTCACTATACCTCAGGCATGCCATATTCACCATTCATCCAATCCATAGTCACCATTTTCTTCAGAAAGAAGCTCGTATACAATTGCCTTCCAGATGCAATCACTGTTAACAATTTGGTGACTATCTTTCCAGGCATCAGAGTTTTGAGAATGACTATATTTTTACGCTGAGAGTTTTATAGCTTACTTACTGCATTTTTCTTTCCCCATCATTCCTTTTTTCCCCCAGCTTTATTGAGGTAGGATTGACAAATTAAAATTATATATATTTAAGGTGTACAACATATTGTTTTCGTATATTTATACACTGTGAAATGATTACCACAATCAAGCTAATTAACATATCCATCACCTCACAGAGTTACCATTCATGTGTACTACATTTTATCATCAATATGATTAACAATCACTCGCTATTTCCCCCCAACCACTCCAGGACCTGGCAACCGCTAATCTACTTTCTCCTTCTACGAATTTGACTATCCTGGACATAAGTGGAATTATACAATATGTTGTGTTTTATGACTGACTTCTTTCCATTAGCATAATGTTTTCAAAATCCATGTTGTAGCATGTATCAGTACTTCATTCTCCTTTTAAAAAAATAGACTTTATGTTTTAGAGAAGTTTTAGGTTCACATCAAAATTGAGTGAAAGGTAAAGAGATTTTTTCATATGACCCCCAACCCCACACATGCTTAGCTTCCCCCATTATCAACATTCCCCACTAGAGTGGTACATTTGTTACAGGTGATGAACCTACATTGGCATATTATCACCCAAAGTCCAGAGTTTACATTAGAGTTTACTCTTGGTATTGTTTATTGTATGTGTTTGGATAACGTTATGATGACACAAATCCACCATTATAATATACAGAGTAGTTTCACTGCCCCGAAATTCCCTGTGTTCCATTTACTTATCCCTGCCCACTAACCACTGGCAACAATAAATTTTTTGTTATGTCCTTCATTTTGCCTTTTCCAGAATGTTATGTAGTTGATATCATACTGTATGTAGCCTTTTCAGACTGACTGCTTTCACTTAGTAATATGAATTTAAATTTCTTTCATGTCTTTGCATAACTTGATAACTAATTTCTTCTTAGCACTGAATAATATTCCATTGGTAGGATGTACCACAGTTTGTTTATTCATTCACCCGCCAAAAGACATCTTTGTTGCTTCCAAGTTTTGGCAGTTATGAATAAAGCTGCTCTAAACATCTATGTGCAGGTTTTTGTGTGTACATAAGTTTTCAAATCCTTTGGGTAAATACCAAGGAACCCAATTACTGAATCATATGGTAAGAACTTCATTCCCTTTTATTGCCCCAAATATTCCACTTTATGGTTATGCCACATTTTATTTATCCATTCATCAGTGTGTGGACATTTGGATTGTTTCCACATTTTGACTATTATGAATATTGCTGCTCTGAACATTGTGTACAAGTTTTGTGTGGACATATATTTTTATTTCTTTTGGATATATAACTAGGAGTGGAATTCCTAGATCATATGGTAATTCTTTTTTTAAAATTAATTAATTTATTTATTCATTTTTGGCCACGCCAAGTGGCATGCAGGATCTTAGTTCCTCGACCAGGGATCAAACCAGTGCCCCCTGCAGTGGAAGCATGGAGTCTTAACCACTGGACCGCCAGGGAAGTCCCATAGATCATATGGTAATTCTACATCTGACTTTTTGTGGAACTACCAAAATGTTTTCCAGTTACCACATCATTCTCAATGCCAATGTATGAGGGTTCCAATTTCCCCACATCTAAACCAACACTTATTATTGTTCATCATTTAGATTATAATCATCCCGGTGGGTGTGAAGTGGTACTTATTACCTATGGTTTTGATTTGCCTTTCCTTAATGATGTTGAGCATCCTTTCATGTTTATTTGCCATTTGTATATCTTTGGAGAAATGTCTATTCAAATCCTTTTCAAATTTTTAAATTGGTGTCTTAGTTCAGGATGCTGTAACAGAATACCATAAATTGGGTGACTTAAACAACAAACATTTATTTCTCATAGCTCTGGAAGCTAGAAGTCAAAGATTAAGGCACTGGCAGATCTGAGGTCTGGTATGGACAGTCTTCCTGGTTTGCAGATGGCCACCTTCTCATTATATCTTCACATAGCCAAGAGAAAACTCATCTCTTTGTTTCTTTTTTTTGACAGCACTAATGCCATTCATGAGAACTACACCCTTATGACCTAATTACCTCCCAAAGGCTGCACCTTCCAGTTGTGGGTTAGGATTTCAACATATGCATCTGGTGGGGTGGGGGACACACTCAGTCCATAACAGTGGGGTTCTTTTTATTGTTGAACTGTAAGAGTGCTTCATATATTCTAAATACAAATTCTGCTATGGTCTGAATGTTGGTGTGTCCCCCACCCAACCAAAATTCACATGTCAAACCCTAATGACAAATGTAATGGTATTTGGAGGTGGGGCCTTTGGAAGATGATTATGTCATGAGGGCAGAGCCCTTACAAATGGGATTAGTGCCCTTATAAAAGAGCCCAGAGAGCTCACTTGCCCCTTCTGCTATGTGAGGACACAGTGAAAAAGACATCCATCTAAGAACCAGAAAGTGGACCATCATCAGGCACGGAATCTGCCAGCACCCTGATATTGTACTTTCCAGCCTCAAGAACTGTGAGAAATACATTTCTGTTGTGTAAAAGCCACTCAGCTATGGAATTCCTTATAGCAAAAGGACTCAGACAAGTTACTTATCAGATATGTTATTTATAAACATATTCTCCCATTTTGTAGGTGTCTTTTTACTTTTTTGGTGGCACCCTTTGAAGCAAAACAGTTTTCAATTTTGAAGAATTCCGATTTGTCTATTTTTTCTACTATTGCTATACTTTTGGTATCATATCAAAGAAACCATTAATCTAAGGTCACAAAGATTTACACCTATGTTTTGTTCTAAGAGATTTATAGTTTTAACTCAGACATATTTCTGCATCAATTGATATGATCATTCAGATTTTCCTCTTCATTCTATTAATGTAGCACGTTACATTGGTTTTCATATATTGAAACACCCTCACAGGACTGGGATAAATTCCACTTGGCCACAGTGTATAACTAGCATATTATTGCTAGTATTGTGTTGAGGATATTTGCATCTATAGTCATAAGGGATACTGGCTTTTAGGAGTTTTTTTCGGTTTTATTTTTTGTTTTTGGCTTTGATATCAAGCTATTGTTGGCCTCATAGGATGAGTTTGGAAGTTTTCCCTTAAATTCAATTTTCAATTTTTGGGAAGACTTTAAGAAGTGTTGGTGTTCATTATTCTAGAATTTGCTAGTGAAGCCACCTGGTCCTGAGCTTATCTTTGTTGGGAGGTTTGTGATTATTGATTTAATTTCCTTTTTTGTGATAAGTCGGTTAAGATCTTCTATTTCTTCTTGAGCTGCTTTTTGTATTTGTGTATTTCTAGGAGTTTGCCCATTTCATCAAGGTTATCACTTTGGTTGGCCAACAACTGTTTGTATTATTCTCTTATAATCCATTTTATTTATGTAAAATAGATAGTAACATCCCTACTTTCACTTCTGAAAGTGATTTAGTGATCTAATTCTTCTGTCTCTCTCTTATACTCATAGACAAAGGTTATCCATTTTGCTGTTATTTTCAAAGAACCAACTTCTGGGTTTGTTGATTATTTTTACATAGAATTCTCTATTTAGTTTATCTCTGCTCTAATATTTAGTATTTGTATTCTTCTGATAGCTTTGGGTTTAGCTTGTTCTTTTTCTAGTTTCATATGGTGTAAAGTTAGGTTATTATTTTATTTATTTATTTATTTTTGGCTGCAGTTGGGTCTTTGTTGCTGCACACAGGCTCTCTGCGGCGAGCGGGGACTACTCTGTTGCAGTGCACGGGCTTCTTATTGTGGTGGCCTCTCATTGCAGTGGCTTCTCTTGTTGTGGAGCACAGGCTCTCGGCACGTGGGCTTCAGTAGTTGTGGCACATGGACTCAGTAGTTGTGGCTCGCGGGCTCTAGAGCACAGGCTCAGTAGTTGTGGTGCATGGGCTTAGTTGCTCCGCAGCATGTGGGATCTTCCCAGACCAGGGCTCGAACCCGTGTCCCCTGCATTGGCAAGCAGATTCCTAACTACTGTGTCACCATAGAAGTCCCTAAAGTTAGGTTATTGATTTGAGTTTTTCTTCTTTTTTTAATGTAAATATTTATAGCTATAACTTCCCCTCTGATTTGGATGTATCCCATAAGTTTTTGTATCTTGTGTTTTTATTTCAATTCATCTCAATATATTTTCTGATTTCCCTTGTGATTTCTTCTCTGATACGTTGGTTAAGAGTGTGTTTAATTTCCACATTTTTTGTGGATTTCCCACTTGCCTACTGCTACTGTTATTTCTAGTTTCATTCCATTGTGATTGGTAAATATACCTGGTACATTTTCAGTCTTTTAAATTTTACTAAGACTTGTTTTGTGGCTTACTATATATCTATCCTGGAGAATGTTCCATATGCACTTGAGAAAAATGAGTTTTCTGCTGTTATTGGGTATGTACTGTATATGTCTGTTGGTATAAAGTGTTGTTCAAGTTCTCTATTTCCTTACTGATCTTCTGTCTCATTGTTTTGTTCATTACTGAAAATGGAGTATTGAAGTCTCCAACTACTATTGTGTAAAAATTTCTACCTTCAATCATGTCATTTTTTGCTTCATATAATTTGCAGCTCTGTTTGTAGGAGCATATTATGAACAGAATGTTTGTGTAACCCCTAAATTCATATGTTGAAGTCCTAACCTCTAATGTGGTAGTATTTGGAGATGGGGCCTTTGGGAGGTAATTAGGGTCACATGAGGTCATGATGCTGGATACCTCATGATGGAATTAGTGCTTTTATAAGAAGAGACACCAGAGAGGTTGGTCACTCTATTTCTCTGTGCTTGGACAAAGAAGTGACCATACTGACACCCTGATCTCCGAATTTCTGCCCCCAGAACTATAAGAAAATTAATTTCTATTTCTTAAGTCACCCAACTTATGGAATTTTGTTATGGCACCCCAGGCTGACTAAGACAGTGCATATATGTTTATAATTGTTATATTTACTTGATAGATTGAATCTTTAATCAATATCTCTGTCTGACCTCAGAAATAATGGGACAGAAACTTTAGCGACCATACACAACATGGAATGCACACTTTCCAAAAAGGGTTTGGAGAAGTCACTAAACAAATGGACGGCTGCAGTCCTCAACAAAAAATTCAGCAATCCCTGAGGAGGAGAAGAATCTGATTTCCACAGTTACAACGTTATTTCATTCAAAATGTCCACATCTCAACAAAAAATTACAAGGCATACAAAGACAATGGAAAAGTATGTCCCATTCATATGTTAAAAAAGAATTTGACAGGAACTATCACTGAGAAAACCCAGACATTGGATTTACTAGTCAAATACATTAAGCCAACTATCTCAAATATACTCAATGAGCTAAAGAAAACCATGGATGAAAAAAACTAAAGGAAATTTTTTAAATATATGAACAAAAATGAATGTCAGTCAAAAGATAGAAATTATAAAAAGGAACTAAAAAGAAATTCTGGAACTGAAAAGTACAATAACTGAAATGAAAAATTCACTAGAGGAGTTCAATGGCATATCTGAGGGAGGCAGGAAACTTAGTGAACTTGAAGGTAAGGCAATTAAAATGATCTAGTCTGAAGAGCACAAAGAAAAAAGAGTGAAGAAAAATGAAGAAAGCCTGCAAGACCTGTGTGACGACATCAAGCATACCAATATATGTGTAATAGGAGCCCAGAAGGAGAGAGAAAAGAACAGTAAAAATATTTGAAGAAATGACTGCCAAAATCTCCCCAAACATGATGAGAAATGAATATATACATCCAAGACTCTCAATAAGCTGCAAGCAGGATAAGCTCAAAGGGGTCCACACTGAGACATGTAATATTTAAATTATTGAAAAGCAAAGAAAAGACAGAACATTGAAAGCAGCAAGAAGTAATCAATTTGTCACATACCAGGGAGCTTCAATAAGATTAACGGCTCATTTCTTATCAGAAACCGTGAAAGACAGTTAACATCCTGAAAGAGAAAAACAAAAACAAAATGTTGACAGTTGTTCTATAGCTAGCAAAATTATCTTTCAAGAATGAAGAAGAGGGGACTTCCCTGGTAGTCCAGTGGCTAAGACTCTGTGCTCCCAATGCAGGGGGCCCGGGTTTGATCTCTGGTCAAGGAACTACATACCGCATGCTGCAACTAAGAGCCACATGCTGCAACGATGATCCTGTGTGCCGCAGCTAAGACCCAGAGCAGTGATATAAATAAATAAATATTTTTAAAAAGAATGAAGAAGAATTTAAGATATTTCCAGATAAAAACTGAAGGAGTTTACTAGTAGACCTTCTGTTGTGACTTCGTTAAATTAACATTTGGGCTACTTAAGAGCCCCAGGGTGTTGGATGGTGAACTGCAGTTGAAAAAAAGGTCACAAAGGAATTGAAATAGAGAAGTTTATTACTCACAGGTCCTGGAGGAGGTACACAGCACGCCTCAAGGGGCTATGCAGGGAGGTCAAGGGTGCAGGCAGAGAGCACAGCAGGATGTAGGGCACATGCCTTTATTAGGGTCTGTGGGTAGAGTGTTTTGGGGTTCCCATGCTAAGGCCAGATCGGTTGATTCAAACCAAAAAGAATGGGGTTTCAGTAAGCTTTGTGGAGGTCTTATCAAAGGGGAAGGCCCTAGGAGGCAGGGGAGTCTGTTTATTACAAAGGCCGTTGGGGGGGTCCTATCAGGAACTTACATTTACTTGTGACTCTGTGGGTAGTTACTTATGGCATGTGCTTGGTGGGGGAGCTAGTGTTTATTCAAGGCCCTTGCAGGTCACTTGACTACACAAAATGGATGCCAAGGCAGCAATGTTATGAAATAGTTTAGCTAAACTCTCAAGACCTTCCTTATAAGAAATGCTTTAGTCTAAAATGAAAGGACAGTAGATAGTAACTTGAAGCCATAAATACATAGGAAAATATAAAAACCAGTATTATTGTACTTGGTTGGAACTCCTCTTTTTTCTCTATGACTTAAAAGCAAAGCATAAAAAAGAATAAATTTATGTTAATGGATACACAATGTATAAAGGTATGACCTGTGACAATAATATGAAGAGGGGGAAAAGAGATGTACAGGAGCAGACTGTATACTAGTGAGGCTAAGTTGGTATTATTCAAACTATGTTATAAAATTTAAGATGTTAATTGTAATCCCCAAGGCCAACAATAAGAAAGTAACTAAAAATATACAGAAAAGGAAAAAAGAGAATCAGTCATATACTACTAAAAATTTAACTAAATACAAAAAAAATCAACTATGTACAAAAGAAATGGAGGAATTCAGGAACAAAAAAATACATAAGATACAGAAAACAAATAGGTAAATAGCAGAAGTCCTTCCTTATTATTAATTACTTTAAATGCAAATGAATTAAACTCCAATTAAATGGCAGAGATTGGTGGAATGGATCCACTAATTTATATGCTGTCTATAATGGACTCTCTTTAGATAGAAAGACATAAAGAGACAGAAAGTAAAAGAATGGATAAAGATTCTCCATGAAAATAGTAACCAAAAGAGAGCTGGGATGGCTACATTATTGTCAGACAAAATAGACTTTAAATAAAAAATGATTACAAAACACAAAGAGGACAGTATATTGATTAAATGATTCAATATGTCATTGAAAATTCAATTAACAATCAAGTTAAGAAAAAGAAAGAGAATTTTATTTGAGCCAAACTGAGGATTATAACCTGGGAGACAGACTCTCAGAAAGCTCTGAGAACTGTTCTGCCTGTTAGAATTCAAAGGCACACTCATATACGTTTCCGAGACAAAAGATCATACATCAAAACGACATAGTGATATTTTACATAAAGTTCACCAAGGATACATAGTCCAGGTAAGCACATACAGAGTGAGCAGCAAGTCACTATGACCCCCTACAGAGTTGGGAAAGAATGCTATTCCTTTAAGAAGTTACATTGCTAGCATCAGAATTAAGGGGGAAAAAATTATCTTTACAGTTGAGCAAGGATTCCCATTTTTGAGGAGGTCTGGTTAAAGTGTAAAGCAGATGCACACCGCACATTACGGAGGGGGGAAGGTGGCCCAAATGGACAGAGAGAGAGAGAATTTTTTGTTTAAAATTTCTTCTCCTGCCTTAAAATATAAATTTTATTTCATCAAATACATTCTTTTTTTTCTTTTTCTTTTTCTTTTGGCTGTGTCGCGTGGCTGGTGGGATCTTAGTTCCCCGACCAGGGATTGAACTCAGACCCACGTCAGTGAAAGCACTGAGTCCTAACCACTGGACTGCCAGGGAGTTCCCATCAAATACATTCTTAAATACGTTTTTACTATAAATTCTTATTTACCAATGGAAATTGCCTTTTTATTTCTTTAATTCTAGAGGTACATATATTTTAAAATTTCAAAGAATTAGCAAAGTTTTAAGAAATATCTCTCCACACACCATTAACATGTCATTTTTTTTTTAATGGGCGATCTTTTTTAAAAAAATATTTATTTATTTATTTTGGCTGCGCTGGGTCTTAGTTGCAGCACGCAGGGTTGCAGATTTATTAGTTGTAGCTGGCATGTGGAATCTAGTTCCCTGACCAGGGATCAAACCCAGGCCCCCTGAACTGGTAGCACAGAGTCTTACCCACTGGACCACCAGGGAAGTCCCAACTTGTATTTTTTTTTAAAACGTATTTACTTGGATTGAGTAAAACAATATTGGCTACATTTTTTTTTTTGGTCCCAGATATTATGACCAGCAGTATGGAAAGAGAGATAAAAGATATGAATTAGTTCTAAAGCATATCATAGTTTAATTGGTGAGGCCAGAAGAGTGTAAAATGTAAAAATATAAAATAGTGAAACTAGGCAATTCCCTGGCGGTCCAGTGGTTAGGACTCCATGCTTCCACTGCAGGAGGCCTGGGTTTGATCCCTGGTCGGGGAACTAAGATCCTGCATGCCTCGCAGTGAGACCAAAAATAAATAGATACATAAAATAAAATAGTGAAACTAGTTAGAAATGTAAGGCAAATATTCTCAAAATTCTAGCATAATCATAGGTTTTTATTAGTTTCTCCATTTGGGAGGAGAGGGTAGTGACATTACACTTCTCGAAAACTAAAAACAAATGCAAAGATGGGACAGCATTTTTAAAAAACTCAAGAGGTAGTGTGGACCAAGGATTTTGTATCCAGCCAAGTTTTCCTTCCAGTACAAGGCTATAGAAAAATAGTTTTCAATATGTATGCATTCCCATAGTCCTTCTGGAGGAATCTATTAGAGGGCAAGCTTCATCCAATCAGGAGTTTACTGGGAGGGCTTCCCTGGTGGCGCAGTGGTTAAGCATCCGCCTGCCAATGCAGAGGACATGGGTTGGAGCCCTCGTTGGGGAAGATACCACATGCCGTGGAGCAACTAAGCCAGTGCGCCACAACTACTGAGCCTGCGCTCTAGAGCACACGAGCCACAACTACTGAAGCCCCTGTGCCTAGAGCCCAAGCTCCACAACAAGAGAAGCCACTGCAATGAGATGCCTGCGCACCACAACAAAGAGTAGCTCCCGCTCGCCACAACTAGAGAAAGCCCGAGCAGCAACAAAGACCCAATGCAGCCAAAAATAAATAATAAATAAATAAATTTATATAAAAAAAGTTTACTGGGAAAACTTCAGTAAAATGACTGAAAGTCAGCATTTAATATACTTATTATATATTATTACATATTATACATATCCAATGGTTTACCCAATTTTCCTCAAAATAACATCTTGCAAAATTATAAGGCAATATCACAACCAGGATATTGACATTGATATAATCTGATGATCTTATTTAGATTTTCCCAGTTTTACTTGTACTCATTTGTGTGTGTATCTACATGTCTCTGTGTGTTTAGTTCTATACAATTTTATCACATGTAGGTTTGTGTATCCACCAACTTTGTCAAAATATAGAACAGTTCATCACAAGAATCCATTGCATTGTCCTTTTATAACCACCCACATCCCTCCTGTTCTTTCATTCCCCTATCCTTAATCCCTGGCACCCACTAATCTTTTCTACATCATATAATTTCAGCATTTCAAGTATGTTATATAAATGGAATCATATATTATGTTACCTATTGAGATTTTTTCTTTCCAATCAGCATAATTCCCTGGAGGTTCATCCAAGTTGCTGTGTGTGTCAATAGTTCATTCTTTGTTTTAAAGTTTTAATTGCTGATTATTATTCCATGGTGTGGATGTACCATGTTTTTTTTTAACCAGTCACTTGCTAAAGGACATCTGAATTGTTTTCAGTTTTTGGCTATTTCAAACAAAGCTGATATGAATATTTGTGGACTTTCAATTTTACGGTTCAATACGTTTTTTATTTCCCTTGAAACTTCCTCTTTGACCCATGAATTATTTAAGTGTGTGGATTAATTTCCAAGTATTTGATGTTTTCTTATTGTTTTCTGTTTTTATTGATTCTAGTTTGATTCCATTATGGTCAGAGAACATATCTATATGATTTCAATTCTTTTAAATCTGCTGATGTTTGTTTTATGACCCAGCATACAATCTATCTTGGTGAATGCTCTATGAGTCCTTAAAAGAATGTATATTCTGCTGTTAGTGGGTGGAATGTTCTATAAACATTTAATTATATAGTTCTAAGACTGAAATAAAAGTAAAATGAACAATGTCACTAGGACCATATTTGTATTTACATTCTGGTATATCTGTGTTAAGTTTTCTATAGGGGATATATCTATTCTATATCTCTATGCTTAATAGGTCTATATATTAAGTCATTGGGCATATGCATCTTTAAAGCTAATAGGTATTGCCTATGTTTCCAAAGTAGTTATGATTTTCACTCTCACCAGGAGATGAAATTACCATTTCTCCAAATCCTCACCAACTCTTGATACTTGCCAACTTTATTTTTGCCAATAGACATTTGTGAGCAGGTGTCTGTGTAGTTCTGGTTCACATCCCTGATTACTAATGAGGAGGAACAATTTTTCTTATGTTTATTGATAATTTAGGTTTTCTTTTCTGTAAAATGCATATGGATTTCTACACTTTTCAACTCACTTATTTGAGTTTTTCTGACTGAAAGGAGTTTGCATTTTGAAGATATTCATCCACCCTTGTGCCAGTTATCAATTTATTGCCTCACAGCTCCAAATTTAACTTTCACTACCTGCTGTACTATAATGGACTGGCTTCTAAGCATTTTCTCCTTTAGAGTGAGCATGATGTTGAGCTTTTCAATAGGCTTCTCTTACTGGACCTGGTGTGCAGTGTTTTGCTTTTTCTTGCTCCTTTATGATTGTTTAGTAGTGCGGGTATGTGAGAACATTCAGTGCTGTTCTGCCCCAGCCATGTACCTAGAGAGCATATAGTCTCTTGGAACTCTGCAGCCCAGCCAAGGCCAGCAGACTAACTTCCTGATGCAGATAATGTGAACTGTAGTCCTTGGGCCACAGCAGCTTCTGACTCTCCCTAGGTGCCTACACACAAGTTGTGGGTCACTTATGCCCTGGCAGTTTCCCATGGCCCTTTCAATGCAGACACCGTGTTCTCCAAACCTTGTACCAGCACCTCAACTATACCAGTTGCAATTCAGTTGTGTCCCAAAGGTTTGCTTCCTGTTTGTTCGATGACTATAGATCAGCTCTGGCCCTGGAAACCCACCAAAACTCTCCACCATCCAGTGGGCTGAAACCACACCTTCTGTGAAACTTGAACTGAACCCCAGAGTTAGAGATGGGGCCCACCTTCAAAATTTATCTTTTCTTTGATATTCTCGCTCAGCCTTTGGGTACTCTTCAGAGTTCTTTTACATCTTGCAGTTACTCTTCTACCACAGTCTGATATTTCTTTATACTCCATCTTGATCTAGAACTGGAAGTAAAATATATCCTTTAATAGCCACATTAAATATTTACCTTAACTGGAATTAATGATGCATTAGGATTTATTTCTACGCTCTTATAGAAATTAATCTTTGAGCAAATGAGACGGAAATTGCATATCACTTCTGATAATGTTTCATTGAGTCACAGGACCATAACTGGTAGGGAGAATGGGAAATTTGTTATCGAGCTTGGTAGCCAGGTGCCCAGGAGGAAAATGAGAATTTTGGAATTCTGTCAGAATTATGGTACATCAACAAAAGAATAATATATAGCTATAAGAATAATATGCCACCATAAGAACAAAGGAACTCTTCATATCTGAGAAGCTCTCAGGGACAAAATATATTTTCCGAGAATGCCTAATGAAATATATCCCATCTTATATGCTTTCTTAAAACGTGACACTCTCCCATCAAGATAGACCTGCCTAGTATGATCCTTGACATTGATCTTAGTAATATTTTTTCTGATCTGTCTCTTCATGCAAGGGAACAAAAGCCAAAATAAATCAAATGGGACCACATCAAATTAAAAAGCTTTTGCACAGTGAAGGAAACTATCAACAAAACAAAAGGGCAGCCTACTGAATGTGAGAAAATATTTGCAAATAATATATCCAATAAGGGGTAAATACCCAAAATATACAAAGAACACATACAACTCAACATCAAAAAAACAAACGACCTAATTAAAAAATGGGCAGAGGACCTGAATAGACATTTTTCCAAAGAAGACATACAGATGGCCAATAGACATATGACAAGATGCTCAACATCACTAATCATCAGGGAAATGCAAATCAAAACTGCAATGAGATACCACCCCACACCTGTCAGAATAGCTATCATCAAAAAGACAACAAATAGCAAATGTTGGCAAGAATGTGGAGAAAAGGGGACCCTTGTGCATTGTTGGTGGGACTGTAAATTGATGCAGCTACTATGGAAAACAGTATGGAAGGTCCTCCAAAAGTTAAAAATAGAACTGCCATATGATCCAGCAATTTCACTTCTGGGTATTTACCCAAAGAAAACAAAACCACTAATTCAAAAAGATATATGCTCCCAATTGTTCATTGCAGCATTATTTACAAGCTAAGATATGGAAGCAACCTAAGTGTCCATCGATAGATGAATGGATAAAGAATATGTGGTATATATATTCTATGGAATATTAGTCATAAAAAATGAAATCTTGCCATTTTTGATAACATGAATGGATCTAAAGGGTATTATGCTCAGTGAAATAAGTTGAAGACAAATACCATATGATCTTACCTATATGTAGAGTCTAAAAAACAAACAAAATGAAAACACTTGTAGATACAGAGAACAAATGGGTGGTTGCCAGAGGAGAGAACGGGTGTTTGGGGCAGGGGGATAGGTGAAGGGGATAAAGAGGTACAAATCTCCAGTTATAAAATAAATAAGCCATGGAGATGCAATACACAACATAAAGAATATGGTCAATAATATTGTAATAACTTTGTATGGGGATGGACGTTACTAGATTTATCATGGTGATCATTTCATAATGTATGCAAATGCCAAATCACTATGTAGTACACCTGAAACAACATATTTATTGTATGTCAACTATATTTCAATAATAAAAAATAAGTGCTTCAGAAATTTTTAAAAAGGTGTAGCTGCTTAAAGCAATAGAGAATGGCAGAAGTGAAATTATGTGACTTCCAAGGCTAGGTATGGAAGCATCTTTTTATTTATTTGGCTGCACTGGGTCTTAGTTGGCAGGTGGGCTCCTTAGTTGTGGCTTGTGGGCTCCTTAGCTGTGGCTCGCCTGCTCCTTAGCTGCGGCTGGTGGGCTCCTTAGTTGTGGCAGGTGGGCTCCTTAGTTGCGGCTTGCCAGCTCCTTAGTTGTGGCATGCGAACTCTTGGTTGCGGCATGCATGTTGCATCTAGTTCCCTGACCAGGGATCGAATCCAGGCCCCCTGCATTGGGAGCTTGGAGTCTTAACCACTGCGCCACCAGGAAGTCCCCTGGAAACATCTTTATGGCATGTTGTATTTTCCAAATAATGGCCACAACATATCCTATTCTACTAGCTCTTCTTATTTTGTGACACTTCTTTCATTGAGTTGTAACTGCCTCATCCAAAGGAGTATGACACAATGACGTTATGTGATTTCTGAGGCTAGATCATAAAAATTTCATGCACTTCTATCTTCTTCTTTGGGACACACTCTTGGAACCCGTCATCATGTTAAGCAGCCACATAGAGATATCACGTGTAGGTATTGTGGCTGACCATCCTGCAGTCCAGTTGACAGTCAGAATCAACTGCCAGGCATGTGAGCAAGTGAGTCTTTTGATGATTCTAGCCTTCAGCCATCAAGTGACTCGCAGCTTTCAAGCCACCCCATTTGAGATCAACTGTTGCTGCCAAGCCCTGTGCAAATTTTTGTAGATGTGTGAGCTAAATAAATGATTGTTGTATTTTAAGCCAAGTTTGGGGCAGTCATTACACAGCAATAGAAACTTGAACGATTGCCAAAACGTGTTAAATGAAAAAGCAAGGCACATTAAAAATATACATAGTTTATATATTTTTAAAAAACAAATGGAAAAAGACTACGAGTTATATATATATATATATTTTTTTTTTTCATAACATACGTAGTTTCATATGGACAATTTACATAAATGGGTCATTTCCTGATGGATTTGTACCATAGCCTGGGGACTGTTTGGGGGATTTGAGTCATAGGCTTTTGCAGGCTAGGATAGGGTTTCATTAACAGAACATTTCCCTCAAAGCTTTCCCTCAGGAAGCTTTCAAACTACTTGCTATTGTTTAATTACAATGCCAAAGATCGTTGGGTAAATACAGTTTTAAGCCTGATGATTTCTTTTGCTTACTGGCCCCCTTGCTCTTTCAGTTTTCTAGCCTTTTAAAGTTCCCAGGCAATTAATTATACTGTACATTAAATATCTCATTTTAGTGACTATTTCCTCTCTCTTTTCTTTTAAACCCCAAACTTCTCATCTCCCATACTTCCAGCTAACCTTGCTTACCACTTCATGAAAGCACTGAAGGAATCAGAACACTTCCCAAGACTTCTTCTATGTCATTTACTCACTTCCCAGCATCTGCACCCCATATCCGGCCATTTTATTGCCGGGAATAAGCCTCCCATGGTATCAGCTAAAAACCTAATCCTTCCATCCACTAATCTTATCCCCTCTACCTATATAAGGTCATTGCTCCAGTAATTCTCACTTCTTTGTCCTGAATCATCCACTCGCTGCCGCGCCCCCCCCACCCCCGCTTACTGGATTATTCCAATCAGCATACAGAATTGCTATTACTTCTCCCATCCTGAAAACAAACAAAAACACTCCTATTCCTACTGCTACACTAATTATTAACATATTTCTTTGCTTTCTTTTGCAGCAAAACACCTCCAGTGTATCCAATTTCTATTCTCTTATCAGGCTTTCACTTCAATCACTCTAAAACAAAGACACCAAAAATAACTCTGCTCTTTTCAAGGTCAACAGTAACATCAATATTGCTACATCCAGTAGCCAATTCTCAAGCCTTGCACAATTATGTAACCTGACAACGGTATCTGATACCATTGATCATCCTTCCTTTGACTCACTTTCATTTGGCTTCTGTAATGTCACCCTCTCGGTTTTCCTTCCATCTCATGGTCTTCCTTAGCGTCTTTTGCTGGTCTGTCCTTTTATCCTTGAACTCTTTATGTTGGAACACAATGTGGATCAGTCTTTGCTATTCTTCTTCTCTCATTTACATGTAGGTCCTTAAAAATCTTAGTCTGCCTCCTTATTTTAATTAAGTATAGGCAATAACTACCAAATTAATATAATCTCTACCATAGTACAAGCTAGACCAACCAAGTGCCCACTCAACATTGTCATTTTGTGTCTAAAAGACATTTCAAACACGTTCAAAACTGAACTCCCAGTCTTCTCCCACAAAACTGATGGAACTGTAGCTTTCCATATCTCAGCTGATGGGAACACATCTTTCCAGTTGCTTGGAACCAAAACCTTTGAGTTAATGTCACCCTGGACTTCAGATGCTTGGAACCAAAACCTTTGAGTTAATGTCACCCTGGACTTTTATCTTCCTCTCAACAACTGACATCTAGTCCCAAAACAAATCTTGCCTGCTCCATCACATTTACCATATATCTGTAATCCAACCACTTCTCACCACTGTTACCATCCTGTTCTGAGCCACCATCATCTTTCATCTGAATTAATGCCATAGCCTCCTACCCACTTAGTTTTTTCGTTTGTTTGTTTTAACACAATAGCAGCATGTCAGATCATGTCCTCTGCTCAAAACTCTCCAAGGGCTGCCCATTTCCCTCTGAATAAAATCCAAAATGCTCACAATGACTTACAAGGCCTTACAAGATATGGCCCTGTTATCTGACCTCCTCTATCAATCATCTCCTTGCACAGACCTCTACAATAGCTTCCCTGATATTCCTCAAATACACCAGCATAGTCCCATTGTGAAGCCTTTGCTCTAGCTTTTTCCTCTGTCTGGTACGCTCTTCCCTTAGATAACCGCAGACTTACCCCTTCATACCTTCAAATCTTGACTCAAATCTTTCCTTCTCCATGGTCTACTCTGATCATTTTATTTCATAGAGCAACAAATATTATCATATTCCTCTCAACTCCTTTTGAATGGCCTTTCCCCCCCATACCATTTATGTTCTAACATATTCTACAATTTATTATTATTCCATCTCCTCCTGCTAGAATTGCTCATTAATACAGTATATCCTAAACACCTATGATAGTGGCTGGAATATAGTAAATACTTAATAAATATAACTAATTTTAAATGACAGGCTTGGGTGGGGAAAGCATTTTAAAGTCATCTTTGCTACGAGGCTCACTGCCTTTGCATGGTTGGGGCAATGGTCTCATTTTTTGTTCAGACTGCTACTTTAAATCACTATAAGTGGCTTCAGGTGGGGGCAGAGAATCAGTTTGGTGTTTTGTATCCCACAAGTTTTAAAATTGTGAATTTACCATCAACCTGGATTGAGCACCTGCAGGCCTTACATAACATCTCTTAACAAAGCAATGTCACTTTCAATCTCTGCTAGCAGCCTCTCTGTAGCTAACTCTACACTAAATTCATCTCTTTCACAGGACATTACTGAAAGCAGCAAGAAACATCCAACACACACATTCTGAATCACTCCTTCCATTTCCCCTAACATTACAGCCTTAACTGGTACAAGATCTTCCTTGTAAGATGGTAAGGAGTCTGCTCATTTCAGTTTCCTAGCCTGAAACGAGCAGATCCTCATTCTCCATCGCCCTAAGTTAATGCCGTATTTGAGATTTCTTTTACCCACAGCACTCCACTTCTAGGTGCAAAATTTTATATCCATAATAATTATTAATGTCAATAACAAAATGACAACAGCATCAACAAATAAGAAGTTTAATTTTATATAAAGAAATACAGAAGGCAAGCAGACCCGAATTTGTATGGCTGTTTCATAAAATCAGCATAGGTGTAGACATGTTCTGTATTTCTGCTCCAACATCCTTAATACCCAGATACCATTCTCAAAGTCCCCATAAAATTGCCAGAGGTGCAGATTAAATATCCACATTGTAGGCAGGGAAACAAAAAAGTGCAGAGAGGAAATAAGGATTTCTTAAATGTCCTATTCATACAAACACCACTTACATCTTGTGGATCTGCAAGGGAGGCTGAGACAGCTTTTCAGCCAAGAATTCTATTGCTGAAGAAGGGAAAATGAATATTGGGTAGGGAAATAGCAGTCTCTGACACAGATTCTTATCAGTTTTCATTGCAAAATAGTCTATAATGTCAGTTTTTTAGTTTAATTCAAAAGCTGTGCATTCAAGTTTTTAAAAATTTCCTAGTATAAAGATTTATTTTGGCTATCCAATTTTTTTCATTTCTAAGTAACATTTTTGAACTGTGGTCAGAGATGGTAGAAAATATGAGCTTTTGGACTTTGTTACAATTCACTTCACACCTCTTCAACAATCCACTGATTAAATGTACAGGGTTTTTTTTTTACACTATGAATTTCCTCGTACACCATATGGGATGAGATGTGAATGAAAGTTTTCTCATATTCATTACAGCATACAGTGCCCCCCACTCAGAAAATCAGGGTTAAATGTTAATGAAAGATTCTCAACATTCATTATACTAATAAATGTCCTCCTCTCATGCAAATTCTCTAAAATAACATGAGTCATAATGATAGCTTATATCTGTGATATGCTATGTTGAAGGCACTGTCCTAAGAACTTTATTATGTAATAACTTACATAATACTTCCAAGAATCTTACAAGGAATTAGTCTTAGGTCTATCTGATAATTGATTAAACCAAAGCAGTGGTTAGTTATCATGTTAAATGTCACAAAGGAAATCAACTGAGTCAAGATAATGTTGAAAAAGACATATGCTATGGCTAAAAGTCTTCCTATATTTACATTAACAGAATTATTCTCTATTATAATTTGCTAAAGTTTAGTAGGTTTTTCTAGATGGATTACATTATCATTATCTTTCCCCCATACAAATTCACTGATGCTGAACTTTATGAAGCAAATGTGTTTGAATATTCACATTTTAAGAATTCTTTGATGATAATGAATTAATGACCAGAGAAGGCTCTCTATATTAGTCACAAGCATCAGATAATTCATATATAAACTTGTGAGCCATGACTGAAGTCTATTTCACATTCCTTATATTCAAAAGATTTCTCACTGATATGAACCCTTTGATGTTGAGTTAGTTGTGAACCACGAGTAAAGGCCTTCCCACATTCCTTACACTGATATGGTTTCTCACCAGTATGAACTCTCTGATGTCGAGAAAGATGTGAGCTCTGAGTAAAGGCTTTTCTACACTCTTTGCATTCATAGGGTTTCTCACCAGTATGGATTCTCTGATGTAGAGTAAGTTGAGAACCGTGACTAAAGGCCTTCCCACATTCCTTGCATTCATAGGGTTTTTCTCCAGTGTGAATTCGCTGATGTTGAGTAAGTTGTGAACCACGAATAAAGGCCTTCCCACATTCCTTACACTGATATGGTTTCTCACCTGTATGAATTCTCTGATGCTGTATAAGTAGTAAGCCACGAGCAAAGGCCTTCCCACATTCATTACATATGTAGGGTTTCTCACCAGTATGAAGTCTCTGATGTTGAGAAAGATGTGAACTCTGCGTAAAGGCCATTCTGCATTCTTTACATTCATAGGGTTTCTCACCAGTATGAATTCTCTGATGTTGAGTAAGCTGTGAGCCACGAATAAAAGACTTCCCACATTCCTTACACTCATAGGGTTTCTCACCAGTGTGAATTCTCTCATGTTGAGTAAGTTCTGAGCCACGACTAAAGGTCTTTCCACATTCTTTACACTCATAGGGTTTTTCACCAGTATGAATCCTTTGATGTCGAGTAAGGAGGGAGCCACGATTAAAGGCCTTTCCACATTCCTTACACTGATAGGGTTTCTCACCAGTATGAATTCTCTGATGTTGAGTAAGTTGTGAGCCATGACTAAAGGTCTTTCCACATTCCTTACATTCATAGGGCTTCTCATTGGTATGAATTCTCTGGTGTTGAGTAAGTTGTGAGCCACGGATAAAGGCCTTCCCACATTCTTCACATTTATAGGGTTTTTCACCAGTATGAATCCTCTGATGTTGCATAAGTAATGAGCCGCGAATAAAAGCCTTTCCACATTCCTGACATTCGTATGGCTTTTCCCCATTATGAATTTTCTGATGTTGAGAAAGCTGTGAGCCACAAATAAAAGCTTTGCCACATTCCTTACATTCATAGGGTTTTTCACCGGTATGAATTCTCTTATGAAGAATAAGTTGTGAGAGCTGCGTAAAGACCTTTCTACATTCTTTACATTCATAGAGTTTCTCACCAGTATGAAGTCTCTGGTGCAGAGTAAGTTGTGAGTTCTGAGTAAAGGCCTTCCCACATTCTTTACATTCATAAGGTTTCTCCCCAGTATGGACTTTTTGATGTCGGGTGAGTTGTGAGCTTCGAATAAAGGCTTTCCCACATTCTTCACATTTATATGGTTTTTCACCAGTATGAATCCTATGATGTAAAATAAGTTGTGAGCTCTGAGTAAAGGCTTTCCCACATTCCTTGCATGCATAGGGTTTCTCACCAGTATGAAGTCTCTGATGAAGACTGAGTTGTGAATCACGACTAAAGGCCTTCCCACATTGCTTACATTCATAGGGTTTTTCACCAGTATGAATACTCTGATGTTGAGTTAGGTGTGAGGCTCGTCTAAAAGCCTTCCCACATTCCTTACATTTATAGGGTTTCTCAGTAGAATGACACCTGGGAAGTTGAGATAAATAAGTATGCTGATTGAAAATAGACATTTTTTCATATATGATCATCCCTTGACTGAAATATTCCTCCTGATTTTCTTGTTGCTTTTCCAATGTGCCTTTGACTTCCAAATAATCTCTGGAATTGGACTCCTCAAGATCACAGTTTTCAAGCCTGTCACTCATTTCCCATTGGGATAATTCTGTTTCATAAGTGTCCTCTTTTGGAGTTAAGTCCTTGTTTGCACCCCTTGAAGGCAAGTCTGAAAAATAAGAGATCAAAAATTTCTTTTGTCATTTCAAAAGACCTTCCACAGTAGAAAAGACTATATGTGAAAAAATATATATGGAAATAATATCCATAGGAAATAACTGGCTTACCTCAGAGTTTTTCAAATATTGTGTACTACTTACCTTTCACATCACAACCTGATACATGCAAAGTTTCATAAAACAATACCTATTCTGTTTTCTATTCTATTCTACACTACACTATTCTAGTCATCTTTTTCTCTCCACCCCACCTTCTCTCTCTCACACAAAAAGTCAAAAACCACTAAACTGATTTCATGCTGCAGTAATGTGTTGCTACCCAGAGTTTGAAAGAACATTAGCTTAGAATGATTTCATATATTAATATGTATAAAGGGCACACGAGTGATCAGAGAATAATGAAAACTATACTTAGAAGATAAGGGAAGGGACTTCCCTGGTGGCGCAGTGGTTAAGAATCCACCTGCCAATGCAGGGGACACAGGTTCGATCCCTGGTCTGGGAAGATCCCACATGCTGCAGAGCAACTAAGCCCATGCACAACCACTCAGCCTGCGCTCTAGAGCCTGCAAGCCAAAACTACTGAAGCCCGCGTGCCTAGAGCTCATGCTCCACAACAAGAGAAGCCACTGTAATGAGAAGCCTACACACCGCAACGAAGAGTAGCCCCCACTCACTGCAACTAGAGAAAGCCCTCGCGCAGCAACAAAGACCCAACACAGCCAAAAACAAATAAACAAATAAATTAATTAATTTTTTAAAAAGAAGATAAGGGAAGAGATTAAGAAAACCTTTTAGGTCAGTAGTTCTCAAATTTTGGTGGGGATCAAAATCACCTAGGGACCTTAAAGATTCCTAGATAACCACACAAGACTAACTGAATCTGCATCTAGTGAATCAGAAAAGAGAGCTTGGAAATCTCTAGTTTTAATGCTTCCCCCTAACAGATTCTGATTCAAATTCAGATTATGATTTGCTATCTTTGCCTAAAATTTCTAAATAGCTTCCAAATTAAACTTCTAAAATAAAATCCAAATGCCTTCCATGACTTTGAGGAAGCTCTCCATGGTTCCTACCTAAATATCTGATTCCCCATGAGCCTTCTCAGCTTTGCTCACTATTTGCCAAACATATTAGATTCCTTTTAGCTCTGAAAATCACAAAGCCTATTTCAACTTACAACTACCTAGAGCCTGTCCTATGTCTCTGGACTGCTCTGAATGAGATACTCTATATAAGCCAATTCTCATCCTAAGGTCTCAATTTAAATACCAGTTCCTGAATCTTAAACATTTATTTCTGGTAACAGAAGACTAGATAATTTAAATGAACCTTTCTAATGACGAGAGCAATTATACAAATTGGACAAAATATAAATGGCACCTGAATAAAGGCATTAGAGAATTCATGTAAGAATAAAGAGTTGGTGGGCTAAAAGTTGAAAGATATGAAAACTCAGAGAAATAAGCCCAACATTTGGGGCTACTTTTCCATTTGGGGAGGTCTTACAATTCTAGAAAAGGCAAGTGAGATGTGGAGAAACTAAACAGTGTTTTGGACCATTTCATGGGTCTTGGGTGACAATAATTGGAGAACAAGGCTCAACATAAATTCTCCATACTTTGGGTTGGGAGCCCAGAGGGCTACAATGAGGAATAGGGAGAAACAGTAGACCAGTCTGGGCAGCGTCTGAAGTCTGAATCATATTTGAATCATCTCTAACTCAGATATCTGGACTGAGGTAATTCAAGATCGCTTGCCATAAGCAAACCTAAATCTTCACTGAAGATGAAGGCTTAAAATTGCTTTTATAATTTCTCTTTACAGTGTCTAGCACTCAATAAAAATTGACCAGGTGAATGAGGATACAAGACAATTTAACTAAAAATCAGGAGAAAAAAGACAAAAGAAACAGACCTATGAGGGCTCTAGTTATGTATCCACCACCACAGTAATGATAAACAACAACAGTTCTATTATTCCTAGATACTCTTGTGCCATCCCTTTGCAGTAGATCTCTCTTCACCCTAGGGGCAGATGCCTGGAAACCACTGATCTGCGTCTTCCTCAATACCTCCCTACAGATGCAAACAAAAGTACATCCATACTAAATCTACGATAAAAATGCAAAAAGTGATCATATGCCTCTTCAATTGCCTAGTCTCTTGCATACTACTTCCTAGGTACTAACCATGGTTATCTTCTTTAGTTCTCCCTATCCTTACTAATTAAAATACCAAGTTGCTTTTGTTTACTTATTTTTACTTCACCCTGTTTTGTTTCTTTATGCCCTCTCATGTCTTTTCTTATTTACTCTTCTATCCAAGGCAATTCTATCTGTTCATCCCAGAAGAATATCTTTTATCATTTCTCAGGCACTGCTACAGGTCAAAGACATAACGAAAGGCCTCTGTAATCTTACAGAATGTTGGGGATGTTGGAGAGAAAAAAAAGCAATTATTCAATATAAGGGAAAGAGTCTGGAGTGATAAAGTTCCTGGTATTCTATTTTAAAAAGAGTAGGTTGGATGGACATATAGATCAAGAAAAAGAACACACACAAAATTCTAATACACTACATAATGGAAATGCAAAACAGTACACCATGATGAAAAAGAGTTTGGTTGTTTCTTATAAACATATATGCAGCATATGATCCAGCAGTCATAGGTATTTACACTTACATCCAGATAAACATCTGTACACCAAAAATTATAGTAGCTTTATTCATAATCGCCAAAAAAATGGAAACCCAGATGTCCCTCAAAAGGTGAGTGAATCAACAAACTTTGGTATTTCCATACAATGGAACAATACTCAGCAATAAACAGAAACAAACTATTGATTTATGCAATAATATAGATAAATCTTAAATATATTTTACTAAGTGAAAAAAGCCAGACCCCAAAGGCTATAAATTTCAATTCTCATTTGTATAATATTCTGGAAAAGGTAAAACTGTAGGACTGAAAATAGGTCAGTTTTCATAGGTTGGAGGGAGGAAGGATTTGACGACAAAGAGATAGCATGAGGGATTTTAAGGGTGTAATGCAACTGTTGTATATTATGACTGTGACAGTGGATACACTTGATATGTAATGGTGCATCAGATTTCCTGAAGAGCACAAAAAAAAATGTTGGATAAAACATGACAAACCACTTTCTAAAAGTAAGCCAAGCAAAAAAGAAAGTAAAGAGGATCCACAGGGTACACAATGAAATAAAAAACAGAAACTAGAGAGGTAAACATGTCTTGAAGCCACACCTATCTTCAGGACATTTGCTGTCTTCAATGGCCTACATTTGAATCTTAATGATTAAAAAAGAAAATCCAAGAGACAAGGCCTTGGACCAATAATAGGTCAGGGATTAGAAATAAACCTCTTCACAAAATTGGAACCATCCAAAGCCTACAGTTCAGAGGGAGGAAAAAAATCCTCTGGAGTCAAAGGAAAAAGACAAGAAAATCTTAGTCTTAGCAATTTTAAGAAATCTGACTTTTACTCTGAGATGCGGAGTCATTGGAAGGTTGTGAGAAGCAGCATGACAAAATCTGACTTTGCTTAAAAATGATCCTTCTGGTTGTTTTGTTTAAATTAAAAAAAAAAACAAAAAAAACCCCCAGATAGTCAGTGGGAAAATACAGAAGCTAGGTGGATAGAAGTTAGGAGGCTATAGCAATAACCCACATGGCTCAGCCTAGAGTGTGGAGGAAGGGGTGGAGAAAGTGAGATGCCATTGGATTCTGGATATATTTTGAAGGTATAATGAAGAGGATTTCATGATGGATTGGACATGCAATATAAAAGAGAAAAGTCAAAGAAAACTCTAAGTATTTTGCCTGAGCATCCAGAACAATAAATGTGCTGTTTACTGAGAACTTCTCATTATAGTAGAAGGTTTGGGAGAGAATATCAAGAGCTTGGTTTTGAACTATTTGGTTTTGGACTTTACATGGTAAAGATGTTGAGTAGACAGGCGTATATGGGGTTCTGGGGACATACATGGATTAGATTTATAAATTTGGGAATCGTCAACAAATAGATGACACTTAAAACTATGGGATTTGATGAAATCATCCAGGGAGGCTTTGGATACAGAAGAGATGGGAAGAGAAGGGAAGAAAAGATAAGGGAAGTCTGAGGATTGAGCCCTCGGGCACTTCAACATTTAGAGGTCAGGTGGATGAGAAGAAACTAGCAAAGGAGATTAAGGAGCAGCCAAAAAAAAAAAAAAAAAAATGAAGGAGCAGCCAATGACAAGGAAGATGGAGAAAAATTAGGAGAGTGTGGAGTCCCAGAAGCCAAGTGAAGAAAGTGTTTTAAGGAAGAATGATCAATTTTTTCACATGCTGAAAGATGAGGTAAATGGTGACTTCTAATTTAACAAAGTCTTTAGTGATATGGAGGATACTAGTGATCTTCACAAGATAGTTTTGGTGGAGAAATGGGGATAAATTTTGATTGAAGCAGATTTAAGACAGCATGGGAGAAGAGCTGGAGGTAGGGAGCGTGGAAAATTCTTTTGAGAAGTTTTGTTGTAGAAAGTAGCAGAGAAATGGGGCTGTAGCAAGAGGAAAATATGTGTTTAGAGATTTGTGTCTGTTCTGTTTTTCCTTTTAAGATGAGCGAAGTTACATGTTTGTGTGCTTGTAAGTAGCTCTCTGCAGGAAACAACTCTTTGCAGGAACCAGCACTTTGCAGAAGGCCTTTTGCCTTGTCACTTCAGCAAAGCTATATTTTAACTAACTTTTACACCAGATGCCCCCATGCTTAACTAACCTCCAGTCCAATCACACCTTTGAAATCTACTGATCACACAATGCCCTGCCTAATCTGTTGATTCTTTCCTTAAAGAAGCAGAAATGAAGAATAAGTAATTAACGGATGACTGGATCCTTTCCCCAGCCTTCCCTTCAGTAATCCCACGAGCAAACTACATGAACGAGATAGCATCTAGAGGAAGATCACAACAGTCAGTAAGTCTGCATGTAATGGAAAATGACGAGGAATCTGACCCCCTACCTTAATGATTAACTGAGATCGTTTCCCCTTTTGTCCCTTTAAAAACTTTCATGGCCAAGCAGAATCTTCGGAGTTGGCTCTGGCACACAAGTCCTCCTTCTCTCCAGGTTGCAAGCCTCCTGAATAAAGCAACCTTTTCTTTGCCAACCAACACTTGTCTTTCAAGTATTAGCTTTCGAGTGGTGAATAGCCGAACCTGAGTTTGGTAACATGCTGATAAAAACGATTATAACAGATATAGACAAGCTGATGTTTCAGGAGACTAAGAGAGCAATCACTTCAACAATGTCCTCAAACAGATGAGTAGGACTGGCATTTAGTATATAAGTGGAGGTACTGGCCTTAGATAAAAGCACAGAAAGTCATCTATGATAATAGGAAAAGAGGCAGAATGAGTATGGGTGCAGGGAGGTAGATTGATGAAGCTTAAGTTTGTAGAAGTTCTTTATCAGTTTCCAGTGAAATCAGCTCAGGGCAATCATCTTATAGTCAGGCAAGAGGAATCAGAACAGTCATGGCCTTAGGCAACTAACAACTTAGCTCTGAAGTAAATAAGCAAAAATTGATAGCCATACAAAGAGAAACTGGTAAATCCACAGTCAAAGTAGAGGACTATAATATTGTGATATAATAAGAAGCAGTATATTTGGACTTTGTCCCTGTTTTCTGGGAGAAAGCTCCTTAAACTCTCAGAATTTCCTGAGAGATAAAGGTAAAAAGAATGTTTTTTAGTTATTCGTAACATGTCCCTTTCAACCACATGAGTTTATGTTAATGAGGTGAGTTTTGGAAAGCCCCCAAGGACAGGAGCTGGTTGCCAGGGGAACCAACCATGTAATTAAAGCATTGGAACTTTCAGCCACTCCCCCACCTCTGGAAAAGGGAGAGAGGTTGGAATTTGAATTAATTGCTAATGGCCACTGAGTTAATCAATCATGCCTACATAATGAAGCCTCCATGAAAAACCCTAACAGAAGGGGTTCAGAGAGCTTCTGGGTCAGTGAACACACTGAAGTGCTAGAAGGGTGGTGCACCTGGAGAGGGCACAGAAGTTCTGCAACTCTTCTCCATGCCTTCCTATAGTGTAAGCCTTACAGTTGGGTTTTTTTTTTTTTTTCTTTTTTGTAATGCAAGAGTATGACTTAAGCTTTGACTGTCAAGGCATTCACTTCAACCAAGTCTGGATCCAATAAACACATTGTCAGGCACATGATTAGATAAAGAGGCAGGCTGAATCAGGCTGTCTCCCCACACTGAGGCTCCTTTGTTTTAGAGATCTTGATTGATTTCAGTAACTGACCATTTGGGCCACTTGTTTTTTATCTTCCCATGCTTTAAATTCCCACTCCTACATTTTAAATTTGCTAATAAGGAGTGGGCTCATGAAATTCTAGGCCCCCACCCTCAATCCCAATAAAAGCAGAACCCTAGGCCCACATGTGCACGTGGGCACTGGCTCTCTCCCTTCCTCTCTCCCTCATTCTCTCTCCCCTGACAACCTCGCTGTGTGGCCTCAGATGTGCTGTGTAACTTCCAAGTCCTGTAAGTAATAAACCTTTATTTTTTCAAAGTTTCCTGATGGGTATTGCTGAAGGGTGTCTTGCGGTCATAATAAGAACCACAAGGGCTGGTCTGGCCATAATACTGATTATCAGTAGGCTGATTCCAGCACAAAACAATTATCCTGTGCATTTCTTCCATTTAGTTGCTCCTGAGTTGTATCCTTTATAATAAACTGGTAAGTGTAAATGTTTCTCTAAGTTCTGTGAACTACTGTAGCAAATTATTGAACCTGAGATTTATAGCCCGTGAGAAACCCTGATTTATAGCCAGTCAGTCAGAAGTACAGGTGACAACTGGGGACTTGCAATTGGCATCTGAAGTGGGGGGGCAGTCTTGCTGCACTGAGCCCTTAACCTGTGGGGTCTGCACTAACTCTGGGCAGTTAGTGTCAGAACTGAGTTAAATTGTAGAATACCCAGGTGGTGTCCACCAAGAACTGGAGAACTGCTTGGTGTGGGAAAATCCACACATCTAGTGTCAGAAGTGGTGTGTGAGTTGAAGGAAACAGTAATTTTTTTTCCCTTTTAGGACATAATATAAACAGACAAGAAATAAAAACAGAGAAGACTGGAACATAATAAGATAGGTAGATGGATAAAACTGATAACATGTTAACACGTTATAATAGAATTAGAAATTACAAAAACATACAAAAATAATATGTAATCCTGGAATTAAGTAACTCAAATACTTCTACATAATGTTTGGCATAAAAGGAAAATGAAAGAAAAATAAAACCTACAAACAATTTAGAACTAAATACCAAGAGCAACCTTGTGTGAAATCTCATGAGATTCAGCTAATGTGACACAGAAAACTTACAGCCTTAAATGTACTTATTAGAAAACAAGAAATAATTCAAAACAAGAGAATTAAGGTTCAACTGAACAAGGAGAGGGAGAAATAAACAAAACAAAACAATTAGCTAGCTAAAAATCAGAAAACTAGTAAAGTAGAATGTAGAAAGAATAGAAATGGCTACCAAAAATAAAAGTCAATTTTTTGAAAATACCAATAAATGATATAAAAATTTGACATGCAGGAAAAAAATCAGATTGAGCATAAATCCAAAACACTGGAAAGGAAAAGACCTTAAACTCAAAAAATCCAAAGGAGTTAAAAAGTGTTTATGACAAAACCCTATGTATAACTCAAGAGTAAATTACAAAACTAGATGAAATGGATGAGAATAATTTTTTAAATGACCCATGAACATAGAAAATCTGAATATACATCAATAACCACATAAGAATTTAAAATTTGAGTTCAATGTCTGTTCTCCTAAAAGGCAACAGATACTGATGACTGATGGTATTATTGGCAAGATCATATATAACTGTTGTTGAACATAAAAAAATATGGATATCCACCCAAGTCATTTTACAAAGTTAAATGAACTCAGGTAACAAAACTGGACAAAGAAAGCTCACAAACAATCCAATCTGTGGAAAACTAATCCAATCTCACAAACAAACATAGGTAAACTTTTAAAAGAAAATATTAGCAACATAGAATCCAGCTGTGTATTTAAGGACTAATACATCATTATCAAATAAGGTTTACCCCACAAATGCAGAAATAGTTCAACATCAGAAAATGTATTTTAAGACCGTCTACTAAAAACTCTAATGGCTCTTCCTTAACCTAATTAAGGGTATTTACCAGAAACTGATAGAAACATACTTAATAAAAAAATTTTAAATTAAACATTAGAAGCATTCCCAATAAAGTTTGAAAAAAGACAGTAATTGTTTTCAAATTGTGATAGTCAAGTACTCAGCTCCTACTGATTAGTTTTCACAAAATGGTACAAATAGAAAAGAAAGGGATCATACATTGTATGTAGAGAACAAAATTATCTACCTAGATATCCAACATGATCCATCACAAAACTATTAGATATTTCTATAAGGTTATTATCAACTTACAGAAAGCAATATTTTGCTCTACCTATATATGTATGTATATATATGATTTTTGTCTGAGAACAAAATATTCCTATTTATAATATCAACAAAATTTATGAAGTACTGAGGAAATTACTTAACAAGAAATGTGCAAGACCTTTTAAAAAGGCAATGAGGGCTTCCCTGGTGGCGCAGTGGTTGAGAATCTGCCTGCCAATGCAGGGGACACGGGTTCGAGCCCTGGTCTGGGAAGATCCCACATGCCGTGGAGCAACTAGGCCCGTGAGCCACAATTGCTGAGCCTGCGCGTCTGGAGCCTGTGCTCCGCAACAAGAGAGGCCGCGATAGTGAGAGGCCCGCGCACCGCGATGAAGAGTGGCCCCCGCTTGCCGCAACTGGAGAGAGCCCTGGCACAGAAACGAAGACCCAACACAGCCATAAATAAATTAAATAAATAAAAAAAAAAAAAAATAAAAAAAAATAAAAAAAAAAAAGGCAATGAAACTTTACAGAAGGACATAAAAAGAAAAGTAGATATAGCATGTTCAAAGATAGAAGGATTCAATATTGCAAGTACGTGAATGGTGCATCAGATTTCCCCAAAACACCATGAAATGCTAGGTAATATATATCAAATATCCTTTTACAAGTATGCCATGCTTAAAGGAAAATAAAGCAGATCCAAAGGGGACAAAATGAAGAGATCATCAGATACTAGAGGTCAGCATGCTCTGAAGTCACAGCTACCCTCAGGACATTTGTTGACTTCAAATGCCTAAAAGTTTATACCTTACTGGTATGAAAAAAAACCAAGAGACAAAAAGCCTTGGGCCCACTAAAGGTCAAGGACTAGCACTGAACCTCTTCACAAAATCAGAACTGTCCAAGGCTTACAGTTCAGAGAAAGGAAAAAAAATCCATCTGATCTCAAAGGAAAATGACAAGGTACATTTTTGTCTTGCCCTAGACTCTCAGTGAAAAGAAGAAAAAATGCTATGGATAATTCATCATTACACAAGAGCCCCTATACTTGCAAGAAACTGCAGAATTAGACCGGTTCCCCAGAAATTGTAATTGTTGAATGATACATGTAATATAAATGCTTAAAATATATGAAAATATAAAATCAAAACCATGAGGAAGAGAATATATAGAAGAAAAGTACGATCTAGGGGAGAGGGAAAATAACAAGTTCTAGAAATAAAATAATATAATCAATTATATTAAAATCTTAAAAAAAAAATCTTACAACAGCCAGACAGAAAATACAGATTACTTACAAAAGGAACAACAATGAGACAGATGGTAGACTTCTCAAGAGCAACAACAGAAGCCAGAAGACAGTGGAATAATATCTTCAGAGTGCTGAGAAAAAAATAATTGTCAGTATAGAATTCCACACCCAGTTAAATCATCAGGCAAGAATGAAGATGAAACAAGGTTATATTGCAACAACAACAGAAATATAAATGAAGAGTATTTACTAACAATAGGTCTTGCTTAATGTATTTCATGATAAAATGATCACAGTATGAAGGTATGATGGAAGAGGAATAGTGTGCAAATAAAAGGATATTCATGTGAATAAATCTACAACCAAATATTGCCATTTTGTAAAACAAAAATAATGCCCATTTTGGGAAGTTAAAAGAAAACAGAACTAAAATATTAGCCAACAATAACATTAAATAGGAAAGATTAACCAAAGTTAAAACATTCTAAGATTCTTTATATTGTCCTGGGAGAAGAGAGACATTAACTATAGCCTTTCTTAAGTATGTACTTGTTAAGTGACACAAACGATAATGATAATGATTAAATGACCAAAACAGGCAGAAATACTCTCAAAATATTTAAACTCACCAGTAATCACGGCAATATGTTATTCAATTTTTTATCTACAAATTGACAGATATTTTTAAGTGATGATATCTAATGTAGGTCAAAGTGTAGAAAAAGAGTAAGTCATACACTGCTGGTACACGCCTGACAAGAATTTTGTGAAAATAAAATATGTATTTGACATAGAGATGAAAATATCACATCTCTCTATAAACCTCAACTCACTGCCACAGCAGCCACCAAGTTATTTCAAGGTAGATACAGTCCTTGATATCTGTGTTTTTTAACTTGTTGGCCTTGAAATCCTAGGGATGAGAGTGAGGCATATAGTTTATTACAAGACCTCTACAAAGTAGTATGCAGACCAAATATTATATGTGGCTTGAATAACTATGTTTTATTATTAATAAAAACAATTAATATCTAGTAAAATATTTAATTTCCATTAAAAATGTATATTTTTTCAAACATTATAATTAAAAAACTACAAAACTACAATTAAAGATAACCAGTAAAAGCATACAAATAGTGTATATCTTCCAAACTAAACAAGGGAGGAAGTGGAGTTTAAGAAAAAAACAAAAAAACTGTACCCATCTTGATTAAGGAAAGATTTTAAAAGGAAGCAAAGAAGATCAAGAGAGTAATCCAAAAGCATAAAATAGGAGAGAAATAAATCCAAGCATACTGGCAATAACAATTAAATTTTAAAAATAAATTCTCAGATAATATCATATTACAGTAGTTATCAAACATGTCTGAACATTTATTTGAACAACCTAAGGAACTTCAAAAAATAATATCTCTGTCCCGTGCCCATAGATTGTGATTTAATTGGTCTGGGATGTGGCCTGGGATCTGGAATTTTTAAAAGGACTCCTGCTATTTCCAAAGTGCATATAAACTTAGAAATAGGGACTTCTCTGGTGGTCCTGTGGTTAAGACTCCGTGCTCCCAATTCAAGGGGCCTGGGTTCCACCCCTGGTCAGGGAACTAGATCCTGCATGCTGCAACTAAAAGCCTGCATGCCGCAACTACAAGATCCCACATGCTGCAACTAAAGATCCTGCATGCCACAATGAAGATCCCGTGTGCCGCAACTAAGACCCGGTGCAACCAAATAAATAAAAATACTTTTCTAAAAGTTTAGAAATAATTTCTATATATTTTTCCAAAGTGATTATGCCAATTGATACTGACATTAGTAAGGTACAGAACACTTAAAAAAACAGATCTACTCACATATAATTCATATACCTACAGTTCATTCAGAGTACATACAATTCAACAGTTTCTAGTATATTCATAGAGTTGTACAATAATCACCACAATCAAATTTTATAACATTTTTATCACCTCAAAAAGAAACCTCATACCTATTGGCAGTCATTTTCAATTTCCCCATTTTCATTTTCCAATCCACCCTCACCTCCCAGCTCCCACCCCAGTGCTGGGCAACCACTAATCTACTTCCTGTCTCTATGGATTTGTCTACTGTGGACATTTCATATAAATGGAATCATACAATATGTAGTCTTTGTGTCTGGCTTCATTCATTTAGCATGTTTTCAAGGTTCATCTGTATTGTAGTATGTATCAGAACTTCATTCTTTTTTATTGCTGACTAATATTCCATTGTAAGGATATACCAATTTTACTCATCTATTCATCAGCTGATAGACATTTGGGTTATTCCACTTTTTGGCTTTTATGAATAATGAGGTATATAGCACTTCTGCATTGAAAAGTTGTAAACACTTGGTACTGTAATACTTCTCAATTTTTGCCAATCTAGGGCGTGTGAAATAATTATCTCACTGTCGTTTTAATTTGCATTTCCTGATTGCTAGTGAGGTTGAACAGTTTTTCATGATTATTGGCTATTTGCATTTCCTTTTCCTTGAACTGCCTATAAATGTCTTTTACCCAATTTTTCAAAAAGGTTATTTACCTTTTTCTTAACCATCTATAGGAGCTTTTTTTTTTTTATAGGAGCTTTTTATATTCTAGATACTAAATGAATTCCTGTCAATATGCATTGCAAATATCTTCACCAAATTCACGGCTTGTCGTTTACTTTTTTTATGATGTCTTTTTATAAAGAGAATAATTTTCATGCAGTCAAATTTATCAACCTTAGAATGATTATTTTTAAAAAGAACTAAATAGAACCTTTAGAAATGCTCAATTTAGTTCTCTGTCACATCTGTTCCTTTATAAAAATCTTTTATTGCTTTTCATTTTTGTAATTTAGTTTATTTCTTTAAGTATTTCACCAATAGTTTATATTTACATTTAAAAATTCCAATATGTTAAATCTTTTACCATGCGATCTGTTGTTTCCTTAGATTACTTATCAACTCACCTGTGACCTGTTTCCTCGTGGGTCTGATGATCTTTGTGAGCTCATCTTTTGTTGATTAATTTGTGAGAATTCTAAAAGCCCTCTTACTTTCCTCCAGAGAGAATTTGCATTTGCTTCGGCCAGGATTCAGAGGGCACCACCTTAGAGAATAAAATTTCAACTCCTTTTTTTCTATTCTTTAACTATCCTTATTTCTTATTACTCTATCATTCACTTTTCTTTAGATATAATGTTTTTCTGTTCCTCCTACAAAGTTAATGCCCAGCCCAAGCCCTTTACACCTACTACTGCAACTGCCTGGAATACTGTTCCTCCAGACACTGGCCTGACTCATGCCCTTACTTTGGTAAAGTCTTTGTTCAAATATTACTTTCTTAGAGAGGTTTCTCCAAAATCTACCTATCTAAAATAACCTACCCCCCCATTCCCCATTTAGTTCTTTCTCTGCCTATTCTACTTCACCTTTATTCATACTGTTTATTGCTACCTGCAATTTTTATATTTATTAAATAAATATATGCATATAAATATGCACATACATACACATATATTTTTGTTTCCTTATTTATTTTGTATTTCTCCCACAAGAATGTAAGTTTCAGCAGAATAGGAACCTTGTTTAGATCATTATTTCTCCAATGCCTACTACAGTCGTTGGCATAGAATAGGCCCCTCAATAAATAAATATATTTTGAATAAATGAGTACATCTTAAAGAATGGAGACAAATGATATAAGCCTAAATACAAAAAAAAAATCTGGAAAGGAACTGACTCCCAAGTTTACATAAAAGCATTGTTACAGGGGGAAAAGAGGAGTGAAGGGGCAAGAGACAATTATATTCCAGTGATTTGAAGAGTCCAAAGACTAAAGTCATCATTTAGATGGGAAAATCACTTATTAAAGTTTTAACTGATATATGCTCTGTCCCTTATGTTGCTACAGGAAAAAAACAATGAACTTTCTTCAACAATCAGTTTCTTCCTGAGCTATTTTCCAATAAAAGGTGGTTCTAGCATATTCATTCAGTGTAAAATACAAAGTTCTTAAAATGTGATATTCAACTGCAAAACACAAATAAGAGAATTTTTTTTTGTAATGGATTGTGTTCACTTGAATTGTTAGTGAAATGCATTGATCCACACTGTCACTATATAAATAATGTAAGCTCTTCTGTTGTCAGAAAAACCATACATTTCTCTACCTATTAAAAAAATATTTAGAGTTGCTTTGGCAGATCTAAATTGTAACAATGAATCATAGCCTGTTTTTTCTGGCAATATTGCAAGTGTCCCAGAATTCAATTCTCTCCCTTTGTTCATCAAGGAACACAGGAAGGAAGACAGGCTTATATTTGAAGGATGGAGAAGATAAATGTGCCCAATGAAACCATCCATGTCTACTTCCAGTAATTTGAAACTATTCCTTGGAGAATAATAAGAAATTCAGTTAATCACTTAAAAACAACCTTGAAATAACAGAAAAGAAAGCAGCCATTCCAAAGGTAGATCCTGAAATACTAGGGGTAGATATCCTTACCTAGTGACACCAAGTTACTATAGTTCTCCAACATCACATCTCTATACAAATCCCTTTGTGCAGAGTCCAGGCATTCCCACTCTTCCTGAGAGAAGTCAATGGCAACATCCCTGAACATCACTGATCTCTGAAACACAAACATAATACTAGTTGTGGAAATAAATAAAATATTTTTTCAATGGAAGGGGAGATGATAGAGAGCTCTCCACGAAGAAGGCAACAGAGCAAACAGGCTGGGAAGCCTCTTACATGGATAAGACACTAAAGAAATTGGTGCTTCTGAAGTTCCTTTTTATGCCTGTTGCTGTAGATATTTCCTGCATATAGAATATCTCATTTTACACATAAATCTGAGAATAAAGTCAATGCAATGTCCCAATTGAAAGAAATAGCATACACAAGCACCCTGTACAATAGGTATCTTACATATCATGCATTCTCAACAAATGCAAGTTTCTCTTTCTTCTTCTCTATTTAAGAAGGAAATAATTTGGTATAATTTTCTGTAAAACCTTATAAAATCTCTATCTTATAAGATTTGCATAAAATTAAAGAATTTATTGAAACATCAGGTTCATCATTATATCAGAATATTACATCATAAGCATTTTCCTTGTTACCAATAATTTAGTAAATATTTTAAATAGACTGTAGAATAGCTCCATATAATGAATATATCTGACTTAATAAGTGTGCATCATTGAACACTTTAGGTTACATAAAAATCTTGTAAGCATTTTTCACTTTTGGGAGTTTATAATTCTCAACAGCATCATCATGTAAATAATGATCTTTCTTGTTACTATTAATCACTTAAAAACGTACCTTTTCTTTATTCTAAGCAACAGAAAGGTAGAAAAGATAATCTGAACTTACACATTCAAGATTAGCACAAAATGTTGAATCTCAAAATGATCCATGTTACTGGTATTCGTCAATCACGGATTCCCAGGGAAGATCCCTGATCTCTGTGTATTCAATCCCTAATATGTTCCTTATCTTAAAAGCTCACAAAGCACGAGCTTTGCCATGTATGGACACTAAGCCCAGTCAAGACCAAATCCTATCTTGTCTAACCAGGAAATGTAGGTCTAAAGAGAAGTTCAAAGTTTTCTCATGCGTGGTATGTACAAATCTTAAAAAATCAGGGACTCTGCTTTTGTTATATCAGTGTTCCCAGTCAAAGATGCTCACTGGACTTTTGCATAAGTATGTGAATAAAGGTTAGATTAGAAAGACATACATAGGGAAGACACTATCACTTATAAGAATGGAAAAAACTGGAAAGCACACTCATGAATGGGGTGAGTCAGGAAGGAACTTTTAGGAATAAGGAATGCAAACATGCACATATTCTGTAAAAAAGTGATTATTTAAAGAGGGCACAAGGAAGCACTGATTTACCTGAGCCATGGTTTTTACAGCTGCAAGAAATGATCGATCATCTTCTGGATTCCTATCTTAGAAAAGCACAGAGTCTGGAAAAGGCAGTACTGGGGAGGAGAAACAGAACCATGAGACCATGCTTTTTGCAAAGCTCCAAATGGGTAAGTTAGAATTATCTTTGGTGTTCTCCTCTTCCTGTCTCTTTCTCCCATCCCTAAAATATACACTAAGCAGGGGAGACACAGTTGGTGATTCTTACCCTGGTCAAACTCAATGCTCTCTCTATATACAAAGAGAAAACATTTACAACTTCTTTACTGTTTCTGAAATGAAACTTATAGGTAATAAAACACATTTATATACATTATACCAAAAACAGAGATAATGACCAACTGTTACATTTTAATATGTTAATGACCATACACAACTACATAGAAGGCTCAAATAGTTAAATACTTAGGCTTACAACTACTTAAAATGAACACTTTTAGATTTATAAGATTACAATATTCAACTTAATATGGTTGACATCTTTTATTTATAGTTGACATTTTAAAACAAAGGCCATATATTATGTATGTGTGTGTGTATGTGTGTGTAGAATCAATGAAATTCATTACCTACAAATGAAGACTTCTACAAGTATGTGATACTGGCAAGTCATATCACAAGCAGTGTTGCAGTCAGTGCCATAACTTTTTTAAATGGTTTAAAAAAACTCAGTAAATTTCTGAATAAAACAAAGTACAATCTTTTCTCAATCAAACTATGGTAGCATTCCTGGAAGATTTAGCTGACAGTAAAACCATGCAGTAATAGTAAAATAAGTGCAGCAATTCAAAAAAATCAGGCAAAAAATACTTTACGTGAGAGGTGCCAGCCCCAGATAATTATAAACACATTTTTCCCCCAGCTATGGTCCTCATTTTGCAGGTCACAGAGAATTTCTTTGTTGTGCACTTCAGGACATCTAGAAGTTGGCAAACTACTGCCCACCAATTATTTTTAAAAATAAAGCTTTACTGGAACACATCTATATTCATTCACTTATATACTGTCTTTGGCTACTTTCACACTATAATGGCAGAGTTGAACAGCTGCAAGAGAGACCATATGGCCCATAAAGCCTAAAATATGTACTGTCTAGCCCTTTACAGAAAAGCTTTCTAAGCTGTGATCTAGATCCATGGTTTGCTTCAGTCCTTCAAAAGCCAGAAGCCTTCACCCTCAACCCAGTTATTTAAACATTCAAAAGAACCCAGCTATATTTCGAAAACATCCCTAGGGAAAGTCACTGCCCCTACAGAGAATCATTGATATAGGTGATCAATAAATATTTAATTAGAAATTCCACTTCTTCCAGCTACAATAGATAACTGTGCCCATCGTTAACAATAAAAAAAGAATTCAGATAAGATGTAAATTCAGAATTAAAAAAAAAAAATTCATCACAGAGCTGAAGACACAAATAAATTTAAATGAACTAAACTCCAAAAAGTGCCAAGTTCTTCATAAAAGACATGTATATGGATACTCCCATCCCTGGCAGGGCTTAAACTAAATTTTACTTACCTTAAAGGTAAACAGTCCAACTATTCCAATAAAAAGACAATGTCAAGGCAAGATAAAAAAGCAAATTCCAATTGTATGCTCTTTACGAGAAATGCACTTTAAATATAAACAGATGGGTTAAAAGTTAAATGGAGAAAGCAAGAAACTAATACAACATTGTAAAGCAACTATACTCCAATAAAGATTAAAAAAAAAGTTAAACGCAGAAATATATACCATACAAACACTAAGCATAAGAAAGCTTGTGTACCTGTATTAATATAAGGCAAAACAGACAAAGAGTAACACTGGCAATAAATGATAAATTCATCAAGAAAACACAGCAATCCTAAATGTGTAAAGACTTAACAAAAGAGCATCAAAATATACAAAGTAAAACTTGAAAGAACTAAAGGAAGAAATAGACAAATCCACAATCAGATTTGGAAATTTTAACATCTTTCTCTCAGTAATTGACACAACAAGTAGATTCTTAAAAATCAGTAACAATATAGAGGATTTATACAACACTATCAAGTACCATGATATAACTGATACCATACCCAACTGTCAAGAATACCACACTCAACTGTCATGAGCTGAGCTGTGCTAGAGAGAGCTGAGCTGCTGGTTGTCAGAAAAGCTGACGAAGACAAGACAACAGCCAAAATGACAGTACCAGTCAAGCCTTTAATCTTTAATCACTTACTAATCAGCTAGTATAAGCAAGAGGCTAACCGAGAGAAAGTACTGACTCCCCCACTGTTCCATTCTCCCCCATGGAACAGCAGCTACAGAAGGTCTAATGGATAAACACAGATTTATGGAATCATCTCACTGCCAACGGAGTACCAAACAAAAGACCCCTCCCACTTCATGGAGAGGGAGATGGGGGAAGGGTTAGGAGTAGGAAAGTCACAGTGGAGAAAAAGTATCTTCAATGTTTGCCTCCCTATACATGATAAGGAAGTCGGTGCCTGATAAAGAGGTATCGTAATGGAGGCACTTGGGGTAGGAAGGCAGATGTGCATAAGAGCATGGCTGGCTGGGAGGCCTGAGTCCTAGGACTGCAACTCCTTAGGATACTGCGATGCATGGCTAGGCACTAAGTCAGGTGTGGGAAAGAAACAAAGTATCAAAAATATCTTAAATTTGAATCATTCAGAGTATATTTTCTGGTCTTTGTCCACACACTATTAAATTAGAAATAACAATAAGAGGTCTAGTAGTACCTTCAAGTATTTGCAAATTAAACACACTTCTAAATAACTCTTAAGAAGAAATCACAAAAGACATTAAAAAATATGCTGAACTGAATAACAATGAAAACACAACTTACCAAATTTTGTGGGCTGCAGCAAAAACAGTATTTAAAGGAAAATTTATAGCTTTAAATGCTAGGAAAAAAGGAATGTGTACTATCAATTCCCACCTTAAGGAGCTGGCAAAAGAAGAACAAACGAAGCCCAAAGTAAGAGGAAAAGAAATAATAGAAATAAACACAAAATCCACAATGGATCCAAAATGGATTTTAACAGAGAATCAACAAAGCAAAAAACTTGTTCTTTCAGAAGATTAATAGAGTTGATAAGCTCCTAGCAAGTCTATGAAGAAAAAAAATTACCAATATGGAGAAGAGAATACTGATCTTACAGGCATTAAAAGGATAATGCAACCCTATGCCAATAAATTTGACAATATGAATGATATGGACAAATTCCTTAAAACACAAATTATCAAAAGTCACACAAGAAGAAACAGAAAATATAAACTGCCCCATAGATATTACAGAAATCGAATTTTTAGTAAAACAAAATAAAACACCCTATCTACAGAGAAGACCCAGATGGCTTCACCAGGAAGTTCTACCAACATTTAAGGCAGATATAATACTATTCCTTCACAAACTTTTTCAGAAAATAAGAAAAGGAGTAGACATTCTCTTTTACATTTTGAGGCAAAAAACCCATAACATCAAAACCTGACAAAAATATTGCAAGAAAAAAATTTTAGCTCAATATCTCTTGTGAACACACACACAAAATTATAAGGTGGTATCAAATAGAATCCATTTGACTTTGGAACTGTGAGTATGTTTTGTATAACTATAAGACGAAATTAAATCAAACTGGAAAAAAATCCCTAAGAACCAAAAGCAAAGTGAAACAAACTTACCTGTTCATAATACTAGCAGGGTAAACACAGAAAGGAAGTGGTTATTTCAAGGAATTTTAAAATACGTACATTTGACATTAGATTCCTAGTGCAATAAAACATACAGACCAAATAGCTAATAACAAATAACCAAATAGCTGTTTTTCAGTAACTATACTATTATTTATATTAATAAATAATAAATGTATTAAATATTATTAACCAAAGTTTTATTAAATAAAATAATAAATTATTATTAATAATATTGGCATTGTTATTCTAAAACAGACAATTCTGAAATGATTACACACACATACATCAATGAGAATAAATCAAGTATGTAATTATCTTAATGTTATTAAGAATATAGATTTTCAGAGTACTAAAATACAAATGTAAAAATCAAGAAAAACTCTATAACCTTTAAATTCAATTGGAAATATCATTATAAACTCAGGATGTATTTTTCTCCTTCTAAAAAATACATATTTAACCAATCCTGTAAAGACCTACAAGCAATAACAACCAGAAGCAATGAGAACTCCTACTATCCTAATTGTGGCTTCTTAAAACCACTTCTCACTAAAAGGAACCAGGGCTCCACAGAGAAGTGGTTGATTTCATGTTTAACACAGGAAAATGAACAAGATGGGCCTAGAACATCTTGTCACACCAGAAAGTTTGGAATCTACCACAAACTCCAACAGTAATCAAAGGAATTCAAAAGGAGCCAAATCAGAGGTAGTAAAGAGGATCCCACTGGCAACAGATGGACAGTTTGAGTATTAATAAGAATAACTGCTATAGACTGAAACATACCAAATATATTTGAATCTACAAGTTCATAATGATAATTTTTTTTTTTTAATAAATTTATTTATTTGTCTATTTTTGGCTGTGTTGGGTCTTCGTTTCTGTGCGAGGGCTTTCTCTAGTTGCGGCAAGCGGGGACCACTCTTCATCGCGGTGCGCGGGCCTCTCACTGTAGCGGCCTCTCTTGTTGTGGAGCACAGGCTCCAGACACACAGGCTCAGTAATTGTGGCTCACGGGCCCAGCTGCTCCGCGGCATGTGGGATCTTCCCAGACCAGGGCTCGAACCCGTGTGCCCTGCATTGGCAGGCAGATTCTCAACCACTGCGCCACCAGGTAAGCCCCCATAATGATAATTTAAAAGGAAAACACACGATAAACTTTGGAAGATGCTGAAAAATGAGACTAAAATCAAGCTTTTATCCTACTTTTTTTGCATAAGCTATACTTCAGAGTAACCAAGACATTGGTGAAAGGATGGCTCCCTTTACAGAAGTATCCCAGCTAATAAATGCAGAAGAAGTGATAGAATTTAATAACATTTTGTGACTTCTGATAAAATAATGGATTCCAAATAAAGATTATCAATGGCTGCTAACATCACATAAAGGAAAACAACCAAATATTCACTACTTCATAGATGTATATATCATTATGTATGAAGGATTAGCGTAAAACAAACAAGCAAAAACACAAAAAACCTGAACCTGATCAAGCCTCTAGAAATGCCAGTTTACAAGAAATACAGGGTTAAAGGAACATGTTAAATAACACCACGTATATGCAATCAACAAAATCCAGAATATGGGTAACTGTAAGAAACTCTGTTTCTGGAACAAATAAAACTGAAAGAAAAGAGAAAAAGAAAGATTTAAGAAATATATCTTCTTATTACATTAAATGGACATTCTTTGGATCTTTTTTTTTGGACAGGTTTTTTTTTTATTGAAGTATAACTGCTTTACAGTATTGTGTTAGTTTCTGCTGTACAATGAAGTGAATCAGCTGTATGTATACCTACATTCCCTCCCTCTTGGACCCCCCCCCCATTCCACCCATCTAGGTCATCACAAGCACCAAGCTCATTGTTTGGATCTTGATTCTAACAAACCATAAAAAAATATTTATGGGCAATGGGGAAAACATGAACACTAACTGGCTATTTTATGCCATTAAGAGAGTACTGAGTTCTTCTTTTCTTTTTAATAGTAATGACATTGTGGTTATGTTTTTAAAATAAAAAGTCCTTATATTTTAGAAACACCCACTAAGATACTTGTGAATGAAATTATATATCTGGAATTTACTTCAAAATAATCCATGCTTTTTTGGGTCGGGGGAGAGAGTATTAGAACCATAGATGAAACATGTTTAGCCCTAAACTGATATTTGTTGAAGCTGAGTGATGGGTAGAGTACACAGGGATGCCTTACACTATACTTTTAGTTTTGCATATGTTTGAATTTTTCCATAATAAGAAGTAAAAAAGAAAGACTTGAAGGATAGATTCCAAATATGAACCATGATTCATTCCTAAGGAGGGCTTCTGAGTAATTTTTATTTTCTTCCTTGTTTGTTTCCTTTTGTATTTTCTAAATCATTCCAACAAACATGTACTACTTTGATGTCGTAAAACTAAATAATAGCTTCCTGAAATTTAAAACAAGGGTATGCTATGGTTAAAAAGAGAAATTCTCGGGCTTCCCTGGTGGTACAGTGGTTGGGAGTCCGCCTGCCAATGCAGGGGACATGGGTTCGAGCCCTGGTCCAGGAGGATCCCACATGTCGTGGAGCAGCTAGGCCTGTGCGCCACAACTACTGAGCTTGCGCTCTGGAGCCTGCGAGCCACAACTACTGAGCCTGAGTGCCACAACTACTGAAGCCCGTACGCCTGGAGCCCGTGCGCCACAGCGGGAGAGGCCACCACAATGAGAAGCCCACACACCGCGGGGAAGAGTGGCCCCCGCTCGCTGCAGCTGGCGAGGGTCCGCATGCAGCAGCGAAAACCCAACGCAGCCAAAAATAAATAAATAAAATAAATAAATTTATAAAAAAAAAAAGAAATTCTCAATAAATTCAGAGAAAAAAAGAATATTTAACAGTATAAAGACAGACTCTAAGACTTTTTTTTTGAAAATCTGGGTAATGGAGAAAAAAGTAAGAAAGGGGAAAAAATGAGGAAATGGGCCAATTTTATTATTACTCAAGGTTGTGATTTGGGTAGAATTTATGTCAAAAGCATTAAAATAAACTAAAAGTAGGCCACTTCTAGAAATTTGCTCCAAAGATAAACCATAGAAACAATATACACAGTTACCAACAAAACACTGGGGAAAAAACCACCAATGCCCACCTGTAGGAGACTGGCTGAATAAAGCAGTATATCCACACAACATAAAATGAAGCTATTAAAAAGAATGAGGAGGATCTCTATAGGCTGCTTATGCAGTGATCTCTGGGATACATTAAATATGTGAGAAAAAAAAAGGAAAGTGCAGAACAGTATACAAGGAATGCTCCTTTTTGATTAAGAATGAAGATGATAAAAAATACATACATATACATACAAACACATACACATAAACATATATATATCATTTGAAAGAAAAATAGAAGAATAAACCAAAGAGAAGCACAGGTAGTTATCTACAGAGGGAAGAAAAACAAGGTGGAAGAGACAGGAATGGATGCTAGACTTCTCTAAATTCACCTTGTTCTACAGTTTTGATTTTAGAAATATGTAAATATCTTATTTAATTTTAAAACAAAATTAAATCAAAGTGGTGGGAAAACAATCCCTAAAAGTAGAAAGCAAGGTGAAACAAATGAGCCTGTGTCTCTCAAGTTGATGACTTAACTATATGAAAGGTGTTATTATAGGTGACTTTAAAAACACAGTAATTTGATTATAGATCCTTAGTGGGTTATATCCCATTGAACTCCAAGAAGTCTTAGTTGTTTTCTATATTCATAAGATTAGTAAAAATGTTGGTATTGTTATTTTGAAACTCTTTCTCTCAATCCAAAAGGAAGCAGGAAATATGGAAAAAGAAATAAAGAAGAGATGGAACAAATATAAATGGAAAGATGACAGATTTGACCCAAACTATACCAATAATCACACTAAATATAAATGGTAAAAACACTCCAGTTAAAAGACAGATATTGTTAAACTGGATAAAAACACAAGATCCAACTAAATGCTGCCTACAAGAAATATACTTTATCAGAACACAAATAGGTTAAAAGTAAAAGTATAGAGATATACCATGCTAACACTAATGAAAAGAAAGCTGAAGTGGCTATGTTAAATATCAGATAAAGTAAATGTTCAGAGCAAAGAATATTACAAGACCATTTCATAATGATAAAGGAGTCAATTCAACATTAGGACATATAATCTGAAACATTTATGTACCTAATAACAGAGCTTCAAAATAAATGAAGCAGAAACTGATAGAAACTACTGTACAAAGAGAAAGAGGTAAATCCAACAAATTCAATATGGGTACCGAAGATTTAAACAGTACCAATCCATCTGACCTAGCACATATGTATAGAACATTCCACACAACAGTGGCAGAATACAGTCTTTTCAAGTGCACATCAAACATGTACTAGGATAGACCACACATTCTGGGTCATAAAATAAATCTTAATAAATTTAAAAGAATTCAAGTCATACAAAGTATATTCTCTGAACAAAATGGAATGAAAATAGAAAATCAGTAGCAGAAAGACCTCTGGAAGATCCTTAAAATGTTTGAAAACTAAATAACATGTTACTAAATAACCCATAAGACAAAGAAGAAATAAAAAGGCAAATTAGGAGGGATTTTGAACTGAAGGCAGAATAACTGAAATAAGATTGGCAAGTGATAACTTTTAAGCTGGGCATACGATAGTACAGAGGTACACTTCTGTGTACCTCTGAAAATTAACAAACTTTTTAAAAAGTTAAAAAAACAGAATGCTGCTATGTCAGAAATAACACAAAAGAGCTCTTCCTTTTTAAATTTATGGATCTCAAATCCATTCTTCCTCAGTTTAACCGCTATTGGGAAGCATCTATCACAATTAACTGCACATATTCCTTGCTCTCAATCTACAGAAAATTGCCTTGCCCCTCCATCATTTGAGAAGGCTTACCTAGGAAATTTCAAAAAGAAGCAAAGATTCGGGACTTCCCTGGTGGCACAGTGGTTAAGAATCCGCCTGCCAGTGCAGGGGACATGGGTTCCAGCCCTGGTCCAGAAAGATCCCACGTGCCACAGAGCAACTAAGCCCACGCACCACAACTACTGAGCCCACGTGCCACAACTACTGAAGCCTGCGCGCCTAGAGCCCGTGCTCCGCAACAAGAGAAGCCACCGCAATGAGAAGCCCGTACACTGCAATGAAGAGTAGCCCCCACTCGCTGCAACTAGAGAAAGCCCGCGCACAGCAACGAAGGCCCAACGCAGCCAAAAATAAATAAACAAAAAAACCCCCCAAAAAACCCCAAAGATTCCTATGTCCTGAAAAAACAAAGGCATTTCACGAAACAAAGAGAAAACATCTACGCACCTTGGAGCTTGCTTCTGATTGTATAACAGCCATTCTTTCTTCCTCTGGGCGCTATTCTCAGGGAAAGAAAAAAGAATCCTGAGATACTGGGCCTTTCTTAGGGTATACTCTAAATTAGAACGCCACCAATCTACCCCTCATTTAACATAGAGGAAAGTCAAAAGGAGACTAGAACAGTTCTGCACTTTCTGTATTAGAAAGAAGGGCCAAGTTCACAGCCATCTTGGGCTAGAATTTGTTTCTGAATTCAAAGGTGTCTGCTGGAGACGGAGTCCTGAAGGGGAGTGCTACAGGTTCTCAAGTGTATGGCTGACTCCTCTAGCACACTCTCTGGAAATATTCCCACTCCTGGAATCCCATTACATTTCCAAGTGACCTGTCTTGAAGGTGCTATCAGCTCTAAAATTCTCATCTCAAGTCCAGATCTGTGCCTTAGAAATAACTAATACTCTTCATTCAGGGGTTCAAATTTCTGACTTCTTCCTTCCTGTCACTTCTCTGCATCCAGAACCCTTAAGGCTATAAGGTGAAAGAGCACCAGCAAGCAGCAGGGAAGCTACATCTACAATCCCAGGGCAAACTAAGGATGGATATGAAAAATGAAGCACTACAGGCAATGTGTGAAATGGGGGGTGGGGGGTAGGGTGTGGTAATCACTGTGGTCAAAAGAGAAATAAGTCAAGTCCTCAGAGGAGGACAAAGCCACAAGGGATTCTTAATCCATAGGCTGACTCAGCCATAGAATGAACCCCAGAAATTACCAAAATGCAATTTTACCTCTGTACCCCACTAAACTCCCATAAGATCACAGACTATAAAATATACAAATGACTCACAAAGTCACACACAATCACATTTCCACAGTCACACAGCCAGAGTCACAATCACCAAGTTAATGCTACACTGTCTGACCACCTAGTCTTAAAACCCAATCATACACAGAGCATACACACAATCACTCAAGCATATACAAGCACCCTGTTGGGGACACACACAGCCCAAAATAACCTTTCACAACAGCACTTTTACTCTCTTCATACAGTCATGAAAACGGCACACAGTCATCCAATCAGATAGTCAGAAAAACACAACCAGGTCAAGGAAACAAGCAATCACAAACGTCGTGTCACAGAAACAGTGTCGTAACACTTCGAAGTCACAGGCAAACCCTAGTAACACACATACAAAACTTCAAAGTAACACAAGCACTTCCAAACACCCTGTCACAACAACACTGTCGCACACCTCAGAGTCATAAGCACGCAGTCCACACGCAATTACACTGTCACATAAGCACATTTCCAGTCAAGTAAGCACGCGGTCACAAAGTCACAGCAGTACTATCACAGCCTCAGAGTCAAAACAACTCACACTCACACAAACGCTTACACACAAAACCACAGTAGCACACGACCATTCGCCCATACAGTCACCAATACCAGGCTGGCTGTCGCGCGCGCGCGTACACACACACACACACACACACACACACGAAACACCAGGAGACACGGCCACTCACGTAATTGCAGTGACTCTTCCTCCGAGCGTTTCCACCCTGGCATTCCGGACATACTCACCTCGACAGAGGGTGCAGTTCAGGGTCCAGGACCTGGTGCCCGGGATCCCAGCCCGGTTTCGGGTTCGCCCGCCCTGCGGGAGCCAGGCCAAACTCCTCCACAGACGCAGCCCTCTCCCCACGCGAGGTCCCCAAGTCGCGCGAACAAACGGAAATGAAGCCGCGTTCGGGACGCGGTGGCTCTGGGAAATGTAGTCCAACTCCGGGCAGGCTGTGGCTGGCCAGCGAGAACGTTAGGAGACCCAGTCCACAAACTCTCCGCTGGGTTCGAGGACCCGGCTGCTAGAACTAACTCGCCCCAACTGCCGCGCCCCGGAGATTTCTGGGAGAGCCCGCCTGCGCTCAGTGCGCAGGCGTGGGGCGCGCTCGCCTCGGGCAGTTGGCCCCTGAGACCGCGGCGAGTGTTGAGTGGGCTCGGGGTCTTATACACATCAGGAGAAAGTGGGACCCGCCGGTGGGGCAGGTGCAGGGGACCAGCCTGGGCGTCAGACTGGCATGGGACCCTCTGTGTGCCTTGTCAGGCCCTTTGGTGCTTGTGAATATTTGCGAGACAACGCGAGATATTTTCGGGTGGACTAGGAGTCCCTCAGTGGCCGAGTGTATGGTTGTATTTCTCTGCCTGTGTGTGATTCTACGTGCTGTTGGGTGTGAGGTTATTCGTACTTGAAGCTGCACGGTAATAGCATTTTATAACTGTGTGGGATTGTCTGACGTATTAAGGGACCTCTACTTTTGTAGTTTGTTTTGTGCCATAATTGAGTGTGGTTGTGTGACTGGTGATGATTTGTGTCAATATAAAGGTACTTTTCTTGTGCCTGTATCTTCAGAATGTCTGTTAGGAGTTTGACTAGCAAAAGAGCATATATGTGACTGTGAAAAAACGATGGATGGTCAAATTATTTCTTCCTTGAACACTAATTTGATGATCTGGAAAAGGTTATTCATTTGGTAGATAATTTAGACATGATTTTTCTATTGGATCAAATAAATGTATTATGGGGAAGAATGTAAAATCAACATAGTTGGGTTTTGTTTGTTTTATTTTTTAAGAAAGATAATTTCAAAGGCAGGGTAACTGCTTTTTCCTCTGCCACAGCCCTTCAAAGTAGGCATTCTTTGTTTTCTACTATTAGGGGGACATTATTGGGTAAGTTTGAGAGGCCATCCAACTAATAAAACAATAAAATAACTTTATGCATAAGAAGAGTGAATTTCATTAGAGTCCAGCATTAGTCAGATTTCCTGAATTCTAGGTCAAACCCTTGTCCCCATTTTCTTTTGAAAATACCTTGGCTCACAGAGAGAAAAGAACTTAAGGCTGTAGGTCTGTTGGCAAGCCTGGACTTGTCTTCGCTTGCTTCAAGACCTCATGGCCTTTTTAAAAAAAATAATCACAAACTTGTGAATTTCCAGCATAAAGGAGATGGAGCTGTCATTTCACCACTTCTTCGGAGGGGAAAGCTCATAAAGCTTTTCTGATTTTCAGGACCATTTACCAAATACTTTGATCTCTTCCAAATAATGGGAATGGAGTAGCAAGTTTGGTGACCAAGATTGTTGAATGAACCTGTGTGCTTGATCCAGTATAGCTATGTGAAATAAAGATGGTCAAATTGCACTGACTTAGAGGGAGTCGAAGTGTTAAAGTGGAGCAAAAATTTTGTCAGAGTATACATGGGAGACGTAGATTGGTTTTTTGTTTTTTGTTTTTTTTTTAAGAGATGACACATTCTGGTTTCAAATTGGACAGCATGCATTGATCTCAAGCTACCTCTGTTTGATTCTGGGTTATCTCTTTTGGCTTTTGAGTAGTTGTGATGATTGCTTGCAAGAGAAAGGAGGCTATTGTTTAAAGTAAAAAACAGGAATTATTAACCTGAGATGAATAGGTTCCGTGTGGATGGGCTTCTTATTGTATATTAAACTTGTGACATTTTGTATGTATAGATAAATGTGATTTTTCTTTTTCAGAGAAAGTATAGGCAGCTTTATCAGATTGACAGAGGCACTTTGACCCAAAAAAGTGAAGACCTTTAGAAATACAGACTGCAGGAGCTGAGGAGGACTATTTTTTAGCATACCATGTAATATACTTAATATAAAAAATAGTATATATTTTTTGGAAGGATTTGGCTCCTGTCAATGGTAATCTTTGAGGCTAGAAGAGAGGACTTACAGTAAAGGGGAAGAAGTGACAAAGAGGACTTTAAGCATTACTGATAATCTATTTTTTCCTTATAAGGAAAACATATTACTCGTATTTAATTTTAAAATTCAAAAGAAAATGGAGATGTTGAAGATTTTGGAGCAAGAAAGTGAGTCAAGAAACCTAAACTCTGTGGAAGCAGACAAAATCCAGAAAAACATGCAGAAGACTGCAGAGAGGAAGGAAACTCAGGCAATAATTTTTCATAGGCCCCAGGTGCCTTGTTGTTTATCAGCTGGCAGTTTCAGATTTATGTTATGGCCTATTTTGACCTTGTAGACTCTTAAGGATTAGTTACTGCTTCAGCCCAGCAACTAGAGCCCTGTGGTCGTGGTTACCCGTGAATAGCACTGGTGAGTATATTCTTTTTCCTGGCATTGGATCATTTTCTTTGAGACTCTTTATCAATGCTGGCCAATGATTTTGACCTTCTGCCAATAGACTGGGTTTATACGAGTACATATGAGTCAGACATTTAATCAGTGATCTCAGGAAAGTATTTGAGGTACTCTAGTATTTTTATAATTATTTTTCACTAAGTTTTTATTAAAAAAAATTTTAAGCTATAGGAAAAGCAAAAGAATATTATAATGATGTACACTCTATATCCTTTACATACATTCACCAGTTTTTAACATTTTCTTAATCTCTGTCTATACCTATTTACATATTTTTGTTTGTTTTTTGCCCTATTTATGAGTAAGTGCAATATTATGAGTATTCAATATCAAGAAAACACATAAGAAATTTAACATTGATTCAGAATATCTAATATATAATCTGTATTTAAATTGCCCCAATTGTTTCCCTGATATCCTATATGTGCATTTAAAAAATTGATACAGGGACTTCCCTGGTGGCACAGTGGTTAAGAATCTGCCTGCCAATGCAGCAGATGTGGGTTCGAGCCCTGGTCCAGGAAGATCCCACATGCCACAGAGCAACTAAGCCCCTGTGCCACAACTACTGAGCCTGCGCTCTAGAGCCCGTGAGCCACAACTACTGAGCCCACACGCTGCAACTACTGAAGCCCATGTGCCTAGAGCCGGTGCTCTGCAACAAAAGAAGCGACCACAGTGAGAAGCCCGCACACCGCAACAAAGAGTAGCCCTCACTCGCCACGACTAGAGAAAGCCTGCACGCGGCATCAAAGACCCAACACAGTCAAAAATAAAATAAATAAATTTATTTTAAAAATTGATACACAATCCAAATCAAGGTCACATATTGCATTGGATGGGCCCTTTTTTTTTAAGCCATAAATATTTATATCTCACAGTTCTGGAGGCTGGGAACTCCAAGATCAAGGTACAGGCAGATTTGGTTCCTGGTGAGAGCCCTTCCTGGGTCTCCATCTCGCTATTTTCTCACATGGTGGAGAGAGGTCATACCTTTTTAATGTAGAGCAGTATTCCCCTTACCTGTTTTGTGTTTCACAATGACATTTTAAAGAGTCAAAGAGTCTAGAACGTTTGTCTTGTACAGTGCCTAACATTCTGGATTTGTTTGTTTTGTCATGATTAGGTTAAGTTTAAATATATTTGACAAGAATACTAGGGGTGGTGCTGTATACTTCCTATTGTATCACATCAAGAAGCACATAATTTAAGTTTGATCCATTATTGGTAATTCTAAAGTTGATCACTTTGATTCGAGTAGTGTGTGTCCCTGATTTCTCCATAATAAAAGTTACTTTTTTTCTTTGTAAGTCAAGAAGTAATCTGACGAATATTTTGAGACCATTTCACATATAACATTTTGCCTAATGTTTTTAGCATCCATTGATGATCCTTGCCTAAGTAAGTTATAAAATTAGGGCTTGCAGTGGTGATTTTTAATTTTATCATTCTCTTATATAAAAGCTTTGCCTTTCCCCCCTTTTCTTCTCTATCTCTGGTTTTTCTCTTTTGAGTATCTCTGACTGATGGATTATTTTGTCATTTGAAGTATTTTAGTACAAGGAACAAAGTATTTTAGTCCATTTATTACCATCATTCTTTGTGTTGCTCAGATTGTCCAAATTTGGCCTCTCAAGCTGGCTCCTGTAATCCCCATTTGTCTTTGAGCAATTCCTTACTTTTTGACACAGGTATTGAAGACTTATATTGTACATTCTCTGTCCCAGGCCTGGAGTTAGCCACTTTCTGAGGAGATTTTTTGAGATGATCTTTTCAAATATATATCCTTAACAAAGATATAGTTATTTGTGGTGCACATGCAATGGAATGTTATGCATCCAATAAACTTGGATTTATAAAGATAATAAATTTTAAATTAACAAGAATGAATCTTAAACATTTAATTCAGTATTATATTGGTGATATCTACCCATGTTCATTATTAATGTGCTATATAATATATGTGAATGGCTAGATAGATAGTCCTATTCTATTGTTTAGATTTACCACAATTTATTTAAATAATTCCCTACTGATGAACATTATGTTGCCATTTTTTTCAACATAATAAATGATACTCCCATCAGCACTCTTTTGCATTCACTTATGGGCACCTGTCAGATTGTTACTTCTGAGAAATCAATAAAAATGGAGAGTTAGGTTAAAGATGAGGATATTTATCAAGCATTATAATATAAAAGGTATTAGGTACTTAAGAAAGATACAAAGATAAAAAGTTGTTTTTAGCCTAGCAAAGAAGATAAAAGCTGTACTGAAGTAACTCTAAGACTATATAAAAGTCATTTCCAAGTTACAAATACATGTTCTGGAAGTTCAGAGGAGGGATATATTCTTCCCACAGGGACTACTGTTATCTCATGTACAAAATATAAAGGACTCAAAGAATCTCTTGATATTAATGGATTTTGTGAGGTCAGCTTTACTTGCAGTTTTTCTCTTGATGTCCTTATTAAATCAAAACTGAAGATAGTTGAATAAGGTAACTTGATAGCTGTTTGGGATAGTTTGGTCCAACTGGGCTGGTTTAGAAGTAAAGTTAAACAGACTAACACTATTTTAGGTACCTAAAGGTTTAAATAACTTCCAGTAATTATGTTTTAGGCAGGAATTGAACACACAACTGTATATTTCACAAACAAAAAACTCATTCAGATTTCAAGAACTCACAATAAACTCCAATTAGGAAAAATATAGCAATAGTTTAAAAATTATCCAGAGTCTCTATTTCTTTTTTTATTATTTGAAAACAGCTTCTATTTAACCAAGTATAAAAATGTTAGAAAAATATACATGTTCTTGAGCATAATAAATGGTCATTATTGAAAAATTTAGAAATAAACTTAAGAAAAAGAAAAATATCACTGATAATCTCACAGCCAAGAGATAACCACATTTTAGGTTTATCTTTCCAAATGCCATTTAAATATTTATATAGTCACAGAAAATGATGTCATATACTATATACTGTTTAATAATCTGCCTTTTCCGTGTTTTGAAGCATAAAATATTGCATTGAAATTCATATAACTTTAAAATGTTCATAATATTTAAAAACAGACCATTAGTGTTTTGAAGTAATGATGGAATACATTTTGAGTATTTATGACTGAGTTGTTAAAAGTTGTTAATATGGTATATATTTTATTGCAACATGTATATTAAAGATTACATGGAATCTGTTGAGCATCATAATTTCTTTTAATCATTCTACACTTGTCAGAATGCTGGAACATATCTGAATAGTTCCTCATTCATGATGGCCATCTCCTGGATCTTGATCCTGGCTTTGGGTGATTAGGAATTTGTCATTGCAGGGGCTAGTGACCTTCAAGACTTCTCCTAAGAGGAGTAGAGATCATTGAACTCTATACTGGAAAACTAGATGGATCTCATCTGGCTAGAGAAGGACATCCTCTTACCAAAATCTTAAATCTACCATCTGGAGCTTGTTTGTCCCTTTGTGTTTTTCCCAAGTGCTTGCCTGAAATTTTGGTCCATGTTCTCAGGAAATAGAGCTTTGCAGAGTTGTGCAATGACAACTCTGCCCATAGCTATATTTTCCCATCGTTCACACTTTTCTCTAGGTCTTCCTAGGATGGCCTTGCTTTCCTGATAACCATGGAAATGGGGCTCAGTTATTGAACAGCCAGAGCCTGGCCTGTTCCTTACCTTTTGCTATATGTAAGATGGTTAGATTCTAATCTCATTATAATGTCCTTATTGAATCATGAGATAAACGTAGTTGAAGGACAAGCAACAAGAGTCTAGGTGAGTGAGGAGAAATCACACAAGGTGAAACCATTGCCTAATAAAGTTCAGTTTTTCAGTTAACAGGAATTATTACAATGTTATTTGAAAAGTTGCCTTAGAAGCTACAATACAATGGGGGAAATTAAAATTAAGTCCACTTCAGTATGACCTAGCAAAAGAATTTAATTTTCTTTCCCTCTGTTAACTGGTAGCTTTCAAAGATAGTTTCTATTAAATTTGGGTATATATAAAAGAATATTTATTAAACATATTTAAGGTGTAATGACTCACAATACAGCAAAACCTGTGTACCAACTACTTATTTTAAGAAAGAGAATATTACTACTAACTTTGAAGACCCCTGCATATCTACTCCCTTTCCTCTCCCCTCAACCATAATAGTTATCCTGAATTTTGTGTTCATAATTCTGTTGTTTTTCTTTATAGTTTGAACCATGTACCCCAAAAGTATGTTGTTTATCTATGCATATATTTTAGTTTTATGTAAATGTTTTATACATTTATGATTTGCTTTTTAAAATTATTTATTTATTTATTTTGGCTGCTAAGTGTCTTAGTTGTGGCACACTGGATCTTCATTGCGGCACGCAGGATCTTTAGTTGGCGCACACAGGCTCTTAGTTGCAGCATGCGGGCTTCTTAGTTGCAGCAAGGGGACTTCTTAGTTGTGGCATGCAGGCTCTTAGTTGCAGCATGTGAACTCTTAGTTGTGGCATGTGGGATCTAGTTCCCCGACGAGGGATCGAACCTGGGCCCCCTGCATTGGGAGCATGGAGTCTTCCCCACTGGACCACCAGGGAAGTCCCTATGACTTGCTTTTTTTGTCAACATATTAGTGTGAGATTTAGCCATATAGCTATAATTCATTTTCACTGCTGTATGGTATTCTATTACATGAGTATATCATGTTTTAAAATCCAGTTTCTATAAATAGCAATGTAGATTGTTTCAAAATTTGATATTACAGTGCTGCTATAAACATTCTTGTACATGTTTACTGATGGATATGCAGAGGTTGCTCTAGGGCAGAGGTTTGCAAACTTTTTCCATATAAAGACATATAGGAAATACTTTAGACTTTGCAGGCCCAATGGCCTCTATTACAACTCATCAGTTCTGCCATTGTAGCATGACAGCAGCCATGGACAATATGTAAAAGAATGAGTGTGGCTGTGTTCCGATAAAACTTTATTTACAAAAACAGGCAGTGGCAGGATTTAGCCAGTGGGCCATAGTTTGCCAGCCTCTATTCTAGTATATATATTATGAATGTTCTATCACTAAACACAGGGTATTTGGAGCATGCAAATATCTTCAGCTTTACTAGACAATGTGCAATATTTTCCAAAGGAGATTTTTCAATTTTTATTCTTTACTAACATTTGAAATTCTGAAAATTTTAAGTTTAGGCCGATCTGGTATATGGATATGAAATGAAATCTCATTTTGGTTTTAATTTGTATTTCCCTGATTAAGGTTAAGTTTTTTTGTTTTTGTTTTGAAACATATGTTTATTGGCCATTTGTCTAACATGAAATGCCTATTAAAGTTCTGTGCTCATTTTTTTCTTGGGTTGTCATTATTAATTATAGAACTTTATAAAAAATATTTTGGGTGTTTTTGTGTTAGTCATATGTGTTGAAAATATCTTCTCCCAGTTTATAGCTTGTCTTTTCATTCTCTAGGGTATCTTTTAATAAATAGAAGTTCTCTGTTCAATGTCAGATTTATTAAATTTTTTTTAAAGACTTGTTCTATTTTTGTGTTTTAAGAAATCATTATCTTACACTAAGGTCATAAATTTAGTCTCCTACATTATCTTCTTAAGGGTTTATAGTTTTGCCTTCCACATTTTTGGTTGTTATAAAATCTTTTGGGGGATTTCCCTCATGGCACAGTGGTTAAGAATCCGCCTTCCAATGCAGGGGACATGGGTTCAAGCCCTGGTCCGGGAAGATCCCACATGCCACGGAGCAACTAAGCCCTGTGCTCTAGAGCTCGTGAGCCACAATGACTAAGCCCCGCGTGCCACAACTATTGAAGCCCACATGCCTAAAGCCTGTGCTCCACAACAAAGACAAGCCATTGCTATGAGAAGACCACGCACCGCAATGAAGAGTAGCCCCCGCTGGCTGCAACTAGAGAAAGCCCACACGCAGCAATGAAGACCAACGCAGTCAAAAATAAATAAATAAATAATACTTTAAAAAAAATCTTTTGGAATCAATCTCTTTCTGTAAGATAAAGGAGTGTAATTTATGTGTGCATGCGCAGCAGTTGTCCCAGAATATGAAAACGCTATCTTTTCCCCTATTATTGACGGTCATAAATTAGGTTATATGTATGTATGTCTTTATTCAATCTGTTGATCAAGTTATTTTTCCCTGTAATGTGTACATGCTCTTGATTAACATAGTTTTATAATAATTTTTGGTATATGATAACACAAAGACCTATTTGGGACCTATTAATCTTCTCCAGTATATTGCTTTTTCTATTTCCTTTATTTTTTATTCTTATCTTTATTATTTCCTTGCTTTTACTTTCTTTTGGTTTATTCTGCCATTTTTTCTCAAATTTTCAGTTGGATAATTACAGAATTAACTTTTATGCTTCTTTCTTTTTTAAAAAAAGTTATTTTAGTTGATTTACTGTTGTGTTAATTTCTGCTGTACAGCAGTGATTCAGTTATATGTATATATACTTTTTCATATTCTTTTCCATTATGGTTTATTAAAGGATATTTTTGTTTGTTTTTTGGCTATGCTGTGTGGCTTGCAGGATGTTAGTTCCCTGACCAGGGGTTGAACCTGTGCCTCCTGCAGTGGAAGCACAGAGTCCTAACCACTGGACCACCAGGAAAGTCCCTATTACAGGATATTGAATATAGTTCCCTTTGCTATACAGTAGGACCATGTTGTTTATCCATTTTATATATAGTAGTTTGCATCTGCTAATCCCAAACTCCCACTCCATCGCTCCTCCACCCCACCTCCCCCCATTGGCAACCACAAGTCTGTTCTCTGTATCTGTGAGTCTGTTTCTGTCTCATATATCATTTGTGTCATATTTTAGATTTCACATATAAGTGATATCATATGGCATTTGTCTTTCTCTTTCTGACTTACTTCACTTAGTATGATAATCTCTAGGTCCATCTATGTTGCTGAAAATGGCATTATGTCATCATTTTTTATGGCTGAGTAGTATTCCATTGTATATATGTACCATATCTTCTTTATCCATTTGGCTGCTGATGGACATTTAGGTTGCTTCCATGTCTTGGCTATTGTAAATAGTGCTGCTATGAACACTGGGGTGCATAAATTAGAGTTTTCTTGGGATATACGCCAAGGAGTGGGATTGCTGTGTCATATGGTAACTCTACTTTTAGTTTTTTAAGGAACCTCCACACTGTTCTCCCTAGTGGCTGCACCAATTTACATTCCCATCAACAGTTTAGGAGAGTTCCCTTTTTTCCGCACCCTCTCCATCTGGTGGCAGATGTTAACTAGACTTACTGTGGTGATCATTTTGCAATATATGCAAATATGGAAAAATCATGTACACCTGAAACTAAAATAATGTTTATGTCACTTATACCTAAAAAGAAAAAAAAAGATTTCCTACCTCAAAGAAAATACCCTCGAAATTTCATGATGGAAAAAAACCTTGAAATCATTTAACACAATCTATCAAACAAGAAAAAAAATTTCAGATTATTTTTTGTATACCAGAATTGTTTTTATTTTGGTACATTTATCTTAAGCCAAATATTAATTTTAAAACTTAGCTATTAAGCATTCAGTCAAAACGTGGTTTCAATGAACTTCTCCAAGGAACAGTATTATATGAAATTTTAATTTAAATTTTGTACATACTGGAAATACATTTTAAATGTATTTCTTCATTTGGGTCACCCTCAAAGAAGCTTGAAAAACACATCATATTCCAAAACCATATACTAAGGGAATGAAAATGACTTGAGGCTGTGTCAAGTCATTTTTCCATCATAAACAAGTCTTAGAAATATAATTTCTAAGCTCTGGAATTATAATTAACTTAGAAAAGGTAAATCAGACATTCTGGATAAATGGTATTCTTTTGCATTCTTTTAATTGTATGTTAGATGTTATTTATATTTTACTTAGAGTATTTATATCTATTATCATTTACAGCAATTATCGATTATTATCTGCTCTTGTTTGATTGTGAAACTAGGGCTATGCTACTAGCCTCACAGAATGAGCTTCAAAAATTTTATTAGGGGAGGGGTTTTGAAAAATTTCAAGTGTAGAACTAATTGTTCTAGATTTCTCAAAAAACACAAACTACTAGGGAGGTGGTCTAGTGGTTAGGATTCGGCGCTTTCACTGCCGTGGCCTGGGTTCAATTCCTGGTTGGGGAACTGAGATCCTGCAAGCCACGCAGCATGGCTAAAAATAAAAATAAAAATAAAAACAAAACCCTACAAACTACTAAATCTCAACTAAGATAAAGCAGATATCCCAAATAACCAGATAACCATAAAGAAATTGAATTTATACTGTAAAGCTCCCCAAAAAGAAATCCTGGGGCCCAGGTGTCTCCACTGGCAATTTATTACAAACATTTGAAGAATGAACACAGATTTTACACAACTTCTTCCAGAAAATAGAAGAAACACTTCCCAACTCATTTTATGAGACCAGTATTACACTGATCCCCAAGTGAGACAAAGACTTGGGGGGAAAAAAACCCTCATAATTTTAGACACAAAAGTCCTCAACAAAATGTTAGCAAATCAAATCCAACAAGGAAATTATACAACATACTGAGTGGGATTTGTTACAGGTATACAAGACACATTTGACATTTTAAAAAATCAATGTAATCCACCATATCAACATGTTGAAGAAGAAAAATCCTATGATCAACTGCTTCGGAAAAATTTCAATTGCTGCAGAAAGAGCATTTGATAATATCCAACATCCATTCATGATTTAAAAAAAAAAAACCTCAAGAAGTTAGGAACAGAGGGGAACAACTTCAATTTAAAAAAGAGCACCGGGAGGGTGGAGTCAAAATGGCTACTAGGACACGGAATTCACGCCTCCTCACAACTAGGGCATCTACCAGGCACCGGTGGGGGACCATGGACACCTAAGGGGATGGGAGAAACCCCCAGTGACCAGGTAGGACGTGGGGCATGAGGGGAGAGAAGCGGGAGGAGAAGTGGAGGCGGGATGGGACTGGTGCCCCTGAGGGACGGCTGGGGGAGGGGAAGGGATCCCACGCCCAAAGGGGGAAATTGGGGAACCACTGGGAGGGCAGAGGATCAAAAGGGAGCATGGCCAGCTTTCCCCTGCCCACTTGGGCCCCCAGGAACCTGCTGAGATCCCGGGCCTGATCCTCTGCCCACCTAGGCCCCCACCAGCCACGTGGGTCCTGAGGGAGTGGGAGGGAGGGAAGGGGGAGCAAAAGTAAAGGCCGGACCTCTGGGATTGGCACCCCTGAGGGGTGGCTAGGGGAGGCAAGGAGTTCCTACATCCAGCGGGACCCACTCACGGTTAGGGGTCCAATGGCAACAGGGGAGACCCTGTGGGAGACAGTGGGGGAGGGGCGCAAAGGAACAGAAGGGAATGGAGCCAGTGCTTTCCCTGTCCACTTAGGCACCAGGGAGACTGTTGGGCTCCCAGGCCTAATCCTCTGCCCTCGGAGCCTCTCCTGCCATGCAGAACCAAAGCCCTGCCCTTACACCCCCACCCAGCACCCTACCTCTACACTCAGAGACCCCCTCCAACGAGCTGGGCCTAAACCGCACCCACACTCCATCACTCACGGATCTAACTACAAACTCCAAAACCCCACACTGCAGAGACTCTCCTTTAGACGTGCTGCCTCTCCCCTTCCGTGCAGGTCTTAAGCAGAGGCCCTGCCCCACACTTGAACTTTGTCCCGCCACTCCCTGCCCCACACTCAAACGTCAACCCCCCCCACCTGCCTAGGTCCCCCAGCACCCTAAACCCTACCCTTGCCTAAGTTCCACCCCTGCCTAAACTCTGCCCCCATGGCCAGGGCTTTTTTTTTTTTTTCTTTTTTCCTCTTTTAGATTGGGGTTTTGTTTTACCTTGTTGATTCATTGTTGTTGCTTCTTTTACATTTTTTTTTCCTAATAAATCTTTTATTTTTCTACTTTTTATTCTTTATACTTCGTTATTGTTCTCTCCTCTTGGCTTGTTCCCTCCCCCCCCTTTTTTGTCTGTTTTGGCTTTATTTTACCTTGTTGCAGTTGTTTCAATTATAGTTTTATTTTTCCTAATGTATTTTGTATCTTTCTAATTTTATTTTGTTTTTTATTCTTCAATATTGTACTGCTCCTTTTTTTCTTTTTTCCCGCACCATGTACCTTGTGGGAGAATCTTCTTCCCAGGTTGAGGGTCAGGCCCAAGCTCCTGTGGTGGGAGCTACAAGTCCAAACTGCTGGACTAACAGACAACCTCAGACCCCAGGGAATGTCAATTGGAGTGAGGCCTCCTGGAGGTCCTCACCTCAGCACCAAGACCCAGCTCTATCCAACTGCCTGCAACTCCAGTGCTGGATGTCTCAGGCCAAACAGCCAGTAAGACAGGAATACAGCATCACCTATCAAAAAAAAAAAAAAAAAAAAAAAAAAAGAAATGACAAAAAAATGTGTTACAGAAGAAGGAGCAAGGTAAAAACCTACAAGACCAAATAAATGAAGATGAAATACGCAACCTACCTGAAAAAGAATTCAGAGTAATGATAGTAAAGAGGATCCAAAATCTCGGAAACAGAATGGAGAAAATACAAGAAACATGTAACAAGGATCTAGAAGAACTACAGAGCAAACAAACAGTGATGAACAACACAATTACTAAAATTAAAAATACTCTAGAAGGAATCAATAGCAGAATAACTGAGGCAGAAGAACGGATAAGTGAGCTGGAAGATAAAATGGTGGAAGTAACTGCCAGGGAGCAGAATAAACAAAAAAAAATGAAAAGAATTGAGGACAGTCTCAGAGACCTCTGGGACAACATTAAACGCACCAACATTCGAAGTATAGGGGTCCCAGAAGAAGAAGAGAAAAAGAAAGGGTTTGAGAAAATATGTGAAGAGATTATAGTAGAAAATTTCCCTAACATGGGAAAGGAAATAGTCAATGAAGTCCTGGAAGCACAGAGAGTACCATACAGGATAAACCCAAAGAGAAACACACTGAGACACATATTAATCAAACTACCAAACATTAAATACAAAGAAAAAGGTTAGCAGCTGATTTTTCAGCAAAAACTCTGCAAGCCAGAAGGGAGTGGCAGGACATATTTAAAGTGATGAAGGGGAAAAACCTACAACCAAGATTACTCTACCCAGCAAGGATCTCATTCAGATTCGAAGGAGAAATTAAAACCTTTACAGATAAGCAAAAGTTAAGAGAATTCAGCACCACCAAACCAGCTTTACAACAAATGCTAAAGGAACTTCTCTAGGCAGGAAACACAAGAGAAGGAAAAGACCTACAATAACAAACCCAAAACAATTAAGAAAATGGTAATAGAAACATACATATCGATAACTACCTTAAATGTAAATGGATTAAATGCTCCAACCAAAAGACATAGACTGGCTGAATGGGTACAAAAACAAGACCCGTATATATGCTGTCTACAAGAGACACACTTCAGACATAGGGACACATACAGACTGAAAGTGAGGGGATGGGAAAAGATATTCCATGCAAATGGAATTCAAAAGAAAGCTGGAGTAGCAATTCTCATATCAGACAAAATAGACTTAAAAACAAAGACTATTACAAGAGACAAAGAAGGACACTATATGATGATCAAGGGTTCAATCCAAGAAGAAGATATAACAATTGTAAATATTTATGCACCCAACATAGGAGCACCTCAATACATCAGGCAAATGCTAACAGCCATAAAAGGGGAAATCGACAGTAACACAACCATAGTAGGGGACTCTAACACCCCACTTTCACCAATGTACCGATCATCCAAAATGAAAATAAATAAGGAAACAGAAGCTTTAAATGATACATTAAACAAGATGGACTTAATTGATATTTATAGGACATTCCATACAAAAACAACAGAATACACTTTCTTCTCAAATGCTCATGGAACATTCTCCAGGATAGACCATATCTTGGGTCACAAATCAAGCCTTGGTAAATTTAAGAAAATTGAAATTGTATCAAGTATCTTTTCCGACCACACACTATGAGACTAGATATCAGTTACAGGAAAAAAGCTGTAAGAAATACAAACACATGGAGGCTAAACAATACACTACTAAATAACCCAGAGATCACTGAAGAAATCAAAGAGGAAATCAAAAAATACCTAGAAACAAATGACAATGAAAACACGATGACCCAAAACCTATGGGATGCAGCAAAAGCAGTTCTAAGAGGGAAGTTTATAGCAATTACAATCCTACCTCAAGAATCAAGAAAAATCTCAAATAAACAACCTAACCTTACACCTAAAGCAATAAGAGAAAGAAGAACAAAAAACCCCCAAAGTTAGCAGAAGGAAAGAAATCATACAGATCAGATCAGAAATAAATGAAAAAGAAATGAAGGAAACAAGGGCAAAGATCAATAAAACTAAAAGCTGGTTCTGTGAGAAGATAAACAACATTGATAATCCATTAGCCAGACTCATCAAGTAAAAAGGGAGAAGACTCAAATCCACAGAATTAGAAACGGAAAAGGAGAAGTAACAACTGACACTGCAGAAATACAAAGGATCATGAGAGATTACTACAAGCAACTATATGCCAATAAAATGGATAACCTGGAAGAAATGGACAAATGCTTAGAAAAGCACAACCTTCTGAGACTGAACCTGAAAGGAAGAGAAAATACAAACAGACCAATCACAAGCACTGAAATTGAAACTGTGATTAAAAATATTCCAACAGGGGCTTCCCTGGTGGCGCAGTGGTTGAGAATCTGCCTGCCAATGCAGGGGACACGGGTTCGAGCCCTGGTCTGGGAAGATCCCACATGCCGCGGAGCAACTAGGCCCGTGAGCTACAATTCCTGAGCCTGCGTGTCTGGAGCCCGTGCTCCGCAACGGGAGAGGCCGCGACAGTGAGAGGCCCGCGCACCGCGATGAAGAGTGGCCCCCGCTTGCCACAACCAGAGAAAGCCCTCGCACAGAAACGAAGACCCAACACAGCCATAAGTACATAAATAAATAAATAAATAAAAATTAAAAAAAATATATTCCAACAAACAAAAGCCCAGGACCAGATGGCTTCACAGGCAAATTCTATCAAACATTTAAAGAAGAGCTAACACCTATCCTTCTCAAACTCTTCCAAAATATAGCACAGGGAGGAACACTCCCAAACTCATTCTACGAGGCCACCATCACCCTGATACCAAAATGAGACAAAGATGTCACAAAAAAAGAAAACTACAGGCCAATATCTCTGATGAACATAGATGCAAATATCCTTGACAAAATACTAGCAAACAGAATCCAACAACACATTAAAAGGATCATACACCATGATCAAGTAGGGTTTATCCCAGGAATACAAGGATTCTTCAATATACACAAATCAATCAATGTGATAAAACATATTAACAAATTGCAGGAGAAAAACCATATGATCATCTCAATAGATGCAGAAAAAGCTTTTGACAAAATTCAGCACCCATTTATGATAAAAACTCTCCAGAAAGTAGGCATAGAGGGAACCTACCTCAACATAATAAAGGCCATAGATGATAGACCCACAGCCAACATCGTCCTCAATGGTGAAAAACTGAAACCATTTCCTTTAAGATCAGAAACAAGACAAGGTTGCCCACTCTCACCACTATCATTCAACATAGTTTTGGAAGTTTTAGTCACAGCAATCAGAGAAGAAAAAGAAATAAAAGGAATGCAAATAGGAAAAGAAGTAAAACTGTCACTGTTTGCAGATGACATGATACTACACATAGAGAATCCTAAAGATGCTACCAGAAAACTACTAGAGCTAATCAATGAATTTGGTAGAGTAGCAGGATACAAAATTAATGCACAGAAATCTCTTGCATTCCTATACACTAATGATGAAATATCTGAAAGAGAAATTAAGGAAACAGTCCCATTTACCACTGCAACAAAAAGAATAAAATACCTAGGAATAAACCTGCCTAAGGAGACAAAAGACCTCTATGCAGAAAACTATAAGACACTGATGAAAGAAATTAAAGAGGATACAAACATATGGAGAGATATACTATGTTCTTGGATTGGAAGAATCAACACTGTGAAAGTGACTATACTACCCAAAGCAATCTACAGATTCAATGCAATCCCTATCAAACTGCCAATGGCATTTTTCACAGAACTAGAACAAAAAATTGCACAATTTGTATGGAAACACAAAAGACCCCGAATAGCCAAAACAATCTTGAGAAAAATAATGGAGCTGGAGGAATCAGTCTCCCGGACTTCAGACTATACAGCAAAGCTACAGTAGTCAAGTCAGTATGTTACTGGCACAAAAACAGAAATATAGATGAATGGAACAGAAGAGAAAGCCCAGAGATAAACCCACACATCTATGGTCACCTAATCTATGACAAAGGAGGCCAGAATATACAATGGAGCAAAGACATCCTCTTCAATAAGTGGTGCTGGTAAAACTGGACATGTAAGAGAATGAAATTAGAACACTCCCTAACACCATACAGAAAAATAAACTCAAAATGGCTTAAAAGCCTAAATGTAAGGCCAGACACTATTAAACTCTTAGAGGGAAACATAGGCAGAACACTCTGACATAAATCGCAGCAAGATCTTTTTTGACCCACCTCCTAATGAAAATAAAAACAAAAATAAACAAAGGTGACCTAATTAAATTCAAAAGCTTTTGCACAGCAAAGGAAACCATAAACAAGACGAAAAGACAACCCTCAGAATGGGAAAAATTATTTGCAAACGAAGCAACTGACAATGGATTAATCTCCAAAATATACAAGAAGGTCATGCAGCTCAGTATGAAAAAAACAAACAACGCAATCCAAAAATGGGCAGAAGACCTAAATAGACATTTCTCCAAAGAAGATATACAGATTGCTGACAAACACATGAAAAGATGCTCAATGTCATTAATTATTAGAGAAGAGCAAGTCAAAACTGCAATGAGATGTCACCTCACACTGGTCAGAATGGCCATCATCAAAAAATCTACAAATAATAAATGCTGGAGAGGGTGTGGAGAAAAGGGAACCCTCTTGCACTGTTGGTAGGAATGTAAATTGATACAGCCACTATGGAGAACAGTATGGAGGTTCCTTAAAAAACTAAAAATAGAATGACCATATGACCCAGCAATCCCACTACTGGGCATATACCCTGAGAAAACCATAATTCAAAAAGAGACATGTACCACTATGTTGATTGCAGCACTATTTACAATAGCCAGGACATGGAAGCAACCTAAGTGTCCATTGACAGATGAATGGATAAAGAAGATGTGGCACATATATACAATGGAATATTAGTCAGCCATAATAAGAAATGAAACTGAGTTACTTGTAGTGAGGTGGATGGACCTAGAGTCTGTCATACAGAGTGAAGTAAGTCAGAAAGAGAAAAACAAACACTGTATGCTGACACATATATGTGGAATCTAAAAAAAAAAAAAAAAAATAGGTTCTCATGAACTTAGGGACAGGACAGGAATAAAGGCACAGATGTAGAGAATGGACTTGAGGACACGGGGAGGGGGAAGTGTAAGCTGGGACGAAGTGAGAGAGTAGCATTGACATATATACACTACCAAATATAAAATAGCTGGTGGGAAGCTGCATGGCACAGGGAGGTCAGCCCGGTGCTTTGTGACCACCTAGAGGGGTGGGATAAGGAGGGTGGGAGGGAGATGCAAGTGGGAGGGGATATGGGGATATACATATGCATATAGCTGATTCACTCTGTTATACAGCAGAAACTAACACAACATTGTAAAGCAATTACACTCCAATAAAGATGTTAGAAAAAATAAAGATAAAAAAATAAAAATAAAAAAGAGCACCTGCACAAAACCTACAGCTAACATAATACTTAACAGTGAAAGACTGAGAGTTTCCCCCTAAGATCAGAAACAAGGCAAGGATATATGCTTGTACCACTCTTACTCAACATAACACTGGAAGTAATAGTCACCATAATAAGGGAAGAAAAGAAACAAAAGACATATAGACTAGAAGAAAAAAACTGTCCTTGTTTATAGCTGACATGATTATCTATGTAGAAAATCCCAAGGAATGTACAAAACAAAAACTTCCAGAACTAATTAGTGAGTTCTGCAGCAAGATAATAGATTACAAGATCAATATACAAGTTACTTGTAACTCATATACAAATTATATTGATATTACAGTCTATGACTTTGCTGTAGAACTCACAAATTATATAATTTGTATATTGATTTGTATATACGTATATGTACATATGTAATTTGTGTATACTAGTGATTAATAGGTAAAAGGAAAAACACAACACCATTTACAACTTTTCCAAAGAAAATGAAACACTTAGATATACTTATAAATCATGTATGCGATCTGTATGCCAAAAATTACAAATCCTAATAAGAGAAATCAAAGACTATATTAGTTTTCTAGGGCTGCCATAACAAATTACCAACAAACTTAGTTTAAAACAACTTAACTTTATTTTCTCACAGTTCTGGGGGCTAGAAGTCCAAAATCAAGGTATTGGCAGGGCCATGCTTTCTCTAAAGGCACTAGGGGATGATTCTTTCTTGCCCTTTCCAGTTTCTGGTAGTTATTAGTAAACCTTGGTGTTCCTTGGCTTGTAGATGCATCATTCCAACCTTGCCTCTGATTTCACATGGCTTTCCCTATGTGTCTGTGTCCATATTTCCCTCTTCTTATAAGAATACTAGTCATTAGAGTAGTGCTTACTCTAATCCAATATGACCTCACCTTAATTTGATTACATCTGCGAAGCCTCTATTTCCAAATAAGGTCACATTCACAGGTACTGAGAGTTAGGACTTGAATATTTTGGGGAACACAATTAAACCCACAATAAAGACCTAAAAATGGAGAGACATATCATGTTCATGGACTGGAAGACTCAGAGAGTAAAGATGTCAATTATCCCCAAATTGAAATTCTATTACAACTCAGCAAACTCTTTTTTTGTACATATAGGATAGTTTATTCTAGAATTTATATGAAATGGCAGAAGACCTAGAATAGTTAAGTCAATTTTAAAAAGGTAAAGTGGGAGGAATCACTCTACCCAATATTAAGACATCCTACAGAGGGACAGTAACCAAGACAGGGTGGTATTGGCAGAGGGATAGGCACATAGATCAACAGAAGAGAACAGAAAATCCAGAAATAGACATATACAAATATAAAGGCACAAAATCAATTTATTGAAGGTAGCCTTTTCAACAAATGGTACTAGAACAACTGGACACCCATAAGGCAACACAAACAAAGAAACAACATGAAGCTAAAGTTTATAATGTTTGCAAATATTAACTCAAAATGGATCACAGACTTAAATGCAAAACATAAAACCATGAAAACTTCAGGCAAAAATGTAGGAGAATATCTTTGGGATCTGGAGCTAGAAAAGGAGTCCTTAGATTTGACACCAAAAGCTAGATCCATAAAAGGAAAAAGTAATAAGCTAGACCTTATCAAAATTAAAAAGTTTTGCTTTTCAAAAGACCCTGCCTAGAAGGATAAAAAGCTACGCACTGGGGAAAATTTTTGCAAACTACATACCAAACAAAGGACTAGTACTGACTAGAATAAAGAAAGCACTCTCTCACAATCCAACAGTTAAAAAAAAGATACAATTCAAAATTATGGAGTAAAAGACACAGTCATTTCACCACAGTGGATACAGGGATGGCAAATAAGCACACCATCATTAGCCACTAGGGAAATGGAAATTATAACCACAAAGAGATATCATTACACACCTATCAGAATGGCTAAGATAAAAAGTGGTGAAAAAACCAAATGCTGGTAGAGATACAGAGAAACTGGGTCACTCATGTTCCTGGTATGAATGTAAAATGGAAAAGCCACTTTGGAAAATGATTTGTCCATTTCTTATAAGAGAAACGTTCATTCACTATATAACCCAGAAACTACTCTCTTAAACATTTAGACCAGAGAAATGGAAGTTTATGTTCACACAAAAATTTATACAAAAATGTTCACAAGCAGCTTTATTTGTAAGGGCAAAACATTTTTTTCCCCTTAGGGTTTCGTTTTAGTAAGAATTTTGATTCAGAACGAGGTATAACCTCACATTAACATTAGAATGTTTTGTTCCAAAAGGATTTACCTGATGCTTAGTAAGAGTGATGAAAGATTTACTGTACATATTGTATTTGTAAAGTTTCCTTCTCATTTGAATTCTGTAATAGTATATGATTAAAACACTAAATAAAAGTAATGTTTACAATAATAGCTAACATTTATTAAGCATTAACTATGTAGTACACATTGCTTTAAGGCTTTACGGTATATGTATTTACTTCTTTAAATTGCAGAACACTATGATGAAATGTATATTAATGGAAACTAAAACAAACGGGTTAAGTAACTTTTGCAAAGGAACACCCACATAGTAAACGGTGGAGCTCAGATGATACTGTACAAGAGAACCCTACATTTTAGGGTTGAGCTCTCATATGAATTCACTAATGTCTAACTAGGATTGAAATATGATGGAAAGTAATTCTGCACTTATATTAATCTAGCCTTTCTTAAATGTGAATTCTCTGAAGGTGAGTTACTTATGAGTTTAAGTAAAAAAGGATTCTCACATTCATAATCTGAATTTTCTGATATCCCAAAGCTGAATGTCATGGGCAAACAGGTAAAGGATTTACTAAATTAATTTTTTCATACAGTTTTTCTCCATTATGAAGTTTCTGATGTTGAGTAAGGTGTGAATGACGTCTAAAGTTCTTACCACATGCATTACATTTATAAGGCTTCTCGCCAGAATGAATTCTCTGATGTTGAGTAAGTTGTGATCCACGATTAAAGACCCTTCCACATTCGTTACATTTGTATGGTTTCTCACCAGTATGAATTCTCTGATGCTGAGTCAGATGTGAACCACGAATAAAGGCCTTCCCACATTCATTACATTCATAGGGCTTCTCACCAGTATGAACTCTCTGATGGTAAGTTAGCTGTGAGCTACGAATAAAAGTCTTACCACATTCCTTACATTCATATGGTTTCCTACCAGTATGAAAAATCTGATGTAGATTAAGTTGTGAAGCACAAATGAAGATCTTCCCACACTGCTTACATTCATAGGGATTCTCACCTGTATGAATTTTCTGATGTTGAGACAGTTGTGAGCCATAAATAAAGGCCTTTCCACACTCTTTACATTCATAGGGTTTTTCACCAGTATGAATTCTCTGATGCTGAGTAAGATGTGAGCCACGAATAAAGGCTTTCCCACATTCCTTACATTCAAAGGGTTTTTCACCAGTGTGAATTTTTTGATGTTCAGTAAGTTGTGAGCCACGAATAAATGATTTCCCACATTCTTGACATTCATATGGTTTCTCGCCAGTATGAATTCTCTGATGTCGAATAAGCTGTGAGCCATAGTTAAAGGCCTTTCCGCACTGCTTACATTCGTGTGGTTTCTTACCTGTATGAATCCTCTGATGTTCAGTAAGTTGTGAGCCACGAATAAAGGACATCTCACAATCTTTACATTTATAAGGCTTTTCACCAGTATGGAGTCTATAATGTAGAGTAAGCTGTGAACCATAACTAAAGGCTTTCCCACATTTCTTACATTCATAGGGTTTCTCACCAGTATGAATTCTCTGATGTTCAGTAAGTTGAGAGCCACGAATAAAGGCCTTTCCACATTCCTTACATTGATAGGGTTTCTCTGCAGTATGAACTCTCTGATGGTAAGTAAGTTGTGAGCCACGAAAAAACGCCTTCCCACATGCATTACATTCATAGGGTCTTTCACCAGTATGAATTCTTTGATGCTGAGTAAGATGAGAGCTACGAATAAAGGCCTTCCCACACTCTTTACATTCATAAGGTTTCTCTCCAGTATGAATTCTTTGATGATAAATAAGTTTCGAGGCACAGATAAAAGCTTTCCTACATTCCTTACATTCATAGGGTTTCTTAGCAACATGAACTCTCTGATGGTAAGTAAGTTGTGAGTCCTGAATAAAGGCCTTTCCACATTCTTTACATTCATAGAATTTTTCATCAGAATGATTTTTCTGATGTTCAGTCTGTTGAAAGCCAAGGATAAAATATTTTCTGCATGCTTTACATTCACAGAATTTCTCAGTAGAATGAATTCTCTGTTGTAACGTAACGGATGTGGTTTGACTAAAATTAGGCATTTCTTCATAAACTACTAGTTGCCTAAAAAGTCCCTCTTTATTTCCTAAATGGCTTTCAAACTGGTCTCTGCAATCCTTATCATCTTGAAAACTTTTGCACTCACACTTACGGCTTGTAAGTTGTTCTATTATTTCCCACTGAGATGCTTCTAGTTCGTAAATTTCTCTTTTTGATGATAGCTTCTTGTTTTCACACCTGGATTCCCAGTCTGTAAGATAACAAGTAAACAAATGCTATTTTCATATTCCTGGAAAAATGAAACTTCTAAGGTAGAAATGGTGGACTCAAACTGAATATCATACTCATAAGATGTCAGTGCAACCAATGGAACAGAAAAGAAAAATCCATAGACACAATTATAAGTGTAAATTTAGCATAGAATAAAGGTAGCAGCTAAAACCAGTAGGGAAAAGATGAACTCTTTTTTAATAAATGAAAGTGATAAACATAAGGATAAACAGGAGACACTGCTTTGGGAAAGGTCCCCAGTGCTCTCCTTACTTGCTGCAAATAATGAAACCTTCCTTCTCCCTTAAAAAAACAAAAACAAAAAAACAATACGACATAAGGATAAACATACAGAAAAAAGATGAAATTGCATTAGTACCTTAGACCTTACAGTAGGATAAATTCCAAATGGATCAGATACCCTTACTTAAGAGAAATGAAAACACAGAAATAACTAGAATAAAACTTGGGTGACTTCTTCTATAACTTAGGAATGGGGAAATTTTTCCAAATCACAACTTGATAAAAATGACCACACTGGGACTTCCCACGTCCACGCTTCCACTGCAGGGGGCATGGGTTCAATCTCTGGTCGGGGAACTAAGATCCCACATGCTGTGCGGTGGGGCCAAAAAAAAATGATGTTGGATTAATTATCTATGTAGAAAAAGTAAAATTTTAAAAAATGATGTTACAGTAGAAAACAAAAACAAAAGAAAAGGTTAGCATGTCAAAAACACATTAAGGAAAGTAAAAGGACAAGCTGGGAAAAAATAGATATGTATAGGTATCTATACTTATGTGAACTCTATCTCAAAATTGCACTAGTGGGACTTCTCTGGTGGTCCAGTGGTTAAGACTCTGTGCTTCCACTGCAGGGGGCACAGGTTCGACCCCTGGTCAGGGAACCACGATCCCACATGCTGCGTGGCACAGGCAAAAAACAAACAAAAAAATAAAGCAAAAACAAAATTTTTTTTAAATTGCACCAGCAAATTTCAAAAATTCTGATGCAGAAAGTTTTCACTGAAGCATAATTTGTTACAGAAAAAGATTAACAATAACCCAATTGTCCATCAGTAGGTGGCTGGTTGAAATAATTCATGGTATATCCACATCATGGAGTACTACGAAGCAGTTAAAAAGGAATATCTCTTTATATTAATGTGAAGTGCTGATTGAAATACACTTAATTATAAAAGAAATGTCAAGCTTCCCTGGCGGCGCAGTGGTTAAGAATCTGCCTGCCAATGCAGGGGACATGGGTTCAAGCCCTGGTCCGGGAGGATCCCACATGCCATGGAGCAACTAAGGCTGGGTGCCACAAGTACTGAAGCCCGTGCGCCTAAAGCCCATGCTCTGCAGTAAGAGAGGCCACCGCAATAAGAGGCCCACGCACCGCAACGAAGAGTAGCTCCCGCTCACCGCAACTAGAGAAAGCCCACACGCAGCAATGAAGATCCAATGCAGCCAAAAATAAATAAATTAAGAAGAAAAAAGAGAAATGTCAATAAAAGTATGTATAGTTATGCTCTTTTTATCTTAGGAAGGAGAGGAGGTGGAAGAAGTATAAATGTATAATACACATTTGCTTTTATTTTCAAAAGGGGGAGGAATAAACCCCATAGTTACAGGGTAGGGAAGGAACAGGTGGAGGAGCCAGAAATAGAAGTCAGATTTCTCTGAATATAACTTGTTTTGTAGATTTGACTTTGGAGGTATATAAATATATTAAATAATTATAAAACAAAATTAAATTACAAGAAAGCACAGCTTAAAAATTGAAGAAAAAAAAAAGAACCAGTATTTACAATTGGTGGCATAACCATACAAGGAAACTACTTCAAATAACTTTCAAACATAGTAATTTGACTGTGAGATATACCCTATGAAGGGAACAAAAAACTGCCAAAACAATTATCTCAAATTGTTTTGAGTAATCATATAGTTAGTGGTAGTGTTGATCTTCTTATTTTAGAGGCTTCTTGTATAATGTGGGATAAAATAATGTAATTATGTGATATTCTAATTGCATCATTCATAGTGTCCTTGATAACTGGGACTCCTGGCATGGGAGAAAATAGATGCAGCTGTAAGATCTTAAAAAGGGTTAAATAAAAAGCCTATAATTCAGAATCTGAATTGAATTGGTATGAACTCAAGCTATAGTTTATCTTATATTTTTTAATTAAGACTTTATTTCTTAGAGTAGTTTTAGGTTTACAGAAAAACTGAACTAAGTCCAGAGAGTTCCCACATGCTCCCTTTTCCTTCCCCTCCAGGTTCCCTTATCAGTAATACCTTAATATCTTGCATTGGTGCAGTATATTTGTTAAAATTGATGAATCTATATTGATACATTACTTTCTTCTATTTCTGTTCTCCCTGACTCACCCTAGCCACACTTATCTGTTGATCCTCAAAAGGATCAAACTCACTGCTACCTCAGTTCCTCTGCAACTGCTAGTCTCTCTGCCTTAAACTGCTCTTCTTGGGAATTCCTTGGCAGCCCAGCGGTTAGGACTCTGAGCTTTCACTGCCAAGGGCCTGGGTTTGATCCCTGGTTGGGGAATTAAGATCCCACAAGCCACGCAGGGCAGCCAAAAAACAAACAAACAAAAAACCCCAAAAAACAAAAACCTGCTCTTCTCCCAGAATTTGCATGGCTTACTCTATTCATGTCTCCTCTCAAATGCGAGCACTTCAGAGAGCCATCCTTAACCACTCTTTCTATAAGAACACCTCCCCCCATTACTTTGTGATTCTCTATGCTTTTTGTTTTGCTTCCTAACACTCATCACTCTTTGTATATTTTTATTTGTTACTGACTATTTCTTCTGCTAGGAAAGATCAATGGGGATAGGGAATTTTTCTTGTTTACTGTTATATTCTCAATACTTAGAATACAGAGGGTATTTAAAAATATTTGTTGGATAAAGACTCATACAGGTTTCACTGGATCAAAAATATAAAATGTTAAAATGGTTATCATTGAAAAAGGAGGGCTATTCCCTGCTTGAAAATACAGGGGAACATGAAAGAAAACAAGGGAAGTGGTAAATGGAGCAAAGAAGGGGATTCCTTAGGTAACTGATGCTAAAACACTTTTGTCCTCCAGGGCTCAGGATTTTACTCCACAGGCCTAAGAGTAAAAGGCCTTGGTTGGGTCTGTGAGGAGAACTTTGGAGCTAATAACTCAAAGGTGTGGCCAACTTATTAAGGAATTTAACAACGGCCTCCCTTTGCCTGATCATCTCTTACTCACCTGGGCTCAGACCTCTTGTCACATCCCGTACAACCTTCCAAGGGTCCTTCCCTTGCTCCAATAAGGAGAGCACATCTGGCTTAGAAATGGAAAATCCTGCTTATAAGAATGGAAATGGATATGGTTACATTCTGCTTGTCCAGAATTAAAATTGAGTCCACTGTTCATCAAGTAAGAAGGTCAATTACAGAAAGATTCAGAGAAAGGATATCTGAAGAAAAGAGTAGATAAAAGTGCCCAATGGAGCTGTCCATTTCAAAGTCTATAAGGCACAAAAAATTTATTTGGGACTAGGGGTCTGAAATTCAGCTAGGCACTTGGAAACTTTTCTAAATTTCACAAAGACTGAAGTTGAATTATTGGGAACAGACAAAATTACCCAGTGAGACCAGGTTGCTGTAGTTCTCCAACATCACGTCTCTGTACAAATCCCTCTGTTCCAATTCCAGGCACTCCCACTCTTCCTGTGAGAAGTCTATGGCCACATCTTTGAATAACACCAACCTCTGAAATAACAATCCAGGGTTAATGGTAAAATAAAGAAATATTTTTTAGAAGTAATGAGAGGAGAAGAAAAGTATTACATACAGTGGCCAAAACAGAAATACGTTGAAGCTGGAAGCTTGCAATATGGCTAAATAATGGAAAGGAAGGGAGTGTGATAAATGCAGAGCACCTAAATAGTTTCTAAACATTCCTATTACTCTGTCATAGCTTCTTGTGAACAGTTACAAGAATGAACAAAAGCCAGGTAAGTGGAGTTCTCTGATTAAATGAAATACTGTGTGCAAGCACATAACACATGCAAATTCTCAAATAAGTTGCAAATTCCTTCCTCCCCTCTTCCCTTTAAAGAATTGAAAATAAGAAAAAGGAAGGAAGGAAGGGAGGGAAGAAAGAGAGGATGGAAGGAGGAAGGGAGGGAGAAAAAAGAGAAAAAAACAAAACTGATGGGCCCATTCCAAATGTCTTTTAAAATGTTTATCTTAGAAAATAAGATTTCTATATAATTTAAGAATTTATTTCCAACTCAAGTCTCAGAATAACTTAGCAATAATATTCTTCCTTGTCCTAGCAAATCCTTTCATAGACATCATTTTTATAAGGTATATAATATTCCATATTATAATTATAATCATTTTCTTTTTTTCTTTTTGCTGCACAGCGCAGCTTGTGGGATCTTAGTGCCCCCACCAGGGATTGAACCCTGGCCCTCGGCAGTAAAAAGCGCAGAGTCCTAACCACTGGACCGCCAGGGAATTCCCTGTAATCATTTTCTTATTTTCCAGTATTTAGTTTGTTTTCCTTCTCTAACATCAGCTCTGTTTCTAAAATTCGCAAATATCTAACCCTCTGGCTGATCATTTTACCACTCATCATTGCTCACTGTACACTTTGCTTATTCTGAGCAACGGAAAACCAATGAAAGATGAGCTAAACTCACACATATGTGGCCCCTGACTTACACATTCTATTCAGATTTGAAATGGACCTTGTCACTGGTATTCACCTCTGAGGTATTCACTGACATGACATGCTCCTCTCTGTTCTCAATCCTACATTTGATCACATTTCCAATCTTAAAAGCCTCACAGACCAAAGATTTCACCACATTCTGAGATAAACAGCAATTTTCTATCCTAATCAACCAGAAAATGGAGGTCAATGAGAAAGACTGAATTTTGCATGTGTAGTCCCACCTCATCAAACCACATTCTGACACAAGAGGTTCTACTCTTTCCTTAATACATTTCCTGATTTGCAGAATGGATCCCTAAATATGGCTAGAGAAGAGAGGGGTGGGGCTTAGTGAGGCAGAAAATCTGGAGATAAGAATATTGAGCATTCATATCTTAGAAAACAATGACTATTTGATGAGGGGAAGAAAAAACACCAACTCACATGGGGCATGGCTTAGAAGGGCAAATTATTAGTCCTCCTCTGGCTTCTTCTCATGGAGAAGTGCTGAGTCCTGAGAATACAGAGTCAGGAAAGAAAAAGGAAACCGTGAGAATAGGCTTCCTTCTAAATGACTAAGTTAAGATAAATATTTCCTTCCCTTTTCATGGCACCTGGTCCCTTCCATGCCCCAATATATATACTGAGATTTGCAGAAATATAAACAATCAAATCCCTTCCCCAATCCCAAAAAACATAGATATAGAAGAATTAATTTATGCTAAAGCAGTACCCAATTCCTATGATGTTCTTAGGGTTCTCTGACCCGTCCTGAGTGGTTAACATTTTCAGACTAGGGGCCTCTGATCCAAAATGTATCCAAGTCATACTTGCTTCAAGGACAATGATGGGGCCCTCAGGCCTAGAAGTGCTCTGTATCCATGTAGGCCAAATCCTGCAACAAACACTTCCCACAACTAAGATCTGCCTTTTTCCCCCAGGCCCAACACACTAAATAGCTCCGGGTGCCTCACTGGCTCGTTCTCACATTCCAAGGTGCAAGAAGCATTCTGAGTTCAAATTGTAGGCTTCATCCAGGCCACGTGAAGTCACACTAGACTCATCAAGTAACCAAGGAACAAATCCAAAGCATTCTTTTTGCTTTTAATTAATTTTTTAAAATTTTATTTAATAAATTTATTTTTTGGCTGCATGGCTTGTGGTATCTTAGTTCCCCAACCAGGGACTGAACCTGGGCCCTCGGCAGTGAAAGCACGGAGTCCTAACCACTGGACCACCAGGGAATTCCCCAAAGCATCCTTTAACAGAAAACTGCCTGGGGACTTCCCTGGCGGTCCAGTGGTTAAGACTCCTCGCTTCCACTGCAGGGGGCACAGGTTCAATCCCTGGTTGGGGAACTAAGATCCCGCATGCCACGTGGCGCTGCCAAAAAATTAAAAACAAAAAAAGAAGAAGGCTGCCTGTCGCATCCAATCATAGCCTCAGCTGAATTCAGGAATTCTGGAGGCAGCACTCCCTTGTTATCCTGCTGAACATCATTCTGCCTCTAAAGGTAAGGCTGGGGATGACTTGAGAAAGTGGCTGTACAACAAATAATTTCCACAGAGCACATACTACGCACTAGATTCTTTATACAATTAACACTTACGTGATCAGCAAACAGGTCTGTGAATTTAACCACTCTCTGCCCCCACTGGCTATAGAATCTTCCTTATACTTGTTTCTTTTCGTAACAGCTTCATTGACATATAACTCACATTCCATAAATTCATCCTTTTAAAAATACAACTAAGCGGTTTTTAGTATACTCACAGAGATGCACAACCATCTAATTTTAGAATATTCTTATTATCCAAAACCCCATGCCCCTTAGCAGTCACTTCCCACTCTTGTTCCCTCAGACCCTGGCAACTGTTAATCCACTCTTTATATCTACACATATGCTTATTCTAGTCATTTCATATAAATGGAATCATACAATATGTGGTCTTTGTGATGGGCTTCTCTCACATAGCATAATGTTTCAAGGTTAGCATATGTTGCAGCATAGATTAGTACTTTTGCCTTTATACATATTGCTAAATAATGTTCCATTGTATGGATACACCACATTTTTCCCAGTCATCAGTTGATGAACATTTGCATTGTTTTCACTTATTTATTGTTACTAAGAATAATGCTACTAAGAACATTCACGTACATGTTTTTGTGTGGACATATGTTTCATTTCTCTTAGATATATACACCTAAGAACAGAATTGCTGGATCATATGGTAACTCCATGCTTACCTTTTTTTTTTTTTTAAAAGTTTATTTATTTATTTATTTATTTATGTCTGCGTTGGGTCTTCGTTTCTGTGCGAGGGCTTTCTCTAATTGCGGCGAGCGGGGGCCACTCTTCATCGCGGTGCGCGGGCCTCTCACTATCGCGGCCTCTCTTGTGGCGGAGCACGGGCTCCAGACGTGCAGGCTCAGTAGTTGTGGCTCATGGGCCTAGTTGCTCCGCGGCATGTGGGATCTTCCCAGACCAGGGCTCGAATCCGTGTCCCCTGCATTGGCAGGCAGACTCTCAGCCACTGCGCCACCAGGGAAGGCCCATGCTTACCTTTCTGAGGAACTGCCAACTCTTTTTCAAAGCAGCTGCATCATCTTACAGTTCCACCAATATATCAAAGTTCCATTTTTTCCACATCTTCGCCAACTTTTGGATTAAATTCATTCTAGTGGGTTTGAAGTGGTATGTCGTGATTTTGATTTGCATTTCCCCAATGATGTTGAACATCTTTATGTGCTTATTTGTCATTTGTATATTTTCTTTGGAGAAATGTGTATTCCAATTCTTTGCTCATTTAAAAAATTTGGTGGTACTTCCCTGGAGGTCCAAGTGGCTCAGACTCTGTGCTTCCACTGCAGGGGACACGGGTTCGATCCCTGGTCGGGAATGCCTCATGGCGTGGCCAAAAGAAAAAAGGAAGAAAAAAGAAAAAAATTTTGGTTATTTGTCTTTTCATTGTTCAGTTGTAATAATTCCTTATATATTCCAAAATACAATTCCCTTCCTGAACTTGTGATTTTCAAATTTCAGGTCCCACTTTGTGGGCTGCATCTTCACTTTCTTGGTGGTGTCCCTTGAAACTTGAAAGTTTTTAATTTTGAGGAAATCCAATTTATGTATTTTTTCCCCTTTGGCTGCTTGTACTCTTACATTTAGGTCGATGGTGCATTTTGAGTAAATTTTTGTGTGTGGCATGAGGTACAAGCCCGTGATAAAATATTTCACAAGTGCTGTCTTGACCCAACGTTGATGTCATGGCTAAAAACTCTCAATTCCTCTTCATAGGAAGTTTGCTAAACCCACACCCTAAGGTCTAACACAATGGACCTTTGCCAGGCTACCCACGGATACCTCAGTAGCCTTGCCATTGTACACAATCTTAACTGCATCCACCTTTTTCCAGGAGCACAGGTATGACATTATATGGACGACATCCTCCTCTGAGGAGATTCATTTAACATGCTCATTAAGAACATAAAAATACTCACAAAAGAGCTCACAAAAAAAGGCATAGGCCACTGCCTCACACATAATGCAAAGCCCTGACACCTCGGTTAAATTCCTGAAAAGTATTGGTAAAAACAGGGCAACTCTATGCCTGACACTGTCAAGAAACTACAGTAAAATCTCTCAGCACCCATAATGTCTTTCAGTCTTATTTGGGTCTGGAAGCAACATATTCCTGACTTACAAATTTTAGTTAATCTCACTGAGCTGTTACTTACAAGTCATCCCACCTTGGAAAGGAACCCTTCCAACAAAAGGCTCCAGAATCTGTTCAAATTAAAATCAGCAGTCACTCCTGTTAGTGCCCTCAGAGACTCCTTCTCTGCAGAGGCTGCAGCAACCTCCTCTCATGCCTCTGGACCCCCTCTGACGGCCACCAGGTGCCTAAAGGCTTATGATGCAAGAAACTGACCCTTTTGGTCCTATGCTATACACCATTAGAGTGACAACGGCTGGCTATATACTAAGATCTCTTGGGGATAAAGGCTTTCCAAGACCCTAAGCCTGGGACTCTCTGAACCCAGATGCCTACTATGCCTTGGATCATGGAGGCAGCACCCCCACAAACTCAGCACAGTTACATCCTATAGGCTCAGCCAAACCTGAGCCCTCTGTAATGTTCCATCTACAGGAGGGAGTGGTCTTCCCTGTCCTTAGTCTCTTGCCAGATGCCATGGTGCTAGAGGAGGTCTCCCCTCCCTCAGAGCCCTTGACTAGGAATCCCCCTGGGGTTAACTAACTAAACAGCAATGTGAGCTCACAGACTTTATGGATAGCACTGCCACCATCATAGGTGATGGAGCTCAGTGGAATGTTGCTGCTTTCCATTCCTTAACTAGGATGTTCCCCATAAAGGACAGGATCCAAGGATCAGAACAAGTGGTCAGACTTTAGGAAGTCATCTTTGCACAAATGTCCTGACAAACAAATGGTCCCATCTGCATATTTTTACAAACTCTTGGGCCACTGCCTAAGAGTTGTTCCTTTAAGGGTAAAGAAATCTGGGAATCTCTTGCCTTACAGATACTCAAATATAAATCAAAGTCACTCGTCTCTACATACACAAGGACTCACCAGGACAATCCTTATTCCCTTCAGAGTTCCAGACATTACTAGTAGTGACCAAGGCATACATTTCACTTCTCAAAACACACAATGCTGGGCTCTTGGGAAAGGCATTCAATGGAACTTCCATCTCCCAATAGGTCCCAGGCAGCTGGCTTCATTAAGAGACACAATGCTCTCTTTAAACAGCTCCCTTTTAAATGGCAGTGTGTATGGGGTTATATGTATACATATAGCTGATTCACTTTGTTGTACAGCAGAAACTAACACAGCATTATAAAGCATTTATACTCCAATAAAGATGTGAAAAATAAATAAATAAATGGCAGAGTGGCAAAAGGACACCTACATGTGTCTCTCTCTTGCCTCAAGCCTTAATCTCTCTTAATTTAAGGCCCCCTGTCTGACTCACATCTCAAAGAAACTTTAGGAAACCTCCTTATCACTATTTCCTATATTTAGAGGGAGTATGTCTCGCCCTCCATGCACATGAAGACTCATCACATATGAGGTCTTTTAATAATAATGTCTCCCTCTATCTTTATGGATTTTCAATCCTGCTGCCATTTCATAAGGGCTGTAGGTCAGATCGAGGGCACATACTCTCCTCAGACCCATTAACCATATATTGTCCCATGGGAGAAGCAACTGTCCACCTGGTATGTGATCAATTTGAGCCTGAACTTTCCCTACCCAGGAAACCTTCTCCAATATTTGGATTATAAGGTGTTGAAAATTAATCTGGAGTCTCCTTCTGATCCCATCCAGGAAATTCAAATTGGTGCATGTAGGCTAAGCCTCTTAATCTATAGGAAATACAGAAAAACATGTTAATGATACCAGACTGTGGGAAACTATACAGAACAAATCGCCCAGTTTCTTCAACAAATACATTATAAACCAATCGCAACACATAGGTCTTATTTGGACCCAGATTCAAAGAAATTTTAAAATCTAAAAAAGATATGCCCTGAGAGGAAGTCTAAACTCTAACTGGATATCTAATATTTAAGAAATATTGTTTGAGAGAAAATAATGGTATTGTGATTAAGTTTTTTAAAAGACCCATCATTCACATACACACTGAAATGTTTATGAAGTAATACAACATCTGGTATTTGCTTCAAAATAATTCTGGGGTGGGCAGAGGTATAGATCAAACAAGACTAGCTATGAGTCAGTCATCATTGAAGCTGAATAAAGGATGGTACATAGAGATTCATTACTATTTTGTCTATTTTTGTACAGTTTGAATTTTTCATAATAAAAAGTTTAAAAAATGCTGATCATGGCTCAGTGAATTGATTTTACCTCACACACAAAAAATAAGGTAACAACCCCATAGTTTGAAAAACTCTACAACAGCATATTAATAATTTTCTTAAGCTTTCCAACAACTAGCAAAGTACCTTGAATAAAACATAAAATCAAAAAGTAGTGATTAGTAAAGTAATGATACAGCCTCTCTGAGGGAAAATATAAAGTATTAAAATTTAAAGTCCACACATAAGTTGGCCCAGAAAGTAGCATTCATCCTACTAATAAACTCATCAAATGAGCGTCTATATTTATCCCACCACCGTTTATAATAGTAAAAGACTGATAGTCATCTGAAAGTTGGTAAGGGTCAGTTTTTAAACATGGAAGTATGGAATATAGTTCAGCTATAAAAAACGAAGAAGTCCGTCATGTACTAATATATGCATAGAATCCCCCTAGAAGTACTCAAGAAACTAGTCACACTGGTTGCCCTCTGAAGTGGGAAAACTATGTGACTAAGGGCAGAGCTGGGAAGGAGAATTCGCTGAATGCTCTTTTGAACCTTTTAAATACTTACAATATCATCTCTTAAACAATAAAATTGAGAGGAAAATACTAAAAGAAAGGCTTCAAATTTCACTCTGTGGGATTTATTCTATTCCTTCAAAAATCTTAGCAAAGGACTAAGTATACAGGCGGCATTAAAATATTTGGCACATGAATATGTGTACCTCAGGTTAAAAGGAGAGAAATGGAGTGTAACATCTTCTTTGGGTCCATTCCTCTAACCTCCCCCCATCCCCATTATTCTTTGGAATAGCAACGCCCAAGAACCAGATCACTAAAAGGATCCTTGCTATAGATTTTCGAGAGGCAGAAAGATATATCCTGAAAATCCAGAAAGCAATTCAGAGACAAAAAAGAGAAAAACAACTTACCTTGGATAAAACTCTTAGTTGTCCAACAGCTACTCTTCCCTTGTTCTCTGGTCACCTGTGTCAGAGAAGTTGGTAAGAGTTAATCTTGAGACACCAAGCCTTTCTTTGAACCCAGACTGATTTGTTAGAAACAAACACCTTCTACTCTCCCTGCCCCACCCCACGCCCCCCACCCCACGAATTAAAGTAGACACTCAGCCGAAGCTCAGCGAGTGACCTGAGCAATGATGCCCTCCCTCTTTGGGAACCAGAGTGGAAGTCGAGAATCCGCATAGGGCTCCCCAGGTGGATCCTGAGGGGAGACTGGAATCTTACTACCTCGATTTTTGCCTCCTCTCTTGTCAGCCCCCCGAACTAGAGGCTGTTTCTGGCTCTAAAATTCTCATTCTGAGATCAGGTCTGTGACTTGGAGACAAGCTTCTTTATCTGGTCATTCTCGCAGCTTAACACAACCGCTCTCACGTCTGAAGACACAATTACCACTCTCTCAAGTGGTCACACGCAAAATCATGCAGTCCCACAGGCACATCACGTTACACACACACACACACACACACACACAGTGGAGTGCTAAGGCCTGAGGCTCTAGACACGGCCGGCCTTTGTCCCGGGGCTCAGACAACGCCTCACCTTCTGCTTCTCCGGCGTCCTGCCGGGTCCCAGCGGTCCGGGTCCAGATCAACAGTCCGCGCTCCCTCAGCCGCTGCGCGGCTCAACTCGTTCCAGCATTAACAGCGCCGACACCCTAGTAGGAAGTGACGTGCAACCTAGTAGGAAGTGACGTTACACCCGCAGGCTTCTGGAAAATGTAGTCCAGTACCCAAAAGATCCGAGAGAGCCAGCAACCCAACCCTTCCGAGCCCCTCTCAGTACCGTACTCCTCCCAAGAGTACAATCCGCGACCGGCGGGTCCTCCGCCGACTCCGCGAATCACTCCGCGCGTCTGCCGTCCCAGCTGTGATGTGGCACCTCCGGTCGCGCTCTGGCATCTCCGGTCGCGCTCTGGCGGGAAGCTTATTTCCGGCCGCGGGGACTTTTGGGACGTGTAGTGTGGACTAAGAGCCCTAGAGGGCCAAAAGGGGTCGTCCTGTTCTCTCAGCCTCAGATTACCACGGGTTGGCGGTGGGTGCCGCCACAGAGTCCTAAGGCTCTGGCAGGTGGAGGGTAAGATAGAGCGGATTCCGAGGAGGCTAAAGGAGATGAATCTCCAGGCCGTTACCGCAGCCTGGCCTGTGGAGGAGGACGTAAGGAGAGTGACCCTTTACTGCTGGTGAGTGCATTTGCTTCAGTTTGTGACCTTGGGGGTGTGGTTGTACAGCTGTTCCTGATACAGTTTTTATGATTAAAAAAAAAATTAAGTGTTTAAAGTCCACTTTCTGAATGTAACATGCCAAAGAGTGCCCAAATCGTTAAAGATGGGTGAATTTTCATAAATTGCTCGAACTTAGAGTAACTGTTACTGAATACAAGTTCGTGTGCCTGAAGCACAGTGAGGCCAAACTGAGGTGTTGGAGTTTGGAGCAGAGAAAGGTTTATTGCAGGGCGAAGTAAGGAGAACGGGTGGCTTGTGCTCAAAAACCCCAAACTCCCTGCTGGTTTTAACAGGCAAAATTTGGGGTGAGGGCTGCAGGGTGTGTGACTTTCTTCTGATTGGTGGTGAGGTAATAGGGCAGTGTTCCAGGACTCTTGTGCTCAGCCTGAAGTTACCAGCCTCCACCTAGGTGGGAGCCTTAGTTCCTGCAGAAGAATGCAAAGATATGATTATGTATATCCCTTGAGGAGGAACCAGGATCCTGCTTTAATGGTTGCATTATGGTTTCTTTTTTTTTTTGGCCACGCCACTCAGCATGTGGGATCTTAGTTCCCGGACCAGGGAATGAACCCATGCCCCCTGCATTGGGAGCATGGAGCCTTAACCACTGGACTGCCAGGGAAGTCCCATGCACTATAGTTTCTTGACTGGTCATTCTTGGTTTCTGCATTCCCTTACTTCCTTGATTAGTAAGTGTTTGAATCTGCTGTTTGGTATTCAGGAAGGTCTAGGAGGCTGAAGCCTTTATCCTGCAAATAAGAAACTGGGGACACAGAAAGGTTTTTGTGCCCAGGAGGCCCCCACAGGGTTCTGATCAGTTTCATAACTAGCACCCCAGAAGTCCCCTACTGGTCTCCTGTAAAGATATCCATCACATGACTTACAACAATACAGATTAGTTTTGCCTGATTTTGAACTTAACATAAATGCAATCATATTGTATGCACACTTTCTAACCCCTTTGGTCTGACTTCTTTTGCCAAATATTCAGTTTGTGAGATTAATTGATAAAGTTCACTTACTCTCATTGTTGATGGTATTTGGCTTGTTTTTAGCTTGGGGCTACTAGGAATAGTGCTTTTGAACAGTCTCGTTTGTGTATTTTGCTGTGTATATGTGTGCATCTTAGAGGGGAATTTCTGGGTCATAGGTTATGCATATGTTTAACTATAGTAATACATTGCCAAAAGGTTTTCCAAAGTGGTTTTCTGATTGCAGCTATGCATTATAGTTCCAGTTGCTCTGTATCCTAACACACACTTTATGTGTTTCCTTTTTAACCTTTCTGGTGGGTGCATGGTGGTTTTCATTTGAATTTACCTGATGTGTCCATTTGTATATCTTCTGTAACAGGGGACGATAACTGCCAGCTTTAGTATTAATTTGGGCAGACAGGAAGAGGACCAAGAGAATCTGGATCCTCTTGTAGAGGTCTGTGCTGTTTAGATTGTGTCGATCCAGTGCCTTCAATAGTGCCTCTCTTTCCTTACCACCTTTAAGAACAAATAGGACTGGAGTAAAGGCAAAGGTCCATCCTTCCCTAAGAGGGACCCAAGGCCACCTGCACTGGTCAAGGTATGTTGGGGACTTGACAGTGACCAAGGTTGCCAAACATTCTAAGCCGTTTTGGACATTGGGACATAAGTTACTGCGGTGCTAGGAAGCACCCTTGGGTGTGGTCAAAAAAATTACTTGTAGTGGTTAATAATAACTTCCAGAAATAATTTGGAAAGTAATTTCCAGATTGATCAATAGACTGGTATAACTTCATAGGTGGACTCTTTTGGAGCAATACCCACTCAAGTGGTTGTAACTGATACTGCTGAATGTGTTGTGGTAACAGATGTATTAATTATAGGTAATAATTCTCTTGACCATTAGGGATGTTCCCAATGGCGAAATGCCACAATTAGAACAGTGGTAGTGATGCAAGTACCCAACCTGGAGCTTACTAGACTTCTTCAGTATAGTCATGCAGTTACTGTGAAGCAGTATAGGATACTGGGGAAGGAGGACAGAGGGAGTAGAAGAGGTCAGAGGTCACTATACTGATCAAGGAGCTAGTGGAGGAGGAGGTGCTTAAAGAAACTATGTCACATAATGGCCCTCAGTGGCCAGTGAAAAAGACAATGTTATCTGGTTCTGGACTGTGAACTACCAGAAGCTCAGTGTGGCAGTAGTCTCTCTCACACGTGCAGTTCCAGTATTAACAATCACGGAGTCTGTAATGCAGACTGAAGGAGTCTGTCTTGCAGTGGTTGGTGGACATTGCTAATACCTTCTCAGCATCCCGTTGCATTCTGCAAATCAGTGCCAATTTGCCTTCACAAGATTCTAATTACCTTTATTTTATCACGTTGTCATAGGCTACCTAAACTCTTCACAATTCATCGTTAGTGAATAGGCCGGGATCTAAAAAGGCTGAAATATTACCAGAGATGTCCTGATACCATTACATTGATGGCATTATTCCGATTGGAAGGGCTAAGCACAGCATATAGACTGCCTTTCATAAGATGAGTCAATTATCTGAACCAGGGCTGGAAGATTAAGATCCCAATAAGATACAGGGGCTAAACACTGAAGGAAGATTCTTGGGAACCATGTGGGCTGCCCAGAGAAAAAGCCCTGAGCTTTTTAAAGAAAAATTGTTGGCCTTAAAAGCTCCAGCAAACAAAATGAGGCACAACATGTGATATAGGCACGTTTGGGTGTTGGAGGCACTTCATACCTCACATGAGGATCCTCCTAACTCACTATATAAGATCACTCAAAAGGGGCACTGTCCAATAACAGGCCTTAGAAACTATCCAACAAGCTGTACAGGCTGCCCTTCCATTCTGGCCGGTCAGCCCTAACAAGCCTTTTGAGCCGCAAGTGTCAGCAACTGACATTTATGCAGACTGGAGCCTGTAGCAAAAAGATGTGGTCACTAGGCAATGGCATTCCCTTGGGTTTTGGACATGCACGTGTCTGACACCATCAACGAGTATTATTAGTTTCCTAGGACTGCCACAACAACGTACCACAAACTAGGTGGTTTAAAACAGCAGAAATTTATTGTCTCACAGTTCTGAAGGCCAGAAGTCTGAAATCAAGGTGTTGGCCTCTCTCTGAAGGCTCTAGGGGAGAATCTTTCCTTGTTTTTTCCTTATTTCTGGTGGTTTCTGGCAATTCTTGGCATTCCTTAGCCTGTAGACACATCACTCCAATCTCTGGCTCTGTTATCACATGGCGTTCTCTTCGTATGGCCATGTCACTGTGTCCAAATTTGCCTTTTTAAAAAATAAGGACAACAGTCATATTGCATTTAGGGCCCACCCTAATCCAGTGTAACCTCATCTTAACTTGATTATATCTGCAAAGACTGTATTCCCAAATAAGTAAGTCACATTTATGGGTTCCAGGTAGCCATGGAACTCCTCAGTAGGGGACACTATTCAAGCCAGTACAAAAAAATACCCCGTTTCAGAGACAATTACTGGCTCATTATTAGTCACTGGATACTGAAGACTAACAAACCAATAGCAGGTTGTGTTACACAGACATCCCTATCCTGGGTTAGAAATGTGAATACCAACAAAGTGAATATTGCATAACAGCATTCATTTTTAAGTGGAAGTGGAATATCCAGAAAAGAAGCAAACTGGTCATTCGTGGCATCTCACATCTACCTGAATAAGTGACTAGTCATTCTCCAGATGCAGTTATGTCAGATGCAGTGTCTGTTCCAGCACCTTGAGCTTCTAGGAAGCTTCAATACAGTAAGATTCCTGAGTATTCCTGGGCCTGGTTCACGGACATATCAGCTAAGTTAAAAACAGGTGGAATGTACTAGACCACTGCTGCTGTGCAGCCTCAAAGAAAAATGCTTAAAGTTGTGCATGGAAAAGAGAACTCTGCTTAATGGGAGGAACTGCAGGCTGCGATGCTCCCCCTGGAAAATATCCCTCAAAATGTACCTTGTTACATTTTCACTGACTCATGGGCAGGAGCCAGTGCACTGGCGATGTGGTGTTGTACCTGGCGGTGGGACAACTGGATAATTAAGTTTCAGCCTCTGTGAGGATGAAGCATTATGGCAAGAGATTGCACAAGACCCACATCCCTTGGTTGTAACCATGTGGATGCCCATGGAAAAGGGTTTTAGGAGGACCAAGTGTCAGCAACTGACAATATGCAGACTGGAGCCTATGGCAAAAAATCCACTAGGCAATGACATCCCCTTGGGTTTTGGACACAGCACATTCCTGACACTGTCAACCAGTATATTAATTTCCTAGGGCTACTACAACAAAGTGCCACAAACTAGGTGGATTAAAACAACAGAAATTTATTGGAATGGAATCTATGAGATCATCAGATAAGGACCCAGGTAAGGGCCATGGCCACCTGGATTCACAATCACGCGTGTATAGATGATCCATCTATAATTCAGGACTGAGCCCCAAAATGAGACATAGTGATTCCAACACAAGAGGTCAGGAAAGCCCAGCAAATATGCCTAGGCTGTCAGCTATGCAGTTGAGTAGCAAAGAGAACTCTTGGATACATAGCCAGGGGTACCAGACCTGGCCAGTCCTGGAAAATAGACCATATAGGCTCTCTCTGTTCCACCCAAAGGTACTGGTGGGAATTGACTGCAATAAACACCCTTTCAGTGTATAGCACTGCCATCCTGTCCACACAGCAGATGGGAGCCATACTTTTCAAAGACTCTTAGATGGAATAGTATGGTCATCTAAGCCATAGATGTGTTACATTGTTATCCACTTGGATTCCCTGAACATATCCAATCAGACAATAGTGCCACCTTATAACAAAAAAATATGCTGCAACAGGCAGCTACATGGGATATTCACTGGACCTTTTATGCCCTGTATCATATGCAGGCAGCAAGTGCCATTTAAAGATGGAAAATGGAAAGATGGAGAAACTGAAAAGATAATTGGACAACTGAGACAGCTCCCAGTGGAGCACATACTTAAGACAGGCAGTTTGGGCACTAAATGTGGCAATTCTCCCAAAATGATAACCTTCCATTTAAATAGAATGTTTAATTATGAGGTTGGAGAGGATGGAAGAGGCCCAGACTGCTGTCAGAAACCCAATCTACATAATTAACTTCTCAGTCTACCTTTTTGCCTTCCACACATACCCTTGGAGAAAAGGGGGCTGGGAAACTCTAACCTAGTACTTCTTTTGTCTCCTGGCTGTACTTGCTGAATTTAGCAATTATGGATATTGATGATAATGATCATGAATATGAGGTGATGTTTTAAATTTTTGTTTTATTTTTAAGGGGAAAAATAATGTTTATCACCTTTTATCACCTATATGCTTGCCGAAATTCTATGTTTTGTAACCCCCAAAATCCTCAAAGTGGAGGAATTTTAAATTTTATTCATGTTAGCTAAGGCAAGGACTGAGATTCAAAACCAGTTCTCTCTTGAGTTCAGAGCCTGTGCTCTGCCTACTACATTAATATCTTTAAAACAAACAAACAAACAAACAAACACTTCATTGGGACTTCCCTGGTGGTCCAGTGGTTAAGACTCCACACTCCCAATGCAGGGGACCCAGGTTCAATCCCTGGTCAGGGAACTAGATCCCACATGCCGCAACTAAGATCCTGCATGCCGCAGCTAAGACCCAGTGCAGCCAAATAAATATAAATATTTAACCCCCCAAAAAAACCCACTTTGTTAAGTATGATTGATATAATACAAAAAACTGATAATACATTAATTTGATGAGTTTGGAGATAAGTACACATCATGATCATGATCATGATCACCAGAATCAATGCCATAAACATATCCATTACCTCCAAAAGTCTCCTCCCACCCTCTTTATTTATTATTATTTTTTGTGTGATAACACAGACTGTAAGATCTCCCCTCCTGGCAAATGCTCAAGTATACAATACAATATTATTAACTATAGGCCCTAGGCTGTACAGTAAACTCTAGGACTTACTCATCTTGTGTATCTGAAACTTGAACCATTTGACTATTACCTCCCCATTTCTCCTTCCCTAAGTTTTTATTTTTAAATAGACTAATAGCACCTTTCTCTAAGAGTGCTTTTGAGGATAACGTGAAATCTGACATGAAGTAAAGGTCCAGCAGTCAGTACTAGCTGTCTCCCACAGCCCTTCCTGTTTTTTGGACTTGGGCCCTTGGCTGGGGCAAAATTGTGTGCTGAGACCAGTTGTAACTCTGCTCCTCACATCGGGGCAGGGGCAAGCTAGACTCCTTCAGGGTTCTCCTTGTCCCATCCCTTCCCTCATCTAACTTTTTTTTTCTTCCAGTTTTATTGAGCTATAATTGACATACAGTACCGTATAAGTTTAAGGTATACAGCATAATATTTGACTTACATACATCATGAAATGATGACCACAGTAAGTTTAGTGAACATCCGTCATCTCAAATAGATACAAAAGAAAAAGAAAAAAATAATTTTTCCTTGTGATGAAAACTCTTAGTATTTATTCCCTTAACAACTTTTGTATGTAACATACAGCAGTATTAATTATATTAATCATGTTATATATTACATCTCTAGTACTTATTTATCTTATAACTGGAAGATTGTACCTCTTGACGACCTTCATCCAATTCCCCCTCCTCCTACCCACCGCCTGGGGTGACCACAAATCTGATCTCTTTTTCTAAGAGTTTGTTTGTTTTTTTGTTGTTGTCATTGAAGTATAATAGATCTACAACACTATATTAGTTACTGGTGCACAACATAGTGATGCCATATTACTATACATTACAAAATGATCACCACGAGGTGATGACTCTTAAGGTGGTGCTGGCATGGTCCACACAACAGGAGTGGGGGAGGTTCTAGGATAGTACAGGTGTAGTAAGAAACTGCTGAGGCATCTAGGGATGAGTTATGCCATATGGTATCAATAAGACATGGGGGATATTGGAAAAAGAATGAAGTGATTGCTGCAGGGACTGGTTGGAGACCGATCATATGGCTGTAGAAGAGGAACAACCCTGATCATTGGGTATAGAACACTTAGACCTTTTGAGGTGAGGGTAGAGGGAGGGACCATTAATCTCTCTCAACTCTTATCCCTGTCCAGCACCTGGCCAGTTTATCCCAAACTGTCACCATCACGTCAACATAACTGTTGACCAACAAATAGTCCTAATCAGAAACCTTCCAAGAGCTGCTGACTTCAGAAAGGAACAGCCTCCACTTGAAATGATAGAACAAGATTATTTTTTGACACTGATAGGATTTTCTTTAGCCTATTCTCTTGTTTTTCAAACTGTTAATTATTCTAAACTCTCTAGGATGAGTGGTAATAGACAATTGTATTGCCCTGGACTTCCCACTGGCCAGTACAGGTGATGTATATGTGCATACATTGCAAACATTTCTTGCCACACTTGGATCATTGAAACAGGGAAAGCAGAGCAACCCATTTTTCACCTTGGAAAAAAAGTGTGTTGCTCTCTCAGGTTGATCCCAATGGCAGCTGGGACATATTTAGCTGACTTGTCTCCAGATTGGGCCTACTAGAAGTCATAGTTGTGGTCAGTGGTCACTATGTTTCTTAAGGCAATGGAACATATTTGGTCCAAGCCTCTATCTATACAACTAATTAGAGTATCAGATGGGGTAGCCTATGATCCTGAGAATTCTTAGCTGGATACTGAATGGTTGGGGCGTGGAATTGTGGGGAACAGCTCCACTGTTTGCTACAGTTGCATGGACCCATGCAGGTGAAGGCTTGAAATACAGCTTACCTGCGTCTTGGCAGAATGCCTTGTGATTCTCCTAGAACATGAAAGGTGGGAGGCCAGTAAGGAGCTGCTACCAGGCCATCTCCCATTTGCCTCCTTGTGTTAGAACTTGGGAGGCTGTTTTGAGATAGTTTCTAATCACCTTCAGGTTCTGGTGAAGTATGGGGCTTTCTGCCCAACACCACCTGCCCTGCCCCGCCCCCGCACCCCGAACAGAGCTGCAAAAACAAAACAAAACAACACACCACCAACAAAAGAATAGAACTGCTGAATATTAAACTGCTTAGCTGCAGTCTGGGACTGACTTCTCAGCAATGAAGTTAGTATCCCACAACTCACAATGCACTCATCCAGCCCCTTTGTTTTAGTGCCATCCTTTTCGGCATCTAGAACAAGGATCATAGGGAGCTTGGTGTCTTTTCATTGTATACATAAGTAATAAACTGTCCAAGTCTAAGAGTGGTTCATAGTATTTTACTGGTTGAAACAGTCAGGCCTTGTCTTGTGTACGTGAGCTTGACAAAGATCTTTAAGAACTGCTAACAGTGTGTTCAAAGCAATCTATACTTTTTCTATCATGCTCTTTACAATTCTTCCAGTCTCCTATTTCCACTCCCACATTTTAGTTATTTGTTACAGCAGCACTTCACTTCTGGTATCCAAATCTATTTTAGTTTTCTATTATGGCATAATAAATTAACAAAAACTTAGCATCTTAAAACAGCATCCACTTAAATTTGGTTCAGTTCAACCCACTCACAGTTATTAAGCATCTATAGAGACCCTGGGGGATATAGCAATGCGCGTGAAAAGTCCCCTGTCTTCTTTAAGTTTTTGTGTTTTGTTGTTTGGCTGCGTTGGGTCTTCATTGCTGCACGCAGGCTTTTGCTAGTTGAGGTGAGCGGGGGCTACTCTTCACTGCAGTGCACGGGCTTCTCATTGTGGTGGCTTCTCTTATTGCAGAGCACAGGCTCTAGGTGTGCAGGCTTCAGTAGTTGCAGCATGTGGGCTCAGTAGTTGCTGCACACAGGCCCTAGAGCACACAGGCTTCAGTAGTTGCAGCACACAGGCTCTAGGGCGCGTGGGCTTCAGTAGTTGTGGTGCATGGGCTCATTAGTTGTGGCTCATGGGCTCTAGAGTGAAGGCTCAGTAGTTGTGGCACACGGGCTTAGTTGCTCCACGGCATGTGGGATCTTCCCGGACCAGGGATCAAACCCATGTCCCCTGCATTGGCAGGTGGATTCTTAACCACTGTGCCACCAGGGAAGTCCCCTTCTCTAAGTTTTAATAGCTGGTGTTTTTTGATCATTTGCATTTGAGTATTTTTAGCCTTTTTTTCTCTTGATGTAAATCATGATTAAATTAGACATCACACCACTGTTTTCTGTACATGGCATTTGGTAATAAATTCAATATTTTTGCTATAAAAGAAAACACCCATTTATTAGCTCACAGTTCTGTAGGTCAGAAGTCCTGTATGACATGACTGGTTTTCTGCTCAGGGTTTCATAAGGCTTAAACAAGGTGTTAACTGGCCTGAGTTCTCATTTGGTGAGAAAAAGTGACAGACAACCCAATAAAAATAGGCAATAGGCCTGAACAGACACTTCACAAAAGAGTACATTTAAATGGCTAACAAATGACATAGGAAAAGATGCCAAAAGTCAGTACTTCTCAGAGAAATGCAAATTAAAACCACAATGTAATTCTACTACATGCTCAGTAAAATAGTTAAAATTGAAAAGACTCACCATATCAGTTGTTGATGAGGATGTGGACCGAATAGAAATCTCATACATTGCTACTGTGAATGCAAAATGGCATAGCCACTTTTGCAAAACTGGCAGCAGGTAGTTGGCAGGATAAGGTCCCCCAATGATGTTCATAGCCTGGATATATTAGGGTTCTCCAGAAAAACAGAACATATATATATTCTGTCAACCTGGAATTCTAAATATATCTAGAAAAATTAAAATAAAATACATATTCTGACAAACAAAAGCTGAGATATTTAATGGCAGTGTACCTGCACTAAAATAACTGCTAAAGGAAATTTTTTTTTTTTAATTTTTTTTTATAGCTACTTTATTTATTTATTTATTCATTTTTGGCTGTGTTGGGTCTTCATTTCTGTGCGAGGGCTTTCTCTAGTTGCGGCAAGTGGGGGCCACTCTTCATCGCGGTGCGGGGACCGCTCTTCATCGCGGTGCGCGGGCCTTTCACTATCGCGGCCCCTCCCGTTGCGGGGCACAGGCTCCAGACGCGCAGGCTCAGTAGTTGTGGCTCACGGGCCCAGCTGCTCCGTGGCATGTGGGATCTTCCCAGACCAGGGCTCAAACCCGTGTCCCCTGCATTAGCAGGCAGATTCTCAACCACTGCGCCACCAGGGAAGCCCCTAAAGGAAATTTTTGATGTAGAAGGAAAATTATGCCAGATGGATCAACATTTTTTCAAAGAAATTTTTGGACTTCGTGTAAACTATAGAAATATTGCTCAGCTTTTTTGGAGTGAACAATCATCTAGATTTAACTGAATACACTTGGGAATTTAAATTACTGATTTATTTAGGATGTTACACAAATATTCATAATTGGTACCGTAAGTTTTGTTTTCCCCTTCTAGTTTAAAATTAAGGTTATGCAAGAGTCATAGAATTAAATATCAAACTTTCATGTTTAAATATTCTATGAGGAGATCCTTAAAGTTTTGGTAATCTTGCCTATAAAAAGTATCAGGCAATTTCTTTAGAAATGGCTAGATGTTTATTCAGTTTTTATTGGACTGAGTGTTCCTATCTCTCTTGACTCAATTCTGGAGATTTCTATTTTTGAAAAATAAGCATTTTACTTTTTCAAAATTACTGGCAAAAAGGGTACATATGCTACCCATAAAATCTCTAATTTGTAGTAATGTCAGTTTCTTAGTCATAATGCTTATCTCCCTTTTTTTCACCAGAACTTCTAAAATTGTTTTCTTCAAGAAACACCATTTGTGCTTTTCATCCATTTAGACTTTTCATTTTTCTATTTCAGTTATTTTTACCTTCATTTTTACAAATGCATTCCATTGTCTTTAGACACTTCTGGGATTTTTCTTAGTTTCTCAAAACTATATACTTATTTTAAAATTTTCTAGTATTCTAATACATCCATGAATGTAGAGCTGTAAATTTTCTTCCATGTAGTTTTGTCAGGCACCATTTTCTATGTAGAATACCCACTATTATTTATTCCTAGTGAAATTGTAATTTGTGTTGATTTCACCCTTAATCAAAGGGCAATTTAGATGAGAATTGAATTAGTATTTGGATATTTTGGCTACCCAATGTGTTCTAAGTTAGATAATGTGTTCTATAATATTACTATTTTTTGTACACTTCTCATTATTCTGATAGTTGTGGTCTCAACCACCCCATATACATTTATGGACATTTTTACTCTGGTATGTCATGATTCAGCATAAAGACTGAGTTCTACAGGAAGGCTTTACTACATTTTAACATCTTTATTTAATTTTGGTTTTAAGTTTATTTCCGATATGAAGTGTCTTGTTATTGCATAAGGTATATATTGTGGTTAAACACCATTCCATAAATGAAAGAGATGAAGATTATAATTGCTAACATTTACTGAACAAGTCACCAGTTACATACATGGGTTCATTAACTCATGTAATCCTCATTACACTCTTTGACAGTTACTATAGTCACCTCCATTTTGCCATACTTGAAGTATAATACATAAGATTGAAAGCAATATTACATTTCTACAGATTATAAACGGTATGTGTGTATATATATATATATATATATATATATATACACACACACACACACACACACACACATATATACTTATATATGTGTGTGTGTGCCGTTGCGTAAAAAGGCTCTTGAAAATAAAATAAAGTAAAATAAAAAGGATCTTGAATGAAACTGCCAACAGTGGTAAATTTAGGGAAGAAACTAGGGTAAGGGAACTAGACAAAAGGGAGTTTAGCTTATCTGTAATGTTTAAAATTTTTTTAAGTATAAGGCACCCATGGATAATTTCAGAAATAAAAAATAAAGCAGACAAGTATACAAAATGTGCAAACAGGATATTGAAAGAATTGTTTATAAAGGCAAAATTTAGAAGGTAAATATATTTTATCAACAGATTAGTAAAATAATAGTAGAGCCACACAGATAAACACTAACTCCATTCAAGTAAGGATAATGATATGATATTTACTGACTTGGAAAACTGTTCATGATGTATTCTGTCATAGAAAATGTAGTTTATGAAATATGATATTTTCTTTAAAAATTTTCTGAGAAGACTTGTTTTGACAATTTGAGAGTGGTTATTATAATGGTTGATAGGATTAAAGGTTTCTTTTGTGCCTTCTGAATTCCTCTGAAAAAATTAATAAAATTAATAAAATATTAATATTAAAAGGAACTCTCTTAAAAAAAAAGTGGTATAGCTCTATTTATATTAAGATATATAAAAAGTAAAAATAAGACAAAAAAGTACAGGTACAGTTACAGATATATATATGTATATACATATACATACACACACATATACATATGAATACTTAAATTGTTGCCCTGAAACTTAAGTTTATATAAATAAGAATAAATCACCAAACCAGTAGGAAAAGCAACTAGAGAGAATAAGTAGTGATGGGTTCAGAATCTTGGAGAAAAAGAAGTCAACTCAGAACTGTAATGCACAAATAAAAATTAAATTAATATTGACCGGTAAATAATTAATTTTAATGATCAGTAAATATACATAGGACAAAAATACCTTAGAATTAAATTAGGAAAAATAAAATGAAATCCCACGGTTATTCCTTAATAAGTTCTCTGTTTTTTAGGGTTGATCTGGCACAAAATAAGTTTTTATTTTCCTCATTCACAGTTATAAATTCTGATATTAAGTAAGGAATGAACTGTGGTCTTCTGACATTTACTGTATTCTTACGCATTTAGGTTGTGAAAAGCAAATAAAAGCCTCTTTGTATTAATTATGGGATACCTCATCAGCATGAAGTCCTATCTCAAATTAGGTAACTATACATACTTGAATGCCTTTCCCCACAGATACCTTTCAGTTTCTTACCAGCATGACCTTTTTGATGTTGATTAAGATTTGAACTATGTACAAAAACCTTCCCACATTCATTGCATTCATAGAGTTTCTCACCATATGAATTCTCTGATGTTGAGAAAGATCTGAAGAACGATGAAAGGCCTTTCTACATTCCTTACATTCAAAGGGTTTCTCACCTATATGAATTCCCCAATGTTGGCTAAGGCCTGAAGGGTGATAAAAAGCCTTTCCACATTCTTTACACACATATGGTTTCTCACCAGTGTGAATTCTCTGATGTTCTGTAAGTATAGAAATGTTATGAAAGGTTTTTCCGCATGCCATACAAACATAGGGCTTCTCACCTTTGTGAATTCTCTGATGTTCTATAAATTTTGAACTGCTACAAGAGGCCTTTCCACAATCCTTACATACACAGGGTTTTTCACCAGTATGAACTTTCTGATGTCAATTAAGGGCTGAACTACTTCTAAATGCCTTAGGACAATTTTTACATTCATAGGGCTTCTCATCAGTTTGAATTCTATGATGTATTAAAAAATATGATGCACTCTTAAAGGCCTTGCCACATTCCTTACATTCATAGTGTTTTTCACCAGTATGGATTCTTTGATGTCTTTTAAGATCTGAGGAATAATGAAAAGCTTTACCACATTCTTTACATAGATAAGGTTTCTCACCAGTGTGAATTCTCTGATGCAGAATAATGGCTGATATACTACTAAAGGCTTTTCCACATAATTTACATTGATAAGGTTTCTCACTGCTGTGAAGTCTCTGGTGAATATAAGGTCTGAGGAATGATGAAAAACCTTCCCACCTTCTTTAGCTAGACAGGGTTTCTCACATGTGTGAATTCTCTGATGTGATTTAAATATTGAACCAGTACTAAAGGCTTTTCCACATTCTTTACACTCATAGATTTTCTCCTCAATATGGATGCTCTGATGTTGTACACTGTCTAAGGCCCCACCACATTCCTTATGTTCATAGGTTTCACCAGGAAGCATGATCTGAGGCTGAGTATGTTCTGAACCTCTACTAATGGCCTTCCCATATTCCTTATAGTTACTGAATTTCTTGCCAGTATCAATTCTCTGATGTGCAGTTAGTTGAAAGTCATGCACCAAACCTTTCTCATAGTCCCTGCATTCACAGGCTTTCTCTTCAATATAAAGTTTTTGATATAGAGTAAAAGATGTGTGCTGACTGAAAGTGTGTATATTTTCATAGTTGAAAATAACTTGATTAATTTTTTCTCATGAGATCTTTGTTTTTTCCCAGTCTTTCTTTCACATTCCCAATCATCTCTGTATCAGGAACACTCAAGTCCATGTTTTGTAAGATGTCCCAATATAAACCATTGGGGTGATTCTATTTCATAAATTTCCTTCTTCAGAGATAATTTCTTGGTTTCAGGCCTAGATCCACAGTCTGAAAGAAAGCACAATAGAAAACAGTCACTTTTGTTTTTCATTCACTGTTTTTTTTCCTGGAAGAAATGAAACTTTTATGGTATAAACGGGAATTAAACTGCAATTAGGAGTCAAGATGGTGTACTAGGAGGACGCAGAATTCACGTCTCCTCACAACTAGGGCACCTACCAGGCACCGGTGGGGGACCATGGACACCTAAGGGGATGGGAGGAACCCCCAGCGACTGGGTAGGATGTGGGGCATGAGGGGAGAGAAGGGGAAGGAGAAGTGGAGGCAGGAGGGGACTAGTGCCCCTGAGGGGTGGCTGGGGGAGGGGAAGGGATCCCACGCCCAAAGGGGGAAATTGGGGAACCACTGGGAGGGCAGAGGATAAAAAGGGAGCATGGCCAGGTTTTCCCTGCCAACTTGGGCCCCCAGGAACCTGTTGAGACCCTGGGCCCGATCCTCTGCCCACCTAGGCCCCCTCCAGCTGTGCTGGTCCTGAGGGAGTGGGAGGGAGGGAAGAGGGAGCAAAAGTAAAGGCCGGACCTCTGGGACCAGCACCCCTGAGGGGTGGCTGGGGGAGGGAAGGAGTTCCTACACCCAGCAGGACCCACCCACGGTTAGGGGTCCAGCAGGGATGGGGGAGACCCTGGGGGAGACGGTGGGGGAGGGGTGTGAAGGAACTGAAGGGAATGAGGCCAGTGCTTTCCCTGTCCACATAGGCACCAAGGAGCCTTTTGGGCTCCCAGGCCTAATCCTCTGCCCTTGGAGCCTCCCTCGTGCCACGCAGAGCCCAAGCCCCGCCCCTACACCCCCACCCAGGGCCCCACCTCTACACTCGGAGACACCCTCCAATGCGCTGGGCCTAAACACCACCCACACACCCTCACTCAGGGACCCACCTCCAAACTCTGGAACGCCACACTCCAGAGGCCCCCCTTTCCACGTGCTGCCTGTCCCCCTCTGTACAGGTCCTAAGCATAGGCCCCACCCCACGCTTGAACATCACCCTGCCTAGGCCCAGCCCCACGCTCAAACATCACCCCCCCACCCGCTTAGGTCCCACCCCACCCTAAACCCCACCTCTGCCTAAGTTCCACCCCGGCTTAAACTCCCCCCCATAGCCAAGGCTTTTTTCTTTTCTTTTTTCCTCTTTTAGATTGGGGTTCTGTTTTACCTTGTTGATTCACTGTTGTTGATTCTTTTATATTTTTATTTTTCCTAATAAATCTTTTATTTTTCTACTCTTATTTTATTCTTTATACTTTGTTAGTGATCTCTCGTTTTGGCCTGTTCCCCCCCACTTTTTTTTTCGTGTTTTCTTTTTTCTGTTGTGGATTTATTTTACCTAGTTGCAGTTCTTTCAATTATAGTTTTATTTTTCCTAATATATTTTTTATCTTTCTAATTTTATTTTGTTTTTTATTCTTTGATATTGTACTGCTTTTTTTCTTTCTTCCTTCTTTTTTTTTCCTTTTTTTTTTTTTTTTTTACCATGCCACGAACCTTGCGGGATCTTGGTTCCCAGGCCAGAGGTCGGGCCTGGCTCCTGTGGTGGAAGCTCTGAGTCCAAACCGCTGGACTAACAGAGAACCTTAGACCTCAGGGAGTATCAGTAAGAGTGAGGCCTCCCGGAGGTCCTCCCCTCAGCACCAAGACCCAGCTCCATCCAACTGCCTGCAAACTCCAGTGCTGGACGTGTCAGGCCAAACAACAAGTAAGACAGGAACACAGCACCACACATCAAAAAAAAAAAAAAAAAGAAATGACAAAAAAATCTGTTACAGACAAAGGAGTAAGGTAAAAACCTACAAGACCAAATAAATGAAGACGAAATAGGCAACCTACCTGAAAAAGAATTCAGAATAATGATATAAAGATGATCCAAAATCTCGGAAACAGAATGGAGAAAATACAAGAAACATTTAACAAGGATCTAGAAGAACTAAAGAGCAAACAAACAGTGATGAACAACACATTTACTGAAATTAAAAATACTGTAGAAGGAATCAATAACAGAATAACTGAGGCAGAAGAACGGATAAGTGAACTGGAAGATAAAATGGTGGAAATAGCTGCCAGGGAGCAGAATAAAGAAAAAAAGATGAAAAGAATTGAGAACAGTCTCAGAGACCTCTGGGACAACATTAAATGCACCAACATTTGAATTATAGGGGTCCCAGAAGAAGAAGAGAAAAAGAAACAGTCTGTGAAAATATTTGAAGAGATTATAGTAGAAAAATTCCCTAACATGGGAATGGAAATAATCAAGTCCAGGAAGCGCAGAGAATACCATACAGGATAAACCCAAAGAGAAACACACTGAGACACATATTAATCAAACTATCAAACATTATAATACAAAGAAAAAATATTGAGAGCAGCAAGGGAAAAGCAACAAATAACATACAAAGGAATCCCCATAAGGTTAACAGCAAAGTTTTCAGCAGACTCTACAAGACAGAAGGCAGTGGCAGGACATATTTAAAGTGATGAAAGGGAAAAACCTACAACCAAGATTACTCTACCCAGCAAGGATCTCATTCAGATTCGAAGGAGAAATTAAAACCTTTACAGATAAGCAAAAGTTAAGAGAATTCAGCACCACCAAGCCAGCTTTACAACAAATGCTAAAGGAACTTCTCTAGGCAGGAAACACAAGAGAAGGAAAAGACCTACAATAACAAACCCAAAACAATTAAGAAAATGGTAATAGGAACATATATATCGATAATTACCTTAAATGTAAATGGATTAAATGCTCCAACCAAAAGACATAGACTGGCTGAATGGATACAAACACAAGACTCGTACGTATGCTGTCTACAAGAGACACACTTCATACCTAGGGACACATACAGACTGAAAGTGAAGGGATGGAAAAAGATATTCCATGCAAATGAAATCAAAAGAAAGCTGGAGTAGCAATTCTCGTATCAGACAAAATAGACTTTAAAATAAAGACTATTACAAGAGACAAAGAAGGACACTACATGATGATCAAGGGTTCAATCCAAGAAGAAGATATAACAATTGTAAACATTTATGCACCCAACATAAGAGCACCTCAATACATCAGGCAAATGCTAACAGCCATAAAAGGGGAGATCGACAGTAACACAATCATAGTAGGGGACTCTAACACCCCACTTTCACCAATGGACAGATCATCCAAAATGAAAATAAATAAGGAAACACAAGCTTTAAATGATACATTAAATAAGATGGACTTAATTGATGTTTATAGGACATGCCATCCAAAAACAACAGAATACACTTTCTTCTCAAATGCTCATGGAACATTCTCCAGGATAGACCATATCTTGGGTCACAAATCAAGCCTTGGTAAGTTTAAGAAAATTGAAATTGTATCAAGTATCTTTTCCGACCACAAGCTATGAGACTAGATATCAATTACAGGAAAAAAGCTGTAAAAAATACAAACACATGGAGGCTAAACAATACGCTACTAAATAGCCAAGAGATCACTGAAGAAATCAAAGAGGGAATCAAAAAATACCTAGAAACAAATGACAATGAAAACAAAACGACCCAAAACCTATGGGATGCAGCAAAAGCAGTTCTAAGAGGGAAGTTTATAGCAATACAATCCTACCTCAATAATCAAGAAAAATCTCAAACAAACTAACCTTACACCTAAAGCCATTAGAGAAAGAACAAAAAACAAAAACCCCAAAGTTAGCAGAAGGAAAGAAATCATAAAGATCAGATCAGAAATAAATGAAAAAGAAATGAAGGAAACAATAGCAAAGATCAATAAAACTAAAAGCTGGTTCTTTGAGAAGATAAACAAAATTGATAAACCATTAGCCAGACTCCTCAAGAAAAAAGGGAGAAGACTCAAATCCACAGAATTAGAAATGGAAAAGGAGAAGTAACAACTGACACTGCAGAAATACAAAGGATCATGAGAGATTACTACAAGCAACTATATGCCAATAGAATGGACAACCTGGAAGAAATGGACAAATTCTTAGAAAGGCACAACCGTCTGTGACTGAACCAGGAAGAAAGAGAAAATATAAACAGACCAATCACAAGCACTGAAATTGAAACTGTGATTAAAAATCTTCCAACAAACAAAAGGCCAGAACCAAATGGCTTCAGAGTTGAATTCTATCAAACATTTAGAGAAGAGCTAACACCTATCCTTCTCAAACTCATTCCACGAGGCCCTGATTCCAATGCCAGACAAAGATGTCAGAAAAAAAAGAAAACTACAGGCCAATATCTCTGATGAACATAGATGCAAAAATCCTCAACAAAATACTAGCATAAAGAATCCAACAGCAGGACTTCCCTGGTGGCGCAGTGGTTAAGAATCCGCCTGCCAACGCAGGGGACACGGGTTCGATCCCTGGCCCAGGAAGATCCCACATGCTGCGGAGCAACTGAGCCCGTACGCCACAACTACTGAGCCTGCGTGCCTAGAGCCTGTGCTCCACAACAAGAGAATCCATGACAATGAGAAGCCCATGCACCGTAACTAAGAGTAGCCCCTTTATACTCCGATAAAGATATTAAAAAAACCAAAAAGAGTAGCCCCTGCTCGCGGCAACTAGAGAAAGCCCACGCGCAGCAGCAAAGACCCAATGCAGCCAAAAATAAAAAACAAAAAAAATAATGATCATAGATTTTTTGTTGAATTTTATTTCATGATAGCTCAGATTTTTCTTGTGACTACTGAAAAAGCTTTTTTTTTTTCTATTGGATCTTCTATTTCTTAAGAATATCTGTACATGAGTTAATTGATTTCTGTATGTTTTTAAAATAAATTTATTTACTTATTTATTTTTGGCTGTGTTGGGTCTTTGCTGCTGCACGCGGGCTTTTCTCTAATTGTGGTGAGCGGGAGCTACTCTTTGTTGCAGTGCACGGGCTTCTCATTAAGGTGGCTTCTCTTGTTGTGGAGCACAGGCTCTAGGCACATGGGCTTCAGTAGTTGTGGCACGCGAGCTCAGTGGCTGTGGCTCCCAGGCTCTAGAGTGCAGGCTCCGTAGTTGCGGTGCAAGGGCTTAGTTACTCCGCAGCATGTGGGATCTTCCCGGACCAGGGCTCCAACCCATGTCCCCTCCATTGGCAGGTGGATTCTTAACAACTGCATGACCAGGGAAGTCCCAATTTCTGTATGTTAACTTTCTACCGAGGCAACTTCAGACTGGTCTCATAATTTAAAAGGATAATAAAATATAACTTTTTTCTTTTAAGTGAAGCCACAAAGTAATGGTCTCAACTCTCCCTGATTTCCAAAATAAGTCTGTGAATATCAGTGCAGGATATGTAACAGAGTCAAAGAAAACTAAGTTTTCTCTTATAATTCAATAACTCCAACAGATTGTTGACATTATAGGACTGTGTGGTGTAATTTTTTTGCAATGATGGAAATGATCTATAATATGTTGTCCAATACAATGGCCACTGGCCACAGGTGGCTATTGAGCACTTGCAATGTGCCTGATGAGACAGAGGAAATTAATCTTAAATTTTATTTATTTTAAATCTAAATTTAAATAGCCTCATATGGCTTACTGGCTAATTATTGGACATTGCAGAGTAAAGACATCATAGAAGCTGAGAAATGGGATTGGTTGGGGGTAAAGAACTACTTAAAAGGAGTTGTTTTGTGCTGTGTATTCCTACCCCTGTGGAGGAAAAGATGGGTTGCTTTCCTCTTGCCTCAAAAACAAGCAATGAGACCTTTAGCTTCAATTCTAACACCCTTATACACTGTTTATTATTTTGAAACTAAATACTAGTATTCCAGCTGGTTTCCTATTAGGCTTTGCTAATATGGAGTACCAGAGGAAAACTGGCAGGCTTAAGGAGGGAAAAGAGGCTGGCTGGTTCACTCCTCTTTGCTTCCCCTTTCTATATTGGTAACTATTCTTTGTTTCACTGCCCAGAAATGCTGCTTTGCATTGTGTGGCAAATTTTCAGATGAAGAAGAAGGCAGAATTTTAAGATGACTCCCAAGGACCCATGCCTAACTGTAGGGCAGGACCTGTAACTTGCTTCTAACCAATAAAGTACAGCAAAGGTGATGGTATTATGGTATATCACTCCTATAATTATATTAAGTTACGTGGCGAAGGTGAAGGGATTTTGGACACATGAAATTAAGGTCCTTAAACAGGTAACTTTAATTAAATGGGAGATTATCCTAGATCAGCAGGAACTAACCAGATGTGCCTTTTAAGAGAAGGTCTACAGGTCAGAGACAGAAGATGCCACCAGGGAAGTCCCTTATCTTTTGATATACAATAGTTCTTGATGTTTTGAGAATTTTGCCTGTGTAGACTGTCTGGATATAGTTTTCTTTATAGGTAACCATCCATCTCTAATTTAATTTCATTGCACTACTAGTGTTTCTAAATCTTCTACAGTTAATGCTGGAGACTTAGAATTTTTGTACATGCATTCTTTATTTTTAAAAATTATTACTGGGGCTTCCCTGGTGGCACAGTGGTTAAGAATGCGCTTGCCAATGCAGGGGATATGGGTTCGAGCCCTGGTCTGGGAAGATCCCACATGCCGCGGAGCAACTAAGTCCATGCGCCACAACTACTGAGCCTGCCCTCTAGAGCCCGCGTGCCACAACTACTGAAGCCTTCGTGCCTAGAGCCCGTGCTCCACAGCAAGAGAAGCCACCGCAATGAGAAGCTTGCGTACCGCAACAAAGAGTAGCCCCCGCTCACTGCAACTAAAAAAAGCCCGCGCACAACAACGAGGACCCAACGCAGCCAAAAATTAAATAAATAAATAAATTTAAACTTTAAAAAAGAAAGTTATAAAAATTATTACCAAGTAGTTATATGTATAACCTATATAATCTTTGCTTAGTTTATTTTCATTTTTTTCTGATATTGCAATACATGTCTGGATTTAGAGCTATAAATTCTTCTATGAGTAATTTTGCCCACTTCCCACAGGTGTTGCTGTGTAGGATACTCAGTATCCATTATTTCCAAAGAAATTGTACTTTAAGCTTTTATTTCATCCTTACCAAATGTGAGTTTAAACATGCATTGGATCAAGAGCCAGATGTTCCCACAATAAAATATTATTTTTAATTAGCCAGATAATGTGGGCAGTAATATTATCAACAGGGTTTCATGCTGATGTGAATTTTAGGATTCAGCATAAAGGATTAGATTTGAATGAAGGCATTATTCATAATATGTTTATGGTTTTTCCTTCAGGATAAATCATCTCATGACTAAGAAGGAGTGACGATGATGACTTTGCTTCCACTAACTAGAAGTTTAAAGTTTTTCTCCAATATTAAATTTATGCTATTAAGTCAAATGTGCACCATAGTTAAGAGACTTTCTATAAATAATAAAACAGCCAAAGGAAAAAATAATTTTGACAATGGATTATATTTACTGAGTATGTTACACTCTTAATTATAAGCCATTTAAATATATTAACTCATTTAATCCTTACAAAACCAACATATGCTAGTGAATGCCTTGTCCATTTTACATAAAATATAAATATAATAATTTATGAAAGGATTTGTTCCAACAATTTGACAATAGTTATATCTCCTTGGGAGGATTAAAGGTAATTTTGTTGGCTTCTTTGTAGTTCTTAAAAAATTCAGAGAAAATTATTACAATAAAATCATTTTATTAAAAATATCAATTTATATATACAAATAAAGATGTAGTTTTATCAATATTAAAATATACATCTTAAAGTAGTGATGTTTTTAATAAAATGGTTCAGATGCAAACATATATACAGGTAGAAGTGTACTTTAAAAAGATCAACTGAAGAGTCTCCAAATTGGATGTTGGGGTATAAAAAGGCTGTCATTAAATCCAAGCTTATAATAATAAGAATATAAAATGTCATCAAACTGCATATAAAAAGTATCAGGAAATAGTTACTGAATAAATGGTATTGGAATAAGAATTCTGGTGAGAACAAAATAAATTTTAATATTTAATGCACAACTTAAAATTATATAGTATTTTAGCTATGCATAATTATATCATAATTATTACAATTTTATGCAATTGTAATTATATCTTGTAATTTTACATAATTATAATAGCTATATTACAATGATAGGTACATAAAAAATAAAGTGGATTTAAAGTATTTTAAAATAAAAAATGCAACAAAAAAGATTTTTCACTTTCTACACTCATGATTAGAAAGTTTTAGAAATTTAGACAGGAATGAATGGATAAAGGCCTTCCAATATTAATGTTATTCTTATGGTAGTCCACTGTGAAACACATAAGGCATTCTCATATTAATTATATATCTATATTTTCTCACCAATGAAGTCCTCAGATTTTCCCTATTAATTACATTTCTAGGGTTTATCTCTCATGTCTGTTACCTGAAAGACATGCTTAAAAGTCTGACAGATCTTCCTTTAATAATATTTTTTTACCATTATGAACTTTTTTTTTTGACAATTTAGCTTAATTTTATAAATTTATTTATTTATTTATTTTTGCTGTGTTGGGTCTTCGTTTCTGTGCAAGTGCTTTCTCTAGTTGCGGCAAGTGGGGGCCACTCTTCATCACAGTGCGCGGGCCTCTCACTATCGCGGCCTCTCTTGTTGCGGAGCACAGGCTCCAGACGCGCAGGCTCAGTAGTTGTGGCTCACGGGCCCAACCGCTCCGCGGCATGTGGGATCCTCCCAGACCAAGGCTCGAACCCGTGTCCCCTGCATTGGCAGGCAGACTCTCAACCACTGCGCCACCAGGGAAGCCCTAGCTTAATTTTAATAAAATGTTTCCCAAGCATTATTTTAACCAGGTACCCAGGTTTAAGTTATGAACATTGACAGTGTCCATTTATATAACCAATACTTGAAGTTGTTAAAGACTTAACCATTTTCTAATAATTAGCCTATTTTCTACACTGCTTATTCACATATGTCCATTAACAAATGGAATGTTGTCTGTTACATTTATTGGTTTGTGAGTGTTTTCTGGAAAACTGCAGTGTCTGTGAAGACCGATTTCCATGCTGGCATTGCATGCATCCAAATATTAATGCACAGAGGCACAGAATTAGAGCAACGAGAGCATATTCAAACACTAGCACGCCCCATCCCCCCTTTTATTGCTTGTTTTGCTTAGTACTTCTCAAAACAAAAATAAGAATCTCAAATTTAACGTTCAACTACCGAAGAAATAATAACAGCAGGGCACATACTTAGGGCTCGAATGAAATTTTAAGCACTAGCTGGAGCAAAACAGTAGACATTGGTTTATATATATATATGTATATGTATATATTACCTTGTTATCTAAAACTCTTCTCAACCAGGGTCTTCCAAACAAATTGTAAACTCATACCAGCATGATTTAGGTTCAAGCATACACATGGAAATAACAGTGTGTTCTTTGGGATTTTAAGTGAGTACAAACTCTGACTATCCAAATTTGAATTCAGGTCTTGAGGAAGTGAAAAGCTTGTTTGTACTAAGCAAGTGTGGTACACTTCTACTGAAGTAATCACTTGGGATGATTATATCTAGACTATCCTTGGTTTCATCCAGTAAAATGCAGAGGGCACAAACAGGAAAGCATGCCTGCCAGTTAAGTGTTCAACAATGCATGATTTTTATTCTCTTGCTCTGAGAGCTTGTATCAAAAAAATATATATTAAGCCAAGGAAAATAACTGAAGATTTATGGGCCTCTTGTGCTTTAAAAAGGAAAATAAAAAAGTAGCCACTAATTCGCTCAGACAGAGCAGGCTTACACTGTCCTGTATTTTGAAGATTTTAAGAATGTTTCTTAAGGTAGGAGGAAACGAAAACATTCACTATCCCTTTCCAGAATTTAAACAGAGGGCAGGAGACATTCTTTACACCCAAATAAAACTACGGCAGCAGTTCACATGTGACCAAGGTGAATGTAGAATGGAGATGTTCTAAACACAGCTAGGACTCTCAGCAAAGCTAATACACTAAAATCATATGATTACATTTTGAAAGAAAATGCACAAAAACCAAATAGGAATTTTGAGATTTTCCATTTGAAGTAAATCTTAATGCTATTAAATTCACAAATATGCTAATTTAAATACCCAATTCTATTATCTAAAACACACATTGCAAACATACAAATATCTATTCTCTCCACATGTCAGAGCCCATTCATTTCATGGTTTGGAAATGGGGAGAATAGATCCCCTTAAACTGCAAGTCAGCAGGTGTTTCTTTACAGTTAACTTTAGCAAAATTCATACAAAATATTAATTAACAATGGTCTTCTTGTTAACTCACAAGGAAACACCTTCAAAACTGCATTTTGTTAAAGTTTCTGTACTAAAATGTAGAAAAACTGAACTACACAAATATTGAAAAGTTAAAAATTCCTTAGTTTTTTATTCCTGGTACCACTACCACAATTTACAGGGCAATAGACCTGATGTAATGAAAAGAAAAAGAAAAAGACAAAGCTACAACAGATAAAAGACCTCAGGAATGTACATCTAATTGACACTCCATTGCATTAATCAATAGCTGCACTTTTTGCAAACTGTGGCTAGGACAGTCCTGAACAAGAAGGGTTTCCTGTTTAAGCTGCAGTAACTTTTCTGACTATGGATCATCGTTCCTTCTGCGGCAGGTTTTTACAGTTCCTCTAATGCATTTGGGACGACTGTTTCAAAGTAACCTGCAGCTTTCCTGACACCTCCTCGCTCTCTCTCCTGCTAAGAACTGTAGCCCTCTTCTTCTGAGTTTTGAGAACCTTCTGCTACCATATCCACCACTTCCACCACCAGATCCATAACCACCACCATAGGGACTTCCCGAGCTTCTTCCACCAAAACTGCCCCCCTTCATGGGTCCATAATTTGATTGCTGTTGTCCACTATAATTTCCAAAATCATTATAGCTCCCACCACCACCACCATAGTCACCTCCAAAATTTCCTCCTTCATTGTAAGCATCATATCCTCCACCACCGCCACCATATCCACCATCTTGGTTTCCATATCCTGGTCCACCACCACCATAGCCTCCTCTACTACTGTAACCAGGACCACCACCATCGTTACCACCGTCGCCTCCAAATCCGTTATATCCACCATCACCTCCTCCATAACTACCTCTGCTGCCACCACCTCCACCACCATAGCCTCCTCTTCCACCAAAGTTTCCACCACGGCCAAAGTTACCTCCACCACCTCCAAAGTTTCCTCCACCACCCACAAAGTTGCCAGATCCGCTTCCACGACCTCTTTGTGATCCAGCAGATTGCATTTCTTGTTTAGAAAGGGCCTTTTTCACTTCACAATTATGCCCATTAATAGTGTGGTATTTCTGAACAACAATTTTGTCAACTGTATCATGATCATCAAAAGTTACAAAAGCAAATCCTCTCTTTTTCCCACTCTGCCTGTCTTCCATAACTCCTATGGTTTCAATCTTGCCATACTTTTCAAAGTAGTCACTCAAATTACATTCTTCTGTATCTTCTTTAATACCACCAACAAAAATTTTCTTCACTGTTAGATGGGCACCAGGCTTTACAGAATCCTCTCTAGAAACAGCTCTCTTTGGTTCCACTACACGCCCATCAACCTTGTGTGGTCGAGCACACATTGCTGCATCCACCTCTTCAACCCAAGAGTAAGTCACAAAACCAAAGCCCCTGGAACGTTTTGTTTGGGAGTCTCTCATCACCACACAATCTGTAAGTGTGCCCCATTTCTCAAAATGTTCTCTTAAGCTATCATCTGTAGTTTCAAAGCTCAGACCACCAATAAACAGTTTTCTCAACTGTTCTGGTTCCTCTGGATCATGGCCCTCCTCCCCCCGGCGGCGGCGGCGGCGGCCGGAGTCGGGCTGGGGGCGACCGGGCGGCGGTTTTACCTCCGTTTTGAGACCGGACTCGCCTCTTCCAACTCGAGTTCAATATGGGACCGACCATTATGAACTTTCTGATGGCAATTAAGATTTGAACTTCTTGCAAAAGCCTTCCTACATTCCTTGCATTCATAAGGTTTCTCACCAGCATGAATTCTTTGATGCAGAATAAGGTCTGAAGAATGAAGAAAGGCCTTCCCACATTTGTTACAAGTATATGTTTTATCACCAGTATGAATTCACTGATGCCAAGTCAGGTATATTACACAATTTAAAACTTTCCCACATTCATTACATTCCCAGCCTTTCTCACCAGTGTGAATTTTCTGATGTTGTGTAAGTACTGAATCTCTACTTAGGGTCTTTCCACATTCCTTACATTCATACAACTTTTCATCAGCATGAATTAACTTATGTCGAGAAAGCTCTGATGAACAACAAAAGACCCTTCCACATTCCTTACATCTGTAGGGTTTCTCAGCAGTATGAATCCTCTGATGTTGAGTAAGTTCTGAAGACTGACGTGAAGGCCTTCCCACATTCCTTACAAACATAGGGTTTCTCACCTGAATGAATTCTTTGATGTGCTGTAAGTATTGAGACAGTACTACAGGCTCTTCCACATCCCTTACATTTGTTGGGTTTCTCACCAGTATAAATCCTCTGATGCCGAATAAAGGCAGAAACATTGCTAAAAGCCCTAACACAATACTTACATTCATAAGGTTTCTCACCAGTATGAATTCTTTGATGTTGACTAAGGTATGAGGAATGATGAAAGGCTTTTCCACATTCTTTACATTCATTGGGCTTCTCACCTGTGTGAATCCTTTGATGTACTCTAAATATTGAACTAGTACTAAAGGCCTTTCCACATTCATTACATTCATAGAGTTTCTCAACAGTATGAATTCTCTGATGACGAATAAGGGCTGTACCATTATTAAATTCTCTAACACAATAATTACCTTTAAAGGACTTCTCGCTTGTATGAATGTTCTGATTTAGAAAAAAACGTGAGGCATTAGTAAAGGCCTTCTGACTTTCCTTAAATTTATTATATTTCTCCCTAGTTAAAATTATCTGATGTTGTATAAAGTCTGGGCCACTATTCAAAGACTTTCTACATTCCTCACATTCATAGGGTCTCATACTGATAGGCACTGTGTAATATAAACTAAGTTCTGAAGTGCTACTAAGGGACTTCCTGTATTCTTTATAATCATAGAATTTTTTGTCAGTATGACTTTCTTGATTTGTAGTAAGTTCTGAGTCTTGTCCATAGGTATTTTTATGTTTTCTGCATTCATAAAATTTCTCTTTAGTATTAAATGTTTTATGTAGAGAAAGAGATGTATGCTGAAAGAAAGTGGCAATGTCTTCAGAGGTACATGACACTTGGCTAAAATGTCTTTCCTGAGATCCCTATTTAAGTCCATGCTTTGTAAACCCTTCCATTATAACCCGTTGGGATGAATCTATTTCATAGTTATCCTTTTTCAGAGATACCTTCTGGTTCTCAAACCTAGATTTATATTCTGAAAGAAAACACAAATAAAAACATTCCCTTTTTTTTCTTGGAAGATACAAAACTTTGAATAAAAAAGGGAGATTTACAGTGACATTAATGTCTATAAATGTGAATAGAATATGTAGTTTTGATATGGTGGTACAATTTGAAAAATAAAGAAAATGTAGAGATTGAAAAGTGATATAGGAAGGTAAGAGGGAAAGTGATTAGGAAAAGATTAAATCAGTGATTGTCAAATTTTGGAACAAATTCAAAGTATATTTTGGCAAAAGAAAAAGTTTGACAACATAGCCTTTCTCTCTCACACATTCAGTGTAGCAAATAAAAATGATACAACCACCATAGAGGGATATTTGCCAATTTCTAGCAAAATTTATCCTTTGACCCAGCAATCCCAGTTCTAGGAACCCAAACAGGTGCTCTCGGGAAAAAATCTGAAAATATTTATGCAGAAGCATATCCACCACAGAACTTGTTGTAAGAGCAAATGATTAGAACCAATCCAAATAGCCACTAGCTTGGTACTGCTCAAACTCATTATAGTATATGGACAAAATAGAGTTCTATGCAACTGCATAAAGAAATGAGAATCATCTAGGTATTCCTATGGAGTGATCTCCATGATGTATCTTTTTAGAGTGAAATAGCAAGGTGGAATAAACTATCTAGTGTATGCTACCATTTATATAAGAAAGGGAATGCATGAAGATATATACATATGTGTTCACATTAGAAAAAACAATGAAAGGATAAACCATAAAATTTATAAAAGATTTCATAGGTTGGAGGGAATGAAAACAGTGGAAGGGGAGAAGAATGGAAGCTAGGCATCTATGAATTTATGCTGTTTTGTAGGTCTGACATTGGAACTGTAAATTTTAATAAATTTGTAAAACAAAATTAAATAATAAATACAAAAATATAAAAACCAAAATTGAATAGATGAACCTTGTTAGGTTGTGCCATTGGGTTGTGCCATAAGCAGAGACAGAAAGTAATTCTAATGCTGCTGAAGTACAAGATTTGATTGTACATTACTAGTGGGTTACCAAACACTATTGAAAATGTTGCATGGTAGTGATCTGAGTGTTCTTATTACTTAAAATGTACAGTATATTTTATGTACATTTTCCAAAAATATATTGAAAAAAATAAGAGGAACAAAGGGGAATAGTCTCAATTCATCTGATGAGGCTGGGTATAAAATGAGACAAGGACAGTATTTGAAAAAAAAATTATGATTCAATATAATTAATGGATATAGATGGGTATAGATTCTAAACAAAATATTACCAAATTGGATCTAGTAATTTAATTAAAAACCCCAAATCATCATGACAAATTGAATTCATTCTAGGAGTATCAAGTTAAATCATAAGAAAATTTGTTAATGTAGGTCATTAACAAAAAAAATAAACAAAATTCAGCATCCAGTTATAAAGTAAACTCTTATAAGTTATGAATAAAATAGAATTTCTTTATACTAATGAAGTGTATCCTCACAAAAATACAGCAAAAATACACATAACAATGAAAGTTTAAAATCAAGCCCAAATTCATCTTTGTGGTATTCTTTCCAAAAAAAACCCCAAATCCAATCTAATCATCAGAAAAACATCAGACCAATACAAATTGAGATATATTCTACAAAATACCTGACAAGCATTTTGTCATAACTGTCAAGGTCATAAAAAACTAAGAAACTGTCATAGACCACGAGACATGACAGTAGAAAAAAGACATTAATGGAAAACCGTGAAATCTGAATACGTTCTACAGTTTAGTTAATAATAATGTATTGGACTCCCCTGGTGGCACAGTGGTTAAGAATCCACCTGCCAATGCAGGGGACATGGGTTCGTTCCCTGGTCCAGGAAGATCCCACATGCTGCAGAGCAACTAAGCCCATGCACCACAACTACTGAGCCTGCGCTCTAGAGCCCATGAGCCACAACTACTGAGCCCATGTGCCGCAACTACTGAAGCCCGCGCACCTAGAGCCCGTGCTCCACAACAGGAGAAGCCACTGCAATGAGAAGCACGCATACTGCAACGAAGAGTAGCCCCCACTCACCGCAACTAGAGAAAGCCCGCGTGCAGCAATGAAGACCCAATGCAGCCAAAAATAAATTAATTAATTAAATAAATTCATTAAAAAAAAAGAGAAGCCACCGCAATGAGAAGCCTGTGCACCATAACAAAGAGTGGCCCCCACTCACTGCAACTAGAGAAATCCTGCACACAGCAACGAAGACCCAACACAGCCATAAATTAATTAATTAATTAATTAATTAATTAATGTATAAATCTTGGGTTCTTAGTTTTGATTAGTTTTGACAAATATACCACAACAATATAAGGGAAACTGACATTGGATGAGGGATATATAGGAACTCTTTACACTATTTTTGCAACTTTTTTGTAAATATAAAATTACTCCAAAATTTAAAGTTTTTTAAAAAAGAAGAAAAATTATGACCATAAAAATCATGAAAAAAGATGAAGACAGTAACACTACTTCTTTTTTTTATATTAAACTTTAAAAAAATTTTTTATTGGAATATAGTTGCTTTACAATATTGTGTTAGTTTCTACTGTACAGCAAAGTGAGTCAGTACATGTATACTTATGTCGCCTCTTTTTTGGATTTCCTTCCCACTTAGGGCACCACAGAGCACTGAGTAGAGTTCCCCATGCTATACAGTAGGTTCTCATTAGTTATCTATTTTATACATAGTATGAATAGTGTATATATGTCAATCCCAATCTCCCAATTCATTCCACTCCCCTTTCCCCCTTGGTATCCATACGTTTGTTCTCTACATCTGTGTCTCTATTTCTGCTTTGTAAATAAGATCATCTATACCAATTTTTTCAGATTCCACATGTATGCATTAATATACAATATTTGTTTTTCTCTTTCTGACTTACTTCACTCTGTATGACAGTCTCTAGGTCCATCCACATCTCTATAAATGACCCAATTTCGTTTCTTTTTATGGCTGAGTAATATTCCATTGTATATATGTACCACATCTTCTTTATCCATTCCTCTGTTGATGGACATCTAAGTTGTTTCCATGTCCTGGCTATTGTAAGTAGTGCTGCAATGAACATTGGGATGCTTGTGTCTTTTGGGATTACGGTTTTCTCTAGGTATATGCCCAGCCGTGGGATTGCTGGGTCACATGGTAGTTCTATTTTTAGTTTTTTAAGGAACCTCCATACTGTTCTCCATAGTGGCTGTATCAATTTACATTCCCACCAACAGTGCAAGAGCGTTCCCTTTTCTCCACACCCTCTCCAGCATTTATTATTTGTAGATTTTGTGATGATGGCCATTCTGACCAGTGTGAGGTGATATCTCATTGCAGTTTTGATTTGCTCTTCTCTAATAATTGATGCTGTTGAGCATGTTTTCATTTGTTTGTTGGCCATCTGTATATCTTCTTTGGAGAAATGTCTATTTAGGTCTTCCACCCATTTTTTGATTGGGTTGTTTGGGTTTTTTTTGATATTGAGCTGCATGAGCTGCTTGTATATTTTGGAGATTAATCCTTTGTCAGTTGCTTCGTTTGCAAATATTTTCTCCCATTCTGAGGGTTGTCTTTTCGTCTTGTTTATGGTTTCCCTTGCTGTGCAAAAGCTTTTGAGTTTAATTATGTCCCATTTGTTTATTTTTGTTTTTATTTTCATTACTCTAGGAGGTGGGTCAAAAAAGATCTTGCTGCGATTTACGTCATAGAGTGTTCTGCCTATGTTTTCCTCTAAGAGTTTAATAGCGTCTGGCCTTACATTTAGGCCTTTAATCCATTTTGAGTTTATTTTTGTGTATGGTGTTCTAATTTCGTTCTTTTACATGTAGCTGTCCAGTTTTACCAGCACCACTTATTGAAGAGGATGTCTGCTCTATTGTATATTCTGGCCTCCTTTGTCATAGATTAGGTGACCATAGATGCGTGGGTTTATCTCTGGGCTTTCTATCCTGTTCCATTGATCTATATTTGTTTTTGTGCCAGTACCATTCTGCTTTGATTACTGTAGCCCTATAGTATAGTCTGAAGTCAGGGAGCCTGATTCCTCCAGCTCCGTTGTTTTTTGTTTTTTGTTTCCTCAAGATTGCTTTTGCTATTCGAGGTCTTTTGTGTTTCCATACGAATTGTAAAATTTATCTCGTTCTGTGAAAAATGCCATTGGTAATTTGATAGGGATTGCACTGAATCTGTAGATTGCTTTGGGTATATAGTCATTTTCACAATATTGATTATTCCAATCCAAGAACATGGTATATCTCTCCATCTGTTTGTGTTGTCTTTGATTTCTTTCATCAGTATCTTATAGTTTTCTGCATACAGGTCTTTTGCCTCCTTAGATAGGCTTATTCCTAGGTATTTTATTCTTTTTGTTGCAGTGGTAAATGGGACTGTTTCCTTAATTTCTCTTTCTGATCTTTGGTGGTTAGTGTATAGGAATGCAAGATATTTCTGAGTAACACTACTTCTGTTGAACATTTCCTGGAAGGTGTTACCACTGCAGTAGTAAGACTAGAAAGAAGCATACAAGTTAGAAGCATAGGAAAACAAGAAAAAAACTGAAAATATTTGCAAATTTCACGATTAGTGAAAACTCTACTATTTATTATTCTACTAATTAATGAGTTGTGACAAAAATCAACACATATAATGCCAAGAAAGAAAAGTCAATTTTATATCTTTTTAAAATTTGCCACTGAATATATATGGAATGATTTCTACACATCTTATTAATAATAATAATAATAAAAAGAAGACCAGGACAGTAAAAAAGGATGCAGAAAGAATAATATCCCATGTAAAAGAGGAAAGAAGAATTGAGAATATAAATGTGAGTGTGCTTTGACAAAACAAAACAAAAACGATAAATCTGACTAGACATACAACAAAAGGTTAACTAGAGTGGGGATGGCAATGGATGAAGCAGTTAAGTATTCAAGCATGACTCCTCTAAGTATAATTTTTATATAGTTTTGAGTTGTTTTTTTTTTTTATGGCCATAACAGCAGCATTTTCCTGTCAGGCCTGATGTGGTTTTTTTTTTTTTTTTTTTTTTTTTGGCTGCATTGGGTCTTCGTTGTGGTGCATGGGCTTCTCATTGCAGTGGCTTCTCTTGTTGTGGAGCACGGGCTCTAGAGCACAGGCTCAGTAGTTGTGGCACACAGGCTTAGTTGCTCCTTGGCATGTGGGATCTTCCCAGACCAGGGTTCAAACCTGTGTCCCCTGCATTGGCAGGCGGATTCTTAACTACTGTGCCACCAGGGAAGCCCTAGTTTTCACTTTTGAACCATATATATGTTTTATATATTCCAAATATAAACTAAACAAATCTAAACTCAGCAATTAAACTGTATATTAAATTGAAAATGCAGAGAAAAGTATTAATGTAATAAGTTTTCAAACTGTACTCTGGAAATCCTTAGTGTAACATATTCTAAGCAAGAAACAAAAGAAAAAGAAAAAAGAAAAGAAAAACAAAAGAGCAAGAAATCTTGAACGTGACTTAAATTTTTTGGTCAGTAGTTGTGTTGGTATTCTAATTCTGAAAGTATTCTGTGGCGCTTAGAAGAGAAGATTTGAGCAAATATACTCATGTTGTGGGAAATAGGGTTTTTTCCCTGTTCAAGGGAAAGTTATAAAATTGAAATGCAGGAAAGTGAGACAGAACCTTGTCTTTTGGATCTGAATTAGAGTTATTAGAATGATTCAATGACAAAAACATCTTTCCTGACTCTTTCCACTGAATGGGTATAGAAGCAATGACAGCTCAGTAGTAGTGATACTCAGATATTGGTTGATGAACACCATTCCCTATTAAAAGAAACTAAAGCTTCTTAATGAGCTGGCTAATTCCAAGCACAGAGATTATTCAGTAGTGATAAGGGGGGAAATGTATCTTCCAATGCAAAGATCTGACAGTCATTTCCATAACTACTTGATCAAAATTATCATCAGTGCGATGAGAACACTTCACTTTGCCTCCTAATAAGATGAATTAAGAAGTACACAACCCTACCTGAGTATCAGATCAGACCCAAAATTTTTTAATGGGAATGTAATCATTGGTGGCAATTAGATAAATCCTGAATGCAAAACACTCCAAGACAGTTTGGCCTTCACTTTAAAAGGTTCTTCTTTTGGGGACTTCACTGGTGGTCCAGTGATTAAGACTCCATGCTCCCAATGCAGGGGGCCTGGGTTCAATCCCTGGTCAGGGAACTAGATCCCGCATGCCACAACGAAGATCCCACACGCAGCAGACAAAGATCCTGCGTGATGCAACTAAGAACCAGTACAGCCAAATAAATAAATAAATAAATATTAAAATAAAATGTTCTTATTTTGAAAAACATAGAATTTATTTATTTTTTAAAAGGTACACATTCCAGAAGATGATGTAATAAAATTGAACACAGGCATTATATGCATTGCTGGGAAAAAGCTTTAGAATTTTCCTGCAAAAGGGAATTCCCTGGCAAGTCCAGTGGTTAGGACTCAGTGCTTTCACTGCCGGGGCCTGGGTTCGATCCCTAGTCCGGGAACTGAAATCCCACAAGCCGTACTGTGTGGCCAAAGGAAAAAAAAAAAAAAAAAAGAATCAAGAAATTATGGGGGAAAATCCATTTACAACAAAAGGTATAGAAAAATGGCAATTTTAATTAGAAATTGAAATTGGAAGATTTGGAAGGCAACCTAATTATTCATAAACTGATATATTATAATGTATCTATATTATAATACTGATATAATATATAAAAGTTTATTGGGATAGGAAGGCATATGATATAGTATTTTAGAGGAAATTCATGATGCATTTATATACATCTAATGTGTATATATATATAGAGAGAGAGAGAGACACACACACACATACATAAATGCATGTAATATGTGTTCTATAGCTAGCTATTTCTTTATGGACTGTAAAAACTCATTTTCAAATTAATTTTTTAAACTTAACTTCTATCTGTTCACCTGTAATTCAGATAAAAACATGTCCATTATGTCTACACCCTTTTGATTTGATTTGGAGAGGCAACATAGCTTAGGAGCTTGGAACACGTACAGCTTGGGTTCAGACCTTATCTCCAAAACTTACTAGCTGTTGACCTTGGACAAGTTACTTCAAGTCCTTGTGCCTCAGTTTCCTCTTCTGTAAGTGGGGAAAAAAAGTATTAAAAAAAATAAAAATCATGTCATAGCTCTGCTTAAAATCTTCTATTTATGTCCCATTTTACTCAGAAAAAGTTCAACCACAATTTACAAGGTCACCATAAACTGACTCTTTCCAACATACACCTCTCTGATCACATCTCATACTCCTTTCCTTGTTTACTCTGTCTTAGACAGATTGGCCCTTGGTGCTTCTCATACACAATGAGCCTGCCTGCCTCAGGACTTTTGTAGTTACTGTGCCCTCTGCCTTAAATCATCCTTCACTCCCACTCTATTACATTGACTGCATGTATTAATGCGATTGCTTGATCATCAACCTTTACCTCAATCTTTTCTCATCTGCAATCTTTGCCTTCCCATTACAAGCACATAACCTTTACACCCCAAACTCTCTACCAAGGTGACTGCAATCACTCCCAAGGCTCCAACTATTATAGCTCTGTGAGGCTTTTCCACCTTTCAATCTTAGCCATTTCTTCTGGTTGCAATATGTGAACTCCTCCTACAATTAATTGTACTTTTTGAATGATTTGAAAAGATATTTTCCCAATCCTCAGGCTATACATTTCTTAATAGCTCATATTATTTTATAACCTCTATGTCTCCTAGAAAAATATCCTCCACAACATAGAATATAAGGGAGTGTCGGTTGAAAGAATGAATACATAATAAAGTAATGAATCCAAAAACTAAATATACTAAATACCAAAACGTTCAAGGGAGTGACACATATATAAACCAAAAGACAAAAGAGAGTGAACCAATAAGAAGGAATAAGATCCCAAATAAAGGTAGAAGCTTGTCATCAGAATCACCTGCTATGAATAGGAGGGAAAAATGAGAGAAAAGAAGCAGAGATAGGGTTATCTTGGAAGTGGAGGTGTGGGCATTTGGAAGCTCATAGTGAGGTTTACTTTTCTATATAGTTGTGGACCTCTGAGGGGAGATTTCCCAAAATATCTCAAAGACATGGTCTCCTCCTAAGTTATGTCCTGCACTCCTCTCCTCTTGCATGACCATCAGTCGCTTACCTAGATACAGGCCCCTTGTCAGCTCACTGTCAAAAACACCCCAAGGCTCCTTCCCTTGCTCCAATAAAGAAATCACTTCTGGCTTGGCAATGGAAAGTCATACTCATGAGAGAAGAAAGATTTTTATGTTGTAGATGTTCCAGCACTCAAATCCTGTCCTGTGATCAGCAAATAAAGGAGGATGTCACTATTGCAAGGGCCACAAAAAGCAGAGAAGATGGAACCTTGGCCTTAGGCCCAACGATGCTGCCCAGACTCTGCAAAGCTCAAGCCATTTCTTTAGGAATAGGGAGAAGAAATGCATAGGATATATGAAAGGCGTTGAAAAATTCTTCTTGGGGGAAGCACATAATCCAGAGGGCAAACTAAGACTTTTTGTAGATAGTTGTGCTTACCGACTGAGACCAGGTTGCTATAATTCTCCAACATTACATATCTGTACAAATTCCTTTGAGTTGAGTCCAGGCATTCTCAGTCCTCCTGAGAGAAGTCTATGGACACATCCTTGAATATCACAAATTCCTGAAATGAAAATTGTGTAATGAAAATAAATGATTTCAAGATGGAATGAAAGACAAAAAAAAAAGATAAAAGTAGAGGAAGTACAGGAGAATTTTACAGGAAAGAAGAGAAATGGAAAGCAAACAGTTTGGGGTCAATGCCTGTGATGTGAGTGAAGAATAGAGAGTTAGTGTTAATCAGTGAGCAGGTCTCACACAACCCAGTTCTTTCAGACAAAAACTCCTGTGCACAGTGAGGATTCTGAGACCCTTTCTGATTTAAAAGTATACTAAATTCATTTAAGACGAATATCCCAATTAAAAAGCCAACAGGCATATAGTATATTCTCAATAAAGAGGAGTACCCTCCTGCTTCCTCCTCTCCCCTGAAAACTCAAGTTATAAATAATTGGTAGCCCCTTGGCAGGGTATCAAAGGATAGAATTTTACAATAATAGGAATATAAAGAAGACCCGAACATTTTCAACAATCAGAAAACAGGTCACATGAAGGCACCAGGAAACAGAAACACAATGGCCTGCTTAATAGTACCCTGAAATGAAAAAACAAGTGAACAAAAGAAGAAAAACCAAAAAAATGTGATGAATTTTTCAATAATAAGAGAGAAATGAGTTCTTGACTAGAGTTACTTATCCAGCCAAAATTCACACTAATGTGAGGGTTGTATAGGACATTTCTAGATAAGCAAAGGCTCAAATATGTATCTCCTATGAACGCTTTTTCTTTCTTTTTCCTCTTTTATTGTTTTTCCTTTTATTTAAAACAGATTTTTCAGCTTTAATGAGATATAATTGACAAATAAATTGTACATATTTAAAATATACAAAGTGATGATTTGACATACATATACTTTGTGAAATGATTACCACAACAAGGTTATTTAACATATCCATTGCCTCAAATACTTACCTTTCTTTTTTGTGGGGTGGGGGGGTGAGAATACTTAAGGTCTACTCTCTTAGAAAATTGCAAGTACAGTATAGTCACCACAATGTACATTAGATTCCCAGAGCATCTTATAAATGAAGGCTTGTACCCTTTGACCAGCATATCCCTATCTCCTCCACCCTCCAGCCCCTAATAACCACACCATTCTATTCTGCTTCTATGAGTTGGACCTTTTCTTTTTTTTTTTTTAGATATACACATAAATTAAACCATATAGTATTTGTCTTTGGCCAATTTCACTTAGCATAATGTACTCTAGATACAGCCATGTTGTTGCAAATGGCAGAATTTCCTTCCTTCTCATAGCTGAATAATATTCCATTATATGTATGTATATCTAGCTATCTATCAATAGAAAAAGAAAAAGAAAAAGATTCAACATAGCAGAGTGGCAAGAGAAGGTCCCAGTGAGTGATGAATATCTCATATCCATTTTATCTGTTCATCCATCAATGGACACTTAGGTTGTTTCCATATCTTACTGTGAATAATGCTGCAATAAAAATGAACATGGGAGTGCAGATAACTTTTCAAGATACTGATTTTGTTTCCTTTGGATATATACCCAGAAATGGGACTGTTGGATTATATAAGGGTTCTATTTTTAATTTTTTGAGGACTCTCCATACTGTATTCCATAATGGCTTTACCAATTTTCATTCCAAATAACAGTGTACAAAGATTTCCTTTTCTCCACATTCTCGCCAACACTTATCTGTTGTCTTCTTTAAAAATATTTATTTATTTATTTATTTTTTTAGGCTGCCCTAGGTCTTAGTTGCGACACATGGGCTTCTTAATTTGCGGCATGTGGACTCTTAGTTGTGATACGCATGTGGGATCTAGCTCCCCAACCAAGGATCGAACCCTGGCCCCCTGCATTGGAAGTGCGGTGTCTTACCCACTGGACCACAAGGTAAGTCCCTGTTACATTTTTTTAAATTAATTTTTATTGGAGTAGAGTTGATTTACAATGTTGTGTTAGTTCTTGCTGTACAGCTAAGTGAATCAGTTATACATATATCCACTTTTTTTTAGATTCTTTTCCCATATAGGTCATTACAGAGTATTGAGTAGAGTTCCCTGTGATATGTTGTCTTTTTGATAGAAGCCATCCTAACAGGTATGAGGTGATATCTCAATGTGGTTTTGATTTGCTTTTCCCTAATGATTAGTGATGTTGAGCCCTTTTATGTACCAGATGGCCATTAATATATCTTCTTTGGAAAAATGTCTAATCAGGTCCTTTCCCCATTTTTAAATTTTTTAAAGGTTATTCACTTTTTGTTTGTTTTTGCTATTGAGTTGTATAAGTCTTTATATATCATGGATATTAATAGCTTTATCAGACATGTGGTTTGCAAATATTTTCTCTCATTCTGTATGTTGCCTTTTCATTTTGATGACTGTTTCCATTGCTGTGCAAAAGCTTTTTAGTTCGGTGTAGTCCCACTTGTTTATTTTTGCTTTTGTTGTCTGTGCCTTTGGTGTGATATCCAAAAAATCATTGCCCAGACCAGTGTCAAGAAGCTGTTCCCCATGGTTTTTTCTAATAGTTTCTTCTAATAGTTTTATGGTTTCAGACCTTACATTTTCTTCACTTTTTATCATTCTTTTTTCTTTGTTCCCCTCTGAGTTATTTCAAATGACCTATCTATGACCTCACAGATTCATTCTTCTGCTGGATTAAGTCTGCTGTTGATGCTCCCTATTGCATTTTTCATTTCATTCATTGCTTTCTTCAGCTCGAAAATTTGTTTGGTTCTTTTTTATGATTTCTATCTCTTTGTTAAACTTTTTGTACATTTTAAAAATTTCATTGAATTGTCTTTCTGTGTTTTCTTTTTTCTCACCAAACTTCCTAAGAACAAATATTTTGAATTCTTTATCAGGCAAATTGCAGATCTCCATTTCTTTGGGGATGGTTACTGGAAGATTATTGTATTCCTTTGGTGGTATCATGTTTCCTTGATTTTTTGTGTGTGTTCCTTGAAGTCTTATGTCATGTTCACATTTGAAGGAGTCTCTTCCTCCAGTCTTTACTGAATGGCTTTGGGAGGGAAATACTTTCTTTCAGCCTTTTCTGTGGACTTCTTTTTTCTAAGAGAGTAGTAGAGGTTGTGTTATATTAAGATCAAGTACTAAAAGAGCAAAGAGTTACACAAGGAATCAGGGGGGAAAAAGCAACATGGCAGAGGGGCAAGAGAAGGTCTCAGTGTAAATATAAACCAGGAAAACTAGGACATCAGCTAGGAAACAGAGATAAAGAAAAATCTGTCCAGATGGAAGCAGTGGGCACATGGAAGACCATGAGAGACTCTCCAGGAAATAATGTTTGACTATGTGAAAATTGCTATTAATATATATTACTTATTAATAATATATAACATAGGGACTTCCCTAGTGGTGCAGTGGTTAAGAATCTGCCTGCCCATGCAGGGGACACGGGTTCAAGCCCTGGTCCAGGAAGATCTCACATGCTGTGGAGCAACTAAGCCTGTGCGCCGCAACTACTGAGCCTGCACTCTAGAGCCTGCAAGCCACAACTACTGACCCACGTGCCACAACTACTGAAGTCCATGTGCCTAGAGCCCATGCTGTGCAACAAGAGAAGCCACCGCAATGAGAAGCCCACACACTGCAACAAAGAGTAGCCCCTGCTCACTGCAACTAGAGAAAGCCCGCGCACAGCAACAAAGACCCAATGCAGCCCCCCCAAAAAAAAGCAAAAGAAACTAACACAACATTGTAAATCAACTATACTTCAATAAAAAAATTTTAAAAAATAATAATATATAACATATAATATGTAATTAACATAAATATAAATATTAAAATGCTATTAATATATATAAATATTAATAATATATTAGGAACATTGTTACATTTTGAACAATACTTACTAGAAAGCTAGGCAAAAAATTAAAATTAAAAAATCCACCCAGAAAATTAACTTCAGAAAAAAATGAAAATTTATACAAACATCTCACAAGATGACTATTTAGTAATGACTTTTTGCTTCAAAAGCTTTCAAAAGTTAAAGCACTTTTTCTACAATGATGCTTTTCTTCTTTCAAAATAGTGACTTTTACTCCAAAACACACTAAATAAATACATTATAAGAACTGATATGAGAACATTATATGGTTTTAGGCAAAGTCAAACATCAATTTATTCTATACAACCATTTTCAGTTAGAGAACATCATATGGAACACATTTACAATGTTGTGACATTTGGATGAACTTCAACTATTCTGTTGCATACTTTGGCAGGTGAGAAGAGTGAAGAGAGAGTGTTGTCCAGCACTCTTTGGAATGTTATGCATATGTACTGTTTCAACACACTGTCATGCTTACCCTGTATTTTGCCTTAAGGCAGTTTGTATGTGTGCTATTTATTTTAAAGCTTATAAGATAACAAGGAGCCCGAATAAGGTTGAAAAATTGGTGATGAAAATGGTGCAGAAAGAAAAATATATATTCAAATATATATTCAATTGCTTCATAAGTTACAATGTGAAAATAATTGGAAATATGGGCACAAATGCCATTAGTTGATGGCTTTTGGGAGTAGGGCTGAAACTACATGGCAATACTTGAAGTTTAAAGTTTGGTGGAGACTTTAGAGTTTTCTACATACCCAAAGTATGTCATCTGCAAATAGTGACAGTTTTACCTCTTCCCTTCCAATGTGAATGCCTTTTATTTCTTTTTCTTGTCTGACTGCTATGACTAGGACATCCAATACTATGTTAAATAGAAGTGATGAGAATATGCATCCTTGTCTTGTTCCTGAATTTAGAGGGAAGTCTTCCAGCCTTTCACTGTTGAGTATGATGTTAGCTGTGGGCTTGTGCTAAATGGCCTTTATTGAGATAGGTTCCCTCTATACCAACTTTGATGAGTGTTTTTATCATGAGTGAATGTGAATTTTATCTAACAGTTTCTCTGCATCTACTGACACAATCCTTTTGTTAATGTGGTGTATCATATTGATTGATTTGTGAATATTGAACCAGCCTTGCATTTCTGGAATAAATCCCACTTGATCATGGTGTTATGATCCTTTTTATATACTGTTGGATTCAGTTTGCTAATATTTTATTGAGGATTTTTGCATCTACATTCATCAAAGATATTGGCCTGTAATTTTTTCTGTAGTGTCTTTGTTTGGTTTCAGTGTCAGGGTAATGATGGCCTCATAGAATGAATTTGAGAGTGTTCCATCCTCTTCAATTGTTTTGAATAGTTTGAGGAGGATAGGTATTAGCTGTTCTTTACATGTTCTGTAGAATTCCCCTGTGAAATTGTCTGGTCCTAGACTTCTGTTTGCTGGGAGTTTTATTATCACAAATTCAATTTCACTACAAGTGATCAATTTGATCAAATTGTCTGTTTCTTCTTGATTCAGCCTTGGCAGGTTTGTGTTTTTAGAAATTTGTTGCTTCTATGTTGTCCAATTTGTTGGCATATAATTCTTCGTAGTATTCTCTTATGATTTTTTGTATCTTTGTGAGGTATCAGTTGCTATTTCTCCTCTTTCATGTCTTATTTATTTAGGTCCTCTCTCTTCTTGGTGAGCCTTGCTAAAGGTTTATCAATTTTGTTTAACTTTTTAAAAAACCATCTCTTGGTTTCATTGACCTTCTCTATTATTTTGTTGTTGTTGTGTTGTTTCTATTTTATCTATTTCCCCTCTGGTCTTTATTATTTCCTTCTTTCTGCTCACTTTGGGGTTTGTTTGTTCCTTTTCTAATTCCTTTAGATAGTTGGTTAGGTTGATTATTTGAGATTTTTCTTGTTTCTTGAGGAAGACCTGTATCACTATAAACATCCCTCTTAGAACTGCTTTTGCTGCATCCCATAGATTTTGGAGACTTGTGTTTCCATTTTCATTTGTTTTGAGGTATTATCTGATTTCCTCTTTGATTTCTTCATTGATCCATTGGTTTTATGGTAGCATGTTGTTTAGTCTCTACATATTTGTTCTTTTCCCATTTTTCTGTTGATTTCTAGTTTCATACTGTTGTGGTCAAAGAAAATGCTTGATATAATTTCTATCCTCTTAAATTTATTGAGACTTGTTTTGTGGCTCATCATGAGATTTATCTTGGAGAATGTTACATGTGCACTTGAAAAGAATGTGTATTCTGCAGATTTTGGATGTAATGTCCTGTAGATATCTATTAAGTCCAACTGGTCTATTGTGTCATTTAAGACCACTGTTTCCCTATTGATTTTCTGTCTGGATGATCTGCCCATTGATGTAAGTGGGGTGTTAAAGTCCGCTACTATTATTATATTATTACCAGTTTCTCTCTTTCTGTCTGTTAGTGTTCGCTTTATATGTTTAGGTGCTCCTGTATTGGGGATATATATGTTAACGAGTGTAATATCCTCTTCTGATTGATCCCTTTATCATTATATAATGCCCTTATTTGTCTTTTGGTATAGACTTTGTTTTAAAGTGTTTTTTGTGATATGAGAATTGCTGCTCCCCCTTTCTTGACGTTTCCGTTTGCATGAAATATCTTTTCCCAACCCCTCACTTTCGGTCTGTGTGTGTGTCTTTAGCTCTGAAATGAGTCTCTTGTAGGCAGCATATAGATGGGTCTTGTTTTTTATCCAATCAGCCACGCTGTCTTTTGATTGGAACATCTAGTTCATTGACATTTAAAGTAATTATTGATAGGTATGTACTTATTGCCATTTTATTACTTGTTTTCTGGTTGTTCTTGTCGTTCTCTGTTCATTTCTTCATTTTGTTTCTTCTCTTGTGATTTGATGATTTTCTTTAGTAGTATGCTTGTGTTTCTTTCTTTTTAGTTTTTGTGTATCTGTTGTAGGTTTTTGATTTGTGCTTACCATGGGGTTCATATATGTTGACCTATAACTATATCTACTTGTTTTAAACTGATAGTCATTTAAATTCAAACACATTCTAAAAGATCTACACTTTTTACTCCCCTAACCACATTTTGTATTTTTAAAAAAATATTTATTTATTTATTTGGTTGCACTGGGTCTTAGTTGTGGCTTGCGGGTTCCTTAGTTGTGGCTTGCCAGCTCCTCAGTTGCAGCAGGTGGGCTCCTTAGTTGCGGCAGGTGGGGGGTCCTTACTGGAGGCTTGCCAGCTCCTTAGCTGTGGCACATGAGTTCCTTAGTTGTGGCATGAAAGCTCTTAGTTGCAGCATGCATGTGGGATCTTGTTCCCTGACCAGGGATCGAACCCAGGCCCCCTGCATTGGGAGTGCAGAGCCTTATCCACTGAGCCACCAGAGAAGTCCCCATTTTGTATTTTTAATGTCATATTTAACATCTCCAGGTTTATCTCTTAACTGTTTATTGTAGTTATATTTGCTTTTACAATTTTCAGTCTTTTTATCTTCATTTTGGCTTAGTTAAGTAGTTGATCCTCAGTCCTTACTATATATTTGCTTTTCCTAGTGGGATTTCCCCGTTCCTATAGATTCTTACTCCTTTTCCACTTAGAGAAGACCTTCTAACATTTCTCTTATGGTAGATTTAGTATTGATGAACTCTTACTTTTTGCTTTTCTGAGAAGTTCTTTATCTCTCCTTCGATTCTAAATGATAATCTTGCTGGGTAGAGTATACTAGGTTGCAGGTTTTTCCCTTTCAGCACTTTGAATATGTTATGCCACTCCCTTTAGATCTGCAAAGCTTCTGCAGAAAAATTGGCTGCTAGCCTTATGTGGATTCCCTTATATATGACCCTTGTTTTTCTCTTGCTCCCTTCAGAATCCTGTCTTTATCTTTTTTGTTTGTTTGTTTGTTTGTTTTGGGCATGACCCGAGGCATGTGGGATCTTAGTTCCCTGATCAGTGATCGAACCCATGCCCCCTGCAGTGGAAGCACAGGGTCTTAACCACTGTATTGCCAGGGAAGTCCCTCTGTCTTTAACTTTTACCATTTTAATTTTATGTCTTTATGTGGGTCTGTTTGGGTTCATCTTGAGACCCTCTGTGTTTCCTTTACTTGGATATGTTTCTTCAGGTTTGGGAAATTTTCAGCCATAATTTCCTCAAATATATTTTCTTTCTTTTTTTAAAATTTTTATTTATTTATTTAAAAAATTTATTTATTTTATTTATTTATTTTCGGCTGTGTTGGGTCTTTGTTGCCACATGTGGGCTTTCTCTAATTGCGGCAAGCAGGGGCTACTCTTCCTTGTGGTGCACGGGCTTCTCATTGTGGTGGCTTCTCTTGCTGCAGAGCACAGGCTCTAGACATGTGGGCTTCAGTACTTGTGGCACGTGGGCTCAGTAGTTGTGGTTCACGGGCTCTAGAGCGCAGGCTCAGTAGTTGTGGCGCATGGGCCTAGTTGCTCCGTGGCATGTGGGATCTTCCTGGACAAGGGCTCGAACCCATGTCCCCTGCATTGGCAGGCGGATTCTTAACAACTGTGCCACCAGGGAAGCCCCTCAAATACATGTTCAATCCCCATCTCTCTCCCTTCTTCTGGGACCTGTATAATTCAAATGTTGGTATGCTTAATGTTATCCCAAAGATCACATAAATGGGGACTTCCCTGGTGGCGCAGTGGTTAAGAATCCGCCTGCCATTGCAGGGGACACGGGTTCGAGCCCTGGTCCGGGAAGATCCCACATGCCACAGAGCAACTAAGCCCATGCACCACAACTACTGAGCCTGCACTCTAGAGCCTGCATGCCACAACTACTGAAGCCTGCATGCCACAACTACTGAAGCCTGCGTGCCTAAAGCCTGTGCTCCACAAGAGAAGCCACCACGATGAGAAGCCTGCGCACCATAATGAAGAGTAGCCCCCTCTTGCTGCAACTAGAGAAAGCCTGTGTGCAGCAACAAAGACACAACGCAGCCATAAATAAATAAATAAATAAATATTTTTAAAAAACAATCACATAAAGGGTTATCATTTTAAAATTTTTCTTTTTCTTTTGCTGTGTGTGTTTTTTTTAAGCCTACAGCACCCAGTATTTCCAGGCAGTCTCTCATCCAAGTACTAACCAGGCCTGACCCTGCTTAGCTTTCTGAGATCAGGCACATTCAGGGTGGTATGGCTGTAGACACTTTTGCTGTTCTGATTGGGTGATTTTCATTAGTCTATCTTCCAGATCCCTTATGCATTCTTCTTTGTCATTTAGTCGCTATTTCTTCCTTCTAGTGTGTTTATTTCAGCTACTTAATTCTTCAATTCTGTTTTTTTTAATATTTTCAGTTCCTTGTTAAAATTCTGTGTTCATCTATTCTTTTCCCTAATTCAGTTAACATTCTTATTTCCAGTGCTTTGAATTCTTTATCTGGTTAATTATTTCTGTTTCATTATTTTTTCAGGAGCTTTCTTTTGCTCTTTCAGTTGAGACCAATCCCTCTGAATTTTTCTTTCTTTCTTTTTTTTTTTTTTTTTTTTGGCTGTGCCACATGGCATGTGGGATCTTAGTTCCCTGACCAGGGATCTAACCCATGACCCCTGCAGTGGAAGCATGGAGTCTTAACCACTGGACTGCCAGGGAAGTCCCTCTGACTTTTCATTTTGCTTAACTTTCTCTGCCTCTATAAACTTAGATGAAAGTTACCTATTGCAGTCCTGAAGGGATGTTCTTATGTGGGAGTGTCCCTATACAGACTGCAGGTGCCCAATGCCTTTGGTGGGAGAGCTGGATTTGTTGTGGACACAATCACATCTTTCCTCAGGGTGTGCTGGCAGCTATCACTTTGGTAGGAGGTGGGGCTGGAGATGGAGGGGCTAGAGCTGGAGCTAGGAGTGAGGTGGGACTTCTCTGCTCAGTAGCTGTCACTGCTCTATTGGGGGCGGGGTCTGATTCCAAGTTGTTGGAGCAGAAGTCCTGAGGATCAGGCCCAAGCTGGCTCTGTTTTCTTTAGGTGTGTGCTTTCCCCTCTCCCAGCACCAGGCCCCTTGCCCCAGGTGGGGGGCGCTGAAGCAAGAGGGGGGGGGCCTGCATGGGCGCTCAGCCCATGTCAGCTATAGACAGAGGTCTGAGCTGTCTCCAATGTGCTGCCCAGGCAGACACCAGCAGTTGCTTCCCTTGCTCTGTTCAGATGCAGCCCTGAGTGCTGGCAAAGTTCATCTTACTCTTTCTAATGCATTCAAACTTTTTTTTTTCTACTGCTTCAACAGAGTGCTGGAATCTCTCCTCAGGAAACCTGGACTTCTAAAAGGCTCTCTCATCTGTAGGTGTCTGCTCAAATCAGCAGTCTCCAGGTTTACCTTAATTGCAGCCAAGAGGGACTAGGGCTGATTCACAGACTCCTGCTGGTTCAACAGCCCATACCAAGGACTGTCCACCTATTACTTGATACACAGGTGGTTGAGACTCCTCCCAGGTCCCTTGGTATATAGTGTTGGATCCCACAACACCCACAGAGGCAATTTGTGGATGTATGCCAAGTTTTAGTTGTTAAAAGGGGACGTGTGTGCAAAATTGATGGGCATCTTATGCCACCATGAGGCTGATGTTATTCTTCAGTGTTCAGATTTTTATGAAGGATCTATCCTATTTTTTAAGTTTTAGAAGCATAAGTTTCATGAGGTATTTTGCCTTCTTACACTTACAGTCTTTATTTTTCTTTAAGATGAATTATTCCTTGTTCAATAAGGAATAAATGTTAATCAAACTTTTCCTGTATTCACTTACATAGATGTCTTTTTTCCGTGATAATGTCTTTGATGTTGAGTAAGGTATAGATCACATTTAAAAGTTTTTCCATAAATAACAAAGACTGAGAAGATAACAATGATGATGGCTAAACTAACCAAGTATTTATTATGTGATGGGCACAACTGTAGGATCCCCATAACCAGCCTCTGAAGTACACTAATTAGGCCCACATTACAATAAACACATCATATATGCATACAAAAGGATCTGCAAGAATAAGTAAGTTGGTTATGTTGGGGAAGTAACTAAGGTCGGGATGTTAGTCAAAGGGAAGTACAATTTTACCTATAATGTATAAATCAGTAAAAGCAGAAGAGAGCCACATATTATCTCTAAAATGAACAACAAATAAATAAAGCAGACACATTCAAAAGGGGCCAACAAGGTAACTCTTTATAATGGCAAAATTTTCAGTATTTGACAAAATGGGGGTTTGATAAAAACAGGTAAATACTTTTAAGCCAATGGAATAGTAACAATATATTCACAGACAAAGAATATTGAAGGCTGGTTATAGCATAATCACACTTTCTCTCAAAAGCAATGCCAGATGTAATCTTACAGGATTTGCTCCAAAAATTTGACAGTGACTGTCTATGACTGGTAAGATTACAGATAACTGTAGCTGTTTTTTTTTTTACTCATATCTACATTTTTATGGAGGAAAATTGTTCTGCAAAAAGAATAATATAAGTTTCTAAAAGGAAAATAAAACAATCTTCCCAAAGGTACATATCCATAAGATACTAAAGGATATGTAAAAGTAACAGTAACTTAACACAAACAGGGTGACACACAGATACACAGACAGATATGCAAATTTTAAAAACAAAGACTGACCTGATATCGAAGCTTTATATGTATAAAAATAAACTTACCATCAAACATGCAATAAAAATATATAAAAATAGATATGGTTATTAAATAAATGGTGTTAGTATGAGAAATGGGGGAGGGAGAAAAAGGGTAAATTAGACCCTCAATAATTTAAAATAATTTTAAAATGCATCAGTAATTCTGTATACTTCACAAAAAATTAAGAACATTAAAAAGAAAGTAGCAGGGTTAGCCCCCAAATAAATTTCGATGCTTAAAATAAATGCAATATACAATAAAAAGGTTTTTCAACTTATAATATTGACAAGTATGAATTTTCTGAAAGTAATGAAGAAATGAATTTAGATAAAAATATTCAAATATTTTATTCAGAGTGTTTATTTTCTGTATGAATTTTCTCAGACTGACTAACTGGTAAAGTATAAGTATATGTACCTTAGTTACATTTGTAGGGACTCTCACTAGTATGAATTCTCTTTATTGTATGGTTCCTTAACTACGTAATTCCAATTTATAGAGTTTCTCATTCACAGAGCTTCTTACCAGCATGACTTTTCTTATGTTGCTGAATTTCTGAACCCCTCTCCAAAGCCTTCCCACAGCCCTTACATTCATAACGTTTCTCACCAGTATGTATTCTCTGATGTTGAGTACGGCTGGAGCCCGTACCAAAAGTCATCCCACATTCCTTACATTCATAGGGTTTCTGACCAGTGTGTATCCTCTGGTGCCGATTAAGGGCTGAACCACTACTAAAGGACTTTCTACATTCTTTACATTCATAGGGTTTTTCACCTGTGTGAATTAGCTGGTGTTGAATAAGTTTTGAGCCACTACCAAAAGCCTTCCCACATTCCTTACATTCATAGGGTTTCTCACCAGTATGAATTCTCTGATGTTGAGTGAGGTCTGAACCACTACTAAAGGCCTTCCCACATTCCTTACACTCATAGGGTTTCTCACCAGTGTGCATTCTTTGATGCTGAATAAGTTTTGAACCACTTCTAAAGGCTTTCTCACATTCCTTACACTCATAGGGTTTCTCACCAGTGTGAATTCTCTGATGTTGAGTGAGATCCGAGCCACTATTGAAAGCCTTCCCACATTCCTTACATACATAAGGTTTCTCACCGGTGTGAATTCTTTGATGTCGAGTAAGGGCTGATCCAAAACTAAAAGCCTTCCCACATTTGTTACATATATATGGTTTCTCACCAGTATGAATTCTTTGATGCCGCGTAAGAGCTGAACCACTACTAAAGGCCATTCCACATGCTTTACATTCATAAGGTTTCTCACCAGTATGAATTCTTCGATGCTGAGTAAGGTTTGAACCACTGCCAAAGGCTTTCCCACAATCCTTACATTCATAAGGTTTCTCACCTGTGTGAATTCTGTGATGCCGAGTAAGGGCTGATTCAAAACTAAAGGACTTCCCACATTCCTTACACTCATAAGGCTTTTCACCACTGTGAATTATCTGATGTCGAATAAGGCCTGATCCAAAACTAAAGGCTTTCCCGCATTCCTTACATTCATATGGTTTCTCACCAGTGTGAATTCGCTGATGGTGAGTAAGGTTTGAGCCACTACCAAAGGCCTTCCCACATTCATTACATTCATAAGGTTTTTCACCAGTATGAATTCTTTGATGGTAAGCAAGGTTTGCACCACTACCAAAGGCCTTGCCACATTCTTTACATTCATAAGGTTTCTCACCAGTATGAATTCGCTGATGTCGAATAAGGACTGATACAAAACTAAAATCCTTCCCACATTCCTTACATTCAAGGAGTTTCTCATCAGTATGAATTCTCTGATGCTGGGTATTGAAAGTGGGTATGTCTTCAGGAGTAAATATCATTTGACTGAAATGTCCTTCCTGAGATTCCTGTTTTCTCTCAAACTGGCTTTTACATTCCCAATCACCTCTGAAACTTGAACACTCAATGCTGTTTTTTATAAGTCTTTCCATTATCTCCCATCAGGATGATTCTATTCCATAAATATCCTTTTTCAGAAATAATTCTTGGTCTCAACCTTGATTCACAGTCTGAAAGAAAATATAAAAACATTCACTTTTTTTGTGTTCTGGGAGAAATGAAACTTTTATAATAGATAGGAAAAGACTTAACTGAAACTCATTTTCATATAGAGTGGCTTATACAGTTCTCATATATGATTGGGCATTTTGACAAACAGATAAGGAAACAGAATGAGAAGAAACACTAGAAGGTGAAGGAGTTATTTAGGAAAAGAGATTAAGTCAATTGTTCCTAAATAGTGATTTAGATAAAAATACCCTAAAGACATGGGGAGCTCAATAAATATAAAGATGTCCAGGCCCCAACTCAATTTTGTTAACTAGTGTCATATACATTTAAAAATGAGTATAATTATCATTTAACCCATTTCTTAGGGTTGTTTGGAGCTCTAAGTAACTACACCAGGAAGGAAAAATCTAGGCTAGATGGTCATAAATTGCATATAATCTGATGGAGATAGAAGAGAAAGTTACTTCAGATGTAGCAGTATCTTGATGAAAGATTAATGAACTGAGTAAGTCTGGAATGAGCAATAGAGAGTGAAGATTCTGTTGTGGTTAGAATATAGTTTGTTTATGCCATTTGGTAAAATCCGAAGTCTTGAGGCTAACCTTGGGAGAACCTTGGGAGAACAAAAAAGGGGACTTAGCAAAGGCCAAAAGCAGAGTAATTGAGAATGTAGTTTTAAAATCAGAGAAAAGGGGCAAGAAGATAGGAGGTAATGTGATACTTCTGGAAAATTACAAGGAGGATGCAGATACATGAGTACTCTGAACCCTAGCTCTGATGATTATTGAAATAATTCTGAAATCACATTAATGTATTGATATTTACACAGTTGTGTAAAGTAACGCTACAGTGTTTGGTAGCTATTATTTTGGAAGACTTATATGCCATAAAAGTGACCAGGAAAATAAAAGGATTCAGAGACATCAATTAAGACCCTGAACAAATAAATAACGCAAGCCACAAAAGGTGAAAACATTTCAGCTCCATTCTCTTCCTACAATACTCAAACAGCAAGCTTGTTTAGACTCGGCCTAAATATGTCTTGAAATTGTTCTTTCCATCCCCACTGTCAGTAGATAATTCTAGCCAAAATTATCTTTTACTTGGATATGAAAGCGGTATTTTATCTAGCTGCTTGCATTTCCAGTTTTGCACCCTTAACAGCCAGAGTGATATTCAGTCTGGCACTGTTCTGCTCAGAATGCTTCAATGGTTTCCCACTGTCCCTCGGATAAGACCCACACTCCTTAACTTGGTCTTTAAAATTCCTCAGAGACCTGCCTACTGCCTGCCTCTTCAAGATGATACCTCTCTCCTATCAGCAATAAGCCCTAGTTACACTGGCCTTACTTTGTTCTTCAAATGCACTAAACTGTAACATGCCCCTCCCCAACAATTTAATCTGCTTGAAATATTCTTCCATACCTCCCTTCCCACTGCCCCCACTCTTCACCTGCAAGTTCCTGGTCATTGTTCAAATCTCTGCTAACTGGCATACCCTAATAAAGATCTTTTCTGAATACTCAGTCTTAATTTTGCACATCTCGCCATTATTTCTCAAAGCACTTTTTTACTTTTCTTTTTTTCTTCCTTTCTTTGTGTTTAGTGTTTGGTAATGAATGATTACACATTTATCCCCTACAATTGCAAATTTCCTATATTTTTTAAAGCCTTTATTGAATTTGTTACAATATTGCTTCTGTTTTAGTATTGGTTTTTTGGCCCCAAGGCACGTGGGATCTTAACTCCCCGACCAGGGATCAAACCCACACCCCCTGCATGGGAAGGCGAAGTCTTAACCACTGGACCGCCTGGAAGTCCCCAGCAAATTTCATATTTTTTTGAGTGTTTGCTTAATGTCTGTCTGCTACCATAGAGCCAAGATTGAGGAAAGCAAGGGTAATGTCTGTTACTTTAGTCAGATTGAACCCTGGCACACACAAAAAGATCAAAATACATTTACTGAATGGCTAATATAATAAGTTAGTCTCAAAATTCATTATTCTTAAAAATAAACTTCTAAAAACAATATTTCTCTAGAAAAGGATATACTTTCTCTCAAACAGTGAAAGTGAATCACATGTGGTTATTCCTGTCCTTTAAAAAAATCTCATTAAAAGGAATGAACTGGCTTTTTAACAAAAGGAACCCACAAAGTCAAAGAAAATTGAAGAGGAAATAGCAGCAACAAAACTTTTGAAGCTGGAAAGCGTGAAGAGAAATGACGAACAACTTAACAAAGAAAGACGAAACCTAACCCAAAAGTAAGGAAAACCCGGAAGGGGATGATTTATGCTGCAAACCCCAGAAAGGCTTAAGAAATGGGAGCATTACATACTTAAGAAGGTCTACTAACTGGCATACAAAAGTTAAATCAGCTTCTCAGTGTCCACTCTATAATACTGATACAAATATCATCATTTGAGGAAATCCTGTAACATAAAATAGATTAAACAAAGCCCAAAGGAACTTAGAAGAGAAACCACATAGGAAAACAAAATTCCAGAAGCCACCACTAATATCTTCAAAGGGATATGAGAAGCCATTTCACATGATAGAAGAATAGGATAACATAAAAGGAATAAGAGGCAAAAAAGAATACTTAGAAAATGAAAATATAAAGTGGGAATTAAAATATATCATTAGAAGAGTTAAAAGATAAATGAAAAATCTCTTTAAAAAGTACAAAAATATGGAAGTAGAAAACAGGAAATGTATAACACAGGGAACTATATTCAATATCCTGTAATAACCTATAATGGAAAATAATCTGAAATATATACATATGTGTATATATATATATAACTGAATCACTTTTCTGTACACCTGAAACTATCACAATATTGTAAATCAACTATACTTCAGTTAAGAAAAAAACAGAAAATAGGAAAGACATTGGAAGGTCATGCAAGCCAGGTCAACATCTAATGGGAGGAGATCATTCTTCAAAGTGTGCTAAGCATCTGCCAAGTATCAGGCAGGATGTTAGAAGGAATGAAGAAATCTGAAAATTGCCATTTTGAAATCACCAATCTAATAATTGATTCAGGCAAGGATCCTCAATGGATTCTAAAATCAGAAAGTGAATGGTCAAGATAAGGGATATTCACTCTCTTAGCATCAATCCACATATGATTTACTAACTAAAAAGGGAAACATGTACCTTTATACTGGAAAGGTTTGGTACTCAGTACCTTTAACCTTAAACGATGAAACTTGGTATCATCAACAGTGGAACAACCTGACACTCTGCCTTCTGATGTAATGCAATAGAATACACCGTACCACCTTTGTCAAAATAGGTAAGCTGAATCTAAGCCTCCTATTTCCATAAGAAAACCATCAGACAAATGAAGGTTGTGAGACATTCTATAAGGCAACTGTCTTGAATTCAGTGTCATATAAAACAAACAAAAATGAGAGGCTGTTCTAGAATAAAAGAGACCAATGAAGCCCAACAACCAAAATAATACATGAATCCTGATTGGATCTGAGATCAAGCAAAGAACCAAGTAAATAAACAAAAACATAACATCAGCTAAAAAAAGACATTTGGGGGAACCACTGGAGAGATTTGAACATGAAATGTTTGAGGTGGTACTAGCGAGTTTATATTAATTTTCATAGATTTGATATGTCATTGTTATTGTTTGGAAAATGTCCTTATACTTAGGAGATGCATGCTAAAAGTATTAAGGGTAAAATGTCAGGATGTCCTCAACTTATTTTCAAATGATTCAGGGGAAAAAAATGCACACGCACGCACGCACACACACGTGTGTGTGTGTATTTAGAAAAATAAAGCAAATGTGGTAAGATGTTAACAATTGGTGATTTTAGCTGATGGCTATATGGGGCAAATAACTGAATATTCTTTCAAATTTTCTGTATGTTGGAAAATTTTCAAAGAAAACAGAAATCAGAAACAGATTGTTTTTAAAAGTAGCATTTAAGAAGATTTTCCAGAACTGAAGGACACAAATCTCCACAATAAATGGGCTCGCTTGATACCTAGTATAAAGAATAAAAATTATTCACACTAAGATATAATTTCATTAGGTTCCAGGACAGTAGGAACAAAGAAAATACCCTAAAAGAATCCAAACAGTAAAAAAACAGTGCATATATAAAAGACTAGGAATGAAAATAGCTTTGGAGTTCCCAAAAATATTCTAAGCCAGAAGTCCTAAGTTAAAATTTCTGAGAGAAAATAATAATTAGAATCCCATGCCCTGCCAAAGAACCAATGCACTGGTTCAAACAGCCCTTTCAGATATGCTAGAACTCACAACAAATTTAACACATTTATCTCTTCTTACATGCCATCTACATCAAAAACCCATTTTGATATCTGGAGTTTTCTTGGAGTAAACCAAGAAACAGGAAGGAAATAAATAGGAATTCATAGTCTTGCCATGATTTCCATGTGAAAGGTAGAGACTTGATTGGGAAAGAATGAGATCCTTAAATATGGAACTGGGACATCTGGTTGGGACTCAGATGAAACTGACAATCTTGAACCTCCAACTTACTTTGGGCCTCTCTTACCAGTGGAAGAAGCTTGCAATCCAGTGTCTGGGAGACTAGCTTTCCTCTGACTGAAAACTCTATAATAACATCACCTGGAGCAGTACCTGAAAAGGCATGCTAATTCTCCTCATGACCCACCAGAACCATTCTGTTGCCACTAGACCTGTAACAAGGGTCCAACCTCAGCATGTTCCAGAGGAACAAGTAGATATTATGAGCCAGGAGGAAATAACTTACTATTAGTTTGCAAGGGCTGCCAAACCAAAATACCACAGACTGGGTGATATAAACAACAGAAACTTATTTGCTCACAGTTCTGGAGATTAGAAGTCCAAGATCAAGGTGTCAGCAGGTTTGGTTTCTTTTGAGGCCTCTCTCCTTGGCTTGCAGATGGTTACTTTCTCACTGTGTTCTCACATGGTCTTTCCTCTGTGTGAGCATCCCTGGTGTCTCTTTGTGTGTCTAAATTTCCTCTCATATAAGGATACCAGTCAGATTGGTTTAGGATCCACCCTAACAGCCTCGTTTTAATCATCTCTTTTAAAACCCTGTCTCCAAATATAGTCACATTGTAAAGTACTGGGGGGTTAGAGCCTCAATATATGAATTTGGTGGGGGACACAATTCAGTGCACAATATTCACTAAAACAAAGGTTATGGGAGCACAGTGCCACTACTCTATCTTTTTGTATAGTTTTAACGTTTGGAACCATGTTCATAAAGTCAAATAAACAAGAATATTGGCACAATATTCACTAAAACAAAGGTTATGGGAGCACAGTGACACTACTCTATCTTTTTGTATAGTTTTAACGTTTGGAACCATGTTCATAAAATCAAATGAACAGAATGGGTTAATATTAATTAAAAAATCAAACAGAATACAAAGGGAATAAATGAACCTAAAAGTATTTGAAATGAATAACATAACCACAATGAAGGAGCAGATTAAAAACTGAATCCAAGGGGCTTCCCTGGTGGTGCAGTGGTTAAGAATCCACCTGCCAATGCAGGGACACGGGTTCGAGCTCTGGCCCGAGAAGATCCCACATGCCGCGGAGCAACTAAGCCCATGCGCTACAACTACTGAAGCCCGCACGCCTAGAGCCTGTGCTCTGCAACAAGAGAAGCCACAGCAAGGAGAAGCCCGTGCACCGCAACGAAGAGTAGCCCCCACTCACCACAGCTAGAGAAAGCCCGTGCGCAGCAACGAAGACCCAAGGTAGCCAAAAATAAATAAAATTAAATCTTTTAAAAAAAAAAAAAGACTAAAAAGAGACATGATAACTAAATTCAATGTGTGATCCTAGACTGTATCCTGGATAGCAAGTCAGGGAGAGAGGGTGTGATGTAAGTAGGATGAATTGGTACAAAGAATATTATTGAGACTAGCAAAAAATTTTGTATATGGACTGTTACATAACAGTATTGCACTGTTGTTTAAATTTCTTATTTTAGTGACTGTACTGTGGCTATGTAAGAGAATACTCTTGTTCTTAGGAAATAACACACTGAAGTGTTTAAGGGTAAAGAGGCAAATGTCTGCAACTTATTCTTAAATGGTTCAGATAAAATGTATGTATTGTGTATGTGTGTGTGTCCTCACATGCATATATAGAGACACAGAACAATTGCAAGTGCACACAGGAATGATAATACAAATAGGACAAAATGTAAACAATTGGTGAATCTGAGCAAAGAGTACCCAAGAATACTTGGTACTATTCTTGTAACTTTCCTGCAAGTTTGAAACTTAATCAAAATTTAAAAGTTACCCAAAACAAGACATATTCCTAAATAATTCTCATGTTAAATATGAAACTAAATAGAAATATAAAATACCTAGAAATGAAGTGAAAAGGAGATCAATACATGTAAAAAACCTGGACACAGGAAAGAAAATTACCCCCCAAAAAGAAAATTTAATAACATTAAACTCCTTTTAAAAAATAAAACTGATTTGAATTCAATACTGAAACAAAAGAATCTCAAAAAAAGCAGAAAAAAATTAATGAAGATTTAAAATATGTAAGATTCACAAAAGTCAAACCTTGCTTTTGAAAAAATATGAAGACTGCTGATTAAACACATATGTATACCATCTCCTTTAGGTTTTATCCCAAAACACCACTAAAATGACCAAACGGTGATATTTTCCTATTGTTAATTGCTGGTAAGGGCACAGGTATGACAGATACTACTGACTGCCCCCCTCAAAATCATCCCTCCCCTACTTCCTTGCTACAAGAATTTTTTTTCCATAGTTTTTTTTCATCAGCTCCAGAAAATGAATCGTGATTTGCCTAGGCCAGTGGTTCTGAATTGATTGCTATTAGAATCAATTAGGTAGCTTTTTAAAAAATTCTAAAGCTTGAACCCCACTCCAGACCAATTAACTCTTAATGTTTTTCTTGTCATCTTGTAAGACTTTAAGTCATTAATTCTCAACTGTGGCAGCACACTAGAATTACTTGGTGATCTTTTAAAAATGATGATGTCCAGGTTATATCCCAGACCAATTAAATCAGAATCGCTGGGAGTGGGACCCAGACATCAGTAACATCAGTAAGGTTAAGAATAACCAGCTTAAATTAAATGAAATAATTAACTCTCTGTTCTGTTTGTTGGAGTTGTGTTTTTCTGCCTTATGCAGCCAAAAGTAACCTAACGGCAGTGGAAACACAGGTTCTAGCAGAGTGAGCTGGGTGTACTGGAAGTGTTTACTGAAGTTTAGAATATGTGTACTCTATTATCTCCATGATTTCATATTATAAAATATGGCCTTACATGAAGCAATTAAAATGAGCTCTATACTTAAGTGAACAATTCTCCACACAGAATAAAAAGCACAAACAGTAACAATAACTACAGAGTGACTACTAACTGACACTAAGTAAATGGGCAGGTCCTCTTTTAAGTGTTTTATGTAAACCAGCTCAATCCTTGGACCCACTCTGTAATTCAGTTACTTTCCACATTTTGCAGGATACACTTATAATCCTTTTTATATAGAAATATTTTTAAGTGACAAAACAGTACCACATACACATTTACATGTGTATGCATGTAAAAGGATATTTAAAAAGGACAAATAATTAACTGAAAACAGTGGCTACCTTTGGGTACTTTGGGTAGATACCTTGGACTGGGGATTGTAGTTACATCAAACCTGAACCCCTTCATAACATACAAATTATTTTTATAACAAAATTATAATTATTAACTAAGTATAATTTAACTAAAAAAAAAATTTAAAAAGGAAAGCACTAGCATTCGGCCTAAGGAGATGCTCATTGTTTATAACGGCAATAATTTGTAAGCAAACCATGTTCAAAAAAGGGGGCTTGGTAAAATGGTAACATGATAAGGCCATTGCAACTCATGGTAAAGATAAATGTGTAAAGACATGGACAGTTGTTCACAATGTATTGATATTTTGGCATGATAAAGATGGGTTACAGGTCAGTAGCCATAGTATGATCACATTTAGAAATGAATTATCAGTATTGACAGCAGTTGTCTTTAACTGACAGGATTACAGATAACTTTTGTTACTTATTTGTGCTTCTCTGTGTTTTACAAATTTGTTGTAATAAATAATTTTTTTGTAATGAAAGAAATAGAGAATACAGCTATCTTCAGAAAAGTGACATATTTGACCAAGTATTCAAAGATTTTAAAAAAGAAATGATCTAAACATGGCACAGATACAAGCACAGAGACATAAAATTTAAAAATTCAAATACATAATACAAACTATTTAAATAACATAACAACAGGTAGGCAATGCACAATGGAATACTAGTCAGCCATGAAAAATAATGAAATCTTGCCATTTGCAACCATGTGGATGGACCATGAGGGTATCACGTTAAGTGAAGTAAGACAGACAGAGAAAGAAAAATACCCTATGATCTCACTTATATGTGGAATTTAAACAAATAAGCAAACAAAAACCAAGCTCATAGATACAGAGAACAGATTGTTAGTTGCCAGAGACAGGGGGTGAGGGGGTGGGGTTGGGTGAAATGGGTAAAAGGAGTCAAAAGGTACAAACTTCCAGTTATAAAATAAATAAAGCTTGGGGACATAATGTACGGCATGGTATAGAGTTAATAATACTGAATTGCATTTGAAAGTTGCTAAGAGAGTAAATCTTAAAATTCATAAGAAAAAAATTGTAACTATGTATGGTGATGGATGTTAACTAGACTTACTGTAGTGATCATTTTGCAATACAGTTGACCCTTGAACAACATGGGTTTGAACTGAGTAGTTTTACTTATAAGCAGATTTATTTCAGTAGTAAATACTATAGTACTACAGGATCTGTGGTTGGTTAAATCCGAGAATGCAGATACAGAGGAACTATGGATGTGGAGGACCGACTATAAGTGATATGAAGATTTTTGATTGTGCAGAGTCAGCGCTCCTAACCTCCACATTAAGGGTCAACTGTATGTACAAATACTGAATCATTACATTGTACACCTGAAACAAATATAATGTTATATGTCGATTATACCTCAGCAATTAAAAAAAAAAAAAGATCTTTTGGGACCCACCAAAAGACTTTGGGACCCACCAAAAAACTTTTTAGGCAACCACTTTATACCATAATTGATTTAGAGGTCCCAAGAATGGGAAATAAAGGAGAGGAGAGCTAACATTTATTGAATTTCTGATGTGTACCAAATGTTCTACATATCTTATTTCACTCTCAACAACATTGAGAATGAGAACCTCTTGTTTACAGGTTAAGCAGCTCGTAGGTGGTGTAGCTGAGATCAGATGTCACATTTGATACTAGAATCCCTAATTTTTATACCATGTTACAGAGACTAGTAGTGTAGGTAAAATAACCTGAGGGATGATTTGTTTCTTTTTTTTCTGAGGGAGCCAATATTTAAACTAAAGTGTTAGTGAGAATAGATGGCAAAGAGGCAGAGGCAGAAACTGCCTGATGGAGGATAGTGTGGGGGAGGGGGTTGAGGGGGCTGGGGAAGAGAAGTGGAAAGAGTAGTTAAAAAAGAAATATAATATAGGGAGAACAGCAAAAGGTACCATACAAAACTGACTTGATTAGACAAGAATGTTATTAAAATAAAAATATTAGACAGTAAATATCTACATCTGTATCTAAGTCTATATCTCGTTTTTATATCCCCTGCTTCCAAAAATGTATTTGAGGAGGCTAAGAATAAAGAAAAAATGTTAAATCATACACAAAGGTCATACATCATAGGTATTCAATGTCAAAAACCCAGGCTAAGATTATTACTAAAATTGATCATTTCTGAAGTGCTCAAATTCCTGGCAGTCAATGCAAAAGGGAAATACTATATACGATGGATTAAATTATTCCTATTTGCCAAGGAATATTTTTTTTTTTTTCTGGCAGCGCCTTGTGGTATGTGGGATCTTACTTCCTTGACCAGGGATCGAACCTGTGCCCCCTGCATCGGGAGCTCGGAGTCTTAACCACTGGACCACCAGGGAAGTCCCTGCCAAAGACTATTTACAGGAGATAATGAAGACCTTGATGAGAAACATGCAGAAAATGTAATATCAATTGAGAGATTCATGTTATTAGAAGATTCCCCAAATTTCTACTCACATAATTATAGACACAATGCAATTCAATCAAAATCCCAAAAGATGTTTGAGTGGAACCAAACTATTTCAAAAATGTATATGGAATGCAAAGAAACACAAACAGCCAAGACATTCTTGAGGAACAAGAAGGTAAGAGGACTTGCTCCAAATATTATAAAGTCACAGTGAATAAGATAGCAGAGTATTGCTGCAAGGGGAGACAAACAGAGCAATGGAACAAAACATAAAGTCCAGAAACAGATGTAGCCATAATGGTCACTTGATTTTTGACTACAATGGCACTGCAGCTCAGTGTAGAAAAGATGAACTTTTCAATAAATGATACTGGAGCAACTGGATACTCACATGGGGGATAAAATGAAATTGAATCCCTACCCTACACAAATCAATTCCAGGTAGTGTAAAAACATACATGTTAAAGCTAAAAACTAGGAAGCTTTTAGAAGAGAACACAAGAAAATGTTCATTACCATGAGGTAGCAGAAAATTTCTTAAACAAGCACTAACTATTGAAAAAGATTTCATCACATTGAAATCCAAAACCTCTATTCACCCGAAGACACCAGAGTGAAAAACCAAGTCAGAGTAGAAGAAAATATTTGTCACATGTGCAACTGACAGTAAACTAAAATATAGAAGATACATATTATGTATATATATTTTATATATATATTCAACTGCTATAAATCAGTTAGAGAAAAACAACCCAGTTAAAAATTGGCAAAATATTTGAACAAGCATTTCACAAAAGAGGATATCCAGGCGGGCAAGAATTAGTGTTCAATTTCATTGATAATACAGGCATGTCAATTAAATGTGATAACACTAGATAGCTACCAAATTGGCAAAAATTTTAAAGTGTGACGATGCCAAGAGCTGGCATGACTGTGAAACAAAAGGAGCCTTTTTAAACTGCTGATTCAAGTAAAAAACTTGCATAGTATATTTAGAGAACAGTCCAGCACTGTCTAGTAAAATTGAAGATGCGCAAACCCTATCCCTCAACAATTTTATTACAATTTTAGTATATATATTAAAGAAATACAAGCACATGTGTACCAAAATATGTGCACAAAACATTTGTAGTCACATTGCTTATAGCAGCCAAAAACTAGAAGCAAGTCAAATGTCCATGAAGAGTAGAATAGATAAGTAGTAAATTGATACTATTATACAAGATAGTATATAGAGAGCAATGGAAAAAAATGAACTGTAGTTATAGGAAATATGAATGAAGCTCACAAACGTTTTTCATGAAAAAAGACACAAAAGAATGTCTATTCATACAAAGATAGAAAACAGACAAAAACTAAATCTATGTGGTTTTGGAATTCATATCAAAGCTCTAATGAAAGACAAAGAAATGATCACAGTGGTTATCACCAGAAGAGCATAATTGTTTGTGATTGTGGAGGGGTACATCAGAGGCTGCTTTAGAGATGGCTGTATTCTTTTTCTTGACCTGGGTATTCCTTACATCGGTCTTTATAATTATTTGCACAAATGGGTGTTAAATGCCATTTCTGTATCTAATTTGAAAGAAAAAAAAAGACATAGGCATTCAAATAAATATGCACCTCTAAAAATGTTTCCAATATTAAATTATGTGGGGAAATACTTAAATATAATTTTATGTGAAAATGTAGGCTATAAAACGGTAAATGCTGAATAAAATCAATTTTTAAATATCACACTTTATATATGTACATAAAACATACTGGGAAGAAATTATCAAAAAGTTAGCATTGGTTTTAACTGGGAATTTAAATTTTCTTCATTAGGAATTGCTGTACTTTTGAAATTATTTAAGATAATTTCACTTTTATAATAAAAAATATATATATTTTTAAGAGTGCATAAAGAAAAATTAAAACATTTGTCAAATTAGGAAGAGAAAGTCACGTGTGTGGGTTGGGGTTTGGAGCAAATCACATTTCTCAAGGGAAAAATTCCATAGATCAGGTCACCTGACAGGCAAGAATTTTCAAGAGAAGGAAAGCAAGTCATATCCTGACATAGAAAAGAGGATTTCAGGAAACAAGGGGAAACGACAAGCTACCTTGCAGGTGCCTTGTGGATGTTCAACAGCCATTCTTTACTCCACTCTGGAAGACTCTGCAAGCAGAGAAGAGCTGGAGAAAGAGAAAGGAGTCAGGAAAAACCAGGCTCTTCTGGGAGCCCAAGTCAACCTACCACCCACCACCTACAGATATTAGGTCAGACAAGTCTTGGGCGTCCTGCTCAATACCAGCATTACAGACAAGCACGGTCATTTGCAGTTCTGGGCAGAATGTGTTCCTGAGCTCACAGAGGTCTCCTGGTAACAGAGCGCTGGAGTCACAAAGGCACAGACAAAGGCGCCCCACACCTACAGTGCAATATGGATACATAATCATAGGAACTCACACCACGGGCACACAGGCACCACAGACCTCAACAAAATGGGCTGCAGACGGCCACGCAATCATACACACCCCGGGGAGAGTCAGTCACAATCGCAGTCATAGGCACCCCCACGTACTCACATTCCCAGTGACATACATTATGGGGGCACAATGACAAATTCACACGCACCCTACCACCAACAATATCACACACACACACACACACACCAAGGGGAAACAGTCACAAATCTCACAGTTAAGCCATCCCACACCCACGGCTCAGCAAATGATCATAAATACACACACACACACAAGTGTATACACAGTTTTACAACCGCGGTCAAGGAACCTCACACTCGCAAACAGTGCCACACCCGGTCACACAATTAAACCCCCATCACACTTGCACAATCAAAACCACAATCAAGCCCGTCTCCCGCCCTCACAGTTTGGTACAAGGTCACACAGACACAGAGACACAACCACAATCAGACACACACTCCTCACGATCTCCCCTTCCCAGCTGGCTCCCGTAGAGGCCGAAGGTTCCAGACACTCCCGGCTCCAACCCCGGGCTCCAGGCCATCTCACCTACGACTCCTCCGGTCTGGTCAGCACCGCTTCACTCTACTTGAAACAAATAGAGCCCAACACCTCACACAGTACCCTGAGGCCGTTTGCCCCAGCCCGTCAGAAAATCCCGTCCACTCCTCAGGAGAAGATCTAGTTCTCGCGGGAGGGAGCACTAGGCCTAGAGGCCTCTGGGAGATGTAGTCCAGAAAGCGACAGGCTGCTAAAAGCTATCTCCTCTTCATCCTGATTCCCCCTGGCCGCGGAAGCCTGGATCCGGCAGCGCACCTGAGGCTTCCGCGAGTCTCAGCTGACAAGAACTCCCTCGACCAAACTTTAGTCAAGTCGACTGCACTGACTCCATCACCCTGCCCACTGGCTATAAATCTCCAGCTACTGTTACATACCCAGTTGAGTTCAATCTCTCTTCCCTATTGCGATAGTCTTTATAATAAAGTCTTCCTTATCTGTTTACCTTGTCTGGTGCAACTTCTTTGACACATCCCAGCCTCAGGTTGCGGTTCTTTCAGGTTTTGGCGCTCACCCTGCAACATCCTGGGCCTCACGGCCTCCTGGGAAATGTAGTCCAGGACTTTGCCAGCGGCGGAGTGGACCCGGCCAAGATAGACTGCGTTCCCTAGGCGCTGAGGCGGTACGTGGCCTCAGTTAAATGACCAGGAGGCTGCTAAGAATTGCGCTTTGCCCTGGGAGCGTGCAGATGCCTAGAGGCAAGCTGCTGCGGAAAGTGTCGGGGAGCCAGAAGGGCGAACCCGAATGCGGGACGTGAGTGTCTGGGACAAAAGCAGCCTAAAGAGTTTGAAGGGGAGAAATCCACAAGCCCAATCACGTATGCGAGAGTGGGTGAAGGAGAGCCCGAATGTGAGACCGTGATGAGATTGCGTGTGTGACTACATTTAGGGGTTAGTTGAACGGAAGAGAGACTGCATGCAGGTAAAATTGATGAGTGTGAGAGAGAGGTGGGATCAAGATTATAAGTGGCTTTGTAAAGATGGAGGGTCATATTGTGGGCTTGTGTGGTTGGGAGTAATTGTGTGTGTGTGTCTGTGTGTGCGTGGTAGGGCAAGATTGTGTGTGTATGAAAGTATGTGTGTCATCACGTAATTGTGGGCCACTGCATGGGTGGCTGAGATAGTGGAGGAATCTGAATCCTCTCAGCCTCATTTCCTCTTCAAACTGAGATAATAGGATATGTCTTCCCGCAGATTCAGTTTTAAGGAGAAAAAGCTCCCTGTTGATATAATAAATAACTTATACCATTTTAATATAAACACTTAAGATTCCAAACATTTTGTTCTGGAATAGAATACTGAATCAGTATGGCTTTTTTTTTTTTTTTTTTTTTTTTTTTTTGCTGTGTTGGGTCTTCGTTTCTGTGCGAGGGCTTTCTCTAGTTGCGGCGAGCAGGGGCCACTCTTCATCGCGGTGCGCGGGCCTCTCACTATCGCGGCCTCTGTTGTTGCGGAGCACAGGCTCCAGACGCGCAGGCTCAGTAGTTGTGGCTCACGGGCCCAGTTGCTCCGCAGCATGTGAGATCTTCCCAGACCAGAGCTCGAACCCGTGTTCCCTGCATTGGCAGGCAGATTCTCAACCACTGCGCCACCAGGGAAGCCCCAGTATGGCTTTTTAAACAGGGTGTATTTTATTATGGGGGTGCCTGTTTTGGGTTATGTCCACAAACTTATCCCCAGACGTTTTTCTCTTCTCTGTTCCTTGGGAGACATTGATGAGGTAAATATTCAGAGATGTGATTGTTCAGTTCAACCAGGAGGTTCAGCCACAATTAAATGATGTTTAGAGGAAGTTGTATAGGTATATGATGCTGGAGAACTAGAGCAACATAGCCACATTAGGTATGGATAGCTTCTCCGTATAATCCAACTTTTGAAAGTAAAGTGACATCTCTGATATATTTAGAATCTTTACATGGCATAATGGTTTCAGCTTTGAGATGTAGGCTTCAGATATTCTAGAGCCCTCTGTGACATGATTGTATATGCTCAACCTTTAAGGCAAAAGGTTATTTACTTTGTTCCTCTTTATATGGTAACTTCCTTAAAGGCCCAAGGTCAGTCTGAGTTTGGAGATGGTGCTTGAATTCAAGCCTTTTGTGATTTTCCTATATACAGGCTCTCACGTCACCAAACTGCATGAAATCTTCAAGTTGGGACAAGAAGATAGGCCATGGGTGGTGAGTAGAAGAAATGAAAAGGAGTGGGAGCCTTTTCTGTACAAGTGAGTGAGTGGGAGCCAGGCAGATGTGCCTGGGACAAGGGAGAGCACAGATAGATGTTCAGTGAGGGAATTTACACCATAACATGTTTTCCAGGTTTTGCTATATAGACCCTACTCTTCTTGAGTTTTAGTTGATGTGAATCCTTCACTCATCATTCTTCCTCTATCAGTGCCCTGTTTATTTAAGCAGATCCTAGAGGACCATATTCTCTTCATTCTCATAGCCTACATATGCAGTCAGTCCTTCATACATCTGCAGTCTTTGAAGACTCTTATTGTTTCACGCTGCTGTTTCTTCTTATTACATTCCATTTTCTATCTTTCCATTGCTAAAAGCTTCAGGGTTATAGTTTACCATTGTCATTGACTTCCCACAGTCATATTTCAGCAATCTCCATTACCACAAGAAGCTACTAGCTTAGAAATCATTACTACTTTCCTCTTAGCTCCCCTCTCTGCCAAGTTTTTTATTTCATAATTGTTTTTAAAGGAATCATCTCATCGATTTTAAAAATTTAAATAAGGTTATAGTGAAAAAAGAAGTCTCCCTTTCAGTATTTCTCTTCTCCACATGCATCTATGGTGACTAGTTTCTTATGTTAACTACTTTGAGTTATTCTATGATTATACCAACATATCTGTATATATAACATCTTTATTTTTCACAAAGGTTAGTATAGTATAAAGCACCTTGTTTTTTACTCACTATTTCTTAGAAGACATTCCATATTAATATATATTCCTTATTCTTTCTTATGATGGTATAATGCTTTATGGTTGGGGAAATGTCATACTTTAATTAATACTATGTTAGTGAATTTTTAGGATGTTTTCAGGTTTATGCAATTTTGGAATGAAATCCTTATATATTCAGCTTTGCACAGATGTGCATGTGCATCTTTCGATTTCTTCTAAGAAGTGCTGGGTCAGAGGTTATGTATAAGTATTTGCAGTCCACAAAAGATGAATCACTTTCCATTTCCACCAAAAAATTTATGGAAGTGCCTATTTCCTGTTGCTGTCAAAATGTATTTCTTCATTCAGCAGATATTTATGGAGCCCCTTTATCTGTGCCAGGTGCTGTTCTAAGCCCTAGGAAAGCATCAGTGAACAAAATGGTCCAAATTTCCTGTCCTTAAGGAGTTTACATTCTAGTCTGGGAAAGTGACCAGTGAACGTGTAAATGAAGTATATAGTGTTCCAGATAAAGGTAAGATCTGTAGAGAAAAATGAAGCTTGGAAATAGGATAGTGAGTGACAAAATAGAATGGTTAGGAAAAGCCTTCCTAAGAAGAAAATATTTGAGCAAAAACAAAAGGAAGAAGCAGTGACATTTGAAGATATTTGGATAAAGATCATTATAAGCAGAGAAAACAGCTAAACATAAATGCCATAAGTTAGATACAAGCCTGGTGTATCCAAGGAGCAGCAAGTAGGCCAGCGTGACAAAGTAGAGAGTAGTAGATGAGGTGAAAGAGCTAATGAGAGGACAGATTATGTAAGGCCTTGGAGAATATTTTAAGAAGTTTGGTTAGTCTTAGCAAGATGTAAAAGCAATAGTGGGTTTTGAACAGAAGAGTGACATGATCTTATATTTAAAAGACATCATTTGGGGTGCTGAGTAGAGAGTAGGGTGTAGGGGGACAAAAAAGGAAGCAGGGAAACTAGCCAGTGGGCTGTTGGAATAATCCAGGTAAGAGATGATAATGATGACTCGGTCTAGGGTGATAGCAGTGGTAGTTAGGAGAAATAGTTGGATTCTAGATATATTTTGAAGATAGAGCTAAATGGATCCGGTAATAGATTTGATGTGTGATATGAGAGAAAGAGAGGAACCTAGGCCAACCCAAATATTGCCGCCCAAGAAACTAGAAGACCAGAATTGTCATTTACTAAGATAAAACTATAGAATGAGCAAGTTTTAGTGGGTAGATCAAGAGTTTGGTCTTTGCTCTGCTAAACCACTGAGATCAGTGAGATAAGAGGAGAATTCTAAGGAAATCTATTAGGATAAAACTAAATATAGTAACAGGTTGTTTTGGGTTGAACGGTGACACCCCAGAGATATGTCCACATCCTAACCCCCAAGACCTGTGAATGTGACCTATTTGGAAAAAGGGGTCTTTACAGATGTAATTAAGTTAAGGATCGCTAGCTGAGATTATCCCGAATTATCTGGATGTGACCTAAATCCACTTACAATAGACAGAAGATGAGAAGATATAGAAGAAGGCTGTGTGAGGGCAGAGGCAGAGATTGAAGTTATGCAGCAACAAGCTAAGAACACCTGAGTCTAGTTCTGATTGTTGCTTTGTGTTTTGGGAGTGTCTTGATTTTTCTTGCCTTTTCATATGCCTTGAAATTTTTTGTTGTTGTTGAAAGCCAGACATTTTGTTTAGGACAGTAGTGTGCAGAAAAGGATTAACATAGCAGACCTGAGACTTCTTATCCTTAGAAAGGGCTGCTTGAAGTTTGGCCCTTGGCTTGCAACCAGAACTTGAAGTTTGAGAAGATTCCCATTATCCTCACTGATAAGGATGGCTTACTATGCCTAAAGTGTTTGTGCAAACAATATAATTTATGCTAAATACCTGCTTTCCTTCTGAGAGTCTGAAATTCTGGTATGTGCCAGGCAGAGACTGCCTATGTGACCAGGCCCCAATAAAAACCCTAGGTACTGAATTTCTAATGAGCTTCCCTGGTTGGTACCATTTCACATGTCTTGTTACAACTCATTGCTGGGGGAATTAATGGCCTGTATAACTCTACTGGGAAAGGATCCTTGGAAACATGTGGCTGGTTTTTCCTGGACTTTGCCCAATGCACCTTTTCTTTTTTGCTGATTTTGCTTTGTATTGTTTTGCTGTGAGTTCTCCCAGTGAATCATTGAACCTTGGAGGGAGGGTTGATCTTGGGGTCCTGCAACACCATAGTAACTGAGGAAAATAGTTTTTATGCCTGAATGGGGGCATACATTTACTTCTGCAAAGCCTTTAGTGTGGAGTTTTGAGTTAATCCAGTTAGGAATTTTAACAACTAAGCAAGGTAAGAGAGTCATACAATTTGATTGCATTTATGTAAATTTCAAAGATAGATAAGTGACAAACCAAGATATTATTACATTAACAATCAGGATAGTGGTCAGCTGGGGTCTGAGGGGTCAGAAATGATCATATGGGGTGGGCGTTTCTTCTTGAGGTACCCACAATTGTCATGGCACGAACGCGGGTTGGAAAAGAATTTCCAGACACAAGGCAGAATGAAAAGAAGATAGAATTTATTAGAGGGAAGGGTCGCTGCCAGAACAGCGGGCCGACTTCCTGATAGCCACGGAGAGTCGACCCCGAGCAAGGGTTACTGGTCTGTTTTTATAGCCAGGGAACAAAGGAACCTGCGAGTCATCTGCTGATTGGGCAGGATATGTATACTTTCAGTGTGCAGAGCGTGAGAGGAACGGGACAAATATCTTTCCTTATATGGGACGGGAAAGGGACAGGGCTTGCTGCTTGGGAGGGCTCTGGGACATTGTAATGGTCGCAGTGGGACAGAGTGATAAGAGTCCTGTAACTCTTTGTTCCGGCAATGTTGGCCCTTTGAGTTTATCTTGTTCTTTGTCCTTGGAGCACCACAACAATGTACTGTTTCTTCCCTTGTATGGCGTTACACTGAACTTACACATTCTATGCAGTTTTCTTCAGGTGTTTTCTATTTCACAATAAAAAAAATTTAAAGAAAAAATATTTAAAGGTTACCTGATGATTTTGAAAATATTGAAAAAATTACTCCTCCATCAGAAAGTTTAGATATACATCTAAATGACAAGCACATAGGAAAGGACGCAAATGAGAAAAGCTGGCAAGTATTAACTTCAGCAAAAAGAATGGCTCAGACATGAATAACATTTACACAATACTAATGTAACCATGAACATTAATTTAAACCACTTTAAGGGTAATTGGAATAAGGTATTTGTCTGCTGATGTGAAGGATATTACACCTGGGTTCAAGGAGGAGCTCCAATGGCTACACAGACAGGGGACACCCCTCCCCCTCTCCCGAGTGGTGCCCCATAGATCCTCCCCTTTATCCTACCCTCAAGCCGGGGCTTGTGGGATAAGAGGTATCCACCCTGCCAGGCCGAGACTCAAGACCTTTCTGCCACATCATATGTGTCACATGCCCAGGCGGCGAGCTTGCAAAGAAAAGAATTACACGCTCCTTCCAGAGGTATTTTCCACGGCTCTGGACTACATTTCCCAGGGGCCATCGCGTTCACGGCTACTTCCCGTCGAAAGACCGAGTTGGCTTATGGTCCAAGTTCCCAGAGAGGGCCATCTGCGGAGGAAGAGTAGCGTGGAGTCGTCAGTTGAGACGCGTTCTAAACGCTGCCTGGAATTCGTTGACGCTTTGCCAAAGATAGAGCAGTGTGAGGACAATGGTCTTTGCCGAGCGAAGTGATAGGGTCCAAGACCGAGGCCTGTGAATTGAGACCACTGGGCTCTGGGCTCTTAAAGGTTGTCCCGGCTCCAGACTACATTTCCCAGTGTCCGCCGTATCCGAGGCAAAGTTCTGTCAGCACACCGGCCCTTTCAGGACCATAGCAGGGGTCGTGCGCGAGTCCCTGAGGAACATCCACAGCTTGAGGGAACCGCAAAGTCGAGTGAGTCTAAGACCCGGAAGCGGAATGACCCCTGAGAGGCCGAGGCCGCGGGGGAGGGCAGTGAGGGGCTAACATTTTCGGAGTCTGAGGCTTTACCAGCCAGCAGGTGTGGGAAGGAAGACGGTGGGGAGTTGAGTATGCGTGTCCGCGCGCGCTAGCCATCGCGACAGGGAACCTTGGGTGCTTGTGTGAAATTGATACAGAAGCAAGGGGTGGGAGTGATCGCACGGGAACCGTAGAGGTGTGTGTGTGTGGACGGTGCGATGGTGACGGGAGCAGTATGTGATTGTTATTTAGGTGTGACTGTGCATGTATATGATTGTGACTGCGTCACCATGTGCGTGACCGTGTGTGTAAATATGGTAGCAGCAACTGTGGGGCCAGAGACAAAGAATTGAGCATTGCATTTAGTAACATTCACAGTCTTTCGTGAATGTGTGGAGAGCAGTTTCTGTGGGGCTATTAGTTGGATTGGAGTAGGGTAACGTAGATTGAGGGGAGAGGAGTGGGAGACAGTGTGGACCACATATTCGAAGAGTTTTTCTGTAAATATGAAAATGGAACAGCCGCTGGTGTGGGAGAAGTGACCTATCAGTATGCTGGTGGGAATGAGCCATGAGAGAAGGAAAAGAAGTACAGGTAAGTGTGAGTAAGCCAGGCTCATCTGTGTGGTGTGTACTGAAATTTCAAGAATAAAAGAAGGGTAGTAGCGCTGCAGCGAGTGAGCCAGGAGCTCAAGTTTTGAAAAAACAAGGGGAAAGAAATATACAGTGTTTGGTAGATGTCAGCAACAGTGAGGTGTGGTGAGTTATATATGATCTCTTGGCATGAAATTCAAAGGTAGAGCTTTTGTGGAGGACGAAGGGAGAAAGGTCTGAGAGTAATAAGAACAAGGAGGACACCTGCCCCACTTCCAGACCCAGTGGCAAGAGGCTGTAGGGGGATTTAAAAAAACGTAGAGAGGGCTGCAAGAGTCCTCTGGGGAGAGCCAGGTTTCTGTTAGATCCAAAGGTGAACGGAGTGTTCAGGGAGGTGGTTGAGGATAAAAGAGGGGTTTATGACTGTGAATTCCAGAGGGCATACAGGAAAGTGTCAGGAGTTGAGGAGGGGTGAGGAAATGGGACATCCAACTGATGGGGAGTAGAGTGTCTGAAAAGAGAGATGATCAAGGAGCCTAGGGCTTTTTATGATGCACGTAAACATGGATGCAGGGAATACAGATGCTTATTCTGGTTGGATTCACGGCAGTGTTGGAGAGGTAGTGTTGGGCTAGAAAGGTGGACTTTTGAGAATTCCCTCCGAAAGAGGGAAGCTGAGGATGGAACATTTAAGAGTGGTTGGGGTAGGCAGAATAATGCCCCTCCAAGGATGTCTGGACACCTGTGAATGTGTTACCTTACAAGGCAAAAGGAACTTTGCAAATGGGATTAAGTTAAGGACCTCGAAGTGAGGAGATTATCCTAGATTATCCAGTTGGGCCCAAACTAATCACCTGGGTCCTTAAAGTCAGTAAATCTTTTCCAGCTGAGTTTAGAGTCAGAGGGAGATGTGATCACAGAACAGTGGTCAGAGAGATGCAAAGTTGCTGGTTAGATAAAGGAAGGTAGCCTTGAGCCAAGGAGTGTTGATGGCCTCTAGGAACTGGATAATGTAAGGAAATTAATCCTCCCCTAGAGCCTGCAGAAAGGAACACAGCCCTGCCGACACCTTGCTCTTAGCCCAGTGAGAACCGTGTCAGACTTTTAGCTAACAGTAAGATAATAAAGTTGTATTGTTTTAAGCCACTGCATTTATAATTTGTTTCTCAGTAGTGGAAAACTAATATAGTGGTATAGTTTCTTAGCCTCAGCTCTGTGGAAGGGTTTTGAACCGTGTGACATGAGGGGAACTCAATCCCTATTGATAAAATTTAGGACTTTAGGTAAAGCACATAGGCCCCCTCTTGTAATTTAGTTTTGCTGCATTGTGATATTTTTTAACACTGGAATTTAATGAATTTTTCTTTGTGATCTAACATATGGTCAGTCTATAGTTATTTGTTTTGCACTTGGTTTATCTTGGATTGAGAGAAATGTGTTAAAATTCTCTATTATTAATGAAATTTTATCTTGTACAACCTGTAACTTCTGCTTCATGAAACTTCCTGCTGTTAGTTGATATATAGATATTCATAATTGTTATATGTTTATTGTGAATGGTAGACTTTAGTATTTTAGCATCCTCAAGATCATGGCCCTTGCTTATTTGTTTGTTTGCATTTTGCCTTGTATATATTTCTCCATAACTTGTAAAATAAACCTTTTTTGAAGTTTATCATATATAGAGACAAGTGTATACATGATGATACAAACAACCAATACAATCAAAATTGTACACCTTGAGTTACCACAAAGGGAACACCCATGTAATAAGCACCCAGATCAAGAAATAAACCATTGCCTACATTCCAGAAGTCCCTCTTGTGCTCCTGTTCAGTCAATAGCTTCCCCAAAGTAACCACCATACATCAGTTTCATCTGTTTTTGAACTTATGTGTAAGTGGAGTCATATAGTATATAACCTTTTGGCTTCTTTTGTGCAACATTATGTTTGTGAGATTCATCCATATTGTATGTAAATATAGCTTACTGTTTGCATTGCTAAATGCACTAGTATTCCAGTGCATGAATATACCAACTATATTTGTCCATTCAACAGTTGTCATACAGTTGATAGACATTTAGAACTCTTTATGTCCCTTGTACCTGAAGGACAGCTTGGCTGCATGTCAATTCTTTGACTCCCTCATTTGTTTTTCCACAAGTATATTGTAGGAGCTACCTCACTATTTGGGGCACTGAATTTAGCAGTCTAATGACAACTGAATTTCCTTTTTCTTATAGGTGACTTGATATTTTTATCTTGATTCCCCATGGATTTTAGTCTAATAATTTTATTAGGAAATGTTTTGGTACAGACAATTTGAGTCATTTTCTCCAGCAATATAGTGTGTATTTTCATTATGCATATTCATGCATTATTTCAGAAAATTATTCTTAAATATTAAAAATGTAGTTTTTAATATTCTCTTCTTGATTTGGATTTCATCTCTAGAGGCTCTGCTTAGTTGCAAGTTGGATCACTTCTTTTTTTAAAAATTAATTTTATTGAAGTATAGTTGATTTACAATGTGTTAATTTCTGCTGTACAGCAAAGTGACTCAGTTATATATATATATATATATATATATATATATACATATACATATATATATATATATACTTTTTCATATTCTTTTCCATTATGGTTTATCACAGGATTTTTTTTAACATCTTTATTGGAGTATAATTGCTTTACAATGTTGTGTTAGTTTCTGCTGTATAACAAAGTGAATCAGCTGTAAGTATACATATATCCCCATATCCCCTCCTTCTTGCATCTCCCGCCCACCCTCCCTATCCCACCCCTCAAGGTGGTCACAGAGTACTGAGCTGATCTCCCTGTGTGATGCAGCTGCTTCCCACTAGCTATCTATTTTACCTTTGGTAGTATCATGGGATATTGAATGTAGTTCCCTGTGCAATGCAGTAGGTCCTTGTTTATCCGTCCGATATATAATAGTTTGCATCTGCTAATCTCAAACTCCCAATTCTATCCTCTCTCACCACCCCCCCATTGGCAACCACAAGTCTGTTCTCTATGTCTGTGAGTCTGTTTCTGTTTTGTAGATATGTTCATTTGTGTCGTATTTTAGATCCCACATATAAGTGATATCATGTGGTATTTGTCTTTCTCTTTCTTACTTCATTTGGTGTGATAATCTCTAGGTCCATCCATGTTGCAGCAAATGGCATTATTTCATTCTTTTTAATGGCTGAGTAGTATTCCATTGTATATATTTACCACATCTTCTTTATCCATTCATCTGTTGATGGACATTTAGGTTGTTTCCATGTCTTGGCTATTGTAAATAGTGTTGCTGTGAACATAGGGGTGCATGTATCTTTTCAAATTATAGTTTTGTCTGGGCATATGCCCAGGAGTGGGGGTTGCAGGATCATATGGCAACTCTATTCTTAGTTTTTTGAGGAACCTCCATTCTGTTTTCCATAGTGGCTGCACCAACTTACATTCCCACCAACAGTGTAAGAGGGTTCCCTTTTCTCCACACCCTCTCCACCATTTATGATTTGTGGATTTTAATGATGGCCATTCTGACTGGTGTTAGGTGATACCTCATTGTAGTTTTGATTTGCGTTTCTCTAATAATTAGCGATGATGAGCATCTTTTCATGTGCCTATTGGCTATCTGTATGTCTTCTCTGGAGAAATGTCTATTTAGGTCTTCTGCCCATTTTTTGATTGGGTTGGTTTGTTGTTGTTATTGAATTGTATGAGAAGTTTGTATATTTTGGAAATTAAGCCCTTGTTGGTCACATCATTTGCAAATATTTTCTCCCAATCTGTAGGTTGTCTGTTCGTTTTGTGTATGGTTTCCTTTGCTGTGCAAAAGCTTATAAGTTTGATTGGGTCCCGTTTGTTTATTTTTGCTTTTATTTCTACCGACTTGGGAGACCTAAGAAAACATTGGTATGATTTATGTCAGAGAATGTTTTGCCTATGTTCTCTTCTAGGAGTTTTATGATGTCTTGTCTTATAGTTAAGTCTTTAAGCCATTTTGGATTTACTTTTGTGTATGATGTGAAGGTGTGTTCTAACTTCATTGATTTACATGCGGCTGTCCAGCAAGTTGGACCACTTCTGACTTTCATTTTTTTCTTATAATAATTGTCATCTCTTTGTTTCATTTTGTTCCATTTGCTAACTTTTTTAAAAAATTTATTTTATTTGTTTATTTTTGGCTGCATTGGGTCTTTGTTGCTGTGCATGGGCTTTCCCTAGTTGCGGAGAGCGGGGCTACTCTTTGTTGCGGTGCATGGGCTTCTCATTGCAGTGGCTTCTCTTGTTGCAGAGCACGGACTCTAGAGTGCAGGCTCAGTAGTTGTGGCACACGGACTCAGTAGTCGTGGTTTACAGGCTCTAGAGCGCAGGCTCAGTAGTTGTGGCATACGGGCTTAGTTGCTCCGCGGCATGTAGGATCTTCCCGGACCAGGGCTCAAATCCATGTCCCCTGCATTAGAAGGTGGATTTTTAACCACTGCGCCACCAGGGAAGCCCCATTTGCTAACTTTTATATTTTTTGTTCCATGCTGTACTTTCTGTAGTATTTGTCATATGTTGTGCTCTTTGTAATTATTCTTCATTTCTAAAGTGGTTTTGCCTATGAAGTGGTTCTCTTTCATTCTTGAATTGTACTAGCTTTCATATGTGGTCTGCCTATCACTTCCTTCCCTTTCCTGAGATCATTGTACCATTTGTGCATGTAGTCTTGCTTCTGAGCTGTGATTGTATCATAACTTTTAAAAATTCATATTGGAATGTTAGCTAATAATTTTAATCTTCTCTGAAATGTTTAGTGAGTTTTCTTTATACATGGGGAATTTGGACACTCTTTTCAAACTTTTATCTAACAATATCTTTGGACACGGTGTTTCTAATTTTGTTTTTGGAGTGTGTTTTTGTTTTTTTTTTTTTTTGGTATACCTGTCACTGGCACTTTCCTATGAAAAGGTGAACGGGGCAAAGGTAGTTTTTTAGGTTCTTCTGCTCAAGAGTTCGTTCCTCTGTTACTACAGTAGAACAGAGTTTCTTTAAAAGATAACCCCTCTGAATATCCAGGCCTTCTTTGTTGTTCAGAACCTAACCTGGTTCAGGAAGACCCCTACTATCAGCTCTGAGAGCCACAGTGTTTTCTTTTCTGCAATTAAAGAATACAGTCAAGCTCCCAATTCATTCAATGAGGCTAGTATTACCCTGATACCAAAACCAAACAAAGCTTATCTCATAAAAATATGATACAAAAATCCTCAACAAAATGCTAACAAACCAAATCCAGCAACGTATGAAATGAATTATGCAACATGTCCAAGTGGAATGTGTCCCAGGAATGCAAGGTTATCTGAACATCCAAAAATCAATTAATGTAATGCATCATATCAATAGAATAAAAAACAAAAATTACATGATCATTTTAATAGACACCAAAAAAGCATTTGACAAAAGCCAATACCCTTTCATTATAAAAACACTATAAACTAGGAATAAAAGGGAATTTCCTCAATCTCATATAGGTTATCTATAAAAATCCTACAACTATTAATGGTGAATGTCTGAATGCTTTTCCCCTAAGATGAGTAATAAGACAAGAATGTCTGCCTTTGCCACTTTTATTCAATATTGTACTGGAAGTTTTAGCCAGGGCAATTAGACAAAAAAAAAAAAAAGCATCTGGGTTGGAAAAGAAGTAAAACCATCTATATCTGCAGATAACATGATCTTTTCTATAGAAAATTCTAAGGAATACATACCCCAAAACACTGTTAGAACTAATAAATAAGTTTAACAGAGTTTCAGGATACAAGATCAATAAATAAAATCAATTGTATATTATACACTTGGAATGAACAATCCAAAAATGAAATTAAGAAAGCAGTTCCATTCACAGTAGCACCCAAACAAATAAAATATTTAGGAATAAATTTAACAACTGAAGGTGAAACTCATACTCTGAAAATGACAAAACAGGTATTAAGCAAACACTTGTACATAAATGATCATAGCAGCATTATTTATAATAGCCAGAAGGTGGAAACAATCCAGATGTCCATTAACAGATGAATGGGTAAACAAAATGTTGTCTGTCCATACAGTGGAATATTATTCAGCCAGTATTTCAGGAGTGAAATACTGATACATGCTACAATTTGGATGAACCTTGAAAACTTTATACTAAATGTTTTCACAAATTTGACAACCAGTCACAATAAGTTCACATACTATATTATTCCATTCCTATGAAAATCCAGAAAAGGAAATCTGTAGAGACAGAAAGTAGATTAGTGGTTACTTAGGGTTGAGGGAGAGGTGGAGGGAGAGTGTAGGGGGTTGAGGGGACAGGGAGTAATAGCTAAAGGATACAGGATTTCTTTTTGAGGTGATGAAAATATTCTAAAATTGACTTATGGTGGTTGCACATGTTAATTTGCTAAAAAAAAATTGCTCACTTTAAATGCATTAATTGTAGAGTATATGAATTATATATCAGTAAAACTGCTTAAAAAATAAAAGAATGCAGCCTATGTGTTTTGCCACCTTAAATCCCCCTGACATCTCTATGCCTCCTTTTACCACCTCCACCATCAATCACCTTTTCATAGCATTCCTGCTCACATGCACTCATTCAGGGTGTAGTCTACTCCTCATAGGAATGAATGTTTCTTATGTCTTCTTTGGAGAAGTGTCTATTTAGAGCTTCTGCCCATTTCTTGATTGGGTTGTTTGTTTTTTTGATATTGAGCTGTATGAGTTGTTCGTGTATTTTGGAGATTAATCTCTTGTCGGTTGCATTGTTTGCAAATATTTTTTCCCATTCTGTAGGTTATCTTTTCATTTTGTTTATGGTTGCCCTTAGTTTTGTGGTATGAGTGCTTTAGATGAAAATGAGTCAGTAAGTATTATACACTTTGTGGGACATAGAGGAGATAGATGAAAGGCCACTGTTGTACAGGGAGGTACACAGGAGGGCCCTGGGCAAATGCACTCGACTCCCAGATTGGAGAGTTTCCCTGGGGATGTCTAACTTTGGGTCCTTATTGTTAAAGGGGTTATTCAGAGCAAGTCAGAATGGCCTTATCTCATATCCCGAATATCCTGATCCACGTCATGATTTAGCATTACTGATTGGACTGAAACTTCATCCTGCTGTATTTGAGTCTCTTGGGTTTTGGATAGGGCCAGGATTTCTGCAGATTCCCTCTGACCTTCCTTCAAGGAATAAGATGGTATTCTTACTCCATTTGAAAGCTCTGAGGAAAGCCTGTTCTCTCATTATTCCTTCCCTCTAGCTCTGCTTTCTCAAGACTGCTTCACCGTGAGAGGAATCTAGAAGACTGAACGACTCTTGGAATTTTAAGTTATGGCCCATGTGAGTTGGAATTTCTTTTCCAAAAATATAACCATTTATATCACATCATGTCAATATTTTTATTCCTTATCCTTAAACTGCTTACCTGAGTCACTATTCAACGTAGTAAGTGATAGTTGTGAAACAGTTCGGTGCCTTCCCTAGAGGTCCCTCTTCTCTCCAACATGGCATTCAATACCTCCTGTGACCTAATACTTTGGCAGAGCACTGAAGGAAAAGATATTGTTTAAAGGAAATAGTAGAGACTTTTAAAAATCAAAACTGTGGCTCAACAAGGTGGAATTGTGTGACTAAAAGGGACCCACTGCATGAAAGCTTTTATTTACTCTATATAATGGGGTGTTTCAATTAAGAAAGATGGGAGTTGGTGTTAGTTGGTATTCATTTTAGTAGTGGCACTTTGTCATGCTTTTAGATAGAGAATATAAGAGGAGGTTGAGTTCAGAGAGATCTGGGATTTTGCCAGGATATCAATGAGAGAGTAATATCATTAACAAGACATGCGCTGATAGTCAGCTGACAGCCTAGATATTTTATACATTCTCCACAGAAAATGGTATTCAGTTAGAGAGTGTATCTCTTAAGAATCCTTTCAACTTCAACTAATAGAAAATTCAAGTAAAAGAAGCTGAAAGAAAAAAAGAAAACTATTCTCACATAGTAAATCTAGAGTTGATTATTCCAGGCTGTTATAGCCTCTTGGTGGTATCAACAAAGAACTCATATGATATCTATTATTCTGGGCTGCCATCCTGTTGTCTTGATGTTTGTTACAAGAAGGCCATAACAGTGTTGTGACTGAGCAATAGGAGATTTTAAGAGCATATAGGCACTTGGCTTCAGGGACACTAATTTCCATATCATTTCCCCCCACACTACAGGCAGCCAACTCCAGTTTTTTGCTGAATATATGGGCCTCTTCCTGCAGTGCCCTTTTCCATCTTTTCCCCATCCATCTAAAAGATTTCTTTTAACTTCACTGTTGATGTTTGGGTTTGTCATTTCAGCAGTTGATGATGTTCAGGGATGTAGCTGTAGACTTCTCTCAAGAGGAGTGGGAGTGCCTGGACTTGGAACAGAGAGCTCTGTACAGAGACGTGATGTTGGAGAACTACAGCAACATGGTCTCACTGGGTAAGATTCAGAATTTGACCCCAGAAATTCCTGATACCTACATTGTGAACTTTTGGATTGCCTTTCTAGTGTCTAGGGGGATTTCTGACCTATTTCTGGGAAAATGGTTTGTGCTTTATAAATTTGGCAATAGTCATCATCATTGGGAAACTCCATCTTCCCCATCCTTTATGCATTTTTCTTGCCCTTTCTAATAACTAAGGGACTTACGGAACCCTTACCACGTGGTAATTTCCTATTTCTTATTTTCTGATCAGGACTTTGCCTTTATCAGCCAGATGTGTTCTCTTTACTGGAGAAGGGGAAAGAGCCCTGGATGGTTTTGAAGGATGAGACAAGAGGACCTTGCCCAGGTGAGTGAGGGCTGAGCAGGCACAAGGAGGCCATCATTGCAGATAACACCCAGCTGTTTAGTGAGTCAGTAACATCTCTGTAATATTGGTCTAGAATTTCCTCCTCAGAGGCCAAAAGCCTGTGGATAAAGGCCTGAGACCTAGAAATAAAAGTAACCTTTTCAACATGAATTTCCAACTGAACCTCCTCTTCAACTCCAAATGCCACTCCATTTCAGTGCTCTCATTTTTCCTTCATGTTACGAAAATGTAAATGCCGTTCTTTTTCTCCAGTGGTCAGTTTATCTATGGTTTGGATTAAGTTTCTTCCCATTTCTTTTTTTCCATTTCGATATTTGTAAATTTCATCTCTCTAAAAAAACATTTTTGACCCTGTTTTTCATTTTACCTGCTATCTCTTGAATTTTTCTTATTTTGCCTAGTTTCTCCTTGCTTCTGCATATTCTTCATTAATTAACTCTTTTAAGCAACATTTATTGATTTTATAATTTCATTTTAGGTTAAGAAGGGTTTACAAAGAGTCTGTAATCCATTGAAACTTGGTATTCTCTCCTATGACTGGAGCATTTTCATAAATTTCTGCAGAGTAGGCTTTACGTTAAGAGAAGGCCTAATAGGCTGCTTTTTTATGGTTTCTTGCTACAGTGAAGAGGAAATAGCAGGAGAGAGGTTAGGGCTATTGGAAGACAATGAGGAGAGAGTACAGTGTCATAGAAGACAAGTCCTGGCTGTCAAAAGGAAGCAAGGGGTATATTTGGCAACTAGATGGTAATTGATGAATTTTCTGTTATGGTCAGGAGTCAGGTTGAAATAACTTACTCTTGGAGCTGCTTTTTTATTGGAAATATCAAGGAAAGAAAATAAATTTTATTCCCTTATTGGAATCATGTTTCTAAATTCCAGAACCTATATTGATGTTTTAAAATTGTTCTTTTTCCGAGCTATTGATATATGGAAAAACTTGAATGAATCTCAAGGATGTTATGCTGAATGAAAAATGCCAATCTCAAAAGTGTAATTGACATATAACATTCACATACTATATGAATTCATTTATACAAAATTCTGGAAATCACGAAGTTAGAGATTGAGAACATATTAGTGGTTGCCAGGGGTTAGGAATGGGCAGGGAGCGGTAGTGGTGGTGGTTATGACTATAAAGAGATAGCATGAGAGAGAACATCTTTGTGGTGATGGACTATTTCTGTATCTTGATTATTGTGGTGATTACAGGAATCCACATATGTGATGAAATGACATAAAACTATACACATATATTGTGCCAATGTTTATTTCATGATTTTTATATTGTAGTATAATTATGTAAGATGTATTCATTGGGCAAAACTGGGCAGAGGGTACACAAGACTCTCTGGAGTATCTTTGCAAATTCCTGTGAATCTATAATTATTTCAAAATAAATGCTTTTAAAACTTACTTTGTTCTATAAGGTATATACAATTTTCTCTCGTATTTTTATTCCCTAAATACTACCACGTATGTTTTTAATTTTAGTTTATTTTTACGTATTATGATTATACTATTATATATTAAGGTTGTTCTACATTTCTTGTTACTGAAGTTACCACTCTTGGTACACATCAGTCATTCCTGGGATTTTTCTGCATTAGATGATACTTATATTTCAGATATGAGATTCCTTAGCCAAAGGGTTCAAAGTTAGAAAATCATGTGCCCAACTAATTTAAGATACTTCATTGAAAAAAGTTATTTTAAATCATACAAAATTATATGAATACTTTAAATAACCTGTGCTATTTATTTATAACCCATAACTGTTTCATCCATGTTTCAGTAGAGGGCCATGACATGTTCTCCCTAATTGCAGTTCTGCCTATTCTTTCTTATATCAACCATTCCAATAATTCATTCTCCTAATTTCTTGTTTCTGTTTTGTTAAAGGGAGTGGGAATTTAGGCAGTCTAACTGTAGATGCTTTATTTTTCCCAGCCTTTAAAAAATTTTTTTTATTGAGCTGTAATTGACATACAACATTATATTGGTTTCAGGTATACAACATAATGATTCGATATTTGTATACACTGTGAAATGACCACTACAATAAGTCTAGATATCCTCTATCCCCATACACAAAATATGCCATATAATATTATTGACTATAACCACCATGCTTTGCATTATATCCTCATGACTACCTTATGTTATGACTACTGGTTTGTACTTCTTGACCCTCTTCACCCATTTCGCCGAACCCCCCACCCCTTTGGCAACCACAGTTCTGTTCTCTGTGTCTATGAGATTTGTTTTGCTGGTAAGTTTTTGATTACTGATTCAATTTCCTTACTACTAGTAATCAGTCTATTCTGATTTGTATTTCTTCATGATTCAGTCTTGGAAGATTGTATGTTTCTAGGAATTTATCCATTTCTTCTAGGTTGTCTAATTTGTTGGTGAATAATTGTTCATAATAGTCCCTTATGGTCGTCTGTATTTCTTTGTCATCAGTTGTAACTTCTGTTTCATTTCTGATTTATTTGAGCCCTGTCTCCTTTTTTCTTAGTGAATCTAGCTAAAGGTTTGTCAATTTTATTTTTTTAAAGAACCAGCTCTCAGTTTCATTGATCTTTTCTAGTATCGTTTTTTTTTTTTTTTGGCTGCACTACATGGCTTGTAGGATCTCAGTTCCCCAGCCAGGGTTTGAACCTGGACCACAGCAGTGAAAGCCCAGAATCCTAACCACTAGACCACCAAGGAACTCCCTCTAATATCTCTTTAGTCTCTTTTAGTGAGACTAGTCTCACTATTAGTCTCTTAGTCTCTGTTAGTAATTAGTCTCTATTAGTCTCTTTAGCGATCTTTTATTTCCTTCCTTCTACTAACTTTGGGCTTAGTTTGTTGTTCTTCTTTTTCTAGTTCCTTTAGGTGTAAGGTCAGATCGTTCATTGGAGATCTTTTTGTTTCTTGAGGTAGGCCTGTATCACTATGAACTTCCCTCTTAGAACTGCTTTTGCTGCAAGACATCGCTTTTGGTATGTTGTATTTCCATTTTCATTTGTCTCAAGGTATTTTTTGTTTTCTCCTTTGATTTCTTTTTTTAATTTTTATTTATTTATTTACTTATTTATGGCTGTGTTGGGTCTTCGTTTCTGTGTGAAGGCTTTCTCTAGTTGCGGCAAGTGGGGGCCACTCTTCATCGCGGTGCACGGGCCTCTCATTATCGCGGCCTTTCTTGTTGTGGAGCACAGGCTCCAGACGCACAGGCTCAGTAATTGTGGCTCACGGGCCTGGTTGCTCCGCGGCATGTGGGATCTTCCCAGACCAGGGCTCGAACCCGTGTCCCCTGCACTGGCAGGCAGATTCTCAACCACTGCGCCACCAGGGAAGCCCTCTCCTTTGATTTCTTCGTTGACCTATTGGTTGTTCAGGAGCATGTTATTTAATCTCCAAATATTTGTGATTTTTCCAGTTTTCTTTTTGTGATTTGTTTCCCATTTTATACTGTTGTGGTCAGAAAAGATGGCTGATACGATTTCAGTCTTCTTAAATTTATTGAGACTTGTAGCATACTATATGATCTATCCTGGAGAATGTTGCATGTGCACTTGAAAAAAATGGATACTCTGCTGCTTTTGGAAGGAATGTTCTGTATATATTCAGTTAATATGGTCTAATGTGTCATTTAAGGCGCATGTTTCCGTATTGATTTTCTGTCTGGATGATTTATCCATTGATGTAAGTGGGATATTACAGTCCCCTACTATTATTGTATTGCTGTCAGTTTCTCCCTTTAGGTCTGATAATATTTGCTTTATATGTTTCGGTGCTCCAGTGTTGGTTGCATAGATATCTACAAGTGTTATATCTTCTTGTTGTATTGACCTGTTTATCATTATGCAATGCCCATCTTTGTGTTATATTATAGTCTTTTTTAAAAAATCTATTATTTCTGAAATAAGTATAGCTCCTCCAGCTTTTTTGTTGTTGTTGTTTCCTTTTGCATGAACACTCTTTCCATCTCCTCACTTTTAGTGTGTGTGTATTCTTACACCTGAAGTGAGACTCTCATAGGCAGCATATAGATGGGTCTTCTTTTTTATCCATTCAGCCACTATACGTCTTTTGAATGATGAATTTAATTCATTTACATTTAAAATAATTATAGATAGGATATACTTACTGCCATTTTGTTAATTGTTTTCTGGCTGTTTTATGGTTCCTCTTTCTTCTCTTGCTCTCTTCCCTTGTGATTTGATGAATTTCTTTAGTTTTTTTTTTTTTTCAAATTCCATTCTCATCATCTTTTCTGTATTTATTATAGATTTTTGCTTTGTGGTTACCATGTGTGTGCATGTGTGTGTGTGTGTATGTATATGTATAGTCTACTTTAAGTTGATAGCAAGTTAAATTGAATGCAGTCTAAGACTCTACATTTTTACTCCTCTCCTCCCACATTTTGTTTCTGATTTCATATTTTACATCTTTTCATTTTGTGTATCCCTTTACTAATTATTGTAGTTATAGTTATTTTTATTACTTTTGTCTTTTAACTTTTATGTTAGCTTTATAAGTGATTAGTCCACTACCTTTACTAGATATTACCTTCACCTGTGAGGTTTTTTTTCATATGTTATAGTGTCCTAATTAGTGCCCTTTTCCCAGCTTAAAAAAGTCCCTTTAATATTTCTCGTAAGGCTGGTGTAGTTGTAGTGATCTCCTTTAGCCTTTGCTTGTCTGGTAAACTCTTTATCTCTCCTTCAATTCTGAATGATAACATTGCCAGGTAGAGTATTCTTGACTGTAAGTTTTTTACTTTTAGCACTTTGAATATATCATGCCACTCCCTTCTGGCCTGCAAAGTTTCTGCTGTAAAATCTGCTGATTGTCTTATGGGGTTCCCTTGTGTGTAACAAGTTGTTTTCTCTTGCTGCTTTTAAAGTTCTCTCGTTATCTTTAATTTTTGACATTTCAATTATATTGCATCTTGGTGTGGATGTCTTTCAGTTTATCTTGTTTAGAACTCTCTGGGGTTCCTGGATCTGGATGTCTGTTTCCTTCCCCAGGTTATGGAAGTTTTCAACCTTATTTTTCACAATAAGTTTTCTTTCTCTCTCTCTCTTCTCCTGGGACTCCTATAATGTGAATGTTGTTCTTCTTGATGTTGTCCCATAGGTCTGTCAAGCTATCTTCAGTTTTAAAAACTTTTTTTTTTTTTGCTCTCTGTTAGGGTGAGTTTCACTACCCTGTCTTCTAATCACCAGTCCTTTCTTCTGTTTTATCTAGTCTGCTGTTGAACACCTCTAGTGTATTTTTCAGTTCAGTATTCTTCAACTCTGTTACTTCTGTTTGGTACTTTTTTATATTTCCATCTTTGTTGAAGTTCTCTCAGTGTTCATTCTTCTCCCAAGGTCAGATGCTCCTCAGCATTTTTATGACCATTACTTTGAACTCCTTATCAGATAAATTACTTATCTTCATTTCATTAAGATATTTTTCCTGGGATTTTATTTTGCTTTTTCATTTGGAACATATTTCTTTTTCCCTCATTTTGCTTGACTCTTTTTTTTTTGTTTGTTTCTATGTATTAGGTGAAACAGCTACCTCTCCCAGTCTTGAAGGAGTGGTTATAGGAAGACTAGGGCTGTGTTTCAGTCTGCTGTCTGTGCAGTACCCTGGGGGTAATAGCCTGCCAAGAACTCTCTGATTGTTTCAATCCCATGGAACCTAGAAACACAAGCCCCCCCTGGCCCTCAGAGCCAGGTATTCAAGGGATGTCCCCTTGGATGTGGGCTTGGGTATGTGGACGTCCCCCATGTTGACTCGACTTGTGTTGGGTGGGGCTGCAGAGGGCACCAGGCTGGGGCAAGACTGCCCAATGGGTTGGGTGTGGCTGTGGGGACACACCAGGCTGGGCAAGCCCAGTCACCAGCTTGGGTGGGACTGTGGAGAGCACATCCCACTGGTGCTAGCAAAGTAGAGGGAGAGTGTAAAGTGGCACCCGCCAGCACTTCCATCCCTGGAGACAGTTACAACAGATCCCAGCAGATACTTTAATATTAGCAAAAGGATCTCCATATATGGTTTAGGCACTTTGCAAACTTCTGCTTTTTCCCTGGGTCTTGGGGTGTAAGTCTGTGCACAAGCCCTTTAAGAGCAGAATCCCCATTTCCTATAGCCCTTTGGTTTTCCTGGACATAAGCCCCATTGGTTTTCAAAGCCAAGCATTTTGAGGGCTCATCTCTCTAGTGTAGGTCCTAAGGTTTGGGGTGTCTAATGTGGGGCTTGAACCCTTTGCTCCTCATAGGGAACTCTGTATTTGTGAGATCCCTCCCAATTGTGAGTTGCCACACCAGGGGTGGGGTTTTTGGAAAGACTACTTGTCTACCTTTCCTGCCTGTCTCAGTGTGGCCCTTTGATCCTTTGCTGTGGAAGAGCTTTTCAGTTAAGTGTCAGGTCTTTTTCAGAGGGTATCTGTATTTAACTAGATTTGATGTGTCTGTGGGAGGAGGTGAGTTCAGGATCTTCCTATGTTTTCATTTTGAACTGCCCTCCTATTTTTTTCCAGTCTTTATGATTGAGTCTCTAAACTACTAACATAAAATTTGTAGACTTCTTGAATGAGTTTTGTAGAGCATTCAGCTTAGTTTTCATGAAAACAGACAACCTTTCTCTCATATTTCTTTACATAATGTTATTAAAAAATATAAATAAAATATCAGGAACAGTTGGTATAAACAGGTTTGGAAGCAAACAGCTGATTCATGGTAAGCACATGGGCATCCTAGAGGTAGCTACTACTTGAATGCTTTTGTATATTGTGGACATTAATCCTTGTGTTTTCTTAAGGATTGGAGGGCATTGGTTCATATGGAGGTCAGGAACAAAATAAGTTTCAGTGTAGCCTCACTAAAAATGGGTCATTTTTGGGCTTCCCTGGTGGCGCAGTGGTTGAGAGTCTGCCTGCCAGTGCAGGGGACACGGGTTCGAGCCCTGGTCTGGGAAGATCCCACATGCCGCGGAGCAACTAAGCCCGTGAGCCACAATTACTGAGCCTGCGCATCTGGAGCCTGTGCTCCGCAACAAGAGAGGCCGCGATAATGAGAGGCCCGCGCACCGCGATGAAGAGTGGCCCCCACTTGCCACAACTAGAGAAAGCCCTTGCACAGAAACGAAGACCCAACACAGCCATAAATTAAAAAAAAAAAAGGGTCATTTTCAATTAAAACCTTCTAATAATTTAATAGGATAAAGGCTATTGATTTCTAGTGAGGACAGATATTTCCCCTGAGTTGTTTACCGATTTGCTACTCATATTTATTCAATAACTGTCTGCTCTGTGCTTGATTTATCTGTATCACTTGTTGGCTTAATACTTTTTATTTTTAGTGTGAATGGGCATTCACATAAAGAAAACACTAATACACTAGTACCTAGTTAGAGTGACTAAAATGATATTTGTTTTCTTTAGGATTTTAGTTTTCTTTTATTTTGGTCCTAAAATTTTTATTTTACAACTTAATTGAAGTATAATTGGAGATAATAAACTCCACATATTTGAAGTTACAATTTGATCTGTTTTGACATGTGTATGTATCCATTAAATTATCACTATAATCAAGACAACAAACACTTCAGTCATTGCCAAATTTCCTTGTGTCCCTTTGTTATCCATCCCTTCTTCCACCTCCATCTGAAAGAAATCACTAACTTGGTCTCTGCAACTCTAGTTAGTTTATATGTTCTAGAATTTTATATAAATTGACTTATACAGTGTATACTTTTTGGCCTTGTTTCTTTTGCTAGCATAATTTTCAGATTCATCTGTTGTTGTGTGTATCAATAGTTTATTTTTTATTTCTCTGTAGTATTCCATTCATGGGTATGCGGTAATTTATTTATTCATACACCTGTTCATGGACATTGTTTTTAAAATTCTCAGCCATTATCTTTTCAAATATTGCTGCTTCTTCCATTCTTCTCTGTGTAAGTTTCCACTTACACTTGTGTTTAATCTCCTAACTGAATCTTCTATGTCATAATGCTTCTCATGACTTTTCCAATCTTTTTCTCATAGAATTTTTCTTTTGACCTATATTGGTTTCTTGTTCTCTGATGAAATGATCAATTTTATGTTTTAGCTTCTTGAGCATAGTTATTTTTAAACTCTATCTCATAAGTCCAATATCTAGAATCTTTATAGGTGCATTTCTGCTATCTATTGTTTCTATAGTTTCTATATTCATGTTGTCTGGTTATTTCTTTAATTTCGTGCCAGACACTGTTTGCAAAATGTGAAACTAATCACTAGGATATCTTCCTTTATAGAGAATTTCTGTTCGCTTTTACCAAGTTCTGAAGCATTTTTGTTATCTCAATCTGTTGCCCTCCTTGGTCACTGGGATAAATTGAAACTGAGCTGTAGTTCCTGTGTAGGTCTACCTCTGTTTTACCCACATTCCTAGGTTATGGTCCTTCAGTTATAACTCATCATGAGAGATGTTTAGGACGCCCCCTGTAGACAGACCCTAGATACCAATCTCTGTTACTTTAGTCTTGAGAACATGTCATATGTTCTATCAGTCTCTAAGCCAAATGCTAATACCAGTACAAATTCTTTTTTTCTTTTATTAGAGTATAATTGCTTTACAATGTTGTGTTAGTTTCTGCTGTAGAACAAAGTGAATCAGCTATGTGTATACATATATCCCCTCCCTCTTGAGCCTCCCTCCCAACCCCCCTAGTACAATTTCAATAGTAGAAATTGGATAGGCCCTTCAGCATATTCAAATAGTAGCAGTTGTAGTATTTTCTTGCTTTGTTCTTCTTTAATATTTTACCAATAAATTTGATATCCCATGGAGATTTGGTAAAGGTCACTTGAGAAACGGCTTGAAAGCATAAAATCGAATGGATGAGCAATACTATAAACTCAAGATATAAATAAAACAAAAACACCTTGGTTGGGATCATCTGACAAAATATGACTTGACTAATAAGCACAGTGGAGAAAATGAGCAGGGCAAAGTATTTAAATGTGCATAGGCAAATGGAAGAATGAGTAAGTAGGTATGATTCCATTTCTCTGAGCTAGCATGGATATGCTTTTGTTTCCTCTTATCTGTACAGAAAGTAATGTGGAATTATGTGTACTCGTTTCAGTAGATATGGAAGGGATTAGACAATGAGGTGTATTACATTTCTATCACATGATGCCAATTGTGCTTCCTGATCCCTGATTTTTGTAATATTATCCTTTACTCCCTCCTATAACCGCCCCCCTTTGCTTTTTTTTTTTGACGTGTAGTGTATTTTTTTTTAATAGTAATCTTTTATTTATTTATTTATTTTTATATTTATTTTTGGCTGTGTTGGGTCTTCGTTTCTGTGTGAGGGCTTCCTCTAGTTGCGGCAAACGGGGACCACTCTTCATCGCGGTGTGCAGGCCTCTTCGCTATCGCGGCCTCTCTTGTTGTGGAGCACAGGCTCCAGACGCGCAGGCTCAGTAGTTGCGGCTCACGGGCCTAGTTGCTCCGCGGCATGTGGGATCTTCCCAGACCAGGGCTCGAACCTGTGTGCCCTGCATTGGCAGGCAGATTCTCAACCACTGCGCCACCAGGGAAGCCCCTGTATTTTTTTTTTACAGAATTTTTTTTAATACCTAACATGTGCTAAGTGTTGATTTACCATACTGGGTAAAACATTCTTAAGTCTTTAAATTGATATCCCATGATTGGGGTAGTACCTGCACTTATTTTTTTGTTGTTGTTGAACTCCTCAGATGAAATTGACCTGAACAAAACTTTATATATATATTTTTTAAATTTATTTATTATTTATTTTTGGCTGTATTGGGTCTTTGTTGCTGCACGTGGGCTTTCTCTAGTTGTGGCGAGTGGGGCCTACCCTTTGTTGCGGTGCGTGGGCTTCTCATTGCAATGGCTTCTCTTGTTGCGGAGCACGGGCTCTAGCCTCGTGAGCTGCAGTAGTTGTGGCATGTGAGCTCAGTAGTTGTGGCGCATGGGCTTAATTGCACCCCAGCATGTGGGATCTTCCTGGAACAGGACTCAAACCCATGTCCCCTGCATTGGCAGGTGGATTCTTAACCACTGCACCACCAGGGAAGTCCCTGAGCAAAACTTCATATATTTAATCACCTGCCTCAGCTTTTTTACTTCCTTTAAATTTCTATTTATTTCTTGCCCTTTTTTCATATTGCCCAGAATTTGAGAATTTGTTAAGCCATTCACATTTCATGTGCTCTATTTATTTTATTTTATTTTATTTTATCTTATTTATGTTTTGTGGCTGCGTTGGGGCTTTGTTGCTGTGCGTGGGCTTTCTGTAGTTGTGGCGAGCGGGGGCTACTCTTCGTTGCGGTGCACAGCTTCTTATTGTGGTGGCTTCTCTTGTTGCGGAGCACGGGCTTTAGGCTCACGGGCTTCAGTAGTTGCAGCACATGGGCTCAGTAGTTGCGGCACATGGGCCCTAGATCGCGTGGGCTTCAGTAGTTATGGCACATGGGCTCAGTAGCTGTGGTCGTGGGCTCTAGAGTGCAGGCTGAGTAGTTGTGGTGCATGGGCTTGGTTGCTCTTCGGCATGTGGGATCTTCCCCGACCAGGGATCAAACCCGTGTCCCCTGCATTGGCAGGTGGACTCTTAACCACTGCGCCACCAGGAAAGTCCCTGCTCTATTTATTTTAGGATTTACTTCTTATATCTACATTGGAAATTTTAGTTCTTTTTGAATAGTAAAACAGTATGAATTTGTTTTCTTATTTTTCAGACATGCAATCCAGGTGTAAGACCAAGACATCACCAAAAAATGACATTTTTGACAGAGGATTACCTCAGTGGGAAATAATGGAAATTTGTAAAAAACATAGCCTTGAATGTGTATGTTTTAATGGTGATTGGGAAAGCAAAGGTCAGTTTGAAACACAACAGGAAAACCAGGAAGAATGTTTTAAGCAGATGATACTCACCTGTGAAAAAATTCCCACATTTAACCAGCACACAACTTTTAATCTACTTCAGAGACTTAATACAGTAAAGAAACTGAATGAATTTAAAGGGTGTAGGAAAGCATTTTGTTCTGACACAGACTGTATTCAACATCAATTAATTCACACTGGTGGAAAATTTTGTGCCGGTAAGGAATGTGAGAAGACCTTTCTTCCTGATTCAGAACTTACTCAATATCAGACAGTTTACACTGCTAAGAAAACATATGAATGTAAAGAATGTGGGAAGGCTTTTAGTTTGCGCTCAAGTCTTACTGGTCATAGGAGAATTCATACTGGTGAAAAACCTTTTAAATGTAAGGAATGTGGGAAGGCCTTTAGATTTCATTCACAACTTAGTGTCCATAAGCGTATTCATACTGGTGAGAAATCTTATGAATGTAAAGAATGTGGCAAGGCCTTTAGTTGTGGCTCAGACCTTACTCGACATCAGAGAATTCATACTGGTGAAAAACCCTATGAATGTAATGATTGTAGGAAGGCCTTTAGTCAGCGATCACATCTTACTAAACATCAGAGAATTCACACTGGTGAAAAACCTTATGAATGTAAGGAGTGTGGGAAAGCTTTTACTCGTGGCTCACACCTAACTCAACATCAGAGAATTCATACTGGTGAGAAATCTCATGAATGTAAAGAATGTGGAAAAGCCTTTATTCGTGGTTCAAATCTTGCTCAACATCAGAATGTTCATGTTGGTAGGAAACCCTATGAATGTGAGAAATGTGGGAAAGCCTATATCTGGAGTTCACACCTTGCTCGACATCAGCGAATTCATACTGGTAAGAAACCTTTTGAATGTAAGCAATGTGGGAAGACTTTTATATGGGCCTCATACCTTGCTCAACATGAGAAAATTCATAATGAGAGAAAACCGTATGAATGTAAGGAATGTGGAAAGACCTTTATTCATGGTTCAGAGTTTAATCGACATCAGAAAATACATACTGGTGAGAGAAACTATGAATGTAAGGAATGTGGAAAGACCTTTTTTCGTGGTTCAGAACTTAATCGACATCAGAAAATCCATACTGGAAAGAGATCATATGAATGTGAAGAGTGTGGAAAAGCCTTTCTCTGGGGTTCACAACTTACACGACATCAGAGAATACATACTGGTGAGGAGCCTTACGTATGTAAAGAATGTGGGAAGTCTTTTATCTGGGGTTCACAACTAACACGACATAGGAAAATTCATACTGATGCAGAACCCTATAAATGTAAGGAAAGTGGCCAGATCTTTAGTCACCATTCTTATTTTGCTGAACAGAAAATTCACAGTGGTGAGAATCTTTATCAATGGAAAGATTATGGGAACACCATTAGTCATGACTCATACTTTGCTCAACACCAGAGTATTTACACTTTTGAGAAATCCTATGAACGTAAAGCTTTTGAGAGGGCATTTTCTCCAGACTCTCACTTTATTTCACTCTTGTGAAATCTTGTGATATAAAAATGTAGGAAAAATCTTTATTCATGACTTGTTAATTGATGTCAGTTAATTCCTTCTTTTGAGAAAGCCTGTAGTGTAAATAACATTGGAAGACCTTTTGACAGAGCACGTGACACACTCAACAGCAAAGAATTCCTAATGCAATCTATATTAATAGAGGAAAGCTTTACTGATTGGTTATCAATTATAGAATATCAGGGTAAAGTCCTACAAGTAAGATGATAGTGTGAATCCCTTCTGAATCATTCTCAAAAGATTCTCCACATCATTGATATTATGCTGCATAGAACTGAAGTCTAACTCATGTAGGGAAACTTTCCATCACTACTTAAATCTTGTTGCAGTTCCACAAAATCACACCAAAGGTGAATTTGTGTTTTATAATTAATCTGGAAAAGCCTTAAGCTGTGTCATACAACTTATTTGGTATGTCTTAGTTTCAGTACCTCTTACCTCCTAATTTTTTGGAAAGTAACTTAATACTATGTTTGCTTACTTATTAGATTGTAAGGGTTAAATGAGTTTGAGGATTTAAATGACTTAATGACCATCATTAATAATAGTATTAGACCATTTCTATGAGAGGAAGACCTTAAGAGATTATAGACAAATATGCCATCTGTATGTATGTCTTATTGAACAGCAGAATGTTAATTCTGAAGAAAAACTGGTAAAATCGAATGAAGCAAAGAAAGCTTTGATTCAGTATTAATTTCATTTTCTACATAAAAAAACTCATACTATAAAGAAAGCCTTATGGTTTTCATGAAAGTGGGATTGTTGAGTGCTCAGCATTTTTTAAGGCATTTGGAAGGGATTTGTTTCTAACAAATTTCTAAAGCCAAATGGCATAATCCATTTTATCTCCACAATTAAATTTTGGAAATTAGAAAATAGCCAAATGAATTCTGACCTCTTGGAAGTTTAGTGCTACATATATAAACAATTCTCAGATTAATGAGTAGATCAAAAGTGAAATTACAGGCAATTTGGATGTGAACGATAATGAGACTCCTGTAAATCAAATCCTATGAATGTGGCCACAGCACTTCTCAATGGAAATTGCTCTGTGTATAAAACCAAGAAGATTGAAGGCAGTTTATTTCTTGTCACCACTGTATCTCCAGCTCTTAGAACAGTGCCTGTCATATTCTGGGGTCCAAATATTTATCAAGTTAAATAATAATTACTCAAACAAGCTAGAATAAGAGCAAATGCCTCCAAGTGAATTGATGGAAAGATTTAATGAAAATAATGCAAAAATCATGGAATAAAGAACAATACTAAAGGATTTTTATTTTAAATCAAAAGTTTCTTTGAAGAAAATTATTATTTACTAGACTTTGGCAATGCCTCCACATTTTAAGAAAGGAGAAATGTGATATAACCATATGTTTAGAGGAATTTTTAAAGGTCATGTAAATATATATAAACTATTAGACACAAGTTTTTAAATGTAGAAAATAAAGTTTATTTTCTAGGAAAACATTATCTTAAGTGATTAAAATTTGAGAGTAAATAAAAAGGGCTAATTGGAAGAAAACTTTAAAAAAAAAAAATGGAGGACCAGATAATTGTATAGGCTACCCCCTGAAGGAACAGAAAATCCTATGGAAAAATTGTTCACTCATGCTAAAAGACTAAATAACATAATTCTGATAATAAAATTAGATGTAGCCCTTGAACAACATATTCCAGAATAATTTCATTCATGAACATACATGAAAAAAAACAATATGATAGTCAAATGATATTTACTCAGAATGTTTAACCTCTGATCTGGATGGGTGGTAATTCTACAGTTTAAACAACAGCAAAATATGATGAAAATGTAACCTTCTCAGTTTAGTACTTAATAAGTTTATTCTATGTGCATTTTCTTGGTACCTTTTAGTATTACATGAATTAAGGAATAGTGAATATATGGACATATATTTAGCATATTTATAATTCAGTTATTTAACAGTAGTTAAACAGTATTAGGGGGGCTTCCCTGGTGGCGCAGTGGTTAAGAATCCGCCTGCCAATGCAGGGGACACAGGTTCGAGCCCTGGTCCAGGAAGATCCCACATGCCGCGAAGCAACTAAGCCCATGCGCCACAACTACTGAGCCTGTGCTCTAGAGCCCGCGAGCCACAACTACTGAAGCCTGCAAGCCTCGAGCCCATGCTCTGCAACAAGAGAAGCCACTGCAGTGAGAAGTCCACACACCGGAACAAAGAACAGCCCCCGCTCGACGCAACTAGAGAAAGCCTGCGCACAGCAACTAAGACCCAACACAGCCAAAAATAAATAAATTAATTAATTAATTAAAAAAAAGAAACAGTATTCGGGAACAGTACTTCCCTCCAAATTATTGTCTTCTATGGAATTTCACAACTCATGGGAAAAATAAAAAATTTTTTTGTTATATTGCTTTATTATTAATAAACAAGCTATTTCATTCATGCTGACTTTTTTAAGGTGACAAGTACACTGAGAAAAATAACATTTAGAACTTTCTGGACATCCATATAAAGATAAGTATGAGATATTCCGTTTTCCTTTGGCCTGGACTGCCTTGTTGAGTGTATTATCTACTACTCCTATCTCCTTCATGGTGAATTTCTGGATCTCCTTGAATGCCTGAGGTACGTGCTTCTTGAGCTCCACTCCATTGATATGTTTGTGAATATTGATAATGTCTTCTCTAGCCTATCCTATAGATGACAGAAAGCCCTTAGTTTTTCCCTAACCACCTTTCTTCTCAGGAGCCATTTTACTACAACCATGTTGGAAAACAACTTGTTATAATTAGTCTTAGTGCATCTGGATAAAATGTAGGGGATAAAAGTAGATTCATTCCTGGCAGTGTAAAGCAGGGTAAATTCCCAGCTAATCAAGAGATCTAAATATCCAAAAGGGGGGGAAAAAGAGAAACTTAACAAGTACTGTGAGAAAACATGAGTGAATTCCTTTATAACCTTGGAATTGCAATATCAATAACTATGAATCAAAAATCCAGTAGAAATAAGGAGGGAGAAGTCAATTTTCTGTAGGACTAAAGCAATATTAACAAAGATACAGGAAAATTACAAATTGGAGATATTTGCAACTATATCACGAACTAATAACCATAAAGAGTCTAAAAGTTGAGATAAGAATATAAGTAACACTACATTGAGATACCACTTCATACCAATCAGATGGACAGAAATCCAACAAGGTATTAAAATGTTCTATTGGCAAGACTGGAAAAACAAGGACTCTCACATTGCTGCTGAAAATGTAAAACAGTACAACTCTTATAGGAGGGAATTGAGCAATGTCCATGTGTAATCTCTATGCATATCCCATAAGACCCAGACCCTTGCTTCTATCCTAAAGATACATTGGTAAAATTATAAAATGTGGTATGCACAAAAAATTTTTAAATACTATATATAAGTGCAGCAGACTGGAAACAATCCAGATGTCCAGCATAAACTGGTTTAATTAACATATTTATGTAACAATGGAATATCGTGCAGCTGTATACTTCTATGGAGTGATCTTCATGATAGGTTAAATGAAAAAATAGGTAAGTGGAAAATAATATGTATATTATGCTAACATTTGTGAAAGGAAGAGAGGAGTACTATATATACCTATACTTTCAAAAAGAAAGTGAAACAACAGTTGGGCGGGAGCAAGGATGGAAGGTAGTTATCTTTGGTTGAACCTTGTTTTATATTTTTACTTTGGATCCATGGAGATACTTTACATACTGACTTTTATTTTAAAAAAGAAGTCAAAGGGGAAATAGCAATCCTAATATCAAAACCAGTGAATTTGATTCACCATCAGCTTATTACATAACAATGTAAAGAAGAATAATTTCAAATGATGTTAAAATATTTTGACGTAGTAGGAGAGCTATATCTCAAGGACAAAGAGAAATACAAAGAAATCTATGCTTGCTTTACTAGCCTTTTGTTAATGGTAATATTGATATTATTGTAGGTGAGTCCAAAATTAAGTACATAACAATTTCATGAGGATTCAATTTTTGCAAAATAAAAAATAAAGAAGTAAAATGCCTGTAGTCTTTCATGTGAATTGAAAGTGTGCATTTCCTACCTCTGTCCAATGAAGGAGTCTAAAAACATTAGTGACATGGAAGCAGTGAGCACCATGTTTTCATGTATACAATCTGTGGTTCCTAAATTCTGTTTTCTATAAAAAGAAGCAAGGGCTCCTTGGAGAAATGGCATATGAACAGGTCACGGGTAGGAGATGTATATATGATTATCCTGACATATCTTTTATGCCTAAAAGCAAGAAAGCTGTCAAAGACTGTAGAATCATGTCAACCTGAAGGAACTGACCAAAGGTAGGATAATCTGAGCATGTAAAAGTTATTGCAGTGGACTGAAACAGTGATTGTAGGTAAACCTTCCAAATTCAAAATGAAAAATTTTTTGATAGAACCTTTTATGGAGCTTGCCAGAGTACCAGCTTATTCTGAAAATTTGATAAGGAAAGGAACAAAAGTAAGCATTTATCATTTTTATACACACACACACTACAAATCAGGGAAAAAAGAATATAGAGCTACTATAATTCTCCTTTTTGCAAGTCTTGAGACTGTAATCGATATTTAATATTTCCTTCAGATACTTATTTCATGTTCCCTTTGCTAACAGCATTGCAGATTATATTCCCTCCATCCCTTTTTTTGTCCAAGATTTTATTATAAAATTTTCAAACATACAGAAAAGCTGAAAGAATATTACAGTAGACCTCATATGCCCACTGCCTAGACTCTACCATTAACATTTGTACTTTCAGCTGGGAGTTATTGTTGGGTTGACACCTTTGTTCCTGAAGGGTCTGAGCTATTCATCCTGTCTCTTTGGAGTTGCTATTGTAATCCATTAATTTTTACCAGTGCACATGGAAGTACTAGAAACACCACAGAGGATTTCTCTGGGTTCCAAATATACTCTTTCCTGCCTCCTTTTTGATAATCAGGATGATTTTCTGTGGATGTCATTCTTTGACATCTTTCCCTTGCCTTTTTGTCACTGTTATAAGAGCCCCAAATGGCAAAATGGCAGATTCAGTTATAAGGTCATTGGAGTCATTCTGTCCCCTAGCAGAAGGTTCCTTTGGAACTAAGAATTGAGAAATAGCAAAGCCCAAAATAGGAATGGAAAGCAAAAATATTAGTGGTTGGGTATGAACACTAGTTACTGGGCCTGGTGAGATGTAATAATGAAAGGACCTGCTCTGTTCTTTGTTTCCTAGACCTATCCTGGTTTTTTGAGAAAGAGCAACATCCTGAACAGTACTCCAACCTAAACAAGGGTTTTTTCCTGCCAGATGGCACCATAATTAAGTTTACAATTACTTATTCTACCATTCTATTAAGACGGACTACTTTGGGTTGATGGGATCCATGGTAAGACAGGTAAATCTCATTGTCATGTCACCACTACCTTATTTATTTTGCTTTAAAATTATGTATTCATTTAGAACCACTGTTACATGGGATTATAATGATGGTGAATAATACATTCAGTAAGTCCCTCAATGGTGGATAGTAATAGAAAATCCTTAATTAATCACCTGTTTCTCCTCCACCCCATATGGCCATCATGTCCCCCTCCAATACTGACTATACTGAAAGTGTAGTCAGTATATCACCAAAAGGGTGACTGGCCTTTTCTAGAGAAAAGTGACATCAGGCTTCTGTTTAAACGTTTGCAGGTTGGGCACTCAGCAGTGGCAGTATCCAGATTAGCCTTGTTGAAAGGAAGTCAGTGTTCCTATGTATAACCTCCATCCCTGCCATTCATTACAACTGAGTGAATGGTAGTGGAGCTGGGTAAAGAGGTTGACTGACATTCTATCTACTTCTCTGGAGTCTTCTCTAAAATGGATGCACTTTGGTGAGCATTCACATAGCACACAAATATCTTCATACTCTGTGCTTATGAAGAAATATAATGCTGCAGAAGCCTATGGCTCGGCCAACATAACATGGTCAAGTTTTCTTCCTTAGTCAACTGATCATGTTGCCCATGGGGCTATAGATGTTATCTGTGGGAGAAGTAGCAATGAGAATAGATGCCACATGGGAGTCTGAGCCAATTACTTGTGAAACTGTATCTTCAAAAATTAATGATGGACTTCTGCACGCATCCCAGATGTCTTGAAAGAACAAATAATACCAACTTCATGGTGAATAATTCGACATGTATGGTCATGTATTATCCTCTGGTTAGCCATGCAGTATCTCTTAGGGTAAAATTAGGCATCTGGAAGAGGTCTTGTGTTTGCTTCAAAATTCTAGGGTTCTTCTCTTGGTTCTCCTATTAAGGAAAGAAAGAAAATTAAAATTTAGAAATACACATTTACAATAGCATTAAAAATAACTGATAGGAATAAGTATAACAAAAGACCTCTACAGAAAACAATGAAAGCATATTAAGAGAACATTTCAAAGACTTGGATAAAATGAGCTCTTTACCCCAGTAATATGTTAAAGAATCAATGTTGTAAAGTTGCTTGTTCTCAAAATTGACCTAGAGATTTAAGCAAACCCAATAAAAAAAAATGACAACAGGAATTTTTCAAAACTTAACCAGCTAATTTTAAAATGTATATGGGAATGCAAAGGGTCATGAATAAGAAAGACAAAGAATAAGAACAACAGGGAAGAACATCCTATCATATATTAAGAAATAAATGTATAGATAGTAATACAGGATGGTATCATGCATATGGATAAATAGACCAATGGAACCAAACAAGGATGTCAGAAATAGATCCATTCTTATAGGACCACTTAATTAGTTATAAAGGTGGCAATACAGAGCTCTGGGGAATGAACACCTCTTCAGTAACTTGTTCTAGAACAATTGAGTATCCATATAAGAATGCAATCAAGCAGTCATGGAATAATACATGGAAATGAATTCCAGATGGATTGATGATTTAAAAGCAAAAAACAAAATAAAACTTTTACAACATAACATCTGAGAATGTTTCATAACCACAGAGTACAGTATAGTTCCTAAACAAAACATTTTAAATTTAAACAAAGGAAAAGTGTGATATGTTTGCATTAATTTTATTAATCCTGTTAATCAAGTCACCATTAAAAGACTGAACAGTTGACTGCTTCTGACCAAGATGGAAAAATTGGCCAGATTTACTTGTACAGCTGAAATAACTAAAAAGGTGAACAAGATAGGTGAAACAATGGTTTTCAAGACATTGAACATTTTTAAATGTTCAATTCCAATGAAGGATGATGATCCCTGAGAGAAGAAATGAGATGACCCCTATGATTGCACAGTTTATAGCTGGGAGGGGTAACCAAGGTGGAGCCCAGTGATCTCTTAGTGTTGAAATGGGATGAGGAGCCCAATGAAGCCAATGTCATCGGAATTTACAGGGCAGAACATCAAAAAGGTGAGAATTACACAAAGATTTCCAGAGATCTGCAGAGAATTTCCCTTAAGTACTCATCAATACATTTATGTGAAAAAACTACCTTAAGCCAGGGAAAAATTACCACCTGAAAGAATTGGAGGGAACTTACACAGAGCTCATAGAGGTCTAGGAATAATTCCTGCTCTCAACAGCCAAAGTGGAAAACCTGAGACTTCACATAGGATCAAGTAGAGTACTCAAAGGATTTTACTTCAGTTGTGGGGAAATTTTGCCATAGACTAAGCCCTACTCTGAGGCCACCTGACAAAGCTTAAAAGTGTACCTCAAAAGGATCAAACTTTCCAAATAACGGCATCACAAACAAAGATAAAAAATATAGGTATACAAAAATATGCAGCACGTAACAGGGCAAAATTTATGTCTGGTATCCAATAAAAAAGTATTAGGCATCCAACATCCATTAATGAGAGGAACTCAGCTAAGAGGAAAAGAAGGAATTTCCTCGATCAATAAAGAGTATCTGAAAAGCCAACAGCTAACATCATACTTAATGGTGAAAGACCTACTACCAGGAACAACAGAAAGATGTCTGGTCTCAACACTTATACTAAGCATTGTATTAGAGGCTCTGGCCAGTGCAGGGGGAGGGGGGAAGTATCCAGATTGAAAGGGGAGAAATAAAACTACATTAACAAATGTGAATGTCTATATGAAAAAACTCTGATGGCATCTACAAAAAAAGCTACTAGAACTAATAAGTGAGTTTAGTGAGGTTGCAGGATAAGGATTAGTATACGTAAATTATTTTCTATGTACTAGCAATGAACAATCTGAAACTTGAATTTTAAAAATGGCACTTAGAACACCTTCAAGAGCCTTAGATACTTAGTGACAAATGTAGAAAAAGTGCAAGGTATATACCATGAAAATTAAAGAACACTGCTGAGAGAACTTAAAGAAGACCTAAATAAGCGGGGGGAGAGAGAGACTATGTTCAGAGATTGGAAGACTTCATACTATTAAGGTGTCAGTTCTTTCCAAACTGACTTGTAGATGAAATGAAATTCCAACCAGAATATCAGGAAGCTTTTAGCTTTTTTTTTTTTTTTGTGGAAACTGATTCTAAAATACACGTGGACATGCAAAGGATATGAAACAGGCAAAACAACTTTGAAAAATAATAACAAAGTTGAAGGACATGGACTACCTGACTTTGAGACTTATTATAAAGCTAAACTAATCAAGATTGTGTGTTATTGTAATCAAGATGGACAAATAGGTCAGTGGAACAGAAAAGAGTTCAGAAATAGACTCAAACATGTATATGGACAACTGATTTGTGGCAAAGGTGCAAAGGTGGCTTAATGGATAAAGGTCTTTTCAACAAATAGTGCTAGAAAAAATGAATATGCATATGCAAAAAAAAGCTTTGGTTTATACCTCACACCATATTAAAAATAACCAAAATTTATCATAGATATAAAATGTAAAACCTAAAACCATACAACTTATAGAACTTTGGGTTAGGCCAAACTTTCTTGGGCATTATACTGAAATTTAAAGAACAATTTGATAATAATTCATGAAAATTGAAAATTTCTGTTCTTCAACAGACACTTAAGAAAATGAAAAGGTTAGCCACCAACTGGGAAAAATATTTTCCAGTCATACTTGATAAAGGATTTTAATATGAAAAGAATTTTCAGGGCTTCCCTGGTGCCGCAGTGGTTGAGAATCTGCCTGCTAATGCAGGGGACATGGGTTCGAGCCCTGGTCTGGGAAGACCCCACATGCCGCGGAGCAGCTGGGCCTGTGCGCCACAGCTACTGAGCCTGCATGACTGGAGCCTGTGCTCCGCAACAAGAGAGGCCGCGACAGTGAGAGGCCCGCACACTGCAATGAAGAGTGGCCCCCACTCGCCGCAACTAGAGAAAGCCCTCGCACAGAAACGAAGACCCAACGCGCCAAAAATAAATAAATAAATTTATAAAACAAAAGAATTTTCAAAACCCAATAATATACTCCAATATAAAAATGAGCAAAAGATTTGAACAAATATATAACCAAAGAACATATACAGATGTCAAATAAATGCATCTAAAGATATTCAACATCATTAGTCATTAGAGAAATGCAAGTTAAAACAGATAAGTAAATATTATGCCACCTATTAGAATAGTTAGCATTTAAAAAACTGAATATACCACATGTTGCAAAGGATGAGGAAAAACTGAATCTCGTACATTGCTAATGGGAATTTAAATAATACAAACACTTTGGAAAACATTTTGACAGTTTTAATTAAAAAGTTAAACACACATAAATAGGAACCAGAGTCTCATAACCTAATACTTCAAATGTCAAGGAAACAACTAAAAAATTCTTCTTATACCAAGAACCAGGAAAATCTAAATGTGAGTGGGAACAAACAGATGTAATTATCTGATAATGAGTTAAAGCTGCTGTCGTAAAAATGCAACAAGCATTTGAAAACACTCTTGAATCAAATGAGAGAGAAAGACTGAGAGGGAATATCAGGAAAGAAAGAAAGGATACAAGAAAGAACCAAATATAAATATTTGAACTGAAAAATACAATAACTAAATTTTAAAAATCACTGGGATGGGCACAGTAGCAGAATGGAGATGACAAAGAGAGTAATCAATTAACTTGAAGATACATCAAAAGAAATTATCCATTCTGAACAATAGAGAGAAAATAGATTGAAAAAAAAAAGTGGAAGCTCTTAGACCTTTGGGACAACAATGAAAGATCTAACATTGGTATCAGAATCCCAGAAGGAGAGGAGAAAAAGCAGAGCTGAAAATATATTTGAAGAAAGAGGGTTTAAAAACTTCTCAAGTATGGGACTTCCCTGGTGGTGCAGTGGTTAAGAATCTGCCTGCCAATGCAGGGGACATGGGTTCGAGCCCTGGTCCGGGAAGATCCCACATGCTGTGGAGCAACTAAGCCCGTGCACCACAACTACTGAGCCTGTGCTTTAGAGCCCACGAGCCACAACTACTGAAGCCTGTGCACCTAGAGCCTGTGCTCTGCAACAAGAGAAACCACCACAATGAGAAGCCCACACACCACAACAAAGAGTAGGCCCCGATCACCGCAACTAGAGGAAGCCTGTGCACAGCAACGAAGACGCAATGCAGCCAAAATAATAATAATAAAATAAATTTTTAAAAAGTGTTCTTCGTTAAAAACATTTCCTAAATAAATAAATAAATACATACATACATAAATAAATAAATGGCCTAACCATCACTTATAATTTCACTCAGAAGCGAAATTTCTGGCTCTTTTCATGCCTAGCGTAGCCATGGCTTATGGTCCCAAGAAGCACCTGAAGCGCATATCAGCTCCAAAGCATTGGATGCTGGATAAACTGACTGGTGTGTTTGCTCCTCATCCATCTACCAGTCCCCACAAGCTAAGGGAATGTCTCCCCCTAATCATTTTCCTAAGGAACAGATGCCATAACGGGAGATGAAGTAAAGAAGTTCTGCATGCAGCGTTTTATTAAGATTAATGGCAAGGTCCGCACTGATATAACCTACCCCGCTGATTTTATGGATGTCATCAGCATTGACAAGACTGGAGAGAATTTTCATTTGACCTATGAAACCAAGGGTCGTTTTGCTGTTCATCGTATTACACCTAAGGAGGCCAAGTATAAGTTGTGCAAAGTGAGAAAGATCTTTGTGGGGACAAAAGGAATCCCTCATCTGGTGACCCATGATACTCACACCATCTGCTACACTGATCCCCTCATCAAGGTGAATGACATCATTCAAATCGATTTGGAGACTGACAAGATTACTGACTTCATCAAATTTGACACTGGTAACCTGTGCATGGTGACTGGAGGTGGTAACCTGGGAAGAATTGGTGTGATCACTAACCAAGAGAGACATCCTGGTTCTTTTGATGTAATTCATGTGAAAGACGCCAATGGCAACAGCTTTGCCACCCGTCTCTGCAACGTTTTCGTTATTGGCAAAGGCAACAAACCATGGATCTCTCTTCCCCATGGAAAGGGTATCGGCCTTATCACTGCTGAGGAGAGAGACGAGACTGGCGGCCAAACAGAGCAGTGGATAAAATGATCTCTAGGTGACATGATTGGAAAAGTCTTTGTACTTAATTAAAGATAATACCACATTTTTTTTTAAAAAGTGAAATTGCTGGATCATATGGTTTTTATTCTTTTTTTACATGAGCATTTACCAGCTGTAAGTTTCCTTCTTTATGGTGCTTTAGCTGCTTCCCAGTTTTGTTGTGTTGGGTTTACATTTTCATTTATTTCAAAGTATTTTCTCATTTTTCTTGTGATTTCTTCTTTGACCCATTGGTTGTTTAAGACTATTGTTTAATTTCCACATATTTGTCAATTCCCCACATTTCCTTCTGTTATTCATTTCTAACTTAAATTCCATTATGACTGGAGAACATTCTTTGTATGATTTAAATCCTTTTAAATTAATTAGACTTGTTTTCTAGCCTAAAATATGGTTTATCCTAGCAAAAATTGCATATATACTTAAGGAAAATATGTATTTTGCTCTTATTGGTTGGAGTTTTCTATATATGTCTGTTAAGTCTAGTTGGTTATGTTGTTTAAATCTTCTGTTTCCTTGATGGTCTTCTGCCCAGTTGTTTTATCCATTATTGAAAGTGAACTGTTGATATCCCCAAGTATTATTGTTGAATTATCTATTTCTCCCTTTAATTGTCAGTTTTTGCTTCATATATTTTGACATTTTGTCTTTAAGTTTATCCATATTGTTGCAGGTGTCAGAATTTCCTTCTTTTTAAAGTCGGAATAATATTACATTCTATGTATCTGCCACATTTTGTTTATTCATTGATCTAGTGCTGGACACTTGGGTTGCTGGGTTATGTGCATATATGGTTTTTTTGTTTTGTTTTGTTTTGTTTTTGGCTGTGTCAGGTCTTAGTTGCAGCACGCAGGATCTTTGTTGAGGCATGGGGGCTCTTCGTTGTGGCACGTGGGCTTCTTTCTAGTTGTGGAGCACAGGCTCCAGGGCACGTGGGCTCTGTAGCTATGGCACATGGGTTCCAGAGCCCATGGGTTCTGTAGTTTGCGGCATGCAGCCTCTCTAGTTGAGGTGCACGAGCTTAGTAGTTGTGGCGTGTGGGCTTAGTTGCCCTGTTGCCCCGTGGCATGTGGGATCTTAGCTCCCTGACCAAGGATTGAACCCACATCCCCTGCATTGGAAGGTGGATTCTTTACCACTGGACCACCAGGGAAGTCCCTGCATATATGCTTCTAATTGTATGTCTTCTTGATTGGATTGACGCTTTTTGATTATAGAATGTATCTCTTTGTCTCTGATAATTTTGTCTTGATGTCTGTTTTATCTGGTAGTAGTATAGCCACTCCAGTTTTGTTTTTCTGCTGTTTGCGTGGTATATCTTTTTTTCTGTCCTTCAGTTCTGAAATTTTATCTTTGAATCTTAAGTGTCTCTTGTATTCAGCATATAGTTGAATCATATTTTTAAATTCTCTGCTAACCTCTACCTTTAATTGGAGTGCTTAATCTATTTACTTTTACTATACTCATGAGAAAGAACTTCCATTTTGTTATTTGTTTTCTATGTCTTACATCTTTTTTTCCCCTCTGTTCCTCCATTACAGCTTTCCTTTGTGTTAGACATTTTTCTATTGTGTCATTATAATTCCATTGTCATTTTTTAGTACTTTTTATTCAGCTATTTTTTGTGGGGATTGCAATAAATATCTTTATTTATAATGGTCTGTTTCAAATTAATTGCAATTTAATTACAATTGTATCTAAAAACTTGCTTCTCTTAAGTTCCATTTTCTTCTTTCTCTCTTGTGCTGTTATTGTCATACAAATTACATCTTTATACATAGCATGCTGATCAAAAATGTATTTGTAACTCTTGCTTTATGCAGTTGTCTTCTACATGAAATAGGAGAAAAAAAGAGTTACAAATAAAATGTACATTTATATTGTCTTTTATATTTGCCTGTGTAGTTACCTTTCACTGGATAAAGAATTCTTGGTTGGCAGTATTTTTCCTTCAGCACTTTTAATATATCATCACACTGCCTTCTGGCAGTTATTGTTTGTGATCAGAAAACAGCTGTTAGTCTTGCTGAGGATCCCTTATACATGTTGAATTTCTTCTTCCTTGCTGCTTTCATGATTCTCTCTTTATGTCTTAGCTTTTGACAGTTTATGGTGTCTCTGAATGTGGATCTCTTTAATGAATGTGTAGATTTGTTTTTCACTGAATTTGGGAATTTTCAAACATTATTTCTTGAAATAGTCTTTCTGCCCTGTTCTCTCTCTTCATCTTCTTTTTAAAAATTATTATATAAGTTTCAGGTATACATTATAATTCAACATCTCCATACACTAAAAAGTGGTCACTTCCAAAAATGTAGTCACAATCCATCACGGTACAATTGACTGCCTTCACCTGTTGGCCCACCCTCCAGCCCACTTCTCCTCTGGTAATCACCAATCTATCCTCTGTATCTGTGACTTTGTTTTTATTTTGTTTTGTTCATTTTTTGTTTTGCTTTTTGTTTTTGAGTTTCCACATATGAGTAACAATTATATGGCATTTGTCTTTTTCCTTCTGACTTATTTCATTTAGCACAATAGCCACCGAGGTCTAGCCATGTTGTCAGAAATGGCAAAATTTCATTCTTTTTTATGACTGAGTAGTATTCCTATAAATATATGTACCCCATATCTTCTTTATTCATTCATCCATCAACGGAGACAGGTAATTTCTATATCTTGACTTGTATATAATGCTGCAGTAAACATAGCGTGCACATATATTTTCAAGTTAATGCTTTTGTATCCTTCAGATAAATACCCAGAAGTGGAATAGCTGTATCATATGACAGTTCTATTCTTAAAATTTTGAGGAACCTGTATACTGTTTCCCATAGCAGCTGCACCAATTTACAATCCCACCAGCAGTGTGCAAGAGTTCCGTTTTCTTCACATCCTTTCCAACACTTGTTAATTTTTGTGTTTTTGATAAAAACCATTATAACAGGTGCAAGATAAACTTTCATTATGGTTTTGATTTGCATTTCCCTAATAATTAATGATGTTGAACATCTTTTCATGTGCCTGTGGCCATTTTTATGTCTTCTTTGGAAAAGAAGACCCCTATCAATCAGCCTGTCCAGATATTCTGGGGGAGGCTCTCTATACTCTTTCCCTCCCAAGGAAGAAGTAGACAACTGTGATTTTTGCCCACTCACTCTTCTTGAGCTGAGGATGGGGAGTTATGGTATCTACCAAAACAAACCAGTGTCTGTTTTCCCCCAGTTGGATAATTGTGTCATACCTGTCAGACCTCTAAGACTGTTATGTAAGATGCCAGTTCTTTGGGTAGCCCCAGCAAAGTTGGAGTATTGAACACATGTATCAACTCTTTCCTTCCCCACAGTGAAGTTGAGGGCTGGTATTTCTCATCTGCTCACTTTGCTGAACAAAGGCAAGGATCTATGGTGTCTACCAGCCAAAGCCACCATCTCCATTCTCCACTGGGTGACTAGACTTTGCTGGACCTGTCGGAGCTCCATGACTGGCAAGACAGTGGCCAGTATTTTGGGGAGCTCCCTAGAGTGCAGGATGTATGAACTATCTGCTTTCCTTCCCTGTGTGAGGCTGGTAGCTAGGGGGTTTCTCACTGATCATTTAGTATGCACCAGGGACTGAGACTTTGGCGGGATGGTGTCCCATACCTCCCTACAACTTTTGGTCAGTCGGGTTTTGCATTTTCTTGGTGTGCAGAAGCCTGTCAATTAGTTTCTAGATTTCTCACAAAGAGAATTTTTCCATGAATTGCAGAATCAGTGGGTTTTTTGGGGAAAAGAGGGTCCAGGACATCCTATTCCACCACATTGCTGACATTCCATTTATATGTATCTTAAACTTCTTTATATTTTCCCAAAGGTCACTGGGGATCTCTTCTTTCAGTCTTTTTCTCTCTGTGCTTCATTTTTCCTGGCATGTTTTTGAGTTCACTGATTTTTTTCTTCTCTTGTGTTTAATCTCCAATAAAATTTTCTTCTTGGATAGTTTTCTTTTCTAGAAGTTCCGTCTTGTTCTCTTATATATCTTCCATTTCTGTTTTCATTATATTTATGGTTTAAAAAGTCTTCAGTATATCGAGTATAACAGCTTCTTTAATAATGTTATACTAATACCATTTTCCCTGCCATTTCAGTCTGGGCCAACTGGTTGATTTTTCCTGGTCTTTTGTCACATTTTTCTACTTCATCATATAGATACTGGACATTGTGAAATTTACATTGTTAAATGGTGGTTATTGTTATTCTTTTAAAGTGTTGAGCTTTGCTATGCTGGCAGTTACATTACTTGCAAGTTGGCTTGATTCTTTTGAAGCTTTTAAAAAGCAGTTTAGGATAGGTCTGAAGTGTTTGCTTTACAGATAGTTTAGCTCTACTCCTAATACATAACTCTTGTGGGCTACCTAATAAATAGTATGGGTGACCATCCCATCAGGGTCAGAATTAGAACATATCTTTGCTCTGTATCAGCTCTGGGCATTTTACAACTAGCAGCTCCTTAATTACTTTTTGCCCGGTCTTGTAGGATCACACCCTACTTCTTTTAGGAAAGATTAAAAAGTACTTTTTTGTACATTTCTGAAACTCTTCTCTGCATAGCTCCCTCCTCAACCTAACTGCCCTGCAACTTGCAGGCATGTCAGTCTCATGGTCCTCATCTTCTCAACACAGTAACAGCAGGATGCTCTCTCTATTTGGGGCCGCCTTTCTCATTATCCAGAATGTGTCTCTAGGTGGAAAGTTGATGTGATCATGTTGCTCACTACATTTGTTTCTCTCTGTCAGGGATCAGGTCCTGTCCAAACCTGTTATTCCATCATGACTCCAAAGGAATTCCATATTTTTTGCCCCTGCTGATGTTATGGGGAATGAATACTCTCATACATTAATGATGAGAATGTAAATTTACTTTTTTAAAATTTGGCATAATCTGTTAATATAAAAAAAGTACACATAATTTGATTTAGCAGTCTAATCTGTAGGAATATATTCTATGGAAATAAAAAACCAACATGCAAAAATAAGCATATAAGGATATGTATTGCACTGGTTTGCAGCAACAAAGAAGTAACTTGAAAGGAATGGATAAATAAGATGTGGTACATATATACAATGGAATATTACTCAGCCATAAAAAGAACAAAATTGTGTCATTTGCAGAGATGGAAATGGACCTAGAGACTGTCATACTGAGTGAAGTTAAGTCACAAAAACAAATATGGTATATTAATGCATATATGTGGAATCTAGAAAAATGTTAAAGATGATCTTATTTGCAAAGCAGAAATAGAGACACAGACGTAGAGAACAAACGTATGGATACCAAGGGGGAAGGGCGGGTGGGATGAATTGGGAGATTGGGATTGATATATATACACTACTATGTATAAAATAGATAACTAATGAGAACCTACTGTATAGCACAGGGAATACTACTCAGTGCTCTGTGGTGACCTAGAAATGGGAAGGAAATCCAAAAAAGAGGGGATATATGTATATGCATGGCTGATTCACTTTGCTGTATAGAAGAAACTGACACAGCAGTGTAAAGCAACTATACTCCAATAAAAAAAAAAACCACACACACACCATAAAACAAAAAACAAACAAAAAAACCCCACAAATGACCATGAATTAAAAAATCTCTTGGTTGTACACTGAAAACAAACAAACAAAAAAAAGAAAGAAAGAACCTGAATACCCAGCTTGGGGGGAATGGGTAGGATATATCATGGCATTGCTGTTACAATGTTCCTGTTTTATTGTAGGCATTTTAAATAAGAAAAGCACAGTGCACAAGAGACATACCAACCAAATGCAATGTGCAGACCTCATTTAAATCCTACTCAAATAAACCAACTATAATTAATAAAATTTGTAAAATGAGTCAGTTGTTCAAGATACACACTGAAATATGTAGAGGGCAAATGACATAATATACTGGCTTGGCTTTAAAATATCCTAGCCAAAAATATTTGGAAGATGAAACAAGAAAGGCAAAAAATGGGTGATAATTAAAAATATGTGGTAAGTTCACAGCTGTTCATTTTACTATTCTATTTTGGTATACATTGGAAATTTTCTACAATAAAAAGTTTAAAGAGGGACTTCCCTGGTGGTGCAGTGGATAAGACTCTGCGCTCCTAATGCAGGGGGCCCAGGTTCGATCCCTGGTCAGGGAACTAGATCCCACATGCATGCTGCAACTAAGAGTTTGCATGCCGCAACTAAGGAACCCACATGCCGCAACTAAGGAGCCAGTGAGCCGCAACTAGGGAGCCCACCTGCTGCAACTAAGACCTGGTGCAACCAAATAAATAAATAAATAAATATTTTTTTTTAAGTTTAAACAAAATAAAGCAAGTTACAGATAAATGGGTACTTATCCCATTAAAACATACTCTTATTACATTCAGCTGTGGACCATATTTGAAAACAGAAGGAAACAACAAAAAATAAAAACCAAAGTTTTAACAGTAGATGGTTGGGAGATAGTGAAGGTGATTTATTTTTTAATTTTTATTTATTTATTTTAACATCTTTATTGGAGTATAATTGCTTTACAATGGTGTGTTAGTTTCTGCTTTATAACCAAGTGAATCAGTTATACATATACATATGTTCCCATATCTCTTCCCTCTTGCATCTCCCTCCCTCCCACCCTCCCTATCCCACCCCTCTAGGTGATCACAAAGCACCGAGCTGATCTCCCTGTGCTATGCGGCTGCTTCCCACTAGCTATCTATTTTACGTTTGGTAGTGTATATATGTCCATGCCACTCTCTCACTTTGTCACAGCTTACCCTTCCCCCTCCCCATATCCTCAAGTCCATTCTCTAGTAGGTCTGTGTCTTTATTCCCGTCTTACCACTAGGTTCTTCATGACCTTTTTTTTTTCCCCTTAGATTCCATATATATGTGTTAGCATACTGTATTTGTTTTTCTCTTTCTGACTTACTTCACTCTGTATGACAGACTCTAACTCCATCCACCTCACTACAAATAACTCAATTTCGTTTCTTTTTATAGCTGAGTAATAAAGAAGATGTGGCACATATATACAATGGAATATTACTCAGCTATTTTTTAATTTTTTGCACTATTTCTTTGGTATGGCGTAAACTTTAATATGGAATGTTGTAAGAGGAATGTAATGACTTTTGAAAAGAATTATATGCATGTAAGGGAAATAAAGTTTAATTTTGAACAGTTATGATGGTATCAATATATCTTAAAGTAGCAACTAAACCAGTATTGCAGCCACGACTTCCATTTGTCTTTAATAATCCTTTGATTAGTGTATATTCCTATCCCCTCCCACTACCTTAAAAGGTAAACCCTAAGTTTTAAAATTTGATTTATGAAATAAACATAACAGTGCTGAGATAATTAGCATTCATTCAAGTTTCTCCTGTTAAACAATCTTGTAACAACAGCATCAAGAATAAAAACCTTACTAAATTGATCTAAGATGACAGAGTAGGGAAACGATTGTGAAAATTTAAGCTAGAAGGATTGTCCCTGTATAGGTTAGTGACTGATTGTAGAACAGAAAAGCATTATGCCACCCACTAAATTTAAATAACTGCAATTATGCCTTAAATTTCCTCTTATAATTATTCCTTTTGGTCAAGAATAGATTTCTCGAAGTGTGTTCACAACACAAAATATTAAGTATTATGGAATAGAAGGGATTCATGGTCAGGACTGGGAAACAATGGGTGAAACAAGGTAATATTTTCTTTATTGCGGGACTTCTTACAATTTTTTAATTTGGCTTGTTCAAAGTGGAATTCATTAAGCCAATAAGAAAATTTGGTTATGCATGGCCTTATATGCAATGAGGCAGAACACTTCATCTCCAAAGGTATTTTGGAGATTATTATTTCTTGAATGTATCTTAGGAAAATCTGGTTCTGGGTATTTTCTACAAAAGGCTGCTAACATGCATATATATTACTTGTCAGAGGTATTATCAATAACTTATTATCATTGTAGCACATAACATTCTACTTACATTCCATTATTTACATTTTCTTTAAATTTAGTTGGGCAATAATGGTAGTCCCTGAATTGTAAACAACTGACCAATGATGGCACAGTTTGTCTAATCTGAGCGGAGAATGCATGACTGCATTGGCATCACCGTGGTTACACTAATGATTCAGAGTGTTCTAATGGTTCTCAATCACACTTATCTTTTTGTTGTTGTTTAAAAAATGGTGGATTAACATTTAGATTATAATTTTGTAATATATATGTAAAACCAGTCTTTTTTAGAGTGGGGATAATGAACAATATTAAGTTGTGAAGACAACTAAGTGGGCTGCAGTGTTCATTACAGACTATGTAATAGAAAACAGCAGAGTGCCTCGCATATGGAAAAGTATTGTCTTGGGAAATTTTGTATCAATTCTTCTATCAATGTCTTTTATTTTACTTTTATTATTATTTTCTTTTATTTTACTAATTGTTATTTATTTCCATTATGTACTAATACATTTCATTATATATCGTCATAGTATCTGTTCCTTGAATTGTAGAAGAAAAACATAATTCATACTTTATAATGTTCAAAATAATTGCATGCACAAACATGTCTGCTAATTAATTACTTGTTAACTGGGTTTTAAATGTTTTATATTATTCAGAAATCCCTGAGAGAAGTCATGTAAGTGGTTTAACTTGAATTTAAATTATGTTTGGGAAAATTGGTTAGGGTACTTGAATGGGTTGGAAACATTATTTTTCCCATTTGAAGTAATGGGATGTAGGTAGGCTCTGAAGTTTGGGCATCAGAAAATTTACTGTTCATCATGTTATCAGGAATAGATTAGGTTCAGATAATGAGGAAAAACTGTAGTTGGTAAATTTTGCTTTGATTTCTCATTTAAGACAATATTTTATAGGTTTTTTTTAATGGCATTAACTTGGCTATCATTTTGTTGGTAAATTCTTTTATCCTTAAAGTAGTAATTAGAAAATGTGGAAAATGACTTCTGCTTTTGTAATTTGTTGTAGAAAAATCACCTCTCCTTGATTTTATAAAAAAGCTCTACAACCGTAAAGAAATTTCTTCCATAGAGTTTCTTTCCAGTATGAATTTTCTGGTGCAGCAAAATTTATGAGCTCTAAAATAGAGGCCTTCATACTCTTATTATGTTCTAAAGCTCTTGTCATAGAATAAATTATTTGGGTTCAAAAGGGGATAGATGGTAATAGAATGTTTACATCTCTCTATGGCACTTATAAAATATTCCACCATTTGACTTCTCTAATAGCATTAATAATGATGATAATAATCATGATAATGATAATAATAATAACGATAATAACACTGAGTATCAGATACTGTCCAAAGGGAGTTACATGTGTTTAATCACTTACAATTTGATCATTATTATACCATTATAGTATTTTACACATAAAGAAATGGAGGCACAGAGAAGTTAAGTAACCTATCCAATTTCACAGTTAGGAAATATTAAAATAGAGATGGTGCTCAATAAAGGATATAATTCAGCATTACATTCCAGGGTTATAGAGATTTTTAAAAATGTTTAATGGGTTCCAGAAGTCATTTATTTCTGCATTCATGAAGTTAATATAAGCCTTCTAAAAATGAGTTGATTTTGAACACAATCAAAAGGATGTCCTATATTCATTACAAACATAATATGAGTTCTCTAATATTCCAGAGCTGCTGAAGATGGGTGAAGGCTTTCTTATATTAAATCATATATAAAGCTTTCTCAATTATGAAGCCTCATATGTTGAATAAGTTGTGAATGACGTCTAAAGTCTTTACCACACTGGATGCATGCATAGGGTTGCTCACCAGTATGGATCCTTTGATGTAGAGTAAGTTCTGAGCCACGACTAAAGGCCTTCCCACATTCCTTACATTCATAGGGTTTCTCACCATTATGAGTTCTTAGATGTTCAGTAAGGTGTGAACCACGAATAAAGGCCTTCCCACATTGCTTACATTCATAGGGTTTTTCACCTCTATGAATTCTCTGGTGTTCACTAAGTTGTGAGCCATAAATAAAAGCTTTGTCACATTCCTTACATTTGTAGGGTTTTTCACCTGTATGAATTCTCTGATGATATGTAAGTTGTGTGGTACGAAAAAAGGTCTTCCCACATTCCTTACATTCATAATGCTTCTCACCATGAATTTTCTCATGTTGAGTAAGATATGCACCACGAATAAAGGTCTTTCCACATTCCTTACATTCAAAGGGTTTCTCACCTGTATGAATTCTCTGATGTTCACTAAGTTGTTTGCCACAAATAAAGGCCTTTCCACAGTCCTTACATTTGTAAGGTTTCTCACCTGTATGAATTCTCTGATGTTGAGTAAGATTAGAATTAGAAATAAAGGTTTTCCCACATTCTTTGCACTTATAGGGTCTCTCACCTGTATGAACTCTCAGATGATAAGTAAGTTGTGAGCCACGAGAAAAGGCCTTTCCACATTCTTTACATTCATAGGGTTTCTCACCTGTGTGAATTCTCTGATGTTCATTAAGTTGGGAGGCACATAAAAAGGCCTTCCCACATTCTTTACATCTGTAAGGCTTTTCACCAGTATGAACTCTTTGATGATAAGTAAGGTGTGAACCAAGAATAAAAGCCTTTCCACATTCCTTACACTCATAGGGTTTCTCACCACTATGAATTCTCTGATGGTAAGTAAGCTGAGAGCCAAGAATAAAGGCCTTCCCACATTCCTTACATTCATAAGGTTTTTCACCACTATGAATTCTCTGATGGAGTGTATATTGTGAACAATAACTAAAGGCTTTTCCACATTTCTTACATTCATATGGTTTCTCTCCTGTATGAACTCTCTGATGTTCAGTGAGTTGTGAACCACGAATAAAGGCCTTCCCACATGCTTTACATTGATAAGGTTTTTCATTAGTATGAATTTTCTGATGTTGAATCAGATCAGAACTACGACCAAAGGCCTTTCCACATTCCATACACTCATAAGGTTTCTCACCATTCTGAATCCTCTGATGTTGAATATAGGTTGGCTTTTTGCTGAAGATCTTCCTACATTTCTTAACGTCAGAGTGTTTTTCTTTATTATGACTTTTCTTATGTTGAATACGGCATGACAAGTAGCTGAAAGCTTGTTTACATTCTTTACATTTGTACAATTTTTCCTTGGTAGGATTTATCTGATGAAGAATAGGGGACATGGAATGGCTTTGAGTGGCCTCTTCTTTACAGGTAATTTTCATGTGCATGTATGGTCTTTCCTGACTTCTCTGTTGATCCTCAAACTTGCCTTTGCACTCTGTATTTTCTCCAAGATCATTGTACTCAAGGTTATGGCTGATAGGTTTCCTCATATTCTCCCATTGCAGTGATTCCATTTCATAAGTTCCCTTTTCTGGACATAACTTTTTGGTCTCACAGCTGTATTCCAAGTCTGTAAAATAACAAGAAAGCAAATTCCTGCTGTTTTTGTTTGTAAGAAAAAATAAACCTTCTAAGGTAAAAATGGCAGATAAAATGATAATTCTCATAAGAACAGAATGGCTTAAACATTGATAAAAATTTTGTGCAATTTAAAAAAAGGCACAAGGAGAGAACATAGAATGAGGGGAATTTATAGGGGGAAAATTAATTAAGAAAACAGATTAAGTCAGTGGTTCTCAAACTTTGGAGTGGATTAGAATCACCAAGGAAGCTTATAAAATTACCACAAAAACACCCCTGGAAATAAACAAACAAATGCCTGGGTGGATAGCCAATCTATCAACAAATCCTATTAGCTCTCCTGTCAAAATTTATCAAATATCTGACCACATCCACTACAACCACATTAGGCCAAGCCACCCATCTCTCACTGTAATAGCCTCTTATCAAATTCTTATGCATTTTAGACTCCCTCACATGCTGTTCCATCTGCCACGAATGCTCTCTGCAAGGCCAGTTTCTTTTCATCTAAAACATACTAACTTAAATGCCAGCTGCTCAGAAAGACTATCACTGAAAACTCTAATTGGGTCCATGCCATGTCCTTATTCTCTATATCTGCACCTTCTTCTTCATTCTTGTTTCAATCTTTGCAATTCTAGAATTACATTTTCTTTATTTATGTTGATCCTCCTATTCCTCAAGCTTCAAGTGTAGGAAAAATACGCCTCTTTATAGCTATTCCCCAGAACATAGAAAGCAAACACAGTGTTTTCTTTTTCCCTTCATGTATTTTTTCAGGTCTTTGTTTCCAGTATCTTCTACTCAAGGCCAAATGTTCTCATATTTCCCAGAAAAGCATAAGGTTCTATAATGTTCTAGAAATAGTGACAACTTCATACACTAAAGAAAATTTTATGTTATTCTGAACAAAGTTGAGAGATGGGTGTAAATTTTCAAATGTAGAAGAACACTATCCACTGTGACTGGAGCCCCAGGCACACTCTGGCAACACTGCATATAGGCTGTAGAGTGTAACAGAGGATGGTAGTGGGAAAGAAAATAAACATATATCAGTAAATTCAAGTTCAAATGGTCTTTTAGAAATAACAGTCAGAAATCTGAGGAAAACGTGCTTTTGCTAAAAAGTACAATGAAACTGTAAACTGTAAAGTACAACGAAACTGCAAACTGTAAAGTACAATGAAACTGTAAACTGTAAAGTACAATGAAACTGTAAACAGTAAAGTACAATGAAACTGCAAACTGTAAACAAAAACCCCCACACGGCTCAATTTAACACCAACTCGTCAGCAAAATGTACTGGGATGAGAGTATCTGGCTTCTACTTTCTGTCAGAGAAGCACAATATGGTTTACAAGACAGTAGGAAAGAAACCAACTGGAATATGGTGATTAACGGAACAGTGTAAGGGACCAGATAAATCCAGTTTAGATTCCAAACTGCTCTCCATGTTATAGTAACATGATAATAAAAATGGGAAGAAATATAAATCTAATGATTCTGGGGTGGGAAGCACTGTGAGACCACACAGGGTAAGGTGCTAAATGACAACCTAGTGGGATAAAGAAAGTGAAGATAAGAATACCCAAATCTTAAAACCTTTCTGAGGGTGAGGAGTATGTATGAAAAGGTACTCAAGTAAGTAGTTCTTTTTATTGTCATTAAATCAATGCAAGAATAACTGGGAAAACTGCAAAAGGGGTGATGGCTGAAGACAACAAAATGGAGTCTGAAAAGCAGAAGGCATATTGAAAGGCCCCTTTCACTCTTACCCCCTCGAGTCCTACTGAGTCTATCTCCTAAATAGCTCTTGAATCTGTTTCCTTATCCCCAACACCACAGCCAACACTCCGAGGACGCCCAAAGCAACTCTCATTTGAACCACGACAATAACCTACTCAGTAACGTCATGAGACCCATCCTTCTAATCTCCATCTGGCAGTCAGAGTAATATATTAAATGTGTAAATCACATTATGTCACTGTCCTATATAAGATTCTTCATAAGCTTGCAAATGCTTTTGGGATAAAATTCAAACTTGTTAGTAGCATTTTTCAAACTGCTTTTGACTGCAACCTCACAATAAGAAATGCATGTTATATTATTATGCATGTTATATTGTGAGTACACATGCACAAACATAAACAAGACAAATAGGTCATGAAATTATCTTTTTTACATGTGATGCATTCTAATATTTTATTTTATTTTCTCTTCTGTTTTATTTTATTTATGAAACAAAACTAAACCAAAAAATAAAAACAAATGCTGCTCACATTCAATAAAGATGTTAAAAACAAACAAACAAAAAACAAATGCTGCTCACAGCCTATCAGGTCATTTCATAACCCCTAGAAGGTGCTGCCTGGCCTGGCTTCTGCCAGCTTCTCCAAACTCACACCTGGTACCTCTCCCTTACTAGGCTCCAACTACAAGGGTCTTCTTTGAATATCTCATATACACCAGGCTCTATCCTCTTATAGCCTTCAGTACATTGTTCCCTCTGCTAGGAATGCTCTTCCCTCTACCCTCAGCCTCCCTACTGGCTTTCCATCCTTTCAGGGCTCATCTGAAATGTCACAGACCTTTGCAATTCCTGAAAAGCCTTTCCCAAACCCAGACTTCTAGCAACACTGCACCTACAATTCTTTCTTCTATTAAGACAACCACTCCACTCACTGCAGCCTAAAAGAAAGGCCCCCATAGCTTTTGGTGCTGGTAAGACCTCCACATCCTGCTATTAAGGCTGGTTTCTCCTGGGAGGTCTTGATTTCCATAAACTCTTAGTGTGACAGTCCCATCACTCTTAGTTTGTAACAGAAATAAGCACCCACCTTCCCCAAAGAGACCACTCAGGACCAATCCTGTAATGCTTGACATCTCTGGGTATCCAATTACCTCTGAAAAGCCCTGGCTTCCTGGGTCCTTGGTCATCACTAAGACTCTCATCCCAATCCAGGTCTGGACATCCTCTGTTATGACCCAATGTTCTACTGCATGCTAACCAACAGACCTTCTGGAACTCACAGTATACTTTCCAGAAGTACTCTAATCTCAGCCTCCCTTCTGATTATCCTCTTCACCTTCTTGCTCTGATTGAAACCTTGAGCACACTGCTTCCCCTGAAACACTGTTTTCCTTCACTTCATTCCACCTACCCTCTCCCATAGCAGATATAATAGACCTTATTGTTACCAATAATCACAACACCTCTAAAAGTTCAGTTTCGAGCAATCATCCTTTTGACCACTACCACCCATATTTCATTTACCTTATACCATCTCTCTATTATTTATCTCCATCTTAAAGACTCTCCTTTGAAATCAAAACAAAACAACCTCTCCTTTGATTCTTTGGTTCACTTTGCAGCTCCTATCCATTTACTGTACTCCTTCCTGGCAAAACTTCTCAAAAGAGTTGTCTGTACTTCCTGTCTATACTTTGTATTCCACTTTACTCCCCTCATAACTAACATTTTGCTGTATTTACTTCCAGGTTTTTTCCCTGCACTTTTATGTAGTTACATATACAAACTTGAATCAAACTTCTTTTTCCTCATTATTATATCATACTTCTTTTTCCTCACTATTATAATACTGTTATTTAAAACTTCTAAAGCATTTAAAAACTCTGTTTGTACCTTTGAGAGCTCCTCAAATGGGCCTTCCACACTGCCTGGTGAGTTAACTCACTATCCCACTGTAGTTTTTACTGTTGACTTATTTCTTCTTCATTCTCTTTTTAATCCTCTACAATCAGGTTTTTGTTCCTCTCATTTCCAAACCTACTTTGTCAGGGTCACCAATATCCTTCATCTTGCCAAATCCAATAGTCAGTTCTTAGCCTTCATCTTACTTGAGCTCTTAGCAGTATCTTTCACAGTTAACCACTCTCTCCTTGTGTTTGTCGTGGCTTCCAGTACACTGAATTCCCAATTACTTCCTAGATCACATGTTATTCAGGAAGCTCCTCAATTTCCTTTGCTGGATCATTTTCCTCTTCCCAACTAAATGTTGGAATGCCCCATGGTTTAGCCCTTGGACTTTATTTACCTTGCTTTCCATCTAAACCAATCCCTCCATAATCTCATCTCGTCCCATCATACAGAGATTAATCCTATATTTATCTCTTCAGTCCTGACTACCCTCCTGCAGGCTTTCAAATGTGTGTCTAACTTCTCTATGGAGATATCTAATGGGCATCTCAAATGCGTAACTCTTGACTTCCATCTGCAGGCTTCCAAATTCTGATGCCTCTTTCTATTTCCAATCCTTCAGCAAATCCTATTAATCCTACCATCAAAATATAACCAGAATATAACCCATTCTCATCACCTCCACATATTAAACCCCATTCCAAGCCACTATTATCTCTAATATAGACTCTTGAACCAGTCCTCTAACTGGTCTTCTGCTTCCATTCTTACCATCTTCCTACACATAACACCCAGAGTGATCTTTAAACAATAATCCCCTACTCATCTGCACAAAAGTCTCCAAGGGCTCCCTATCATACCTAGGATAAAACCTCACTCCTTGAAATGGCCTACAAGGCCTCATATGATCTGATCTCTGCCTATTTCTCTGACCTCATCTCTAATTTCCACTTTCACTCACTCTGTTCTAGCCACACTGACCTTCTTGCTGATCCTCAAATAAAGGAAGCTCAGCCTCTCCTCAGGGCCTTTGCACTTCTGTTCTCTCTGCCTGAACACACACTTGCCTTATTTTTACACAGCTAATTTCTTTCCAGTCTCAGTTCAAACGTTACCTCCTCTGAGATATCATCCCTGCCCATCCTAATCTAAGAACACAATAAGCTCTCAACAAACGTTTGCTGGTTGGAGATACCTAGCTAAATAAAAAAGAACAACTGGGAAAAAACTCAATCAAGAAATAGAAAAAAGGACTGTCTTGGAAGAAACCAAAGGTAGTTTCCTCATTAAAGCAAAAGGGGGGGACATCCCTGGTGGCACAGTGGTTAAGAATCCGCCTGCTAATGCAGGGGACACGGGTTCGAGCCCTGGTCTGGGAAGATCCCACATGCCGCAGAGCAACTAAGCCAGGGCGCCACAACTACGGAAGCCTGGGCGCCTAGAGCACGTGCTCTGCAACAAGAGAAGCCACTGCAATGAGAAGCCTGCACACCGCAATGAAGAGTAGCCCCCACTCACCGCAACTAGAGAAAGCCCGCGTGCAGCAACGAACACCCAACGCAGCCAAAAGTGATAAATAAATAAATAAATTAATTAATTAATTTTTTAAAAAGGGTGGGGTGAATGTAGGAGGAAGAGCAGTAAATGGGAGTTGGAAAGGAAGTTCCTTTGGGAACTCATGTCGATATCACCTTCCTGCTCTCCCTAGGTCTCAGGTCTTCTTTCCACAGGCCTTTGAAGGGAGCTTCACACAAACATCGCAAAGTGTTGTCACTTCATAAAGCAGCTGTATTATTATCAGCAATAGCTGATCCTGCGTGGCCAGCTCTTATTCACCTGAGCTCCATCTTGTCATGGCTCTCACCACCATCCAGGGCTCCTTCCCTCGCTCCAGTAAGGAAAACACGTCTGGCTTAGGGATCGAACATCCAGCTTAAAAGAAAAGAAATGGGACATGGTCATGGGATGAAGAGTCCCAGATTCAAATCCAGTCCATTGGTCATCAAAGAAGAGAAATTGACAGGAAGTGATGAAGGAAGATGTGAAGGTCCGAAGGGTGAGAAATAAAAAGGTACACAGTGGGGCTATCTACTTCTACTTTTAAAAAACTCAAACATTTCCTTAGGGAATAGAAATCAGAAATTCACAATGAAGGAGGCAGAAAGTATGGGAGACAAATTCTGAAAACTGTGTAAAATGATCTTACCCAGTGAGATCAGGTGGCTGTAGTTCTCCACCATGACCTCCCTGTACAAATCCCGCTGAATGGGGTCAAGGCATTCCCATTCCTCCTGAGAGAAGTTGATGGCCACATCCCTGAAAGTTACCAACCACTGAAACAACAAATCCATTCATTATTTGTGAAAATATGATGATGATTTTGAGGTGAAATGAGGTAAGAAGGAGGAGGGCATTGAAGGAAGGGGGTGATATAATAAACAATATGCCATGGCCGAACACCTGTAACATTGAAGGAAATTGGGTGCCTGAACTGTAGTGTCAACATGATCCTTGATCACTGCTATTGCCGCAGACAAAACTTCCTATGTATACTAGGACAATTCCATTATCCAGAAAGGTCTGGGAATACAAAAGGTCAGATGATTGCAGTTTCCCAATTAAATGAAATATTGTATGCAATCACACAGCACTTTAAGCTTTCTAATTCTCAATAAATAATAAATAAATTCTCAACTAATGGGTTCTTTCCAAAATTATCTTCTCTCTTTAAAGAAAAGGATAAACCAAATTGATGAAATCTTTCCAAACAATTTTTTAACAAATCTCTGGACTGGAACATAGAATTTGGATATAACTTAGAATCTTTTTGAAGATTCAAGTTCATTAAGTCACTATATTATGTCACCAAATATAATGGACATACAGTATTTTCATTTTATGGATGTAATGATCTGCTTATTTGGGAGTATTTAAAACAAATTCTTTAATGTCTTTAATGTTCTTTAATGTCTTTACCTCTAGGAATCTAAAATTCTCAAAAGAGTATACATCTGGCAGATTTTATTTGCTCCCACTTTCTGTGTTCCTAGGCTACAGCAGGCTGATGGATGCCAGTCTAGGTGCACACAGGCATCACTCTGACACATTCTGGCCAACTCCAAGGTAAGCCTTGCCTCTCATTGGTTTCTTGGCAAGAGGGATGTGGTAGATAGACTAATGACCCCACAAAGATGTCCATATCTTAATCCCTGGAACCTGTGAGTATGTTACCTTACATGGCAAATGGGACTTTGTAGATGTGATTAAATTAAGAATCTTGGGGAGATTATCCTGGATTTTCTGGTTGGGCCCAATGGGATCACAAGGGTATTTTAAGTGATAGAGGGAGGCAGAAGAGTCAAAGAAGGAGATGTGATAATGAAAGCAGAGCTCAGAATGATGTGATTGCTGGCTCTGAAAATGGAGGGGACCCTTGAGCCAAGGAATGTGAGCAGCCTCTAGCAGCTGGAAATGCAAGAAAATAGATTTTCCTCTGGAACCTCCAGAAGGAACACAGATCTACCAACACCTTGATTTTAGCCCTATAAGACTGATTTCAGATTCCAACCTCCAGAAGTATGACAGTAAGTTTGTGTTTAAGTCACTAAGTTTGTAGTAATTTGTTACAGCAGCATCATGAAACTGTACAAGAGGCAAGATCTCTTTCTTCTCAGGACTCAGTTCCCCAACCAATTTCAAAAGCCTCACAAAAAAATCTCACCACACACTGAGATTGGGAACAACCAGCAGAAATGTTGTCATTTCCAAGTGGAAAACTGAGGTTTGTAGAGATGAAAGTCTGTCATGTGTCTCATTTAACTACCTCACTAAACCACTGTGCTAATACTACTCTTAACGGGAGATATTTCTGCTTCCTCATGGCTCCTGGCAGAATACCATCTGGTGCAGGGAAAAACATTTAGAGAAGAATGAAGCTCTTTGCTACGATCACTCACTGGAATGGGAGAAATTTGAGAGCAGTTCCTTTACAGGACTAAGCAACACAGAAAATATGGGAATAAACATATCTGGTGTTCATATAACCCAACAAAATGATTGCACTTCAGGGAGGAAAGAAGAAACAGCAACTCACGTGAGGCATGGTTTTGAGAACTGTCAGAACTGATCAACTTTCTGGGTTCCTCTCCTGGAGATGTGCAGAGTCCTAAGAGGAGAGCAGGGCTGGAGAAAGAAAACAAAGCCATGAGAACAAGCTTGCCTCAGAGCCCACAAAATGAGCACCTTGGAACTACCTTTATTTCCCCTCTTTGAGGGAAGTTTGGGAAAATCTCAGCCCTCTTACAAATCCAGTGGAATCCAGATAGAGCAGAGGGAATTCAGGCCAGACTTTTCCTTAATCCCCATGATGCTGAACAGGACCCCAGAGGGTGCCAGTTTCCATGGGCATCTTACATCTCTAGGATAGGGGAGTACCCAGGGAGCCCTGGGGAGCAGCGCTTCCCCAGGGCCCACATTCTAAGTGAGATGCTTCGCTCCCATGCTTAAAGGCTCAGGCCCACAAGACTGCTCCTGACTTCAGAAGCCAATCGCAAATCCCAGGCCACTGTATTTCTGACCAACCAGCTATAAATTGGGGGCTCCTACAATCCCCTCCTAAGGTTCTATACTTTGCTAGGATGGCTCACAGAACTCAGGAAAGCACTTCACTTATGTTTACCAATTTATTATAATGGATACAATTTAGGAGCAGCCATGTGGAAAAGATGCATAGGGCAAGGTATGGCGGAGGGGGAGCTTGGAGTTTCCAGTGCTCTCTTTGGGATTGCCACCTTCAAAGCACCTCAAGGTGTTCACTAACCCAGAGGCTCATCAAATCTAGTTCGAGAGTTTTTATAGGGCTTAACCAGTCCCACCCTCCCCTTTCCTGGAGGTCAGGTCAGTGGGTGGGTTGGAAAGTTCCAACCCTCTAATCATTTGGTCTTTCTGGTGATCAGCTCCATCCTGAAGCTATCTAGGGGCCACATTCCAAGCCACCTCATTAGCATAAATTCAGGTGTGATCAAAAGGGGTTCATTACGAATAACAAAAGACACTCCTATTACTCAGAAATTTGCTAAGTTAGGAAAACCAAATAGTTGATGAAGAAAAGTTCTTATTTATAGAACTCCAGCTAAGAAATGCAGAAGGAATTGAGAGAATTTTTTTTAAAAACTCACTATATGTAACCCTTAATAAAATAATAGATCTCAGCATCAATCATAAATGGATGTTATAACCTCTACGTCAGTGTTTCTTACCCTTTTTTTTCATTATTAGTTCCCCCAAAGCCTTTTAAGACAACTTTTCTCCTGATACCACTTACCTATGAAATTTTAATACCACAGATATACTGTATATGTGTTTATGTACTGTGTCCACAAATCATTATGATATTTAGTAAGAGTTTTGTCCCCCTCCCTGCCAAGAACCAAGTTTCACCCCCGGGGGGGCAATACCCTTCCTTCTGCCATTGAGAATGCATGCTTTAGGTGAAAGAAGAAGAGGGCATTTTATAAAGGAAGAATTAAGTGGACAGCACTTGAACACCAATCAACATGGCATCACCAGAAGTGGGACACCAGACTTTAAAAAACCTCAGGATGTGACATCACAGGAAGTACACAACATGACCTATGAATTATTTTTGCCTGAAAATGTGATTTAGGCAAAATATGATCTGAATCTGATCAAGGCTGTAGATCTAACTACCCCTTAACAGAAATATGTAGCATAGGGGAACTAATTATATGACACCACAAGGAAGAAATTAGCCAAAAGGAGAATGCACAATGTTCTATAAACAAATAACCTAGTTTTTCTACAAATCAATGGCAACAATTAAAATAAAATAAAAACAAAAAATAGAGAAAAGAGTTATGGATTAAAGAAACTTAAGAGATTTGACAGGGACTTCCCTGGCGGTCCAGTGATTAACACTCCACGCTTCCAGTGCAGGGGGCCAGGGTTCAATCCCTGGTTGGGGAACTAAGATCCCACATGCCAGTCCTCCAAAATATTTTTTAAAAAAATTTTAATAAAAAGAGAGATTTGACAACCAAATGTAATGTGTGGACCTATCTGAATCATGATTTGAACAAACCAATTGTAAAAAAAATCTATCTTCCAAAGAATTGGGGAAGTTTGAATATATACTGGGTATATGATATTATGGAATGACTTAGTTTTTAAAGTTGAGATAGCATCATGGTTGTTATTTTAAAATATGTCCTTTTGGTTACATAAGCATACATGTGATTAAAATACACTGAAATACTAAAGGAAAAAGGGGGATGGATAGGTATAAGGATATTTGCAAATGTGTTAAGTTACGGCTGAGCATTGGACACATTGGGGTCGTATTATTTTCTACCCTGCTTGAAAATTTCCATACAAAGTTAAAACAAAAGTCTACATTTCCTCCAGAAAGTATAGTTATCTTTCATCAAAAATCTTAGACCAGAAAGGGCTGATTTGTCATCAGGTGGAAAAGGAGAGGTGCAGGTGTGGTTGGTGAGTAGAGTAGACTGGTGAGGCCATCCCTGGAGCGCTATGATTCACAGGGATAGCAATGCCTAAGGACAGTCACTGGTTTCTCCTAAGGTTTCTCCTTAGGAAGATGTTGCAGGAGGTAGCAGCATCTTGAAAAGAAGAAACTCGAGAGAAGAAAGAAAATGGCAACATATTTTAGAAGAGACTTTTAGCTGTGCAATATTTTTTTCCTTTCCTCTGTATACTTCTGTTGGAAAAAGTAGAACAGAGAAAAAAGAAGCAAAGGATATCAAGCCTTTCCCAGAGCCGACCAAACAGTTTAGGACCAATTCCCACAACAACTTCAGGCTGAGAGAGGGATCAGTTTTTCCCCATAGGGTTCTCAAAGTAGAATGGGGCATCCTGTTTGGGTGGTCTTCTGCCTTCCTGGGGCATAAACTCTCACTGTAGGGGCATCTTCAGAATAGCCTCGTTCTCTGGAACTGCGGCACCTGGAACCGCGCGATTCTCAACTGGAGAGATTCTGTCCCTGTCTCACGGCGGGAGAGTACACAGTCACTAAAGGGGCACAGCAGCCAAGTGCGTTAGAAGGCGGCAGGTGAGCCCGTCACGCGGCCACAAAAGCGCGCGCACACTCACACACCCAGCACTGTGGAACGTTCATGATAACATCTCCCTGCTCCCGTTGGCCGGGAACCAAAGTCACAGCGCCGCTTTTGCCGGCGGAGAGCGACGCCAAGTGCACACTCATACCTGCGGCGCAGAGGAACACAGCTGATAGCACCACGCCTCCGCCGCTAGGAACCGAAGTGAAGCGGCCGACGACCAGCGGAGAAGGGCACAGCCACTCCGCACTGGCAAGGCCGACTTCCGTAAGGAATTAACCTGAGTGCTACGAAGTTGGAGATATGTAGTCCAGAGCCAGGATCGTCTCGATTCCTGTCAGCACCAAGCCCCAGCCGGCACACCGGTATTCCCAGCACCTTATAAGAACTTCCTTCTGGATGCTCCAACCCAAAGGCAGCGTGCGGGTCCCAGCGAGGTAGTGCACTCACCTACCGCTACAGACTGGATCCTTAAGCCAAGGAGTAACGGAGTAAGTGTACGAAATGGCGCAGGGACGCGGTGGCCTCCGGGAAATGTAGTTTTAAACATGAACCCGGCCCGATCCAACAGAATCCAGAGGCAGTGGCCACGTCCTGTGGTCCGGAATCGGGCGCGCCTCGGGGTTCCCTTGCTTGAATCCGAGATCTCACGCTGCTGCGGTGTGAGCCGACCTATTTCATTTCACTCAAGTGACTTCCCAGAGGTTCTAGAAAATCCCAGAAGTTACCAGAGCTTGAGTCTTGCAGTGATGCCTTCAGAGAAATGTAGTCCAGGGCTGAAAAACCTGCAGAAGTCTAGGAAGCAGGGTCCAAATTTCTTAGACAGAGCTCTAGCCCGGACGAGGTGACGGTGACTGCCGGGTTGCTGCTCAAAGGGGTTCGGGGGTGTGATGCTTACTTCATGGTCGCGTGTGTGTGTGTGTGTGTGTGTGCGTGTGCGCGCGCCCGCGCAAGTGCAAGTGTCCTCTACAGGGAAAGGGAAGACTGTGGGGAGTGTGATGTGTGTCAGATTGTGCTTGAGACTGTGAGGAATGTTAGTGGATAAGCATGTGATCCATTTGGGATTGTGTTAAAAGTCTGGGGATGGTGTGACTATAGCTGTAAGGATGATGTATGGGATTAATCAGACAGTCTATGATTAAGTATTTTATAACTTGTAAGAAAATGCTTTTTCTTTGCATGGTTGTGAATTTAGAATAGATTCCATGGAATTATAGAAATGTTAAGTGAAAGATACATTGAGAGTTCACCTGTAGTAGTGAATGTGGGAAAAGAAATGTGTGAGCATAGTATTGTGAGAGTGGGTATGATTGTCTCATGATGCAGCTCTGTGTAATAGTGGTATCTTTAAGCTTCAGTTTCCTCACCTGTAAAATGAGGTTAACGTTCGTGTAACATTTGGAGCAGTGCTGTCCAATAGATATTTCTGCAGAACTGGATTCCATGTGCGATGTCTGTGCTGTCCAATACCATAGCCCTGGCCACACTGGGCTATTGAGCACCTGAAATGAGACTAGTTTGACTGAAGAACTAAATTTTTTATTTTGTTTAATTTTAATAAATTTATATTTAAATAGCTATATGTGGCTAGCTAAATTTGACAGCGCAGTCTGAAGTATCAATTTGCCTTCAAGATTTGGAGGGGGAGAAACTTAAGTAATTTCATCTAGCAAATAATTTGAAAAATGAGTTTTACATTGAAATGAAGAGAGATGAAAAATGCAAATTCAGCTTTAGTCTTTATTTTGGGGGGAATAATTTGCATAGAGTCCACAAATATTACTATATACCGCAATGATTTTTTTTTACATACCACACACAGATCAAGATAAAGAACATTTCGGGAATTCCCTGGAGGCGCAGCGGTTAAGAATCCGCCTGCCAATGCAGGGAACACGGGGAAGATCCCACATGCCACGGAGCAACTAAGCCCGTGTGCCACAACTACTGAGCCCGCAGTGCTGCAACTACTAAAGCCCGGGTGCCTAGAGCCCGTGCTCCGCAACAAAGAGAAGCCACTGCAATGAGAAGCCCGCACACTGCAACGAAGAGTAGCCCCGGCTCTCCGCAACTAGAGAAAGCCCGCGCGCAGCAACAAAGACCCAACTCAGCCAAAAATAAATAACTTAATTAATTGATTAAAATAAATAAATAAAATAAAAGGTAAAGAACATTTCAAGGACGCCAGAATGTTCCCTTGTGCCCCATCCTGGTCATCTCTGACTCCACCTAGAAGTGACCATTATTTGGACTTCTAGCACTGTAGATTAGTTTTGTGAATTCTTGAACTTCATTTAAATGCAATCAGTGTAATGATATGTGTCTGGCATGTTTTTAAAAAAAAATATTTATTTATGCATGCTGCACCGGGTCTTAGTTGTGGCATGCAGGATCTTGTTGCAGCATGCAGGATCTTTAGCTGCAGCATGCAAATCTTAGTTGCAGCATGCATGCAGGCTCTAGTTCCCTGACCAGGGGATGAACCCGGGCCCACTGCATTGGGAGCTCAGAGTCTTACCCACTGGACCACCAGGGAAGTCCTGTGTCTGGCATGTTTTTAATCAACATTATGGCTCTGAGATGAGTCCTTGTTATGGAGTATAGGAATAATTCCTGTAGCCAGCTAGTAAATATTTTAGGTTTTGTGTGCCAGATGTTCTCTGTCACAACTGCTCAACTCTGCCAGTGTAGCATGAAAGCAACCATAGACAACATGTAAACAAATGAGTGTGGCTATATTCTGGTAAAACTTTATAGACACTGAAATTTGAATTTCATATAATTCTTACATGTTGCAAAATGCTATTCTTATTTTTATTCTTTTTTACATCATTTAAAAATGCAAAACCTTTCTTAGGTCATTGGCCATACAAAAATAGGTGACAGGCCATATTTTGTCCGTAGGCTGCAGTTTTTCAATTCTTACTATGATTTATTCATTCTATATTGACACACATTTGTGTGATTTCCAGTTTTTTCTTACTATGAATAAATCTGCCATGATCAATCTTAAAATACTTTTTGGTAGACATAGCATTCATTTCTATTAGGAATCCAAGAGTGGAAGAGCTGGATCATAAAGTAGGTTTACATTTATATGTGTAGGTACTGTCAAACCATTTCCCAAGGTCTTTGTGTCAGTTTACACATATGTCAGCAATGTAAAGGATTCCAGTTGCTCCATATCCTCTTGAACACTTGGTATTGTTAGTCTTTTTAAATTTTTACAATACTAGTAGGTGGGTAGTAGTATCTCAGTGTGATTTTAATCTGCATTTCCCTGATTAATACTCACTTTAGCATCCTTTCATATATCAACCATTTGGATAACCTCTCTGAACTGCCTGTTTAACTCTTGACCATTTCATTAAAGTCAGTTTGTGGGGGGTTTTTTCTATTTATTTATAGCTATTTGCATATGCTGGGATATGAGGCCTTTTGTAGGATATATTTATTGTAGATATCTTTCCCAGGATATGGCTTGCCTTTCACTCTGATAATGAAGTCTTTTTTTTTTTTTAACATCTTTATTGGAGTATAATTGCTTTACAATGGTGTGTTAGTTTCTGCTTTATAACAAAGTAAATCAGCTATACATATACATATATCCCCATATCTCCTCCCTCTTGCATCTGCCTCTCACCCTACCTATCCCACCCCTCTAGGTGGTCACAAAGCACCGAGCTGATCTTCCTGTGCTATGCGGCTGCTTCCCACTACCTATCTATTTTACATTTGGTAGTATTTATAAGTCCATGCCACTCTCTCACTTCGTCCCAGCTTACCCTTCCCCCTCCCTGTGTCCTCAAGTCCATTCTCTACGTCTGCATCTTTATTCCTGTCCTGCCCCTAGGTTCTTCAGAACTTTTTTTTTCTTTTTTTTTTAGATTCCACATATATGTGTTAGCATACGGTATTTGTTTTTCTCATTCTGACTTACTTTACTCTGTATGACAGACTCTAGGTCCATCTACCTCACTACAAATAACTCAATTTCATTTCTTGTTATGGATGACTAATATTCCATTGTATATATGTGCCACATCTTCTTTATCCATTCATCTGTCAATGGACACTTAAGTTGCTTCCATGTCCTGGCTATTTTAAATAGTGCTGCAATGAACATTGTGGTAAATGACTCTTTTTGAATTATGGTTCTCTCAGGGTGTATGCCCAGTAGTGGGATTGCTGGGTCATATGGTAGTTCTAGTTTTAGTTTTTTAAGGAACCTCCATACTGTTCTCCATAGTGGCTGTATCAATTTACATTCCCACCAACAGTGCAAGAGGGTTCCCTTTTCTCCACACCCTGTCCAACATTTATTGTTTGTAGATTTTTTGATGATAGCCATTCTGACTGGTGTGAGGTGATGCCTCACTGTAGTTTTGATTTGCATTTCTCTAATGATTAGTGATGTTGAGCATCCTTTCATGTGTTTGTTGGTAATCTGTATACCTTCTTTGGAGAAATGTCTATTTAGGTCTTCTGCACATTTTTGGATTGGGTTGTTTCTTTTTTTGATATTGAGTTGCATGAGCTGCTTGTAAATTTTGGAGGTTAATCCTTTGTCAGTTGCTTCATTTGCAAATATTTTCTCTCATTCTGAGTGTTGTCTTTTCATCTTGTTTATGGTTTCCTTTGTTGTGCAAAAGCTTTGAAGTTTCATTAGGTCCCATTTGTTTATTTTTGTTTTTATTTCCATTTCTCTAGGAGGTGGGCCAAAAAGGATCTTGCTGTGATTTATGTCGTAGAGTGTTCTGCCTATGTTTTCCTCTAAGAGTTTTATAGTGTCTGGCCTTACATTTAGGTCTTTAATCCATTTTGAGTTTATTTTTGTGTATAGTGTTAGGGAGTGTTCTAATTTCATTCTTTTACATGTAGCTGTCCAGTTTTCCCAGCACCACTTATTGAAGAGGCTGTCTTTTTTCCATTGTTATATTATTGCCTCCTTTATCAAAAATAAGATGACCATATGTGTGTGCATTTATCTCTGGGCTTTCTATCCTGTTCCATTGATTTATATTTCTGTTCTGTGCCAGTATCATACTGTCTTCATTACTGTAGCTTTGTAGTATAGTCTGAAGTCCAGGACCCTGATTCCTCCAGCTCCGTTTTTCTTTCTCAAGATTGCTTTGGCTATTCGGGGTCTTTTGTGTTTCCATACAAATTGTGAAATATTTTGTTCTAGTTCTGTGAAAAATGCCATTGGTAGTTTGATAGGGATTGCATTGAATCTGTAGATTGCTTTGAGTAGTATAGTCATTTTCACAATGTTGACTCTTCCAGTCCAAGAACATGGTATATCTCTGCATCTATTTGTATCATCTTTAATTTCTTTCATCAGTGTCTTATAGTTTTCTTCATACAGGTCTTTTGTCTCCTTAGGTAGGTTTATTCCTAGGTATTTTATTCTTTTTGTTGCAGTGGTAAATGGGAGTGTTTCCTTAATTTCTCTTTCAGATTTTTCATCATTAGTGTATAGGAATGCAAGTGATTTCTGTGCATTAATTTTGTATCCTGCAACTTTACCAAATTCGTTGATTAGCTCTAGTAGTTTTCTGGTAGCATCTGTAGGATTCTCTATGTGTAGTATCATGTCATCGGCAAACAATGACAGCTTTACTTCTTCTTTTCCAATTTGGATTCCTTTTATTTCTTTTCTTTTTTTTTTTAAAGATTGATTGATTGATTGATTGATTGATTACTATGTTGGGTCTTCATTTCTGTGCTAGGGCTTTCTCTAGTTGCGGCAAGTGGGGGCCACTCTTCATCGCGGTGCGCGGGCCTCTCACTATCGTGGCCTCTCTTGTTGCGGAGCACAGGCTCCAGACACGCAGGCTCAGCAGCTGTGGCTCACGGGCCCAGTCGCTCCACGGCATGTGGGATCTTCCCAGACCAGGGCTCGAACCCGTGTCCCCTGCATTAGCAGGCAGACTCTCAACCACTGCGCCGCCAGGGAAGCCCCCTTTTATTTCTTTTTCTTCTCTGATTGCTGTGGCTAAAACTTCCAAAACTATGTTGACTAATAGTGGTGAGAGTGGACAACCTTGTCTTGTTCCTGATCTTAGTGGAAATGGTTTCAGTTTTTCACCATTGAGGACGATGTTGGCTGTGGGTTTGTCATATATGGCCTTTATTATGTTGAGGTAACTTCCCTCTATGCCTACTTTCTGGAGGGCTTTTATCATAAATGGTGTTGAATTTTGTCAAAAGCTTTCTCTGCATCTATTGAGATGATCATATGGTTTTTCTCCTTCAATTTGTTAATATGGTTTATAACACTGATTGATTTGTGTATATTGAAGAATCCTTGCATTCCTGGGATAAACCCCACTTGATCATGGTGTATGATCCTTTTAATGTGCTGTTGGATTCTGTATGCTAGTATTTTGTTGAGGATTTTTGCATCTATGTTCATCCGTGATATTGGCCTGTATTTTTCTTTCTTTGTAACATCTTTGTCTGGTTTTGGTATCAGGGTGATGGTGGCCTCGTAGAATGAGTTTGGGAGTGTTCCTCCCTCTGCTATATTTTGGAAGAGTTTGAGAAGGATGGGTGTTAGCTCTTCTCTAAATGTTTGATAGAATTCACCTGTGAAGCCATCTGGTCCTGGACTTTTGTTTGTTGGAAGATTTGTAATCACAGTTTCAATTTTAGTGCTTGTGATTGGTCTGTTTATATTTTCTGTTTCTTCCTGGTTCAGTCTGGGAAGGTTGTGCTTTTCTAAGAATTTGTCCATTTCTTCCAGGTTGTCCATTTTATTGGCATATAATTGCTTGTAGTAATCTCTCATGATCCTTTGTATTTCTGCAGCGTGAGTTGTTACTTCTCATTTTTCATTTCTAAGTCTATTGATTTGAGTCTTCCCCCTTTTTTTCTGGATGAGTCTGGCTAATGGTTTATCAATTTAGTTTATCTTCTCACAGAACCAGCTTTTAGTTTTATTGATCTTTGCCATTGCTTCCTTCATTCTTTTTTCATTTATTTCTGATCTGATCTTTATGATTTCTTTTCTTCTGCTAAGTTTGGAGGGTTTTTTATTCTTCTTTCTCTAATTGCTTTAGGTGTACGGCTAGGTTTTTATTTGAGATGTTTCTTGTTTCTTGAGGTAGGATTGTATTATAAACTTCCCTCTTAGAACTGCTTTTGCTGCATCCCATAGGTTTTGGGTCATCGTGTTTTCATTGTCATTTGTTTCTAGGTATTTTTTGATTTCCTCTTTGATTTCTTCAGTGATCTCTTGGTTATTAAGTAGTGTATTGTTTAGTCTCCATGTGTTTGTATTTTTTTTTACTGATTTTTTCCTGTAATTGATATCTAGTCTCATAGCGTTGTGGTCAGAAAAGATACTTGATAGGATTTCAATTTTCTTAAATTTACCAAGGCTTGATTTGTGACCCAAGATATGATCTATCCTGGAGAATGTTCCATGAGCACTTGAGAAGATAGTGTATTCTGTTGTTTTTGGATGGAATGTCCTATAAATATCAATTAAGCCCATCTTGTTTAATGTATCATTTAAAGCTTGTGTTTCCTTATTTATTTTCATTTTGGATGATCTGTCCATTGGTAAAAGTCGGGTGTTAGAGTCCCCTACTATGATTGTGTTACTGTCAATTTCCCCTTTTATGGCTGTTATCATTTGCCTTATGTATTGAGGTGCTCCTATGTTGGGTGCATAAATATTTACAATTGTTATATCTTCTTCTTGGATTGAACCCTTGATCATTATGTAGTGTCCTTCTTTGTCTCTTGTAATAGTCTTTATTTTAAAGTCTATTTTGTCTGATATGAGAATTGCTACTCCAGCTTTCTTTTGATTTCCATTTGCATGGAATATCTTTTTCCATCCCCTCACTTTCAGTCTGTATGTGTCCCTAGGTCTGAAGTGGGTCTCTTGTAGACAGCATATATATGGGTCTTGTTTTTGTATCCATTCAGCCAGTCTATGTCTTTTGGTTGGAACATTTAATCCATTTACATTTAAGGTAATTATCGATATATATGTTCCTATTACCATTTTTTAAATTGTTTTGGGTTTGTTATTGTAGGTCTTTTCCTCCTCTTGTGTTTCCTGCCTAGAGAAGTTCCTTTAGCATTTGTTGTAAAGCTGGCTTGGTGGTGCTGAATTCTCTTAACTTTTGCTTGTTTGTAAAGGTTTTAATTTCTCCATCAAATCTGAATGAGATCCTTGCTGGGTAGAGTAATCTTGGTTGTAGGTTTTTCCCTTTCATCACTTTAAATATGTCCTGCCACTCCCTTCTGGCTTGCAGAGTTTCTGCTGAAAGATCAGCTGTTAACCTTATGGGGATTCCCTTGTGTGTTATTTGTTGTTTTTTCCTTGCTGCTTTTAATATTTTTTCTTTGTATTTAATTTTTGATAGTTTGATTAATATGTGTCTTTGCGTGTTTCTCCTTGGATTTATCCTGTATGGGATGCTCTGCGCTTCCTGGACTTGATTATTTCCTTTAGGTAAGTTTTCAACTATAATCTCTTCAGATATCTTCTCAGTCCCTTTCTTTTTCTCTTCTTCTTCTGGGACCCCTATAATTCGAATGTTGGTGCGTTTAAAGTTGTCCCATAGGTCTCTAAGACCGTCCTCAATTCTTTTCATTTTTCTTTCTTTCTTTCTTTCTTTCTTTCTTTCTTTCTTTCTTTCTTTCTTTCTTTCTTTCTTTCTTTCTTTCTTTCTTTCTTTTCTTTCTTTCTATTCTGCTCTGCAGTAGTTATTTCCACTATTTTATCTTCCAGGTTACTTATCCGTTCTTCTGCCTCAGTTATTCTTTATATATATATATATAAAGTCATTTATTTTATTTATTTATTTTTGTCTGTGTTGGGTCTCCGTTGCTGTGTGCGGGCTTTCTCTAGTTGTGGTGAGAGGGGGTACTCTTTGTTGTGGAGGGCGGGCTTCTTATTGTGGTGGCCTCTCTTGCTGTGGAGCACGGGCTCTAGGCATCTGGGCTTCAGTAGTTGCAGCATGCGGGCTCAGTAGTTGTGGCAAACAGGCTCTAGACACAGGCTCAGTAGTTGTGGTGCATGGGCTTAGTTGCTCTGCGGCATGTGAGATCTTCCTGGACCAGGGCTCAAACCCATGTCCCTGCATTGGCAGGTGGATTCTCAACCAATGCCACAGGGAAGCCCTGCATCAGTTATTCTGCTATTGATTCCTTCTAGAGAATTTTTAATTTCATTTATTGTGTTGTTCATCATTGTTTGTTTTCTCTTTAGTTCTTCTAGGTCCTTGTTAAACGTTTCTTGTATTTTCTCTATTCTATTTCCAAGATTTTGGATCATCTTTACTATCATTATTCTGAATTCTTTTTCAGGTAGACTGCCTATTTCCTCTTCATTTGTTTGGTCTGGTGGGTTTTTACCTTGCTCCTTCATCTGCTGTGTGTTTCTCTGTCTTCTCATTTTGCTTCACTATGTCTCCTTTTCACAGGCTGCATGTTCGTAGTTCCCATTGTTTTTTGGTGTCTGCCCCTAGTGGCTAAGGTTGGTTCAGTGGGTTGTGTAGGCTTCCTGGTGGAGGGGACTAGTGCCTGTGTTCTGGATCTTGTCTTTCTGGTGGGCAGGACCGTGTCCGGTGGTGTGTTTCGGGGTGTCTGTGACCTTATTATGATTTTAGGCAGCCTCTCTGCTAATGGGTAGGGTTGTGTTCCTGTCTTGCTAGTTGTTTGGCATAGGGTGTCCAGAACTGTAGCTTGCTGGTCGTTGAGTGGAGCTGGGTCTTAGCATTGAGATGGAGATCTCTGGGAGAGCTTTCGCCATTTGATATTACATGGAGCCAGGAGGTCTCTGATGGACCAATGTCCTGAACTTGGCACTCCCACCTCAAAGGCACAGGCTTGACACCTGGCTGGAAGAAAGAATAAAAAAATTAAAAAGTAATAAAAAAGAAAGAAAGAAAGAAAGAAGAGAGCAACCAAGCCAAAAAACAAATCCACCAATGATAACAAGTGCTAAAAACTATATAAAAACAAACAAACAAACAAAACGGAAAGACAACCCTAGGACAAATGGTAAAAGCAAAGCTATACAGACAAAATCACACAAAGAAGCATACACATACACATTCACAAAAGGAGAAAAAGGAAAAAAATATAATATCTATATATTAAAAAAAAAGGAGGCAGAGAGCAACCAAATCAATAAACAAATCTACCAATTATAATAAACTCTAAATACTAAACTAAGATAAACATAAAGCCAGGAACAAATTAGATGCAGAAAGCAAACCCCAAGACTACAGTTGCTCCCAAAGTCCACTGCCTCAATTTTAGGATGATTCATTGTCTATTCAGGTATTCCACAGATGCAGGGTACATCACGTTGACTGTGGGGATTTAATCCACTGCTCCTGAGGCTGCTGGGAGAAATTTCCCTTTCTCTTCTTTGTTCACACAGCTCCTGGGGTTCACCTTTGGATTTGGCCCCACCTCTGCGTGTAGGTCGCCTGAGGGCGTCTGTTCCCTGCCCAGACAGGATGGGGTTAAAGTAGCAGTTGATTAGGGGGCTCTGGCTCACTCAGGCTGGAAGGAGGGAGGGGTACGCAATGCAGGGCAAGCCTGTGGTGGCAGAGGCCGGCGTGACGTTGCAACAGCCTGAAGCATGCTGTGTGTTCTCCCAGGGAAGTTGTCCCTGATCACGGGACCCTGGCAGTGGCAGGCTGCACAGGCTCCCAGGAGGGGAGGTGTGGATAGTGACCTGTGTTTGCATACCGGCTTCTTGGTGGCTGCAGCAGCAGCCTTAGCGTTTCATGCCCGTCTCTGGTGTCTGCGCTGATAGCCGCGGCTCGCGCCCATCTCTGGAGCTCGTTTAGGCGGTGCTCTGAATCCCCTCTCCTCGTGCACCCCGAAACAATGGTCTATTGCCTCTTAGGCAGGTCCAGACTTTTTCCGGACTCCTTCCTGGCTAGCTGTGGCACACTAGCCCCCTTCAGGCTGTGTTCACACAGCCAACCGCAGTCCTCTCCCTGGGATCTGACCTCCGAAGCCCAAGCCTCAGCTCCCAGCCCCCACCCGCCCAGGTGGGTGAGCAGACAAGTCTCCCGGGCTAGTGAGTGCTTTTCGGCACCAATCCTTTGTGCGGGAATCTCTCCGCTTTGCCCTCTGCACCACTGTTGCTGCGCTCTCCTCTGTGGCTCTGAAGCTTCTCCCCCACCCCCCCTTCCAGCCCCCGTCTCCGCCAGTGAAGGGGCTTCCTAGTGTGTGGAAACTTTTCCTCCTTCACAGCTCCCTCCCAGAGGTGCAGGTCCCGTCCCTATTCTTTTGTCTGTTTTTTCTTTTTTCTTTTGCCCTACCCAGGTACGTGGGGAGTTTCTTGCCTTTTGCGAAGTCTGAGGTCTTCTGTAGCGTTTACTTGGTGTTCTGTAGGAGCTGTTCCACACGTAGATGTATTTCTGATATATCTGTGGGGAGGAAGGTGATCTCCACGTCTTACTCCTCCACCATCTTGAAGGTCTCCCCTGAAGTCTTTTGAAGAATAGTTGCTCTTAATTTGAATGAAGTTCAATTTATTAATCTTTTGTTTATGGTTGATGTCTTTGCCTACCATAAAGACACGAAGGTAGAATTCTATTTTTCTTCTAGAGGCATTATTGTTTCAGCTTTCTCATTTAGGGCTATAATCCATCTCAAATTAATTCTTTTTATTTCTTTTGACATGAAGGTCAAGAGATTTTTTTCCCCATATGCATAACAAGTTCTTCCAGCACTATTTATTGAATTTTGGTGATAAGACAAGTGATCTTATATGTGTGCATCTTTTCTGTACTCTATTTTGTCTCATTGGTATATTTAGTTATTCTTGTACTAATAACAAACTGTTTTTTGAATAATATTGAAATATCATGGTATAAGTTTTAAATTTATTCTTTTTCATTATATTGGCTATTCTAGGTCCTACTCAGTTCCCATATATATTTTGAGAACCAGCTGGTTGATTTAAAACCTGGAGGGGGCTTCCCTTGTGGCACAGAGGTTAAGAATCCACCTGCCAATGCAGGGAACCCTGGTTGGGGAAGATCCCACATGCCGCGGAGCAACTAAGCCGGTGCGCCACAACTACTGAGCCTGCACTCTAGAGCCAGCGAGCCACAACTACTGAAGCCAGCACACCTAAAGCCCGTGCTCCGCAACAAGGGAAGCCACCGCAATGAGAAACCCTCACACCACAACGAAGAGTAGGCCATGCTCACTGCAACTAGAGAAAGCCCACACAGAGCAATGAAGACCCAACCCAGCCAAAAATAAATAAAATAAATACATTAAAAAAAAAAACCTGGAGGGATTTAACTGGCTTTCTTTGACTCTAAAAAAAAAAAAAAAAAAGTGACTTGATCTTAATACTGAGTCTTCCAATTCGCAAATATGGTATATCTCTCCATTTCTTTAGGTCTTCTTTAATTTCTCTCAGCAATGTTTTATAATTTTCATTGGAGAGGTTTTATGCCTTTTAAAAAGCAGCTTTATTGAGATATAATTAACATACCATAAATTTCTCCCATTTAAAGTGTTTAGTTCAAGTGGTTTTTAGTATATTCACAGTCATGCTACCATCCCCACAATTTCTGATTTTAGAACATTATCATCACCTGAAAAAGAAACCCTATACCCATTAGCAGTCATTACCAATTCCTGTCCCCTACCCCCCAGTTCCAGGCAACCATTAATCTTCTATCTGTGTCTATATAATTGTTTATTCTGGACATTTCATATAAATAGATTCATACAATATTTATTTTTTGTGACTGGATTCTTTCACTTAATGTTTTCAAGGTTTATCCTTGTTGTTGCATGTATCAGTATTTTATTACTCTTTATTGCTGAATACTATTCTATTGTACAGATATGCCACATATCTTGGGGGAAAACATTCAGTCTTTCTCCATTAATTATGATGTTAGCTGTGATTTTTCATAGATGCCCTTTATTAGGTTGAGGAAGTTTTCCTCTGTTCTTTATTAGGTTGAGGAAGTTTTCCTCTGTGATATCATGAATGGATATCAGATATTGTTAAATGTTTTTCCTATGTCTATGAGATGATCATGTGCTTTCTGTCCTTTATTAATATGATGTATTATATTGATTGATTTTTGCTTTTTTTTGTTTTCTTGGGTTTTTTTGGCTGCATTGGGTCTTCATTGCTGCGTGTGGGCTTTCTCTAGTTGCGGCAAGTGGGGGCTACTCTTTGTTGTGGTGCACGGGCTTCTCACTGCAGTGGCTTATCTTGTTGTGGAGCATGGGCTCTAGGTGCGCGGGCTTCAGTAGTTGCAGCACATGCGCTCAGTAGTTGCAGTGCACAGGCTTCAGTAGCTGCGGTGCGGGTTCTAGGGCGTGCAGGCTTCAGTAGGTGTGGCTGTGGGCTCTAGAGCACAGGCTCAGTAGTTGTGGCGCATGGGCTTAGTTGCTCCAAGGCATATGGGATCTTCCTGGAACAGGGATCGAACCTGTGTCCCCTGTGTTGGCAGGCAGATTCTTAACCACTGTGCCACCAGGGAAGTCCCTGATTTTTGCATGTTAAACCAACCTTACATTCCTGGCATAAATCCCATTTGGTTATGGTGTATAATTTTTTTTAAAAAATTTGCTACTGGATTCAGTTTGTTAGTATTTTGCTGAAGATTTTTGTGCCTTTTTGTTACTTTTGTGTTTTTGTTTGCTATGGTAAATACTATTGTTTTAAAATTTTACTGTTTAATTACTCGAAGCTAGTATACATGGACACAATTTATGTTTTTATAGTCACATATCCAGTGATCATGCTACATTTATTTATTCAAATACTTTTATAATTCTTTTGAATTTTCTACATACAAATTATGTCATCTGCAAATATTGCTATATTTCTTCTTTTCCAATCTTTATACCTTTTCCTTCTTTCCTGTTTATTGCACTAGCTTGGGCCTCCAGTATGACGTTGAATGTGAGTATTGGTAGTGGATTTCCTTGTTTTGCTCTCTTGAAGAATCCAGCAAGTATGTTATCTGTAGGTTATTTAAAGATGCTCTTTATCAGATTGATAAAAGGCAATTTTCTTCTATACCACTTTTGTTGAGAGTTTTTATGAATTTGTACATGATTCATATTTTGTATTCCATCAAATATTTGGAAGAATTCACCAGTGAAAATGTCCAGGAGTAGAGTTTTCCTTGTGGGGAAATTTATAATTAAACATTTATTTTTCTTAACAGAATTACTCAAATTTTATATTTTTTCTCATGTCATTTTGGTAAGTAATATATTTAAAGGAATTTTCCATTATTTGAAGTTGTCAAATTTATTGGTATAAAGTTGTCCCTAATGCCTTCTTATTTATCCTTCAAAACCTATAAAATCTTTTTCCATACCTGATATTTGTAGGGTTATTTTCCTCTTTCTTGGTCAGTCTTGCTAAGGCTTATCAATTTTGTTAAACTTTCAAAGAACTGGTTTTTGGCTTAGTTTATTTTCTCGATTACTACTTTGCTTTCTATTTTAGTGATATCAAACTTATCTTTATTACTTCTTTTTAAATACTTTCTTTGGGTTTAAATTGATGTTTTTTCTTTTAGTTTCTTACAGTGGAGGCTTATACCATTCATATTCAATATTTTTTACTTAGTGATATATGCATTTAGAGCTAGAAACATGCCTCAAATGACTGCTTTTACTAAAACCCAAGTGGGTTTTTTTTACAAGAGAACAAATCCTACACTTTTATTTATTTACTTTTCAATAAGTTTAAATCCTTGAAAGGTACAGCATCACATGGATTCTGTGTCCAATGGCCTTAGCAAGAAGATTGCTTTGGAATTTGTCACGAACCATGCCACTGTTTCCATGAACACCTGTTATCTTTCCCCAGATTACTCTGGTTTTGTTAGGTTTTCCATCAGGAGTTACTGTGTTGTTCTTTGCTTTGTACACATAAGTATATCTCTTGCCTAGATAGAATTCAGTTTCATCTTGAGCATATATACCTTCAACTTTCAGGAGAGCTGTGTGCTCCCTCTGGTTCCATAGACCCCACTGATAGCCAGCAAAAATGGCCTTGGACCACAGCCTTCCAGACATATTTGTCATTTTAGAAGTCCTGTTCCCAGCAGGCCCCACTTATTTGCCCCCGAAGTTCAGCTGCGGGAGCTCCACACACCTCCAAGGGTCCAAGATGGTTGAAAGGCCCAAGTGTTTTTTATTTTCATTATTATTAAGGTCAAAATATTTCAAAATTTCTATTCTGCCTTATTATTTGACCCACTGATTTTATAGAATTATATTGCTTAAGTTCAGATAACTTGGGAATTTTTCAATATTTTGTTTTGTTATTATTGTTGATTTTTAGTTTAATTCCATTGTGACCACACAACATACTGTACATGATTTCAATCCTATGAAATGTATTAAATCTGCTTTATGGCCCAGTGTATAGACTATTTTGCTAAATGATCCATGTTCACTTGAAAAGAATAGATATTCTGTCATTGCTAGGTGTTGTATTCTGTATTTGTTAAGTTGGCTAATTGTGTCATTCTCATATTGTTACTGATTGTTTTGGGACTACTTATATATGAGTTAATAGGACTTGTGTGTTAAAATCATTTATTTATTAAAGTGGCTTTATCTTTTTCTCCTTTTTAGTTCTGTGAATCTTTGCTTTCAGAGTAGAATTCTAAAAATTCTCCCACAATGAGATATTATCTCAGTAGCTGATTAGCAAAAAAAGTTTTAAAGTGTTACAAGTGTTGTCAAGGATGTGGAACAACTCTCAACTATGTGGCAGTTAGTGTCAATTGAAATGATTCTGGAAACTCTTTGACATCACCTGGAGAAGCTGGGAAGCACATGCCCTAGAACAAAGCAAGTCCACCTGTAAGTATTATACTTTAGAGTTATTCTTACACAAACTTTTGAAGGCCAACAGAAATGTTCAAAACAGCGCCACTTGAAATAGCAGGGCAAAATCTGGAAACAACTCAAATATCCATCAAGAGGCTATATAAATAAAATTTGGCAGATGTACACAGTAGAGTGCTGCCCAACATTGAGAAAATGAACAAATTCCCAGAACATAATGTTGATTGTTTTTTAAGTGACAATACATAGAATGTCATTTCACTAAAGTTCAAAACACATGCAAATCTAGACAATATATTTGGGGATATATATATATATGGCAAATCTATAAAGAAAATCAGGGGAATGACTAAATTCAGGTGATGGTTAACTTTATGGGAGAAAGGGGAGGAATGTGATGGGGGAGGAGCCTCTAGGACACTTCAGGGACTTCCCTGGTGCTCCAGTGGGTAAGACTTTGAGCTCCCAATGCAGGGGGCCCAGGTTCAATCAATCGTTGGGGAAATAGATCCTGCATGCATGCCACAACTAAGAGACTGCATGCTGCAAATGAGAGTCTGCATGACACAACTAAGAAGTCCACATGCCACAACTAAAAGATCCCGCATGCCACTACTAAAGATCGTGCACGTGGCAACGAAGATCCCGCATGCCGCAACTAAGACCCAGAGCAGCCTAAATAAATAAATAAATAAATATTTAGGACACTTCAAAGGAATTGATAATAACTTTTTCTTAAGCTGAGTGGTAGGTCTACAGAATTTATTTTCATTAATTCAACTGTACTTATGTTCATATATATATAGGCTTGTATGTGGAATTCTAAGTTAATAAATAGGCTCAAAATGAAACAGGATGAAAATATGAAATAGCTGAACAATTGTATTACTGAATTCAAGCCAAGGAGTTCTCTGACACAACCCAAAGAATTAAAGGAATACAAGAAGCAAGAATATAAACCCAGAGAATGTATTCAGGAGAACTTGATGAAGATAAAACTAGAAAATAATGACATAGAAAATTTAAAAAAAAATACAGTTGACCCTTGAACAACACAGATTTGAACTGTGCAGGTCCACTTATACATGGATTTTTTCAATAAGTACGTGCTATAGTACTACATGATTTGCAGTTGGTTGAATCCTCAGATGTGGGACCTAGGATGTGAATATGGAAGACCAACTGTAAAGTTATACACAGATTTTCAATTGCACAGAGGGTCAGGGCCCCGTGTATTTCAAGGGTCAAATGTACAACCAAAACTAGTTTTTAAAAAAATGACCAAAATCTTGTCATTTGAAAAGAGCAAGGGTAGACTTTTGCTTACATACAGTGAGTAGGTCACATGCATTTATTTCCCATCACTATCCAAAAAGGGATGAAAATAACAATGACAACAAAAACAAATGTGAAGACAAAACTACAACAAATAAGAAAATTCAAGGAACTCTGGTATGAAAGAGCTTATGAGTGAGATAAATGAAGCAGTTTACAAATCCCCTGAAAGGCCCAGGTTCCACAGAAAAGGACCTTGGTGAGGTATGGATCTGGAAGTAGAGGACTGGTTGAAAATTTATACACAAACTCATTGCCCTGCTCTTCCCCCTCTCCAGTTAACTTTGCTCCCTTGTCTAATAAAATACATTTGATCTCTGGATAAATTGATTTTGAGAAGATGTAGAGGATGCACAAAGAAGGGCAGACAGACACAGAATGAGTAATAACCATAGTCTGAAATCTTCTTAAGCTTCTTTCCCTATCCTGGTCCCAGTCACCAGCAACTCAACACATAACCTTCACAGGCAGGAAACTGGAGGAGTCCTCTAAGGAGAAACTAAAGAGCAAAGAGAATAGAATTCTGGGGGTGTCCCAGAGAAAAGATTGCTTCTGAAATCCATCAGTCGGCAGGCTCTAACTCATGACTGAAAGTAAGGATTACCACATGGTTGAGAAAAGTACCTAAAATGAAAGACAGAGAACAATTCAAACAGGAAAAGGGAATTTGGTCATAATAAAGACAATACATGTAGCTAAGAAAACTTTAAATGAATAATATTTAAATAATTGAATATCATACCTATCACATGCATAATATAATTATATATTATTCATATAATTATGAATCGAATATAATGAATATAATATATATGCTATATATAACATTAATATATAATTTCATAAATGTCAGAGAAGATATTGCATTCCTAAAGAACAGTATACTATATAGAAAAGATAAAAACCATCAGAGAGCTCTAGGAAATTAAAAATATGAATTATTAAAAATTAAATAGAAGTAGAAGATAAAGTTCCTAGACTTGAGTAAAAAGATAGAGAAAATAGGAGGAAAACATTTAGAAGCTTAAGCCATGTTAAGTTCCATCAAGTAATTCCAGTGAGAGAGAGGAAAGAAGGAAAGAAAGAAAGAAAATACACAAAAATTTTCCAGCCCAGAAGTACATGAGTCTCTAGAATGAAAATATCCACCTGACACCCAGCATTAAAATATTTTAAAGAGGGATTTCCCTGGTGGTCCAGTGGTAAAGAATCTGCCTTCCAATGCAGCAGGACGCTGGTTCGATCCCTGGTCAGCGAACTAAGATCCCACATGCTGCGGGGCAACAAAGCCTGCATGCCATAACTACTGAGCCCATGCGCCTCAGCTAGAGATCCCGCATGCTCTGGAGCCCACGTGCCACAACTAGAGAGAAGCCCATACACCGCACGGAAAGATCCTGCATGTTGCAACTAAGACCCGACACAGCCAAAAATAAATTTTAAAAAAATTTTAAAGATCCACACCAAGGAACAAAATTACAAAATTTTAGTACATTGTGTGATATATATCACCCTAAACATTCCAGGAGTGTTGGGAATACAGATTACGCACAAAGAAAGAAAACAGATGACAAGTCCTTACAAAAGCAACGTTAGCTATTGTAAGATTTTATCTGAATTTATGCCTTCAAATTCTGATTTATAGTAGAATTCTCACCACAGGCAATAAGTGAGATTGTAATAAAGGTATTTTCAGACAGTAAGAACTTAAACATTTACCTCAAAGGCATGCATTTGAACGAAGTTGTTGGAGAGAGGCAATCAGCAAAAATGAGAAACATACAAAATTAACAAGACTTGGAACATAGGAATTCAATTCGGGAAAAGGGAGAAGGGAAGTCTTACAGAAACCCTTCAGTCCAGACTGGAGCTACAAGATGATGGCTGTGAAAGAGATTCGGCAAGGGGGAGAAAAAGTATCAGATAAGTCTGAACATTTGGAAAAATCATTGCTTAGAGTTTGACACTTTGGAGGGGTGGGGGGAACATTTAGAAAAGGGTAGCAATAGGAGCAAAAAGTACATATACATATAAACCAAGTCAGCTAAATCCACAATAAAAAAATTGTGTAAACAATATATTTGGCTCTGAAGCACAAAAATATATTATATAATCAGTATATAAATACCAAATACTGCTTTAACCAATAACTGTGATATAGTCATATTTGGAAGGGGTAAAGGGAGAGGACTGAGGGTGGGAAGGTCTTGTTTTAAATGAGGTCTGAAGTTTTGATCATTAAACAGGACACTTAAATTATTTTAACCACTAAAATGAGACTGATTTTTAAAAAATAAATTTATTTATTTATTTTTGGCTACATTGGGTCTTCGTTGCTGTGCGCATCTTTCTCTAGTTGCAGCAAGCGGAGGCTACTGTTCATTGCGGTGCATGGGCTTCTCATTGCGGTGGCTTCTCTTCTTGTGGAGCTCAGGCTCTAGCCTCGTGAGCTTCAGTAGTTGTGGCACATGGGCTCAGTAGTTGTGGCACACGGGCTTAGTTGCTACGCAGCATGTGGAATCTTCCCGGACCAGGGCTCGAACCCAGGTCACCTGCATTGGCAGGTGGATTCTTAACCACTGCGCCACCAGGGAAGCCCGAGACTCATCTTTTAACGAACAGTGGTAAAAGGAATTTTTTATTACCTAAGAGTGACTAAGGACGTTATTGGGCTCCTATACAAATATATAATTTTTACTCCTCTTCATGTTACTATGTAGTCCTCATTTCTACATTTTGGTATGGGTCCAGGAATACATTATTATGATCCTATCATAATAAAGGAGATAATTTTGTCTCCTTTCCCCCCCAATATTTATGCCTGAAATTATTTTACTTAATTAATTGCCAGTCATAATTCTGAAGGCACACCTAACCACCATGTAATTAATCAAAATGCCACACATCCAGCCTCATACACAGAAACAGTGATGCACAAGCGCAGACCCTGTGGAAAACCATAACCAGAGGCGTTGGCCTATCAAAACCATTCCAGAAATAATACACGGTGGAGCACAGCCACATTCATGGATACACACAATCTCACGCACTTCACTAACCAAACGCGCAGACTTCCGGCTTCAGAGCTGGGCATAATCGTCCATTCTCTGCGGAGTCATCGCAGTACCCCATGCAAATAATTACACGCAAGAACAGCCCCATGCACAGAAACAACCCTGACCAGATTACACACTCAGGCACAGTGGCATCCAGCCGGCTCCGGAATCCTGGCGCCTGGCATGTTTTATCGCCCCGTTCCAAACCCAGCTGCTCCCTGTAGAAGAAGCGAGGGAGCACACGCACTCCTCTTTACGCCTGCGCACTAGTGACTGTGCGGAGAATTCCCGGCAATCTCCGGGAGGGGCGGGTCGCGGAGCCGATAACCAATGAAAAAAAAGCCAGAGGCCAAGACACTTCCTGCAGGGTAGCAGGCCGGAATCAGTCTCAACCTGTTATTCGAGGGTTCGTGTTCACGGGTCTGAGGTTTCCTGGAACCTCCTCGGCCTTTCACCGCCTCCTACACGCTTGGAGGAGGCGTGGGACTTGCGTCTGACAGAGACAGGCACTTCCCAGAACCCCAGCGTCACAGCCCTGGGAAAGAGCTGTTCTCCTATGCCTGTTCCATTGGAGTGTGGTGAGATGGGAACCCGTGCAGCCGCAGCTTTTCTCGGACACCTATGTTTGGGAGGGGACAGGCGGCACTCTGGAGACCCGACTGCGCATGGGAAGCAGAGGGTTTAGGGCATTTGGGGCCTAGAGTCTTCTGCCGCTCTATGTTTACCCCCAGGGTTCCACCAGGTTGGTGCGGGTTGACCTCGTGTTAGGCTGCACCCTGCAGGCCTGCAAGCCTTGTAGTTGCCCAGCAGCAGGTTGCAAGAAGGAGCATGGAGACAGCGGTAGAGACATCAAGGGTTTATTGGATAGTGAATCTTTCAGCTCTGAAGCAAAGGCCCTGGGGTGATACCCCACTGTGTATGGCAGACATCAGGCAGGACACAGGCAGTAGTCTTCCTCTGGGGGAAGGAGGAGGAAGAGGAGGAGGTTACCAATTATAGGGGAATTGATGTCAGGTGGGTCATTAGTTTCCACGGAAACCAGTAGAAGAGTGTGTCCCTCACTGCCCCTTTGGTTAACAACCATCACTGGGGCAGGTGTTGCCCCTTGATAAACTAGCATGGTGTAGCCCTTCTGGTCTTGATCTCAGAAAGGCAGCAGTGAGCAGTGGCTTGAAGTGAGATTTTAGTTCCCTGCCCAGGAATTGGACCTGGGTAGCCCAGATGAAAACCAGGAATCTTAGCTGCTAGACCACCAAAGGCTAGGGGCTAGAAGCAAAGTTCCCTTGGCTCTTGCCTCATTTGAAAAATGAATTTCTCAAGGAGGCAAAAACTGTAAAAACAGGTACAGAGTTTATTGTTAGAGACACAACAAGTGGGAGAGCACACGGAGAAACAGTTTGTTTATTTAAGACAGAAGCAAGACAGAGATACGCACCCAGAGAGAAAGGGTGTAGGTGTCCTCCCTAATGAGGAGGAGCGCAGTAAAGAGGAGGTCAAATCATTGGGGCTCGTGCTGCAGCACAAGGGAGCAAAGACAAGGAGCAGGCACCCTTGCTCACTCCCTAACAGGAGCTGCTTGGGTCCTTATATGGGGTAACAATGGGAGCAGATCCATGGGTTGGGCAGGTGGCGTAGCCTAGGTGGTCAGCCCACCCCCTTGGTGGTGCTGTGTACCATGCTTTTGCTCCCAGCCCCTCAGAAACGGCAGTTGGTTTGTGGCCTTTTTGTATCCTATTGTTCATAATTGCCCCAACTGCATGTGTGTGCAGTTATTTTTAGTCCCTTATAGTTTCATTGTATTCCGTTGCTCAAGGAGATGTCTGTCCAGGTGCAAGCACTCTGGTAGAGGGTCCCAGGTCCCAGCCTATCTCAGAAGGACCCATAGGACACTTCTGGAGAAACGAAGGCAATGAACGGCCTCAGGGGTGACCGACTGCATTGTCAGAAATACAGCGTATCCAGAGCTGTGAACCCAGACATTCTAGTCTTCTACTTTCTTTGCATGCATGTGAAAGTGAGGGGCAGAGATGGTAGTGGAGACTGGGTTTTGACCAGTCTTCAAAAAAGACCAGATATCTCAGGCACCCCTTTCCCTGGTTACTGCCATTCTCCACAGAAGTCATGTGAGAAGGAGAGAATTGCTGCTGCACATCAAAAAATCAAATTCAAGGTGAGTTTGTGCTTCCTCTTTGTTCCATGAAATGCATTTCGTTTTTTCAGTATGTGGAAACATCTGGTGTCCTCCTGAAACATTTTCATTGACTTACCCTTAAGTCTTCCTTCCACAAGGAAAGTCACAGGTCCTGGGGATAGATCCCATTCCCCAGTGCACCCAAATGTCCTTGTGGTTAATTATTTACATTTTGCAAATAATTTAATTCTTCCTGTTGACTCTTTCATTAAGCATTCTTAGGCTGTAGAAATGCAACTCTCGAGGATAATAGACTATTATTTTAGACAGTGATTTATTAATGAAGAGAATATACCTGCTTGGAATCACACAGTGGATATTCTTAACCTTCTACAAAGGCTTGAGATCAAAAGCAAGTAGGGCAGGAGATGGTTTGACTCATTTCAATCAGTGACAAGGACTTTGCTTTGTGAACCTTTAAGAGTAGGAATGTAATTGGTGGTTTGAGAGGCCTGTTTCAACCAGGGTGGAGATCTCACCACCACTCTACTCCAGAATACCTAATGGTATTTTTTATACTGGCCAGGTCTACTTCCTGGTTTGTCAGCATAACTTTGTTTCAGGCCACATTTTTGTGTGATGTGTGAGAAGTATGGTGTAATGACTAAGAGTGTGGGTCTAATACCTGGGTTAAAATCCTAGCTCTAACACTTGCTAGGTGTGTGAGCTGCTTGGGTAGTTTATTCAACTTCTCCTTGCCATAGTTTCTTTCTTTTTTTTTTTTTTCCAAAATATTTTGTAAAGACTATTTTTTTTAAAGAGCAGTTTTAGGTTTACAACAAAATTGAGAGGAAAGTACCGACATTTCCTATATATCCCCCATCCCAATACATACATAGCTTACCCCATTATTAACAACCCCCACCAGAGTGGTACTTTTTTTTTTTTTTTTTTACCAAGGATGAACCTACCTCAACACATCATAGTCACCCAAAGTCCATAATTTACCTTACTGTTGTACCTTAGTGTTGTACATTCTGTGGTTTGGGACAAATGTATAATGACATATATCCATCATTCCAACCTCATAGAGTATTTTCATTACCTGAAGAATCCTCTGTTCTCTGCTGATTCATCTCCACCCACCCCCCACAAACACTGATCTTTTTATTGTCTCCATGGATTTCCTTTTTCCAGAATGTCATATAGTTGGAAGCAGACAGTATGTAACCTCTTCAGATCAGCTTCTTTCACTTAGTACTATGCATTTAAGTCTCCTTCATGTGTTTTCATGGCTTGACGGCTTATTTCTTTTTTAGCACTGAATAATATTCCATTGTCTGGAGGGACCACAGTTTATCCATTCACCTACTGAAAGTCATCTTGGTTGCTTCTAAGTTTTGGCAATTATAATAAAGCTGCTGTAAACATCTGTGTGCAGGTTTTTGTGTGAACATGTTTTCATCTACTTAAGGTAAACACCAAAGATCTTTATTGCTGGGTTGTGCGGTAAGAAAGAGTATGTTTAGTTTTGTTAAAAACCACCAAACTGTCTTCCAAGGTGGCTGTGCCATAGTTTCTTAACTGGAAAATACCTACCGTGTAGCATTATTATGAGGGTTAGATGAGTTAATAGTGTAAAGTCCTTAGAATAGCCCCTGGCACATACTAAAAGCTCAGAAAACATTGCCTGTTATGATGTGGTAATTCTGGGTCATTCCCCCTCAGCTTTCTGCAGATCAGGAACAATGACAGTGTGAACTTAAATTTCTTGGCACTTGTAGGTAAGAAAATGAAGCAAATGCTAAAGTCATGTAGAGTGGCATTTAACTCTATGCCATTTACCTTCCTTTATGGGATTCCAGGAAACAACTGAATCCTTGATTTTTCCCCCCCCTCATTTATTGAGATATACTTGACATATAACATTGCATAAGTTTATGGTGTACAGTGTGAAGATTTGGTAAATGTATATACATGGTGAAATGATTACTACATAGTTAGCTCTGTGCGTGTATGTGTGGTGAGAACGTTTACGATCTACTCTCTTAGCAACTTTCAAGTGTACAATACAGAATTGTTAACTATAGTCACCAAGCTGGACATTAGATCCCCAGTTAGATCTTCTAACTGGAAGTCTGTACCCTTTAACCAACGTCTTCCCGTTTCCCCAGTGCCCTAGCACCTGGCAAACTCCATCCACTTTTTGTTTCAACGAGTTTGGTTTTCTTAGACTCCACATATAAGTGAGATCATACAGTATTTGTCTTTTTCTGACTTATGTCACTTACTGTAATGCTTTCAAGGTTCATTCATGTTGTCCCAAATGACAGGATTTCCTTTTTTTTTTGGCTAATATTCCATTGTGTGTGTTTATCTATATCTATATATAAAGAAAATGTGTTGTATGCACATATCACATGTACATTTAACCCATTTTCTTTATCCATTTATTGGTGGACAGACAGGCTGGTTGCATGTTTTGGTTGTTGTAAATAATGCTGCAGTGAGCACCCCTGCGAACATGGCACTGCGAGCGGCGCGGAGCGTGCGGGCCGCGGTCTACAGCCTGCGCGCTATCTCTGCACCCAACGCGCCCTGCCCGCCGCGGCCCTGGGGACTGTGGGCGGGCGCCGTCAGGGCGCTGCGCACCGGATCAGCTCTGCTGTCGGGTCGTAAATTCACAGACAAACATGAATGGGTAATAATAGAAAAAGGTGTTGGAACAGTGGGAATCAGCAATTTTGCACAGGAAGCTTTGGGAGATGTTGTTTAGATGTTGTTGTCTGCCGGAAGTTGGGACAAAATTGAACAAATGAGGAATTTGGTGCTTTGGAAAGTGTGAAAGCTGCTAGTGAACTATTCTCTATCAGGAGAAGTAACTGAAATTAATGAAGCTGTAGCAGAAAATCCAGGACTTGTCAACAAATCTTGTTATGAAGATGGTTGGCTGATCAAGATGACACTCAGTAACCCTTCAGAACTAGATGAACTAATGAGTGAAGAAACATATGAGAAATACATAAAATCAATTGAGTGAAAATGGAAACCCTAAATAAACTAGTTTGAAACAACTTAATCTAGCATAGTTGTCTTAAATTAATGGTGGATAGATTTTTAAAAAGAACCTTTTAGCAAAAGAAACTACTTGCAACAATGTTGCCTGAAGAAAATACCCCTTAACTGCCTAATGACTTCAGATAAACACCGCATCTTTTTCACAACACCCTATAATTTTTAGGCTAGTCTCCAGTTATAATATTCAGAATTCCTGAAATTATCTGTGGTAAAACTAGTTATAAAAATTATGTAATTTAAGGATAACATTGTTATCTTAACCTTGTATAATATTGTAACTTGCTTACAGCCATCCCTGGATTTGGGTCAAAATACTCAATGAACTTCCCACTGGAAATAAATGGCAGTGGAGAAAAGTTTTTTAGTTGTATAGTGTCCAGTGAAGAACATTACTATCTTAATTTTGCAGTATACTGTGTTTGCTGGTGCTATTTCTATACAGTGAAGCAACAGCCTTGCAGGAAAATAAACAGTTTAATAATAAAATATTCAACTTCTTAATTAAAAAAAAATAATGCTGCAGTGAACGTGGGGGTACAAATAAATCTCTTTGAGACAGTGATTTCATTTCCTTTCTGTATATACCCAGAAGTGGGATTGCTGGATCATATGATTGTTCTATTTTTAAGTTTTTGAGGAAGTGCCATACAGTTTTCTATAATGGCTGCACCAATTTACATTTTTACCAACAGTGTACAAGGGCATCCTTTTCTCCACATCCTTGACAACACTTGTTATCTTGTCTTCCTAGGGATAGACATTCTAACAGGTGTGAGGTGATATCTCACTGTGGTTTTGATTTGCATTTCCCTGATTAGTGATGTCAAGCATCTTTTCACATACCTGTTGACCGTTTGTATGTCTTTGGGAAAATGTCTATTCAGGTCTTCTGCCTTTTATTTATTTATCTTTTGGTTGGAAGGGAAGTCCCTTCTACCCATTTTTTAATCAGATTATTTTCTCTTGAGTTGTATGTGTTTCTTATATGTTTGAGTTATTAATCCCTTATCACATGTATGGTTTGCAAATATTTTCTTCCATTCTGAAGCCTGCCTTTTTATTTTGTTGATTGTTTCTTTTGCTGTGCAGAAGTTTTTTAGTCTGATGGAGTCCTACTTGTTTATTTTTTCTGCTGTGGCCTGTGCTTTTGGTGTCATGTCCAAAATATCATTGCCAAGGGAATTCCCTGGTGGTCCAGTGGTAAGGACTGCCTGCTTCCGCTGCCGGGGGCCCGGGTTCGATTCCTGGTTGGGGAACTAAGATCCTGCAAGCCGTGCAGTGCAGCCTATATGTATGTGTGCATGTGTGTGTATATGTATGTGTGTGTGTGTGTGTGTGTGTGTGTGTGTGTCGTTGCCAAGACCAGTTTTCCCAATGTTTTCTCCTAGTAGTTTTATGTTTTCAGGTCTTACATTTAAGTCTCTAATTCAATGAATTAGAGACTTAATTTTTGTTAGTGGTGTAGGATAAGGGTCCAATTTCATCCTCTTGCATGTGAATATATCCAGTTTTCCCAGCACCATTTATTGAGGAGGCTCTCCTTTCCCTATTGTGTATTTTTGGCTCCTTTGTCAACTATCAGTTGACTGAATATTTGTGAATTTATTTCAGAGCTCTTAATTCTGTTCTATTGGTCTATGTGTCTGTTTTTATGTCAGTATTAAACTGTTTTGACTAGCTATGTAGTATAGTTTGAAATCAGGACATGTGATGTCTCCAGCTTTGTTCTTCTTTTTCAAGATTGTTTCGGCTATTCAAGGTCTTTTGTGGTTCCATACCTATTTTAGAATTGTTTTTTCTATTTCTGTGAAAATGCCATTGGAATTTTGATAGGGATTGCATTGAATCTATAGATAGCTTTGGGTAGTATGGACATTTTAACAATATTAATTCTTCTGATCCATGAACGCAGAATATCTTTCATTAATTTGCGTCTTCTTCAGTTTCTTTCATCAGTGTCATAGTTTTCACTGTACAGATCTCTCATTTCCTTGGTAAAATTTATTCCCAAGTATTTTCTTGTTTTTGATGCTATTTTAAATGGAATTGTTTTCTTTATTTCTTTTTCAGATACTTCAGTGTTAGTGTATAGAAATACAACTGATTTTTGTATGTTGGTTTTATATTCTGCAGTTTTACTCAATTTGTATATTCTATCAGTTTTTTGGTGGAGTCTTTAGGATTTTCTACATATAAGTTCATGTCATCAACAGACAAATTTTACTTCTTCCTTTTTGATTAGGATGCTTTTTATTTATTTTTCTTGCCTGATTGCTCTAGCACTTCCAGTACTATGTTGAATAGGATTGGTGAGAGAGGGCACCCTTACATTTTTCCTGATCTTAGAGGAAAAGCTTTCAAACGTTCACTACCGAGTATGATATTGGCTGTGAGTTTGTTGTATATGGCCTTTATTATTTTGAGATACATTCCTTCTATACCCGGTTTTTTGAGAGTTCTTATCATGAAAGGAATTTTAATTTTGTCAGTGCTTTTTCTGCATCTAATAAGGTGATCTTATGATTTTTATCCTTCAGTCTATTAATGTGGTATACCACATTTATTGATTTGCATCCCAGGGGTTTATTCTTGCATTCCAGGGATAAATCCCACTTGATCAATCCACTGTGATCCTCTTAACGTACTGTTGAATTGGGCTTATTAGTATTTTGTTTAGAATATTTGCATTTATATTCATCAAGGATATTGGCCTGTCATTTTCTTTTCTTGTAGTGTCCTTATCTGGCTTTGGTCTCAGAGTAATGCTGGCCTTGTAAAATGAGTTCGGAAGTGTCCCTTCCTTTTCCATTTCTGGAAGAGTTTGAGAAGGCATGACATTAACTCTTCTATAAATGTTTGGTGGAATTCACTACTGAAACCATCTGATCCTGAGCTTTTCAGTATTGGGAAGTTTTTTGTTTTTTGTGTTTTTAAAAATATTTATTTATTTATTTGGTTGCATTGGGTCTTAGTTGTGGCAGGTGGGCTCCTTAGTTGTGGCTTGCTGGCTCCTTAGTTGCGGCACCCAGGCTCCTTAGTTGTGGCATGTAAACTCTTAGTTGCAGCATGCATGTGGGATCTCATTCCCAGACCAGGGATTGAACCCGGACCCCCTGCATTGGGAGTGCAGAGTCTTAACCACTGTGCCACTAGGGAAGTCCCAGTATTGGGAAGTTTTTGATAACTGATTCAATCTCCTTACTTGTTAGTGGTCTATTCACATTTTCTATTTCTTCATGATTTAGTATGGATAGGTGTATGTTTCTAGGATTTATTTCTTCTAGGTTATACAGTTGTTTCTGTGTAATTGTTCATAATAGTCTCTTATCTTTGATATCAGTTGTAATGTCTCTTTCATTTATAATTTTGTTTGAGTCCTCTCTTGTTGAGTGTAGCTACAGGTTTCTCAATTTGGTTTATCTTTTCTAACAACCAATTCTTAGTCTCATTGATTTTTTTTCTGTTTGCCTTTCTAGTGCCTATTTCATTTCTGCTCTTTTGATAAGATTTTGCTCTTCTGTCTGCTACTTTAGTCCTACTTTGTTCTTTTTCTAGTTCCTTGAGATGTAAAGTTAGGTTAATTATTTTGGATCTTTCTTTTTTCTTAATGTAGGCATTTATCACTATAAACTTCCCTCTTAGAATTGCTTTTGCTGCATCCCACTTGCTCAGTTCTCTTAATGAATAATATGCAGAAAGGAGCATACTTATTAATTTAAAGGAGACCAGGACTTCCAACTAGTCAATTAAACCTCTGTGTGTGTAAGAAGGAAATACTAGTAATCCTCATCTGATTTGACAAGCCTTATACGTATTTACACCTTAAAGATTATTGAGATGTCACTAGAATAGCAAATCACCAAAATAGTCATTCAGAATTTCTTACTTTTTTAGAAATTTGAGGTTATTCTCATAGATTTTAGCAATAATCTCTGAAGTCCAGGTATCTTACAAGATTCCATGATAGGAACAACAATTCCAAGGACATATTTTTAATAATATTAGAAAACATAGTAAGGTGCTTATAGTTATAAATATTCACGTGCTCTGTATTGGACAGGGTAACAAAGCTAAACCTTTGTTAATATTCTCTATTTGTCATTTTATCACATCAGAATTTTTATGTTGTTTTATAAGGTAAGAATGATATCTCTTTCATTGTAAATTCTAAGGTTGGGGAGGGGACATCACCTTTTTCTTCTGAGAAACTTTTTTGCTAATATTGTTAATTAAATAGATTTGCATTCTCCAGACAAATCTCTGAAATTTATTAATTAGTATTATTAGACATGGCTGTCAAATCACCCAGAACCTACAAAAAGAATTCTTGGAACTAATAGTAATTTTAGCAGGATCACAGATTACAAAATCAGTATACAAAAGTCAGTCATGGACTTCCCTGGTGGTACAGTGGTTAAGAATATGCCTGCCAATGCAGGGGACACGGGTTCAATACCTGGTCCAGGAAGATCCCACATGCTGTGGAGCAACTAAGCCCGTGCACCACAACTACTGAGCCTGCGCTCTAGAGCCCACAGCCACAATTATTGAGCCCGTGCGCCACAACCACCAAAGCCCGCGCGCCCTAGAGCCTGTGTGCCACAACTACTGAGCCCATGTGCAGCAACTACTGAAGCCCATGTACTCTAGGGCCCGCATGCCGCAACTACTGAGCCCGTGGTCTGCAACAAGAGAATCCACCGCAATGAGAAGCCCGTGCACTGCAGCAAAGAGTATCCCCCACTTGCTGCAACTAGACAAAGCCCGCGCACAGTAATGAAGACCCAATGAAATTTTTTTTTAATTTAAGAAAAAGTCAATCATCTTTGGGACTTCCCCGGCGGTCCAGTGGTTAAGAGTCCGCCTTCCAATGCAGGGAGCAGGGGTTCAGTCCCTGGTTGGGGAACTAAGATCCCACATGCCGTGCAATGTGGCCAAAATTTTTTAAAAATAATAAAAAATTTAAAAAAGTCATTTTTTCTATACTAGCAATGAACACCTAGAAGTTGAATTTTAAAAAACAGTACCTATATGTGTATGTATAACTGATTTACTTTGCTGTACACCTGAAACTAACACAACATTGTAAATCAACTATACTCCAATAAAAATTTTTAAAATACAAGCATTTTTAAAAAGACATACTTAGGAAATTTCAAGTATTCGATACAGTATGGTTAACTATAGTCGACATGCTGCACATTATCTGTCTAGAATTTCTTCATTTTGCACAACTAAAACCTCGTACTCCAGTTATTTGTGTTAAATGTAGATTCTGTTCATGTCTTGAAAATATTAAATATTTATATTCAATAAAGTATAAGTTTAAAAAAATAAAAAACAATACCATTTTCAATAGCAACCCATAAAGTGAAATGCTTAGGTATAAATCTAACAAAATATTTACAGAATCTATGTGGAGAACTACAAAAGAATGATGAAAGAATTGAAATACCTAAATATATTTATTTATGTTTTCACATATGGATTTTTTTGTTCATGAATATTCAAAGAAGTTTTATTATCACTGGACAAAAACTATAAATAACTCAAATGTCCATCAAAAAGTAAATGGATAAAGACATTTTTATACATTCACAAAATGGAATACAAAACAGCAACAAAAAAGGGATGAATGTCAAAATAATCATGCTAAATGTAACAAACAAAATACCACTTATATAAAATTGTCGAAAATTTATACTTGTATGTAGTCACAAAGAAAGATCAGTTCTTGCTTGGGGATAAGGAATAAAAGGGAGGCTATATACAAAAAAGGCACCAAGAAACTTTTGCAGGTGATGAATACGTCCATTATCTTGATGTTTTTTCAGGTATGTACACATGTAAAAACACAACAGACTACACTTAATTTTTTTTTTTTTTGGCTGTGTTGGGTCTTCATTGCTGCGCACAGGCTTTTCTCTAGTTGTGGTGAGTGGGGGCTACTGTTCGTTGCAGCGCACGGGCTTCTCATTGCAGTGGCTTCTCATTGCAGAGCATGGGCTCTAGGCGCGTGGGCTTCAGTAGTTGTGGCACGTAGGCTCTGGAGTGCAGGCTCAGTAGTTATGGCACACAGGCTTAGTGGCTCCACAGTATGTGGGATCTTCCCAGACCAGGGCTCGAACCCATGTCCCCTGCATTGGCAGGTGGATTCTTAACCACTGCGCCACCAGGGAAGCCCTATTTTTTTTTAATTTTTATTTTATACTGGAGTATAGTTGATTAACAATGTTGTGTTAGTTTCAGGTGTACAGCAAAGTGATTCAGTTATACATATACATGTATCTCTTCTTTTTCAAATTCTTTTCACATATAGGTTATTACAGAATATTGAGCAGAGTTCCCTGTGCTATACAGTAGATCCTTGTTGGTTATCTATTTTAAATATAGTAGTGTGTGTATGTCAATCCCAAACTCCCAGTTTATCCCTCCCCCGCCACATGTAGATTTTTATTCATATATTGGATCACTCAATGTTGTTAAGGTGTCAGTTCTTTCCAATTTGAGCTATAGATTTAAGTCAATTCAAATCAAAATACCAGAAGTCTTTTTTGTAGATATCAACAAGTTGATGGTAAAATCTTATGGAAAGGCAAAGGAACAGAAATAGCCAATACAATTCTGGAAAAAAGTTGTAGGATTCACATTATCTGATTTCAAGACTTAATGCAAAGCTACAATAATCAAAGCAGCATGTTATTAGTGAAAGAATTGACATATAGATCAAAGGAATAGAATAGAGACTCTAAGACTCATATGTATATGGTCAATTGATTTTTTTTCAGTATAGCACAAGGCAGTTCAATGGAGAAAGGATAAATCATTTCAAAAAATGATGCTGGAATAATTGAATGTCCATATGCAAAAGGATAAAAAAAATAACCCTGACACAGACCTTACCCCTTAATAAAAATTTAACTCAAAATGAGTTATAGACCCACATATAAAATGCTATAAAACTTAGAAAATAGGAAAAATTCTGCATGGCTTTGGGTTTAGCGGTAAGTCAGGTATTTTGTAGGATATTCATCAGTTTGGATTTATCTAATGTTTTCTCATGATTAGATTGAATTGATAGATTTTGGAGGGAAGAATACCTCAGTGGTGATGTACCCTCTTCAGCACATGACATCAAGGGATACAATATGTGCTATTACTGGTGATGTTAGCCTTGATCACTTGGTTAAGGTAATGTCTGTCAGATTTCTCCATTGTAAATTTACTGTTTTTCTCTTTGGAGTTAATAAATTTGGGGAGATACTTTGAAGCTACATGACTATCTTGTTTCTCATTAAACTTTCATTCACTGATTTTAACATTCATTAGTGAATCTTGCCTGCAACAATTAAAATTGTGATTAGCTAATGATGATTTTTTTACCTTCCTTATTTCTTCTATATTTACTAATAAGAATCCTTCTATAAGGAACTGTTGTCCCTACCTCATTTATATGTGTGTATGTCATTTATATGTGTATGGGTCCATAAATATTCATTTATTATAATACACATACAGACAGATACACAATCCAACATTCAAATTCTTTTCCCATTTAGGTTATTACAGAATATTGAGTAGAGTTCCCTGTGCTTTACAGTAGGTCCTTTTTGGTTATCTATTTTTTTAAAAAAAACTGATATAGGGAAGTTTATAGCAGCTTTATTCATGATTGGCAAAACTTGGAAGTAACCAAGATGTCCTTCAGTAAGTGAATGGATAAATGAACTGTGGAAAAACAAGACAGTGGACCACATGGCATGAGGGGTCTAGTTCCCCAACCAGGGATCAAATTTGTGCCTCCTGCAGTGGAAGTGCAGAATCCTAACCACTGGACTGCCAGGGAATTCCCTGGTTATCTATTTTAAATATAGTAGTGTGTATATGTCAATCCCAAACTCCCAATTTATCCCTCTCCCCAACCTTTCCCCTTTGGTAACTGTAAGTTTGTTTTCTAAATCTGTGAGTCTGTTTCTGTTTTGTAAATAAGTTCATTTGTATCTTTTTTTTTTTAGATTCCACATATAAGTGGCATCATATGGTATTTGTCTTTCTCTGTCTTACTTCACTTAGTATGATAATCTCCAGGTCCATCCATGTTGCTGCAGATAGCATTATTTCATTCTTGTTAATGCCTGAGTAGTATTCCATTGTATATATGTGCCACATCTTCTTTGTCCATTCATCTGTCGATGGACATTTAGGTTGCTTCCATGTCTTAGCTATTGTAAACAGTGTTGCAGTGAACATTGGGGTGCATGTATCTTTTTGAATTACGGTTTTCTCCAGATATATGCCCAGGAGTGGGATTTCAGGATCATATGGTAGCTCTATTTTTAGTTTTTTAAGGAACCTCCATACTGTTCTGTACAGTGGTTGTACCAATTTACATTCCCACCAACAGTATAGGAGGGTTCACTTCTCTCCACACCCTCTCCAGCATTTATTGTTTGTGGATTTTGTTTATTTATTTTTGGCCATGCCACACGGCATGTGGGATCTTAGTTCCCTGACCAGGGATCAAACCCGTGCCCCCTGCATTGGGAGTGCAGAGTCTTAACCACTGGACCACCAGGGAAGTCCTGTTTGTGGATTTTTTTGATGATAACCATTCTTACTGGTGTGAGTTGATATCTCGTTGTAGTTTTCATTTACATTTCTCTAATAATTAGCGACGTTGAACATCTTTTCATGTGCTTCTTGGCCATCTGTATGTCTTCTTTGGAGAAATGTGTATTTAGGTCTTCTGCCCATTTTTCAATTGGGTTGTTTGTTTTTATGATATTAAGCCACATGAACTGTTTGTAAATCTTGGAGACTAATCCCTTGTTGGTCACGTTGTTTGCAAATATTTTCTCCCATTCTGTGGGTTGTCTTTTGAAAAAGATACTGCTGCAATTTATGTCAGAGAGTGTTCTGCCTTAGTTTTCCTCTAAGAGTTTTATAGAAACTCACATTTAGATCTTTAATCCATTTTGAGTTTATTTTTGTATATGGTGTTAAGGAGTGTTCTAATTTCATTTTTTTACATGTAGCTGTCCAGTTTTCCCAGCACCATTTATTGAAGAGAATGCCTTTCCTCCATTGTATGGTCTTGCCTCCTTTGCCATAGATTAATTGACCATAGGTGCGTGGGTTTATTTCTGGGTTTTCTATCCTGTTCCATTGATCTATATGTCTATTTTTGTGCCAGAACCATACTGTTTTGATGACTATAGCTTTGTAGTATAGTCTGAAGCCAGGGAGCCTGATTGCTCCAGCTCTGTTTTTCTTTCTCAAGATTGCTTTGGCTATTCAGGGTCTTTTGTGTCTCCATACATATTTTAAGGTTTGTTTTCTTTTTGTTCTAGTTCTGTGAAAAATGCCATTGGTAAGTTGATAGGGACTGCATTGAATCTGTAGATTGCCTTGGGTAGTATAGTCATTTTGACAGTATTGATTCTTCCAATCCAAGAACATGGTATATCTTTCCATCTGTTTGTGTTGTCTTCCACTTCTTTCATCAGCGTTTTATAGTTTTTAGAGTATAGGTCTTTTGTCTCCTTGGGTAGGTTTATTCCTAGGTATTTTATTCTTTTTTTGATGCGACGGTAAATGGGATTGTTTCTTTAATTCCTCTTTCTGATCTTTCGTTGTTAGAAATGCAACAGATTTCTGTGTTTTAATTTTGTAACCTGCAACTTTACTGAATTCATTGATGAGCTCTAGTAGTTTTCTGGTAGTGTGTTTAGGATTTTCTATGTATAGTATCATGTCATCTGCAAACAGTGACAGTTTTCCTTCTTCTTTCCCAATTTGGATCCCTTTTATTTCTTTTTCTTCTCTGACTTGCCATAGCTAGGACTTCCAAAACTATGTTGAATGAAAGTGGTGAGCATGGACATCCTTGTCTTGTTCCTGATCTTAGAAGAAATGCTTTCAGCTTTTCACCACTGAGTATGATGTTAGCTGTAGATTTGTTGTATATGACCTTTATTGTGTTGAGATATGTTCCCTCTATGCCCACTTTCTGGAGAGTTTTTATCATAAATTGGTATTGAATTTTGTCAAAAGATTTTTCTGCATCTATTGAGATGATCATATGGTTTTACTCTTCTATTTGTTAATGTGGTGTATCACACCGATTGATTTGTGGATATTGAAAAATCCTTGCATCCCTAGGATGAATCCCACTTGATTGTGGTGTATGATCATTTTAATATATTGTTGGATTCGGTTTGCTAGTATTTTGTTGAAGATTTTTGCCTATGTTCATCAGTGATATTAGCCTGTAATTTTCTTTTTTTGTGGTATCTTTGTCTGGTTTTGGTATCAGGGTGAAAGTGGCCTCATAGAATGAGTTTGGAAGTGTTCCTTTCTCTGCAGGTTTTTGAAATAGTTTCAGAAAGATAGGTGTTAATTCTTCTCTAAATGTGTGATAGAATTCGCCTGTGAAGCCATCTGGTCCTGGACTTCTGTTTGTTGGGAGTTTTGATTTAATTTAATTTAATTTATTTATTTTTGGCTGCATTGGGTCTTCGTTGCTGCTCCCAGGCTTTCTCTAGTTGCAGCAAGCAGGGGCTCTTCTTTGTTGCGGTGTGCAGGCCTCTCATTGTGGTGGCTTCTCTTGTGGAGCACAGGCTCTAGGCATGCGGGCTTCAGTAGTTGTGGCACTTGGGGTCAGTAGTTGTGGCACATGGACTTAGTTGCTCCATGGCATGTGGGGTCTTCCTGGACCAGGGCTCAAACCCGTGTCCCCTGCATTGGCAGGCGGGTTCTTAACCACTGCGCCACCAGGGAAGTCCCTGTTGGGAGTTTTAAAATCACAGTTTCAATTTCAGTATTTGTGAGTTGTTCATATTTTCTATTTCTTCTTGGTTCAGTCTTGAGAGATTGTATCTTTCTAAGAATTTGTCCATTTCTTCTGTGTTGTCCACTTTATTGGCACATAGTTGCTTGTATTAGTCTCTTATGATCCTTTGTATTTTTGTGGTGTCCATTATGACTTCTCCTTTTTCATTTCTAATTTTATGGATTTGAGCCCTCTCCCTTTTTTTCTTCATGAGTCTGGCTGAAAGTTTATCAATTTTACTTATCTTTTCAGAGAACTGGCTTTTAGTCTCATTGATCTTTGCTATTATTTTCTTCGTCTCTGTTTCATTTATTTCTGCTCTGATCTTTATGATTTCTTTCCTTCTACTAACTTCGGGGTTTGTTTGTTCTTTCTCTGGTTGCTTTAGTTGTAAGTTTAGGTTGTTTATTTAAGATTTTTCTTGTTCCTGAGGTAAGTTTGTATTGCTATAAACTTCCTTCTTAGAACTGCTTTTGCTGCATTCCATAGGTTTTGGATCATTGTGCTTTTGTTTTCATTTGTCTCTAGGTATTTTTTTGATTTTGTCTTTGATTTCTTCAGTGATTGGTTGTTTAGTAGCATGTTGTTTAGCCTCCACATGTTTGTGTTTTTTACAGTTTTTTTCTTGTAGTTGATTTCTAATCTCACAGCATTGTGATTGGAAAAGATGCTTGATATGATTTCAATTTTCTTAAATTTACCGAGGCTTGCTTTGTGGCCCAGCGTATGGTCAATCCTGGAGAAAGTTCGATGTGCACTTGAAAAAAATGTGTATTCTGCTGCTTTTGGATGGAATGCTCTATAAATATCAGTTAAGTCCATCTGGTTTAATGTCAATCTGGTCATTTAAGGCCTGTGTTTCCTTACTGATTTTCTGTCTGGATAATCTGTCCATTGATGAAAGTGGGGTGTCAAAATCCCCCATTATTATTGTGTTACTGTAGATTTCTCCTTTTATGGCTATTAGTATTTGCCTTATATATTGAAATGCTCTTGTGTTGGGTACATATTTATTTAAAATTATTATATCTTCTTCTTGGATTGATCCCTTGATTGTTTCATAGTGTTCTTCTTTGTCTCTTGTAACAGTCTTTATTTTAAAGTCTATTACGTCTGATAAGAGTATTGCTACTCCAGCTTTCTTTTGATTTCCATTTGCATGGAATACCTCTTTCCATCCCCTTACTTTCAGTCTGTATGTGTCCCTAGATCTGAAGTGGGTCTCTTTTACCCATATATATGGATATTGTTTTTGTATCCATTCAGTGAGTTTATGCCTTTTGGTTGCAGCATTTAATCCATTTGCATTTAAGGTAATTATCGATGTGTATGTTCTTATTGCCATTTTGTTAATTGTTTTGGATTTATTTTTGTACGTCTTTTTTCTCCCCTTCCTCTTTTGTTCTCTTGTGATTTGATGACCATCTTTAATGCTGCGTTTGGATTGCTTTTTCTTTTTTGTGTGTGTAGCTATTATAGTTTTGGGGTTTGCTGTTCCCATGAGGTTTTGATATAGCAGTCTATAAATGTATTGATACAAGATTGTTTTAAGTTGCTGGTCTCTTTCCTGCCTAGAGAAGTTCCTTTAGCATTTGTTGCAAAGCTGGTCTGGTGGTGCTAAATTCCCTTAGTTTTTGCTTGTTTGTAAAGCTTTTGATTTCTCTGTTGAATCTGAATGAGAGCTTTGCTGGGTAGAGTGTTCTTGGCTGTAAGTTCTTCCCTTTCATCACTTTTAAATATATTGTGCAACTGCCTTCCGGCCTGCAGAGTTTCTGCTGAAAAATCAGCTGATAATTTTATGGGAATTTCCTTGCATGTTATTTGTTGCTTTTCCCTTGTTGCTTTTTATATTTTCTCTTTGTCTTTAATTTTTTAAATAAATTTACTTATTTTATTTATTTATTTTTGGCTGTGTTGGGTCTTCATTGCTGTGCATGGGCTTTCTCTAGTTACAGCAAGCGGGGGCTACTCTTCGTTACGGTGCACGGGCTTCTCATTGCGGTGGCTTCTCTTGTTGTGGAGCACAGGTTCTAGGCACGCAGGCTTCGGTAGTTGTGGCACGCGGGCTCAGTAGTTGTGGTTTGCGGGCTCTAGAGCACAGGCTCAGTAGTTGTGGTACATGGGCTTAGTTGCTCCGTGGCATGTGGGATCTTCCTGGACCAGGGCTCGAACCAAGGAAGCCCTTGTCTTTAATTTTTGTCAGTTTGATTAATATGTGTCTCAGCATGTTCCTCCTTGGGTTTATCCTGCCTGGGACTCTCTGTGCTTCCTGGACTTGGGTGATTGTTTCCCATGTTAGGGACATTTTCAGCTATTATCTCTTCAGATATTTTCTCAGGTACTTTCTCTCTCTCTTCTCCTTCTGGACCCCTATAATGAGAATGTTGGGGCGTTTAATGTTTTCCCAGAAGTCTCTTAGACTGTCCTCATTTCTTTTCATTCTTTTTTCTTCATTCTGTTCCACAGCAGTGATTTCCACCGTTCTGTCTTCCAGATCATTTATCCATACTTCTGCCTCTTTATTCTGCTATTGATTCCTTATAGTGTAGTTTTCATTTCAGTTATTGTATTGTTCGTCTCTGTTTGTTCTTTAGATCTTTTAGCTCTTTATTAAACATTTCTCGTATCTTCTCAGTCTGTGTATCGTAACTCTTACATGGCCAGGGTGGAACTTTTTGACATTCCAAAACTGGTTCTTGCATGACTAATTAGAGAAAGTGGGCTTAATAAAACATCTTTTCAAAATTCTGACCCTGAGAGAACACAAGTATTCTTGGGAGAAAGTTTGAAGTTATAACTCTTATCATGTCCTTGAAATGTAAACACATCCTACATTTCCTGAGACTACAGTCTTGGCTCAACTAGTAGAAACTAAAACTGAAAAAAGAAAAAAAAAAAGGGAAAAGAGGCCTTTTAAAACTCAAGCAGGAAAACTATGAGATCTCTGTGTCTATTTGGATATATGTATGTCTGTGTGTACATTATAAATATGATATGTCCCTACCTCCGGATGATATTACCAAAAATAGTTTGTAAAAGAGCTGTATTTATTGACTTAAAAGTAAGTACTTAGAAATCAAATACTTCTGAATGTAACTTAAGCTAGCCCAAATTTTTAAGGGTTCATATGATCTAGGGTTAATCTTAAATAAGTGAAAACAAGTTTTAGTTGATGGTTTAATTAATATAGACACATCTTTAAATTCATCAACATTAAATATAATACTTTTATTGTACCTAGGTTTACTAAATGCCAATAAGCTCATGTTATCTCTGTTATAAAATTTGTCAACAAGATAATTAACTTGGTATGATGATATTTTCATAAGTAATGAAATAGAGATAAATGGGATCAAAGTATTTGGGTGAACTCTTTAAGAATGATTACGTTTTATGATGTGGCTACCTGAAAACAGTTTCTCCAGATTTTTGTTAACTTGAAACTTCAGAGTTCTGCTACATTAAGTTAAATGATGGCAATTCATTGACTGTCTAGATCACTTTTAATAAGATAAAATACTAAAACATTTATTGCTAAAGAAATCTATGTTGACCTATTTTAGACTTCTTATTACAGAGAGACTAAATATATTTGAGATTATTAATAAATGTATCTTATGCATTATTATTGAAAGATTGTACTATGAAGTGGCATATATTTCTAGAAATTAATTTAAAAAAGGGAACTGTGAGGGACTTCCCTGGTGATCCAGTGGTTAAGACTCCATGCTCTCAATGCAGGAGGCCTGGGTTCGATCCCTTGTCAGGAAACTAGATCCCGCATGCCACAACTAAAGGATCCTGCGTGCCGCAACTAAGATCCGGCACAGCCAAATAAATAAATATTAAAAATAAAAATACAAATACTTCAGGACTTCCCTGGTGACACAGTGGTTAAGAATCCGCCTGCCAGTGCAGGGGACGTGGGTTCGATCCCTGGTCCGGGAAGATCCCACATGCCATGGAGCAACTAAGCCCGTGCACCACAACTACTGAGCCTGTACTCTAGAGCCCACGAGCCACAACTGCTGAGCCTGTGCACTGCAACTACTGAAGCCCATGCGCCTAGAGCCTGTGCTCTGCAACAAGAGAAGCCACTGCAATGAGAAGCCTATGCACCACAACAAGGAGTACCCCCGCTCACCACAGCTAGAGAAAGCCCGTGCGCAGCAATAAAGATCCAATGCAGCCAAAAATAAATTAAATTTTTTTTTAAATAATAAAAAGGGAACTGTGAGAAAAGAGTTTTAGGCATGGTCAGGACTAAGATTAGATTGAATTTAATTAAAGGAATGAATTTTAATATTGAAAATGAAATGGTACAAAACTAGAATTTGGTTTTTTCTCTGTAAAGAGGATAAAATTTTCTTGTACTATTGATCTGATTTTGATAACATATTGTACAGTTTCTTTACCTCTTAGGCAGTCTGTTGTATCTTTCTGAATTTGCCCTTGAAATCTTTTATTGTCATTTTGGTTAAATGAATAAGTATTGTTTCACAGTGACTTATGATCTTACTTGGCCACATGTTTAAAACCTTTTGATATCTTTGAAAGACTTCCTCAAATCAAATTCTAAATGAAGTTCTTCTGATCTCTAGCTAACTTTGGGATGCTTCAGAGGGCCCCTGAACATCTCAAAGGGAAATATTAAACTAATTAGATTTATCTGGTATGTTAAATTACATGGGAAACATGGTCAAATGAGTAATGATAAACCTTCTTAGATTATGTTGTATGGGTTAAATGTCCTGGTGTGTTGTCAGTCATAACTCTAGTTATTAGCTTAAAATGTTGTATGTCACAGAAATGTCAAATTTCCACAATATTGGCATTGTAATCAGGTCTCCAACCATGTTTTGTGTTTTTTTAATATTTATTAGGCTGCGCCGGGTCTTAGTTGCAGCATGTGGGATCTTCGTTGCCATGTGCAGGATCTTCACTGCGGCATGCAAGATCCTTCAGTTGCTTCATGCAGGATCTTTTAGTTGCGGCATGTGGACTCTTAGTTGTGGCATGCATGTGGGATCTAGTTCCCTGACCAGGGATTGAACCCGGGCCCCCTGCATTGGGAGCCTGGCATCCTAACCACTGGACCACCAGGGAAGTCACTAACCATGCTTTTAATTTTAAGTCTTTTGTCATTTATAGGCAGTTGCTGTCTTACTCTTATGCTTTTGCAAAAATGCTTGTAGATGAATTGCCTTTATGCTCCAAAGCAAAATTAGACCCAGAAGTGAAAGGACTTCCACTTTTTATGAGGGCTGTTTCAACAATGGCTTGCTTGTGTAAGGTTACTGAAGAAATAGGAATGGGGTCTCCTTTAACTATTTATTATATGTCCCACACTCAGTTGAGTGTCTTCTAAACTCTTACCACACTCAGCACTATTCTGTAAGCTGACTAACTTCTTATGACATATTGTTGCTTTCTGCACCTAATATTACTTTGGTTCAATGTAATAACCTTCACCTTGCAGCTTTGCTTCCAGAACCCCAGGAAGAAAACAAACATGACTGAATTTTGTTAACTGATTATCATCTTGCTCCCAGGAATGACTTACAAAAAGCTCCTGATGGTAATGCTGATCTAATTTGAATTACAGATGGGTCCTACTTAAAGAATGAGCAGGTACGTTACCAAGTTGGATATGTAGTAATGCCCACAGTTGACATAAATGAAAGCTCTTATTTACCAAAAACAAAGTAAGCACAATAACCTCTATTAATTGCCTTAACCAGAGCTTGCCAACTAAAGACCAGATAGCAAATATTTATACTGACAGTCATGATGCTTTTGGAGTAGCACATGACTCTTGAATCCTATGGAAACAATGAGATTTTTTTAACCTCTTCAGGACAAACTTTTTTTTTTAATTTTTGAATTTTATTTAATTTATTTTTTTATACAGCAGGTTCTTATTAGTCATCAATTTTATACACATCAGTGTATACATGTCAATCCCAATCGCCCAATTCATCACACCACCACTCGCACCACCCCGCCGCTTTCCCCACTTGGTGTCCATACGTTTGTTCTCTACATCTGTGTCTCAATTTCTGCCCTGCAAACCGGTTCATCTGTACCATTTTTCTAGGTTCCACATATATGCATTAATATACGATATTTGTTTTTCTCTTTCTGACTTACTTCACTCTGTATGACAGTCTCTAGATCCATCCACGTCTCAACAAATGACCCAATTTCGTTCCTTTGTATGGCTGAGTAATATTCCATTGTATACATGTACCACATCTTCTTTATCCATTCATCTGTCAATGGGCATTTAGGTTGCTTCCATGTCCTGGCTATTGTAAATAGTGCTGCAGTGAACATTGGGGTGCATGTGTCTTTTTGAATTATGGTTTTCTCTGGGTATATGCCCAGTCGTGGGATTGCTGGATCATATGATAATTCTATTTTTAGTTTTTTAAGGAACCTTCATACTGTTCTCCATAGTGGCTGCATCAATTTACATTCCCACCAACAGTGCAAGAGGGTTCCCTTTTCTCCACACCCTCTCCAGCATTTGTTGTTTGTAGATTTTCTGATGATGCCCCTTCTAACTGGTGTGAGGAGATACCTCATAGTAGTTTTGATTTGCATTTCTCTAATAATTAGTGATATTGAGCAGCTTTTCATGTGCTTCTTGGCCATCTGTATGTCTTCTTTGGAGAAATGTCTATTTAGGTCTTCTGCCCATATTTGGATTGGGTTGTTTGTTTTTTTAATATTGAGCTGCATGAGCTGTTTATATATTTTGGAGATTAATTCTTTGTCCGTTGATTCATTTGCAAATATTTTCTCCCATTCTGAGGGTTGTCTTTTCGTCTTGTTTATGGTTTCCTTTGCTGTGCAAAAGCTTTGAAGTTTCATTAGGTCCCATTTGTTTATTTTTGTTTTTATTTCCATTACTCTAGGAGGTGGATCAAAAAAGATATTGCTATGATTTATGTCAGAGTGTTCTGCCTATGTTTTCCTCTAAGAGTTTTATAGTGTCTGGTCTTACATTTAGGTCTCTACTCCATTTTGAGTTTATTTTTGTGTATGGTGTTAGGGAGTGTTCTAATTTCATTCTTTGACATGTAGCTGTCCAGTTTTCCCAGCACCACTTATTGAAGAAGCTGTCTTTTCTCCACTGTATATTCTTGCCTCCTTTATCAAAGATAAGGTGACTGTATGTGTGTGGGTTTATCTCTGGGCTTTCTATCCTGTTCCATTGATCTATATTTCTGTTTTTGTGCCAGTACCATGCTGTCTTGATTACTGTAGCTTTGTAATATAGTCTGAAGTCAGGGAGCCTGATTCCTCCAGCTCCGTATTTCTTTCTCAAGATTGCTTTGGCTATTTGGCGTCTTTTGCGTTTCCATACAAATTGTGAAATATTTTGTTCTAGTTCTGTGAAAAATGCCAGTGGTAGTTTGATAGGGATTGCATTGAATCTGTAGATCGCTTTGGGTAGTAGAGTCATTTTCACAATGTTGATTCTTCCAATCCAAGAACATGGTATATCTCTGCATCTATTTGTATCATCTTTAATTTCTTTCATCAGTGTCTTATAATTTTCTGCATACAGGTATTTTGTCTCCTTAGGTAGGTTTATTCCTAGATATTTTATTCTTTTTGTTGCAGTGGTAAATGGGAGTGTTATTTCTTTTTCTTCTCTGATTGCTGTGGCTAAAACTTCCAAAACTATGTTGACTAATAGTGGTGAGAGTGGGCAACCTTGTCTTGTTCCTGATCTTAGTGGAAATGGTTTCAGTTTTTCACCATTGAGGACAATGTTGGCTGTGGGTTTGTCATATATGGCCTCTATTATGTTGAGGTAACTTCCCTCTATGCCTACTTTCTGGAGGGTTTTTATCATAAATGGTGTTGAATTTGTCGAAAGCTTTTTCTGCATCTATTGAGATGATCATATGGTTTTTCTCCTTCAATCTGTTAATATGGTTTATCACACTGATTGATTTGTGTATATTGAAGAATCCTTGCATTCCTGGGATAAACCCCACTTGATCATGGTGTATGATCCTTTTAATGTGCTGTTGGATTCTGTTTGCTAGTATTTTGTTCAGGATTTTTGCATCTATGTTCATCAGTGATATTGGCCTATAGTTTTCTTTCTTTGTGACATCTTTGGTTTTGGTATCTGGGTGATGGTGGCCTCGTAGAATGAGTTTGGGAGTGTTCCTCCCTCTGCTATATTTTGGAAGAGTTTGAGAAGGATAGGTGTTAGCTCTTCTCTAAATGTTTGATAGAATTCGCCTGTGAAGCCATCTGGTCCTGGGCTTTTGTTTTTTGGAAGATTTTTAATCACAGTTTCAATTTCAGTGCTTGTGATTGGTCTGTTCATATTTTCTATTTCTTCCTGGTTCAGTCTGGGAAGGTTGTGCGTTTCTAAGAATATGTCCATTTCTTCCAGGTTGTCCATTTTTTTGGCATATAGGTGCTTGTAGTAATCTCTCATGATCCTTTGTATTTCTGCAGTGTCAGTTGTTACTTCTCCTTTTTCATTTCTAATTCTATTGATTTGAGTCTTCTCCCTTTTTTTCTTGATGAGTCTGGCTAATGGTTTATCAATTTTGTTTATCTTCTCAAAGAACCACCTTTTAGTTTTATTGATCTTTGCCCTTGTTTCCTTCATTTCTTTTTCATTTATTTCTGATCTGATCTTTATGATTTCTTTCCTTCTGCTAACTTTGGGGTTTTTTTGTTCTTCTCTCTCTAATTGCTTTAGGTGTAAGTTTAGGTTGTTTATTTGAGATGTTTCTTCTTTCTTGAGGTAGGATTGTATTGTAATAAACTTCCCTCTTAGAACTGCTTTTGCTGCATCCCATAGGTTTTGGGTCATCATGTTTTCATTGTCATTTGTTTCTAGGTATTTTTTGACTTCCTCTTTGATTTCTTCAGTGATCTCTTGGTTATTAAGTAGTGTATTGTTTAGACTCCATGTGTTTGCTTTTTTACAGATTTTTTTCCGTAATTGATATCTAGTCTCATAGCGTTGTGGTCGGAAAAGATACTTGGTACGATTTCAATTTTCTTAAATTTACCGAGGCTTGATTTGTGACCCAAGATATGATCTATCCTGGAGAATGTTCCATGAGCACTTGAGAAGAAAGTGTATTCTGTTGTTTTTGGATGGAATGTCCTATAAATGTCAATTAAGTCCATCTTGTTTAATGTATCATTTAAAGCTTGTGTTTCCTTATTTTCATTTTGGATGATCTGTCCATTGGTGAAAGTGGGCTGTTAAAGTCCCGTACTATGATTGCGTTACTGTCAATTTCCCCTTTTATGGCTGTTATCATTTGCCTTATGTATTGAGGTGCTCCTATGTTGGGTGCATAAATATTTACAATTGTTATATCTTCTTCTTGGATTGAACCCTTGATCATTATGTAGTGTCCTTCTTTGTCTCTTGTAATAGTCTTTATTTTAAAGTCTATTTTGTCTGATATGAGAATTGCTACTCCAGCTTTCTTTTGATTTCCATTTGCATGGAATATCTTTTTCCATCCCTTCACTTTCAGTCTGTATGTGTCCCTAGGTCTGAAGTGGGTCTCTTGTAGACAGCATATATATGGGTCTTGTTTTTGTATCCATTCAGCCAGTCTATGTCTTTTGGTTGGAACATTTAATCCATTTACATTTAAGGTAATTATCGATATATATGTTCCTATTACCATTTTCTTAATTGTTTTGGGTTTGTTACTGTAGGTCTTTTCCTTCTCTTGTGTTTCCTGCCTAGAGAAGTTCCTTTAGCCTTTGTTGTAAAGCTGGTTTGGTGGTGCTGAATTCTCTTAGCTTCTGCTTGTATGTAAAGGTTTTAATTTCTCCATCAAATCTGAATGAGATCCTTGCTGGGTAGAGTAATCTTGGTTGTAGGTTTTTCTCCTTCATCACTTTAAATATGTCCTGCCACTCCCTTCTGGCTTTCAGAGTTTCTGCTGAAAGAGCAGCTGTTAACCTTATGGGGATTTCCTTGTGTGTTATTTGTTGTTTTTCCCTTGCTGCTTTTAATATTTTTCCTTTGTGTTTAATTTTTGATAGTTTGATTAATATGTGTCTTGGTGTGTTTCTCCTTGGATTTATCTTGTATGGGACTCTGTCTTCTTCCTGGACTTGATTAACTGTTTCCTTTCCCATATTAGGGAAGTTTTCAACTATAATCTCTTTAAATATTTTCTCAGTCCCTTTCTTTTTCTCTTCTTCTTCTGGGACCCCTATAATTCGAATGTTGGTGCGTTTAATGTTGTCCCAGAGGTCTCTGAGACTGTCCTCAATTCTTTTCATTCTTTTTTCTTTATTCTGCTCTGCAGTATTTATTTCCACTATTTCATCTTCCAGGTCACTTATCCGTTCTTCTGCCTCAGTTATTCTGCTATTGATCCCTTCTAGAGAATTTTTAATTTCATTTATTGTGTTGTTCATCACTGTTTGTTTGCTCTTTAGTTCTTCTAGGTGCTTGTTAAACGTTTCCTGTATTTTCTCCATTCTAGTTCCAAGATTTTGGATCATCTTTACTATCATTATTCTGAATTCTTTTTCAGGTAGACTGCCTATTTCCTCTTCATTTGTTAGGTCTGGTGGGCTTTTGCCTTGCTCCTTCATCTGCTGTGTATTTCTCTGTCTTCTCATTTTGCTTAACTTACTGTGTTTGGGGTCTCCTTTTCCCAGGCTGCAGGTTCATAGTTCCCGTTGTTTTTGGTGTCTGTCCCCAGTGGCTAAGGTTGGTTCAGTGGGTTGTGTAGGCTTCCTGGTGGAGGGGACTAGTGCCTGTGTTCTGGTGGATGAGGCTGGATCTTGTCTTTCTGGTGGGCAGGTCCACGTCTGTTGGTGTATTTTGGGGTGTCTGTGTCCTTATTATGATTTTAGGCAGCCTCTCTGCTAATGGATGGGGTTGTGTTCCTGTCTTGCTAGTTGTTTGGCATATGGTGTCCAGCACTGTAGCTTGCTGGTCGTTGAGTGGAGCTGGGACTTGGCGTTGAGATGGAGATCTCTGGGAGATTTTCACCGTTTGATATTACGTGGAGCTGTGAGGCCTCTTGTGGACCAGTGTCCTGAACTTGGCTCTCCCACCTCAGAGGCACAGCCCTGACGGCTGGCTGGAGCACCAAGAGCCTGTCATCCACATGGCTCAGAATAAAAGGGAGGAAAAAAAGAAAGAAAGAAAGAAGAAGATAAAATAAAATAAAGTTATTAAAATAAAAAACAAAAAATAATTATTAAAAAAAAATTTTTAAGTAATTAAAAAAAAAAGAAAGCAAGAAAGAAGAGAGCAACCAAACCAAAAAACAAATCCACCAATGATAACAAGTGCTAAAAATTATACCAAGAACAAAAACAAACAAAAAAAACGGACAGACAGAACCCTAGGACAAATGGTGAAAGCAAAGCTATACGGACAAAATCACACAGAGAAGTGTACACATACACACTCACAAAAAGAGAAAAAGGGAAAAAAATATATATATTGTTGCTCCCAAAGTCCACCTCCTCAATTTGGGATGATTCATTGTCTATTCAGGTATCCCACAGATGCAGGGTACATCAAGTTGATTGTGGAGATTTAATCCGCTGCTCCTGAGGCTGCTGGGAGAAATTTCCCTTTCTCTTCTTTGTTCCCACAGCTCCCAGGGTTCAGCTTTGGATTTGGATCTGCCTCTGCGTGTAGGTCGCCTGAGGGCATCTGTTCTTCGCTCAGAGAGGACGGGGTTAAAGGAGCAGCTGATTCGGGGGCTGTGGCTCACTCAGGCCGGGGGGAGGGAGGGGTACGGAGACTGGGGAGAGCCTGTGGCAGCAGAGGCAGGCATGACGTTGCACTAGCCTGAGGCATGCTGTGTGTTCTTCCAGGGAAGTTGTCCCTGGATCACGGGACCCTGGCAGTGGTGGGCTGCATGGGCTCCCGGGAGGGGAGGTGTGGATAGTGACCTGTGCTTGCACACAGGCTTCTTGGTGGCTGCAGCAGCAGCCTTAGCGTCTCATGCCCATCTCTGGGGTCCGCACTGATAGCCGTGGCTTGTGCCCATCTCTGGAGCTCCTTTAAGTAGCACTCTGAATCCCCTCTCCTCGCGCACCAGGAAACAAAGAGGCAAGAAAAAGTCTCTTGCCACTCCGGCAGCTCCAGACTCTTTCCCAGACTCCCTCCCGGCTAGCTGTGGCGCACTAGCCCCTTCAGGCTGTGTTCACGCCGCCAACCCCAGTCCTCTCCCTGGGATCCCACCGAAGCCGGAGCCTCAGCTCCCAGCCCCCACCCATTCCGGCGGGTGAGCAGACAAACCTCTCGGGCTGGTGAGTGCTGGTCGGCACCGGTCCTCTGTGCAGGAATCTCTACCCTTTGCCCTCTGCACCCCTGTGGCTGCGCTCTCCTCCGTGGCCCCGAAGCTCCCCCCTCCGCCACCCGCAGTCTCCGCCCGCGAAGGGGCTTCCTAGTGTGTGGAGACCTTTCCTCCTTCACAGCTCCCTCCCACTGGTGCAGGTCCCATCCCTATTCTTTTGTCTCTGTTTTTTTTTTTTTCTTCTTTTGCCCTACCCAGGTACATGGGGAGTTTCTTGCCTTTTGGGCGGTCTGAGGTCTTCTGCCAGCGTTCAGTAGGTGTTCTGTAAGAGTTGTTCCACATGTAGATGTATTTCTGATGTATTTGTGGGGAGGAAGGTGATCTCCACGTCTTACTCTTCTGCCATCTTGAAGCTCCTCCTCGTTATATTCTCATTGGCCTTACATTACATTTATTAATGAACTAACATCTTTATGATGTTTAGTTTTCCAATTGTTTACCTAAAACAATATATCAGCCAGTTATTTTATCAGCAAAATGGGTTTATTTGGGAACAGCAAAGAAATTGCAATTCAGGACGTGCAATCTATGGCAAACCACAGGCAAGTCCAAAGGAGAGAGTTTTTTTGTTTTGTTTTATAGAGGAGAAGAGGGAGTGGGAGTGGCTATTACAAAGAGTTCATTGGAGGAAACTAAGAGTTTGAAGTGAGTGGCATTTTACTGGCTGAGTTGTGACAGTCGCTCACTGGCTGGGCTGTTGCCAGGAAAGGAAAAATTCTTCCTCCTACTTGATAATAATGTAGTATCCTTCTTCCTGTTGGAGATGCAAAGTACCTCTCTTCCTATTGGGTATGCAACTGACATGAGTGGTTGGTTTTAAGAACTCCGCCTTCTGGCCTCCCAAGTCCTTTTTAAATTTGTTTGTTAATTTTCACATTTTCCCCTTTTGATCATGATCTTTCTCTGACACCTGAAATTAACACAGCATTGTAAATCAACTGTACTTCAGTTAAAAAATAAAAGATTTTTCTCTTGAAAGCATCGCTGACCAAGAGTCAGGTTTTTCCTGGTTCAGCAGCCTTTTCTCCCTCAGTGCTAGGAAGGACCTTTCCTGGGTGTCCTGTCTCACACTGGATGGAAAGTGCACAGATTGGAAATCTGTTGAGATCACATTTGAATAACAAGGAGTATATTTACAAATTTTTGTTAAGTGTCTACTTAGGAGTGGAATTTGGTGACACTGGATATACATGTTGAACTGTGATACTTTCAATTTTCCTAAGCAGTTGTGCTAACGTGCATTCCCACTATTAGTGTATAAGAGAATTCTTGTTATGCAACCTTAAAGGCATTTGATATTGTTTCTCTCCCATCTTTTCATTTTAGCCATTCTGTTGAGTAGTTGGTAGCATTGTGTTTTAATTCACATTTCCCTGAAAATTGCAGTACTGCTTTATTTTTGTTGACTATTTGGATACCCTCTTTTAAGAAATGCCCATTGAAGTCTTCCACACAGTGTTCTATTTAGTTGGCTGGGTTTTTTCTTCCTGGTTTTTAGGAGTTGATTTTTATTCTGGATACAACTTGAGATATATCTATGTCTATATAGCTAAATATCTATGTATAGCTGTCCCTATCTATCTATCTATATCTATATCTCCACACATTAATCTACCCATCACCCATTAATATTTAATCTTCCTTGCTTTTTTGGTACAGGAAATCCTGGACTCAACTCCTACCTTCTCTGCTTCAGATCAGAAATCCACAAGTACTCCAAAGAATCCAGGGTTCGGGTGTATGTGTGTATTTCATATATAATATCTTGCATATCATGGCTTACCTTTTATTCTCTTATTGATGACTTTGATGAACAGTAGTTCTTAATTTAGAAAAGCAGAAAATGTGCTTGTTTTTTCCTTTTGAACTATCAATTTTCCAAGTACAGAGTTATTTAAATAGCCACCTTGCTGACATTGGAAATGTTCTTTCACATATATATATATTCATTGATTTTCATTGATTAAATGCATTTCAATAAATGATCATCCATCTCCCTCCCTCGCTCTTGCTCTTGCTCTTGCTCTCTCCTGTTGTCTCAATGTTAGCCTGGCTCGCTTCTTAAGCTGTTCCCTATGTTATTTTGACATCACTCACTAATCTGTGCAATCTTCCTTACTTTTTGGCACAAGAAATCGTGGACACACATACCTTCCTTGCTTTAGATTAGGAATCTGCAAATTCTCCAAAGAGCTCAGGTTGATATTAGTAGGGAATAATACTTAAAGACCACAGTTTGGATGATAGGAATGTGCATTACTGTTACCTTTCCTAGGGAATAATTCGTTGACAGGCTTCTCTGTTTTTTCAAGGGAAGTTGGTCTACTTACACTTTATCTTTTTTAGAGTTGGTTTTGATCAGTTCTTTTCCTAAAAAAAACTATTTCACATATAGATTAAAATTTATTTACAAAATAATCTTGCATAATTAAAAAAATATATTCTTTTAGACATTTCCCCTTTGTCATTTAAAAGTTTTCTCTTCCTCTTTTTTTCTTTATTAGGTAGGCCAAGGATTTATTTCTCTTACTGATTTGTTTTTAAGAATGAGCTATTTTATGTTTACCCCATCTTTTTCTATTTTTTGACTGATTGCATTTTGTCTTTATTTCTTTCTTTTGCTTTATTTCAGCTTACATTCCTTTTCTATCTTTTTGTAGGGTGCTTACTTCAGTCTTATATTTAGGTTAATATAACCATTTAAGTCTTTGACTTTTTTTCTGAGCACTAAATTGGTATGCCATCCATTCTGATGTTATTTTTGTCATCAAAATTTTCTAGTAAGTCTGATATTTTAATTGTTTTTAATATTTATTTATTTATTTAAGCTGTGCCGGTTCTTAGTTGTGGCACAAAGGATCTTCGTTGCAGCATGCAAACTCTTAGTTGTGGCATGCATGCAGGATCTAGTTCCCCAACCAGGGATCAAACCCAGGCCCCCTGCATTGGGAGCACAGAGTCTTACCCACTGGACCACCAGGGAAGTCCCTGATAATTTGTATTTCCTCATTGAAACAACAGTTGCTTAGTTAAGTACATTGTTTACAAATAGAAGAGCTTTTAATTTTTTGCTGTTATTATTTAAATTTTTATTGTGTTACGTTCAGAGATTGTTTTGTTTCAAACTCCCTCCATTTTTATACTTATATTGTAATCACGGAAAATTTCTTCTCCATTCATTTCAAATTGAACCTTACATCCACTATTTAGATTTTTCATAGGCTCTTCTTTTATCTAGATTGGCACCCTCCAGGTTTTATCCCAAATATCCTTTTTAATAGATTCCTTGACACTCCTAGTTCCCCAGTTTCCTCATGCCATTCACTTACTCTGCTTTCTCCAAAATTATAGTCTCCTTGTTCAGTTTTTAAATAACTGTTCAATATGATACATGACTGCTATAATATCTAAAAATCATTCAGATACTTTTCCATAAAGAATAAGAATGGTTGGTTCTAGATGTAAGGGGATAGAAGGGAAACCTGTGAAATGTTATGAAGTAAGCAGACTGAGCATCCAGGAGGGTTGAATAATAGTAAAACTCAACTGAATGTATGTTAATTATACACATCTCTATGCACAGCAGGGAAGGAACAATATTGGTGGAGACATCTCTGTTTGATTGGATAACTGCTTAAAGAATTATTAGGTAAAACAAGGACCTTTTTCCTTTTACACATTTGGCTGAGCTACCTTGAATTTCCTTTAATTCTCATATATATAGGAAGTAAAGTAGGAAAAAGGGCATTTAATCACTGCAGTAAGGTATGAGAGATTAGAGGCAGGGAGAAATGTCTTTTGAGTGTTGTGAAATTATTTAAATTAAGTGATTATTATGATATTCAACTGCATTACAGTGACTTTGTAATGTTTTCTTCTAGTATCATAATTTGACAGTTATTTTATTCTACAGTTAATCATTTAACACCTGCTATGTACTGGTGAATTTATTTATTTTGAATGAAATAGGAATTATATCTTCCTTTGGGACGGTTTGGGAATCAGAAACAGCAAAGCAAAGTGAAAATTAATGTATATGTGTTGAAATCTGTGACATGAAGAAAAGAATCATGATGTTGTGATTGAGAATAAACAACATGGATCTACTTATAGTCAGCAGGGCAAGCATTTCTGTGCAAGAAATGTTTAACCTAAGATGAAAGGATGAATAGTCAGCCTTTCATTGAGCCCAGGAGAGGTGATTCTTAGGAGATGAAATAGCCTGTAAAAAGATGTATGAAATGGAAAGGTTGTGGGCATAATCTAGGAGCTGAACGGTAGCAAGTGTCCTAAGAGAGTAAAGAGGACAGTTTCTTCCAAAGAAGTCTTTAGGTAAGCAAAGGCCATATTATATTCTATGGTAACATGTTTGGATTTTATTTTAAGAGTAAAGGAAATGATTAATATTATTAAATGGGAACTCCTAAACTTTGATTTATATTGGAATCATCTTGTGAAGTTATTAAACATGTAGATGCCCAATGACTCCTCTAGATTTCATTCACCTTGGTCTGGGGTGGTACCCAAATAGCTGTACTTGTAAGAAGCTCTCCAGATTATTCTGATTGACACCTAAATTTCAAATCACCACAATCTTACATAATCTCTCATTATTCTCTCAGCTCATATTGTTTTGACTTCAAACTACCTAATTATATTGAAAGTTCTTGAAGCCATTTATTTCTTTTCAAGAATTGTTTTCATTTTGTATCCTATTTTTAAGATAGAAACTGTATGTTTTGCTGGCTGCTAGAAAATAATCTTTGTTTGCTTTTTTGTTTTCTTTTAGGTTTACTCTCCAGGTATAAGACCAAGAAGTTATCTCCAGAGAAGGACATTTATGAAATCAGTTTATCCCGATGGAAGATAATAGGAGGAAGTAAAACTCCTTGTCTTAAAGGATCTATTTTGAGAAATGAGTGGCAGAGCAAAAGTGAATTTGAGGGTCAACAGGGACCTCGAGATAGATATTTCAGTCAAATGAAAATCATCTATAACATGCCAACATATAGAAAACATTCATCTTTTACTCTGAATCAGAGAATTCATAGTAGTCAGAAACTTTATGAATATAGGGAATGTGGAAAACCCTTTAGTTGTGGCTCAAATTTTGTTCAACATGAGAAAATTTATTCTAGTGATAAACTTTTGATTTTAAAGAATGTGGGAATACGTTTAATAGTGTCTATCGGGAATTCCCTAGCTGTCCAGTGGTTAGGACTCGGTGCTTTCACTGCCGTGGGCCCGGGTTCGATCCCTGGTCGGGGAACTAGGATCCCGCAAGCCATGCAGTGTGGCCAAAAAAAAAAAAGTGTCTATCATCTAAGTGTACATCAGAAAATTCATACTGGTGAGAAACTCTATGAATGTAATGAATATGGGAAGGTCTTTAGTTGTAGCTATCAGCTTACTCTGCATCAGAGATTTCATACTGGTGAGAAACCCTATGAATGTCAAGATTGTGGAAAAACTTTTCTACTTGTTTTTTTCCTTACACAGCATTAGAAAATTCATACAGGCAATAAACCCTGTGAATGTAAGGAATGTGGGAAAACTTTTAGTGCATGTGGTCAACTTACCTGTCAGCAGAAAATTCATACAGGCAAAAGAAGCCCTGTGAATGTTAAGGAATGTGGGAAGGCCTGTAGACTTGATTTTTACCTCACTGAACACAGAAGAATACATACAGGTAAGAAACCTTATGAATGTAAGAAATATGAAAAAACCTTTAGTGTGCGTGAACAGTTTAATTGACATAAAACAGTTCATACCGGTATAAAACCTTTCGACTGTAAGGTATATGGGAAGGCTTTTGTAGAACCTTAGAGTACATCATAGAATGCATACTGGTAAGAAATCATATGAATGTAAGGAATGTGGGAAGACTTGTGGGAGTATATTCTCAAGATAGTGTACATAAGAAAAAATTCATACTGATGTGAAACCCTACAAATGTATAGAATGTGGGAAAGCCTTTAAATTTAGTTTCTACTTTACTGAGCATCAGATAATTCACACTGGTGAAAAGCCCTATGAATGTAAAGAATGTGGAAAGGCCTTTATTCATAGAACAGATCTAAAAGAACATCTGAGAATTCATTCTGGTTTAAAACTCTATGTATGTAAAGAATGTGATAAGGCCTTTAGTTGATGTGGACAGTTGACTCAACAGCAGAAAATTCATATGGGTGTAAAACGCTATGAATGTAAGGAATGTGGGAAAGCCTTTAATCGTAGTGGAGACCTTAGACCATATCAAAGAATTCATACTGGTGAGAAATCCTGTGAGTGTAAAGAATGTGGGAAGGCCTTTAGACTTAATTCATACTTTACTGAACATCAGAGTTTTCATACTGCTGAGAAACCCTATAAGTTATGTAGGAAGGTCTTTAGACAACATTCGCATCTTTATCGGCATCAGAGAATTCATAATGTAATGGAATATGAGAAAGCATTTCCATGTCATTTTCTGTTTATAGAATAGCAAAATATTCATGCCAGAAAGAAATTCTGTTAATGTGACTCTTTTTCCAGACATGTTAATTTAGTAAGTGTGTAACAGCCTTCTAATACCTCTCAATCCTTCTTAAATTTTAGGAAGTTCGTATTAGGAAATAAACCTGTTAATGTAACTGTTAACCAAGAATTCCAAGAACAGAGACCTGGTTGAAGAAAAAAAAAAAGAAAGAAAGGAAAAAAGCGCTTTTATTTGGGGTTTGTTAGAACTGCAGCCCAAGAAACACAAACCCAAGAAAGTACTCGAATTGTGTTCTGCTGGACTATAAAATGGAGTAGGCTTAAAAAGGTAAAAAACTGCAAAGTTACATAAGTTGTCAAGAATTAGGATGTGAGCTGGCAAGAGGTAAGGTGCTTGTTAAACAAGGATGCTTTGGGGTTCACAATGATTACATAATTGTGTCGGGGTGGGAGACTTTTAAACTACAGGGTTGCAACTAGCAGCTGCTAGCAGATACTGTTTTGAAAACAGCTGGTGCTGTCCTTGAGTTTAATACAATTCAGAGAAAATTCAGGTTCTCAGTGATGCATGAATGTGTCTCAGACCAGATCCTCAGTGTCCGCCAGATTCCATTTTTGTATGCCTGAACTATGAATACTGCATTATAATTTCAATTTGTCATCAAAATAATTGTGGGGAAGTTTTTAATCAATGACATATACTTATCATCATTGCCTTTACTATCTATGTGATAGTGGGCAACACATTTACCCTTCTGTGTGTCATTTGTAAAATGGTACCCACCTAAAAGTGTGGTTGATAGTTTATAACATGTACAATATTTTGCAAAAAGTACCTGGCCAAAAAACTCCTTTGAATGAATAATGGATATGATTATTATTTTTATTATTATCAACATTATAATTAGTGAGTTTCTTAATATAAAGACATAATGAAGGTAACAAATTTAGAAAGCCATTCATCACTTACTGTATTTCAGGAAATTCATCTTTGATAAAATCCATAAGAATATAAAGAACATGTAAAGATCAAATGCAGACCTCATTGCTTAAGTTCTACCAGAAAATTAGAGCTGAAAATTAACCCTAAGGATTTAGTGAGTGTGAAAATATTAAGAATATAGCTGCTGAAACATCAGGGAACGGTGTGAAGGATTTTACCAATAATATAGAAGTTAAAAGGATAACAGCAAACTGCCTAGAAAATATTTACCAACTTTATTATGAAAAATTTCTGACAAAAACATAGAACGCATTCTATAATGAACATCCATTTACCATTCACCTAGATTTGAAGATTTACTTTGTATATTTGCTTCATTTTTCTATAAAATATAATTTTTGCTGTACCATTTAAGAGTAAATTGTAAACATTATATCACTTTACCCTCAATAAATCAGTTTGTATCCTAGAAGTTAGAATAATACATATTACCCAAATAATATAATCACACCTTAAAAATTAATTCTACACAACATTCTAATATGCAGTCCATATTTAATTTTCCCTAATATTCTCAAGAATATCTTTTAACAAGGATTCACTCTCCAGGCTCATACATGTTAGTGGTTATGTCACTTTTAAACTGAACAGCACTCCCCCATCTTTGTTTCATGGTTATGTTTTTTTGAAGAGTCCATCACAGTTGTCTTAGAATGTCTTGAGTTCTTGGTTTGTCAAATTTATTTCCTCATAATGTTGTTCATCTTGTTACACTGTTTCTAAATTGGAACTTAAGTAGAAGCTTGATTTGCTTCTTGTTAAACATTCTTAGCAAGAACACTTCACAGGTATTTGTGACTGCCAGATCTCTCATTATAAAACTATCTATCTTATTTTTTTGCAATTAGTAAGTAATTGGGTAATAATTTGCACCTCCTCTTGGAAATGTATAATAATCTATATGTATAAAACAAGTAATAGATTAAACTAAAAGTCAAATTTTAAATTATAAGCCATTCAGAAAGGACTGGTACTGAAATGTCTGTATTTCAAAATTTGTGAGATGTAGCCAAACCTCTTTTGATGCATACAGGAAACTAAAATTAAGGGATGGGACTTTTTGTTATCTCCCACCTCAGCACCTATTCCAATGTCTTTCTCATATATTAGGCACTTGATAAAACTTGAAAAAAATAAGCATTCAAGTGAAAAAGTTAAAAAATTACAAAATAAAACGAATGCTAACAGGAGGAAGTAGTTAATGCAATTTAAATTAGAAATTAATTTTAAAAAACACTCGTTGACTTACCCAATTTTTCCAAATTTGATAAAAGGAAAGAAAAGAAAAATGACAGAATTATAGCATCATGAATAACAATAGGGATATTATTAACACAGATACTGATGTTCTTTGTGAGGAAATATTATGTAAATTTATTTCAATATATACAAAATTCCAGTTAATGAATTATTTTCTAGAAAGTGAACTTTATTGAAATTGATAAAACATAATCAAGCCTGAAGAGACTATTAATGACTGGGAAAGTTAAATTTAGCCAAAAAGCTCCTTTTTATAAGCCAGCAGATAATCCTTAACAGAATTTTCCCAGTTCATGCTGCATGACTGATGTAATCCAAATGACAAAACTAGAGAATAGTTATTAAAAGGCAAAATCTAGATGAGTTCTAATTAAATAGAAAAGGCCAAAAGCTAAATAGAATATTTGTCAGCAAAATGAAATAAAAGCAATATGCAGTAAATTCTCATTTATTTGAAATAAACCAGCATTGGAAATTTCTAATTATGTACATATCTAGCTTAAATGATTGAAAAAAGAATTGATAAAGTTCTGTTATCTTCTAGATTCATTCTTTTAGCCTTACTATCACTGATATTGTGCTGATTTCTCAAAATGAAAAAGTGCTCTCTCATTTTAACATTTTGAAGATGATACAATTTAACAATCAGTGGCGTCCTATAATTACTTTCAAGTAAATACCAACCAAGATTTTTATGTGTATGAAAAGCTTTCATTGGTATTTTCTGCTAAGATCAACAGTGTTCCAGTATCAAAACATTTTATATTTGATGGAATATATTGTATGTATATACACATGCCTATACACACTCTAGGCATAAGGATAAATTTAATTCTTTATAAGAATTTCTTGAAAACAACTGTCAAAACAAAGGTACTTCAATGTTTTTGTTTAGATTTTAATAAATGGTGCTGGGACTATTATACATACAATACATACCACATATAGGCAGCTCCTGAAAATCTAAATAACTTCTGGTGAATATCAGAGAATACCTGAAGTACTTGGCATTAGATCATCTAAGGAAACCAGATGATCTAAGACCAGAACACGAGAGAATATACACCACAATTTAAAAAGTAAGTGTGGCATAATGTGATCTATATCTAGGGTTTGTCACAAGGAACACGAGTGGAGACAGTGTCAACAGTGAGATTGTTTGCTGGGAGAAGTAATTTCACCTAGCATATCACCCTTCCTTAAACTAGTTAGCAAGTACTATTGTTTGCTTATGGGAGAATGTGAGAGGCTACTGATTGATATTATTCTGGAAAAAATAGGAGCATCCCTACACCTAGGACTAGCTGGCAAGAAATTTTGTACCACAACAGACCTCCTGCTAGCCTGTCTCTGTCTAAAAACAAATCAGAGTACAAATCAAGGCAGCACATCCTAGTCCTGCCCTGAAGCAGATTACATCAAAAGGATCCTCAAGTGTAAAACTGAGTATATGTCAGGATTACCAAACATTTGATAAAAGTTGATTCTCATATAATTAATAGAGAAACAAAGCTAACCAACTGGAAATACTACCAGTAGAATAAACAGAATAGGACTTTAAAGTATGAATTGAATCCTCAAAATGATGTGAACATATATACTATATCCCCAAAACAGAATCTACTAGAGATTACACAAGTTATTTAAATGTTTTTGCAAAAATAACTCAGTAGAGGGACTTCTGTCTAAAAAGATGGAATACATGTCCTTTTCCCTGTTCTTCCTGCTAAATACAACTCAAAACTCTGGACATTATATATAAAACAAACAAGATGACTCTCAAAGATGAAGAGAAGCTAGGGACCACAGGACCTAAGGAGCAACATGGGGTGAGTTCCGCATGTTTCATTTATATCCCAAACTTGGAGCTAAAGAAGCTGGTAATTGAAATGCTAATGTGCAGAGACTGAAAAAAATGTCTCAAGAAAAGCCTATTCTCTCCAACCAGAGAAACAAACAGGAAAGGACAGCCTAACAAGACATGAAACTTTTAAACAACTGCTCTACTTCAGGCAAACACCACCAAAAAAATCTGTGGCCCTATCCCCACCACTGACACCAGGGGCCAAATGGAGACTCCAGCCCTCTGACCTTTATCAGGTTGTAAAACAGTATCCCCAATGTCCCCACCAGATTGTGTCAGAAAAAGTCGAGTATGAAGTCCAGCCTTTAATGGGCCCCTCCACTACCAGTACAATGTCAATGGTGCCTAAATGGGGAGCCTGATCTTCCATAACCAATGAAAATATTGTTCAGGAAATGAGAAATCAAGAACAGCCTCAGATGAAAATGATTTTTAACAACAGGCATACCCTCAAAGAATGACTTCCAGGATTTGTTGCCAACAAAACTACCCCCAAAGAATGCCTAAAGAAATACCTGTAAACAAAAATGAAACATTAAAGAATCGTGAAAAACAAGGAAGGTAGAAAGAACACCATAAGAGCAAAACTGTGGGTACAGTAGACTTTCCTTTTCTTTCCTTAATTATGTTTGACAGTTGAAACAAAAATCATAACACTGTCTAATGTGGTCTTCAAGAAATAGTCAAGTCAATTAGAAATGAGAGAGAAGAAAGGAAAAGTAAGGGTTCTACACTTACAGTGGATAAATGTTGAACCATTGTACTTCAGTATGTACAGTTGGCCCTCCATGTCTGTGGGTTCCACATCCACAGGTTGAAAATATTTGAAAAAAATTCCAGAAAGTTCCAAAAAGCTAAACTTAAATTTGCCACATGCTGGCAACTATTTACATAGCACTTACATTGTATTCCCAACTATTTACATAACATTTATATTTTATTAAGTATTATAAGTAGTCTAGAGATAATTTATAGTATACAAGCATGTGTGTAGGTTACATGCAAGTACTACACCATTTTATGTAAGTAGGGAATAGAGCATCTGTGGATTTTGGTATATGCAGTGGGTCCAGGCATTAATACACTGTACCAGGGGACAACCGTATATATTATGTCATGCCTAGATCAACTCTTAAAAATATATATGAGACCCACAAATACTCTGAACAGAAAAATAGCAGAGTAGGAAACTACAGCAGTCCATCCAACCACAAAAGTAATTAATAGACTGGCAAAAACAGAATCAACTTTTTCAAAAATCTGGAAAATAATCAAAAGCGTACAGCATTCAGAGAACTGCTGAATCAAGAAAAAAAACAAGTGTTATCATACTAAGTGAAGTAAGAAAGACAAATACCATATGATATCACTTATATGTGGAGTCTAAAATATAACACAAGTGAACTTATCTATGAAACAAACAGACTCAAAGATATAGAGAAAAGACTTATGGTTGCCAAGGGGGTGGGGTGGGGGAGGGATGATTGAGAGTTTGGGATTAGCACATGCAAACTATTATATATAGAATGCATAAACAACAAGTTCCTACTGTATAGCACAGAGAACTATATTCAATATCCTGTAATAAACCATAATGGAAAAGAAAAAATAACCAAGTGAATCTCAGAGTTTTGTGGTATTTTAATTTACCTTGATCCCATGCCTCATTCCCCAGTTCAGCAGCAGTCTTGACTTCAACAGCCCACACTCCCAATACTGCTACATAGAATCTATAGGAAAGGGGAAATCACAATAGGAAAGGCAAATATATATTAAGGATTGAAGATTACTTAAATAACCCAGTATGTAGATTAAAAATAAATTTTTAGAATTATAAAAGTGATAACTATAATAAACAGTAAAAGGATAAACATGAAGATATAAAAGAGGACATCAAAATAAAAGTCTGGGAGGAGGGAAATATAAAAATATACATCTTTTAGGGGCTTCCCTGGTGGCGCAGTGGTTGAGAGTCTGCCTGCCAGTGCAGGGGACACGGGTTCGAGCCCTGGTCTGGGAAGATCCCACATGCCATGGAGCAACTAGGCCCGTGAGCCACAACTACTGAGCCTGTGCGACTGGAGCCTGTGCTCCGCAACAAGAGAGGCTGCAACAGTGAGAGGTCCGCGAACCGCGATGAAGAGTGGCTCCCGCTTGCCACAACTAGAGAAAGCCCTCGCACAGAAATGAAGAGCCAACACAGCCAAAAAATTAAAAAAAAATAAAAAAAAAATACATCTTTTAGAACATGATTTAACTTGAATGATTATCAGTGTAAAGCAAGTAGATATAGTTATGGGTCAGCATACTTGAACTCCACGGTAACTACAAAGCAAAAACATACAATAGATTCACAAAATATAAAATAAAAAGAAAGGAACTCAAGCATATCACAAAAGAAAATCATCAGAAAAAAAAAGGACTGCAAAACAAGGATTAAATGGCAATAAATATACGCCTATCAATAATTACTTTAAACATCATTGGACTAAATGCTCCAATCAAAAGACACAGAGTGGCAGATTGGGGGAAAAGAAAAAGAACCTGCAATATGCTGCCTACAAGACACTCACTTCAGGGCGAAAGACACACAGACTGAAAGTAAGGGGATGGATAAAGATATGTCATGCAAATAGAAAAGAAAAAGGGGGTAGCAATACCCATATCAAACAAAACAAAGGCCATAAAGTAAGACAAAGGCATTACATAATGATATAGGGATAAATACAAGAGGAGGATATTACATTTGTTAACATGTACACACCCAAAACAGGAGCACCTAAATATATGCAGCAAATACTAACAGACACAGAGGGAGAAATTGACAATGCAATAATATTAGGAGACTTTAACACCCCACTAACATCAATGGACGGATCATACAGACAAAATAAATAAGGCAAGAGAGATCCTAAATGACACAATAAACCAGTTGTACTTCATTGATATCTACAGGACACTACATCCAAAACAAACAAAAACAAACAATACACATTCTTTTCAAGCACCCATGGAATGTTTTCTAGGATAGACCACATACTAGGTCACAAAAGCCTTAGCAAAGAAGAGGATAGAAATTATTTCAAGCATCTTTTCTGACCACAACGTTTGAAACTAGAAATCAACGACAGAAAGAAAACAGGAAAAGAAGGAAAACAGAGACTAAACAACATGCTACTTTAAAACCAATGGATCAATGATGAAATCAAAGAAATCAGAAAACTCCTTGTGGCAAAAGAAAATGAAAACACATTACCAAATCTATGATGCACCAAAAACAGTTCTAGGAGGGAAGTTCATAATGATACAGGCCTTCCTCAAGAAGTAAGAAAAAAATCTAAAAAAAAAAAAAAACAAGCTAGGGACTTCCCTAGTGGTCCAGTGGTAATGAATCCACCTTACAGTGCAGGGGACACGGGTTCGATCCCTGGTCAGGGAACTAAGATCCCACATGCCGCGGGGCAACTAAGCTTGCATGCTTCAACTACAGAGGCTGCGTGCTGCAAACTACAGAGCCCACACACCCTGGAGCCTGTGCACCACAACTAGAGAGAGAAAACCCACATGCCACAACTAGAGAGAAGCCCACACACTGCAACAAAAGATCCCACATGCCTCGACAAAGATCCCACATGCCTCAACTAAGACCTGACACAGCCAAAAATAAATAAAATAAATAATAAATAAATCTTAAAAAAAAACCCAACCTAAACTACCACCTAAAACAATTAGAAAAAGAACAAACAATGCCCAAAGTCAGCAGAAGAAAGGAAGTAATAAAGATCAGAGAGGAAAAAAATAAAAGAGATTTTTAAAAAACAAGAGGGCTTCCCTGGTGGCACAGTGGTTAAAAATCCGCCTGGCAGGGCTTCCCTGGTGGCGCAGTGGTTGAGAGTCCACCTGCCAATGCAGGGGACACGGGTTCGGGCCCTGGTCTAGGAAGATCCCACATGCCGCGGAGCAACTGGGCCCGTGAGCCACAACTACTGAGCTTGCGCGTCTGGAGCCTGTGCTCCGCAACAAGAGAGGCCGCGACGGTGATAGGCCCGTGCACCACGATGAGGAGTGGCCCCCGCTCTCCGCAACTGGAGAAAGCCCTCACACAGAGACAAAGACCCAACACAGCCAAAAATAAATAAATAAATAAATTTTAAAAATCCGCCTGCCAATGCAGGGGACACAGGTTCGAGCCCTGGTCTGGGAAGATCCCACATGCCGTGGAGCAACTAAGCCCATGTGCCACAACTACTGAGCCTGTACTCTAGAGCCCGTGAGCCACAATTACTGAGCCTGCGTGCTCTAACTACTGAAGCCTGTGTGCCTAGAGCCTGTGCTCTGCAACAGGAGAAGCCACTGCAGTGAGAAGCCCAGGCACCACAATGAAGAGTAGCCCTCACTCGCTGCAACTAGAGAAAGCCTGCGCACAGCAACTAAGACCCAATGCAGCCAAAAATAAATAAATAAACTTTTTTTAAAAATAGAAAAGATCAATAAAACCAATAACGGGTTCTGTGAAAAGTTTTAAAAAATGGACAAACCTTTAGCCACACTCACCAAAAAGAAGAGAGACAGGATCCAAATAAAATAAGAAATGAAAGAGGAGAAATAACCAATACCACAGAAATACAAGAAATCATGAAAGAACACTATGAACAGTTATATGCCAACAAATTGGACAAGCTAGAAGAAAGGGACAAGTTTCTAGAAACAGAGAGCCTGCCAAGACTGAGTCAATTAGAAACAGATAATTTGAACAAACTGATCACTAGAAGTGAAATAGAATCTGTAATTTTAAAAACTCCCTACAAACAGAAGTCCAGGATTGGACGGCTTCACTGGGGAATTCTACAAAACATATAGAGAAAATTTAATAACTATCCTCAAACTATTCCAAAAAATTTAAGAGGAAGGAACACTCCCAAATTCATTTTTACAAGGCCACCATTACCCTGATACCAAAACCAGACAAAGACACTACAAAAAAAGAAATTACAGGTCAATATATTTGATGAATATAGATGCAAAAATCCTAAACGTATTAGCAAACCAAATCCAGCAATACATAAAAAGGATCATACACTATGATCAAGTTGGATTTATTCCAGGTTCACAGGGATGGTTTAACATTAGCAAATCAATCAATATGATACACCACATTAACAAAAGGAAGAATAAAAATCACATGATCATCTCAATAGACACAGAAAATCCATTTGACAGCATTCAACATCCATTCATGATAAAAATTCCTATCAAAGTATGAGAGTGTACATGGAACATATCTCAGTAAAATGAAGGCCATTTATGACAAACCTACAATTAACATAATACTCAATGTGAAAAGCTGAAAGCCTTTCCTCTAATATTTAGAAACAAGTAAAGGATACCTGCTCTTGCCACTTCTATTTAATACAGTGTTGGAAATCTTAGCCACAATCAGATAAGAAAAAGAACTAAAATGTATCCAAATTGGAAAGGAACAGGTAAAACTCACTATTTGCAAATGACATGTTAACCTATATAGAAAACGCCAAAGTGCCCACCCCAAAAATATAAGAAGTAATAAATGAATTCAGCAAAGCTGCAGGATACAAGATTAATATACAGAAATCTATGGTGTTTATTTACACTAATAATGAAATATAAGAAAAAGTGGGGAAAAATCCCATTTAAAAGTGTCAAAAACAATAAAATAACTAGTAATAACCTTAACCAACGAGGTGAAAGACCTATACACTGAAAATTGTAACACACTGATGAAGGAATTTGAAGATGATACAAAGAAATGGAAAGATACCACACACTCTTGGAAGAATTAATATTGTTAAAATGGCCATACTTCCCAAAGCAATCTACAGATTCAATGCAGTCCCTATCAAAATACCCATGACATTTTTCACAGAACTAGGACAAATAATCCTAAAATTCAAATGGAACCACAAAAGACCCAGAATTGCCTAGCAATCCTGAGAAAAAAGAACAAAGCTGGACGTGTCACCTTCCTTGACTTCAGACTGTACTACAAAACTCCAGTAATCAAAACAGCATGATAAACTTCACTGCAGCACTATTTACAATAGCCAAGACATGGAAGCAACCTAAATGTCCATCAAGAGATGAATGGAGGGGGCAGCCCTGGTGGCGCAGTGGTTAGGAATCCACCTGCCAATGCAGGGGACACGGGTCCAAGCCCTGGTCTGGGAAGATCCCACATGCTGCGGAGCAACAGCCTGTGTGCCACAGCTAATGAGCCTGTGCTCTAGAGCCCATGAGCCACAACTACTGAGCCCGCATGCCACAACTACTGAAACCTGCGCACCGCACCTACAGCCTGTGCTCCACAATAAGAGAAGCCACCGCAATGAGAAGCCTGCATACTGCAACGAAGAGTGGCCCCCGCTTGCCACAGCTAGAGAAAGCCTGTGTGCAGCAATGAAGACCCAATGCAGCCAAAAATAAATAAATTTAAAAAAGAGAGATGAATGGATAAAGAAGATATGGTATATATATACGATGGAATATTAGCCATAAAGAATGAAATAATGCTGTTTGCTGCAACATGGATGGACCTTGAGATTATCATACTAAATAAAAGTAAGCCAGACAGGGGGCTTCCCTGGTGGCGCAGTGGTTGAGAGTCTGCCTGCCAATGCAGGGGACACGGGTTCAAGCCCTGGTCTGGGAAGATCCCACATGCCACGGAGCAACTGGGCCTGTGAGCCACAAGTACTGAGCCTGCGCGTCTGGAGCCTGTGCTCCACAACAAGAGAGGCCGCAATAGTGAGAGGCCCGTGCACCGCGATGAAGAGTGGCCCCCGCTTGCCACAACTAGAGAAAGCCCTCGCACAGAAACGGAGACCCAACACAGCAATAAAATAAATAAATTTAAAAAAAAAAGTAAGCCAGACAGAAAAAGTCCAGACAAAAAGGCAAGTATCATACGATATCACTTATATGTGGAATATTAAAAAAATGATGCAGGGACTTCCCTGGTGGTCCAGTGGTTAAGACTCCACGCTCCCAGTCCAGGGGTTACAGGTTCAATTCCTGCTCAGGGAACTAGACCCCGCATGCTGCAACTAAAAGATCCCACATGCTGCAATGAAGACCCTGCATGTGGCAACAAATATGCTGCACACTGCAACTAAGACCCAGGGCAGCCAATGAATAAATAGATAAATATTGTCTTAAAAAGATACAAATGAACTTATTTACAAAACAGAAGTAGACCCACAGATACAGAAAACAAACTTATGGTTACCAAAGGGGAAGTGCGGGAGAGATAAACTAGGAGTTGCGGATTAATGTACACACTACTATATATAAAACAGATAACCAACACGGATCTACTGTATAGCACTGGGAACTATACCTAATACTTTGTAATAACCTATAAGGGAAAATAATCTGAAAGATGTTATATGTATAACTGAATCACTTTGCTCTACACCTGGAACTAACAACATTGTAAATCAACTATTCACCAGTAAAAAAAAAAAAAAAAACAACAAAAAACCCAGCATGGTATTGGCACAAAAATAGTCATGCAGGTCAATGGAGCAGAAGAGAGTCCAGAAATAAACCTACGCACCTATGGTCAATTAATCTATGACAAAGGAGGCAAGAATATACAATGGAGAAAAGACATTCTCTTCAACCAGTGGTGCTGGGAAAACTGGACAGCTAAATGTAAGACAATGAGATTAAAACATTTACCTCACAACATATACAAAATAAACTCAAAATGGATCAAGAACCTAAATGTAAGACCGGAAACCATAAACTCCTAGAAGAGAACCTAGGTGAAACCTGTTTTGACATAAATCGTCACAATATTTTCTTAGATCAGTCTCCCAAGGCAAAAGAAATAAAAGCAAAAATAAACAAATGGGACCTAGTTAAACTTAAAAGCTTTTGTACAGCAAAGGAAACTTTCAAAAAGACAAAAGGACAACCTACAGAGTGGGTGAAAATATTTGCAAGCAATTCAACCAACAAGGGGTTAATATTCCAAAATATACAAACAGCTCATATAAATCAATATGAAAAAACAAACAACCCAATCAAAACATGGGCAGAAGACCTAAATAGACATTTCTCCTAAGAAGACATACAGATGGCCAACAGGCACATGAAAAGATGCTCAACATCACTAATTCTTAGAGAAATGCCAATAAAAACAACAATGAGATATCACCTCACAATGGTCAGAATAGTTATCCAAAAGTCTACAAATAAATGCTGGAGAGAGTGTGGAGAAAAGGGAACCCTCTCACAGTGCTGGTTGGAATGTAAATTGGTACAGCCACTATGGAGAACAGTATGGAGGTTCCTCAAAAAACTAAAAATAGACTACCATCTGATCCAGCAGTTCTATCCCTGGTATATATTTGGAAAAAACTAAAAACACTAATCAGAAAAGATACATGCACCCCAATGTTCATAGCAGCACTATTTACAACAGCCAAGCTATAGAAACAACCCAATTGCCCATCAACAGATGAATGGATAAAGAAGTTATGGTAGAAAACAAATGCTGGAGAGGGTGTGGAGAAAAGGGAACCCTCTTGCACTGTTGGTGGGAATGTAAATTGGTACAGCCACTATGGAGAACAGTATGGAGGTTCCTTGAAAAAATAACTACCATATGACCCAGCAATCCCACTACTGGGCATATACCCTGAGAAAACCATAATTCAAAAACAGACATGTACCACAATGTTCATTGCAGCACTATTTACAATAGCCAGGACGTGGAAGCAACCTAAGTGTCCATCGACAGATGAATGGATAAAGAAGTTGCGGCACATATATACAATGGAATATTAGTCATCCATAAAAAGTAAAAAATGAAACTGAGTTATTTGTAGTGAGGTGGATGGACCTAGAGCCTGTCATACAGAGTGAAGTAAGTCAGAAAGAGAAAAACAAATACCGTCTGCTAACACATATATAAGGAATCTAAAAAACAAAAATGGTTCTGATGAACCAAGAGGCACGACAGGAATAAAGACACAGACTTAGAGAATGGACTTGAGGACATGGGGAGGGGGAAGGGTAAGCTGGGACGAAGTAAGAAAGTAGCATTGACATATATACACTACCAAATGTACAATAGGTAGCTAGTGGGAAGCAGCTGCATGGCACAGGGAGATCAGCTCGGTGCTTTGCCACCACCTAGAGGGGTGGGATAAGGAGGGTGGGAGGGAGATGCAAGAGGGAGGTGATATGGGGATATACATATGCATATAGCAGATTCACTTTGTTATACAGCAGAAACTAACACAACATTGTAAAGCAATTATACTCCAATAAAGATGTTTAAAAAAAAAAAGTTATGGTAGAGATTGGTTCAAGATGGTGGAGTAGAAGGACGTGCGCTCACTCCCTCTTGCAAGAGAAATGGAATCACAACTAACTGTTGAACAGTTATCGACAGAAAAACACTGGAACTCACCAAAAAAGATACCCCACATCCAAAGACAAAGGAGAAGCTGCAATGAGATGGCACGAGGGGTGCAATCACAATAAAATCAAATCCCATAACTGCTGGGTGGGTGACTTACAAACTGGAGAACAATTATACCACAGAAGTCCACCCACTGGAGTGAAGGTTCTAAGTCCTACGGAGGGTTTCCCAACCTGGGGGTCTGGAAATGGGAGGAGGAATCCCTGGAAATCAGACTCTGAAGGCCAGCGGAATTTGATGGCAGGACTTTGACAGGAATGGGGGAAACAGAGACTCCACTCTTGGAGGGCACACACAAAGAAGGACCCAGGGGGAAGGAGCAGTGACCCGATAGGAGACTGAACCAGACCTACGTGCTAGTGTTGGAAGGTCTCCTGCAGAGGCAGGGCATGGCTGTGGCTCACCGCAGGGACAAGGACACTGGCAGCAGAAGTTCTGGGAAGTACTCATTGGTGGGAGCCCTCCCGGAGTGGAGTCCACACACCATTAGCCCCACCAAACAGCCTGTAGGTTCCAGTGCTGGGTTGCCTCAGGCCAAACAACCAAAAAGGAGGGAACTCAGCCCCACCCATCAGCAGAGAAGTGGCTTAAAGTTTTACTGAGCTCTGCCCACCAGAGCAACACCCAGGTCTACACACCAACAGTCCCTCCCATCAGGAAGCTTGCACAAGCCTCTTAGCTTCATCCACCAGAAGGCAGACAGGAGAAACAAGAAGAACTATAGTCCTGCAGCCTGCAGAACGAAAACCATAATCACAGAAAGAAAGACAAAATGAAAAGGCAGAGGACTATGTCCCAGATGAAGGAACAAGATAAAACCCCAGAAAACAACTAAATGAAGTGGAGATAGGCAACCTTCCAGAAAAAAAATTCAGAATAATGATAGTGAAGATGATCCAGGACCTCAGAAAAAGAATGCAGGCAAAGATCGAGAAGATGCAAGAAATGTTTCACAAAGACCTAGAAGAATTAAAGAACAAACAAACAGAGATGAACAATACAATAAGTGAAATGAAAAATACACTAGAAGGAATCAATAGCAGAATAACTGAGGCAGAAGAAAGGATAAGTGACCTGGAAGATAAAATAGTGGAAATAACTACAGCAGAGCAGAATAAAGAAAAAAGAATGAAAAGAATTGAGGACAGTCTTAGAGACCTCTGGGACAACATTAAATGCACCAACATTCAAATTATAAGGGTCCCAGAAGAAGAAGAGAAAAAGAAAGGGACTGAGAAAATATTTGAAGAGATTATAGTTGAAAACTTACCTAATATGGGAAAGGAAATAGTTAATAGGTCCAGGAAGCAGACAGAGAGTCCCATACAGGATAATTCCAAGGAGAAACACACCAAGACACATATTAATCAAACTATCAAAAATTAAATACAAAGAAAAAATATTAAAAGCAGCAAGGCAAAAACAACAAATAACACACAAGGGAATCCCCATAAGGTTTACAGCTGACCTTTCAGCAGAAACTCTGCAAGCCAGAAGGGAGTGGCAGGACATATTTAAAGTGATGAAGGGGAAAAACCTACAACCAAGATTACCCAGCAAGGATCTCATTCAGATGTGATGGAGAAATTAAACCTTTACAGACAAGCAAAAGCTAAGGGAATTCAGCACCACCAAACCAGCTTTACAACAAATGCTAAAGGAACTTCTCTAGGCAGGAAACACAAGAGAAGGAAAAGACCTACAATAACAAACCCAAAACAATTTAGAGAATGGTAATAGGAACATATATATCGATAATTACCTTAAATGTAAATGGATTAAACGCTCCAACCAAAAGACACAGACTTGCTGAATGGATACAAAAACAAGACCCATATATATGCTGTCTACAAGAGACCCACTTCAGACCTAGAGACACATACAGACTGAAAGTGAGGGGATGGAAAAAGATATTCCATGCAAATGGAAATCAAAAGAAAGCTGGAGTAGCAATACTCATATCAGATATAATAGACTTTAAAATAAAGAATGTTACAGAAGACAAGAAAGGACACTACATAATGATCAAGGGATCAATCCAAAAAGAAGATATAACAATTAGAAATATATATGCACCCAACATAGGAGCACCTCAATACATAAGGCAAATGCTAACAGCTATAAAAGATGAAATCGACAGTAATACAATAATAGTGGGGGACTTTAACCCTCACTTGCATCAATGGGCAGGCCATCCAGACAGAAAATTAATAAGGAAACACAAACTTTAAATGACACAACAGACCAGATAGATTTAATTGATATTTATGGGACATTCTATCTGAAAACAGCAGATTACACTTTCTTCTCTCAAGTGCACATGGAACATTCTCCAGGATAAATCACATCTTGGGTCACAAATCAGGCCTCAGTAAATTTAAGAAAATTGAAATTGTATCAAGCATCTTTTCTGACCACAATGCTATGAGATTAGAAATAAATTACAGGGAAAAACAAGTAAAAACACAAACACATGCAGGCTAAACAATACGCTACTAAATATCCAAGAGATCACTGAAGAAATCAAAGAGGAAATAAAAAAATACCTAGAGACAAATGACAATGAAAACACGACGATCCAAAACCTATGGGATGCAGCAAAAGCAGTTCTAAGAGGAAAGTTTATAGCAATACAATCCTACCTCAAGAAACAAGAAACATCTCAAATAAACAATCTAACCTTACACCTAAAGGAACTAGAGAAAGAAGAACAAACAAAACCCGAAGTTAGTCGAAGGAAAGAAATCATAAAGATCAGAGCAGAAATAAATGAAATAGAAACAAAACAATAGCAATATCAATAAAACTAAAAGCTGGTTCTTCGAGAAGATAAACAAAATTGGTAAACCTTTAGCCAGACTCATCAAGAAAAACAGGGAGAGGAGTCAAACCAACAAAATTAGAAATGAATAAGGGGAAGTTACAACAGACACCGCAGAAATTCAAAGCATCCTGAGAGACTACTACAAGCAACTCTATGCCAATAAAATGGACAACCTGGAAGAAATGGACAAATACTTAGAAAGGTATAACCTTCCAAGACCAGGAAGAAGTAGAAAATATGAACAGACCAATCACAAGTAACAAAATTGAAACTCTGATTAAAAATCTTCCAACAAAAGTCCAGGACCAGATGCTTCATAGGTGAATTCTATAACACATTTAGAGAAGAGCTAACACCCATCCTTCTCAAACTCTTCCAAAAAAGTGCAGAGGAAGGAACACTCCCAAACTCATTCTACAAGGCTACCATCACCCTTATACCAAAACCAGACAAAGATACTACAAAAAAAGAAAATTACACACCAATATCACTGATGAATATAGATGCAAAAATCCTCAACAAAATACTAGCAAACAGAATTCAACAACACATTAAAAGGATCATACACCATGATCAAGTGGGATTTATCCCAGGGATGCAAGGATTCTTCAATATACACAAATCAATCAATGTGATACACCATATTAACAAACTGAAGAATAAAAACCATATGATCATCTCAATAGATGCAGAAAAAGCTTTTCACAAAATTCAACACACGTTTATGATAAAACTCTCCAGAGGTACTTCACTGGTGGCACAGTGGTTAAGAATCTGCCTGCCAATGAAGGGGACATGGGTTCGAGCCCCAGTCCGGGAAGATCCCACATGCCATGGAGCAACTAAGCCCATGCGCCACAACTACTGAGCCTGCGCTCTACAGCCCACAAGCCACAACTACTGAGCCTGAGTGCCACAACTACTGAAGCCTATGTACTTAGAGCCTGTGCTCTGCAACAAGAGAAGCCACTGCAATGAGAAGCCCGTGAACCACAGCGAAGAATAGCCCCTGCTTGCTGCAGCTAGAGAAAGCCCACGCACAGCAATGAAGACCCAATGCAGCCATAAATAAATAAATAAATAAGCAAATACTTTTATTTATTTATTTATTTAAAAAAAAAACTCTCCAGATATTGGGCATAGAGGGAACCCACCTCAACATAATAAAGGCCCTATACGACAAACCCACAGTAAACATCATTCTCTATGGTAAAAAACTGAAAGCATTTCCTCTAAGATCAGGAACAAGACAAGGATATCCACTCTCACCACTATTATTCAGCATAATTTTGGAAGTCCTAGCCATAGCAATCAGAAAAGAAAATGAAATAAAAGGAATCCAAATCAGAAAAGAAGAAGTAAAACTGTCACTGTTTGCAGGCGACATGATACTATACATAGAGAATCCTAAAGATGCCACCAGAAAACTAGAGGTAATCAATGAATTTGGTAAAGTTGCAGGATACAAAATTAATGCACAGAAATCTCCTGCATTCCTATACACTAACAATGAAAGATCAGAAAGAGAAATTAAGGAAACAATCCCATTCACCATTGCAAGAAAAAGAATAAAATACCTAGGAATAAACCTACCTAAGGAGGTAAAAGACCTGTACTCAGAAAACTATAAGACACTGATGAAAGAAATCAGAGATGATACAAACAGATGGAGAGATATACCATGTTCTTGGATTGGAAGAATCAATATTGTGAAAATGACTATACTACCCAAAGCAATCTACAGATTCAATGCAATCCCTATCAAATTACCAATGGTATTTTTCACAGAACTACAACAAAAAAATCTTAAAATTTGTATGGCCACACAAAAGACCCCAAACAGCCAAAGCAATCTTGAGAAAAAAAAATCTGAGCTGGAGGAATCAGGCTCCCCCACTTCAGACTATACTACAAAGCTACAATAATCAAGACAGTATGGTACTGGCACAAAAACAGAAATACAGATCAATGGAACAGGATAGAAAGCCCAGAGATAAACCCACGTACCTATGGTCAACTAATCTATGACAAACGAGGCAATGATATACAATGGAGAAAAGACAGTCTCTTCAATAAGTGGTACTGGGAAAACTGGACAGCTACGTGTAAAAGAATGAAATTAGAACACTCCCTACACCATACACACAAAGAAAACCTCAAAATGAATTAAAGACCTAAATGTAAGACCGTACACTATAAAACTCTTAGAGGAAAACATAGGAAGAACACTCTGATATAAATCACAGCAAGATCTTTTTAGACCCACCTCCTAGAATAATGGAAATAAAAACAAAAATAAACAAATGGGACCTAATGAAACTTAAAAGCTTTTGCACAGCAAAGGAAACTATAAACAAGATGAAAAGACAACCCTCAGAAAGGGAGAAACTATTTGCAAATGAATCAATGGATAAAGGATTAACCTCCAAAATATATAAACAGCTTATGCAGCTCAATATCAAAAAAAAAAAAACCCAGTCAAAAAATGGGCAGAAGACCTAAATAGACATTTCTCCAAAGAAGACATACAGATGGCCAACAAACACATGAAAAAATGCTCAACATCACCAATTATTAGAGAAGAGCAAATCAAAACTACAATGAGATATCACCTCACACCTGTTTAGAATGGGCATCATCAGAAAATCTACAAACAATAAATGCTGGAGACGGTGTGGAGAAAAGGCAACCCTCTTGCACTGTTGGTGGAAATGTAAATTGATACAGCCACTATGGAGAACAGTATGGAGGTTCCTTAAAAAACTAAAAATAGAATTACCATACGACCCAGCAATTGCACAACTGGGGATATACCCAGAGAAAACCATAATTCAAAAACACACATGCACCCCAATATTTATTGCAGCACTATTTACGATACCCAGGACATGGAAACAACCAAGATGTCCATCAACAGAGGAATGGATAAAGAAGATGTGGTACATATGTACAGTGGAATATTACTCAGCCATACAAAGGAATGAAATTGGGTCATTTGTAGAGATGTGGATGGACCTGGAGACTGTCATACAGAGTGAAGTAAGTCAGAAAGAGAAAAACAAATATTGTATATTAACACATATATGTGAAATCTGGAAAAATGGTACAGATGAACCGGTTTGCAAGGCAAAAATAGAGACACAGATGTAGAGAACAAATGTATGGACACCAAGGGGGAAGGGTTGGGGGGAGATGAATTGGGAGATAGGGATTGACATATATACATTAATATGTATAAAATAGGTAACTCATAAGAACCTGCTCTATAGAAAAGTGAATAAAATAAATTTCAAAAATTCAAAAAAAAAAAAAAAAAGAACCTGCTGTATAGCACAGGGAACTCCACTTCACTGTACAGTAGAAACTAACACAACATTGTAAAACAACTATACCCTAATAAAAAAAAAGTTATGCTATATATACACAATAGAATATTATTCAGCCATAAAAATGAATGAAATTCTGCCATTTGCAGCAACATGGATGGACCTAGGGAATATTATGCTTAGTGAAATAAGTCAGAGAGTGAAAGACAATTACTATATGATATCACTTATATGTGGAATCTAAAAAAAAAAAGACACACTAATGTATATGTAAAACAGAGACTGACTCAGATAAAGCAAAAAAAACTAGAGGGTACTAAAGGGGAGAGGAAAGAGGGAGGGGCAAATTAGGAGTATGGGATTAAGAGATACAAACTACTATGTATAAAATAGATAAGCAATAAGGATATATTGTATAGCACAGGGGATTATAGCCATTATCTTGTAATAAACTTTAATGGAGTATAATCTGTAAAAATACTGAAGCACTATGCTGTACACCTGAAACGAGTATGATATTGTGAATGAATTATACAAATAAATAAATAAGAAGGCATAATAAATAAAACAATAAATGAATCATATTACATGGATCAATTTAATGAAAAACAAACTATTACTAATCATTATGAAATAGATAATTTGAAGAGCCCTATACAACTATTAAGGAAATTGAATTCATAATTTAAAATCTCCCCCTGGGCTTCCCTGGTGGCACAGTGGTTGAGAATCTGCCTACCAATGCAGGGGACACGGGTTCGAGCCCTGGTCTGGGAAGATCCCACATGCCGCGGAGCAGCTGGGCCCGTGAGCCACAATTACTGAGCCTGTGTGTCTGGAGCCTGTGCTCCGCAACAAGAGAGGCCGCGATAGTGAGAGGCCCGCGCACCGCGATGAAGAGTGGCCCCCACTTGCCACAACTAGAGAAAGCCCTCACACAGAAACGAAGACCCAACACAGCCATAAATAAATAAATAAATAAATAAATAAATAGATAGATAAATACACAAATTAAGCAATGTGAATACCATAAAAAAAAAATCTCCCCCAAAATACAATCTCTAGGCTCAGATAAGACCCAACACAGCCATAAATAAATAAATAAATAAATAAAGCAAGCAAGCAAGCATGACACAAATTAAGCAATGTGAATACCATTAAAAAAAAAAATCTCCCCCAAAATACAATCTCTAGGCTCAGATAATTTTGGTAGAGAATTCTTCCAAACTTTTTTTTTTCCTTTCTTTTTAGCTTTCCACAGGATCAGTTGAACTGCCAAACATTTCAAGAACCAACTCCAATTCTAGACAATCTCTTCGAGAAGCATAGGATCACTTATGGAGCCAGAACGAACTTTATACCAAATGCCAGTATTCATTCTATGAAGCCAGTATTGACAAGACACCAAAACCAGACAGTCCAAAAAAGAAAACTACCAACAAATATTTCTCATGAATATAGCTGCCAACTCCTTAGCAAAATACTAATAGAATTTAGCAGCATATAAAGAATTACTATTAATCATGCCAAGTAGGGTTCATTCAATACGTGCAAGGCTGGTTCAATATTTGAAAATCAATGTAATCTGCCATATTAACAGACTAGAAAATTACTTGATCATATCAATTGATGTAGAAAATGTATTTGACAAAATTCATAACCCATTCATGATTTAAAAAAAAAACTTTCAGAAACTAGGAATGATTGGGTAGCTTCTTCAACTTGATAAAGAGTATCTACAACAAATCTACAGTTATCATCATATGTAACGGTGAATGACTGAATGCTTTACCTGTAAGACTGGGAACAAGGCAAAGACGTTCACTCTCACCACTGCTACTCAACATAACTCTATAAGTTCTACACAGTGAAATAAGGCACAATAGGGATTTAAACATTTACAGCTCAGAAAGGAGTGCCTAAAACTGTCCCTTTTTGCAGATGATGTGATGGTTTATGTAGAAAATCCCACGGAATCTACTACAGACAAACTTCTAGAAATAAGTGATTTTGGCAATGTCATAAGACACTAGATCAACTTGCAAAATCAGTTGTATTTCTATTACTAGCAATGAACATGTGGAAACAAAAATACAATACCATTTACAACTGTGTCAAGAATTAAATACTTAGGTGTAAATCAAACAAAACAAGTACAGCACTTATAAGCAGATAAGTACAAAACACTGATAAGAAATTTAAGATCTAAATAAATAGGTATTCCTTGTTAAGAGATTGGAAATTTAACATAGTAAAATGTCAGTTCTCCCTTAACTGATATACAGGTTTAATGCAATTCCTATCAAAATCTCAGCAAGATTTGTAATACAATATTCTAAAATTTATGTGGAGAGACAAACTGCAGTAGCTAATACAATTCTGAAAAAGAAGAATAAAGTGGTAAGATTCCCTCTACCTAGTTTTAAGGCTAATTACATAGCTATAGTACTCTACTGTATGATATTGACAGGGGTTGGGTATAAAGTCAATGGAACAGAACAGAGGATAAAGAAATAGCCCTACACAAGTATGGAAAATGGATTTTTGACAAAGATGTAACTCAGTACAATGGAAGATGGATAGTCTTTTCAACAAATGGTGCTGGAGCAATTGAATATCCATAGGAAAAATAACCTACCTAAAAATTATACCACATACAAAATTTAGCTTACAATAGATAATAAATTGTAAAAGTATAAACCTGTTAGAAGATAAAACACAAAATATTTCTGACTGAATTATTGGTGGTGACACATTACACATGACACCAAAAGCATGATCATAAAAGAAATAAGGGATAAATTAGACTTTATCAAAATATAAAACTTTTGCTCTGCTAAAACCTTGTTAAGCAGATGAAAAGACAGGCTACAGACTGGAAGAAAATATTTGCATACCCAACCAGAAATCCAACAAATCCCAATAATCTAACAGAGAACTCATAAATAGAATATATAAAGCACCCAAAACTCAGCAGTTAAAAACAACAACAACAACATTATATTTAGAAAATGGCCAAAAGGCATGAAGAGATATTTCACCAAAGAGAATTTATGGATGGCAAATGAGTACATGAAATGATATTTGGTGTCACCAGCCATTAGCTAAAAGCAAAATTAAAACCACTATGACAAACCACCACATGCCTATTAGAAAATCTAAAATTGAAAATAGCAACAATACTATAAATTCTGGCAAGGATGTTGAGAAATGGATCTCTTACATATTCCTGGTGGGAATGTAATATGGTATAGCCACTCTGGAAAAATAGTTTGGCAATTCTTTAAAAAATAAATGGCGGGGGTGGGGAGTAAATTAGGAGTTTGGGATTAACAAATACACACTATATGAAATAGATAAACAAGGACCTACTGTATAGCACAGGGAACTATATTCAGTATCTTGTACTAACCCATAGTGGAGAGGAATCTGAAAGAGAATATATATATATACACACACAAACTGAATCACTTTGGTGTACACCTGAAACTAACACAACATTGTAAATCAACTATACTTCATTTTAAAATACATATATATATATATATATATATAAACTTACCATATAACTCAGCAGTTGTACTCCTGGACATTTATCCCAGAGAAATGAAAGAATTTGCCCACATAGCATTGTGTGCCTGATTGTTCATAGCAGCTTTATCTGTAGTAGCCTAAAATGGAAACAACAAAAATGGTTCTCCATACCATGTAATACTACTTAGCATTAAAAAGGAATAAACTATTGATACATGTAACAATTTAGATAGATCTCAAGAACATTATGTTTAGCTCTGGAAGCCAATCTCAAAGGGTCATGTACTACACAATTCCATTTATATAACATCCTTGAAATGATGAAATTATAGAGATGTGAAACAGATTAATGGTTTCTAGGGGTTAGGGATGGTGGGGTGGGGTGCAGGTGTGATTTATAAAGGGGTAGAGTGAGAAACATCCTTGTGGGGGTGGAATAGTTCTGTATGTTGATTGCAGTGGTGATTACATGAATCTATGCACATGATAAAATGACATAACTATATAAACACATTGTACCAATGTCTAATTCTGGGCTTTGATATTGTACTCTAATTATGTAAGCTGTAACCATTGGTAAAAACTGCGTGAAGTATAATCAGGACTATCTTTGCACTATCTTTGCAACTCCCCGTGTATCTATAATTATTTCAAAGTTTAAAAGTTAAAAAAAAAAAACTTTCAATAAATGGGCTGAAAAGCAGAATGCACACAGCTGAATTGTGAATTAGGAAGCCAGGGATTAAATTGCTATACAGCCCAGAAGAAACCAAATGTAACAAAGAGATGCAATGTATGGAACAAAACAACATAAAAGATAGAAACTGATTTTCCACCAACCATTTAATATAAGTCCCAGAAGACAATAGAGCTAATTGAGGAGAGATAGTAGTAATCAATGAAAATTACCTCAAAATAAAGAAGGATGTAAGTCCTTAATTTGAGAGAGGCCTACCAAGTTAATAAAATTCTATTTAATAACTAATTCTGACATATTTTTCATTTTAACATCTATGAAACTGAAATGCATCTTTATATCAGAGACATGTCATAGTTTAATTCAATGTTTTCTTTCCTTTTCAATGGTACATAAAATAACTGCGGTCCTAAACGTGACATCTTTGAAAAAATTAAGTAAAAAATAAGTACCTACATCTAGGTACATTTTAGCAAAATTTCCAAAGAGAAATAAAAAGATAAAATACTGAAAGCTTCAAGAAAGATTTTTAAAGTTTACTTTCCTAGGAATAAGAAATCAGTTTGGGACAGAAATCTGTATGCAGCTGAACTTGGTCCTCTGCCTCTCAGACTGCAGTCAAGATGTCAGCTGGGGCAGCAGTCATCTCAAGGCTCAAATTGGGAAGGATCTGCTTCAAAACTCACTCATATAGTTGCTGATAGAATTTGGAGTGTGCTTGGTTCCTCACTGGCTGTTGGCCAGAGATCATCCTTAGATCACAGCATGGAAACTTGCTTCATCAGAGAAAGCAAGAAAAACCAGAGTGTTGTGAGCAAGACAAAGTTACAGACTTTTATAACCTAATCTCAACAGTGAGATCCCATCACTTTTGCCATATTTTATTCATTAGAAACAAGTCACTAAATCTAACCCACACTAAAGCAAAGGAGATTACAGAAGGATGTGAATACCAGGAAGCAGGGATCATTGGGAGCCATTTTAGAAGCATCCTATCTATTGTATCTTATTACGTGCTACTCCATCTCCCATCCCTCCCTAGACAATTTTCTCATTTCTGAGCCAGAGAATACTGTTATAGGTTAATCCAGAGTCACACATATATCACCTGAAATCAGTACATGCTCTTCAGATACAAAATGGACCCTACTATAGGTTTTCACCTCTCAGGAATTCCCAGCATGGATCTGTAAGGGGGCTCTAATCATTTCCTTGCCCACCCCTAAAGGCTTCACAAAGCCTGGGATTCCACCACAGTCTTTGTTTTGTTTTGTTTTAGAGAGTTCAGCTTTTTATTGAACATGTAACAAAAGAGGTTTAGTCAAAAAGATCAAAGCCCATGTCAACATCAGACTCCTCAAATTCTTCTTTCTTTGCTTCCACTTTCTTCTCCTCAGCTGGGGCAGAAGTGGTGGAGGGGGGAGGACCTCCTGCTGGTGCAAGATCAGCTGCTGGTGCAGGTCCCTGAGCCCTTATATTGCAGATGAGGATCCCAATGCCAGAGCCTTTGCAAACAAGCCTGGCCAGAAAGGTTCAACATTTACACTGGCTGCTATAATTAGGGCATTGATCTTATCCTCCATGACCGTAACCTCATCGTCGTGCAGGATGAAGGCCCAGTAGATGCAGGTGAGCTCTGAGATGGAGGCCATGGTGTGGGCGAGTGCTAGCCTCAGGATGAAGTGAGGACCTAAGCCTAAAGCAGCCTGCAGCTTCCTCAGAAGGACTGAGCACCTTAGCAGCAGCTGAGGCCCATCAACACTAAATCCTATTTTATCTGCAGACATGGGTCTATGGAAAAGTTCAGAACTTTCCCATGTGCAAATGAAATCATCCTTTATCATCAAATTGCAGAACTGACAAGAGATGGTCAAGTATCTCTCTGAAGGGACTTTGTTTTTGCTTCACCTCTGGTCTAGACAGAAGACTGAGTACCTAGGAGATGCTGATTTCTCCAGTACACATATGAACAGTGGTTTGAGAAGACTGGGGCACACAGGAGGGACCTGGAGTGCATTCCTCCAAAAATGGGAGGAACTGGGGAAGTTTCAGAATAAAAAATTAAAGTCTTCACATAACCTAAAAAATGACAGAATTTAACACTGAAAACCAACTTACATGACCCATGGGTTTAGAATTGCAAGAATTAGACAGTCTTCCTTGGAATTCATCTATTCAAGAATCCTAGAATCCAGGGAAGTCTTATCTGTGAGGAGGAAAAAAATGAGGCAATGAGACCAGATTTGCCATGGAGTTCACAAAATGTCAAGTTTTTTCTCCTCCATTTTTTTCTTCCAAACCACCCTCCCCCCATATATACATTGGGAAGATAAGGTGGGGTCTAGGGACCTCTATGCTTTCTGCAAACCCCAGGGAACCCTGATGTAAACAGACGGACTCCTAGCAGATGTTCTCCTGCATTAAAGCAGAAGCGTGGGCACTTTAACAGGATTTCCACCAGTACTGCATTCTGGGATGCTGAGCTACACTTGTGACTAGACTGTTCAAACTTGCTTTTCCAGGCCAGAGGAGGGGCCATATCATCCATATAGAACCTCCTTTAAGGTTTCTGGAACCTGGTTGATCTTCCACATCTGAAGTGAGAAAACTGCACAGACCATGCATTCTTCTAAGCCTACATTACAACTCTCAGATTCTCACGGCTCATCACTCTCATTTAGTATCCAGACTGGGAAGGATGAAATCATGCCCACTGTATCCAGCCAAAAATGAATAAATTTTGGTCTTTTTTTTTCTTTTAGTCCTAATCATCAGACCCTGCTATGAGATTAAGAACCATCAATTAGCAGGCTTTGTTGAAGGGCCAGGTGTCCACGAGCCACACACAATAATCTACACTAGGGAGACATCAAGAGTCTATTATTAAATGGTGCCATCCTTCTTCCCCTTGATTATTTAAATTGAAGTATAATACACATAAAGTATGTAAAAGACACTGATCTTAAGTATACAGCTTGATTATTTTATGTGTACAAGAGGGTGACTACCACCCAGACTGAGACACAGAGTTTTTCTAACATACAAGTTTCAGTCATGCCCCTTCCCAGTCTATACCCCCTGGGTGACCAATATTCTGACTTCTATCATAATTGATTAGTTTTACCTACTTTTGAACTTCACATAAATGAAACCATACAGTACATACTCTTTTGTGACTGACTTCTTTTACTCAGCATAATACCTTTAAGACTCATCTATGTAAATGTACCAGTACTTTCTTTTTTCATACTGTTATGTAATACAATATTCTTATGCATCCTGCTAGGGCATTTTGGTTGGTAACATTTTGGGGTTAAAATAAACAAAGCTGCTATTAACATCCTTACCCATATAATTTTGTGGATAAATGTAATCATTTCTCTTGAATATATACTTAGAAGTGGCATTGGGACTCCCCTGGTGGCACAGTGGTTAAGAATCCGCCTGCCAATGCTGTGGACACAGGTTCAATCCCCAGTCTGGAAAGATCCCACATGCTGCGGAGCAACTAAGCCCATGCGACACAACTACTGAGCCTGTGTGCCACAACTACTGAAGCCCGCGTGCCTAGAGCCTACGCTCTGCAAGAAGAGAAGCCACCGCAATGAGAAGCCCACGCACCACAATGAAGAATAGCCTCCGCTCGCCACAACTAGAGAAAGCCGGCGCACAGCAATGAAGACCCAATGCAGCCAAAAATAAATAAATTAATTAAATATATAAAAAAAGAAGTGGCATTGAGGGTCATAGGATAGTATATCTTTCCCTTGATTTCATAGAAAAGTTAAAGATACTCTTATAAGAGCTAGTGTATTTATGCTGAATGACTTTTCTTTATCCCTTTGTGTTCCAAATACATATTTGAACAAATCTATGTTTTCTAAGTATAACTATGTTGGATTACTGGGTAGAAAAGTATGGCTAGAAGTTCCTGAGTAATGAATGTATTGATTAAGTCTCATTGCTGTTTTTCTTCATATCTTCCTGACCTTCTAGCCATAATGTTCTTCAAAAGCTGCTGAAACATCTTATACTAATAATCTCACTTTGCATCTAACATCAGTGTAATAAAAAATGTAAAAGACATAACATCAGTGTAATAAAAAATGTAAAAGACATGTAGCTTGCTGCATGAATCCATTCATTTCCAGAGATTCCATGAATTCAAAATAATTTTCAGCTTGCTAGAATGTCTTCCATCTATATCTTCAGAGGTATATCATCTTAATTTAGTCTAGAGGCCTTTATCACCCCCACTTTAGATTTATTCCCGTAAGAATTACATTTTTCTTGCTCAATTATAAAGAGCTGAAGGATAGCAACTACACTTTTAATGCTAATCTTCAAACAGTAGCCCAGGGCCTGCCATATTGTTAGCAATTACTAAATATCTGATAATCATTCAGAAATATAACTTCTAGGAAATTGTCATTGGGAAAGAGTTATAAAATGCACAGTGATACATGCACAAGGATGTATATCAAAGAATGATGTACAATAAGCATAAGTTAGAAATGTAAATACCTAATAAAAGATTAAATAAATTATTATCACCAATAAGGTGATATATTATGCCATCAATAGTGATGGCATATTCCACAGATCTGTTAATTCATCATATTCCTGATGAAGTACTGAGATGGAAGGCATTAAAAAATGCATGACATTGAAAGGTGATATTCAATCATAATTTTTTTTAATGGGCTTTGTCAAACTTCTCAGATGTGAATCTCAGCTATCACAATAACTAACCACGTGCTCTTGGACAATTTAGTTTTGGGGGCCAATTTCATCATCTTACTTTAAAATGGAGATAATAATTTAGGGCTAAGTAAAATACAATGAACAGGTTTTAAACACACACAATTGAAGACCCAGAGGGAGAAAAGGGGCAGAAGAATATTTGAAAAAATATTAGCTGAAAAATGTCCCAAACTAAATCCATCAGGCCATAGTTCAAAGAAGCTCTCAAAAGGCCAAGAAGAATAAATACAAAGAAAACTCTGTTGAAAAACCAAAGAAAAAGGAAATTATAAAAAGTAGTGAATGGGGCTTCCCTGGTGGTGCAGTGGCTAAGAATCCACCTGCCAATGCAGGGGACACGGGTTCAAGCCCTGATCCGGGAAGATCCCACATGCCATGGAGCAACTAAGCCCGTGCGCCACAACTACTGGGACTGCGCTCTAGAGCCGGTGAGCCACAACTACTGAAGCCCGCGCGCCTAGAGCCCGTGCTCCACAAGAAGAGAAGCCACCGCAATAAGAAGCCCGCGCACCCCAACGAAGAGTAGCCCCCACTCACCGCAACTACAGAAAGCCCACGCGCAGCAACGAAGACCCAACGCAGCCAAAAATAAAATAAATTAAAAAAAAAAAGTAGTAAGGAATCACTAAGCCGCTGCCATGGACTCAGCAGCCTCCCCCTCGAGCCCCCTCGCTTCCCAATGCTCGGTCCTCCGCGTCCGCCCTCTCCAGCCGCGGCCTTCCGCAGGCCGTTTCCACAGAGGAAAAGGAATTGTATCGTATGTCAGCTATCCAGAACCTCCACTCTTTCGACCCCTTTGCTGATGCAAGTAAGGGAGATGATCTGCTTCTTGCCGGCACTGAGGATTATATTGACAAAAGAATTCAACGGAGAAACGGCAGGAAGACTCTTACTACAGTCCAAGGGATCGCTGATGATTACGATAAAAAGAAACTAGTGAAGGCATTTAAGAAGATATTTGCCTGAAATGGTACTGTAATTGAGCATCCAGAATATAGAGAAGTAATTCAGCTACAGGGTGAACAGCGCAAGAACATATGCCAGTTCCTCGTAGAGACTGGACTGGCTAAGGACGACCAGTTCATGGGTTTTAAGTGCGTTTGGCTCACTGAAGCTTAAGTGAGGATTTCCTTGCAATGAGTAGAATTTCCCTTCTGGACCTTGTCATAAGCTTAAAAACCTCACAGCTTGTATAATGTAACCATCTGGGGTCTGCTTTTAACTTGGACTAGTGTAACTCCTTCAACTGAAAAGAGCCAAAAAAAAGTAGTGAGAAGTAACAGTAATACTGAGAACTGACTTCTCCAAAACAACAAAACTAAAGCCATAACAATTAAGTAATCTGGGACTTCCCTGGCAGTCCAGTGGTTAAGACTGCGTTTCCACTGCAGGGGGCACAGGTTCGATCCCTGGTAGGAGAAATAAGATTCCACATGCCACTGGTGTGGACCAAAAAAAAATACAAAACCAAAAAAACAGTTAAGTGATCTCTTCAATATGCTGATATAAATGTCAAACCAGAATTCTATACTACATAAAAACAGCCTTCAAAGAAGTAGACTGGGCACTTATTCTTGAAATAGGTTTGCCTTATCTCACTTATAATTCCACAAAACTGAATGTATTGTTCATCATATTATCCCACTCAACACTGATTTTGACGATGGAACTTACTGTACAGCAAAAGAAGTGAATCGATGAGCTAAAATCCATGGATTCACTAGGTTTAGGTATACATCTCCTGAATTAACTGATATTATACAACGGTGGAAAGAACTACTAAAGAGTCAATTATGTTGTCAGCTAAGAGGAATACCATGTGATGTTGGGGCACTATCCTGTAAAATGTATTTACTTGAACCAGAGATCAGTACATGGTACTATTTCTCCAATAAACTTTTATACATGGATAGGTTCAGGAACCAAGGGTAGAAGGAAGTCAGACTAGATATTCTGTGGCTCACCAAAAATTTTGTTTCCCATCCATATTGGGTTATGCTAATTTAGAGATCTTAGTGGTATTTTGATAAAACTGAAATTCTCACTTTCCATTCCTAGCTAGAAAGAATCACAATATACAAGATAAAGAACTTTTGTACTTTTTGATATAAGCAGATGCTATCATTCGTGTAAGATGTGCCAGATAGCTAAAACTGTCACCATCCTGTGCCAGCAATAATGAGGCAGCTCCATGACACAGTCTATGGAAATCTGCTAAAGCTGTGAGTTTTGAGCAGAATCCTGACTGCCAATCTGTCCCAGGAATAACCTGCCTATGTCTTCCTCCCAGCTGGTGGACAACTTCAAATGCTGTGTGTACATGGAGCCTGTCTACTACCATGACTTGCAGTAACTAGGAACTTGATTTAAGTGTGAAATAGAGACATAAAATAAAACCCCAAATATCCAGGATACAATTACACACACACACACACACACACACGTGCATATCAAGAACTAGGGAAAATCTCAAAGTGGATGACAAAACATAATCAACAGATATCAACAGGAAGTTAACACAGATATTGGAATTATCTGACATGGATTTTAAACTATGAAAACTCATCCAAGATGAATAGTCTGATAACTATTAATTAAATCCATAATTTACAATCTTCAGAAGAAGAAACCTCCAGGCCTGTATTAGGGTTCTTCAGAGAAACAGTACCAATATGATATCAAAGGAGATTCGTTTTAAGGAATTTGCTTATATGATTATGGAGGCCGAGAAATCCCATGATCTGCCATCTGCAAAATGGAGACCCAGAAAAGCCAGTGGTATAATTCAGTCAACAGTCCAAAGGCCTGAGAATGAGAGGAGTCAATGATGTAAATAAATCCCAGTCTGAGGGCAGAAGATGAGGTGAGATGTCTCAGCTCAGAAAATAGGGGAGGGGAGAATTCTCCTTTCCTCTGCATTTTTGTTCTATTCAGGCCCTCAATGGATTGAATAATGCCCACCCACATAGAAGAGGGCAAACTCACTTTACCAAACTCACTGATTCAGATGCTGATCTCATTCAGAAACATCCTCACAGACACACCTAGAAATAATGTTTAGCTAGGTATCTGGGCATCCTCTGATCCAGTCAAGCTGACACATAAATTTAACTATTACAAATTCACACTGTCAAATTGGCACTCACACTGCTCTCCTTAAACCATACTTAATCTCCAAATAAAAACAATAACAAGGTCATAATTTCACCTAACATGATACAGCTATTCTGGGTCCAACTGAAAACTCAGTAAATTTTTCTCAGAAGAGGATGCAAAGTCCTTGGGTGATCTTCACCCTTCTTCTAGGTACCCTGTAATTTAAATATGATGATGTAAAATTAACAATATTAAATACTATGATATAAAGTAAATACTTGAATACTATGATGTAAAGTTATAAGGTACAGGATCAAGAAAGAAAAGAATATAAGCATAAACACACAGGTTCATAACAAAACAAGGAGGAATACTCATGACAATTACAGTCCTCATTTCTGTAACTAGTCACCTGATCATGCTTCTTTACCTGGTGGAGTGACACAAATTTTCATTCCTGAAGGGTCTGGATCATTAGTAGTCCTGCCTGGATTGGGTTGTTGTTTTCCACTGACCTTAGTCACAGGGCCATGGTGATAAGAGATGCCCTAAGTGATCTCTTGTATTCCAGATGTACTCTTCCTTACCTCCATCGTGGGATAGTAGTCCAATTTCCCCTCGGTAGTCAGGATTGATCATCCTAGCCAACACTGTAACTCTCCTTTGCCTGTTGATTCAGAGGTATGAGACCAAGGTGGCCAGGTAGCAGTCTGAATTTCCAATTCACTGGAATCATTATTGTGCCACCTGGTGGAAGCAGTCTTCCCTCTGGAACTAAAACCTCTAACCCAGAAGGGCATAAAGTCATGGGAATGGGAAGCAAAAATTTTGATAGTGGGTCACTAGAGGTAATAGTTTTACCACTCCCATTTCCACCTGTAAAGGAAAACCTACAGTTCTTCCCTGTGTTTCTTCCTTGTGCGTCTTTACTATTCACACAGAACACTTCACTTCTGACACTTCTGGTCACCAAATGTTGAGGGTGGGGCCGTGGTGCATGGCGGGGTGGGGGGGGGGTTCAGCTGGGTGTCCTACAATTTAGTGTCAGACACACAGGTTAAGGGCTCAGTCCCACAAGGCTGCTCACCACTTCAGATGCCAATTGCAAGTAGTAGGTCCCCATGTTACAACTTCTGTCTGATTTGGCTACAAATTCAAGGTTCCCACAACCCCCTCCTCAGGTTCAAGTAATTTGCTAGAGCAGCTCATGAACTCAAGAAAACTTACATTTACCAGTTTACTGAAGGATGTGATAAAAGGATACAGATGAATGGCCAGATGAAGAGAAACACAGGGTAAGGTATGGGAGGTCCCAAGCACAGGAGCTTCTGTCCTTGTGGAATTTCGGTGTCACCTTCCCAGTGTGGATGTGGTCACCAACCTGGAAGTTCTTCGAACCCTGTATTTGGGGGATTTTTATGGACGTCTCATCATGGAGGCATGATGGATCACTAACCCCATTTCCAGCTCTTCTCCCTTCTCAAGAGAAAGGTGAGCAGGGTTGAAAATTCCAACGTTCTAATCATGCCTTAGTCTTTCTGGAGACCAGCCCTCATCCAAGAACCATCAAGGAGCCCACCCAGAGTTGCCTCATTAGAACAGAAGATACTCCTATCACCTAGGAGATTACGAGGGTTTCAACAGCCCTTTGTCAGGAGCCAGGTCAAAGACCAAATATTAGAGTAAGAGATGCTCCTAGTGTTCTTATCACTTAGGAAATTACAAGAGTTTTAGGAGCTCTGGGCCAGGAACTAGAGGCAGAGACCAACATGTATACAGTTGACCCTTGAATGGGTTTGAACTGTGAGGGTCCACTTATACATGGATTTTTTTCAATAAATACCACAGTACTACACAATCCAAGTTTGGCAGAATCCACGGATGCAGAAACACAGAGGGCCGACTATAAAGCAGTATGCAGATTTTTGATGGCATGGGGTATCGGCACCCCTAAACCCTGGGTTGTTCAAAGGTCAACTGAATTTTGTTATCTCACTCTATTCCTCGACTCCTGTATCCATGAATCCTGGCTACTAGAGAAACTACCACATATTGGATGCTGATTCAGAGCATATACAGCCTTCTGGAGAACCCAGACTCAGCCTGCAAGGTACTGCCACCAGCTGGATCTATAACTGAGTCTTCAAAAGGCCATGCCACCATTCTACCAAGCCAGCTGCTTCAGGACGGTGGAGAACATGATAAAACCAGTGAATTGCATGAGCATGGACCCACTGCTGCAGTTATTTTACTGTGAAAGGAGTTCCTTGATCAGAGGCGATGCTGTGTGGAATATCATGACAGTGGATAAGGCATTGTATGTATACAAGTCCACGGATGGCAGTTTTGGCAGAAGCACTGCATGCAGGGATGGCAAATCTGTATCCAGAGTAAGTCTCTATTCTAGCAAGGACAAAGCGCTGCCCCTTCCACAATGTAAGTGATACAGTGTACTCAACCTGCCACCAGGTAAGCTGGTTGAACACCTCTCAGGGAATGCTGCTATATTAGGGATTCAGTGCTTGTCTCTGCTGGCAGAATGTGCACCCAGCAGTGGCCACAGTCAGGTGGACCCTGGTGGGTGGAAGTCCATGTTTCTGAGCCCATGCATAATGTCCATCCCTGCCACCACTATGTTCCTAAGCCCACTGGATGATAATGGGGGTAGCTGGGAAAAGAAACTGTTATCCACAGAACAGGCCATCCTATCCACTTGATTATTAAAGTCCTCTGCTGAGGTCATCCTTTAGTGGGTATTTATACAGGACACAAATATCTTCAAATGTTTTGCCCAGAGGGGCCTATCCACACATCTCTTTCCCAGATTTCACTGTCACCAAATTTCCAATCATGTTCCTTCCACCATTATTCCACATCTTTAGTATCCATTCCCATACTTGTTCCCTGGATTTGCCTGTAAAAATTAGGAAACTCAAGTAATTCTTTTGGAGTGTAGCACACCTCCTCCTGGGTCACACTTTGTACTTCACCTTTAGGAGTCTGCTGCGACTTGAGTCCAGTGAGAGGCCCAGAAACAAAGAGGGGTGGTGGGGATGGTTTCTGAGGATAATCAGCCTCATCTTGCATGGCCACCGCCTCAGGGGAGGTCATGGTTTCTTCAGGCAATGCAGGGTTAATCCCCTCAAATGGAGGTGGAAATGCCATCGCCACTGTGGGTGGGGGTGCCACTTCCATTAGTAAAGCAGACTCTAAACTCAGGAGCTCAACGTCCCCAGCTTCATCCCACATGTCTCCCAACCAACTTATAGGATGCTATTCTTTCCCAATCCATGCCCTCACTTTAACACTATTTATTCAGCTAAGAATTTTCCAAATCTTTGCATTCTGCTTCAAAAACTCCATCTTTAAGTCATTTCTCTCTTCTTGCACTTCATTATAATCAGCCAGGAGAAGCAAAGCCACACATTAAATTTCATTGCTCAGAAGATCTACTTTCCACAAAATACTAGAACACACACACAATTTAGCCGTGTTCTTTGCCACTATAAAAAGAAAGACCTTTCCTCCAGTTTCCAATAATAAGTTCCTCATTTCCATCTAAGACTGCAGCAGAATGGTCTTTACTGTCCATATTTCTACCAACATTTTGTTCATGATTATTATTTCCTAAGGCTGAGGTTTTCTCTTCAGCTCTCCTCTTTTCTGAGATTTCACCAGAATCACCCTTAACATCCGTTATTTTTTGCATGCACGTCAAAACTCTTTTCAGCCTTTATCCATTCACTATTCAGTTCCAAAGCCACTTCCATGTCTTTTACATTAGTACCCACTTTTGGTACAAATTTGTCTTATTCAGCTTGGGCTGCTATAACATGGTACCACAGACTGGGTAGCTTGTAAACAAATTTATTTCTCACAAGTTTGGAGGCTGGAAGTCTGACATTACGGTGCTAGCACAGTTAGTTTTGGTGAGAAACATCTTCCAGATTGAAAACTGTCATCTTCTTGTTGTATCCTCCTCACATGGCAGGAGAGGGTGAGAGAACTCTCTGGGGTCACTTTTATAAGGCTACTAATCTCATTCAGAAAGGCTCCACCCTCATGACCTAATTATCTCTTGAGAGGCCCCACCTCCTAATACCATCATGTTGGGGGTTAGGATGTCATCACATTTTAAGGAGACACATTCAGTCAATTGCAAGGCCCAAATGGTTTCACTGGAATATTCTACCATTCAAAGAATAATTAACACCAATTCTACACTACCTCTTCCAGAAATTAAAAGGAGGCAACATTTCCAAACTCACGTTATGAGGACACCATCAACCTGATACCAAATGAGACAAAAATAGAACAAAACTAGAGACCAGTATCCTTCATGAATATAGATGCAAAAATCCTCAACAAAACATTAGTAAATTATAGCAATCACAGCAAGTACAGCAATATATATATATATTTAAAGTACACACTACAGACAAACAAGAGTTTACTCCAGTGATATAAGGCTTAATCAATATTTGAAAATCCATGAAGGTAATTCATCATATTAACAGAGTAAAAAAAAAAATCATTCTATTCATTATATCAATTGGTGCATATTTCAAGTAGAATTTCAAGGAAATAGAGGGTTCATGACAGTGTTTACAGGTAGCAAAGGGTTCTCAAAGTTATAATGGGCCTGAGAGGGGAGGAAAACTCAAATATGTGGTGCTGTCCTGAAAATGTCACCCCAGGGTAAAGATAAAGGCAACTTTCATCCTTTCTGTGAAACAGCGTGGCTTCTAAGATTTTCAAAGTCGTTTTTCTACAGTAGCCTCACAGGGAACCCAATACAGAGAAGAGCCTGTTGATCTTTTGTCTAATTGAATGAACCCTAATAAAAATCATAGAAAACACAGTCTTAAAGAGAATTGTACTACTTGAAGCACTGCAAGCTTGAACTTAGTGGGAAACAGTATAAAGTAAAAAAGGGCCTTTGGATGCTGAAACATCTACAGGTTAAAAACAGTCTGAGAAAACTACTCAGCTGTAAACACAGGCAACGTTTTATGAAGAGAAGAAAAAAAAATTCAGCATGACTCAGGGTAGAACCAAAGAGACCTCAGTGTGTAAACATGCTGCTACTTGGGAGCAGAGATATACTTAAATTGGGTTCTGTATTATGCAGTAATGCAATCCACTGAATATCACAGCTTCCCAACAACAGCAGAGAAATGCTGTGAGAAACTGACCTGTTACATATTTTTTTAGAACTAAGTATTCAAAACCTTGTGTGTTTTTTACATTTAACACCATCTTAATTTGTACTAACCACAATTCAGTCTCTCAATAGCTCAATTTTAAGTGCTCAACATGTTGCTAGCAGCTACCTTATCAGATAATACAGTTCTATTCAATTAATTTCCACAAGTAGTTGTAATTGCTCTTTTTACTCACTCTTGAAATATACGAAGTACTATGGGACAGGCACTACAACAGATGTAGCATTAGGTGAACTAGATAAAATCTGGATACTCAATCTTAATTTCCCAAATACATTATAGCACATTTAATATCCCTGTGTGTAAAACTTTAGCAATATCCGTAAGTTCTGATATGTAGCCATTTACAAACATCATTCACTTTAAGTGGGTTATAATTTCACAGATATTTTATCTTTAAAAAAAATTACGGAAAATTTAAAATACATGAAAATAGAGAAAAGAGCAAAAACAAAATAAGCAAAAACCACGCACCTGACTCATCTTACCATGATTTTGACAAACAAGTTATCCATCTTCACTTTTCTTTTGCATGAGCATTTTAAAGGTAATTCTAGACATATCATTTTATGTGTATAAACTTGCTAATTTATCTCTAAGACACTTTTACATAAACACAATGCTATTTGCACATCTAACAAGAACATAATTCTTAATATTATCTAATACTGTCAATAGTCCCATTTCCCCAACTGTCATAAAAATGTCTTTTTTACACTTGTTCAACTTGTGATCTAAATGAGAACCACTCATTCATTGCATTTGATTGATACATCTCTTACGACTCTTTTAATATCTAAGAGTTCCACCTCCCTTTTTTCAATCCATTTTATTGGTTGAGAAGCTGTCATTACTCTTGTAGAATAACCCACATTTTAGATTTGTCTGCTTCTTGTTGTATCATGTAATTTGTTCTTGTTTCCTGAATTTTCTCTAAACTGGGAGTTAGATCTTGATGCTTTAATTAGATTCAGGTTCAATATTTTTTGGCAATGGTATGTCTTATTGTATCATATCAGGAGGCACAAAATGTTTTGTCCTATTTTTGATGAGATTAAAATTGATCATGGGTTCAGATGTTGTCAACCTCATCTATTCACTATGAAGTTGACATCAACCATTCACATAATGGTCTTAACACCTCTACTGAGAATTGTGCCTAGATCCATTATTTCATTATGTCTTGTAAAAATCTCTAACAAAGAACTTTACCTCATCAACTTCTAGTTGCCTTGAAATATAGTTTATACAGGAAATGCAGGCTAAATCACAGTTCCTTCCTTTTATTTATCAATTTCCAGAATGAGTTGGTGCCCTGGCAACTTCCACAGGTATACTGTACAGATGAAAGAATAGAGGTGATAACAGGTAAGATCAAAAGCTTTTCCACGTTCACTCCTTTAAGAGAGTTTCTTTCTAGAAAGAATTTCCTAAAGTTTAACATGGTTTGAATGGTGATGAAATATTTCTATGTATTCATTAAATTAACCTATTCTTTTAAAACCTCTTATTTTAATTTTGAGCATGAAGCAAAAGGGATTCCTACATTCAAACACTTTTCCTCCAGAATTTATTTTATACTGCTCCTTAACACAAAATTCACAATGGATGGCTTTCTAATAATTATTTAGTGACCTTATGAACTCGCTGATGGTAAGTAAGATGTGAATGTTGTCTAAATGCCTTCCTACATTCCTTACATTTGTACGGTTTCTCACCAGAATGAATTCTCTGATGTTGAATAAGTGATGAATGGAGTCTAAAGGCCTTTCCACATTCCTTACAGTCATAGGGTTTCTCACCAGTATGAATACTCTGATGTTGAGTAAGTTGGGAGAGCAGTCTAAAAGTCTTCTCACATTCCTTACACTTATAAGGTTTCTCACCAAAATGAATACTCTGATGTTGAGTAAGTTGTGAGAACAGTCTGAAGGCCTTCCCACATTCCTTACAATCATAGGGTTTCTCTCCAATATGAATACCCTGATGTGAAATAAGTTCTGAGTAACGACGAAAGAACTTCTGACATTCCTTACATTCGTAAGGTTTCTCACCAGTATGAATTCTCTGATGGAGAGTTAGATGATAGGCACGACTAAAGGTCTTCCCACATTCCTTACAATCATAGGGTTTCTCGCCAGTATGAATTCTCTGATGGAGAGTAAGTTGTTGCCGCACTCTAAAGGCCTTCCCACACTCCTTACAGTCATAGGGTTTCTCACCAGTATGAAGTTTGTGATGTACTCTAAGGCCTGTACTACACAGAAAAGCCTGCCCACACTCCCTACATTCATAGCATTTCTCAGCAATATTAAGTCTTTGATGTCGAGTAAGGTGTGCATATTGTCTAAAGGTTTTCCCACATTCCTTACATTCATAGGGTTTCTCACCAGTATGAATCCTTTGATGGAGATTAAGTTGTCCTCGCACTCTAAAGGCCTTCCCACATTCCTTACAGTCATAGGGCTTCTCACCAACATGAATTCTCTGATGTACACGAAGATCTGCACCACATGTAAAGATTTTTCCACATCTTTTACATTCAAGGAGTTTGTCAGAAGCATGAATTCTCTGATGTCGACTAAGGTGGGCACACTGTCTAAAGGCTTTTCCACATTCTTTACATTCATAGGGTTTCTCACCAGTATGAATTCTCTGATGGAAAGTGAGTTGCTGGCGTACTCTAAAAGCCTTCCCACAATCCCCACATTCATAGGGTTTCTCTCTATTGTGAATTCTCTGATACAGAGTAAGAGATGTGCGTTTTTTGTTCTTGGGCATTTTTTCAGAGGTGGTTTTTTTCACTTGCCTGAAATACGCCTCCTGAGGACCCTCCTGTCCCTCAAACTTTTTATATTCACAATCTTTCCTGAAAAAGGAATCTTCAAGGCCACAACTTCTAATTCTTTCCATTATCTCCCACTGAGATACATTCATTTCACAAACATCCTTTACTTCAAATAACTTTTTAGTGTCATATCTGGATTCCAAATCTGAAAGAAAATAAGATAAACACATGCTATTTTATTATTCTAGAAAAAGTAAACAAATAAGCAAATAAAAATTTTATAATAGGAAAGAAAAGAAAGTCCAGTTGAAGAAAATGTGCTTAAAAACTCTTTGAAAATCATGTAGCTTGAATAAAGCTAAGAGGAATAAAGAAAATGAGTTAAGACCAGATAATTCAGAAGCAAATCAAAGTCTGAGATCTCTACCTAAACTTTTTAATGATTTCTCTTTTAAATAAGAATACAGTAGAAACACTTTATTATGAATAACATGGCCTTTGTTTACCAAAAGATGTCATCTCAAGCTACTGCCCCCTTTGCACCCTACATCTGTCACACTTACCTCCTTTCAGTTGCTAAAATATGTTACAATCTTTCCATTTCTTAGAGCTTTTTACTGGCTATTAAATCTCCCAGGAATGCTGGCGGGCTCTCCACATGGTTGGGTTCCTTTCACCCTTTAGGTATCATGATAAAAGTCAGAAAAACTACCTGTGCTGACTTCATCTAATTTATATCCTTTATTTTCTATCCCAATAACTTGTTCCTTGCTTCTTAACACTTTTTTCAATTCTGCTGTGATATATTCATTAACTTTCTCAGTTTTTATTCTATTTTCTTACCTTATGATTCCCCAAGGGCAGAAACAATCTTTCACTTATCACTGAATAACAAACCCATAGCACACAGTAACTATTATTAAATTTCCATAATTAGTTAATAGTAAAAATGTATATTTTGCCTTGCCTCCAATTTTACACCTTCTTTTTTATCACTTCCTATAGAGATGGGAACCAAAGCACATCTAAGCTATCTCAATCAAATACATACATGGAAAAATTTCTTTACACCTGATCATCCTTCCAATGGCCTCTCCACTTTCACTTGCAGATATCTCCACTTCAGTTCATTTTCTACTTTGCATAGTTGTGAGTGAACCTCACTTTCACGATCAAGGTAATGAAAGGTTCTACTTATTTATCTTCATTTGAGTTTATTAACTATACACACTATGTTACAAATACTCAACCTGTTTTGTTCCTTCATACCCTTTCCTATATTCTCCCTGAAGTCTTCATAGCCAATGCCATTTAGGTACTGCCTAAAAATATATTCATGATTTTTCAGTCACAGCAACAGGTTTATAAAAGTGTAACATGCTAATGAAATTCTGAGCAGAGAGGTATTTTTCTCAAAATTTTTGAAATAAGATTTCAATACTTTCCAAAAAGAAAAAGGTATTTTTAAAAAGTCTACAATACAGCAATATTATTTTTAATATGCCCAAACTGGAAAGAATCCAAGTGTTCATCAACAGAAGAATGACAAAGAAAATTAAGATATGTGGATACAATGCAATAAGAGCAACGAGATGAATTGTAACAGCAATGAGAATGAATAATCTACAAGTACACACAACAACACGGATCATTCTCACAAACATAATGGTGAGTAAACAAAGCCAGGCATAAAAGAATTTATACTATTCCATTTTTATAAAACTTGAAAACAGTAAAACTAATCTATGGACTTGTTAAAAGTCAGGCTAGTAGTTAACTTTGGTAGGGAGGAATGACTGGAGAAAGTTAGGAGGGAGCTTCTGATATACTAGTAAAGCTCTATTTCTGAATCAATGTGTAATTACTTTGTGAAAATTCAGTGAGCCACATATTATAATTCTGTATTTTTTATATCTATTTATATTTCAGTAAGTTTACTTTAAAAAGGATATACTAAAAAGATGTTAAAAGGCAACAATGATTTAAATAGTGTAGATAATTTGTGAGCAGAGACAAAAAAATGAATGGCACAGAAAATACTCCTATGAAATCTGAGTGTCTTTCTCCGTGCTTCCCTCTCCCTTCCCTCTCTCCTGTTCTCCTTCCTTTACTCCTCTCTTTGTCTTTCTCCCCCTCCCTCTCTCTCCTCCTGTCTGTCTGTCTCCATCTTCCCATTCAAGAAAGCAATATAAAACTATGACAATTTTGTAGAAATTTTTGGGAAAAAAACAATTTAAGTTCTCATTAAGACAAATAAGATATAAATGATATATAAAATGAACAGTAATTAGCTAGTCATAACAGTAGTAAATAAGCAGGCAGGTACAAAAGTATGACAGTTGTTATTAAGATGGTGATTTCAAAGAATTTACTTGCAAATTAAAAATTAAAAACCAGTGATCTAAAGGAAAGTCACAGTCAAAATCAAAAGTGAAGGCCCAAACATTTGTAAGAAAAATGAGAAAGTGTATACAGCAGAAAAGCCCATACAAACTGTATAAGAAACATTAAACAATGGAAAAAGTAATGGAATAAAGGAAGTGAGTAGAAAATGCACAAAATAAAAGTATAAACAAACTTAGGGCAAAATGTCCATATTCACTCATAAAAAACAAAGTAGAAATTATAAAACTTATCCTATAGAATTTGAACGTTTTAATTTAAAGAACAAACAAAACATTCCCAGTGTGGATATAGTGAACCTGAGACCCTTATATGGCTTCCCCACCTAAATGACATGTCAGATTAAGACCCTGGCACGCTGAACATTCTCATCTAGAAGACTATACTACAGTTGACCCTTGAACATAGCGGTTAGAGGGGACAATACCACCCCCTCCTCCACCCCCCACTGAAAATCTGTGTGTAACTTTACAGTTGGACCTCCATATCCGCAGTTCTGCATCCACAGATTCAACCAACCTCAGGTCATGCAGTACTGTAGTACACATTTATTTTTTAAAACCCATGTATAAATGGACCCACGCAGTTTAAACCCATGTTGTTCAAGGGTCAACTGTATAAACAGCTGAAGTGTAATCTTAAGATTTCTGTAAAAAGTCAGCCATAATTGTTCCCAAATTTGTTTATGCCAGTTCTTTCCCCTTCAAGAAACTGAAAGACAACCACTTCTATCTAAGAAAACTAGGTTCAGTGCTTTGCAAGTTCTGGCTAGGGATGCACATTGCATTGTTCTCAAACTAGGCATGAGTGAGAAAACAGTAAAGATTGATGGGAAATGTAAAAAGTCATGAAAGATTCTGCACACAGTTTGCTTTACAAGTATCTTTAGATTCTTGTTCTACTTTAAATAAATTGAAACTGGAAATAATAGCCTATGCATTATATGTGTGATTTAATCAAGAAAAAATTGACTGGACCAACTCTAAAAGGCCAAACTAAACATCAAAAGACATATATAAAATATTTAACTACTCAAAATTAGTAAACCATATATTAGTTTGTATTCTACTGAATCAAAGGACTTTATTCTAGTAAATAATGCTAATGTGAAAGCAAAATATTAACCCATCTTAAAGCAATGTAAAAGGAGAAATATTATTTCCATTTGCAGGATACTAGCTTTAATCAAAAAGAAAATATGAAGTAAATTACCTGTTCATAGTTAGTTTCCTGAGATATGATGTCTTCAATAACTTTTGCTGATACAAGATGATATGGATACAGAATATTTATGACAGAGGCAGTTTTAGGCACATTAACACCAGGGTAAATGTATCCAGAGATCTGTAAATGTTAAAACCCTATAACCACAGAACTGTACTTCTGAAAATCAAAACTGATCAAATATGGGGTTGGCCTAAAGGTTCATTCCGGTTTTTCCATAAGATGTTATGGAAAAACCCAAACGAACTTTTTGGCCAACTCAATATTAAATAATCCATACTGAATTCCAAATAACCTTCACATTCTGCTGATAATTTTACTGCTAATTTCATCAAGGAATCAGGAGCAATTTAAAGAAAAATGTTATTCTCCCCTTCACCACGTTATCCAACCAACCTGTGTCCATATTCTTATCATATGCATTGGTTTTCCTTCATAAATTGACTCCTACTCCTACCCATTTACTGAAAGTCATTGCTTACAGAATTCCCTCTTTCTCTACTCCATCAATTTTCCTCTTTGAAATCATTCCCTTCAGCCTATATACATGTTCTAATACCTCATCACATCTTAAGATACTTTCTCTGTACCCCACGTGTCTGCTTTTATGGCAAAATTCCTCCAAGAGTTATATATACTTATTTTCATCACTGCCTCACTTCTCACTTTCTTTTCCTTTTATCTCCCAATAACGTTAAAAGAAACAAAATTTTATTACAGAGCATATTTGACATACACAAAAGGAGAACAGTAAATATAAATGTCCATGTATCTATGGACCAGCCTCAGCAACCACCAACCAAGCCCAGTACTGGCCTATGCAGACCCTAATCCACTCTCCTCACATTTTCTGAAGCAAATCCCATAATCTAATGTTTTTTGTAATCACTTCAGGATGTATCTCTAAAAGGATTAAAAAAAATAATCATAATACCATTATCCAAACCTGAAAAAATGAACAGTAATTCTTTAAGAACATCAAAAATCAGTGTTCACACTTCTAATTATCTCATACATAAAATTTTAAACAATTTAAAAATAATAATAACTGATCCAAAGTCCATAATGCACAATGGTTGACATGTCTTCTACATGTCTAAAACCTACAGACTGTCCTACTATCTTTTAAAAATATTTATTTATTTATTTATTTATTTATTTATGGCTGCGTTGGGTCTTCGTTGCTGCACGCAGGCTTTCTCTAGTTGCAGCAAGCAGGTGCTACTCTTCGTTGTGGTGCACGGGCTTCTCATTTCGGTGGCTTCTCTTGCCGCAGAGCATGGGCTGTAAACGTGCAGGCTCAGTAATTGTGGCAAATGGGCTTAGTTGCTCCGCGGCATGTGGGATCTTCCCGGACCAGGGATCGAACCCGTGTCCCCCGCATTGGCAGGCAGATTCTTAACAACTGCGCTGCCAGGGAAGTCCCTGTCCTACTATCTTTTGATTTCCCTTACAATTTATTTGTTGAAGAACTGTTTTTGACCCTATAGCATTTCTCATATTCTGAATTTTGCTGACTATATTCCCAAGGTGTAATAGAAAATGCTCCTCTATCATCCTCCAATAAATTGGTGGTTGGCTTTAGAAGCTCCATTAGACTTAGGCACATTTCATAGGTCATACTGTATCCTTTCATTCACCCCTTCATTCATTGTCTCTATTTCTGTGATGCTATCAGCACTGATGTTCAGTGCCTAGATCCAATAGCTCACTATGGGTTCCAAAATGATAATATTCTATCATTCTTCATTTATTCACTGAATACTTTTATTAAGAAAAACATCCCTCCATCTATTACCTATTGGTACAGTTCTTACAAGGAAGACAGGATAAACGCTTCTTTTTTCCTTTAAATTTATGCTTTCCAAATAAGTTAGTTCTCTAGTAGTTTCCAGTGGTGAACAATCTGCTGTTACTATCATTAAGAATTTATGGAATTATTTGGAATTTATTGACTTTCTGTCTGAATTAAAAAAAAAAAAATCCCACAAGGACAAAAAAAAAAAAAAAAAAGAATTTATGGAATTAAGCATGCGGTATTTTATGTGGTTGCAATACATTGCAGTTATGTATACAGATGCTCAAATGATTCCATCTTTGACAAGTTGAAGAGCTTCTGCCAACTGGTTCCTCTTCCCTGACCACCCTATCTAAAATTACCCCATTAACCCATCATAATTCTCCATATTCTTATCCTACTCCCTTTTCTTTATAATACTTAATCACTTCATGATATTTAGTAATCCATTTGTTTATTGTATGATTACCCTACTACAACGTAAACTCCATGAAAAGAAGGCAATGAAGAAATACATGCATAAAAGCCAAATACAAAAGATGAGCTAGAAAGAAATTAGATGCAAAATACAGGTAAAATGGTGGTCATTGGTGAAGAAAGGTTTCCCCCATTGAAATGAGAAAGAAACATGACAGTGAAGAAAGAAGAGGTAAATGGAAGTAAAGATGAAATTTCTTTGGTGATTCAGGCTGAAATCTAAGTTTTCTTCCCAGGTTTCAGGTCTCTCCTTCATAATCAACATCTAAGTGGTGTGTTTCCTTCTCAACCAGCAGGAATATGCCATGCCACAATAGCTTACCTTTCCTTATTAGCACTTACTCACCTAGGCTCCATCTTCTTTTCTCATCCCTCACAACCATCCAGGGTTCTTTCCCTTGCTCTAACAGAGTAATTACATCTGGTTTAGAAATGGAACATCCTCCTTGAAAAAACATAATACAGAAAGGATATACTTGACTAAGCCTTCAGAAAAACGAAGAGTAAATAAACAGAAAAACATTGATATTAGAGTTACTTCAGAATCACAAGAACAGAGATATAGGAATAGTGCCTTATTTTAATTGCCAATTCATACAGCCTCTGTCTCTTGAGGAAGTAATCATTGAGAGCACTGGTTTCAAATCCTGCCTCTGTCACCTGAACAACTTACAGCCTGAGTTTTCTCAGTTGGAAAAATAATATATACCCATACGTAAATAATATATAATAATATATAAAATAATACATAAAAATATATAAAATAATAATGTATACCCATTATTGTAATAATGTATAGGATTGTGTGAGGTTTGACTTAATAAACAAAGTGCTTGGATGAGTGCCTAGTACATAGTAAGCACTATACATGTTTATTAGGTACTATTTTTGCTTTTCTTTAAATACTTTGCTAAGAGGAAAATAGTTTCTTGCCAGTATATTCATCCAATGTTAAATGCAAAGTTCATATATTTTAAACTTTTAATCATAAATCAATTAAAAGATAATGTTTGTTGTGATAAATTGAATGTGTCCACTTGAGTTTTAACAAACTACTAATTTAACCCAGTATCATATACATTGTATAAGCTTTTTCAATAGGTATGTTGAGCCAGACACCTCTGTCTTCCTACTCACATTGCAGGTAAGTTAACAGATAATAGACCATCTACAGCAGTATGAAACCAGATTTCTTTGAAAATGGTTTTGCTCTGAGTGTCTAAGAATTTATATCAAACTGTCATTCAAGAGAAGCAATTATGGAAAAGGCAAAGGAAAATGTAAACGTCACTGATTTATGGGGAAGCTAAAGGTGCTATTTAATAGTTTAACAGCTGAAGGTGCCTATTCCCAAACTACAAAGCAGATGTTTGGCTAGTTTTTAGAAGGATAGCCCTGAAATTCGGTCATGTGAATTTCTACATTACTCGACACAGATAAACTTACCCAGTGACACCAGGTTGCTATAGTTCTCTAATATCACATCTCTGTACAAATTCCTCTGATTTGAGTTCAGACATTCCCACTCTTCCTGAGAAAAGTCTACAGTTACATCTCTGAACATCACCAAATCCTGAAATGACAAACCCATGTTTTATTTGTAAAATTATTTATTTCTGTATAGGGCCACATGCCACATATTATCACTATTTGTATATCCTTCCCCTTTCCCTACTTTTTTAAAACAATTCTTTCAAAAAGTAAGTAACTCATAGATTGTACAAAAACAGGCCATGAGTTGAATCTGGCTCACAAGCTGCAGTTTGCCTACTACTGCTACAGATGAAGCTTCCTATATAACTGTAGGATACCTAATTTTACTTATTTCTAGATACATTCAGGTAATTAATCAGAGTTTCACTAAATTGTAGCAATATTTTCTTAGATCAGTCTCTAACAGCAAAATAAATAAAAGCAAAAACAAACAAATGGGACCTAATCAAACTTAAAAGCTTTTGCACAGTAAAGGAAACCATCAATCTTCTGCTGATGGGCACAAAAGGAAACAAAACAAAAAGACAGCCTACCAAATGGGAGAAAATATTTGAAAACGAAGTGATCAACAAGGGGTTGATATACAAAAAATACAAACAGCTCATACAACTCAGCACCAAAAAAACAAACAACCCAATCAAAAATGAGCCGAAGACCTAAATAGACGTTTCTCCAAAGAAGACATCCAGATGGCCAATAGGCACATGAAAAGATGCTCAACATCACCAATTATTAGAGAAATGCAAATCAAAACCACAGTGAGGTATCGCCTCACACCAGTCAGAATGATTATCATCCAAAAGTCTACAAATAATAAATGCTAGAGAGAGTGTGGAGAAAAGGGAACCCTCCTACACTGTTGGTGGGAATGTAAATTGGTGCAGCCTCTATGGAGAACAGAATGGAGGTTCCTTAAAAAACTAAAAACAGAGCTACCATATGATCCAGCAATCCCACTCCTGGGTATATATCTGGAGAAAACAAAAACTCGAAAGTACAAAAATCTGAAAAGATACATGAACCCCAATGTTCATAGCAACACTATTTACAATAGACAAAACATGGAAACAACTCAAGTGCCGATCAACAGAAGACTGGCTTAAGATGTACAACTGAATGCTAGCCATAAAAAAGACTGAAATTTTGTCATTTGCAGCAACATGGATGAACCTAGATAATATCATACTATGTGAAGTAAGTCAGACAGAGAAAGACAAATACTATATGATATCACTAATATGTGTAATCTAAAAAAATAATACAAATGAATTACATACAAAACAGAAACAAACTTATGGTTACCAAAGGGGAGGGAGAGGGAGGGAGGGACAAATTAGGAGTACTAACAGGTACAAACTACTATATATACATAAAATAGATAAGCAACAGGATTTACTGTATAGCACAGGGAATTATATTCATTATCTTGTAATAACCTATAATAGAATATAACCTGAAAAAAAAATAATTGAATCACTTTGTTGTACACCTGAAACTAACACAATATTGTAAATAAAAAAGAAAAGAATTTCACAATTAATTGAAATAGTGTCCATAAAAATACTGCTAGCAACGGGCCTAAAAAAAATAAATGTGATTTACTCTAGGGACTTCCCTGGCGGTCCAGTGGTTAAGACTCCACACTCCCACTGCAGGGGGCACGGGTTCGAAACCTGGTTGGGGAGGTAAGATCCCACATGCTGCAAGGTGCGGCCAAAAACAGAAATGTGATTTACTCTAACCTCTTTCCCTTTAAGGGTTAGAAAAAAATAATCGATGGAATTATTCCCCCCAGATGAACCATAAAATCTCTATTTTTAAAAAGTAGAGTTTGCACAAAATTAAAGAATTTCTTCCAGACCCAATTTCATCACTATATGTATCATTAGCACTTTCCCTTATTATAACAAATCTTTTATTGAATATTTTAAACTTATTATAAAATACTCCATTTAATAGATATGTTGGACTTAATAATGATTCTATTTAGATTATTTCTATACTCTTAAACATATTAAATTATATTTACAATTTAGGTTACACAAAATTTCTAAAGCTACAATGTCCAATATGCTACCTTAGACACGTGGTTACTGAGCACTTGAACTGTAGCTAGTACAAATTTAGATGTGCTGTGACTATAAAATATACACCAGATATTGAAGACTTTAGAGAAAAAAAAAAGAATGTAAAATATCTCAATAATTTTTATATTGATTATATTTTGAAATGATAATATTTTGCTATATTGGGTTAAATAAAGCATTAAAATTAACTGCACATTTCTTTTTAAAATGTGACGCTAGAGACTTCCCTGGTGGCACACTGGTTAAGAATCCGCCTGCCAATGCAGGGGACACCGGTTGCAGCCGTGGTCTGGGAAGATCCCACATGCCGCAGAGCAACTAAGCCCATGTGCCACAACTACTGAGCCTGCGCTCTAGAACCCTCGAGCCACAACTACTGAGCCCATGTGCAGCAACTACTGAAGCCCACGCGCCTAGAGCCCGTGCTCCGCAACAAGAGAAACCACCTCAATGAGAAGCCTACGCACCACAATGAAGAGTAGCCCCCGCTCGCCAAAAACCTAGAGGAAGGCCCGCACGCAGCAACAAAGACCCAAGGCAGCAAAATAAAATAAAATAATTTAAAAAAAAATTTTTAATAATAAATAAATAAAACGTGACACAAAAGATTACATATGTGCCTTGCATATTGTTCTCTACTTATTATGAGACTGATGCCTACTGTGCTAATAAGGCACTAATTTTGTATTTTTAATATTGGACAGTGCTGCTCTAAAGTGTTCTCCAGTCCTGAGAGTCTCCTATCAGTTGTCTCCCTCTAGGGACTTCATTTCTGCTTTATATCTGCTCTAGACAAAGACTGAACACACAGGAGACCTTGAGTAATTTGGTCAATTCACAGAGAGAGGGGCACACAGGAGGGGCCAGGCTGTCTGGCTCCATCCTCCACTAGAGTGGGAGCAACTAGGGAAAAGCTGTTGGATGGGGCTCTGTTAGGAAGTTTTGGGATAACTAATGAAAATGTTTACATAACCTGAAAAAAATTACAGCATTTCAAATAGAGAGAAATATCAACTTACATGAGCCATGATTTCAGATTTGCAAGAAACTGGTTAGTTTTTCTCAAGGGTCATTTGCTGGAGAAGCAGAGTCCACAGAAGCTAAGAGCTGGGGGAAGAATATGAAGCCATAAGAACAAAATTGCCTCACAGCTCCCAAATTTTAAAAACTCACACCACTTTCCCATTCCTACATGCAACACCCCTCTACCCGCCCCTCCCAACACACAAACAAGTGATGAAAGGTAAGAGGTAATTTAGACAAATACATGCCCTCCCCAAAATGACAGGAAAATAGTATTGTGTGTGATTCTATTTTTGGCAAGAAAACTACATACATATGCATACATGTATTATGCATGTGCATGAAAGTCTGTGGATGGACTTGGAATAAAATTTTATCATGTTACCTCTACTGGATGGTATCCCAGGTGATCTTTATTTTGTTCTCCTCTAGAGTTTCTTAATTTTTTAATCAAAAAATTTTAAATTTGTATCGCTTGTACCTGGACATAAATTTAAAACAGCCCTACAAGGAATATCACAAAAAGCCCCAACAGTTCCATCCCTGCTACTCTTTCTCCCATCTTCCAAATCTAGAGGCAACAATTTTCACCTCTTTTAGCTTTTTCTTTTGTTACTTAAACACCATATATTCAAATAACATGCTAATATTGCTATTTCTGAATTTTCAGTTTTAACCAATATCTACTGACTTCCTACTATGGAAAGCATAGTTCCTGCTGTCTTTTATCCACCCATCTCCCACTGCACGTATGCGTAGCTCCATCTCCCTATCCTTCCAATATGGTTTTGTTCTATTACAGGGTAAATGGATATTCAGTTTCCATTATTATGACTATGTAAATACCATTTCCAACTGAGCTATACAGTATAATTAGATTATTTCGCCTTCCTTTCCCAAGTCTTCTTCTCTGAGGTTAAAATAATTTTGTTTTTTGTAAGATTATCATTAATTCATTTCTCAAACTCTCACTCAAATGAAGGATCAGAAGGATGAAGCTTCTGGCATTAAAATAGCAGAACTGTCCATTTCATATTCTAAGACTCTTTCAGAAATTCAGCCAAATACTTCAGAGTTATCACCTGTACCCCAACTTGGCAAAAGTCAATGCCAAATTCCTAAATGTTCCTACCTCTGAAATCCCACGTGACCTTGAAGTGAAAAACTGATTAAGTAATAGGACCTAAGAAAGGCTGTTTAAGGAATTGCTTAGGCCGTTTTGAACATCACTTCCCAACAACTGATTTCTTAAATAATTTATAAAACATCCACAAAATAGAATAATAAAGTAATCATTAAATGCTAAGTTTTAGAAAACTGTTAAGGAATGGAAAATATCCAAGAAACACATAAAAAAATCAGTTTAAAAAAATATATAAAATATGATTAGATTTTTTAACCTATTAAAGTGAAACAGATATCAATAGACGGAGAAAATCTCAGTATTTCAATTCTGAGATTTTAAAATTAATTTTAAATTTTAATTAAGTCTCTCAATTTAATTGCCATCTCTATCTTAAGAGTTATAAATACTTATAAGAGTTCTCAAATCAAAAGGGGATCATTGGGATTTCACCTTTCTCCATAGATCCATGAAGGTATTACAAAATCAATGAGAGTACTGAATTCCTCTCTTAAATGAAGAACTAGAGGTCTTGGTTTCTTTCAAATTTTCAATTAATGTTATGCTATTCAGAAATAAAACCATATACAAAACCACAATGCTTGTAGAAATATTTTGGGGAAAATATGCTCTAAATATTAATAGTGATTATTTCTGGATGTTGGGACTACAGATAATTTTAATTTTCTTCTCTTTTAGGTTTCTTAGTTACTAAATATTTCACAAGCCTGCATTAAGTACATTATCAGAAATTTTTTTAAAAAAAAGCTATTCCCATTAAAAATAATTTTTTAATGATTTGGGAAGGTGGGTACCTTATAGTCATTAAAAAAAACTGATTAAATAGGCCTGCACAAGTGGTAACAACAGGGAAATCAATGTCACTGATAAAATAATTCTTACCAGTTCTTCAATGTTGTATTTCATTAACACCCAGAGATCCTTCTGTGAAGGATCACAAAGCTGGTTCGTGACATTTCCAAAGATTAAGAGACAGTATGCACAGCAGACAGAGAAAAATGCTTATTTCACAGCAGCTCCTCAATCATTTGAGTTAACTCCTCCTGCGTACCAACGAATAACCAATTATTAAATCCTTGCAAAAGATCTTGTTAATCCTTACCTTAGCGTTCAGGACACATATGTAACTTAACAATTTCTTAAAAATTTTTTATTCAGAACAATAAGTACTTCCCAATATTACATTATATGGTTTTTTCTTATGACTTTATAAACATAATCTTTATTATCACATAACGTTCCATCACATGTATGGACTGTGAGTTACTTAACCATATTGCTAGATACTAATTTTTTAAGATTATCTCAAAAGTCATTCCTAGTTATCCCAGACTTTGATTCTAGACCAGTGAGAATCAATCTTATACAACTCTGATAATATGAAATGATAGACTTCCTCTTCCAAATTACCCATTGACAAATATATACAATATTTCTGTATATATCTTAGCTTTTTCTTGCCCTGAAAACTCATAAACAGAGTCCAAAGACTTCATATTAAGAATCCCTGTTCTGGTCCACTTGAGCGGGATTCATTTTCCTGCTTGCAAGTATTCATCCTAATTAACTTCACGTTTCCATTATTCTTGGGAATACAGAAAGTTGATAGGGAAAGACAGAATCATTACTAACAGCAACAGCTAATATTAATTAAGCACTCTTCTAATGTGCCAGGTAATCTTCTAAGAGCTTTAGCAGATATTAATTCAGGTAATCTTCAAAACAACCCTGTGAGGTATATAATAATTCTGATTTTACATATTAAGAAACTGCAACACAGAAAAACTGCCCAAACTCACTCAGATTTAAGTGGTTGTCAGAATTAAAACCCTCTAGGTTCAAAATTTTCAACCACTGCACACACCTCTCTTCCTCTATCCAAAGACATACCCAAAACAAACTACAAACTTTCAGTTATAAGATAAATAAGTTCTGAAGACCTAATGCACAGCATGGTTACTATAGATAATAATAATAATGTATTATATACTAGACATTTGTCAAGAGAGTACATCTTAAGTATTCTTGTCACACACACACAAAAAAGGTAACTATGAGAGGTAATGGATATGTTAATTAGTCGGTGTGGTTAGCATTCCATTCCACAATGTGTACATATATCAAAACATCATGTTGTACACCTTAAATATATACAATTTTTCATTTGTCAAAAATAAATAAAACAAACTCATGCTACCAAACCTCTAACTACATCAGGCTGGTACCAAAAATTTCCACTCATGGATTCCCTTGGGGAAAAAAAAACAAATCCCCACTCCTACTCCGTAATAATTACAGATGTCTAAAGCCCTAAACTACTCCTTAACAAATCACAGTCAAAAAGAAAACATAAACGTTAACTTCCAATAGGGCTATTTCCATCATTAGAATCCTTGGAAAAGCTGTGCTCACAGAGCAACTGAATTTATAGCACATGGTTAACTAACCACAGAACTGAATTAAGTGGGCACTAGAATGGGGAATCTATAAATTAGGTCCCTGCCCTTAATGAGGTAGGGAAATCCTCAGGCCCAAATCAATAAGTAGATCATTCTTAAGCAGGACATTCCAAGGGAAGGAAATTAAAAAATCCCGTGTCCTGAAAACCAAATGCATTTCACGGAAACAAAGAAGCAGCACAAACTCACAAAGAACCTGGCTTTGAGAGCTGCAGCAGCGATTCGGTTCACTTCACAGGCCTCCTCTGGAGACTGACGGGCTGGGGAAGCAAACAGGGTTCATTACACCGCAGGCGTTTCTTGTCTCGGTAAACAAACGTCCACGCCCCCTTGACCCTCGCTACCCACCACCTGCATACACAATGGAAACAGGGAGACGGAAGAAGGTCCTTGGTCACCCGTGTCTGGGTTCGCGGCTCTGTCCGCTGTAGTTCCGACACCACAACCGCCCACGCCCGGGGCGGCCCACCGCGTCTTTGCAGGGCACTTTCACCCAGAGGCTCCACCTCCCACTTCCCTCCCAGACCTTTCCTCTACGCCCGGGCCTGGGTAGGTGAGGCGAGGAAAGTGAAGCGCAGGACCTCCGGGTGGCGCATTACAGAATAGGCCGGGGAGGCGCCCGATTACCGCCGCCAGAGCTTAACCCCGCGGCGCCCGGTCTCAGAACTACAAGCCCTCACTCCGGAGGAAACGCACAGTGGCCTGAGGCCCTCGATCTGGTCCGCAGAACCTGGCCTGTCCCGCGCTCGTTTCCTTCAGAAGAGAAGCGGCCGCCTCCGAGCCTACCTCACCACCCTCAGGCCTCGCCTGCCTCGGAGGACAGCCCAGCGCTCAAGTCTGCGGCGCCGGAACTCCGGGGAGTTCCGCCTCAGTCCCGGGTGCGCAGGCGCGCAGGGGGAGGGGGCAAATCCCCAGGCTCCTCACTTAGCGCTTGGAGAGACAGATGGGGCCAGATCCCCGTGGGGCGGGGCGGGCAGAGAAGCAGGGTTTCCTAATAGGCCGGCTCCCCGCCTGTAAAGGTGACCTTGTGAGTGACCCATGCTATCGACCTGACCTGCTCCCCTATTGGAACTGTAGTCCGAAATCAGAGCAACTGTATATTCCGCCTTTTCTCACTTGGTTCTTGGCTCTGCAACGGGCGCAGGCCCGGAGCTCCGCCCCCACCCACGAGAGTCCTGTGCTCAGGCTCCTGGGAGGTGCTGTTTCTGTCCCGCGTGCGCAAGCGCGCGGGTGGACCCGTTCGAACCTGGGGTTCTCCATGAGGCTGAGGATCCCCTTGCGGCGACGCACGTTGAGGGCTGGAGGGTGGGATGAGTAAGGGGGGCCGGTATGAAGAGGTTGGGGCCAGGATTCCAAGTTGGTCTAGGGTGTCCAGATCTTTAGGCTTTTAAGAGTGATTGTGATATCCCAATCCCCCAAGAATGGTCCCTGTGATATTTGCCAAGGGACTGGCGTTGGCGTGGTGCCCCGTGCGCCTGTGTGATCATGGATGGGGTGGTGTTTTCATGCATGGAGTTGTTTACTGAGTGTGTGCCACTCATTGGATGCTGGACTGAAATGGTGCCACAGAGAAATGAAACTAAGCAGGACCCTGTGGGGCCCTTCTGGCTGCAAAACCCTTTCAGTTTCAGCCTCCTACAACTTTCCAGAGTACCAAAGGGCAGATTGAAACAGTTGCTAATCAGAAAAGTGAGGCAATGCAGAAACAAAGGAAAAGCAATCAAGATATGACAGGGCAGGGACTTCCCTGGTGGCGCAGTGGTTAAAAATCCGCTTGCCAATGCAGGGCACACAGGTTTGAGCCCTGGTCTGGGAAGATCCCACATGCCGCAGAGCAGCTAAGCCCGTGTGCCACAACTACTGAAGCCGGCATGCCTAGAGCCGGTGCTCCACAATAAGAGAAGCCGCCGCAATGAGAAACCCGCACACCACAACAAAGAGTAGCCCCCGCTCTCTGCAACTAGAGAAAGCTGCATGCAGCAACTAAGACCCAATGCGATGAAAACTAAATAAATTAAATTTTAAAATTAAAAAAACAATGACAGTGCAGCAGTAAAACAGAGCGCTAGTCCTTCCTAGAGGAATATACATAATAATATATCTTTGAGTTCTTCTGCAGGAACTAAGACCCCCCCCCCCCACCCAGCTGGAGGATGGCAACTTCAGGCTGAGCACAAACGTCCTGGAACACTGTTCTGTTCTCTCACCACCAACCGATCAGAAGAAAGTCACACACCATGCAGCCCTCACCCCAAATTTTGCCTATAAAAAATTCTCCCAGAAAACCATTAGGGAGTTTGGGGTTTCTGAGCACGAGCCACCTGTTCTACTTGCTTGTCCCTGCAATAAACCTTTCTCTGTTCCAACGTTTCAGTTTGGCCTCACTGTGCTTTGGGCGCACAAACTTGTGTTGGACGACAGAAGGTTGCATGCTATTACGCTGGACTGTGACGCCAGGTTTAGGGGTGTCTGGTGGTGTCGAGGAGGAGGAAATTTTCCTCCAAGCTTCCAAGTTCTGTCTGGTCTTGTTACCTGAAAACTGGGTTCGCCTCTTGGTGGGTGTCGAGCCAAAAGACACAACCAAGCCAAAGATCGGGAGAAGGAAGGAATTATTACTTGCAGCATGTAAGGAGAACACTGGGATCTTTCCCAAAGTAGTGTCTCCCTAAACAGCAAAATTGGGGAAGTTTTAAGTTAAGGGTACATGCATATTCATGAAGGGGCTTGAGCAGAGGAGAATTCAACATAGAATTGGGGCAAAGGTCAACGGAGTCCAAACTTTAGTTGACTGGTCAACATCATCATTCTGTCCTCCACCTCAGGTGGTGGGGCCTTAATTCCTGCAGAACTCAAAGATATGTTATTATGTATATCTGAGGCAGGAGATAGATGGGCTTCAGGCTAGGCATTTACAACTGACCTCCTGTTTACATTTCTTGGGGCAGAAAAAGATGACTTCAGGCTGGACACTTACAACTAGCTTCCTGTTTGCATTTCCTGAGACAGGAGATAGGTGGGCTCCAGGTTAGATATTTACACCCAGCCTCCTGTTTGTACTTCGAAATAGAAACAACAACAGAAACAGGGTAAATAGCCAGGCTTTGTCTCCTGAGGACACTTGGAAGATAACAGTCATGGCAGGAACAGAGAGGGGCTAAACCCTGTTTGAGTAAAGGATCAAGAGGTCATAGATTTCCAATCCTTGGGGCAACAGAGACATTGCACATGCACAGAAAGGCTCCTCAGGGTCAAAAAGGAGCAGTCACCACCCCAGAATAGGTGATGCCCATAGGCCTCTGGGCTGGAATCCATCTTGGAAAAAAGTTGCACACATATGTTGGGGAGGGTCCTAGGGCAGGTCAGGTGCGGAAAAAGAAACCAGATAATTGGCCAAAGGTAAACAAGGACCCAGAAGAAGTGCCATATATAAATGATTTAACCGCCTCTTTACTGCACTCCTCATTAGAGAGGATGACCACATCCTTTCTCTCTGGGTATGTATCTCTGCCCTGCTTCTGTCTTAACTAAACAAACTGTTTCTCTGTGTGCTCTCCCACTTGTTGTGCTGTGTCTCTAATAATAAACTTTGTACCTGTTTCTACAGTTTTTGCCTCCTTCAGAAATGCATTTTTCAATGGAGGCAAGAGCCAGGGAAAATTTGCTTCTAGCCTCTAGCCCTTGCTGGTCTCGTGGCTAGGATTCCTGGTTTTCATCCAGGCTACCCAGGTTCAACTCCTGGGCAGGGAACTAAGATCTCGCTTCACGCCACCGCTCACTGCTGCTGCGTCTCCAATATCATATCCCTTGAGGAGGAACTAGGACTCTGCTTTATCACTACACTATTGTTTGACTGCCTTTTCTCTGTTCCTACATTCCTTTGGACTCATCTCCAGCCCCTGCCAAGAGTTTCCCCACCACACTTAGCCCCTGTTCTTTGCAGATATCTCTCGTGAGATATCGGCTCTATTCTGGGAACAGCCCTTTATCTAAACTCTTTAGGCAGCTCAGGGGGAGGTAAAAAGAAAAACTTCCTGAGTCTTCTGTTTCTTAAAAATAATCTGCCTAAATTAATCCTCATGCCAAAGAGACACATTTTGGGGTTGCAAAATTTGCTCCCCTACAGTTGCTTCCTTGTTAAGTGCCTGAGATTATGTGTATCTGTGAAGACTGTGCCCTGAAGGAAACCACAGTATGTCACCCCAACATATGCCTCTTTGACATAAAAACAGTTTTGAGGGCTTCCCTGGTGGCGCAGTGGTTAAGGATCCGCCTGCCAATGCAGGAGACAAGGGTTCGAGACCTGGTCCAGGAAGATCCCACATGCCGCGGAGCAACTAAGCCCATGCGCCACAGCTACTGAGCCTGCGCTCTAGAGCCCGCGAGCCACAACTACTGAAGCCCGTGTGCCTAGAGCCCGTGCTCCGCAACAAGAGAAGCCACCACAATGAGAAGCCCACGCACCACAACGAAGAGTAGCCCCCGCTCACCTCAACTAGAGAAAGCCCACACGCAGCAATGAAGACCAAACGCAGACAAAAATATAAATAAATAAATAAATAAAAATTAAAAAAAAAAAGTTTTGAGCCGAGGGCAATTTAGAAGCATCAAATGCAGGAAAAGCTCTCCCTACCCTCCCCCATTTCTGCCTAAAGGCAGGATATACATTCTCCTCTACTGGAGACAACTCTAGATTCTTAGCCCATAGATGGCACCAAAGGAATCTGCAAATAAACTTTACTCCATTAGTTTCCTCCCACAGTTTGCCACCCTTGGAAGTAGAAAACTGCTTTTCTTTATCCTGTCATTTCTCTATAAATTTATGTTCTTTGTTGAAGATGCTATAAAAGATGGAGTTCTAAGCCATACTTTGAATTGCTCTTGTTAAGGTTTTCCCATATGACATCTGCAGACAAATTAATAAATTGTCTTTCTTCTGTTAATCTTTTTTAAAGAGCCCCCGCTGAGAACCTAAGATGGATAGAGGTAAGATTTTTCTTCTCTTATAGCCCTATTTTGTGTTATTTCTGGGATGGTTTTGATAGGCCAGCACTTCTGGTTCTTGCTTTCCATGGGCACTGTGTTGGAGGGTCACTGTGTTACCGGGTGTTAGGTTTTTGATGATCAGTGTCTTAAGTGTACCCTCAGGAATGTGGTGCTATGGCAGTTGGATGAGTAATTACAAGCACAGGCAACATTGGAAAAGAAGAGGCAAGGTTATCATTATTGCTGAGACCTAGAATTGTAGGAGTATACTGATGAAAGAGATTTTCACATATTGAGGTATGGGGAAATCATTCTGGCTTATACATGATTTAACTCAAATTTTATGCTAAAACAGGCTGTTTGTGGCCTATCAAACATACATTGTACATCTGCTTCAGTTATTAAAGAAAAAGGTGCAATGATCAGAAGTAAAGAATGTCTGTTTTAAAGATAAAGATTAAATGCCTCCCTTCCTGAGACGCCAATGTTGGTACTCCTTCGATGATAGGACTTGCTTCCTTGGTGCCAAGGCCATACTGACTCACTGTGTACATGCTGATTTGTTTTTGTTTTGTTTTGCTTTTTTGAAACCTTGAAGGAATGTATCCCTGACTTGTTTGGTGTTCTTGTTCTGACAAGATATAAAACTGCTGAAAACCATGCTTCTCCAGAGCAGTTCCTCCAAGTTATTTGAGAGGCTGTCTTCCAGAATATAGTCCTCAGTTTGGCTCAAATAAAATTCTTTTCTCTTCCTATTATAGTTTATTCATCGTTTTTGTGGACAATTAATCAGAAAGTAAAGTTGAAATTAATAGGACTTCATAAAACAAAAGAGAGGGGCACTTTATTTTCTCTCATAATTGCACTTGCAATATTCCTCTGTGGTTGAGGGGTATTTTTCCCCCTGCTCCTAGATGAAATCTTGGATGAATTCAATGTCTTCATTGGATAATAAAAGTTTCTTTGAACAGTTTTAAGTTAAAAGATCAGTCTCATTTTAGTAGTTAAAAATATCCTTAGTGTCAACTGAAAAAAATATGTACAACCTAAATGTTGAGAATTTTATTCAGGACATTACTGAGGAAGATAGCCTTGGATATAGCCTCTCAGGTAGCTCTGAGGAATTGTCCCAAAGAGGTGAGGGAGGAGCCAGGAGGTATAAGAGTTTTTTGCTGAAAAAACAAAAAACAACAACAATAAAAGGAGTCAAACATCAAAATATTACTGCTAATCACAAAAACCATATATCTCAAGTTAATGATGTTAGTGCTTTTCTGTGTATGGGAAGATGCAAGAGTCTGGGTTCATTGAGATTATTCCTTTGATATGCATCTTAACTATCTAGGGCCAGTATCCTGTTTTTTTCCATCCTGAATTCTCCACAGGTCTCAGCTTCGGGGGTGGCTGCAATGGCAGATGGCTTGATGGTGGGCAATATTTTCTGTTTACTGAAATGGCAGGCAACATTTTTTTGTCCACCTTAGCAATAAAAATGTACAGTGTAACAATCAGTACTTCATTTAAAGCAAAACAACTTCTACCTTCTTGTTTCTCCTTGACCACCTTCAAATATGGTTATATCTCAATTATTGGTTATGTCAATATACTAATTATGTAAATTATTTTTAATTCAAAACCAAGTATATTTTTTCATAGATACATTTTTGTTTATTAAGGATTTAGCTAGCTTTCTTTGTACCTGTTGCTAGTTTTTAGAGATGTTCCATTGGATGTGTTAAGTGTCCACTGATTTTTTTTTTTTCAGTTGTTCAAATATCCAATTAGAATTTCTCAGGCTTCCATTCTGTGGCTCTCATTTCAAGACTGTACACTTATCATGAAACTTACTTACACTGTCTTCCTGAATTGGATTCCTGTTTCCTGGAATTAAGTTAATTTTTGCTAATTTTTCATTTCTGCTCAAGTTCTTTTTCCAACAGCTTCCTTAAGATGCATGTGTGAGAGGGAATTCTCTGGCGGTCCAGTGGTTAATACTCTGCGCTTCCGAGGGCCCGAGTTTCAATCGATGGTCGGGACACTAAGATCCCACAAGCCGTGCTGCCAAAAAAAAAAAAACGATGCATGTGTTAGAGATAAATTTTTGAGTCTTTCGTGTTTGAAAATATCTTTATTCTACCTCACACTTTGCCAGTATTCAGAATTTGGAAACATTACTTCAAAGTTTTCTGGTAGCTCATGTTGTCAAGTCTAATGCCAATTGTTTTCTCTTCCTTTGTATGTAATCTTATGAATCCTTCTCGTTCACCTCCCAATACTTACTGCTATTTATATCCCCAATGTACTGAAATTTCATGATTTATGTTGTGGATTTTTTTTTAATTGTTTTTTAAAAATTAATTAATTAATTAATTTATGGCTGTGTTGTGTCTTCGTTTCTGTGCGAGGGCTTTCTCTAGTTGTGGCAAGCGGGGGCCACTCTTCATCGCGGTGCGCGGGCCTCTCACTATCGCGGCCTCTCTTGTTGCGGAGCACAGGCTCCAGACGCGCAGGCTCAGTAATTGTGGCTCACGGGCCCAGTTGCTCCGTGGCATGTGGGATCTTCCCAGACCAGGGCTCGAACCCGTGTGCCCTGCATTGGCAGGCAGATTCTTAACCACTGCGCCACCAGGGAAGTTCCCTATGTTGTGGATTTTTAAACATTTTTTATGCTAGGTATAAGTGAGCACTTTCAGTCTATAGGATCTAGTTCTGTGGATGTTTCTTGTATTTTTGTTTTTTGACAGTCTTCTCTATTTCAGGTTTTTTGTTCTCTTCCTGGAATTAGTATTTGATAGAAGAATTTTTCATGAGTTGTGTCTAATTCTTCCTTCTTCATAGCTTTCTATTCTTATTTACAGAAGCAACGTAATCTCTGATCTCTCAGAGAGTAATTATACTTGTTTAAAGTTTCCTTGTCCATTTTTGCCTTTTATGTCCAAATCAAAAAAACTTTAAGTTTTTGAATTGTTCTCTCCCTTTTACATTGAATACTTTCCTGAAATGTGTAGCCATTCTTGCCTCCAGTAAGGAGGTAAAACTTCTCAACTGGTAGACTTCAGAGCCAGCCTTTTCATTGGGATACTGCCAGAGCTCTGTTCTCTGTTTTTTAGTTTAGAGCAGAGAACAGTTCCACTCTCCTAAGTTACTGGTGTTTGGGGCCAGGATGGGGAAGGTCCTGAGAGGCCCAAAGTCCCACATATGGTTTTTCACTCTGTCTATCCCTCAGTACTATCTTTCTTTGTGCAGGTATACGTCATCTCCAGGTCAATACATCCAGAGATCAAACCTCCCGTTTAGTGTATTTGTTTACATAACACAAGAAAATAAAGCAGGAGAGCAACCAGTTGTGTACAAATTGTCAACCACTCTCCTGTTTTCAGATCCAATATCTCTACAGGGTCATCAACTTCCGTACCTGAGCCTTCAGAGGTGTTATACAGTTAACTGCCTCACAAATAGATGTCTAACTGTGTAGGGCCTTTGATACCAGAGTTCTTGAACAGTTCCCATTTGCTGTCATCCTCATTTTCTTTGGGTCTCACATGTTAATACATTTTGTATTTATCAACTAAATGAACTCACTTTAATCTTTTTTGTTTTTTGTTTTTTTGGCCAAGGAAAAATGAGAAATAAATGCATCCACTTGTTCTGTTTATGGAGAAGCCTCTCTTACTCTTCTTAAATAATAAGATTTTGCTTTTTTACTAGAAATTTTTTCTCTTATGCCACATTTGTTCTTTCAGCTACTGCTTTTCTTATACATTTCATTAATTTCCACTTACATCTCTATTAATTTCATCTGACCACTCTCTCAGGGTATATTTTGTCGATGAAAAATCAATTAATACTCAATCTAAGAAAGAAACAGAGGGACGTCCCTGGTGGCGCAGTGGTTAAGAATCCGCCTGCCAATGCAGGGGAAACGGCTACGAACCCTACTCTGAGAACATCTCACATGCAGTGGAACAACAAAACCCATATGACACAACTACTGAGACTGCGCTCTAGAGCCCTGGAAGCCACAAATACTAAACCAGTGAACCTAGAGCCCATGCTCCACAACAAGAAAAGCCACCGCAATGAGAAACCCCTGCACCACAAAGAACAGTACCCCAGCTTGATGAAACCAGAGAGACACCCTCGCAGTAAGAAAAACAAACGGAGCCATAAATAAATAAGTAAATGAATGAATGAATAAATAAATGAAGCATTCATTATAAGCCCTGATGACAGAGGAAGGTACCAGGTAAATAGTGTGCTCCACTTTGGCTCCAACCAAATGAGTTTAGCTCCAACAACTCTGTTCTTTTCCTATTACGGATTCTTTGTTGATGACTATCCTCATCAGATGGATGTATGGTTCAAAAAGCAAGAGGGACTGACGGATGAGTAGATGGACGGATTGTTGGGGCTCCCAAGAGTGGAGGAAAGGCCGGCCAGGGCCACTCCAGGCTAACTAAGCAGGATGGGGTGGGAGGGGGGCGGGGTGGGGGAGAAGTTGGGGGCTAGTTGGGAAGAACTGCGCGGAGTAGGGCCTTGCATCACATCCCTGCGAGGCACCGGGAGAGGCAGAGGCAGGGACCCCCGTCTCACCCGCCACCCGAAACCAGTGTGGCACCAGGGCATGGGCCTCCTCTGCCCACGTCTAGGGGAGCTACCACTTTCGGGGTCAGTGGATTTTCTGGTGACACGACCACAGTTCACAGTTCGAGCCGGGACTCTGGGATGTTCCTCGCCCCCGCCTCACCAGATGACATCCCACACCCTCCTCCCATTTGACACCATTCCCACCCATGCCGATCCAGATTTGGATCCACAGAGGTACCCGGCGTGCCTTGGTCTGGCCACCAGCTTCGGCAGCCACTGGCGGAGACGGTGGCACAGACCCAGAGATCTAGGATGTCCAGAACCTGAGCACCGGAGGGCTGGCGCACCCTCCCTACATCCCTCGCTGCCCTCCGTCCTCCTCTCTCCCCTCCCTGGGCTCTGACAGCCAGCCTTCTACTGGTGGAAGCCTGCCGTCCAACCAGGCGAGCGCGGACAATCGCCTTGGTTGCCCCGGGTTTCCCCTTTGTTGCCCTGCCGGGTTACTCAGCAAACGGGGGCGGGGCTCTCCGTGATGCGGGCGCGCCCTCTGGCGGCTGGCCGGGCTAGGGGCAGGCGCCGCCGGCGGCCCCCGTGCCTTTGGAAGCCCGGGCCCCCATCCTCCAGTGCGTCCAGCACATGGATGGAAGCAAGGATAAATGAGCGGATGGAAGGACAGGACGCAAGGAAGGGAGGAAGGGAGGATGGGAGGGAGGGAGGGAGGAAGAAAGGGAGGGAGGAAGGAAGAAGGAAGGCTACATAAATGGATAGTTGCGGAGTGCAGAGTGGAATAAGGCCAGGCCGGGCCAGGCTGACCAAGCAGGATCAGGAGCCTAGTGGTGGTATCCCTTGCTCAGGTCAATCTTCCGTGTGTGCCTGGGACTGTCCCGGAAGGGGGACTGCCCTGTGAGCTGGACAGGGGACTGACTGTGGGCTTCTGGGGGGCTTTGCTCCCTCGTGGGCTTCAGCGCCTGCAGCCAGAGCCAGAGCCAGAGCCCGAGCCCAGGCCCAAGCAACTGCCGTGCCCGTGGAGGGATGGGGCTTGTCTGAGGAGCCCGGGACTCCCTGCAGTCCCCATTTCCCCCCACTCACCACCACCCCCTCCGTGACAAGGTGGCTCCGTGGCTCTGTCTGGCTGTGTGGCTCAGTGGGATTCTTTTTTCCTTCCTTATCGCTTTTCCTGGCTTTTCTTCAAATGTGCCTGACTTGCCATGCCCTGGGAACAGCACGTGGAAGGAAGCCCCTCTGCATCCTGAGAGGCACCCTTCCACACACAAAAAAACACAAGGAATCTCTATGAGGAACTCATGATACACTTGTAGGAAAGATGCCAAAAGTCGTGCTCATGATGCGAATGCCCCAAATCCCACCCCCACCCGAGCCCCTTTCCCCCAGCGCTCAACTCACCTAACCCGACCACAGCGCCATGATCCGGAAGAGGAAAGTCCCTTGGGCAAGGCATGATCCACTCGACTACAACCTTCTGGAAAATTCACCACCACCGATCCACTTCCAGTTGAGCTGTGTGTTTTGGCCTACCAGCACTTCATTTGCTAGCTTCCAGTCTTCTTGCTGGGATGTAGGGACCCCGGGATGGGATGGCGGGGTGGGGGTGGGGCTATCCTCTGCTGTTGGAAAGTGCTCTCTCTGGGTGTTTGGGGTTTGCTCACCCTGTCTGCAAGCTTCTGAGAGCATGGGTTGGGGCTCAGCACATCTCCTCCTGTGGTCCTGGATAGGAACTTCTTCATCGTGATCCCCTCTGGGGGTTCTCCTTGTGGTCCAAAGCACGGCTTGGGGTCATTATCAGCCTTGAAATCTCCAAACACCGCCTCAGAGGTGCACCCTCTGCCTCCCTCCTTCCTGGCCGCATCCCGATTCCACACCTGTCTGACTTGCTCTTTCTCTTCTCTGTGCTTGTGTGTGCTCTTCCGTCTTTTCCATGATTCTCTCCTCCTCCTCCTCCTCTGCAGTACACGCGTTCCATGGCACTGGGTTCGCTTTTCCTTCTTAAACCCCTTTTGGCTCCGGTCAGTGCTTCTGTTCTTGGGAAGTCTTGGCCATCCCCTGTTTCCATTGCTTTGCTTTGTTCTGTTTCTCACCTCATCAAGGACATTCCATTCCCGGTCCAGACTGGGCATTTCCCTTCTGTGTCTTTCACCTAGGATGGAATGTCTGTTCCTATTTCTTTCAGCATGATCTGCATCCCAGGAAATGCACCACCCTCCCCTTTGTTTTCTGATGAGTTTTGGCAGACTTGCCTGGAACTGGGTTGCTGCCACCACCAGAACCTTGAGCGCTGGAGGGCGCGGAACGAGAAAGCCTTTGAAAAAACGGAGAATGAAAATCACTGGGGCCTGGAAAAAATGGCCGTTGTTCCATTGTGGTTCTTTGGAGAAGAGCTAGAGCCCTGTCGTGATGATCACCACGATGGGGGTGGCAATGGACTGACACGGAGATTTGCAGTGAGTGCCCGCCTCCCTCCCTCACCCCACCCATGCCCACCGAGGTATGTGCCTGCGTTGGGACTCAAACACAGCTGCCGTCAAGGTCCAGACCCCAGGTACCCCACCCCCAAGTTCTCCCGACCCTTTGCCCTAAGACACACACCGACACACAGACACAGAGACAGACAGACAGACACACACACACACACACACACACACACACACACACACTCACTCTCTCTCTCTCTCACACACACACACACACACACACGGCACCTTGCCCAGAATCATACTCGGACAGGCATACCTGCCAACACACCTGGCTCTTACTACCCTGTTGGAAGCCTGTCTTTTCTAGCTTCTCTAACATCTGCTAGATGCCTCAAGTGTGGTCTCAAAAGTTCCCCTCTTGCACCTCTGTAGTCATTTTGGACCCCAACCAAGCCTTGCTTCACAAGCACCCTTACTTTGGAGCAGTTCCAATCCGAATTCTTGACACACAACTCATGGAACTAACTATGGCCTGGGAGGTTTTGCCTTCAGAACCTTCCCCCGTTTTGTAGTGCAGCAGAACATCATTCAAGTGCCTCTTGAATCTGCGTCTCCCAGGCTAGGCGGCGGTCCTAAGAAGCCCCAGTGGAATGCCTCTGCCTCAATCGGGTCTTCTTCTCTGTACCTCTGTTTCACCGTAGGCTTTGCCTGGTTTCTTCAAGAGAGGCACACAGGGGACAGAAATCTGTCAGCGGAGCCCCTACTGAGGAAAGGTCACTGGGTCCTGGGACGCCTCTGAGATGCATTCCTGATCGCCCCTGTTGCAGGAGGAAGGTGTCAGGCAACCGGTGTGCCTGAAAGAGAGCTAGGGCCCTTGGGGAGGGAGCACCCTCCTCAGCCTAGCCCAGGTACTTGAGGGAGGGTGGTGGTTTGGGTGGTGGTGGTGGTCGTCGTGGTGGTGGGGTGTGTGTGTGGAAGAGATGGGTTAGGGGTGCTGGGGAGCGGAAACGGCAGGGAGAAGGGGCTTCCGACACGTTCCTGGAGAGCCCTGGAAGAGGCAGGGGCCCCGCCTAGTGCAGGCCCAGGGCATGGGCCTCCTCTGCCCAAGTCTAAGGGAGGGACCACCCTCAGGGGCCAGTGGATTTTTGGCAACAGACCATCCCTTGGAGCGGGACTCGGGGATCTTCATCGCGCCCCACCTCGCCGCATTTCACTCTGCACCCCTCTCTCACTGGCTGCAATTTCCACTCACCCCGAACCAGATCTGGGTCCACAGACGTCCCCGCTGTATCTATCTGCGCCTCACCACCAGGTCCAGCTGCTGCTGCTGCCGAGAACGCGACATAGGCCCAGATATCTGGGCTGTGGGTAACCTAAGGAAAGAGGGTGCTGGCGCACCCTCCCTACTGTCCCCCAGGTGGTTGCCCCAGAACAATACCCCGGCCCGTCCCTCCAATGGAAACCACCTGCCCCAGCCTTCAGTTGCAGAACCAAACCTCAGAAGGAGAGAACCCAAGAGAAAAATCAACATGTGACTGGAATGGTTGAAATCACCCTCTTGACCTCTCCTGAACCCGAGCCTCATTATACGCTCACTGGACTCCAGTTAGCCTGATGGGAAACACCTGACCACAGGGAAGGAAGGAAAAGCAGCAGATGGGACCACGGTTCCAGGGAGAAGCCCGCCTCTTCCCAGAAAACCAATACCCATGCCTCCGCCTCACGAACGGGCCCTACCTTTCAACTTCCTGCCTTGTGAGCCCCCGGAGGAGAAGTTGATTGGTGAGCCAAGCCCTCGACTCGGGCGTGTGCTGTTAGTATCTCAGCCTGCGTTTCCTTGATGGCAGTGGGAATCCAACAGGGAAAGAAACTTCCCCGCTGAGGCAGGGAGCTTCGGTTGGGCTGGGACCTAAGGGGAGGCGTCCATACGACCAATTCGGGAAGGCCGCCTCTCACCGTGGCCGCTCGGCCCTCCTGTCGTCCTTCTGGCTGGTGGAGCTGAAGCCGGTCCTCCAGGCGCGCATGCGCAGGCGACCAGGCCGCGAGGCCTGGCTGCGCCTCGGGCACGGTTGCTAAGCGACTTGTCTCTGAGGGGTGGGCGAGACGTTGGCTGGCTGGCTGGCTGGCGGGCGCAGGCGCGGGCCGTGTCCGGTGCTCTAGGAAGGGCCTGGGGCCTAGGTCTTCCAGTGGTCCAGCAGATCGATAGACGGAAGGAAGGGTGGGCGGATCCACGGCTCGATGGAAGGTTGGAGGAATATACGGACGGACTGTTGGGGCGCCCGCAGAGTGGAGTGGAGGAAAGCCCTGCCGAGGGGCGGCAAGCGGAGGGGCGGGGAGGGGAGGGGCGGGGAGGGGAGAAGGAGGCGGGGAGAGGTTGCGAGCCTAGCGTGGAAGAATGGCGGAAAGAAGGGGTTTTCCACAGTTTCCTGCAAAGCAATGGAAGCGGCAGAGAACCCGCCCAGTGTGACGCCAGGGCACGGGCGGCCTCTGCCCATGTCTCGGGGAGGTACCGCTCTCTCTCCGGGTCAGTGGATTTCTCGGCGACGTGACCGTCATTTTGAGCGGGGACATGGGGATCTTCATGCCGCTCGCCGCCTCACCAGGCACCAGATTCCAAACCACCCCCCTTTCTCCATACAATGGACTCCATCACCTCCCACCTAGATCCGGATTTGGGTCCACTTGGCGTCTCGCCACCAGTTCCAGCCATCAGTGTGGGGGCAGTGGTTCGAAGATGTCGACACAGACTCTGAGATCCGGGACGTCAGTAACGTGAGGAGAGGAAGGCTGGCGCACCCTCCGTACTTCCCGCCATCTCCCTCTGTTCTCTCTCTCCTTTCCCGTCCCTACCCAGCTCACTCACCGGAGTTGAAGCCAGACCTCCAACTGCGTGAGCGCGCGGGGCACGGGCTGGGGGTGGGGTTGGGGGGGTGGAGTGGGAGGCTGACCTCACAATGACGAGCAGGTTTGCTAAGGGTTGGGTCTGTTAGGCTCTAGGGATCCGGAGCGCCCTTTGTCGCTTGGCAGGTACAGGTGAAAGCTGTGTCCGGTGCTCTCTGAAGGGCCTGTGGCCTGTGACTTCCAGTGGTCCAGTGGATGGATGGATGCATGCACGGAAGGACGGATGGATGGGATGAAAGCAGTGTTCCCATATTGGGGTACAGGGAAGTCATGCTGGCTCTGACATGATTTCTATGCTAACTACAACAGCCTGTTTTGTGGCCTCTTAAACATACATTGTACAGGTGCTTTCATCGTTACAGAAAAGCGTGCATTGTCCAGAAATAAAGACGTCCTTTTTCAAGATACAAATAAAATGCCTCCCTTACCTGGACACCAGTGCCACTAGTCGTCCGATGAGAAGGCTCCTTCGGCAGGCGCCAAGGCCATACTGATTCGCGGTCTCTATGTGCTCGTCTGTCTCTTTTGGAAACAAGAAGACAAGGAATGGACCCCTGACACGATAGAGGTTCTCTGCCCTCAGATATAAAACTAGGCTGAAAGTCATGCTTCTCCAGAGCAGTTCCTCCGACCCCTGTGAGAGGCTGTCTCCTGCGCTCGAGTCCTCAGTTTGGCTCCAATATCTCGGGTGGGGGGGGGTGGGGTGGGGAGAAGTTGGGGGGCTAATTGTGAAGAACGTGCGGAGTAGGGCCTTGCATCACATCCCTGCGAGGCACCGGGAGAGGCAGAGGCAGGGACCCCCCCGTCTCACCCGCCACCCGAACCAGTGTGGCACCAGGGCATGGGCCTCCTCTGCCCACGTCTAGGGGAGCTACCACTTTCGGGTTCAGTGGATTTTCTGGTGACACGACCACAGTTCACAGTTCGAGCCGGGACTCTGGGATGTTCCTCTCGCCCCCGCCTCACCAGATGACATCCCACCCCTCCTCCCATTTGACACCATTCCCACCCATGCCGATCCAGATTTGGATCCACAGAGGTACCCGGCGTGCCTTGGTCTGGCCACCAGCTTCGGCAGCCACTGGGCGGAGACGGGTGGCACAGACCCAGAGATCTAGGATGTCCAGAACCTGAGCACCGGAGGGCTGGCGCACCCTCCTACATCCCTCGCTGCCCTCCGTCCTCCTCTCTCCCCTCCCTGGGCTCTGACAGCCAGCCTTCTACTGGTGGAAGCCTGCCGTCCAACCAGGCGAGCGCGGACAATCGCCTTGGTTGCCCCGGTTTCCCCTTTGTTGCCCTGCCGGGTTTACTCAGCAAACGGGGGCGGGGCTCTCCGTGATGCGGGCGCGCCCTCTGGCGGCTGGCCGGGCTAGGGGCAGGCGCCGCCGGCGGCCCCCGTGCCTTTGGAAGCCCGGGCCCCCATCCTCCAGTGCGTCCAGCACATGGATGGAAGCAAGGATAAATGAGCGGATGGAAGGACGCAAGGAAGGGAGGAAGGGAGGATGGGAGGGAGGGAGGGAGGAAGAAAGGGAGGGGGGAAGGAAGAAGGAAGGCTACATAAATGGATAGTTGCGGAGTGCAGAGTGGAATAAGGCCAGGCCGGGCCAGGCTGACCAAGCAGGATCAGGAGCCTAGTGGTGGTATCCCTTGCTCAGGTCAATCTTCCGTGTGTGCCTGGGACTGTCCCGGAAGGGGGACTGCCCTGTGAGCTGGACAGGGGACTGACTGTGGGCTTCTGGGGGGCTTTTGCTCCCTCGTGGGCTTCAGCGCCTGCAGCCAGAGCCAGAGCCAGAGCCCGAGCCCAGGCCCAAGCAACTGCCGTGCCCGTGGAGGGATGGGCTTGTCTGAGGAGCCCGGGACTCCCTGCAGTCCCCATTTCCCCCACTCACCACCACCCCCTCCGTGACAAGGTGGCTCCGTGGCTCTGTCTGGCTGTGTGGCTCAGTGGGATTCTTTTTTCCTTCCTTATCGCTTTTCCTGGCTTTTCTTCAAATGTGCCTGACTTGCCATGCCCTGGGAACAGCACGTGGAAGGAAGCCCCTCTGCATCCTGAGAGGCACCCTTCCACACACAAAAAAAACACAAGGAATCTCTATGAGGAACTCATGATACACTTGTAGGAAAGATGCCAAAAGTCGTGCTCATGATGCGAATGCCCCAAATCCCACCCCCACCCGAGCCCCTTTCCCCCAGCGCTCAACTCACCCAACCCGACCACAGCGCCATGATCCGGAAGAGGAAAGTCCCTTGGGCAAGGCATGATCCACTCGACTACAACCTTCTGGAAAATTCACCACCACCGATCCACTTCCAGTTGAGCTGTGTGTTTTGGCCTACCAGCACTTCATTTGCTAGCTTCCAGTCTTCTTGCTGGGATGTAGGGACCCCGGGATGGGATGGCGGGGTGGGGGTGGGGCTATCCTCTGCTGTTGGAAAGTGCTCTCTCTGGGTGTTTGGGGTTTGCTCACCCTGTCTGCAAGTTTCTGAGAGCACGGGTTGGGGCTCAGCACATCTCCTCCTGTGGTCCTGGATAGGAACTTCTTCATCGTGACCCCCTCTGGGGGTTCTCCTTGTGGTCCAAAGCACGGCTTGGGGTCATTATCAGCCTTGAAATCTCCAAACACCGCCTCAGAGGTGCACCCTCTGCCTCCCTCCTTCCTGGCCGCATCCTGATTCCACACCTGTCTGACTTGCTCTTTCTCTTCTCTGTGCTTGTGTGTGCTCTTCCGTCTTTTCCATGATTCTCTCCTCCTCCTCCTCCTCTGCAGTACACGCGTTCCATGGCACTGGGTTCGCTTTTCCTTCTTAAACCCCTTTTGGCTCCGGTCAGTGCTTCTGTTCTTGGGAAGTCTTGGCCATCCCCTGTTTCCATTGCCTTGCTTTGTTCTGTTTCTCACTTCATGAAGGACATTCCATTTCCAGTTCATACTGGGCATTTCCCTTCTTTGTCTTTCACCTGAGCCTAGGCTCAGTAGTTGTGTCTTAGTTGCTTCGCAGCATGTTGGATCTTCCTAACCAGGGCCGAACCCATGTCCGCTGCATTGGCAGGCGGATTCTTTACCACTGTGCTACGAGGGAAGTCCTCTATTTATATTTTTAATGGAATGTAGGATTTCTAAGTATTCAGTTATATCTGTAGACAAAAATTAATTTTTCTTTTCACATACGTGTTCTTTACTTAAAATAAATATGGTAATACTGAATATTTGTAATCTTATTACTGTTTACTTGTCATAGCCAGAAGCTCATCTGTTACCCAGTTTAATGGAAATTTGTACAATATTTTGCCATTAAATTGATATTTGCTTTGTTATATTCCAAGTAGTTAGGACTAAATTTTAATTTTCTTCAAATGCCATTGTGCATATTTTGCTGTGTTCATGTATTATTCTCCTTTGATATATTAATATAATTTACACTGTTTTCTGACTTTTAACCATTTTTGGAATAACGTGCTTGGTCTTGGCATATTATTCTTTTGATAAGCCACTCCATTTTTTTGAATATTTTCTTCAGAAAATTGATATTGATATTATATATTAATAATCAAAATTAAGAATATGATACTTGAAATTTTTTGTTATTGACATTATATGTTCTTTGAAAGTTAGAACTTGGCTTTAAGCCCATATGGTGGGACTTTCTTGTCGGTCCAGTGGTTAAGACTTCGACTTTCAATGCAGGTGGTGCGGGTTCGATCCCTGGTCGGGGAGCTAAGATCCCACATGCCTCGCGGCCAAAAAACCAAAACATAAAACAGAAGAAATATTGTAACAAATCAATAAAGACTTTAAAAATGGTCCACATCAAAGAAATTGTTTTAAAAAAAAAAGCTCATATGGCCATGTTTTTTATTTTTATTCTTCTGTTTTTAATATTAGATATTTCACCCCTTTTCTAAGTTCATCTGGTACTCTTCATTTCAATTTCTATGCTGTTTGAACCAAACAGATTATCTGACTACCTGCCCCAGCACAATTCCTTTGAGCACTTCACATTTTGGTAGTACCACTGGGTCCCACATAAAATGAGCATCCCTAAATGGATCCCTCAATGAAAATCAAGTAAAATGTGTTCTTGACCATACTCTGCTGGAGCTCAGGCCTTTTCTACAAGAGTATAAAATGCCATTTGGCTGCTTAGACACATTTGGATACTTACCAGCAATCTTAACAACAGTGTAGGTTTTTAAATGGGTGAAAGGTTTTAATGCAGGGTGAGAGATATCCACCAGTATTTTCACTTTGTTTAATGTATCATGCTTAACATTATAATTTGTCAAATAACTATCATTTCATTAAACAGTGAACATTCCTCTATCTCTGCACTGTCTGGTACAATAGCCACTAGCTACTTGTGGCTATTTAAATTTTAAATTAATTTAAATTGACTACAATTAAAAATTGAATTCATCACTGGTACTAGCCATAATCAAGTGTTCTATAGCCATGTGTACTGGGCTTTACAGATAAAGAAGTTTTCCATTATCAAAAAGCTTTCAATTAGATAGGAGTGTTTTGAATATCTATATTCTATTCACATAAATAAAGAGGACCTTATGGCTTTAACAAATTAAATATTGCCAAGTACTTAATCATCACTTGCAAAATTAATCAAGCACTATAAAGCATATATTAAAAATCATATTTATCAGATATTTGATGCATCTTAAACCTTTTTTAAAAAAATATTTATTTATTTGGCTGGGCCAGTTCTTAGTTGCAGCATGCGGGATCTTCATTGCCATGTGCGGGATCTTCATTGCGGTGTGTGGGATCTTTAGTTGTGGCCTGCATGCGCGATCTAGTTCCCTGACCAGGGATTGAACCTGGGCCCCCTGCGTTGGGAGCAAGGAGTTTTTTTGGTTTCTTTTTGTTTTTGTTTTGGCTGCGTTGGGTCTTCGTTGCTGTGTGCAGGCTTTCTCCAGTTGCAGTGAGCAGGGGCTACTCTTCGTTGCGGTGTGAGGGCTTCTCATTGCAGTGGCTTCTCTTGCTGCAGAGCACAGGCTCTAGGCACGCGGGCTTCAGTAGTTGCGGCCCGTGGGCTCAGTAGTTGTGGCTCACAGGTTCTAGAGTGCAGGCTCGGTAGTTGTGGCACATGGGCTTAGTTGCTCCACGGCATGTGTGATCTTCCTGGACCAGGGATTAAAACCGTGTCCCCTGAATCGGCAGGTGGATTCTTAACCACTGCGCCACCAAAGTCTTAACCACAGAGCACAGAGTCTTAACTGCTGGACCATCAGGGGAGTCCCTTAAATCTTTTAAAGTGAAGCAATATGCAAAAAATATTCTAATATTTTTTTAAATAGTAAATCGGAAAAATGTATCAATTTATACTTTGTTTCTTACTACTGTTTCTCTATTTATACTTAATCATATTCTTATTTCTTACCATTTCCCCTTATAATTATTGTAATTGGACAATTTTAGAAAATTCCTGCAGTTTTCATGTTTTTACCTGAGACACACAGACATGCAAATACAGTAATCACAAAAACTGAATGCTTTAGGACCAGATTATCAACCAGATATTTCTTGATCAGGGCCCAGGTCTTGGTGATATTATGGCAGAGAACACTAAGTTCTTATTGGTGAATACTAATTATTATTATTGGGATACATTAAGATACAGTTTTATATTTTTGTTTCTTCCTAAGATAGAATAACAGGGATAGGATGTATCCTTTCAACTTAAACACTTTAAAAATAGGGGGAAAATGCATGAAATGACAGTTTTCAAACATTGGACAACTGTTCAAGACCATGTTCCTTATCACATAAACAACCAAGGTGAGCCCTATTATGTCTGCCAACTTAATATATGGAGAGTTTCCAGGCCAAAGCACAGGCAGGGTTAACAGAGGCAGAACCCAGTGTTCTTTATGAATTGAGACACAAAGTTGGTGGTTTGGGGAAGCCAAGGTATGTGAAACAGTACTAGGCAGGAAATAACTGGAGAGCTCGAGAGCTCGAGAGCTCTGTACAACTGGGAGGGAGTGCCTAGAATCTTCAGCTGAGTACTGATCAGTTCACATGTGTGAAGAAAACACCATGAAGCTGTGGAAAGAACCACTTGAAATGAGTAAAGAGAATAATCCTTACAGCTCAAATAGGTCCAGGAATAGCTGATGTTACCAACAGTCAAAGTGGAAAAACCTTGTAATACAGGACATTGGGTAGAATACTCAAAAGGGGACTGCATTAAGAAAGAGGAAAAATTAGCCCTGGACATTAAAAAAACAAACAAAAACACTAGGCTTTTTAAAAGCTGTTCTGGTTCTGCCTAACAAAGCTTTAAAATGAGTAAAATGAGGGAATTCCCTGGCGACCATCAGTGGCTAGGACTCCATGCTTTCCCTGTGGAGGAAGCAGATTCAATCCCTGGTTGGGGAACTAAGACCCTGCAAGCTGTGCACCAAAAAAATTAAAAATGAGTAAAATGAGCCTTGAAAGGATCAAACTATTTCCAAGTTACAAGAGATGCAAAGAAGCAGGAAAATGAGAAACACACAATGAGAAAAATCAATATTCAAAACTGACTCAGACATTTGAATTAGTAGGCAGGTTATCAAAACAGTCATAACTATATTTCACATGTTGACAAAAGTAGAGCAAAATATCAGCAGAGAGAGAGTCATGGGAGATGTTTTTAAAAAGTGAATTCAAAATACATAAATGAAAACTACAATGTCTGAGATATAAGATACACTGGGACTGAAGGAACTGATTAGACAACTGATTAGACATTACAGAAGAAAAGATTAATGAACTTGAAGGTACAGTCATCCAAAAAGAAACAATTAACATAGTGAACATTTATCAGTGAGCTGTGGGACAACTTTAAGTTGCCTAATATTGTTATTAAAGTTCCCAAATGAATGTAGAAAGAAGAAGGGACAGAAAAATTATTTGAAGAATGAATGATAAATAATATTCCAAATTTGATGAAAATTATAGACCTGCAAATTCAAACTCAGTGAACTCTAATCATAAAAAATGTAGACCAAGAGTGGTCATAATCCAATTATTTTATTTTTTTAAACTTTCATGTTATTTCAATTTTTATTTTTATTTTTTAAATTTTTATTGGAGTATAGCTGATTTACAATGTTGTGTTAGTTTCTGCTGTACAGAAAAGTGAATCAGTTATACATATACATATAGCCACCCTTTTTTAGATTCTTTTCCCATATAGGTCATGAATAAAATCAGATTTCTTATTGGAAACAGGAAACCAGAAGGCAACTGAGCAAAATCCTTATACAGTGCTGAAAAGAAAAAAATTTCCAGGACTTCCCTAGTGGTCCAGGGAAGGTGGTTAAAAATCCGCCTTCCAATGCAGGGGACGCGGGTTCGATCCCTGGTCAGGGAGCTAAGATCCCACATGCCGCGGGGCAACTAAGATCCCGTGGGGCAACTAAGACCGCACGCAGCAACTACTGAGCCCGCATGCCACAACCAGAGAGCCCGCATGCTGCAACTACTGAGCCCATGTGCCACAACTACTGAGCCTGCACACCACAACTAGAGAGAAGTCTGTGTGCCCCAATGAAAGATCCTGCATGCTGCAACAAAGATCCCACATGCTGCAACTAAGAACCAACACAGCCAAATAAATAAATAAATCTTTTTAAAAAGAAAAATATTTCCTTGCATTCTATGCAAAGTAAATAATCTTTGTAAAAAAAGTGAAAATTTGTGTATAGTTGATTTTCTCAGACATATAAAACATGAAAGAATTGATTAACAGTATTCCGGCATTGTAAGAAATGATAAAGTCCTCCAGACAGCTAGAAAAGGATATCAGATGGAAGTTTGGATCTACACAGGACATGATAAACATGTGTGTAAGCATAATTTTTTCTTAGTTTGAAATTAATAAATGATACATGAGTGGGACTTCCAGAATGGTGTAGTGAGGAGCTTGGCAAATATCCCCAAAAAAACAATCATAGAATGATAAAATTATCAAAACAACCATTTTTGCACTATGGAAATTGAGCAGACACATACAGTGAATCAAGAAGCATTCATTCAAGCAAAACTACTGAACCCCAGGAAAGAGCAATGGAGTCTGTGGGGTTTTAGCCTTGGGATACCCCTAGTTCCCTATAGCCCTGTTTTACCAGGGCAGCACGAGTTATGAAAACCACCAGCTTTGCTGCTCTAGGAGACCCATTTGAGTTGGAGTGGAGTGTGGAAAAGTCCCATGCCTAGGGGTGTTGTGCAAAAATAATGTCAACCTCAGTGCAGACAACTGGGGAAGGAGAGCAACACAGATAGTCTGAGGTACCAATACCATCAGACTAACCAAAAGTTAATCAAAGAGAATGAGATAGCTAGAGAAGCTCTTAATATGATCTCATATATTCCTGGTGGTCTGGAAGGCTGGATTATGCACAGTCGTGAGAACCCTAGCCAACTATTCATCTCTGACCACAGAGGTGACATGAGAAGAGTGGTTAGGACTACTTTGCATGTTCTCTGCTATGGGCCCGGGTTCAATCCCTGGTCAGGGAACTAAGATCCCATAAGCTGCATGACGGGGCAAAAAAAAAAAACCCCACAGAAAGTAAAAGCCAGGGCTTTTAATGAAACAATGCACAGATCAACTGGCAAGTGTTGGAAGGCTCACCTACTCAAGGTACTTAAGCACATCTGACCATTCATTGGCTGACCACTAAGCTATGCTAACTCAGAAGTGACTCTATGAAGTCAGACTTAAATTCTTTAAACAAGAATTTAAAATATAACAATAAACTGAGCAGAGACAGCAGCATCTCCATACTGAAAAGGAGACATATTACAGAATAATTAAGTCAGTAAACAAAAGCAAGAACATCAATTCCTGGGGGAACAGGACATCAGAATTCAGACTTGCTACAATATATTATTTTAAATGTCCAGGTGTCAACAACAACAACAACAACAACAAAAGAGAACTACAAAGAAATGGAAAATGTGACCCATAAATAGCAAAAAAACTCAATAAAACTGTCTGTGAGGGGGCCAAGATGTTGGACTCAGCAGAAAAAGACTGAAAAGCAGCTATTATAAATATGTTCAAATGACAATTACTCATCAAGTAGAGACTGTCAATACAGAGATAAAAATTATTTTTAAAAAAGAACTTGGTAGAATTTCTAGCTTTGAAATGTTTAATATCTGAAATGAAAATTTTCCAAGAGAAGCTCAACAGCCGACTGAGCTGGCAGAATGAAGGATCTGTGAACCTGATGATAAATCATTAGAGATTATCTGTCTGAGAAAAATAATCATAGGGGACTTCCCTGGTGGTCCAGCAGTTAAGACTCCACACTCCCAATGCAGGGGGCCTGGGTTCGATCCCTGGTCAGGGAACTAGATCCTGCATGCTGCAACGAAGACCTGGCACAGCCAAATAAATAAATAAAATATATTTTTTAAAAATCATAAAATGAAAAAAAAACAAAGGAGCAATGTCAGAGACTTGGACAACAATCAAGCATACCAAGCATACACATAAAAGGATTTCCAGGAGTATAACAGCTAGTTTGAAGGAGAGTGGAGAAAGGGGCAGAAAAATTCTTTGAAGAAATAATGGCCCAAGATTTTCCAACTATGATGAAAAAAAAAATCTACAAATCAAAGAAGCTCAACAAACTTCAAGTAAGATAAACAAAAAGAAATTCACATCTAAATACAGTCAGGGCGGTACTCGTTGAGGCTGCGTCTGGGGGATTGCTGGAGCGGAACTACCAAGCAGAAGCAGGCGTTGCACTGTCAGTTGTCATCAGGTTTGCAATCAGATTGGAAAAGCTGAACTTGAAGCTTCCTGCCTGCAGTGAGGCCGAGAGATACCTATTGCTCACATAATAAAAGACATGAGCTTCAACGTGACTTTCCACCTTTCCTACAAATTCCGATTACTGTTGCTTTTTACTTTATGCCTGACGGTGGTTGGGTGGGCCACCAGTAACTACTTTGTGGGTGTTATTCAAGAGATTCCTGAAGCAAAGGATCTCATGGCTAGTTTGAACAAGGGCGTAGTTTTGGGGAAGAAAGGAACTGTGATAGAGGAAGCCTCTGTGAAAAAAGCAAACCTTGACAACTGTCCTTCTGTGTCTCCACACCTCAATCTCACTCTGGAAGAAGTACAGGCAGAAAACCCCAAGGTGCACAGAGGCCAGTATCATCCTGAGGAATGCAGGGCTTTGCAGCGGGTCGCCATCCTCATCCTTCCTGGCACAGAGAGAAGCACCTGCTGTACCTGCTAGAACACCTTCACCCCTTCATGCAGAGGCAGCAGCTGGCGTATGGCATCTACATCATCCACCAGGCCGGAAGTAAAAAGTTTAATCACGCCAAACTCCTGAACGTAGGCTATCTAGAAGCTCTCAAGGATGAAAGTTGGGACTGCTTCATATTCCATGATGTGGACCTGGTGCCTGAGAACGATTTGAACCTTTACAAGTGTGAGGATCAGCCCAGGCATCTGGTGGTTGGCAGGAACAGCACTGGGTGCAGGTTACGTTACAATGGATATTTTGGGGGTGTTACTGCCTTAAGCCGAGAGCAATTTTTCAAGAGTAGAGCTTCTTAGAATGAAAATAACCCGGCCACTGCCTGAAGTGGGTAAATATACTGTGATCTTCCACAAGAGAGACCAAGGCAATGAGGTGAATATAGAACGGATGAAACTCTTACATCAGGTGTCATGTGTCTGGAGAACAGATGGGTTGAGCAGTTGTGATTATAAATTATTCTCTGTGGATTATAATCCTTTATATGTCAACATCACAGTGGATTTCTGGTCTGGCCCATGACCCTGGTTCTTCTGGTGACATTTGGAGGAACTGAATATTTGATTGCAATAATTTTGGCCTAGGGACTTCCCCTAGTAGCACACATTAAGAACTTGTTGCAGGCAATTATTGAGCGGATTCTCCCTCTTTCGTATTTTCTTAGCAGAACTCCTGGTGATATGGAATGTAAAAGAATTGTAACAGGACAGCTTTCTTAGTTGTTTTGATCATGAGGGTTAAATATTGTAATGTAGATACTTGAAGGACTAAGTATAAAAGGACCACTCAAGAGATACCATGAAGGCTATTTGAGAACTCTGATTGAAGGAGATTTAGTAAAGTTTGAAGTGACACATATTTTCTGGGATAAAAAAGGCCACAGGAGATAAGATTGCTGAATGTCCCAGGAACCAGAATTGTTCTTGTCCAAGCAGGAAAGGGTTGAAGGTATATTTCTGTTATTCATTTATCCTGCATGGTCATCTGTGAAGAGGCAGGTCCCAGGTGAGAAGAAGGCTGAAGAAGAGGGGAGAAAGGTGAAGAATCAAGATGCCTCAAACTTGGGACCAAAGAGGTGGCAGAAGGACCACATCAGGCAGAGAGCAGCTGCGGTGGTTGTACTGTTGCTATGGCTGTTGCCTGCGGCAGGTGTCACCTGCCCAGATATGCCTTCCCGTAACAGCCCAGCAGAGAACACATTTTATCTACTAGTTTTTAGAACATTTTTGTAAAATGATTTTGTACGTGTAGGATATGAAGTAGCAGTTTACAAATTACATATTAACTATCAATACATCAGAAGTACCTCTGTAGTAAAATATGAAAAAGCTTTGGGGGGTTCAAAAAATAAATAAATAAATAAATACACACAGTCAAGCTACCAAAAGCCAAAGATATGTAGAAAATCTTGAAAGAAGAAGAACAATTCATTATGTACAAGGGAACCACAATTAGATTAACAGCTGACTTCTCTTCAGAAACAATGGAGGACAGATTGTAGTCAGGTGACTTTCAAAATGTGTTTTTTTCTTTCTCTTAACTGACTCAAAAGATAATTACACAAGACAACTATAAAACTGCATTGTTGAACTTATAAAAAGGTGTGATATATATGATAACTGCAGAAGAGGAAGGGGACGGAATGGAGCTATACTGAAGCAACTTCTATATTTTATATGTAAATTAATATTAATCTGAATAATTTTATATTTAGATGCATATTGTCTTCTCTAGAGCAACCACTGAGAAAATAATTCAATATATTAAGAAAACCAATAAAACTAAAATGTTACACTAGAAAAAATATATGTAACATTTAAAAAAGCAGTAAAGGGACTTTCCTGGTGGTACAGCAGTTAAGACTCCACGCTCCCAATGCAGGGGGTCCAGGAGCAATCCCTGGTCAGGGCTGCAACTAAAATATCCCACATGCCGCAACGAAGATCCCTCGTGTCTCAACTAAGACCTGACACAGCCAAATAAATTAATAAATAAATATTTAAAAAAATTAAAAAGCAGTAAAGGGGAAGATACAAAAACACACAAGACACATGAAACAAATGGCAAAATGGGAAATGTAAATTCAACAATATCAATAGTTACATTAATTTGAAATGTATTAAAAACTCGAATCAAAAGCAGATATTGTCAGTCTCTAAATAAAACAATATTCAGCTATATGCTATTTACAAGAGAAACACTTTAGATTCAAATACACAAATAGGTTCGAAGTAAAATGATAGGAAAGTATACCATGCAAATAATAGCATGATAGCTGGAGTGGCTATACCATATTAGGCAGAGTAGTCTTTGATACAACAAAAAAGTCACTAGAGACAAAAGGGAACATTTTATAATGATGAAAGTGTCAATGTATATAAATATATAACAATTGTAAACATTGACAGTGAGCAACAAAATAAATGAAGCAAGACTAGTAGAATTGAAGGAAGAAGTAGACAAATCAACAATAGCTGGAGTCTTCAATATGCCATTATCAGTTTGAGTCCAATCAGGAGGGAGACACCACACAGTAATTTGAACCAGGAATGTTTAATATAAATAAGTATTAACTATTACAGGGGATTAGAATAATGAGCAAGTAAATAAAGCAAACTTTATGAGATATAAGAGCATTAAATCTCACAAACCTAGAGTTGAGATTGAGAACCCAAGGAAGATCCACCTTACAGGACAGAGATCCAGACATTGTCAGAGAGGACATGGCCATTAACTCACTGAAAAGACATTGCTACTATGCTGTGCTGATGAAATTTGCTGGAAATCTGCTCTCTAGGGTGCTTGGGACCCTTGCTGGAAATTTGCTGTCTAGGGTGCTTGGGTGCTGTTCATGGGACATTATCTCACCTGAGATATTAACTACAAAACTGCTCAAGGAAGGATACTAGGGGAGACTGTTATTACTGGGTGCTGCTAGAGCCAGGCACTGGAGAAGCTGTGAGTGATTCAGGAGCCAAGGTACTCTGCCACAAAAGTATCTGAGGATGGGCATAAGATTTAATGGGCAAAGATGTATTTTCATAGAGTAGTCAGAACAAATGAATTTACAGCCAAGAGTCAATAAATTTGTGTGTCAAACACCACTCACAATAACAGAGAGAACAGCTAGGTGAAAAATCAACAAGAATATGAACGATGCTGCCAATTTGACCTAAGTGACATGCATAGAATAGATACATAGACCAGATGCATACCTTTCATGTCTCTTTCTCTCGCTCTCTCATGTGGAGTATTTATTTTGGGACAAAACCAGCTGCCATACTGAGGACACACAAGCAGCAAACAGAGAGGCCAATGTGGAGAAAAGTGAACAGTATCAACTTAGTAGGCACATAAAGAGGACCACCCAGCTCCAGTCGAGCCTTGAGAAAACTGCAGCCTCATGGGAAACCCCAAGCCAGAATTGCCCAGCCACCTATTCCCAAAATTCTGACCTATAAAAATGATGAGAGATAATAAATGTTACCAGTGTTGCTCAGGAGTAGATATTACAGAAGGTGTTTATTAAATTAAAATATCCAACAGATCTCATGGTGTGAATGTTGCAGGCATAAACAAGCAAGAATCCCTATCTTTTGTGAATTTATCTCTATTTCAAATTGTCTGATATTCAATTAATACATGAGTGACAATTGGAAGCTCTTTTATGTTGAGTAGATATATTATCAATTCTTTGATATGAGAAAATTTGGAGTATTTGCTAAGAGAAGAGTTGGAATATTTGCTGAAGGCCTATCAATATAATTCATAATCAGAAATTTCTCAGTAGTAGGAATTATCTGATGCTGAGCAGAGATTGGCCATGCCTAAAGGAATTCCTATATTCCTTATATTCTAATCGTTTCAGACCCATATGAGTAACGCGATGTGCTTTAAGGGCTGAACCATCTCTAATGGCCAACCCACATTTCTTTCACCTATAGGGTTTTTCACTAATATGAATTTCTCATGTTGAACAAGATATGAAACATGATGAAAGGCCTTCCTTCATGCCTTACATTCATAGGGTTTCCCACCAGTATGACTTTTTTTTTTAATTTTTATTTATTTATTTATTTATGGCTGTGTTGGGTCTTCGTTTCTGCGTGAGGGCTTTCTCCAGTTGCGGCAAGTGGGGGCCACTCTTCATCGCGGTGCGCGGGCCTCTCACTGTCGCGGCCTCTCCTGTTGCGGAGCACAGGCTCCAGACACGCAGGCTCAGTAATTGTGGCTCACGGGCCTAGTTGCTCCGCGGCATGTGGGATCTTCCCAGACCAGGGCTCGAACCCGTGTCCCCTGCATTGGCAGGCAGATTCTCAACCACTGCGCCACCAGGGAAGCCCACCAGTATGACTTTTTGATGTTAAGTAAGGCTCCCCTCTAAGCACCTTTCCACATTCCTTACATTCCTGGAATTTTACATAATTTTAATTCTCTTTTGTATAATAAGGGTTGAACTAAATGCAAAAATCTTCCCACATTCCTTGCATTCGAAGTATTTCAGACCAGTATGAATATTCTCATATTCAGGAACTTGACAGTCACTTATAAAAGCCTTTCTACATTTCTTAAATTTATAGGGTTTTGCACCAGTATGAATTCACCTATGTCAAACAGGTTGAGAGGCATATCTAATGCTTTCCTACATTCCTCATGTTTAGATTTTCACACCACTATGAATTTTCGTGTTGGGTAAGTTTTTCATGCATTCTGTATTTCTTTTCACATTTCCTATATTCACAGGGTTTTATATCATCATGAATTATTTTATGTGCATTAAGGTTTGAACTAAGTTTAAAGGCCTTCTTGTGCTCCTAAGGATCATTTCTCACCAGGAAATATTTTTCCATGCTTCAATAAGAAATTAACCCTTACAAAGGCCTTCCCACAGAGTATTTCTTTTTTGTTTAATAGCTTCTTTTTTTTCCTTTAATTTTATTATTTTTTAAATTTTTGACTGTGTTGGGTCTTTGTTGCTATGCGTGAGCTTTCTCTAGTTGTGGCAAGGTGGAGCTACTCTTCGTTGCAGTGTGCAGGCTTCTCCTGTTGCAGAGCACAGGCTCTAGGCATGTGGGCTTCAGTAGTTGTGGCTGGTGGGCTCTAGAGCGCAGGCTCAGTAGTTGTGGCACACGGGCTTAGTTACTCCACGGCATGTGGGATCTTCCCAGACCAGGGCTTGAACCCGTGCCCCCTGCATTGGCAGGTGGATTCTTAACCACTGCGCCACCAGGGAAGACCATCATTAACTTTGAAAAAAGATTTCAACATTTGTATTTGATGTGAAATCTCAAGGGGAGTTAAGTAAATAAAAACTCAGTATCTCATTTGAAAAGAACACATGGCTGTGCATAAGAGGGAGTGAACCACAGTGGGAGAGACATTTGTAATCTTTAGTGGCATTGTAATTACAGAATCACCAGGCATAGATAGTCACCTTTTATTATTTATACATTTTATATACCTATATTTTATATGGGAGTGGTGTGTTAGAGCTGGGCAGTAATGTCATGCCAGGGCCAACCATGCACATCTCTCCCTAACTCTATGTTCAATGAATTATATCAATACATTGCTATTGGCCATGGTAGGAGTATTTACACTGTGAACACTGGTAAACACTACAAAACAGGGGTGTCTCTCTGTGTGTGTGTAGAGCTGGTTGTTAAATACTTAACAGCACTTCACTTCATAAAATCATGGTTTTTTGAGCTCTCCTTTCAGTATTTCAAATTTTATAACTGTTCTCTGACCCATCTCTACTGGGGAAGATTTTGAAATTTCTATTAATTGTACTATAGAACACTTCCTTTTTCTTGCCGTGGAATGGTAATATTTTTTTCTCATTTAGTTTAGATTTGGATTCAAGTTATATAATAATCAGCCATAGAAAAACGTTTATATATGGAAAACATTCATCTCTTTTTCTGTATCAGATAATTCATAGTGGTGAGAAGCCCTATGAAGATGAAGAATGTGGGAAGGGCTTTAGTTGTGCCTCAAACCTTACTCAACACGGAAGAGTTCATATTGGTGAGAAATCCTGTGTATGTAAGGAATGTGGTAAGGCCTTTAGTGATGCTCCAATTCTTAGATTACATCATAGAATTCATAGTGGTGCGAAACCTTTTGAATGTGACAAATGTGGGAAATCTTAAGTACATTTCAAACCTTAAAGCACACCTGAGAATTCATACTGGTGAGACAACCCTATGAATGTAAGGAATGTGGGAAGGCCTTTAGTGTATATGGACTTACTCAGCATCATAGTATTTGTACTGATGAGAAACCCTATGAACGTAACACGTGTGGGAATTTCTTTAGTGCAAGTTCAACCCTTAAAATACATCAGAGGATTCATACTGGTGAGAAACCCTATGACCATAAGAAATGTGGGAAGGTCTTTAGAAGGTGTGAAGGACTTATTCGACATTAGTGTTCATACTGGTGAGAAACCCTATAAATGTAACAAGTGTGGGAAGTCATTTAGTGCCAGTTCAACCCTTAAAGTACCTCAGAGGATTCATACTTGTGAGAAACCTTATGAATGTAAGGAATGTGGGAAGGCCTTTCACACTGCCTCATACCTTGTTATATATGAGAGAATTCATACTGGTGAAAAAACTTTTATGTGTCAGGAGTGTTAGAAAGCTTTTCGTTACAGCTATCAACTTACTATACATTATGGAGTTCATAGTGGTGAGAAATCTTATGAATGTAAGGAATGTGGGAAGACCTTTGGTCTGTGTGGAAGGCTCACCAGGCATCAAACTACTCATAGTTGTAAGAAACGCTTTGAATGTAACAAATGCGGGAAGGCTTTTACATGCATTGCAAGCCTTAAAAAACATCAGAGTATTCACACTGGTGAGAAACACTATGAATGTAAGGAATGTGGGAAAAGCTTTCATCTAGCCTCAACCCTTGTAACACATGACAGAATTCATACTGGTAAAAAGTCTTATCAGCGTAAAGAACGTGGAGAGGCTTTTGGTGAGACATCTTGTGAATCATGAGAGAATTCATACTGGTGATAAACCCTACGAATATAAAGAAATGTTGGAAAGCCTTTCATTGTGCTTCATATCTTCTTACACATGAGAAGATTCATACTGGTGAGAAACCCTATGTATGTCAAGAGTGTGGGCAAGTTTTTAGTAATAGCCGTCAACTTACTGTACATAATAGACTTCATACTGGTGTGAAACCCTTTCAATGTAACATATGCAAAATGTCCTTCAGGCTTAGTTCAATCCTTGAAGTACATCAGAGAATTCATAGTGGATAGAGATTTTATGGTATATATATATACACACTAGATGATGTACTGTACATGGATGGATTTATATAACTGAGAAACAGTTTGAATGAAGACAATAGAAGGCTTTTAGATAGGGTTCCATTCCTATAAGGTACCAATTTATACTTGTATGAACAGCTTGGAATGTAAATAATGCTTGATTTTTTAAATTTTTATTTTATTTTAAATTTATTTATTTTATTTATTTAGTTTTGGCTGCATTGGGTCTTCATTGCTGCACGTGGGCTTCCTCTAGTTGCAGTGAGCGGGGGCTGCTCTTTGTTGCAGTGTGCAGGCTTCTCATTGTGGTGGCTTCTCATTGCGGAGCACGTGCTATAGGCGCGCGGGCTTCAGTAGTTGTGGCACGTGGGCTCAGTAGTTGTGGCTCGTGGGCTCTAGAGCGCAGGCTCAGTAGTTGTGGCACACGGGCTTAGTTGCTCCATGGCATGTGGGATCTTCCCAGAACAGGGCTCAAACCCACTTCCCCTGCATTGGCAGGTGGATTCTTAACCACTGCACCACCAGGGAAGTCCATGCTTGATTTTTTTGTTTGTTTGTTTTGACCCATATGTTGCTCAATTCAGAGAACTTATAGTGTATATATCATAAGAAAGTCTTTTTGGACATTCCCCTATTTATGAGTTATCAGAATATTCATACTGAGGAAAATTTAGTGTCTGTAGGAAACGCTTTTTCTTTACTCCTTATGTACAAAACTTTTCTAGCACCAAGAATTAAATTTGGGAAAAGTTGTCATACACAAAACATCTATTAATGTAAGAGATGTGGGAAAGTCTTTAGCCATTGTACCTATCTTAATGATCACAATTGCTTTTGTGCTTCTTACAAACTGTGTGACATTCAGTAAGGTGTACTTCTCCGTTTTGGGCTTTTTTTTTTTTTGTCTGCAGCAAGGCTTGTGGGATCTTAGTTCCCCAACCAGGGATTGAACCCAGGCCCTCAGCAGTGAAAGTGTGGAGCGCTAACCACTGGACAACCAGGAAATTTTCCCTTTGGCCTCATTTTTAAATGATGATGGTAGTACCTCCAGTATACTGCTGTTCTTAGAATTACATGAAGAAGTACATGTAAAAAACTTGGGAAAATATTTGGTATATACTTTATATTTAAAAAAATAAGGCACTATTTCTAATGTAATCATTATGTTATTCTTAGTGACTTCTTTGAGATAAAGACCCAGAGGTTTAATGAATTAAGAAAAGCTCTATGTAACTACTTATCCCTTATTGAATTTTAATTCATTCTGGATAAAGTTAAAGTGTGATTAAAAAAACATTAGAGGATCTTCATTCAGGTCTCTTAAAGTGCATCAAACATTTAATCTTGGAATGAAATTCAGATATATAGGTTTAGAAAATGTAGAATATTGAAAATAGACAGGAATTTACATTCCTTTTGCACAAATCAAAATTGATTAGAAATTAACAAAAGGATATCCATTTTGTAATCATCTCTATCTTTTAATTATGGATAATTTTAAACATATAAACATTTTTATAAGAACACTGCAGCAAATGTATTTTAATGCATTGCCTCATTTTCTTTCCTATATGTTGGCTGAATAATTTCAGTGTTATGAACATTATGATGTTTCATCACTAAATATATCAATGCATCCCGTAAAAATCCAATTTCCTTACTCAAATCCCCATATAATCAATCACACATAAGAAAATAATAATTTTCTCTTCCAGTATTTAATCCATATTCAAATTTAAAAAATTTTACCAGGTATGTCTTTTATAAGTAATTTCCAAAATTATATTCAGTCTAGGTTTATTAGATTATTGTGACTATTTGCTTTTATTTTAGAACAGTGGATGACAAACCACATCCCACAGACCAGATGAAACCTCACACTCTTTTTTGTAATGTTTTATTGCAACACTGCTACCCTCATTTGTTTATGTTTTCTTTTTTAATTAATTAATTAATTTTTGACTGCATTGGGTCTTTGTGGCTGCGCACAGGCTTTCTCTAGTTGCGGCGAGTGGGGGTTACTCTTCATTGCAGTGCACGGGCTTCTCCTTGCAGTGGCTTCTCTTGTGGAGCACGGGCTCTAGGCGCACGGGCTTCAGTAGTTGTGGCACATGGGCTCAGTAGTTGTGGCTCACAGGCTCTAGAGCTCAGGCTCAGTAGTTGTGGCACAGGGGCTTAGTTGCTCCACGGCATGTGGGATCTTCCCGGACCAGGGCTCGAACCCATGTCCCCTGCATTGGCAGGTGGATTCTTAACCACTGCGCCACCAGGGAAGTCCCCCATTGTTTTTCATAATTACTTTCTGTAGCTTCTTTCTCCTCAGCTGAGACATTGCCTACATTCTCTATACTTTTTAATAAGTCACGCAGTCTCCTCATTAGCATCTTTAGTGAATTCCATATGTGTGATGACAGTAAAAGGATAAATTATCAATGAAGTTTCCCTTCAGTTCTACCCATTAATGAAGAAACTCCTGCACTTAGCAACAGTCCAGGAGGTATCCATTACACTTTAGTCAGGTTAAACAAAAAAGAAAACAAAATCTGAACTCTTCCTTTCAGTTTTCAAATGTAATGAGCATGGAGTCACAACGATAAGTTGGAAATACCTGACGTATGGTTAGGCAGAGTGAGGACTTTGTGCTCTCTCACAAGAAGATGAGGTTGTTCAGTCACATTGAGGAAAGAGCATATCTCAAATGGAAGTAAGAGGGTTAGGTTGTGAGGTCTTGAGAAGTGTATCCGAGCCCTGACCATACCAGTGGCCTCAAGTACTATGAGTACAGTAAGTTGTCGGAATTGAGAGGCAGCCTCCTACCCTTCCACATTCACAAATCCTGACATGGGGCATACTTAGGGAATAAAAACAAAAGGACAACCTGGGCAAATTAATATCTCAATCATCTCATCACACACCACAGGCTAATTTTAAAATTTGACAGTATTAACTGTTAGAAGAAAGTGATGTTTTGTGAATTATGATACATTTTGGGACTGTGAATAGTTTATTTACTTTGGGGGAAATAGAGCAACATCTAGTGAAGCTGAAGATAGTAACCAGGATACATACACGAGAATGTTCACAGCACTGTTTTTTTGGTAACTTCCAAAAATGGGAACCACATTCATTATTAATCTTTTTTTATTTTGCATAATCTTATTTTTTAAAAGCAGTTTAAGTTTTAGAACAAATTTGAGAGGGAGGTACAGAGATTTCCCATATAGTCACTGCACCCACACATGCATGGCTTCCCACATTATCAACATCATTCACCAGAGCGGTACATTTTTTACCAAGGATGAACACATCATAATCACCTAAAGTTCATAGCTTATATTAGGGATCACTCTTGGTGTTGCACAGTCTATGGATTTGAATAAATGCATAACGATATACATACATACATTATAATACCAAAGTTTAACGTGTGTGTGTGTGTACATACACACACAAATACAATATACAGAGGATAGTCACTGCCTTCTAAATCCTTTGTGATGGGACTTCCCTGGTGGTGCAGTGGTTAAGAATCCACCTGCCAATGCAGAGGACATGGGTTCAATCCCTGGTCCAGGAAGATCCCACATGCTGCGGAGCAACTAAGCCTGTGTGCCACAACTACTGAGCCTGCACTCTAGAGTCTGCGAGCTACAACTACTGAGCCCGTGAGCCACAACTACTGAAGCCCATATGCCTAGAGCCTGCGCACTGCAACAAGAGAAGCCACCACAATGAGAAGCTCGCGCACCACAACAAAGAGTAGCCCCTGCTTGCCGCAACTAGAGGAAGCCCGTGCATAGCAACGAAGACCCAACGCAGCCAAAAATAAATAAATAAATAAATTTATTAAGAAACAAAATCCTTTGTGCTTTCCCTATTCATCTGTCTCCTCCTTTGGCAACCACTAATCTTTTTATTGTGCCCTTTTCCAGAATATCTCATAGTTGGAATCATAGCAGTATATGGCTTTTAAAACTTGGATTCTTTGACTTAGCAATATGCCTTTAAGGTTCCTCCATGTCTTTTTATGGTGTGATAGATAATTTCTACTTAGTGCTGAATAATATTCCATTATCTGGATGTTTCACAATGTATTTATCCATTCACCTACTGAAGGACATCTTGGTTTCTTCCAAGTTTGAGCAATTATGATTAAAGCTGGTATAATCATTCGTGTGCAGGTTTTTGTGTTGACATAGTTTTCAGCTACTTTGGGTAAGTACCAAGGAGTGCAATTGCTGGACTGTGTGCAAAGAGTATGTTTAGTTTTGTAAGAAACTTCAAACTGTCTTCCAAAGTGGTTGTAGCATTTTCCATCCCCATTAGCAGTGGATGAGAGTTCCTGGTAATCCACCTCCTCACCAGTTTTTGGTGTTGTCAGTATTTTGGAATTTGACCGTTCTAATAAGTATGTGGTGGTATTTCCATGTTTTAATTTGTAATTCCCTAATGACATATGATGGTGAATATCTTAACATATGCTTATTTGGCATCTGTATATCTTTGGTAAGGTTTCCAGGTGTTTTGCCCATTTTTAAATCCATTTGTTTTCTTTTTCTTTTTTTATAACTGAGATAGAATTAACATGTAACACTATATTGGTTTCAAGTGTACAGCATAATGATTCTTGTATACATTGTGAAACAATCAACACCATAAGTCTAGTTAACGTGGGTCATCGTTCATAGTTACAATTTTTTTTCTTGTGATGAGAACTTTTAAGATCTCTCTTAGGAGCAGACAGCCAGGACTCCAAGATGGCATCAGTTGTGCCACTGAAGAAGCTCCTGGATATCAAATTAAGGGAGCTGCCAATCTGGATACTAATGCGGGATTTCACCCCTAAAGGCATTGCTGGAGCATTCAAAGAGGCCAGAGCCTTATGGGCATGTGTAAATAAAAGCAAATCTCTGGGTCTTTCATGTCTCTTTTTGCCCTGAATTAATTTGGCCAGTAAAGGCCTTCTCAGACCAGTAAGTTATGTAGAGAAGGACAGGGCGAGATTGTTAGCTCTTGAATTTCCATGTTTGATGGGTCCTATCAAAGGCTGGCTCTGAGGTATTTCAGATAAGGAAATGTTTTCTATTGCTTGGAATCGGTACTACTGCCTCTGTCCATCTTAAAGAAATGTCATAAGACTTGAGGAAAATGAGTTTGAAACATAAGGGGACATCATTCTATCTCCCGGCCAGACAAAACTGAGACGAATATTTGAAATGGTCTATCCTTCAGCTCTGTGCATTTTAAAGTGCAAGACTAGTCAGATCAGTCCTGTGGAACCCATGTCATCATCTTTTAGGGGACTGCGTGATCGCCAGCCTCCTCAGGGGCCCCCCTCCTTCTGTGTTTTTCTTTATAATTTTGGTCACCCTGTGGCTCTCTTTTGAGTACTGTTTCCTCCTTCCCTGAGGCCTTTCCTCAGCTTTGCCCTCTCATATTAGAATGCGTAGAGCGTGCCCTCAGAGAAGTGACTTCCTCTCCTGTTTGCAGGTTATTACTGGTATTACAACAAGTATTTCAACATGAAGAAAGGGAGCGTTGCTGGGCTTTCTATGGTGCTGGCAGCTTATGTGCTTTTCAACTACTGCCGTTCTTACAAGGAACTTAGTGAGTCTCTTGGGTTGCTTTGCCTTTGGTGGGGTTTCCCTTGACAAGGTGGTATTGGTTCCCTGTCAAACTTAGAAGTCCTTCATTCTACTGAAAACTGAAGAATTGGAAGGACTTATCAGAATACAGCATATTTTAAGTGAGAAAATTGTGGCAAAGACAAAGATAGGAAAAATAAGATGAAGCTGGGATAAAGGTAATACTTAGGAAGCATTCTATAAGATACTGTAGGCTCTACCAAAGGTTGGTGGAAAACTTGGCTTTATCTCCCTAGCAGCCAGTGTGAAGAGGGAAATAGTTGAGTGCTATAGTCCAGTGTCTGTGTAGTGCTTTGGAAAAGCATGGCTATTCCTGGTTCTGAGACCTGAGGGCAGTTTGTCCGGTGGGAGATGCTGGGAACAGTTTCAGTGGTGGCCACTGGCTGGGGTTCATGGGCCCTTTCTGACAGCATTCAGCCCCTTGCTAGTCTGTCGCATCCAGAGCAATGAAAGATGGGCTCTTGGGTGCTGTTTTTCTGAGTTGGGTGTTCCTTCAGGGAAGCAAGAAGCTGGCCAGGTGGCAGATCAGCTCCTAATTCCTCAAGCGGGTTCTGGGTCATCTCCTGAACGGAATTCTCAGGATGGCTTCATGTGATCTTAGCCTGTTGCCCTCCCCGTCATCCTGTGCTTTCACCATACCTTTGATGAAACTTACCGTTTTGCCTTTCTAACTTCAGAACATGAGCAGCCAGGCGAGTACCACTGAAGAGGGTGCACTCTGCATTCCTGACCATGACCTTTGCCGGGCACCCCTGAATCCTTTCATATCCTAATGGATAACTAACACTCAATAAAAGATGACTGGTGAAAAAAAAAAAAAGATCTCTCTTAGCAACTTTCAAGTATGTAATACAGTATTATTAACTATAATCACCATTCTGTGTATTACATCCCCATGACTTATTTTATAATTGGAAGTCTGTAGCTTTCGACCACCTTCACCCATTTCCCCCCCTGCCTCTGGCAACCATCAATCTGTTCTCTGTATCTATGGCTTTGGTTTCATTTTTTTGTTTTTGATTTTTTTTTTTTTTAGATTTCACATGTAAATGAGGTCATACAGGATTGGTATTTGTCTTTGTCTGACTTCACTTAGTACAATGCCCTCAAGATCCATCCATGTTGTCACAAATTGCAGGATTTCCTTCTTTTTATGATTGAATAATACTCGATTGTATATATGCCACATTTTTTAAAAATCCATTCATCCCTTGATGAACTCTTGTTGTTTCCATGTCTTGGCTATTGTAAATAATGCTGCATTGAACATTGGAGTGCAGATATATTTTCAAGATAGTGATTTTGTTTCCTTTGGTTAAATACCAAGAAGTGGAACTGCTGGGTTATATGGTAGTTCTAATTTTTTTGAGGAATCTCCATACTGTTTTCCATAGTAGCTGCACTAATTTACATTCCCTCCAGCAGTACATAAGGGTTCCCTTTTCTCCACATTCTTGCCAACACTTATTTCTTGTCTTTTTGGTAATAGACATTCTTACAGGTGTGAGGTGATATTTTTATTGTAGTTTTGATTTGCATTTCCCTGATGATTAGTGATGCTGAGCACCTTTTCCTGTACCTGTTGGCCATTTGTATGTCTTCTTTGGAAAAATGTCTATTCAGAGCCTCTCCCCATTTTTTAATTGGGTTGTTTGTTTGCCTTTCTATTAAGTTGTATAAGTTTTTTTAAAATATATTGTGGATTGTAAATCAACTATACTCCAATATAAAATAAAAATGAAAAAAATATATTGTAGAAATTGTTTTATTATGATACTTAGTGCCAAAAGCAGGAGATATTATATACTAAGTAGCAGTGCATTAAAATGTACATCAAAAAAATCCTTGTAACAAACATTTTGAAATGTTCACACTGGTTTTTATACAAGAACTGTATTATGCATGATTTGATTCTCCTTTATGTTTTTTTCCAAAATTTCTTAGATAATTTTACTAATTTTTGTAATGAAATCACAGGAGAGCAAACATTCCACGTGCTTCCCTCCTTCTCTTGTATTGCAAGGCCTAAAATTTCATGTGCTGTCTTAATATCTTTGAACCTCACAGGGCCCATAAGCCTAACCATGAGTTCCCCTCTTCTCACCAGACATGCCCACCAAGCAGTGGGAAAAAAACTAACCACGCTGTTAGTTCCCGTATCAGCCAAACCATCTCCCTGTCAGCCACAAATTAATCAAAGAAGCCAATCACATCCTTCCACAGCAACCAGGGGGCACCTCATCCTCTTGTTAGTAGAAATCCTGCTCCCAAGTGACACCACCCTGTGACATGTTGTGTCCTTCTCCTGTAGGATTTGAGGATACTCGACTCAGACTGCTGTCAATCTCATCTGTCTAGTATCTAGGTGTGTGTTAGGATATCTTCAGAACCCTAGGGCAGGACTCTCTCCATCACCGCTAGCTGAAAAAAACACCTGCCTACTCCTTTTTACTGCTATTCCATGAGTTTTCAGTATCTACACTGAGAAAGATTTTTATAAAGCTCAATTAACCTTCAAATAGGAACGCTAGATCATGTTGTCAACCTGTATGTTTGTGATTGAAATTTTATTTTGCTGAGCCTACAAACTAATATTACACTTTTGCCCTATTTGTAAGACAGATAAGGCTAAAATTATAGGTATTATAGGTAAGGATCCCTCATTAAGCTTGGACTCAAATGGAAAAGGAGTCTTTTAGATTATTTCTTCAGGTTGGGTGAAAGTGGAGCTTTAGAATAAGAAGTGAGAGTTAAAGGGGGAGAGGGGGAAAAAAAGAACTGAGCGTTAAAATGGGAAAATGCTGGTAGCAGAAACAGATATTCTTACACTGCTGTGAATATGTAAAACGGTATAATCACAGTGAGAAATTTGTCAGTATCACAAGTTAATGTGCAAAAAGCAAGACCACTTTCAAGAAGTTAACTTACATATAAGCCTACATAGGTGCAAACTGAAGTTTATGGAGGGATATTAATTGAGCATTGTTTGTGAGAAAAAAATAGGAAAATCCATAATATTTATTTGCAGAGTTTTGTTTCTTAGAGAAGGTTTCAGCTACACATACTGTGGCCTATTTTGCAGTTGTTGAAAATGATGACACTCCGTAAATACTGATATGGAAATACCTTTGTGTAAAGAAAAAGAAATACATACTTTCATATGCATATAGCATACATAGTATTTGAAATTACATATATATTTTGTATTCATATGTGTGTGTGTAACACTGTATATTTTATTTTAAAATAACTTATCTGGGAGCTTCCCTGGTGGCGCAGTGGTTAAGAATCCGACTGCCAATGCAGGGGACACGGGTTCGAGCCCTAGTCCGGGAAGATCCCCCATGCCGTGGAGCAACTAACCCTGTGAGCCACAACTACTGAGCCTGCACTCTAGAGCCTATGCTCCGCAACAAGAGAAGCCCGCTCACCGCAACGAGAAACCCCCACTCGCCGCAACTAGAGAAAGTCCGCCCACAGCAACGAAGACCCAATGCAGCCAAAAATAAATAAATAAAATAAATAAATTAAAAAAAAATAAAACTAAACTAAAATAAAATAACTTATCTGAAACAACAAGGTCCTACTGTATAGCACAGGGAACTATATTCAATATCCTGTGATTAAACCATAACGGAAAAGAATATGAAAAAGTATATATATACGTATAACTGAGTCACTTTGCTGTACAGAAATTAATGAAACATTGTAAATCAATTGTACTTCAATAATATGTTTTAAAATGTCAAATTATTTTTATGAGAAAAAATAAAATAACGTCTGGAAGGCTATATACACTAAAATAAAAATGCTGTGCATGCTAAGCTACTGTAATGCCTGAAATATATGGCAGAAGAGGTTGATCGCATTTTTAGGTTAAACTTTATATCCTTTTGAATGTTAATCTATGCATGGATTGCATATTTAAAAATATGTTGTAAATGCTGATAACTGAAATATGGGCATCCTTTGATGAGACTTTACATTCCCATTGCTGAACTTACTCATGAATCTAAATATATATATGTGTAATGCAACCTTAATTCTTCTGATAGCCCAGAAGAATCTTCCTCCTTTCAGATTTTGAGGCTGATTTATCTTCACTGCCCAAACAACTGAGAAGCGAAGTACTTTTCAATGAGATGTCATGACCAGGCATTACGAATTAAAAGATGTTTCTCAACCTGTGGCCTTTTAAATGCAGTCAAGCTCGCCACTTCACAATAGAGCAGAGAGGGATGAAAAGAATCGCTTAACAACAGTCAATTTCTGGTGGACATAATATTGTAAAATGTAAATAAGGTATTGCTTTTTGTTTTAGTTTTCAGAGAACTGCAATCAGTATTCTTGGAAAAGGGACCAAAACTCATTCTCCCTTTTTCTACAATGAGACTATATTATAAAGTCTCACTTTATCCAGGTTTTCTCACCTGGAAACACGTCTTTGCTAATCAACAGTATAATGTTATACACCTTATGTAAACTCAGAGGCTTCAGCTCTAAAACCGGATTAGTCAGCACCTGTGGCATTGCGAGTGGAATGAGCGTTTCAGGGAAGGGATACATTCACCTGCACACTCATAACACACGACACAAACACGCACAGAGTTTGGTTGGATCATGAACCCACCTCAAGAGCTCGCACTGGATGGCCCTTGGGGTCATATTACTGATTCAACTGGGCAGACCCTTCACACGCAGGCCTGAAGCCTCGGAAAGGAAGAGCTCCGCAGGCCCCTCCTCACAATTCTCTGGTCCGGCCCCACCCTCACTTGCCGCCTCCTGGCCCTGGGAACCACTGAACCCACCTTCCGCCTCAGGTTGGGCCTCCGGGCGCTGGGAGACCAGCGCTGCGCAGGCGCAGTCTGGCGCTCACTCCCAGAAGTCTCCGGGCCTGGTTCGGCGGTTGCTTTGATTCAGGACTTTAACGGCTTAGAATCTCACGTCCCACAGACGGCGAGGTGACTTTGACTTCCGGTTCTTTTTCCGTGTCCCGTGTTGCGAACTGCGCGTGAGTGGCACCCGTCCGAGGAAGCATCCGGCTTGGGTCGCCGCGAAGACGACTGCGCAGACGTAGCTGGAGCCCACGAGGGACAGCCAGTGGCGGTGAGACTGGGATTGCGGGAGGCGCTCAAAGCGTGGACTGTCAGAGCGCAGCCACGCGAGTCCGCCCGCCCCCTCGGGGCTGTGAGCGCTTGAGCAGCGGGGAGGGTAATTTTATCTCTTAGAGTGAGTGCGATTGTGAGACTGAGAGAGGTGTGTGTTCGTCCTTGTGTGACGGAGACAGAGGGTGCATGTCCTCTTTGTGAATGTGGATTGCAGTGGCTCTGTGGTGTCATGTGACACAAAGCTCTTTTTCCCCTTTGCTGCTTCTAGGCTTCTCTCAAACATGTACTTCTCCCAAAGAATGTGGGCGGAGTTGGGAAATCTGGTTTTGAGTCCTGCAGACACCTTCCAGCAAGAAAGTACATACCAGCCGCTGAGATCGGAATTTTAAATCAAGAATTGCCCCTGAGACAGGCTCCTAGGAACGTATGGATAAAAAGACTCCCAGGATTAGGATTCCTTCCTCGGATTACCCTCCCTGGCAGTTCTCTGGGGCTCATTTATGTATTTGAGTATGAAAGCATTTGAGTATGAAACTATGAGCTCTGACGGGAGAAACCTGTGAGCCCTGATACAGATCGCACAATCCTACTTAATTCTGGTTATAGGTATGAGGTTTAGTAGGTTTAGTAGTCTTGAAGGGTGGCACACAATAAATGCTCAACATTGTCTTTATTCTGTGTCATTTACCCTTCAGATTCTATAAATCAGTGATGAAAATATGATGTTAATGTGTTGAGTGCTTGCATGTCAAAGGGCTACGTGGACGCTAGTTTTCCAGAACAAGTGTTCTGATCCAGGGGTCCTTTGTATTTTGGGGCCTACAGGGGACCACAAATGCCTTGTGCTTGTATAGAATTACTGCATATATTTGGAAAAATGCATTTTTCAAAGGTGTGATAACCCAAAAGATTAGACCTGGGTAATTGATATGCAATTGAAGACCGTTATACCTTGGGATGATTTTGCACAAAATTAATGATTATACTAATGGAATGGTTAAGAAAATCACACGATATCCATGAGATAGAATATTATGTAGATAATAAAATTCCTATTTATAAGAGCCGTTACAAGAAAAAAAATGGCTATGATCTAATGTTAAGCAATCTTAATATGTAGATAATAGTAGTCAAGAAAATTTGAAATTATATATGCAGCTCATTTTAAAAAGAGAATTTTGTAAAAACTTTTGCAAGGATTATATCCAAAATGATAGTTTAATTGGTTTTTCAGAGAAGAATGAAAATGTTTAGCCACATTTATTGAGCATTTTCTGTGTACCCAGAACTTTTCTACCTATTTGGTACACATATTCACATTAATTTGCAAAGGCAATTTCCTTTTCCATTGATGTTAGAGTGTTTATAGGGAAATGTCTCTAATTATATCAGTGCAGTACAGCTAAAGGATATTCAAGAAGTGAATATACTTAAGTGGTATTTATTTTATTTATTTATTTTTATTGGAGTATAGTTGCTTTACACTGCTGTGTCAGTTTCTGCTGTACAGCAAAGTGGATCAGCCATACGTATACATACATCCCCTCTTTTTTGGATTTCCTTCCCATTTAGGTCACCACAGAGCACGGAGTAGAGTTCCCTGTGCTTTGCAGTTGGTTCTCATTAGTTATCTATTTTATACATAGTAGTGTATATATGTCAATTCCAATCTCCCAATTCATCTCACTCTCCCTCCCCCTTGGTATCCATACGTTTGTTCTCTATGTCTGAGCCTCTATTTCTGCTTTGCAGATAAGATCCTCTTTACCATTTTTCTAGATTCCACATATATGTGTTAATATACGATATTTGTTTTTCTGACCTACTTCACTCTGTATGACAGTCTGTAGGTCCATCCATGTCTCTGCAAATGACACAATTTCATTCCTTTTTATGGCTGAGTAATATTCCATTGTATATGTACCACATCTTCTTTGTCCATTCCTCTGTTGATGGACATTTAGGTTGCTTCCATGTCCTGGCTATTGTAAATAGTGCTGCAATGAACATTGGAGTGCATGTATCTTTTTGATTATGGTTTTCTCCTGGTATATGCCCAGTAGTGGGATTGCTGGGTCATATGGTAGTTCTGTTTTTAGTTTTTTTAAAATAAACTTTATTTATTTATTTATTTATTTATTTATTTTGGGCTGTGTTGGGTCTTTGTTGCTGTGCGTGGGCTTTCTCTAGTTGCGGCGAGAGGGGGCTACTCTTCTTTGTGGTGCACGGGCTTCTCATCGCGGTGGCTTCTCTTGTTGCGGAGCACGGGCTCTAGGCACGTGGGCTTCAGTAGTTGTGGCACGCAGGCTCAGTAGTTGTGGCTCATGGGCTCTAGAGCACAGGCTAAGTAGTTGTGTTGCACGGGCTTAGTTGCTCCGCGGCAGGTGGGATCTTCCTGGACCAGGGATTGAACCCGTGTCCCCTGCATTGGCCAGCGGATTCTTAACCACTGCGCCACTAGGGAAGTCCCCTATTTTTAGTTTTTTAAGGAACCTCCATACTGTTCTCCATAGTGGCTGTATCAATTTACATTCCCACCAACAGTGTAAGAAGGTTCCCTTTTCTCCACACCCTCTCCGGCATTTATTGTTTGTAGATTTTTTGATGATGGCCATTCTGACCAGTGTGAGGTGATACCTCACTGTAGTTTTGATTTACATTTCTCTAATAATTAGTGATGTTAAGCATCTTTTCCTGTGTCTGTTGGCCATCTGTATGTCTTCTTTGGAGAAATGTCTATTTAGGTCTTCCGCCCACTTTTTGATTGGGTTGTTTGTTTTTTTTGTTTGTTTTTTTTTTTAAACTTTGGGTTTATTTATTTATTTATGGCTGTGTTGGGTCTTCATTTCTGCGTGAGGGCTTTCTCCAGTTGCGGCAAGTGGGGGCCACTCTTCATCGCGGTGCGCGGGCCTCTCATTATCGCAGCCTCTCTTGTTGCGGAGCACAGGCTCCAGACGCGCAGGCTCAGTAGTTGTGGCTCACGGGCCTAGTTGCTCCGCGGCATGTGGGATCTTCCCAGACCAGGGCTCGAACCCGTGTCCCCTGCATTGGCAGGTGGACTCTCAACCACTGCACCACCAGGGAAGCCCGGGTTGTTTGTTTTTTTTGATATTGAGCTGCATGAGCTGTTTGTATATTTTGGAGATTAATCCTTTGTCAGTTGCTTCACTTGCAAATATTTTCTCCCATTGTCTTTTCGTCTTGTTTATGGTTTGCTGTGCAAAAGCTTTTAAGTTTAATTGGGTCCCATTTGTTTATTTTTGTTTTTATTTTCATTACTCTAGGAGGTGGGTCAAAAAAGATCTTTCTGCAATTTATGTAAAAGAGTGTTCTGCCTATGTTTTCCTCTAAGAGTTTTGTAGTGTCTGGCCTTACATTTAGGTCTTTAATGCATTTTGAGTTTATTTTTGTGTATGGTGTTAGGGACTGTTCTAATTTCATTCTTTTACATGTAGCTGTCCAGTTTTCCCAGCACCACTTATTGAAGAGGCTCTTTTCTCCATTGTGTAGTCTTGTCTCCTTTGTCATAGATTAGGTGACCATAGGTGCATGGGTTTATCTCTGGGCTTTCCATCGTGTTCCATTGATCTATATTTCTGTTTTTGTGCTAGTACACTACTATGCGGGATTTTAGTTCCCTGACTAGGGATCAAACCTGGGTCCTCTGCAGTGGAAGCATGGGGTCCTAACCACTGGACCACCAGGGAATTCCCTTAAGTGGTATTTATTTTAATCACATTGATTTTTTTTTCATTGTCATATTAACAAATTTTTTAAATGAGGAATATATGGCCTCTTCCCAAAGTGATGTCTATAAATATTTTAATACTTTGAAATATCTTTATATTTTATTTAGGATGATGGAATTAATACAGGCTTATTGCAAAAAATTTTCATTTCTTTAGGGAATTTACTGAGAAGAAAGCAAGGATAACCCATGATCTCCCTGCTTAGAGATAATCACTTTAACATTTTGGTGTGTATTTTTCCAATTTTGTATGGTTTTGTTTTGGCAGAATAAAATTGATCAAATAAAGAAGACAAAGTCCAACTCATAGTTCAAAAAAGAAATCTAATCCAATGATAGTTTTCTTTATACCCCTGTACATGTAGGGAGAAGAGGGAAGGGCAGAGAATCTTGTGTGAAAAGCATTACAAGTAGTTAAACCTTTTAGTTATTACAAATGTTATTTAAAACTTAATTACCAGGGCACCATATTACTAAGTAAGACATGCTTTCAGAGTTAATAATTTAGAGATTTAAGCTTATTTTTAGAAAAAATAACACTAATCTCTGATTTCCAGGTGTCTTACAAGTACAAACAATATTTCCAAACATAGTTGTTATACCAGAAAATAAAGATTATATTTATAAATATTTACATAAATCTCTATATTGTGTGAAGAATAAGATTCGTTCTCCAGTTAGTTTTCCCAGTTTTATCATGATGTTCTTTGAACAGGTTTATGATTCTGAACAGTTTTTCTTGCTCTCTATAGCTGCTGGGGACTGAGGAAGGGGACATTTTCTCTTTTCTTGTCTGATAATCTCTCTCTGTCTCTTTTTAATTAATGATTTTATTAAGCAGAAATCTGTTTTGTCAAACGTACCTCCTAAAATTTTAAATTTCAGAACTAGAAGAAAGAGGACGCCCAAGAAGCACAAGTTTTAATATAATAAAACCAGGAAGCACCAGAGTTAGCTTCCTTTTATAATAAAAGATTAAGGAACATGGAATGATTTTCTTCTTCAATAATGATAGATAATTTACATTAGTCATCATGATATACAATTTAGTGTGTATTTGAATTATTTTGCCTAGTCTTCAAACTAGTCATATATCATATGTGATATTTTTATCCATACTTTGCTGATGAGGAAATCGGCATTGAAATATTTTTCTTAATTTCAACGGGATGCCACCTCTTAAATTATGCATAATTTTTTAGACCTGCCTTCTTCACCGAGCAATTCTTTTAATATTGTTTTCCATCAATTATATGGTTTAATATCATTCTTATTAAGAATGGCATAGGGGGACTTCCCTGGTGGCGCAGTGGTTAAGAATCCGCCTGCCAATGCAGGGGAAACGGGTTCAAGCCCTGGTCTGGGAAGATCCCGCCTGCTGCAGAACAACTAAGTCCACAAGCCACAACTACTGAGCCTGCGTTCTAGAGCCCACGAGCCACAACTAGTTAGACCTTTTGCCACAACTACTGAAGCCCGCGCGCCTAGAGCCCGTGCTCAGCAACAAGAGAAGCCACCGCAGTGAGAAGCACGCGTACTGCAACAAAGAGCAGCCCCCGCTCACGGCAACTAGAGAAAGCCCACGTGCAGCAGCAAAGACCCAATGCAGCCAAAAATAAATAAAAAAAAAAAAGAATGGCATAGTATGTCACAATATAGCAGACTATAATATAGTTAACCTGTTTGCCTGCTGTGAGATTTTTATGTTTTTAATTTTGGACTATCAAAAATTATTCTCTGGGCTTCCCTGGTGGCGCAGTGGTTGAGAATCTGCCTGCCAGTGCAGGGGACGCGGGTTCGAGCCCTGGTCTGGGAAGATCCCGCGTGCTGCGGAGCGGCTGGGCCCGTGAGCCACAATTGCTGAGCCTGCGCGTCTGGAGCCCGTGCTCCATAACAGGAGAGGCCGCGATAGTGAGAGGCCCGCGCACCGCGATGAGGAGTGGCCCCCGCTTGCCGCAGCTAGGGAGAGCCCTCGCACAGAGACGAAGACCCAACACAGCCAAAAATAAAAATTAATTAATTAATTAAAAAAAAAAGAATGTCCTGGAGGGATTGCTTTGTTAAAAAAAAAAAAAAAAAAAAGAATCTCTGATAGAACCCCCTTTGATTGGTATGTTTAAATCAGTCATTAAAAAAAAAATTTAAAAAAAAATAAAAAAAAATAAAAAATTATTCTCTGATGAACATTCTTGTGCATATACCTTGTGGACTTCTATAAGTTATTTCCTTTAAAATTTTTCTAAAAGTGGTACTTTATAGTCAAAAATCATACTTCTTTTAATTGTTTAAAATATGCCAGACCTGGAAAGTATAATATTTGAAGTAATACAGTCACTAAAAGGACATAATTACTTCCTTCAGAGTACTTATAATCTGTGAAGGAAGTTAAAATCTGAATAGGAATAATTGAAAGGTAGTGTGTGATAAAGGCCACTGGTGAGAGTTAGGTGACCTGCCTAAAGGAGACATCAGTGTGACTATAGTGACAGTAAGCATATAAACAAATAATACTGAACACATGGGATCTGTATGACAATAAGTGGATTTTTTACTATAACCTTTATATTTTGTAGATTTCATTCTAATAATACTAGATGTATAGCAAAATTAATAGGTAAGATAATTCAGCAGCTATTTGGAGGATATCATGACAAAACTGACAGGTTCAGAAACAAGATAAATTCTTCTGTTGAAAAGATCTGAAATAAAGCTGTATTGAGATGTCATCACTTCACAAAAGAGATTACTCAGGGACTGTTACCAAGTTTTTTGTGGCCAGAATTCCAACATAACTGAGAAGAAATTATAAAATGAGATATTGGGATCCAAAGGAAACAAAATATAAGCCATATAGTAAAATGATCTGAATTTATTTATTTAAAAAAATTTTTTAAAAGTTTTGTGATGTGGACCATTTTTAAAGTCTTTATTGAGTTTGTTACAATATTGCTTCTTGGTTTTTTGGCCCCAAGGCATGTGGGATCTTAGCTCCCCAACCAGGGATCGAACCCGCACCCCCTGCATTGGCAGGCGAAGTCTTTTTTTTTTTTTAATATTTATTTATTTATTTGGTTACACTGGTCTTACTTGTGGCAGGAGGGCTCCTTAGCTGCGGCTCACCAGCTCCTTAGTTGCGGCTTGCAGGCTCCTTAATTGTGACATGTGAACTCTTAGTTGCGGCATGCATGTGGGATCTAGTTCCCTGACCAGGGATAGAACGTGGGTCCCCTGCATTGGGAGCATGGAGTCTTATACACTGTGCCACCAGGGAAGTCCCTGGAAGGTGAAGTCTTAACCACTGGACTGCCAGAGACGTCCCAATGATCTGAATTTAAAGAACAAAGAACTTTGTGGATGTCTTCGCCTTAACAAATTAAAAAAAACATATTTTGGACTTACCTGGTGGCACAGTGGTTAAGAATCCGCCTGCCAATGCAGGGGACATGGGTTCGAGCCCTGGTTGGGGAAGATCCCACATGCTGCAGAGCAACTAAGCCCATGCGTCACAGCTACTGAGCCTGCCCTCTAGATCCTGTGCACTGCAACAAGAGAAGCCACTGCAATGAGAAGCCTGTGCACTGCAACGAAAAGTAGCCCCCGCTCGCCGCAACTAGAGAAAGCCCGTGTGCAGCAACAAATAAATTAAAAAAAAAAAATTTCAAGTTCCTATGTCAATTGTTATAATGATTATGAAGTAACCTTAAAAAAAAAACAAAACTCAAGACCTAAGCAAAAAGATAGGGATTGCCAATGTCAAATTCTGATCATGGCAAAGGTATAATTTATGTCTTCACTAGTTTTATTTGATTGTTTCATGTATGAACTAAAAACAACTGAATACCCAGTGATTCATTTCTAAAAGCACCCCCTAAAAAACAAAACAATAAAAACATAACCAAAAATATAATAGCTGTTAATATATGGCCATATAAATTTCCAAACTTTTCTATTTTCTGTTTTATGATTGTCATTCTTTTCTCTGTATTGATTAATATGCTCTTATATTTTATAAATAGAAATATATTAGTCAACCTTACTTTTCTATTGACATTATATATGGAACATTTTCCATGTCCTTAAATATTCTTCCCAATTTAACTTTTAATGACTATTTGTATATTCTAGTATAATATTGGTCTGTCATATATTTAACTAATAAGCTTTGCTGGACTCAGAATGCTGAACATTCCTTGTCCATCTCTTAATATTTTGATCAGCTGCACCCACTTTCAAGGCCACGAAAGTGGTTCTGATTTGGATTATGTGGCCTCTTTTCTCTCTTGAAGTTGGGAATGGAAAGAGGAATATCTGCTCAGAGCAAGACAGAGCTGCCCAATCTTAGGTTCACGTCAACCTGATAACAATGGTACATTGGCCAGAAAATTTTCTGCTGAAGTATCTGAGTCTGGTTTCAATGCAGAAATGCCTCTGCAGCTGAGACCCCTAGGAATTGAGTGAGGAAATGGATTTGTCCAGAATCCTAACTTACCCAAGTTGTGTGTGATACGAAGTAATTTGGAATCTGGAATGGAAGAGCATAAATGGTAACATTAACTTAAGCCCAGTGAGGAAACACTAAAGTACAACTGGTCTCAAGGTCTTTCTCTTCTCCCAGGTCTGGGTTTTCTGGACTCTGCTTTTCTGGTAAAGGAGCCCAGAGGACTGATCAGCTCTTGCAGGTCTAAAACCATGGCCCATGTAAGTTGATGTTTCTCTCCTTGTTGAAATATGTGTATATTTTTTTTTGGTCATGTAAGTATTTTCATTAATTTTCCTGATGTTTCCCAACAGAAAGTTCCCTCAAATAACCTGTTTCCTAGCTATTGTTCCAGAGAAATATGTGGCCAAATTACCTGGCACTGTCTCTGTTTGGCCCATTCAAAACTAACTAGTGTTCATGTAATTATTGTCCAAAATTTTCAATATATTTTTAGTGCCCATTCTTCAATTAAGGGCAGTGATGGAATAGTGGGGTTAAGTTCTTTGAAGTAGAAATTTATGCTATGCAGGTCAGATCTGTAGTTTGGAGATGGAGACAATGGTTCTGTTTAACTATCCATGGTAAGACTTTGAAGTTTTCCACAGATCCGAGATTTCCAGGTAGATGAGGTGGAATTTATCATTGAATGACCTGAATCTTAATATGGTATGAAGTTCCTGCTTTGTATGGATGAGTATATGATTTGGGCTTTGAACATGGAGGTCACAGATTTGGTAGGAAAGCCATGAGACATAAATACTAAGGCTATTTTGTTGTTGAACGAGACTTGCTAAGTTTGTGTAACATCTGTATAATTGACCAGCCTTCTTCAGTATCATTTAAATCAATGAATTATCTTTTAGTGCTTAATTAGTTACTCTGAAACATAGCATCTTAAAGCAGTAAACATTTATCTCACAGTTTCAGTGAGTTAGATATCTGGATGTTGCTTAGCTTGGCTCTCCTGCTCTGGGTCTCTTACAGGGTTATAATGTGTTGGTCAGGGTTGCAGTCATTTTAAAGCTCATCTTTGAGTGGATCTGCATCCGAACTCATTGAAGTGGTTGTTGACTTGATCCAGTTCTTCATGGCTGTTGGATTGAGGGCCTCACTGCCTCAGTAGCTGTTGGCTGGCGACTGCTCTTGGTTTATTGTTTTTATTGTTTGTTTTGTTTTGTTTTTTTGGTCTATAAAATTTATTAACAAAGTTTCAAAAACATTTTGAAATTTGCCAAGTTTAAAAGGAGTTATGACAAACTGGCAGAGCCAGGGCTGAAATTTAAGATCTATTTTCCCTGAGTTACTTGCCCTCTAGTACATTAGGTTCTTAACCATGGCTGTACACATTAGAATCACCCCCAGAAACTTTTGATAGTACCCCATATCAATTAAATCGGATTTTCCAGAGTAGAACCCAGACACATGTTCTCTGGAAAAGCTCCAATAGGCAGCCAGAACTGTATATATTCATCATTAACACAAGGTCTCACATGTTATTTAGCTAATACAATTCAGTTTTCAAATAATATCAAGTGTAAACTAATTTAGTGGCCCCTGGAACATATAATGAAAAAGAGTAAAACATAGGCTACCCATCTAATTTTAATTATTCTACTTAAAAGGTGGAATGAATTCCATAGCACAACTCTATTCCTAAGACCTGTCAGTATTATGAATAAAAGTCAACAATATTTAACAACTGATTATCAATTTATTAAAAACGTTGATTTAAGCATCTGCAGTGGTGACTTCAGCCTCGACTCCTGGCTCAATACTGATGGAAGTGATCAGCTTGACAATCTCAGAAGGACTGTGCAGGTCAGTGAGTCGCTTGTGGATCCTCATCTGGAAACGATCCCAAGTCTTAGAACCTTCACCACAAGGAGTTTTCCTTGTAGTTATTCTCAGTCTTGGTAGGCATCCGAACCGGTCCTTTCACTTTGAGATTCTTTTCCTTCGCGCCTCTGATCAGATCAGCACATACCTTCTTCAAAGATTTCACGTTGCGGCTGTTGAGGGTGATTCTAATCTGGTGAATCGCCACCTCGGGCTCCATGGGAGTCTTTCCGGTATCTTTAAAAGCCATAGCTGCGGCGCGGCTTCCTAAACAACGTGTTCCTCTGCGAGAGCGAACTGCAGTGAGTCAGGAGCAGGAGCGGGCGGCCCGAGGCTCCGCTGCAGCGGCGACCGCGTCTTCCTCCAAAAGGGCTTTATTATGTGGGGCTCTTCTTAGGGCAGCTCACACGTGGTAGCTGGCTTCATCAGAGTGACCAAGTGAGACAGCAAGAGAGAATAAGCAATGTGGAAATCATAGTTTTTTATAAGCTAATGTTGGACGTGACATTCCATCACTTTTCTATATTCTATTTGTTAGAAATAATTCTCTCTCACTGGGTTCAGACCACATTCAAAGGGAGAGGATTACATCAGGACATAAATACCAGGAAATGGAGATCATTGGTAATCAATGAGGTTACCTACTACACTCAGAATAAGGAAAGTGTTCAGTGAGAGATGGTAGATGGCAACAAAAATGCATATCATTATATGTAGTTGGTGAAAATAGAACCTTACAGTTGTGGAAAACCTTCCAAATGTTGTGCATCTAATTGTATAAATGATTAAATCTGATTTATTTATAAAATACAATGTCATATGCCAAAATAATAAATGGATTTATTGAATCAAGCAAAAATGCTTATGGCAAGATCTAACATAATAGTACTTGATACTTGAAGAAAATCGTATTAATTTTATGCAACCCAGTTTTTAAAATTTGGAGAAATATTTATTTATTGAGAATTTTGAGGCAGATACCATTTGGACATTATTCTTGTATACGCTTTTTAATTTAGGAGGGAAACATTATTTTGTCCATTTCCAAATGGTTCAGGTATTTAGAAGTATCCCAGAATACGGAAGACATTTGACCTGTGTTGGCAGGCTTCTTGAAAAATATGTATACCTTGTGCTTAAGTCTCCTTCCACATCATAGATTGCCAGCCTACATGCTTTCATTTTCTCTTTTCCTGCGGAGAAGTCCATCAACTCCTCTGCTTCTGCTTTCAAAGTATTTTCTTTAATTTTCCCAGTGATACATGGTGTTTACTGTTTCAGGGATCACTGACATTCAGTGATGTGGCCATAGGCTTCTCTCAGCAGGAGTGGGAATGTCTTGACCTCATTCAGAAGACTTTGTACCGGGATGTGATGATGGAGAACTATGGTAACTTGGTCTCACTGGGTATGTTCATCTGCTTCAAATAATTTAGATTAATTTAGAATCTGCTCTATAGGCTGTGTATTTTTTCTACTGTAATTTTCAGGGCTGCCTTTCAAGAAACTAGTTAAATTTGTTTTTCCTCTTCCCAAAAAAGTGGTCTGAGCTTTGTCAGGTTAGAAATGGCAGCTCCATTAAACACCTTCATCTTCCCTATCCTTCAATCATATTCGTATCTCCATGTGTTCTTTTTTTATATTTGCATCTCTTCCATAATGACCAAGCAGCTAAATTAGATATTTGTGGCATATACTGTATAACCATGGTCAAAGGATCCAAGTTTTTTATTCATTTGTGCTCCAGATTGCTCTAATACTCCATTTTAAGATCTGAAACAGTTTCAGGGATATCAGCTTGACAGAGGGTCCTGAATTGCTCTCAGTATCAAAAGAGCCTCTACAATTTATATGGTGATGGATTGCATAATTGGAATTTATTTAAAACTGTACCAAAAGCAGTTCATTTCTTACAACAGAGTTCATCTGATTTGTGGTTGAAAGTTGTAATCCATGAAAATTACATTCAAAATGGAATGAATATCTTATAGCTCTCTTTTCTTGTATCCTCTAGTGACATTAGAGCATAAGAATAATGTTAATAGCTAACATTTTGATTACTGTGTAGTAGTCATTATTCTAAGAGCATTATGTGATTTAGCTGATTAAAATAACTGAGAGTATTAACTGATTTAATTCCCCCAACAGTACTATTATTATCCCCATTTTATAAATGAGAATACTGAGGTATAGTGGGTTGAAGTGAATTATTCGAGGTTATACCCAGCTGGAAGGTAGCAAAGGCAGGAATTGATCCCAGGCTTCAGAATATGTTTTTAACCACATTATGTTTGCCCTCTAGAGTTAGAGGACATATGAGTTTGAATTTTAAATACAGCAAAACAAAAACTTTACCTTACCTAACTGACCTCTTATTCTTTAATTTTCTCATTCTTCTCTAAAATAGTCAATATCATTATGATCTTTTATTATCATAATTATAATTTTACCTTGACTAGTTACAATTTATTTCTCCAACCTGTGGCATTCTTTTTTCTTTAAAGCAGGCCATTCCATTTCTAAGCCAAATGTAATTACCTTACTGGAGCAAGGAAAAGAACCCTGGATGGTTATGAGAGAAGAAACAAGAAGTTGGTGTACAGGTAAGTAAGAGCAGGTCAGGCAGAAGTCATTTGTATAAGTGATAGCCCAGGTGGTAAATACACTTGGTAAACACATCCTTGAAACATTAGTTGGAAATCTCCCTTCTCAGTGAAGGAAAGTCTTGTAATGTGAAGAGGAAGTATCTCAACTTCATCTTAACCTCATTAGTCATTCACCATGTTATTTTTCTCATATTCCCCTCCCAATTTCATGCTACTCACTTTCCTTCCACGGTGTAGCCATTTACCTGTATTTTGGACCAGATTCTTTGCAGATCCTCTTTTTCAATGTGACTCTTGTCTAAAAATACATTCATTCCTATATCTGGAAAATATTTGAATAGTCTGAGCTGGCACTGTGCTTGGCACAATCAACCCAGTAATACTGAATAGGGCAGATAATGTTCTTGCAGTAATGGAGATTATACCATGTTAAGGGAGAAATTAACATGAAATAAATAGATAAATAATATAAGGTAGTGAAATATGTTATGAAGGACACTAACAAAGAACACAGCAAATTTAGGTAAGGTAGCATCATCAAGAACCCTTTTCTAACATTTGTGCAGAGACATGAAGTAAGGTCACAGGCTTTTTGACTGTACGAGAGCGCATCTAAGGAGAGTGAACGACACATGCAAAGGCCCTCAAGGGGGATGAGGTTTGCGTGTTTGAGGAGTAGCATCTAGATCAGTTAGTGAATGGTGACTAACAGGACATGAAGCTAGTATGTTAGGAAGGAAAAATCCTATTAGATTTTGTGGATCCTTATGAAGAATTAGTAGAATTGTTTTCTAAGAGGAGTTAGGATCCCTAATCTGATTCAGGTTTTTGTCTTTGTTTTTAAATATGATTTTCACCTTTTCTTTAATCATAAGACTTACACAGAAGCCTAGATAAAACAACTATAGGTTAAATTGTAATTCATTTTCATATCCTTTTCAAATATTTCTTTATTCTTATTTGTGTTAACATTGATCTGTTGGATTTATTCTCATATTCTTTCTAGGTTGGTATTCTTTCATTATTTTTCATTTATTTGAAATTTACTTGTGAGCTCTATCACCCAATTCTGAGTTTTTCTAAATCTCATTTATGATTTTTCATATCTAAAAGTTTTTTCTTGTCTTTTAGCATGTTATTGAATAGTATGGTATAGTTTTTTCCCTGTTTTCAGGGCATTTGCTTTAGATGTATATATGTTGTCTCTATAACTGTCATTAACTTTAGTCATATAATTTCTTGTATAGAAGTTGACCTTGGGCCTTTTTGCGGGGGTGGGGGGTCATTTATATATGAGATTAGTTTTCCTCAATTTTGAGAAAGGAGTCAAGATTCTGGATGCCTTTTCTAAATTTGTGATTTTAAGAGCTCCCTCTTCTGTTTATTTTTTTTAAGCATTTAAATTATCATGGCTTGGGGAATGAATGGAACTATTCAGGAGCATAGTTTTTTATAATATTATAATTAAGATGGTATTGATCAGATTTAAATTGTTACAGATTAAGATGTTAATTGTAATTCCCAGGAAAACCATTAAGAAAATAACTAAAAAATATATACCAAAAGAAACAATAAAGGAAATCAAATGGCATCCTAGAACATATCTGTTTAACACAAAAGAAGGTAATAATTAAGAGACAGAAGGGGAAGAAAGGCCTAAGACACATAGAAAATATGTAACAAATTTTAACCATAAATTCTATCAGTAATTATATTAAAGGTAAATTGTACACTCCATTTAAATGACCAACGTAGGCAGAATGGATTAAAAATAAAAAACATGATCCAACTGTAAGAAATACATTTTAGAGTCAGAAACACAAATAGGTTAAAATAAAGGTCCAGCCACATGGGGAAGCAGCTGGTCACTTTCTTAAAATGTTAAACTTGGAGTTACCATCCGGTCAATAGGGTGCACTCCCTTATAGTCTTTAGATCTTTGCCCAAATATCATGCTTTTAGTGGGGTTTTGCAGTGAGCCGTTCCCCTGATCCTAGCCATCCTGAGTCTTCTTTCCAATTTCATTTTCTTCTTTAGCAATTTCCATCTTCTGGCATGCCATGTGACTTACTTGTTTTGCAAGCTAATGAAGGCCATGCTTTTCTTCTCATCTCTTTCCTTCATAGCTAGCTACATACTCTAGAAAATTGGAAATGTACATCTCACAAAAGCTTGTACATGGTTGCTCATAGCAGCATTGTGTATTAATGGTCAAAAAGTGTAAACAACCCAGATCTCCCACTATAATCAAGATACACAACATTTACAGTACATGAAAGGTTTCCATTGTTTCCCTTCCCAATTAATTTCCACGCCCCATGCCCACTCCCATTCAAACTACCACTGCTCAACTTTCTGTCAATGTACAGTAGATTAGCCTTTTAAAATAATTTTATAAATATGGAATCATACATTATATATTCTGTTATGTTTTGCTCCCATTGGTCAGTATAATGACTTTGAGGTATGTCTATATTGTTGCGTGTATCACTACTTTGTTCATTTTTTTGTTAAGTAGTATTCTGTTGTATGGATAGACCACAATTTATGTTTCTGTTCACCTGCTGATGGACTTTTGTGTTGTTTCCGGTTTGGGACTAGTTATGAGTAGAACTGTTATGAATATTTGTGTACATGTATTTTTATAGGGTGAATACCTAAGAGTGGAATTGTTGAGTAGTAACTGCATGTTTAACAATTTTAGAAATTTTGCACTGCTCCATTCCACTTACTCCATTTCCTTTCCAACACTTGTTATTGTCAGTCCTTTAAATTCTAGACATTATAGTTGGTATGTAGTGGTATCTTTTTGCATTTCCATGATGACTAATGATCTTGAGTTTCTTTTATTTACTGATCATTCATATTTTTTGGAGTGTTTATCCAAATCTTTAGCCATTTGAAATCATTATTTTCTTATATTTGAGGGGTAACTGTTCTTTATTTTGGAACAAAAGGAAGTCCTTTTGGAACATTAAAAACTTTTTCCCACAATGTGACTTACCTATTAATTTTATTAACAATATCTTACAAGGAGTTTTTAAATTGTTATGAATTCCAATTTATCAAATTTCTCTTTAATGATTTTTTTTGGGGTATACTATCCAAGAAATCTTTGCCTACCCCAAGGTGGCAAAGTTTTTTCCCTGCTTTTTCTTGACCTTTTATAATTTTTGCTTTTATGTTTAGTTCTATTATATATCCATTTTGAGTTAATTTTTTATTACGCTGTGAGTAGGGTTCAGGACTCATGTTTTCCATATGGATACCCAGTTATTCCAGCACCATTTAAAAAAAAAAGAATCTCCTTTCCCTGTTGGATTGCTTTGGCACCTTTGTCAGAAGTGAAATCACTGTATGTATCTGTGTCTGTTTCTGGTCTCTACTGTGTTTTTCATGTTGGCATAGAAAGTGAAAGTCTTAAAAAAAAAAAGAAAGCCTTGTGGTAGGTTTTTTCATTTGTGACCTTTGTTGAATTGAGGTAGTTTTCTTTTGTTCCTAGTTTGCTGATTTTTTTTTTAACTATGAATGGGTGTTCAATTTTGTCAAATGCTTTATCTGAATCTATTAAAATGATTTTTTTTCAAAACTTTGCATTTCTTGTCCCTTCGTAATCTTCCTCCTCTGTCTTCCTCCAACTTCCTTAGGTATGCAATGATCTACTTTCTACTTTCTGTCACAATAGAGTTGATTGCATTTTCTGTAGTTTTATACAAACAGAATGATAGTGTGACGTTTTTCATCTTCCTTCAGTCAGCATAATTAAGTTGAAGTTCATCCATGTTGTTATGTGTATTTTACTCAGTACTATACCAGTATTTGGTTATACCACAATTTATTTACTCATTATCTGCTGATGGACATTTTTGGTTTTTAGCAATAACAAATTAAGATGCTGTAGACATTTGTTTATAAGTCTTTGAATGAATATATGCTTTCATTTCTTTTGGCCAAATACTGAGCAGTTGAATGCCTGGATTGTATGGTTAAATTTGTAAGATTTTAAATTTAGATTTAGATAAATAAGATTATAAATTTAAATTTGTAAGAAACTATTTTACAGTGTTTCTATACCATTTCACATTTCCACCAGCTGTAAGAGAGGTCTGGATCCTCCATATCTTATGAACAATTGGTATGGTCAATCTTTTTAATTCTGGCCTTTCAAGTAAGTATATAGTGGCATTTTGTTGTGGTTTTAATCTGTTTCTCCATAATAACTAATGACGTTGAGTATCTTATTTGCTGTCTTCTTTAGTGCAGTATCTTTTAAAATCTTTTGTCTGTTTTATTAGGTTGTTTGTTTTCTTATTGAACTTGTAAGTTATTTTTCATATTCTACATTAAAAGATATCCTTTTTGAATATTCTCTTGTTTACTGTGATTTTTCCTTTCATTCTTTTTTTTTTTTTTTCCTTTCATTCTTGTTGCAGTGTGCTTGGGAGAACAGAAGTTTTGAACTTTGACAAAATCAAGTTTATCCATTTATTCTTTATGAATCTTGGTTTTTGGTGTTGTATCTAAGAATTCTTTGTCTAGTCCAAGGTCACACATTTTTTCCGGTTTTCTTCCAAAAGTTTTACAGTTTTATGTTTTACATTCAGGTCTGTGATCCATTTTTTAGTTCATTTTTGTTTATCAAAGTATGGATTCTTTTTTGGCATATGGATATCCCAATTGTTCCTGCATCATTTCTTGAAAAGACTATTCTTTCTTCACTCTATTGCCTTTGAAATGATGAAAGTAAGTTTTTCATATATGTATAGATCTATTTCTGATCATCTGTTCCATTAATTGACGTGTCTTGACACATCAACTTGCTGATTAGGGTATCTTCATAAGTCTTATAATTAAGTAGTGTTATTTAGTCCTCGTACTGTGGTCTTTTCAAAGTTGTTTTGACTATTCTAGGTCCTTTGCATTTCCCTATAAATTTTAGGATCAGCTTGTCAATTTCATCATAGACCACAAAAAAGTCTGCTGGGATTTTTACTGGAATTACATTGAATCTATAAATCAATTCAGCAATAATTATTGACATCTTAACAGTATCAAGTTGTACATTCCATAAACATGATATGTCTCTCCGTTTATTTATATCTTTAACTTTTCTCAGCAGTGTTTTATAGTTTATAGTGTACAGATCTTACATATCTTTTGTGAGATATATCCCTCACTATGTCCTATTTTTGATACTACTTTAAATTGTATTTTTAAAAACTGAATCCCTGAGTGTTCGCTCATATTTACATATTGGTTGTATATACTTCAGCCTTGCTAAACTCAATTATTATTTTCTAGTAGCTGTTTTATAGTTTACATTTGACTTTCTACACATATGATTAAGTAATCTATGATTAAGGACATTTTTGTATCTTAATTTTTCTCCTGCATGCCTTTACTTATTTTTTGATTTATTGCACTGCCTGGAACCTCTAGTCCAATGTTGAGTAGAAGTGGTGAGGGCATAACTTTTTATTGTTCTGATCGTATGTGGTAGGCATAATTCTCTCACCATTGGATATGGTGTTAGCTGTGGGTTTTTTTGCAGATGATCTTTATTAGGATAAGTTCTTTTTATGAGGGATGGATGTGGCTTTTATTAAATGCTTTTTTAAAAAAATTTTTTAGACATCCATATGGGTTTTTAAAATTTTATTTTGTTAATATAGTGAATTATATTGATGAAATTTTCAAATATTAAACCAATCTTGTATTCCTGGGATTGATCATCGCTATGGTCTGAATGTTTCTACCCCCCAGTATTATACTGAAATCCGAACCCCCAAAGATGATGGCATTAGGAGGGAAAGCCTTTGGGAGATGCTTAGCTCATGAAGGTGGAGCACTCATGAGTGGAATTAGTGTTCTTATTAAGAGTTACCACAGAGATTCCTCACCCCTTACACCATATGAGGATGCATTGAGAAGGCACTGGCTATGAACCAGGAAGAAGGCCTTCACCAGAATATGACCATACTGGTCCCTTGATCTTGGACTTCTCAGCCTCTGGAACTGTGAGAAATAAATTTCTGTTGTTTATAAGCTACCCAGTCTTTATTTTTTGTTATAGTAGCCCAAAAGGACTAAGACAGGCATTACGTATTACCTTTTTTATGTATTGATGGATTCTGTTAGTTAAGATAGTGTTTAGTATTTTGCATATATGTTTACAAGGTTTTATAGTGTGTAATTTTCACTTCTTATACTGTTTTTCTCCTGTTTGGTATCAGAGTAACTAGCTGCATAGACTGATTCACTCCTCAATTTTCTGGAATAGTTTGTTTAGAACTGGTAGTACTTCTTCACTAAGTATTTGAAATAATTCACCAGTGAAACTGCCTGTGCTTGGAATTTTCTTTGTGGGAAGGTTTTCAGATTGTTTACTATGTATAGTGTTGCCGCACTGATTTATATCCTTCTCATGCATGTGCTGTTGTTGGTAAGACTGAATGTTGTACTGATCTATACCCAAATACCAAATTAGGAAATCTTCTCTGGCTGTTTTTGTCCCAGCATTCCCCGCTTGCTTTCCAGTTTGGCAGTGCTCCCTCTCATTGTTCTTATAGCCAGAAACATTGTGGAGTTTCTGTTGGAATTTTTGTAGCCCACGCTTACCCCACAATAACTGGGACCTGCCCTTGAAGCAAGGACATGAGAGTGAGTTAAGCAAGAAACTCAGCTCAGTCTGGGTTGCTTTGTAAAGTCTGACTCCTTTCCAAAGCCCTCCTGCTTTTATTTACAGCCCTTATGTAGTTAATTTTTGTATTTTGTCAAGTGTTAATAGTTGAAATCAGAGAGGGGGCAGGCTGTAGGAACTTCATGCTGCCATACTGGAACTAGAACTTCTTCAATTAAGGAGTTATTTAATGATGAGAAATAATTTTTTTCTCTTGTATCATTGCTGATTCATTGCTTTTTATTGCATGGTTTATTATCTGTCACAATCATTTTTATGCTACTGTCTTTTTAGTTTTGGCCAATCAAAACTCTCCAAGCCTTTCAAGTCTTCCTCTCTTTTTGGCATAAGATTTCTAGGGTTATGCCTGCTGGCTTCCTAAATTTTCCCTTTATCCAATTATGCTGTAGCCATATTTTAGATCTAGATATTGAGAAATTACAATATAGGTGTTGAAATATGCTTATGACACTTCTTAATTTTTTCCTGGCAGCTTTTTTTCTGTTTATTCTGTAGCATCTGGTTGGTTTAGGCTTTCTTTTCTGTGTTCAATTTTAATAAATTTTCCTAGAAAATTATCCATACTTTCAAAAGTATTCACATAGTACCCTTGTAATTTAAATAAATTCCTCTGTGGTTTTTTTTTTTTTTTAAGATTAATTATTTATTTATTTTTGGCTGTGTTGGGTCTTAGTTGTGGCATGTAGGATCTTCTGTTGCAGCGCACAGGTTCTTTGTTGAGGCATGCAGGGTTCTCTCTAGTTGTGGTGTGCAGGCTCCAGAGTGCATGGGCTCAGTAGTTGTGGCACATGGACTCAAGAGTGCGTGGGCTCTGTAGCTGTGGTGCATGGGCTCCACAGCGCATGGGCTCCATAGTTGCAGCACACGATCTCTCTAGTTGTGGCACGTGGGCTCAGTAGTTGCAGCGCGTGGGCTTAGTTGCCCCGCAGCACGTGGGATGTCAGTTCCCCGACAAGGGCTCGAACCCTCATCCCCTGCATTGGAAGGCAGATTCTTAACCACTGGACCACCAGGGAAGTCCCCCTCTGTGGTTCTTGTTTTCCTCTTTTCTTATTTTTATTTAGCTGTCTTTAATTGGTTTATCTAATATTTCTTATAATGATTTTTTTAAAGTACCAGCTCTTTATTTGTTTTTTTTTTTTCTTTTTTTTTTTAAATTAATTTATTTATTTTTGGCTGTGTTGGGTCTTCGTTTCTGTGCGAGGGCTTTCTCCAGTTGCGGCAAGTGGGGGCCACTCTTCATCGCGGTGCGCAGGCCTCTCAATATCGCGGTCTCTTGTTGGGAGCACAGGCTCCAGACGCGCAGGCTCAGTAGTTGTGGCTCACGGGCCTAGTTGCTCCACGGCATGTGGGATCTTCCCAGACCAGGGCTCGAACCCGTGTCCCCTGCATTGGCAGCCAGAGTCTCAACCACTGCGCCACCAGGGAAGCCCTCTTTATTTGTTAATGTTACTGTTTTCTAACTCATTATGTTCTGCTTTTATCTTTATCTTTATGCCTCCCTCTATTTTGTTGTTTATTTTCTACATGTTAGGCTTTGATTCTCAACTCACCTTTTTTTATAGAGATAATTATTTTAAGTTTTGAGTTCTCTGCGTGGTGAAATTGAATGCCCAAGGTTCAGATTTGTGCTTATTTTCTGTGTAGTCCATTTACTAGAACTCTTTTATTTCAGTTTTTTCTTTCCATAGTGATCTAGCATTTTTGGAGAGGGCATTTCCATTTCCAGATGAAAGGGCTTTTGGTTTTCTAATATTTATTAATTTCTATTGTTACTCAATTTTGAAGAGTGTTGTTAATATTATTTCAACTTTTTGTACACATACCATACTCTAGGTACAAGAAGATGTTTTTTGCCCTCAACTTATAGCTCCCTCATTAAACGCTTTGGATTTTGCTCAAGATACTTCATACAGATTTTTATCATTCAGCCCACAACTGCCAATTCTTTTTAATATAATTCTTCACATTCTTCTAGACTCTTCTATATAATTCAAGTGCCCTCTTTTGCCCAAAGTCCCTAAATGTTCAAAATGCCATACAACTGGTATACCTGGTATATGTCAGAGAATTGATGGACATACTTTTCTGGGGATGACCAGAATGGTTGGCCTTGGTTAAAAGGGAAAGCTAGAGAGGACCTGAGAGAAGATATGAAGGAATGAAACAGGTTGAACATATGTAAGGATAAATAATAAAGTGTCAGGGGAGGAATAACTAAGTAAAGACTCTCAATATCTTAATGTGTTATGAAGAACAAATAAAAGCACACGTGGCTATGCACAGGAGAGAAAGAGTCACAGTGGCAGAAATGTGTATTTTTAGGGGAATTGTAATTGAAGAATGATCAGGTATAATTGCTTTTTTAAATTTTATTTATGTATATATATTTTAGATGGAAGTGGTATTTAGAGCTGGCTGATACTGGCTCTCTAGGGACAAGATTTTACTTATCATCCTAAGTCCAGGTTCAATTACATTACACTGATAGCTTGGAATTGCCTGTGGTGGGAGTATTTACACCATAGACATTGGCAAACACTACAAATCAGGGCTGGATGTGTTCAGTGCGTGTCTTTGTTTACCAGTGCTCTACTGCATAAACTTACTTTTTCTGAGCCCTCCTTTTAAGTTTTGAAGTTTTATAACTGTATTTTAGAGTTCTTTAAACCATCTCTAATGGGTGAAATTTTCAATTTTCTCTTAATTCTATAAAATGTTTTGTGGTCAAAGAAACTTCTTTTTTCTTATTTGTTTTAGATTTGGACTCAAGATATGAAATAATCAGCAATGGAAAAACATACATTTATAGAAAACGTTCATCTCTTACTCTACATCACAGAATTGATAATGGAGAGAAACCATATGAATGTAAGGAATGTGGGAAGGCCTTTAGTCGTCATACAGACCTAAGAGTACATCAAATAATTCATACTGGTGAGAAACCGTATGAATGTAGGGAATGTGGCAAGGCCTTTAGTCGTCTTACAGACTTTAAAGTACATAAGAGAATTCATACTGGTGAGAAACCCTATGAATGTGAAGAATGTGGGAAGGCCTTTAGTCGTGCCTCAAACCTTGCTCAACATGGAAGAGTTCATACTGGTGAGAAATCCTATGGATGTAAGGAATGTGGGAAGGCCTTTAGTGACGTTGGAACACTTAGAATACATCAGAGAATTCATACTGGTGAGAAACCCTATGAATGTAAGGAATGTGGGAAGGCCTTTAGTCAAGCCTCAAACCTTATACAACATGACAGGATTCATACTGGTGAAAAACCCTATGAATGTAAAGATTGTGGGAAGGCTTTTAGTCATGCTTCACATCTTGTTAGACATGAGAGAATTCATACTGGTGAGAAACCCTATGAATGTAAGGAGTGTGGAAAGACTTTTAGGAGTAGCCATCAACTTACTATACACCACAGATTTCATACTGGTGAGAAACCCTATGAATGTAAGGCATGTGGGAAGGCGTTTAGTGTGTATGGACGCCTTACTCGACATCAGAGTATTCACAGTGGTGAGAAACCTTTTGAGTGTAACAAATGCGGGAAGTCCTTTAGGCTCAGTTCAAGCCTTAAAGTACATCAGAGTATTCATACTGGTGAAAAACCCTTTGAATGCCACAAATGCGGGAAGTCCTTTAGACTTAGTTCAATGCTTAAGGTACATCACAGAATTCATACTGGAGAGAGACTTTATGGGATATATGTATAGTAGACAATGGAATTATACCACTTGAGAAACAATTTAAATGAAGAGAATATGAGAAGGATTTTACATGGTTCAGTTCTTATAAAGCATCAGATAATTTAGGCTGGCAGGAACTCCTTGAAATTTAAACAGTGTTTTAAGTTTTTCAGTTATGATCCAAATACTGTTCACCTTCAGAGAATTTATACTGTACTTTATATTAGAAAGTCTTTTATGGCATTCCCCCTTTTTCACTATTCACTGAGTGCCCAGGCTCTTTGGCCAAGGTTGTAAGGCAGATAAGTGCCACCAAGAAAAAGACCAGTGCATGATTTGAGATCATGGAGAATAGTAAAAATACACCCCAGGATCAAGTAGAACAGTGTTTACTTATGGCAAGAGAGGAGATAGAATGCACAAGATCTAGTTCCTTGCAATGTGTCAGTAACCCATAGCCAGTCGATCAACTCCACATCTGACAATGGCAATATAGCTGCACACAGCCCACTTTGTTCTGCAGTGGCAGGACACAAACTCCTTCTCTGTGGGGTGTGACATCCAGAAAACTGGGGGCGTGCCTGAGTACCACTAATACCCGTGATTAAGCAGAACAAAGGAGTACGCATTGAGTCTGACACAGAGATGGCTATTCATGGCAGTAAGCCCAGCAGAGGCTGTGAGGGTTCTGTATTTTTTGGTAAAGAAGTATGCAGCCCCAACAAGGCCCATCTTTTTTTCCCACCAGCTTTACTGAAGTATGATTGACAAAGAAAACTAAATTTAAGGCATACAGGTGGTGCTAAAGGGGAATGTTTGGCTATAAATGCTTATATTAAAAAACAAGAGAGGTCTCAAATTAACAACCTAACTTTACAGCTTAAGGAGCTAGAAAAAGAACAAACAACACAAAGCTAGCAGAAGGAGAAATAAAGAATAGAGCAGTGATATATGAAATAAGAGAACAGAATAACAACAGAGAAAATCTTGAAACCAGAAGTTCTTCAAAAAGATCAACAAAATTGGCAAACCTTTAGCTAAATGAGCTAAGAAAAAAGAGGAGACTCAAATTACTACAATCAAAAGTGAAAGTGGGTAAATTAACTATACTTGAATTAAAAAAAAGTTGTGATACAAAATTAAAAAATAAATTCACACACAAAAAAGTGTAAGTGGGGAGACATTACTACCAGTTATACAGAAATAAAGGGATTATGAGAGTACTATGAACAATTGTGTGCCAGAAGTTGGATAGCCTAGGTGAAATGGACACATTCCTAGAAACGTAAAACCATGGAGTTAAACATGAATAAATAGAAAACCTGAATAGACTGGTAACTACTCTATAAGTAGTAAGGAAATTGACTCGGTCACAAAAAAAATCTCCCAACAGGGAGTTCACTGGTGGCCTAGTGGTTAGGATTCCGGGCTTTCACTGCCGTGGCCTGGGTTCAATCCCTGATTGGAGAACTAAGATCCTGCAAGCCATGCAGCATGGCCAAAATAAAAAACCTCCCAACAAAGAAAAGTCCTGGATCTGGTGGCTTCACTGGTGAATTTAAACAAGAACTAATACTAATCTTTCTCAAACTTTTCAAAAAAGTTGAAGAGGAGGGAATACTTCCTAACTGATTCTGTGAGACCAGCACAACCCTGTTGCCAAAGCTACTCAAAAACACTGCAAGAAAGAAAACTACAGAACATTGTCTCTTATGATTATTGATTCAAAAATCCTCAACAGAGTACTAGCAAACGATTCAGCAGCATATTAAAAGAATTATACAAAATGACCAAATGGGATTTATTCCTGAAATGCAAGGATGGTTCATCATATGAAAGTTCACCAATGTAACATGTCACATCAACAAAATGAAGGAAGAAAACATGATCATCTCAATTAATGCAGAAAAAGCATTTGACAGAATTCAACACCCTTTTATGATAAAAACACTCAACAAAATAGGAACAGAAGGAAATCATCTCAATCATAACAAAAGCTATATATGAAACTATCTCTGCAAAATAAAAGCTATATGAAAGACCCACAGCAAACATAATACTTGATAAACATCAAGATTTTATCTAATATCAGGAAACAAGACAAGCATGCTTGCTTTTACCACTTCTATTCAACATAGTACTGGAAGTTCTCAGCAGATCAATTATGCAAGAAAAATAAAGGCATCCAAATTCGAAAGGAAAAAGTAAAATCATCTCTGTTCATAGGTGACATGATGTTATATGTAGAAAACCCTCAGGACTCCATAAGAAAGCTGTTAGATCTAATAAATGAATTCAGCAAAGTTTCAGGATGCAAAGTCAACATGTAAAAATCAATTGCATTTCTATACACTAACAATGAACAATATGAAAAGGAAATTTCAAAAACAAGTCCATTTACAATAGCATCAAAAAGAATGAAATAGTGGAATTAACCAAGGAAGTAAAAGATTTGTACAATGAAAGCTACAAAACATTGCTGAAAGAAACTATAAAAGACATAAATAAATGGAAACACATCCCGTGTTCATGGATTAAAAGACTTAATATTATTAAAATGCCAGTACTAATGAAAGCAATCTACAGATTCAATGCAATTCCTATCAAAATCCCAATGATGTTTTTGGCAGAAATACAAAAACCCACCCTAAAATTCATATGGAATCTCAAAGGACTGCCAATAGCCATAACAATCTTGAACAAATCTGGAGGACTCACACTTCCTAATTACAAAGCACCAGTAATCAAAACTGTGGTACTTGCATAAAGACAGACATATCAACAAATGGAATAGAACAGAGAGCCCACAAGTAATCCCTTACGTATATGGTCAGGTGATTTTTGACAAGGCTGCCAAGACCATTCAATGAGGAAAGCACCATTTTTCCACAAATGGAACTGGGAAAACTGGATATCTACATGCAAAAGAATGAAGCTGGACCCTTGCCTAACACCATGTACAAAAACTCTCAAAACAGATTGAGGACCTAAACATAAGACCTAAAACAGTAGAACTTTCAGAATAAAACAGGACAAAAGCTTCATGACATTGGATTTGCTGGCGTTTTCTTGGATATGACACCAAAGACACAGGTAGCAAAAGAAAATAAGACAAATTGGACTTGATGAAAATTTAAAATACTTTTGTATCAAAGGACACTATCCACTTCAAATAATATCACTGAAACTAGTGGAATATCATTTTCAATAGATTATTTTTGGAAATTACTTTTCTATAACTACACATCTTCATTAGATGAGAATGTGTAGGTCATTGTCACTTGAAGAAAAAAAAAAAGACACTATCCACAGAGTAAAAAGGCAGTCTACAGAATGGGGGAAAATAGGGCTTCCCTGGTGGCACAGTGGTTAAGAATCCGCCTGCCAGTGCAGGGGACACAGGTTCGAGCCCTTGTCCAGGAAGATCCCACATGCTGCAGAGCAACTAAGCCCGTGCGCCACAACTACTGAGCCTGTGCTCTAGAGCCCGTGAGCCACAACTACTGAGCCTGCATTCTACAACTACTGAAGCCTGTGTGCCTAGAGCCCATGCTCTGCAGCAAGAGAAGCCACTGCAATGCGAAGCCCGTGCACCGCAACAAAGAGTAGCTCCCGCTCGCCGCAACTAGAGAAAGCTTGCGTGCAGCAACAAAGACTCAAAAAAAATAAATAAAATAAATAAATTTATTAAAAAAAATAGAATGGGGGAAAATATTTGCAAATCATATGTCTGTTAAGCAATTATATCTAAAACTGAACAACAACAACATAAAAACAAAAATGGGGGGCTTCCCTGGTGGTCCAGTGGTTGAGAATCTGCCTGCCAATTCAGGGGACACGGGTTCAAGCCCTGGTCTGGGAAGATTCCACATGCCGCGGAGCAACTAGGCCCGTGAGCCACAACTACTGAGCCTGCGTGTCTGGAACGTGTGCTCCGCAACAAGAGAGGCCACGATAGTGAGAGGCCTGCGCACCACGATGAAGAGTGGCCCCCGCTTGCCACAACTAGAGAAAGCCCTCGTACAGAAATGAAGACCCAACACAGCCAAAAATAAATTAATTAATTTTTTTTAAAATGGGCAAAGGACTTGAACAGACATTTCTCCAAAGAAGATATATGAATGGGGAATAAACACATGAAAATATACTTAATATCAATAATCATTAAGGAAATGCAAATGAAAACTACAATGAGATACCACCTCACATCTATTAAGATGGCTACGACTGAAAGAAAAAAAAAAACCCACAGAAAAGAACAGTGTTGGAAAGGATGTAGAGAAATTGGAACCCTTCTCTACTATTGGTGGGAATGTAAAGTGGTATAACCGTTGTGGGAAACAGTATGTAGCTTTCTCAAAAGATTAAAAATAGAATTATATATGATCCAGCAATTCCACTTGTGCATATACTTGAGGTCAGGGTCTTTAAGAGCTAGTTATACACTCATGTTCATAGCAGCATTGTTCACCTTAGCTGAAATGTGGAGGAAACCCAGGTGTCCATAAGACAAATGTGGTATATACATAGAATGAAATGTTATTCAGCCTTTAAAAAGGAGGAAATTCCTTGAGGACATTCTGGTAAATGAAATAAATTGTCACAAAAGGCAAATATTGAATGATTCCACTTATGTGAGGTACTTAGTCAAAAATTATAGAACTTGTAGTGATGGTTGCCAGTGACTGGGGGAGGGGAGAGTGGGGAATTATTGATTAATAAGTATAGAGTTTTAGTGTTACAAAATGAAGAGTTATGGGATTCAGTGGTGGTGATAACTACACACAATGTCAATATATATAATACCACTGAAATGTATACTTAAAAATTGTTAAGATGGGAAATTTTATGTTATGTGTATTTTAAAACAACACAACAACAAAAATTTACAGACTGGGTAGCTTATTTTTTCATAGTTCTGGAAACGGGAAAATCAAGATGTCATCAGGTTTGGTTTCTCCCAGGGCTTCTGGCTTGCAGATGGCTGCCTTCTCACTGTGTACTCACATGGCCTTTTCTCTGTGTGTGTGCATCTCTGGTATCTCTCTGTATGTCGTAATCTTGTTATAGGGACATTAGTAAGATTGGATTAGGGTCCACCCAAATGGCCTCATTTTAATTTAATTACCTCTTTTAAGCCCTTTATCCAAACACAGTCGCATTCGGGTTAGGATTTCGATATGTGAATTTTGCGGAGGCATATTTAAGTTCATAATGCTAGTCAAACTGATAAAGCAAGGCCTCAGGCATACAAAAAACTATTTGTAGGCAAGATATGCCAAGGGATCAGAGGTTATTTCCCAGAAGCTGTCAAGGTCAGTCCTTTCTTAGAATGTACAGGATTTGGGCAAACCTAGGCTGATGTGTTAACCCTTTACTACAAGCCATGCAAGCACTAATCCAAAGAAAGCTGATTAAGAAAATAAGGATAACTCGAGATAAAGAGGGATTAAAAAGGTGAGCTCATCAGAAATGTGCAACAATTTAAAATTTTGTGTAAACCTAATAACGTTAACTTTAAAATATATGAAGTTAAAAATGACAACACAAAGGAGAAATAGAAAAATTGGCAATTATAGTGGAGGACTTTAATCCACCTCTCTTAATACAGAGAGAACATGTAAACAAAAAAGTCAGTAAAAGAGAATATCTGAGTAACGTGATGAATGAACTTGACGTATATAGAATACCATACCCAATAATGACTGAATACACAATATTTTCTTGTGCATATGAAACAATATAAAAATTGGTCATGTGGTCGAGCCATAAGTTTCAAGGCATTTTAAAAGATTAGAATTGTTCAGATCATGTCCTCGGAGTAGAAAGGATCTTATATCTTAAAGGGTTTTATCTACAAAAAATTTTTCTTAATGTTGAAGTATTGAAAACTTTCCCCCTGAGATTTGACGTGAGACAGGATATCCATAGTCACCATTACTACTCAACATTGTATTGGCGAGCTTAGCCAGTGCAAAGGGCAAGTAGAAAAGACTTAAAGGTTGGAAAGGAAAAAATAAAATTGTCATTACGTGTACATAGAGTATCTAAAAGAATTTCAGGCAGCTTAGAATGAATGTATGAAATTAGTAAGGTTGCTGGCTATAATGTCAGTATTTTAAAAATTGTATATATGTACCAGCAACAAACACTTTTAAATGTTATTTTTAACTATAGTTTACAATAGTATTAAAAAAAATCAAATACAGAGCAATAAATCTAGCAAAAGACATGCAAAACTTCTACACAGAAAATTATGAACTGTATTGAGATGCAGCAATATCTAAATAAAGAATATATACTGTGTTTGTGGATTGGGAGACTCTTGAAATAATTTCAGTTCTCTGCAATCTGAGTTGTATATTTATTGTACACTATCCCCCCAAAATACCATCAGGCTCTGTGTGTGTGTTTGTGTGTAACTGACAAACTGATTCTAAAATATACTTGAAATTGCAAAGGACCAAGAACAGGTAAGACAAATTTCAAGAAGCAGGAGGAGGAAGAGGGGAGGAACAAGAGCAACAACAACAAAACTAAAGGACTTGTACTAGCAGGCATCAACTCCCATTATCCATTATAGCCTTGGAATTATCCATGTGGCCTTGGTTAAGGGTAGACAAATAGATCAACAGATGTAGAGTCCAGAAACAGGCTCACACGTGTAAGACAAAGTTAACACTTTGTTATAAATTGGGAAAAGAATGTTTTTCATAAGTATTGCTGGATGAATTGAATATATGTATGGAAAAAAATCATGATGCCTACTTTACACCTTCCCCACCCTTCATTCATATGAATTGAAGAGCTAAATCTGAGAGATTTAGGGGAAAAAACAATATGATACTGGGAGTAGGTAGTAATTTCTTTTTTTTTTTTTTTGTCAAGTAGTGATAGTTTTTATTTTTTTAATATTTATATAATTTTAGCAAAATATATATATATTGTTGGGAGGTTATCTTACTACATTATAAGGCAGTTTAAGGTAAAAACTATGTCATTTTAGTCTTTGTATCACCTCAAATACTATGATTGCAGGATCTGGCATGCTGTAGGTAATTAGTAAAGGTCTGATTATTTTATCCCAAATTCTACTTTTAGCAATCAAGTTAAGGAAATATCTACAGAGATTCATAACATGCAAGAGCATTCAACATATATATATATTTTTAATTTTTTTTAATTTTTATTTTTTTTTAACTTTGGGTTTATTTATTTAATTTATTTATTTATTTATGGCTGTGTTGGGTCTTCGTTTCTGTACGAGGGCTTCCTCCAGTTGTGGGAAGCGGGGACCACTCTTCATCGCGGTGCGCGGGCCTCTCATTATCGCGGCCTCTCTTGTTGCGGAGCACAGGCTCCAGACGCGCAGGCTCAGTAATTGTGGCTCACGGGCCTAGTTGCTCCTCGGCATGTGGGATCTTCCCAGACCAGGGCTCAAACCCGTGTCCCCTGCACTGGCAGGCAGATTCTCAACCACTGCGCCACCAGGGAAGCCCTCAACATATATTTTTGATAACCAAAAATTAAAAACAAAATTCTAACAGTAGGCAACAGGTTAATTAATTTGGCTCTGCAATATAAAGACAAATATACCATTGTGAATCATAATGATTTTGGCCTGGATTAGTTGCTGAAGAATTAGTGAGTGAAGAAAGCAGGCTTAAAGTAAGTATACATAAGTTGGAGATGGTATCTTGTTGAAATTTAGAACATAGGGTCTGTTGTCAGATTTTTAAAATATGAAACTGTGTTCATAGTGTTCATGACATCTTAGTGCCTTGTTTTTTCATTGATAAATGTAGAATATCACCTACTAAATATGAGTATCATGGAGAAAGATACTCTATAAAACACTTAATAGTATTTTATCCTAGCATATTAATGTAACTTGGCTGGTTTTACTGATGTGAAGAATGTTACATGTCCCCAAATTGATTATAAAAAATCTTAATAGTGCTATTCCTGTTACTAAAATTAGTGTTTCTCATGCCTGCTATTTCTTATAGTGCTAACACCCTCCAGTCAAATTTAGTAGCGGAGTTTGAGAGTGCATTTATTTCTTATTATTAAAAAAAATTCTTGTTAATCAGCAAAAGAGTTTTGAAATACAAACCCAACCCACATTGCCTGAGACTATGGCCTTGGCTCAATTAGTAGAACCCGAAACTGTAAGAAGAAAAAGGGAAAAGAGGACTTTTAAAACTCAAATGAGTAAACTTAACTTATTCCAACTGTTATTTATAAACTAATAAGTTTTATATTGAAATACTTGATTCATGACTAGGTTTTAAAATGAAGCTATGAGATCTCTGATTCTATCTTTATGTAAAAATTAATTTGTAAATGAGCTCTATTTAATTGGCTTAAAGGAAAGTAAGTGCTTACAAATCAAACACTTCTAAATACAACAGAAATTAACCTAAAGTTTGAAAGGATCACATGATCCAGGACTGATTTTTTAATGAGTGAAAACACGTTTAAGTTTGTTGGTTTAATTAATACAGACATGTTTTTAGAGTCATCAATATTAAGTATAATACGTTGAATGTACTAGGTTTACTGAAAGTCTGTAAATTCATAATATTTCTGTCACAAAATTTATCAGTAAGAAGCGTTAACTTGTTATGATAATATTTACATAAATAATAATAGAGATAAATGGAATAGAAGATTTTAGGTGAACTCTTAAAAATAAGTATGTTTTAGCTTTTCCAGATTTTTGGTAACAAAACTCTAGAAGATGTAATAGGCGTACAGAAAGGGATGCTTTGTGAGGCTTCAGTGTGAGCTCTGCACTTCAGATAAGAGCAGGGAACTCAGCACACCAGGGGAAATGGCACCTGTGTAACTAGTATATTTTTTGTTTTGTTTTTCTTTGCTTTTATTGACATGAATCATTGTTTACTACTCATTTAAAAATTTCTAGAAGATCCAACTTTTTTTTTTTTTTGGCCGCGCCGTGCTGGCATGCGGGATCCTAGTTCCCCAACCAGGAATTGAATCTGCGTGCCCCCCTTACCCCCCATCTCCATCCCCGCAGTGGAAGCTCGGAGACTTAACCACTGGATCGCCAGGGAAGTGCCCAATACAACTTTTTTTGATCAAAGAAAACTCCTGTATTTCTAGTAGATGTGGACACATTCACAAGTATCCCTGAAGCTTTGAACCTTGTTGAATTCTTTAAGGAGGTCTGGAGAAACAGTTTTCCTCAGCAAACTGCCTAAAATCTCCATTGTTAACTGCTTCTGCTTCCAGTCTACAGCTCCACATATCTGATTCTGGCTCCTCAAAAATAAGTAATAGGGCTTCCCTGGTGGCGCAGTGGTTGAGAGTCTGCCTGCCAATGCGGGGGACACGGGTTCAAGCCCTGGTCTGGGAAGATCCCACATGCCGCGGAGCGACTAGGCCCGTGAGCCACAATTGCTGAGCCTGCGCATCAGGAGCCTGTGCTCCGCAACAAGAGAGACCGTGATAATGAGAGGCCCGCGCACCGAGATGAAGAGTGGCCCCCACTCGCCACAACTAGAGAAAGCCCTCGCACAGAAACGAAGACCCAACACAGGCATAAATAAATAAATAATTAATTAAAAAAATAAATAAATAAGTAATAGGTTTTCAAAATGATTTAGGAGTATTAGGAATTTCTATGCTTAAGACATTATCCCTATGGTAGAAGCCTGTGTTGGGAAAAGATCTTGAAATCAACTTAATGCGTGTGTCTGTTGTCTTGTTCATTCCACTGCAGTTGAGATAGGAAATGTTATGAAACTTACCCAATATCCCCTTTTAGCCCCAGGTGGTTTTTTCCAATTCCAGAAATTACTGGGGCCCCTGAGTCTCAGATTATCTGGCTCTCAAGGAAGAAATAAATAAATCAACTAGCTGAATGTGATTTTGATGAGATCTAGTCCTCCTGATGTTTAACATGACCTGATGATGTATGCCCGTTCCAGAAAAGAGAATCACCATAGATGCAGCAGTTCTGTGAATATCTTGTGGGAGAAGAATATCTATTATTGCTGTTTTTTTTTCTTTTATATTTAAACTAGTAAAAAGGTAAAAGAAAAAGAATTGGCATAAAATAAGAAAGGAGTGGGCTTCTCTTTAGCTTTGAGTAGAGTTCTTGAAATCTGTATACCCCAGGTGTTCTCTCCTGCAATGATTCCCATTGTGATTGCATTTCAAGACTAGAGCTCCAAAATTATTCTTAAAAAAAAATAGTAATTAGTTATGGTAGCACAGCTGAACTCAGAATTTTTATAGTTCGAGTGGAAATTTTAATTAGGAGTCATTAAAAAATTATTATTTCTCTGGTCATTTTATCTTACCAATCTATCGTAAGAAAGTAGTCCAAAATATGCAGAAAAGTCTTCTGTATAAATATATATTAATATCAGCATTGTTTATAACCACATAATATTGCAAACAACTAAATGCCCCAAAGATTGGGATTGTTAAATAAATAATGAAACACCCCTAATATAATTATTCAGCCATTAAATGTTTGTTAATGTGCTTTTTTTAATGAGAAAGTTTTGTTTGTTTGTTTTTGTCTGCTTGGGGTTTTTTTTGCTATGATACTAAGGGCCAAAGCAGGAGATATTACATACTAAGTACTAGTGCTTTAAAATGCACGCCAAAAAATCCGTAGAACACACATACTAGAAAATTCTGGGAAGATGATATAGTAGAAACATCAGGAATCTGTCTCTCCACGTAGACAGCAATTGCACTGCAGAATCTGTCTGGATGTAATGATTTTGGAACTGGAGTCTATTAAAGGCATGCAACTTACAACTGAAGGCTTGGTTAATTTCAGGGATCTGTGCTCTAAAAATGGTTAAGATGGTAAATTTTATATGTATATTTTATCACAATAGAAAATATTGGAAAAAACATTAAAATATTTATATTGGTTTTTCTTGTACAGGTGTATTATGAATGATTAGTCTCTCCCTATGTTTTTTATGTCCACATTTTGAGATACAGTATTCCCCCCTTAAGAGTGGTGGCGCTTTCCATGGTCACATGCATTGTGAAATAATAAATGGAAATCTTCAGAAATAGACAATTCATATCTTAAATTGTGTGCCATTCTGAGTAGCGTGATGAAATTTCACACCACCTGCTCTGACCTAGTCTGGATATGAATCATCCCTTTGTCCAGCATACCCTGCCTGTTAGACACTTAGTAGCCAACTCAGATGGAGAGTCACCGTATCACAGTGCTTGTGCTCAAGTATTAAGTAACCTTTATTTTACTTAATAATGGCCCCAAAATGCAAGAGTAATAATGCTGGCAATTCAGATATACCACAAAGTGCTTCTTTTAAGTGAAAAGATGAAAATTCTCCACATAATGAGAGAAATAAAATCATATTCAGAGGTTGCTAAGATCTATAATAAGGACAAATTTTCCACGCATGAAACTGTGAAGAAGGAAAAAGAAATTCATGCTAGTTTTGTTGTTGCACCTCAAAGACAGAGACTGAACCAAAAGGAAAATGGAGACACAGACGCTGCAGACAGACAAACGTTACAGCAACAGTGCATGATAAGCACTTAGTTGAGATGGAAAAGGCATTAAACTTCTACAATAAGATATTTTGAGAGAGAGAGAAAGACCACATTTACATAACTTTTATCACAGTATATTGTTATAATTGCTCTATTTTATTGAGTTATTGCTGTTAATCTCTTACTGAGCTTAATTTATAAACTTTATCATAGATATTTATAGAAAAAAACATAGTATATATAGGGTTCAGTAGTGTTCATGGTTTCAGGCATCTACTGGGGTCTTGGAACATCTCCCCGGAGGATAAGGGGGGACTACTGTAATATTAATTTTTATAATGAAATCACTAAAGAGCAAATATTTCATGTTACTTCCTTCTTTCTCCTGTATTGTAAGGCCTAAATTTTCATGTGTTGTCTTAATATATTTGAGCCTCACAGGGTCTCAAACCCCCAATCATTACATACATATATATAGAAAGTACATATCTGTATATGATAATAACTTCTCCAGAAGGATACACACCAAAATCAAATTTTTGTTGACTTTAAGGTGAGCTGATGTATGACTGGGATACATGTAAGGAAATGTTGCTTACCTTTTTATTTAAACATTTTTGTGCCTTTTGAATTGTTGTGCATTACATATTTCAAATATATAATAGTGGTGACAATTAAAATATGGACATTCTTTGATGACTGACTTTATATTTCCCATTTGCTCAACTTCCTCATGAATCTAAATACATATGGATGTAACCTTGATTCTACTGATAACACCTTCTTCCCAAATTTTAAGTCTGTGTCCACAATTTATATTACTGTCACATGCCTAAGAAGCGAGATATTTTTCAATGGGATCTCATGACCAGGAATACAAATTAAAGACGTTTCTCCATCTATGGGCTTTTATGTAGTCAAGCCCACCCATGCATAAAACAACAGAGGGATGAAATTTTTTACTGTAACAAAAAGTTTCTGGTGGGCATAATATTGTGAAATGTGAAAAAGTATTTATTTTCCTAAATTTCTAAGATTTCCTACAGTCGGTGACCTTAAAAAGGACCCAAACTCACTCTCTCCTTTTCTACAATGAGAATCCATTACACGGTAGAGTCTCACTTTATCCAGCTTATCCCAACCTGGAAACATGGCTTTGCCACTAAACAGTATAACTTTGTACCTGTTTTGATCTCAGAAGCGTCGACTCTAAAATGGAAATATAGTAAGCACCTGTGACATTTCAGGTGTAATGGGAATTTTAGGAAAGATACATACACCCCAACATGCATACACACACAAATACATACAGCATGGTTAGATTATAAACCCAAGTTCAGGCGCTCACCTGTCAAGCGCTCCATAACCCTGGGGGTCACATCACTGACTCAACAGGGTGAACACTCACACACAGGTCTGAGCCCTCGGAAAATAAGAGCTCCGCCGTCCCCTCCTCACAATTCGCTGGTGCGGTGCCACCAGGACTAGCCTCCCCCTGGCCGTGGGAACCGGTGAGCTCGCCCTCAGCCTGGGGTCGGGCCTCCAGTGGCCCGAGATGTGTGCTGCGCACGCGCAGTCCGGAAATCACTCCCAGAAGTCTCTCGGCCGGGCCGGGGCGGCAGCTTTGCTTTAGGAATTTTGCGACCCTGTACTGTACCTTTACAGTCGACGAGGTGTCTTCGACTTCGGGCCTTTTTTCCGTGTCCCTTGTTGCGCGCTGCGCGAGTGGCACCCGTCCGAGGAAGAAACCGGCGTGGGTCGCCGCGGAAACGACTGTGCAGACGTAGCCCGAGCCCGTGGGGGACGGTGAGTGGCGGTGAGGGTGGGATTGCGGGAGGCGCTCAAAGCGTGGACTTCGGGAGCGCAGCCGCGCGAGTCCACCCGCCCCCCTGGGCTGTGGGCGCTTGAGCAGCGGGGACGGTGGTTGCAGCCCTGGGAGAAAATCGGGAAGCATGCGTGTTTGTGAGAGGCCGTGTTCCGTGCGAAGGGCCGCGGGGGTGGTGCCGGGTGGTGAGTGCCCGTAGTGAGACTGAGAGGTGCGTGGTTATCCTTGCGTGACGGGGACGTACGATGTGTGTCCTTTATGTGAGCGTGGGTTGCGGTGGACTTGTGGGGAATGTCTCAGGGACCCATGGCCCTAGGTTCTCTGCTGCTTCCTCCACCCTCCTGTCAGGCACATACGACTGCCACAGAGAAATGACTCCAAGGGAGAAACCGCATGCGAAGCCCTCGATGAAGGTTTTTGGTAAGAAGGTACAGACTGGCTTTTAGGATGGGAATTTTAGATTAGGGATTGCCCCTGAGTCAGGATTCTAGAAACGAATGGATAGAGAGACTCCAAGAATGGGATTCCTTCCTGGGATTGTTGTTCCTAGGAGTCCTCTGAAGTTCATCTGTATATTTGAGGATGACAGCGTTTCTTGAGCTCTGACGGCAGGAACCTACTGTGAACGACCTCTTCTTACTTCATTTTGGTTTTATGTATGAGGTCACAGCGGATGTAGCCATGGAGGGTGTATTTTAATACACGCTCAGCGTTGTGGTGACTCTGATTATTCCCCTGCAGGTTTCAGTAGTTAAGAAGCAACGAAAATGTGAGGCTAATTGTGACTTGTGCTTGCAAGTAAAGCGACTGAGCCAGAATTCGTGTCCAGAACAGGAGTTCTTAACCAGGGTTCCTTTGTCTGTATTTACGGGTGTAGAGGGGACCACAACCCCCGAAATTTTATAGATAATCGCTGTATATTTGTACATTTCCATTCTTCAAAGGTGTACACAATTCAAAAGATTTAGACCTGGGTTTTTATCTAGAATCAAAAATCGTTATACCTTGGGACAGTTTTGTACAAAATTAGTGGCTGAACAGCAGAAACTAACACAACATTGTAAAGCAATTATATGCCAATAAAAAAAAAGAAAAAAAAAATTAGTGGCCAAGATAATGAGAATGATTAAGAAACCCACATGACATCCATGAGACAATATTATGTAGATAATAAAATTTCTGTTTATAAAAATTAGTCGTGATAAGGAAAAATGGCCATGATCTAATGTTAAATTATCTTCATAGTTGTAGATAATAGTACCCAAGAAAATTTAAAATTATATATGGAGTTCATTTTTTAAAACAGAATTTTGTAAAACCCTTTTGCAAGGATTGTATCCAAAATGATATTTTAATAGGTTATTCAGAAGAGAATAGAAAGTGCATAGTCATTTATTGAACACCTTCTGTGTATTCAAAACTTTTCTGCCCATTTTGCATACAACCCTAATCTGCAAAGGCCATTTCCCTTTCTAGTAGTGGAAAAATCTTTATAGTGATATGTGTCTGGTTATATCAGTGTGATACAGCTAAAGGATATTCAAGAATAGGTAAGTGGTAGTTGTTTCAGTCATAGCAATACTTCATGGCAGGCCTGCTATTTATAGACTTTTTAAAATGACAAAAATATAGCCTCTGCCATAATAATGACTTAAAATATTTTGAATACTTTGAAATATCTTTATGTTTTATTTATGATGATAGAATTAATGCAGACTTATTACCAAAAATTTGATTTCCTAAGAAATTAGGAAGAAGAAATTAAGAATACCTCTTATTCCCACTGCCTGGAAATAATCACTTTTAATATTTTGGTGTATATGCTTTTTTGTTTGTTTGTTTGTTTTTTTGGCTGTGTTGGGTCTTCATTGCCGTGCGTGGGATTTCTCGAGTTGTGGCGAGCGGGGGCTACTCTTTGTTGCGGTGCGTGGCGCGAGATTCGGAGCACCGGCTCTAGGCGCAGGGGCTTCAGTAGTTGTGGCACGTGGGCTAAGTAGTTGTGGCACACGGGCCCTAGAGTGCAGGCTCAGTAGTTGTGGCGCACGGGCTTAGTTGCTCCGCAGCATGTGGGATCTTCCCGGACCAGGGCTCAAACCCATGTCCCCTGCATTGCCAGGTGGATTCTTAACCACTGTGCCACCAGGGAAGTCTCACTCCTTCATTTTTGAAGGACAGTTTTTCCAGATACAGTATTCTTGGTTGATAGTTTTTTTTTTTCTTTTCTTTCAGCACTTTGAATATATCATCCCATTTTCTTCTGATCTGCAAAGTTTCTGCTGAAGAATACACTGATATTAAGGAAGCCCACTTACTTTTGATAAGTTTGTTTTCTCTTGCTTATTCATTTTCTTTCTTTGAATTTCAGCCGTTTTATATAATACACACTATAAATGTGTCTTGATGTGGATCTCTTGAATTTTCCTAGTTGGAGTTCATTGAGCTTCTTAAATTTGTGTATCCATTTCTTTCCTCATATTTTGAATATTTTCAGCCATTATTTCTCTAATAATCTCGCTGCCCCTTTGCTCTTCTCCTTCTGGGCCTCCTACAATGTGTATATTGGTCCTCCTGATATTCTCCTATAGTGCCCTAGGCACTCTTCATTCATTTTTCTTTTTTACTTGATGATTTCAAGTGACCTCTCTTCAAGTTTGCTGACTCTTTGTTTTGCCTGATGAAATCTGCTATTGAACCCCTCTAGTGAATTTCTCCATTTAGTTATTGTATTTCTCAGCTCCGGAATTTCTGTTTGGTTCTTTCTTATAATTTCTATCTCTTTGTTGATATTCTCATTGTCTTCATGCATTGTTTTGCTGAATTCATTTATTTGTCTATCTGTGATCTCTTTTAGCTTGTTAACATCTTCAAAACATCATTTTAAATTCTTTTTCAGGAACTTCACAGGTCTGCTTTTCTTTAGAGTTGGTTTCTGGAGCTTTGTTTTGATCCTTTGATTGGACTGTATTTCCCTGTTTCTCTGTATCCCTTGTGATTTTTCATTGAGATTTTGGCTTTGTAGAAACAGCCGCCTCTCCCACTCTTTACAGACTGGCTTACTACCTTCACCAGTAAGCCCAGCCAGGGGTTCTGGAACCTTTCAAACCTTTTGTTGGGATGCATCTTCTTTGGGGTTGTGTGTATGCTTTTATTTTAGTATAAATGGCTTCTTTTAACTATTTTAATTTCCTGTTTCTTCTGAGGACCTTTCAGTTTCTGTTGTATTCCTCTACCCTTAATATTTTGCTTCTCCTGGTGCCTGCCTCTGGAAATGTATATTCTCTGCTGCTTTAATACACTGCAGTGCTCACCTGTGTTTTCAGTCGCCTCCAATCTGATATACAAACTATGCCACCATTCTCATCATCAATCCAAGCCAGATGAGACAGAAACCAGTCCCTTGGGCAGCCCCTAGAGAAGTCAGAATGTTGGACACAACTTTCACTTTTTTCCTATCCTGAGGAAGGATCCAGAAATTAGGAGTAGCTATTCTCCCCATCACACCTCATTACACTGGGTGGCAAGAGGGGCTAGGGCAAGCAAACTGTCACCAACTTGTAACCTTCTTGGCTGTCTCTTCTCTTGTTTATGTGCTTATGTGGGTGCTGGAGCCCCTTAACTAGTTTTTAGAGTTTTCACAAAAGTATTTTGGTACATATAATGCTGTTAATTCAGGGTCTCTTGGGGAGAACGAGGGGCTGTATCTTCCTAGTGCACTATCTTCCTAATGTCCTATCTCCCTTTGTTTTAGGTTTTCTGTTTCCCATTTCCTGCCTTGTACTGGAGTATTTAAATACTTCTTTAGCATTCATTTTAGTTTTTCTGTTGGTATTTTGGCTATTTCTCTTTGAATATTTGTTTTAGTGTATGTTATAGGGGTTACAGTATACAGTATACCTAGGCTTTCACAATCTGTTTTTACAAATATTGTAGCATTTCTTGTAAAATGAACAAACCTTGTATCTTCAATATGTTTATATTTACCTTTCCCTTTATAATTGTCATGTTTATCATATCTACACATACTGAAAACACCACCAGACTGTTATAAACTTCGCTTTCAAGAGTCAAATATATCTGAAATAACTTAATAGGGAAATAAATGATCTTATGTATTTACCTAGATATTTACCTTTCATGATGCCATCTTTCATTCCTGAAGATTCAGGGTTCTCTTTTGTATCATTTTCCATAAGCCTAAATAAATTCCTTTAGTAGTGTTGTTTTTTTCAATCAGACAATTTTTTGCCTCAGTCTGTCCCTTTTCTTTTCAGATTCTAATCACATTTTTAGATACATTACCACAAGTCCCTGAAGCTCTATTATAAAACTTTTAACCTGTACTGTTGATGAGTTTCAACTTGAATAACTTCTATACATCTATCATGTTTACCTTTTTCCTCTGTCATTTCCATTCTGCTGTAAGCTCATCCAGCAATTTTAGAAATTATATATTTCAGTTCTACAATTTTAATTTTTTCATTTATGTGGTTTCTTTTTCTCTGGCTATATTTCTTATCAATAATTTCAAATGTGTGGTTTTTAAAAAATTTTTTAATCTCTTAGAGTATAGCTAAAATAACTGCTTTTATATCTTTGTCTGATAATTACAACATCTGGGTTGTCTCAGCATCTGTGGTTTATCTTTTACCTTGAGAGGGGATCACGTTTTTTTGTTCTTTTTACAATTAATAATTTTAAATTGTTTCATGGACATTGTGAGTGCTATGTTGTGTTGATATGTTGATATTTTTACTTTAGCAAGGAATTGAAGCAATAAAATTTAGACTACACGTTCTGTCCTGCTGTTCATGGGAAGTAGTGTAATTCTCTGGTTCTCTAACACTTCGCTGTACTCGTTTGTGTCCTTCTCATGCATTATGTGATTCATGTTTAGGCTAAGATTTGTACTTGTTTCCCCCCAAAATTAGGAAATCTCCCTCTCCGAATGTTTCCTTTCTAGGGTTCCTCTCTCACTTTCCAGTTTGGTAGTGTTCCTTGCCATGATTCTTGTATCAGGAAATATGTTGGGGCTTTGACAGCTCATTTTTGCCCCAATATACCCGTCTGGCAAGGCTATGAGTGGTAGAGAAGGTGGCAAGAAACTCAGCCTAGTGTAGGTCGTTTTTTAAGGTTTTCACTCCCCTCCACAAGCCCTTTTTTGTTTAATTTACGGACCTTAGGTGTTTGATTTTTTTTATTTTGTCAAGCATTTTTAATTGATATCAGAGAGGGAAGTCGACTGTAACAAGTTTACATCACCATGATGCTACTAGAACTTCTTCAGTTAAGGAGTTATTTGATGGTGAAGATGATTTTTTTCATTTATTTTCTCTTGTATCATTTTGGACTCATTGCTTTCCATTGTATTGTTACCATTTATCACAATCGTTTTTTTGCTGCTGTTTTCACAGTTTTGGCCAGTCACACCTCTGTAAGTCTTTGATGGAAACTGATGCAGGAAAGAGTATATTAAATCACTGTAGCAAAGTGTGATAAATGAGTTATGGAGAAAGTGTCAGTAACTGTTACAAACTGTATAGCTGATTTTAGAGTTGTCTAAAGTATTCATCTCTAACGAGTGATTTAAAAAAATTTTTTTTTTAATTTTTTATTTTGGCTGCTTTGGTTCTTCGTTCCTGCGTGTAGGCTTTCTCTAGTTGTGGCAAGTGGGGGCTACTCTTCGTTGCAGAGTGTAGGCTTCTCATTATGGTGGCTTTTCTTGTTGTGGAGCACAGGCCCTAGGGCACGCGGGCTTCAGTAGTTGCAGCGCATGGGCTCAGTAGTTGTGGTGCACAGGCTCTAGAGCACAGGCTCAGTAGTTGTGGTGCATGGGCTTAGTTGCTCTGCAGCATGTGAGATCTTCCCGGACCAGGGCTCGAACCCATGCCCCCTGCATTGGCAGGCAGATTCTTAACCACTGCACCACGAGGGAAGTCCTAATGAGTGATATTTTTAATTTAAAAGAATATACTATAGAATACACACTGTTCTTTGTCAAGGAAAACAAAATGTTTTTCTCATTTCTTTTAGATTTGAAGTCAAGGTATGAAATAATCAGCTATGAAAATGTCCACATTTATAAAAAATATTCATCTCTTACTCTACATCAGAGAATTCATACTGGTGAGAAACCTTATGAATGTAAGCAGTGTGGAAAGGCCTTTAATCATGCATCCAACTTTCTGCGACATCAGAGAATTCATACTGGTGGAAAACCCTGTAAATGTGAGGAATGTGGAATGACTTTTAGTCATAGGATAGAACTTAGAGTTATCAGAGAATTCATACTGGGGAGAAACCCTATGAATGTGAAGAATGTGGGAAGGCCTTTAGTTGTGCCGTACATCTTACTCAACATGGCAGAGTTCATACTGGTGAGAAATCCTATGTATGTAATGAATGTGGAAAGGCCTTTAGTCAAGGTAGAAGAATTAGAATACATCAGAGAATTCATACTGGTGAGAAACCCTATGAATGTAAGGAATGTGAGAAGGCCTTTAGTCAAGCCTCTCATGTTGTGCAACATGGTAGAGTTCATAAGGTGAAAAACCTTATGAATGCCATGAATGTGGGATGATCTTTAGTCATGGTATAGATCTTAGAGTATATCATAGAATGCATACTGGCAAGAAACCCTTGTAACAAACAAGGGTTTGTTACAAGGGTTTCAAATGTAAGGAATGTGGGAAGGCCTTTAGTCATGCCTCAAATCTTGTTCAACATGAGAGAATTCATTCTGGGGAGAAGCCCTATAAATGTAAGGAATGTGGGATGACATTTAGTTCTGGCTATCAACTCATTCCACATCAGCGAATACATATTGTCGTGAAACCCTATGAATGTAATGAATGTGGGAAGGCCTTTAGTCATGCTTCAGCACTTATTCAACATGAGAGAATTCATACTGGTGAGAAACCCTATAAGTGTAAAGAATGTGGGAAGGCCTTTATTCATGGTGGAAGCCTAAGAATGCATCAGAGAATTCATACTGGTGAGAAAACTTATGAATGTAAAAACTGTGGGAAGGCCTTTAGTCGCACCTCAAACCTTGACAGGCATGAGAGAATTCGTACTGGTGAGAAACCATGTGAGTATAAAGAATGTTGGAAGGCCTTTAGTCATGTTGAAAGCCTTAAAATACATCATAGAATTCACACTGGTGAGAAACCCTATGAATGTAAGGCATGTGGGAAGGCCTTTAGTGTGTATGGATGACTTACTGGACATCAGAGTATTCACAGTGGTGAGAGACCTTCTGAATGTAACAAATGCAGTAAGTCTTTTAGGCTTAGTTCAGGCCTTAAAGTACATCAGAAAATTCATACTGGAAAGAAAACTTATGAATTTAAGGACTGTAGAAAAGCATATATATGCAGTAGAGAATGTATAGTACATCCATACATTTATAACACTGGGAAAAATTTTGAATGAAAAGAACATGGGAAAGCTTTTAGATATGGTTCAATTCTTATAAGGTATTAAATAATTTATACTGGTGAGAACCACTCAGAATGTAAATAATGTTTCAAATTTTTTAGTTATGACCCAAATGTTGTTCAGATTCAGAAATTTATGGTGTATTTTTATGTAACATAGGAAGGCCTTTACTAGCATTTCTGTATTTATGGATTATCAGAATATTCATAATGGAGGAAAATTCACAGAATGTGGAAATGCCCTTTTTTCAAAAAAATTATTTATTTATTTATTTATTTATTTATTTATTTATGGCTGTGTTGGGTCTTCGTTTCTGTGCGAGGGCTCTCTCTAGTTGCGGCAAGTGGGGGCCACTCTTCATCGTGGTGCGCGGGTCTCTCACTATCGCAGCCTCTCTTGTTGCGGAGCACAGGCTCCAGACGCGCAGGCTCAGTAATTGTGGCTCACGGGCCTAGTTGCTCCGCGGCATGTGGGATCCTCCCAGACCAGGGCTCGAACCCGCGTCCCCTGCATTGGCAGGCAGATTCTCAACCACTGTGCCACCAGGGAAGCCCTGCCCTTGTTTTTTATATTCTATTTATAAAAGCTCTATAACCCTCGTCAGTTATTATTACATTTGAAAAAACTAATACCACAGAAAACCCCTGTTGACCTAACAAATGTGAAAGAACCATCATGATTGCCGTTTGATTCTTTACAGCCTGCATGCAAGATATCTATCCCTGTGGAAGTCATTTGTAAATGATGATAATAATACCTACATTATAGTGCTGTTATTGGAATATAAAAAACTTGGAAAGCTATCTTAAACATAGTGTTTATTCAGTAAGTATTAGATACTATTTTTAGTATTATCATTGGTATTATTATTAGTGTATTATTATTAGTATTATTATTTGTATCATTATGAGATCAAGTCCATATGGATGTAATGAATTTAGCTTTGTGTAATTCCTTATGCCTTGTTGAGTTTTAAATAATTTTTTCTGCACAAACTCTAGTAAAATGTAAAAATCATGAGAGGATTTAAAACAGGAGTTTTATGAGAGCACTGACATGTTCTTTCGTTTAAATACTGTCTGTGTTTGCTTTGGTATTTCTTTGGCAGAGCTGAATAGTTGCAATAGGCTGTATGACCCACAAAGCCTAAAATATTTATTGTCTGGTTCATTACAAAAAACTTGCCAATTCCTGTTTTAGAACAGCATCCCCACCATGTTTTCCTTACTTTGGATTTCTGAAAAGTACAGGAAAGTTATCTTACAGAATGTCTCATGTTCTGGATTTTTAAAATTGCTTCATTGTAGGTCCATTTGTCCTGTTCTTCTATCTCTAATAGTTCCAGTAAATTTGAAGTTAAATGAAGAGGTTTAATTGAGTTTATGTTGTGTACATTAAGAAGCATTTTCCTACTATTAATGGTGCTAGATTGGTTATAGTGGAGACTGCTAGATCTCTCCATTGTAGAGATTCATTTTACAGTTATTAATCTACATATTTTATCACCTCCTTTTGCAAATTGATAATCTCATGTATAAGTCCTGAATCAATTAGAAAATTAAAATTGAAATTAGGGCTATTCAGAAAGGAACAATAATAAAATGCCTATATACCAGCTTTGGGATGTTACCAAACCTCTACTCTTTGGAAATGTAATACTCTTCAATGCATGCATGAAATAAAAAATGAAGACCAGAACTTTCTGTTCACTGCTTTATCCCCAGAACTATTCAGTGCCTCACTTAGTAGGAGTTGATAAAACTGATAAAACAATGAATAAGAATTTGACCTACAAAGTTAGACATATAACAACATAAATCCTAAGCCAATAGAGGAAGCAATTAATACAAATAAAATTATTAGAGCTTATTGATTATTAACCAAAATGATACTCAGAGTTTTGGGTTTTTTCCCATGAAAAGCAATGAATTCATCTAGACGTACAGTTTTATAATTTAGAAATGAAATAGTAATCTTGAAACAGTGTTTTTTAACTTAAAAATTTTTCTATTAAAAGTATATTAGCATCAAATAAAGGGGATTTAGCCGTAAATATGGAAGAAAAAATATTTTAATTATAAGGCAATGCTTCAGTTTATTCCAGTATATTTAGAAATTGAAAGAATGTATTAGATTCCTGGGAAAAAATGTAATTTATCAAAATTAACCTAAGATGATATTGATTTTATTTTATAAAATTTAATTTAAATTTTATAAAATAAAATCAAAGGAAAACAACTCTTTTATTAAAAGCAGCACTATGACACATACTTGGGTAGACTTAAAGAAGGAAATTATTTCTAACAGTATTTCTAGCTCATTGATATACGGATTACATAATTATAACAAATCTCTATTAGAATAATAGGTCCTAAAAATCAAAAGCTAAATGAGGTTTCCTTATGAAACTAAGTATAGAAAATCTAAATATATTACCCGCCAACTGAAACTGAGAATCTACCAAAAGAACTATGAAATTAAAAAGCATTTACCTAGCAGACCTACTAGAGAATGGACTTGAGGACACGGGGAGAGGGAAGGGTAAGCTGGGACAAAGTTAGAACGTGGCATGGACATGTATACACTACCAAATGTAAAACCGATAGCTAGTGGGAAGCAGCTGCATAGCACAGGGAGATCAGCTCGGTGCTTTGTGACCACCTAGAGGAGTGGGATAGGGAGGGTGGGAGGGAGGGAGACGCAAGAGGGAAGAGATACGGGGATATATGTATATGTATAGCTGATTCACTTTGTTATAAAGCAGAAACTAACACACCATTGTAAAGCAATTATACTCCAATAAAGATGTTAAAAAAAAAGCATTTATCTAGAATGTTCAAGACTTAACTATTCTTGTTTAATTATAAATCTTGAATGACAAAGCTGTTGATCCAAGTTTAGTACTTTCAATATTACAGGTTAGCAAACGATTGCCCTGTGGGCCAACCACCTGTTTTTCTAGGGTTTTATTGGAACACAGCTGTATTCATTCACCTACATATTACCTAAGGCTGCTTTCTGTCTTCAACAGCAGAGTTAGTTGTAACAGACACTGTATGCCTCGTAAACCTAAAAATATTTACTATCGGCCCTTTAAGAACAAGTTTGCGAATCTGTGATCTAGATTCATTAGTTTTTCTAATCTTTATTTAAATTTATGAATGAGCCGAATTATAGATAACTGATTTCTTTAATACTAAAAGGAACCTCCCTCCCACCCCCCAACACACATACTTGACCATTTTTGATACCTATTGACATACTTGATACCTATTTTCAAACACTTCCATCCAGATAAATGTCAGAAATTAGTCATTTGAATTGCCTTTCCCTGTATTTTCTGTAAATGTGAAGAAAGTGCCAGCAGCAAATCATATTAGTTTTGATGAAATACTGTGTTTTTGCACAATTGGTATTTAGCCCTATAAAAGAATGCTTATCTTTCAAATAAGAATGATTCATGGAAATTACAAATTATGCATTGTCAACCAACTATCTATGATGTCAGTGTGATTGTCCCTTATAACCTACACTTCTATGACCATTTGTTGCAGATGGAGAATCCACTATCCTATTCAGTTATTCACCATCTGATAGTTGACATCATTGTCCCATATGTTTAAGTTTTAGAATAAAATATAACACAAGACAGAATAATTTGAGTTCTGTAATAAAATAAGCCTACAGTAGGTCAGCATGGTACTTCTCCAAGTTACTATATATATATGTTGAATGTACAGACATACCTTTATCCAACGTTTTTGAAATTATGCCCCAGGAATACTGTTGGTACTTGACAGTACTTTTTAAAATGTTTTTGGGCTTAAACAAGTTTACAAAGTACTGAATACTAAATCTCTACGTTTGAATAATGAAAAGCTCATATTGACCAAACAAATGGAGACCTGTGGTAAAGAACACTTTAAAATGCTACCAGGGAACCTCCATTTCTAATACCTATTAATCTCTCTGGGAAATGTTGCCAAATCCAAAGGGAGTGACTCTCAGATTGGAATTATGGGTCATTAATTCATGTTACTAGCGATAATTGGATGGCTAACAGCTCACATCCTGACCTGCAATTAGTGTCCTTTTTCTGAATGTAGGGTTGCTATTTTTCTACAAAATGAAATATATTTTAGCCCAATCTTGATATAAATATACCTCAATAGATTTAAATCTTATCTATTGGCCATTATACAGTTGTTGACAGTTTTTCACTATTACAAAACCAGTGTCTAGCTTTGCTCCTGTATACTAGTACACAGAGCAGTGGTGTCCAATTACTCAGGCATAGGTTGTATACATTTTCACCTTTGGTACATGTTGGTAACTTGTTTTTTTTTGTGGACATCTGGCAACTCAGTCAAAAGGTGAAATAAATGTCCTGTATTTCTTCTTCTAGTGTGTGGTTTAGTTTTTAGTTTTTTAATTACTAGTGAGTTGAATATTTTCCATATATTTTTATTAGCCAATCATGTTACTTACTGTGATTTTCCTAGTCTCGTTTTTTGCCCATTTATTCATTTTTTTCCTTCTGATTTATAGGCGTTTTAAAAAATATTCAGTATCCAAATCCTTTGCTTGTTTTATATGTCCTTATTTTTTCCAAACTTATGCTGATTTATGCTGTTTTTTTACTATGTTCAGTACCCCTCATACAAATATTTTAAATTTCAGTATAATAAGTTTTCAGTCGTACCAAATATTCTTATTATTTCTATTCACAATTTTATTAGACTATTTAGTTTTCTAAATAATCAAATTATCTGCAAGTCAAAAAGAAAATTCCTTTTAACATATTTATATGGATTATTTCTTTTATTGAAATAACTTTGGCTGTATTGTACATTGGTGGTGACGATGTCAGTGGTATTGTGTATTGGTAGCTATGATATCAGTGTGACTGTCCCTTATAACTTACACTTCCATGTCCATTTGTTTCAGGTGGAGAATCCAATATTTTATTCAGTCATTCACCATCTGATAGTTAACACCACTGTCCCATACAAGTTTAAGTTTTAGAATTAAATATAATGCAGGACGAAATAATTTGAGTCTCAGGCTTTCAGGTTTTCAGGCTTCTCCAATTTAATGGAAATTATGTCAACATTTCATGGTTAATCTATTATTTCCTTTTGGTTATGTGCCCCAAATAATCTGTATTGTATTTAAATAGTTTCCTACATTAGAAATGCCTCATTTTTTCCAAACTCCATTTCATTGTTTGTTGCTTTAGTCATTTACTATTCTTCTTTATTGATATATTGATTAATACTGATAGATTTCTTAGTTTTTAATCATCCCTGGAATAAACCCTAGTCAGCCATGGTATATTATTTTTTATACCTGCTCAGTTCCATTTGTTAACTTGATTTAGAATGTTTGCATCTGTATTTATATGTGAGATTGTATTCTAATTTCCTTTTGTATTGTATTTTTAATGTTTGATGTTGCACTTACTAGATTTTTTAAAGTTTAAAGAGCTTAAAAAGTTTAAAGGAAGATAGAACTTGTCTTTAAAAAGTTATGGAGCTTTTTATATCTGTTGATTTGATTTTTTGTTTGTTTTTTTAAATTAATTATTTACTTATTTTTATTTTTGGCTGTGTTGGGTCTTCGCTGCTGCGCGCAGGCTTTCTCTAGTTGCGGCGAGCGGGGGTGACTCTTCTCATTGTGGTGCGCAGGCTTCTCATTGCGGTGGCTTCTCTTGTTGTGGAGCACGGGCTCTAGGCACACGGGCTTCAGTAGTTGTGGCACACAGGCTCAGTAGTTGTGGCTCGCAGGCTCTAGAGCTCAGGCTCAGTAATTGTGGCACACAGGCTTAGTTGCTCCGCAGCATGTGGGATCTTCCTGGACCAGGGCTCGAACCCGTGTCCCCTGCATTAGCAGGCGGATTCTTAACCACTGCACCACCAGAGAAGTCCCTATATATATCTTTTTGAATTAGTATTTTTATTTCCTTAGGATAAATACCCAGAAGTGAAATTGCTGGATCATATGGCAGTCCTATTTTTGATTTTTTGAGGAACCTCTATACTGTTCTCCACAGGGGCTGTGCCAATTTACAGTCCCACCAACAGTGCAGAAAGGCTCCCTTTTCTCCACGTCCCCACCAACACTTGTTATTTGTTGTCTTTTTGAGGATAGGGGTGTCTCTTCTTTTATGGGCACTATTCCCGCTATGAGGGCCCACCCTCATAACCTCATCTAACCCTAATTACCTCTCATAGGCTCCATCTCTAGATACTGTCACATTGAGAGTAAGAGCTTTAGCATATGAGTTTGGGGGTGAGTGGCATAAACATTCTGTCCATAACACTAATACTTGAAAAATATAAGTATAGCATATTTGCAAAAGTAAAATCACTAATTCACCTGGCATGTCGCTTTTAAAATCCTGATAACTGATCATCCCTTAAGGTTCCTTTCTTGTGAGGTAAGAAATAAGGCAGAGCTTTGAGGCAGGTAGACATGAGATGCAGAAGTCCTTGGGAGCATACATATGTTCATCAAAAGTATTGAACTAAAGTGCCCATCAACAGTAGAATGGGGAAATTTTGGTATCTTTATACAGTAGAATAATATACAGCAATGAGAATGAATCATCTGAAACAACAGTCAGCAATATGTATGAATCCTCCAAGGAATGCTAAGCAAAAGAACCCAGGTACAGGGCTTCCCTGGTGGCACAATGGTTAAGAATCCACCTGCCAATGCAGGGGACATGGGTTCGAGCCCTGGTCCGGGAAGATCTCACATGCCGCGGAGCAACTAAGCCCGTGCGCCACAACTACTGAGGCCTGCGTGCCTAAAGCCCGTGCTCTGCAACAAGAGAAGCCACCACAATGAGAAGCCTGCGCACTGCAATGAAGAGTAGCCCCTGCTCGCCACAACTGGAGAAAGCCTGCGGGCAGCAACAAAGACCCAACTCAGCCAAAAGTAAATAAATAAAATAAATAAAATAACATTTGTAAAAAAAAGAAAAAAAAAGAACTTGCTGTATAGCACAAGGAACTCTACTCCACTTCGCTGTACAATAGAAACTAACACAGCATTGTAAAACAACTATACCCCCCCAAAAAAAAGAAAAGAAATTTTTAAAAATTCATGCATTAAAAAAAAAGACAGGGCTTCCCTGGTGGCGCAGTGGTTGAGAATCTGCCTGCCAATGCAGGGGACACGGGTTCGAGCCCTGGTCTGGGAAGATCCCACATGCCGCGGAGCAACTGGGCCCGTGAGCCACAATTACTGAGCCTGCGCGTCTGGAGCCTGTGCTCTGCAACAAGAGAGGCCGCGATAGTGAGAGGCCCGCGCACCGTGATGAAGAGTGGCCCCCGCTTGCCGCAACTAGAGAAAGCCCTCGCACAGAAACGAAGACCCAACACAGCCAAAAATAAATAAATAAATAAATAAATTTATAAAAAAAAAAAAAAAAAAAAAAACAATCTACGGACTGGGAGAAAATATTTGCAAACAATGTGACCAACAATGGCTTAATTTCCAGTATATACAGACAGCTCATACAACTCAATATCAAAAACAAACAAACAAACAAAAAAACCCAGTCAAAAAATGGGCAGAAGACCTAAATAAACATTTCTCAAAAAATGACATACAGATAGATGGCCAACAGGCACATGAAAAGATGCTCAACATTGCTAATTATTAGAGAAATACAAATTAAAACTACAGTGAGGTGCTACCTCACACCAGTCAGAATGGCCATCATTAAAAAGTCTACAAATAATAAATGCTGGAGAGAGTGTGGAGAAAAGGGAACCCTCCTACACTGTTGGTGGGAATGTAGATTGGTGCAGCTACTATGGAAAACAGTATGGCGATTCCTTAAAAAACTAAAAATAGAGTTACTATATGGTCCAGCCATCCCACTCCTGGACATATATCTGGAAAAGATGAAAACTCTAATTTGAAAAGATACATGCACTCCAATGTTCATAGCAGCACTATTCACAGTAGCCAAGACATGGGAGCAACCTCAGTGTCCATTAACAGATAAATGGATTAAGAAGATGTTCTGTATACACACACACACACACACACACACAAACACACACAATGCAATATTGTTCAGCCATAAAAAAGAATGAAATATTGCCATTTGCAGCAACATGGATGGGACCTAGAGATTACCATATTAAGTGAAGTAAATCAGACAGAGAAAGACAAATATATTATATGTGGAATCTAAAATACAAATGAACTTATTTACAAAACAGAAACAGACTCACAGACAGATAAGAAACTTACGGTTACCAAAGGGGAAAGGGGCAGGGATAAATTAGGAGTATGGGATTAACAGATACACACCACTGTACATAAAATAGATAAACAACAAGGATTTACTGTATAGCACAGGGAACTATATTCAATATAATAGCCTATAATGGAAAAAAAATCTGAAGCTGTACACGTGAAACAAACAGTGTTGTAAGTCAACTATAGTTAAATAAAAGAGAGAGAGAAAAGTCTTGCTCACGGACTGCTGTGAAGTAGTAAGCTACCCAGGGTTAGTGTTCCCTTCCTGTAACACAACCCACTGCATGTGCCGGCATCCATCTAGGCTTACCTGCTCCATGCCTGTGGGACGTGGGGGCATAGAGAACCAACACAGACACGAGGCTTCTTTGGTGTGCCATGGGTAAAGTCCTTTGCTTTTGACCAGAAATCTCATGTCCTCTGCCAGCTTCCATGAAACAGTAATAGGCTAGCTTACTAGCTTGTACATAGGGTAAAATCTCAACCTCTTCAGAAACCTTGACAGTGCCTACTGTAAAAGGTGTTTGTTGTTTTTTTTTTTTTTGAGGTCCCTGAGAGAATGGTCTTCACTTTATCTCCCAAACTGACTTATTTGAAAAAGCTCCTCTATAATCCAAATATGTTGATCAGATCTGAACAACAGCGCTCCTTCCTTTAGCACCAGGGGTTCCAGGCTCCTTCTAGAGTGGAGACAAATTAGCCATCCTCTTTCCCTCATGCATGTGCCATATTCACTCTTCCTCAAGATTTTCACAGAGAGGCTCACAGCTTTCCTTACCACAAGGAAGATTCTGGGATTCCAACTCAGGACCGGGAATTTCTTGAACTTCCCTGAGCGGAGCTTAGTCTGACAGAACAAGAGACTGGTTTTAATCCCTTGGTATGCCAAGTACAGTTGACCCTTGAACAACTCGGGGGTTAGGGGAGCCCAGCTGCTGCAGTCAAAAATCTGTGTATAGGGACTTCCCTGGTGGCGCAGTGGTTAAGAATCTGCCTGCCAATGCAGGGGACACAGGTTTGATCCCTAGTCTGGGAAGATCCCACATGCCGCGGAGCAACTAAGCCCATGTGCCACACCTACTGAAGCCCACACGCCCTAGGGCCCGTATGCCGCAACTACTAAGCCTGCATGCTGCAACTACTGAAGCTCTTGCACCTAGAGCTCACGCTCCGCAACAACAGAAGCCACCGCAATAAGAAGCCCGCGCACCGCAACGAAGGGTAGCCCCCGCTCGCCACAACTAGAGAAAGCCTGCGCGCAGCAACAAAGACCCAAAACAGCCAAAAAAAAAAAAAAATCCGTGTATAACTTATAGTCGGTCCTGTGTATCTGAGGTTCCTCCATATCTGCAGTTTTGCATCTGTGAATTCACCTAAGGATCATATAGTACTGTCATATTTACTATTGAAAAAATCCGTGTATAAGTGGACCCACATAGTTCAAACCTGTGTTGTTCAGGGGTCAACTGTATAATGATTTTTGCCCTTAGCTCTCTGTAGATAATGTTAATGGTACTCCCTTATGGGCCTGAAGGGAAAAAATCCACTCACATTTTCTACCAGCTTTGTTATTCATTCGTTTCCCAGCTCTCCTGGGCCATGCTTCCCCTGGTTTTAGTCAATCCCTTTCATACTTGGTAAGCTTCAGTTTCCCTTCAATCACCTGTTTTGTGCTGTATGGGACCAAGACCCCCTTTTCTCTACTTTTGCCGTTTTCCCCTCCCCTATGCATTTAGAAACAAATCTAATAGATATGACTTCAAGAAACTGTCGTGAAACCAGTAAAAAAGATCACAATACAGTGTGAGGAGATGGGGACTGAGATAGCACATGAAAGGGGAGGTTGTCTGTACAAGTAGGTAGTGAACTCAGTCTTAAGGGATATGTAGATTTCTCAAGCAATGGAGCAGACTAGATAAGTTGATGGAATCCTTCTCTACAGAACTTCTATTAGTAATGGATACAGTATAAGAGCCGTCCTCTTAAATGCATAGCTGAGGGACTTCCCTGGTGGGCCAGTGGTTAGGACTCTGTGCTTCCACTGCAGGGGTTGCGCGTTCGATCCCTGGTCAGGGAAGATCCTGCATGCTGAGCGGCATGGCCACAAAACAAAAAACAAAAAACTTGCATAGCTGAGTTCACAAAAATCTTAATGGAAAGCCTGGGGGAGGGGGTGGGACCAGAGAGAGCCAGGAGCATATGCTGTGATTAACCTGGGAGGTCTTCAGATATTAGGAATTGTGATGGACACACCCTAAAGTGACCTCTAAAGAGTCACCCTCTTGTGTAGTCCTCTCCCCTTGAGCACAGAATTTGTTAATTGTTTCTAGTCAATGGAATATGGCAAAGGTAATGTGATAGTCACTCCCATTATTACATTACTTAAAATATTCCATCTTAGCAGATTGATGTGACAAAATCTGCTGCTGGCCTTGAAAATGTAAGTTGCCGTGTTCTAAGAGGACCTGGAAGAGGTCCATGTGGGGAAAAGCTGTGGGCAGCCTCTAGGGCCTGAGAGCAGTCCCCAGGTGACAGTCAGCAAGAAAACAGTGTCCTCAAACCTATAGACGCAAGGAACTGAATTTTGCCAACAACCATAAGAGCTAAAAAGAGGATCCTGAACTCCAAAAAGGAGCACAGCATAGCTGGTACCCTGACTGCAGCTTTGTGAAACCCTGAGCAGAGAACCCTGCTAAGCTATATACAGACCCCTGAGCCATGAAAACTGTGATATAATAAATGTTTTTATAAGCTGCTCAGTTTGTGGTCATTTGTTACGCAGCAACGAATAACTAAAACAGTAGTAAAAGAATTTATTTTTTTAAATAAATTTATTTATTTATTTATTTTTGGCTGCGTTGGGTCTTCATTGCTGCACACAGGCTTTCTCCAGTTGCGGCGAGCGGGGGCTACTGTTCATTGCGGTGTGTGGGCTTCTCATTGCAGTGGCTTCTCTTGTTCTGGGGCATAGGCCCTAGGTGCATGGGCTTCAGTAGTTGTGGCATGCGGGCTCAGTAGTTGTGGCTCGCGGGCTCTAGAGTGCAGGCTCAGTAGTTGTGGCACATGGGCTTAGTTGCTGCATGGCATGTGGGATCTTCCCAGACCAGGGCTCGAACCCGTGTCCCCTGCATTGGCAGGCGGGTTCTTAACCACTGTGCCACCAGGGAAGTCCTGTAGTAAAAGAATTTATATGTTAATATCCATAATGTGTTAGGCTATGAGTCTTAGGAATGAGCGATTCAGAGAATTGGAATTAAGAGCTCTGCAGAAGGCTAGTTGCTAAGATGAAAAAAAAGCTTCTTTTCCTAGTATTTATAAATTATGAGTCTTCCTTCACTTGGGTTTTAGGTATGGCTTTATTTTGGCTGCAAGATATAGAAATACCAACCAGGAATAAACCAATAAATCTTCCCAACTTGTGGAAGCCATGGGGTACAAGGCAGTGGGGGGAAAAGCTCACTTATGAGCTCAGTCCAAAATTAGAAAACATTCAAGAAAACAGTACACTATGAATAAATTTCAGTGAACACAATGAAGAGCAGAAGTCACACTCCTTCCCTCAGTCAGGAAATATAACTACTGTTAATAACCAAGGGGCTTCCCTGGTGGCGCAGTGGTTAAGAATCTGCCTGCCAATGCAGGGGACATGGGTTCGAGCCCTGGTCTGGGAAGATCACACATGCCACGGAGCAACCAAGCCCGTGAGGCACAACTACTGAGCCTGCGCATCTAGAGCCTGTACTCCGCAACAAGAGAAGCCACGACAATGAGAAGCCCGCGCACCGCGATGAAGAGTAGCCCCCGCTCGCCACAACTAGAGAAAGCCCGCGCACAGAAACGAAAACCCAACACAGCCAAAAATAAATAAATAAATAAATTTATATATATTTTTTTTTAAAAAAACAATAACCAAGGGCTTCCCTGGTGGTGCAGTGGTTAAGAATCTGCCTGCCAATGCAGGGGTCACGGGTTCGAGCCCTGGTCTGGGAATATCCCACATGCCACAGAGCAACTAAGCCCATGTGCCACAACTACTGAAGCCCGCGCGCCTAGAGCCCGTGGTCTGCAACAAGAGAAGCCACCGCAATGAGAAGCCCGCACACCACAACGAAGAGTAGCCCCTGCTCACTGCAACTAGAGAAAGCTGCAGGCAGCAACAAAGACAAGGAAGGAAGGGAGGGAGGGAGGAAGAAAGGAAGGGAGGGAGGAAGGAAGGAAGAAAAGAAAAGAAAAGAAGAGCAGAAAAAGATATATGAAGAAATAATGCCCCCCACCCCCCCCAAAAAAAAACAATAACCAACAGTAGATATAAAAAACCTGGGGAAAGAAAATACTATTAAAGAAAATAGTATTAAAAACATCAGACAGGTTTGAAAAAGATGGGATAGACCTTAAATCAGTTAACTGATTTGACACAGCTAAAAAGAAAATGAGTAACCTAACAATTAGATCAGAGGAGATTAAAGAGAAGGTTAACTTAGACAGCTATAGAAACTGTGAGAGTCCAAGAGGCAATGTTGTTGAATGAGAAGTGCCAGCCTACAAATAATCATTTCTAGAAGGAATCAATAGAGTGAATGAGGGAGAGGAAATAAGAAAATGTTAACATTTGAGAAGTTTCCAGTATTGAAGAAAGACAATCCTCAGATGGTACGATAAAAAACAATTATTACCAAACATTTAAAGAGGAACTAACACTAATCCTTCCCAAACTCTTCCAAAATAGAAAAGGAGGAACACTTCCATACTTATTTTATGACGCCAGTGTTGCCTCAATACCAAAACCAGACAAGGACACTATAAGAGAATAAAATTACAGGCCAATATCCCTGATGATCATAGATGTAAAAATCCTCAACAAAATATTAGCAAACTGAGTATAATACATTAAAAGTATACACCATGATCAAGTGAGATTTATTCCAGGAATGAGAGGATGGTTCAACATCCACGAATCAATCAATGTGATACACCACATTAACAAAATGAATAAAAATCATATGATCATCTCAATAGATGCAAAAAAAGAAAGCATTTGACAAAATTCAACATCCATTCATGATAAAAAACAATGTGGGTATAGAGGGGACATAGCTGAACATGATAAAGGACATATCTGAGAAGCCCACAGCTAACATCATAATGGTGAGAGACTGAAAGCTTTTCCTGTAAGATCAGGAACAAGACAAGGTTGCCTACTCTCACCACTTTTATTCAACATAGTACTGGGAGTCTTAGCCAGAGCAATTAAGCAAGAAAAGGAAATAAAAGCTATCCAAGTTGGAAAAGAACTAAAACTATGTCTATTTGCAGACGATATATATATATATATATAGAAAACCCATAAGATGCCACCAAAAAACTGTTAGAACTAATAAATGAATTCAGTAAAGTTACAAGATGCAAAATCAATATCTTAAAAATCTGTTGGATTCCCAGACCTCTCCCCTGAGATCTGACTCCTGCTCCAGGATCTCCTCCCAATACTCCCAAGCTTCTGATCTCCTGGGCTCCCAAGCTTTTCCTTAGAATCTGTCATCTCCCCCAGGACTCTGATAATTCATATGCCCAAGGTCTTCTATTGGGCTTCTAAGCATCTCCTTCATGCTCTAGCTCCTCCCTTGCTCTTACAGGCCCTCTCCTTGAGCTCTGCCCCCTCTCCCAAGGTACCCCCAAACTCTCTTGAGGTCCCAGGCCCCTCCTTTAGCCTACAGTCCCTCTCCTATGCTCCCAATACACTAAAATGGGCATAGCCAGAATCTCATTTGAGCCTCATAATGAGCCCCATTTTGCACATGATAAAACTGAGGATTAGAGAGGTGAAATCACTGTCTTGAGATTACATGTTAAATTGAAAGGCAGGGATTCAAATCCTGGTTTGAATCTAAAACCTACATTTTCATCCCCACACTATATCTCATTAAAAATAGCTATCCATTAGAGAAAGAGAACTATATTCCAGGAACTGTATTAAGCATTTCACTAAGGTAAGCATTATTATCACCATTTTACTTTGAGGAAACCAAAAACTAAGATTAAAGAGCTAATAAATGGCAGAGCAAGGACTGGAATGAGAGTTCTTCTGAATTCAAAGTTGGCACTCTTAACCATTATTTCACTCTATATCCCCATGATGTAGATGAGAACACTGAAGCTTAGAGATGTTGAGGAACTTAAGTCAAGAACAAAGTTTATAAAGGGGCAAAATTATGGGTCTTCTTTGCTTCCTCTCATATTAATGCTAAATAAACAAAAGTCCACCCGTGCCAGACACTGTCCCTCCAGGATCTTTTGAGGAAAAGAAATAGTAGCCAAAGAATCTGAGTGCCGGACAGGCTTTTCTATCAAAAGGTGATCAAACACTAGCCCTTACCCTCCAAAGGATGTAGCCTACTCAGTGAAAAACTTGTCCCTCTTAAGACAAAGTTTATTTGTTTTTTTTCTGGCTACTTTCTAGGGGATTCTAGGCTACGGGGGCGGGGGAAGAGAAATAAGCCAGAATATTTGTTACGATTGAGAGATGTCATTTTATTCAGTACATAGTAATAGGTTTCTGGACCTGAATGAAAAGGAGTCCTGGTCTAGTCCCACCTTGAAATGGGGAACAGGTAAGGAGGCTTAAAATCTGTGGCCCAGGCTTATTTTCCAGTAAGACCCCAGAGTCTTAATATTAGGCCAAATCAGAGAGTGGGAGTAGGGATGTTGGGCAGCCTCTCAATTCAGTAAGGATTGACTTGTGGTAGCCTTTTCCAGGCAAGTTCTAAGAACCCATACTGGGCGATGCCCACAGGTTGGATAGTATGCACCCTATTCTGCCCAGGCAAGGGTACAACATTCTGGAACTCAAGGGGACCTGCAGGGGCATGAGAACTACCACAAAACAGGCCATAGAATAACCATTCACCAAGTACCAACTCCTTGGTTTTCAGGGCCTTTTTGTAGATGGTCTCTTGTGGTTGGCGTTTCTTTCTCTGCAGCAACTCTAGTAGCAGCCTCTGGATTCGGGGGGACTTAAGTCGGTACAGGTCCATGAGACGGTAGAACTGATCCATCCAAGCAGCACTGTCTTTAGCATATCACTCCTGCAACATCCGCAAAACATGGTACAATGCCACAAATGTCTCCCACTGAGGCAGCTCTTCCTTTTCTTTAGAGATGGGCTGTGCCTTCTTCTCCAGTTGGGGCAACTTGAGGGCCTGCCTTTACCCTTAAAAGCCCTGAGATCCTTCTGAAACCTCAGTGCTAGAGTTTGTTTTTCCACAGAGGTATGGGCACCTGTGAAAATGTCTCTTGTGGCAGGATAAAAAGGTCGCACTTCCATCTCTTCGAGAACATTGGATAACTGCTGTGCCCATGCACCCCTGTAAGGCTCTCCTAAGAGTTGCCAAGTTATAGCCTTTGGGTCTTGAATTCTCTTGGTAGTTGATGGTAACACTGGTGCAGGGCTGGGCTGGGCTTTCTTCTTTGCCTTGTGAAATTTGGGGAGCTCACCCCTTCCCCTCAAGGCTCGGAAGTCCAAGGACAGGGATTCTTTATCCACAGAGGGGTAGACAGCTGTAGGAACATCCTTTCTGATTGGATAAAGGTGCTTTAACTCCTTGACAGCAGTAGATAACTGTTGTACCTGCTTCCTCCTATAGAACTCAGCTAAGAGATGCCAACTGAGAGCTTGTGGGATTTGAGTCCTCTTAGTAGATGATGGTAACACTGGTTCAGGGATAGGGAATGGCTCTAGCCAGCTCTCCATTTCTTTTCTTCTAATCGGAGGGCTCACTTTTTTTTTTTTGGAGGGCTCACTTTTAAGTGTACTAGACTCAAAACATCTTTATAAGGTTGTGATATATCTATGTGACCTATCTGTAGGTTCTGCTGGAGGTGTTTAGCAATGGCTTTAAGATTGTACAGATGCATCCATTTCAAATATCCCTTTGAAGTGAAGTGCCTGAGGAGTTGGCTCGGTCCATGGAAACTGTCCCTTGAAAGTTGTTCTCCTGCTTCCAGTCTTATTAAAGCATTACTAATCCAGTCCTCAACTGAGAATCTTACTTCTGAGTGGCAAGGCCTTTTAGCTGGCATAGAGGTAAGTGCTGGGGCTGGGGCTGGGGCTGAGGCTGGGGCAGGGGCCTGACCCTCAGTTTTGCCCATCAGAGAATCCTGATACTTCAAGAACCACTTCCACCTGCCGCCTTTGGGCCTATGTTCAGGTTTCTGTGGTTCCATGAAACCACAGGTAATATCAGGTAAGTGGGACTTTGGCCTGTGGAGGCCTTCTGGGGTCTGGGTCTCTGTTTCCATGACTTGTGAAAACATGCCCCTGGCTTTCTCCAAGAGTACATCCTCTTGTGTTCCCCATGACCTTGTCATGTGATGTGCTCCAAGAAGTTGACTTTCCTGTCCTTCCAAATCCAAATGATACCCTAACACTTTCAGGGGCATTCCCTTTTCTTTTTCCAGGGCTACAGGGAGTGACCTTTTGAAGGGGCTCTTCATAATTGTTGGCCACATAGCCTTATCCGTAACTGTGGGACCTCCCTTTCCATAAAGCAATCTCTCTTTCTTAGGAGCCATTTCCCTTCCTGCTGTACCCTCCCTTTTCTCAGCACGAACCTCACCTTCTGTTGCTAGCTTCGATAAGTTCACTTCTTCCTTTGGGAGCTCTGTTTTCAGTACTCTCTCCTCTTCTGAGAGCATTGCCTCCATAAGTCCGCTCTCTTGTTCCTTCTCTCTACTCATGCTCTCCTCATCCTTCTGCCTTGCCTCCCTTTCCTCCTCCTCCTCCTCTTTTTCCTCTGTCTTCTCCATTTCTTCCTCTTCCTCCTCTTCCTCACTCAGGCTCTCCTCCTGCTCCTCCATGCTCAGGTGCCCCCCCTCCTCATTGCTGAGGGGCTCCTTCTCTTCCTTATGTGGGCCCTCTTTTTTCTTCTTACTCAGCTTCTCTTTCTCCTGAGTCAGTTTCTTTTCCTTTTTCCTTATTTGGGTTGAACTCTTTTTCTTATGCTTCTTAGCCAACCTCTCCTCCAGTTCCTCTTCACTCGGGCTTACTTTCTTTTTCTTCTTCTTAATCAGGTATTTCCTTTTCTCTTTCCTGGGCAGAATCTCCTCCTCCTCTCCTTCCTCAGTGAGGCTGTCCTCCTCTATCCTCTTCTTAGTTGGAGCTTCCATTTCCTTCTCAATCAAACTCTCAGATAAGCCTTCAAACAGTATGTCTCTGATATTCTCTAATAACCACTTTACCTGGGTCTTTTCTGGTTTATTTTCCTCAATTATCTTCAGAAGCTTCTTCAGCTGCTTTTTTCCTAACAGATTTTGCTGCTGGACCTCCTCTAACATACTCTCTACCTGGGTTTTATCTAATAGTATCTTTTCCTGGACCTTCTCTAATAACCTTTGGTCCTCCTTCAAGCTCTCTTCATCAGTCAGTGTTCTCTCTTTGGTAGCCAGTCTGTCATCTTCTAGTTTTCTTTCTTTCTGAACCAGCTCCTTCTCTTCTTTGGTTATTTCCTCCTGTTCCTTAAAAAACTCCCACCTCTGGCCATCAATTTCACTCCTTCCCATAATGAATGATCATTCTTCTTCAGGTATTCCTAGTTCTTTCAATGGCGCTGTACTCATTTCTCTAATTGTTTTAGCCAGGATCCTCACCAGGTGACTCTCTTTCTTCCTTGTGTCTTTTTTTCTGGAACTAGCCTCTTTTTCTTCAGAACTAATCCCCGTTCCCATATCCAGTTTCCTCATTTCCTGTATACTCTCCTCTTGATTCTTTTCTTTTCTTCCTTGGCAACACCCATCTCCTTGGTCCTTATGTCATAGGCCAATTTCCTGTCTTTATCAGACAATGTACCTTCTTCTTCCATAATTTCTTTCTCTTCTTGGGTTATTTTTTCCTTTCCCTTAGTTATGCCAGTTCCTTCCCTGGCTATTGCCTTTTCCTTCTCGGCAATATGCCTCTCTTCCTTGGCCACTATACTGTCTTCCTGAGTCAGTCTTTTCTCCGATGCCCTTTCTTTTTGCTGGGACTTTTTCTTCATTTCACGAGCTTGTTTCTTCTCTTCTAGGAATAATTTCTCTTTTTCCCAGACCCATTGTTTTTTTCGATCACTCTCTTTCTCCTCTTTCTGACTCTATATTCTCTCTTTCTGGGCCTGTTTCTCCTCTTGTTGTTCTTTTTCACGGGTCCATTGTTTTTTTTCCTCAATGGCTTTCCTATCTTTTCCAACCCATTTCTCTTCTTTTATAGCTGTCCTCTTTTTTTCCATGACCTGTTTCTCTTCTTTTGGGGATACTTTTTCAATTTTCTCTATCTTTTTCTCATCTTTTGGGGCCAGTTTCATTTTTTCTCTGGCTGTTTTTTTCCCTCAGCTTTTTCTACTTTTGGAGCCAATTTCTCCTTTTTCTGATCCCATCTCTTTCCTTCCCAGGCCTGTTTCTTTTCTTTCAGTGACTGTCTCTCCATTTCCCCAGCCTCTTCATTCTCTTCTAGGTCCACTTTTTTCCCTGAGGCCTGTTGTCTCTTTTTCTTGGTTATTTTCTCCTCTTTCTGGTCCCTTCTCTCCTTTCTCCAAGCTTTGCTTGCCTTTTTTGGGGTCTGTTTAACATCTTCTTGTGAGTTTCTCCATTTCTCCTAACTTTTCCTCCTCATTTTGGCCCAGTTTCTTTCTTTTCTTGGCTAATTGTTTGTCCTTGACCTCTTTCTCAACTTGCTTTTTCTTTTCTTGGATTTGTTTCTTTTTATGGGCCTCTTTTTTTCTCCATTACTAATGACTTCTTCTTCTCTCAGGTCAATTTAATCTCTTTCTCTGCTGAGCTGCCTCTTTGTAATGCCTGTTTTCCCTCTTTCCTAGACAGTCCTTCCTCTTCTTTAGACAAATGTTCCTCTTCCTGAGCCAATTTCCCCCTTTCCCAGGCCTCTTCCTCCACATGTTCCTCCATACCCCAGATGTGTTTCTTCTTTTCCTGATACTTCATTATTTTTTCAATTTGTTTCTCTAGGTCCTGGATTAGTTCCTCCTTGTCCCAGGCCAGCTCCTCTTCTTCCTCACCCAGCTTCTCCTCTTCCTCGCCCAGCTCGTCCTCTTCCTCACTCAGCTCTTCCTCTTCCTTGCCCAGCTTCTCCTCTTTCTCCTCTTCCTTGCCCAGCTCCTCCTCTTCATGGGACAACTTACTCTCTTCCCAGACAGGCAACCCCTCTTCCTGGGCCAGCATAGCCTTCTCCCAGTACCACTTCCTTCCCTCTGGGGTTACCATCCCCTCTTTCCAGTTCACCCTCTTTCTTTTCCCCAGTAATTTCTTTTCTCTTCCAGTCACCTTCTTTTCTCCTAGGACTAACTTCCACTCTTCCTTGGTTAATTTCTTTTGTGAGGAAGGCAGTATTTCTTCCTCCCAAGCTCCTTTTCCTTTTTGATGGGTCAGTTTCTTATCCTTGGTCAGTTTCTCCTTTCCCTGAATTAATTGCTTCTCTTGCTTACTCAGTTTCCTTTCTTCCCTAGTTATTTTCCCTTTTTGTGTGGCTAGTTTCATTACTTTTTAAAATTTCCTTTTCTCTAATGCTAGGTCATCTTCTAAGAAACTAACTTTCTTTTTCTTGACTTTAGAAAACACCTTGCCTTTCTTTAACACTGTTTTACTTCCTGTTCTCTTGATCCTACTGTCCCTTCTTCCTTCACAACCTCTTTAACCACTTCTTCTGTTAGTGGCACATAGCATCCGAGTCCAATTACGGCCGCAGCAGACCCGCTGCCCCTGCTGGGGAGCAGAACCACAGACACTGAAGAGGCTATAAAAGTAGAGCAGGTGGTACAATGAGAAAGCGTAGTTAGTCTGGCAGAAAAAAGTGGTGTTATCAATAAACTGCGGTTTCTGCAGATCCATATCAATATCCAGCTGCCGCAGCAAGTTCCCAAAGGCAAGGTTCCATTCCTTCACTACACCTTCACTGCCTGCTGTTAGTAAGGTATGGGTCTCTGGCCGGCTTTGGACACATATCACTGGTGAGGAATGAGCCTGGAAGCTGTGGAGGAAGTTACCTCGGTCTAGACCCCAAGCATGGATTTCTCCGTCCTTGTTTCCAGCACAGAAATAGCTCTGAGAGACACAAGTGAAGGAGCAGGTGATAGTGGAGCCACTGGTGATGGGAGTGAACTTCTTTACCTCTTCCAGCTGGCCCTGACCCTGGTGGGTGAAGACTCTCACCTTATTCTCACAAAGAGCCAGGAGGGAGCCCTGGGGGCCATTCAGGGAAAAGCCCTGTACAAGCTCACCACCAGGCATAGGCACAGTTTGTGCCATTTGGAGACCCCTGCCGTTTGGCAAGATAAACCAGGCATTTGTTTTGAATATGGTTCCACCCAGTTTAAGGAGACAAAATAGTCATCATCATCAGTAGAAGCAGATGAAAGGCTTGCTCTCAGGATAGTGAGGCTCTTGGTGTAGAATCTCAGGCCAGTCACTCACTACAATCACATCATTCTTCGTTTTTTCATCAACCTGAGAGAGGAGTAGCCTGAGCTAAGAGGGCTGAGTCCCCACACACTCATTCATTCAGTAAATATTTATTGAGGGATTAGTGGAAATTTGTTGTTCTTTAGCTAACCAACATTTATTCACCCTACTACTAAAAAGCACTGTTGGGGTGAGCACTCCCTCACCCTCAGAATACATCCTAATTCATCAAAGTACCTTCCAGCCTTTCTCAACCAAAGTTCCGTAAAGAGAAGTAAGCCCTAATATCCCAAAGTATCCATTCTACATAATAAATTAATTCTTCCCTGTGCATCTTCCCTGCTACTAGTTATACACCATCCTTAAGAGAACTGAGAAAATAGCCCCTCAAATCATTTTCTGTGTTCTACGGGTCAGATGAGGAGCCACATTTGAGAAAGGCTGGTATGTTCTATGACAGACACTGGGGATACAATGCTGAGCAAAAGAGATATGGCCTAAGCTCTTAAAAGATAAGAGTCCATGGGACTTCCCTGGTGGCACAGTGGTTAAGACTCCGCCTGTCAATACAGGGGACGCGGGTTCGAGCCCTAGGCCGGGAAGATCCCACATGCCGTGGAGCAACTAAGCCCGTGCACCACAACTACTGAGCCTGCACTCTAGAACCCGCGAGCCACAGCTACTGAGCCCGCGTGTCACAACTACTGAAGCCCACGCGCCTAAAGCCCGTGTTCCGCAACAAGAGAAGCTACCGCACTGAGAAGCCCACGCACCGCAATGAAGAGTAGCCCCTGCTCGACGCAACTAGAGAAGCCTGCGCGGAGCAACAAAGACCCAACGTAGCCAAAAATAAATAATTAAATTTAAAGAAAAAAAAGAGTCCAGTGGAACAGACATTAGCCAACAATTACAAATGACTATACAAAACAAAGTCTTCAAAAGAAAGAAATACATCCTATGTGAGTGTGACAAAGGAACCCAACCGTGGCAAATATCTCTACCTGTCACGGTTGGACCAACACTTCAAAGTTCTTGCCTACACCAAAAGGACCACTCCTGTTACAATCACAGTCATGATATATAGCCTATGGGAAACTCATACTTCACAGACATGGAATATGCCCACCATGTGTGACAACTAGACCCTGTAGCATGCACTCCTTCAATTATTCTCATGTGCATCCAGGGAAAATGTGCTATTCACAACATGGAGTTAGCTTTGCTTCAGCTCTAATATTCTGAATTCTGACCCAGTGGAGTTTGTGTGTGTGTGTGTGTGTGTGTGTCTGCATCTATGTTTCCTTTTAACATGTTACACAGTAGAATGTGTACCATATACACTACCTTCTTGTGACTGTAGCATATCCCTAGGATATAAGTACATGAACTCTTCATTCTGACCAGCCAAAACTGAGGCTCGTGAAGTTACTTGTGAAGTCCCGCTTCTCAGCAGACACTTGTGCATACCTGACTTGAACAATGCTCCACGAGTCTAACTCTCAAGTTTCTCTGCATTAGAATTCGTACTATGACCACCTAAGCTGGGAAAGTGAAATACTCAATTAAACTGAAGTATTAATACTTCTTTGCACAAAATGTCCATTATGCCTGCTTCCTGCATCCACAAAGGGTTTGAGACTGTACTGAGGCCATTATCACAACTCAGAATCTCTCTTCTCCCTATATTTTCAGACCTTTGTGTGTTCTGAGAGAATACAAAATACAGAGAGTTGGAGAACATCTAGCACCTGCTGTCACTGCTGATTCAGTGACAGCAGCAGAGTTGAGAGGATCCTGGTGTCTGAGCTCCTAATCGCCCTTCCCTCTTCACTGAACCAGAAAGTTTATTTACATACCCCTTATTCCATTAGTTAATCACCATTCCTCTCCTCCTTTCTAGACTTTGTGTACAAACAATTTATTCACTCATTCAGCACTATCAATGCTTGTCTACAGAGGACTCTAAAAGATAAGGATATCTTAAACCCAAGCAATGCATCTGTGCCTGGTACTACTGTTACCTACTCTATATCAATCCCCATTCCGTCCTCTTCCTCCTCCTTCCATCCCAGTAAAACTTGGATCTTGTTTAGGGTGGTCATGGACCCTGAAATTCTGGCAATATAGAGTAGCACTGTGGTACTCCAAGGTTGGCACAGCTCTGTGCTCTCTGACCTTTGCTGTCCTACCTACTTGCAATTGAAAGCTGACACCTGGAAGTGTAGCAACTATCTTGTAACTGTTGATAGTAAGCTAAATACCAAAGAGGTGGAAAAAGAGAAAAGGAACATGGTTCCCTGACACCATGTAAGATAAAGATGCCTCCAGCTTGTTTAATCCATTTAAGGCCATTTTATGTTGTTTGTTTGTTTTGTTTTTGTTTTGTTTTTGCAGAACCATGTTCTAATTATACTAATGTTATCTTAATCTAAAGTGGGAGTTGTTTAGGGGTATGGGAAGACCCTTCCAAAATGGCTCACAGGTTTGCTCATTGCCACAGGCTGCCTTGGCAGGGATAGAAAATTAGTCCAAGCCCATCATGTGCATATCTCTCATACACATCACCTTTATATCCTTCAGGGTATTATTTATGAGAAGTCTCAAGTCCTTCCACTCAGGAATAAGTCTGGGTGACGATGACGTCCTTGTGATATTCCAGCACTTAAAAGACATCTTGGATTACAGAACCTGTGGAAGGCAAATATGCCTTAATCACAACATCTGATGTTAGACGGGAAATTAAGGGAATTGAGAGACGGAGGGAAGAGCAACAGGGAAAGTTAGAAAAGGGGAGAAACAAAAGTATTCGTTTAGAAATAGAAATATTTCAAAAAGATAGGGGTTGGAATGAACTACTGATATTTGCAACAACATGGATGAATCTCAGAAACATTATAGTGAGTAGAAGCCAAACACCAAAGAGGATATACTATTGATATTTGATTCCATTTACTATATGAAATTCTAGAAAAGAGTAATCAAACCTATAGGGACACAGAGCAGATCAGTGTTACCTGAGGCTAAGAGTTTGGGGGATTGCCTAGGCAGGGGTAAAAGGAAACATCTTGTAGTGGTGGGAATGTTCAATATCTTGACTTTGGTAGTTGTTACATGGGTATATAAATTTGTCAAAACTCATCGAAACATACACTTAAAATGGGTACACTTTAGTACATGTAAATTATACCTAAATAAATATGATTTTTAAAAGAGGGTAGGAGGGACTTCCCTGGTGGTACAGTGGTTAAGAATCCGCCTGCCAATGCAGGGGACACAGGTTCAAGCCCTGGGCCTGGAAGATCCCACATGCTGCCGAGCAACTAAGCCCGTGCATCACAACTACTGAGCCTGCACTCTAGAGCCCACGAACCACAACTACTGAGCCTGTGTGCTGCAACTACTGAAGCCCGCACGCCTAGAGCCCGTGCTCCGCAGCAAGAGAAGCCACCACAATGAGAAGCCTGTGCATCACAATGAAGAGTAGCCCCTGCTCACCGCAACTAGAGAAAGCCCGTGTGCAGCAGTGAAGACCCAACACAGCCAAAAATCAATCAATAAATAAATATTAAAGAGGATAGGAGTGAAGTGGGAGTTTTATGAAGTCTAAAATAGGAAAAAGTGTAGAAAAAGTAAGCTGTTAGGTGAGCTTAGGTGAGTCAGTTGTAGCATAGCAAAAATAACACAGGAGCCTGGCTTTTCAGCCCTCCTATAACTCTCTTCACTGGAATGCTCATTTTTGAAGACATAATTTTGTAGACACAATTATGTCTATCCTCTTCACTACTGTATGCGAAAGTCACTCACCTGTTCAACAAAGATTTACTCACTGTTCATTATATGCCAGGCTCTGTGCTGAGCGCTGTAGATAAAGCAGTGAACAAGAATGATTATCTGCCTGCATGGAGTTTACTATCTAATATGGAAGGCAGACACTGAACAAGTTAAAGTAGACATCTAGTTCTGGCAAGATGCCAGACTAAACCTAAAAGCCTCCCACTACAAATTCCTAGAAATTCTGGGTAAAATAACAAGTAGCTAAATTCCAGGAGCCAGAAATGAAGAAAGGTTTGGGGGAAAGACACAGCAATAAATGCAAACTGCTTCTGTGATCGTCCTGAAAAGGTGTAGTTATCAGAGCCTCAGACTGACCATAATGGCTAGGAGGTAGGGTAGTACTGCCTTGTCTAAGAAAGGAGAAAGGATCTGGACCATAAGAGATAGGGAGCTGGAACTGCGACTCCTCCATTACCTTGGAGAGAGATACTTCCATCGACAAAGCTGGCTCATGACCAGCTTCCTGAAAGCTTATACACCTTTAAACATTTGTCCAGGCATGAGTCGGGAACCTATACACCTCCAAATTCAGGGGATACCTGAATGGGTATCATCAAGCTCTCCAAATGGTACTCTGACACATACCTCACAAGGAAGAGAGGCAAGATGGAAGGAGAAATGCCACAGAGCACACCACCAATTCTTTCTGAAGAAATCATTTAAGATCTACACCTGAGAGGGTAGTGAGCTGGGGCGGGGGGGAGGGGTGTCAGAAAAATCTCCTTCATAATCCCTTAGCATGCTCTGTGTGGGTTATCTGACATCTACTGTTGTCAAATTAAATTCCCAGAATATTGAAAGCCACATTTAACATTCTGTTATATGTGTATATTAAAAATTCTAAGGAAACCACCAAAAAGAAAGAAACAAATTGAATGTATGATTTAACCAGGGGAAAGGGAATAGGAAATAAAGGTAATACAAGTCAATCCAATAGAAGAAATATAAGACAAAACATAAGAAGGAAAAAAGAGGTAATGTAAATAGAAAGAAGTAAGGTGATAGAAACAAGTCTAAATATGTCATGATCATAATAAGTACAGACTGAAGTCATTAGATAACAGACAGATTTTCAGATTAGATTTTTTAAAAATGAATAAAGTATAGTTGTATGCTGTTAGTAAGAGACAAATCTAAAATTCAAAAACATAGTTAAAGTATCATTATTACCATGTTCTTCTGTTCTGAAAATCATCTAAAAGCAATAAAGAGAATGAAAAGATCTTTGCAAACTCCATATTCAGCAAAACCAGGAGATAAGTATATTTGGTAGGTAATAACTTACATGTAAGGCCTGACAAAAGCAGCTGAAATCAGGGGCAATTATGAAATAGAAACTGGAAACAAGAAACTATAGAGAGAAATTTGAGCATAAAGAGGGACAAATAGAGGCAGATCTAAAAAAAACATGAGGAAAATTACATGTCCTAAAGGAGAGGTTTCCACCATCAAGGACCTCCTACTTGTAACTACAACTGCAAGAAACTGGGAAGCAGAAGCAGAGGAAGGAGGGCTATTCAATCCCTTATAAAAGCCTTACATGTGATGGAAGACAAGAAGTAAGCTTTAATGTTGTGAAAACCAGATGGCCGGGAACTTTACCCTGACCCCTTCAACACACCCAGGAACTTCTTACAAAGAACTAGTCCAAGAAAACCCAACTCAGACAGTGATATGTAAGAAGAAAGGAACAAGTACAACATTAATCCAAAGCTACAAAAAGAACTATGAAGGAACAAAGAAAGAAAGAGAGAAAAGAGAAGAAAAGAAAAAAAAAAAAAAGAAAAGAAAAAAAAAAAAAAAAAAAAAAAAAAAAAAGAAAGAAAAAAAAAAAAAAAGAAAAAAGGAAAAAAGAAGGAAAGGAAGAAAAAGAAGAAAGGAAAGAAGAAAGAAAGAAAAAGGAAGGAAGGAAGGAAGAAAGAAAGGAAGAAAGAAAGAAAAAAAACAAAACCATTCACTAGAAAACTGCTACAATGGATCAGATAAAAATTTAACTAAATATTTTTCATGAATTTTTAAAAAATAATAATTCAATTGACTCTATGATGGAAGACCAAAAAGCAAAAATGTAAGAACTTAGGAAAGAGATAGTGAAACAACAGAGTAAGATAAAAGGTGAGCAGGCAGAAATGGAAGAATAATCAAATATCACAAATAGAAGGACAAACCTTGAAGAAACACAAAGGAGAAAAACTCAGAAACATAGAGAATAAAAATGGGAAAAACAAAAAGAAACAAAAATAGAAAGAATTACTTAGAAAATAATATATATTTTCAACAAATGGTACTGGGACAATTGAGTATCCACATGCAAACGAATGAATTTGTACCCCTATCTCACACCATACACAAACATTAGCTCAACATGGATCGAATACCTAAATGTAAGAGCTAAAACTCTAAAACCTTTTAGAAGAAAACATAGGTATAAATCTTTCTGACCTTGGAGTAGACAATGGTTTCGTAGATATGATATCTAAACCACAAGCAACTAAAGGGGGAAAAAAAAAAACTGAACTTCATCAAAATCTGCTGTACATCAAAGGACACTATCAAAAAAGTAAAAAGACAACCCACAGAATGGGAGAAAATATTTGCAAATCATCTATCTGATGAGGGTATAATATCTAGAATATATAAAGGACTGTTACAACTGAATAAAAAGCCAAATAACCCAAATTAAAAATAGGCTAAGGATTTGAAAAGACATTTCTCCGAAGAAGAAATACAAATGGCCAATACCCACGTGAAAAGATGCTCAACATCATTAGTCTTTAGGGAAATGTAAATCAAAACAACGAGATATCACCTAACATCAACTAGAATGGCTATAATTTTTTTTAAATGGAAAATAAGTGTTGACAAGGATGTGGAGAAATTGGAACCACATTGTCAAAACTTGGAAGACATCCTTTGATAGATAAATGAATAAATAAACTGCAGTACCTCCAGACAATGGAATATTCTTTATTATACTTTGCCCAAACCTGTAGGATGCACCAAGAGTGAACTCTAAGGCATGGACTTTGGATGATTATGATGTATCATCTGTAGGTTCCTCCTTGATTAAAAATGTACCATTCTGGTGAGTGATGATACTGAGGGAGAGGTGGGGACAGGGAATATATGGGAAATCTCTGTACCTTCCTCTCAATTTTGTTATAAAACTGAAAGTGCTCTAAAAATTAGTTTTTAAAATATCTTCACCCAAAAACTTTTATATAAGTGTTCACAGTAGCATTATTCATAATAGCCCAAAAGTATAAACAATCTAAATGTCCATCAACTGATGAATGAATAAAAAAAATTTTTTTTCAGCCATAAAAAGGAGGGAGTACTGGTACCTGCTACAACATGGATGAACCTTGAAAATATTATATTATGCTAAAATATTATGTCTGGATGAAAGCATCCAGACACTGAATAATTACACAAAAACTAATTACAATGAATTTCAAATGTGAAATTCGGAGCTGTGGGGTCATGAGTATTTGCTCTATTATTTATACTTTTCTGCAACTTCTCTAAATTGTAAACAGGGAATTCCCTGGTGGTCCAGTGGTTAGGACTTGGCATTTTCACTGCCGGGGCCCGGGTTCAATCCTTGGTCGAGGAGCTAAGATCCCGCAAGCCGCACAGTGCACGGCCAAGGACAACGAAAAAAGCTAATTCCAAAATAGTCAACAAATATTTGTTGAGATTCTACTTTATAAGATGTATTTCGCTATCCACTGGATATCCTAAGATCAAAAGCAATCACTGTCCTCAAGGAACTTCAATTGTTAAAATTTGGTAATTGCTGTAATGGAGCACCTGAAGCTGCATGGGACAGACTCTAGGGAGGAAATGCAGGTACTCAGCATGGGAGAAGCACGAGGGGGCTGCCAGGCAGATAAGGCTTACTAAAGCATTCCAGGAGGAGAGAATGGCACAGACACTTAAAGTGTGATTTATGCCAAAAACTACATAGGAGTTAAATATTCTTACAGCACAAAGTTCAAGAGGGTAGAGGAAGAAAAATGTCTAGACAGGTGGGAGTCAATATTAAGTGCCATACTAAGGAGTTCAATTTTTATCCTGAGTAGGTGTTAGAGGAACACCAAAAACAACTTTATATAATCTAATTTAGAGCAGTGGGAAAGGAAAAGCAAATTATGAGAGCAATATAAAATACTTAGGGGTTAGACTCTATGGGTCTTGAAGATTAGTTGGGGTGGAGAGTCAGGAAAAGAGAAGTCTGTAATGGTTTGTGGGTTTCTGAGCTAGGCTCTGAATGAAATTTGGTGCATTCAGATGGGCTAAAGAGTAAGAGTAGGTATGGAGGAGAGAAGGTCAGTTTGATTTTGGATTTGTTGAGGTGGTTATGGAATATCTAAATGAAGACAACGGGATATGTGGGTCTGGAGATCAGGAAAAGGTCTGGGTTGGAAACAAATATGAAAATGATCAACCTATAGGGACAGCTGAAGCCAGGCACCTGGAGGAGTATGCCCACAGGGGAATACGCAGCATGAGAAGGAGACTTGATAACAAGATAATTATGGGGAAGCATTCTGAGAAAGAACAACTATAGAAAGATAGGATGTTCTCTCAGAAACCAGAGGAGAGTTTCATGAAGGTAAGTCAGCTGTAACAGAGAGGTCAAATAAGATGAACCAAAGAGTGGATTTGGTAAATGGTACTGGTGTCTTTCATGAGAACAGGATCACAGAAGAGTGATTCTTGAAGTCAGATTGGAGGGAGCTGAGGACTAAATGAAAAGTAAGAAACTTAAGTCCAGCTCTTCAAAAGCTTGGGGATGATGGGGAGAGAGGGAGGAGGGGAGAAAGTGAGAGAGAGGGAGAGAGGTAGAAGAGAATATAGGGTCAAGGAAAGTTTTTTTTAACTCCAGATTTTTCATTATTAAGTTCAATAGACATAAGATTACTCTGTCAAATTGCTATAAAGGTTACTAATACTTTCTCTGAATTTCTGTACTTATCTTGTTGAGGACAGAGCAAACAGCTCTTGGATGGCACTACAGTGCTAAGGAGGACTGCCTTAGGGATTCCTATTCCTAGCTGAACAATTCCAAGCATTTCTCTTCCACCTAGCAACAGTTACTACCTCACTTCAATTTCTACCACGAGTAAACTTTAAACTCCCAAAAGCCTGCATAGGACTCCCAAGGACATGCATGGGAAGACCAAATGATTGGCCCCTGAGAGGAGGATTGTGTTTAATAATAGATAATAACATGTTTAAATAGTCAGGAGGGAGAGTGCAAATACAGAAAAGAGAGGATGGGCTGCTACATCAAGCTGATGTGAAGAAATGAGGGTCTGGATCCACACAATTCAGAGACTCCCTAAAGTTTCCTCTGGTTATTTAAGACTTGGAGCTCTGGCTAGGGAAATGGAATATGCCCGACACTTCTGTCTAAATCCTGGGCTAGGGAATTCCTTGGCGATCCAGTGGTTAGGACTCAGCTTTTCACTGCCGGGGCTGGGTCAATCCCTGGTGGGGGAACTAAGATCCCGCAAGCCTGTGGCAAAAAAAAAAAAAAAAAAAAAAAAAATCCTGGGCTAACAGTGCATTTCACCAGGTTTGCTGTGAGAGTCAGGCATTACCCTTTAACACCTCTTGGCCTCAGAGAGGAATGCCCCTCTCTTTTTCCTATGAAAGCCTTTAAAAAGTAAAATGAGATAATGAAATTCAAGAGGTTTTATAATGAAAAAGTACAATATAAATTCAGTGTGCTATTATTGTGAGAGAAATGAAGGGGTATGCTGCGATTGATGGAGAATAGGAGAGATGAAAAATGACACTTGAGAATCAAATAGACTTACATTTACAATCCTAGGTTCTGCCACTTCAGTGTCTTCTTTTTTCCTTTAGACTTCTCAGACTGAACAAAGTCTTCTCTCGCATATATGAGACATCTTAATGAGCTCAGTGGGAAGAATGCCACTCAATATACATTCTCCAAGTTGGGAACCTGTTACTAACATCCCATAACATCAACGGCTTCCCATTCCCTCTATATTCCCTCCTAGCTCACACACCTTTATCCTCCTCAGAAGATAACATGCCCCTAATTCTACAAGGGATGGACTCTAGTCACAGCTTCCTGTGGAAAGAGTGTCACTAGCTCCAACATCATAATGGTTCAGGCCCCCCCCCCCCCGCCCACTTGTGTCCAGTGATGCAGCACCAACATTACTAAGAACCTCAAAATCCTCCCATGAATGTGAGGAGCGCTGGGAAGCAGGGAGAATCTGGCCCTTTGTGATGGTGGAGTGGGGTCACTATCATGCAGTGGGGTGGAGGGGGCATGTAAGCTGACCTCGCGTGACAGAGTGGCTTTCTGAGGGCTGGCCATTTCAGATAGTACAGCCAGATGACTAAAGACACTAATGTGTTGGGATGTGATGTGGAGTTTGGCCGTTTTATATAACCTTTATTGCATGTTTACACATGCAGGCACTATCTAAAGTCTGTTCTGCACTGCTCCAATAATGCCTTAAATCAGGGTTGCCAGATAAAATACAATTATATTTGAATTTGATTCCCTGTTAAAATTTGAACTTCAGATAAACAATATTTGGGACTTACTTATGCTAAAAAAATTATCCGTCTTTTACCTGAAATTCAAACTTAACTGGAGGTCCCGCATTTCCCTACTTTAAGGTACTGTGATGCCCTTCCTCCAGCCACACAGCTAGAACGTGGCAGGGCCACAGAGTCCGAGTCCAGGCATTTTAGCTATTATGCCACTGTAACCGCATTGCGAGAATGCGCGTGGGAGGCTCTGGCCTTTATGACAGAGGCCGTGCATCAGCGGCCTGCGTGCGCAGCTGCCCCTTTGTGGTTATAAAGGGGCTCCTCGAGCCCTGTACGACGCCAGTGCCCGAGCCCCACCAGGCCTGATGAAGCCACAAAGCAAAACCTTTTATAAAAACACCGGTGGTAGGAAACAGAGCAGACAGTACCCAGACATTTCTCTGGCTTCTCTCTGCACCACCCCTCACAGAGGCAAACAGGCAGGGCGGCCACTGGAAGGCGCTGAGACAGTGCGCCCCGGCCCCCTCCCTCTTGTCTCTGCCTTCGGTGTAGAGGACCTGAGGAAACTGATATCTGGGGCGGGTTGGTCTGGACACACGTCTGAGTCGCAGCAATCGCTCCCTTCCGCACCGCCCAGCCCTCTGCGAGGGCCTCACTCCCACCCTACTTGGGCTCGGAAGCGCCACGACCGCATTTTGGCAGGAAAGCACGCGAGACCCACCGACTACGCGTGCGTGCGGGCACGGGGGGCGGGCTAGGACTAGCGCGGAGACCAGGAGTGAGGAACGCGCGTGCCCGCGCCGGCGACTGGCGTCGCCGACCAAAGGGCCCTGCTCCACCCCACACTCCACTTCCCACAGCCGAAGCCCCGCGAGGCTCGCTTCGCCTCCTCCGGCTCGACGGCGTTCTTCCTTGGGCTTTCCTGATCTCTCAGGCACTCTTCTGCCTTCTTTCTCCACGAGTCTCGAGGATTTCCCCCTCTTCAGTTCGGAGACACCAGAGCGAGGGGACAGGAGAACGGTGTGAAAGGGTGGCTAGTAATGCGCGATCTCCCTCAGGGCGGGAGACTTCGTCCCTCCGGGCAGGGGGCTCAGAACAACACCCGCGACGGCAAATGGACTCCTAGTTTGGGCCGGAGAGGCGGGACTGCATTTCCCAGCGTCCGTGCAGTGCTTCCTAGGTTAGGCCTTTCTCCGTCTCCTGGGGACGAGGCGGCTAGAGGATTGGATTTTCCAGTGTGCAGCTCTGTCCGGCGCTGGGGAAACTGCAGTTTCCAATACCATCCGTCCCAGGTTCCGTAAGTTCCGCCTTTCCCTTCAGTGTAGCCTGTTCCCCAGCGTCCCCAGGCCATAGTGAAGGAGGGAGAGGCTGGGGGACTGAAGCTCCCAGTATGCCTCTCCTTGGGGACTACAATTCCCAGTATGCTCGCGGGGAAGCTCCTTGGACTTTACCTCCCCATCAGGCCAATGCACTTGCCCAGTGCTGGCCTGCGATAAGTATCAATAGATAGCGGTGGAGGCTGTGTTGAGAGTGGACGGGAACTATAGCCCCTAACATACGCGATGTTGGGAAACTAGTTCCCAGCGTGCGTCTTCCGTAGTTCCTTGTGTTTTGTGGAAGTGGCAGGTGGATGTCAGCTCTCAGGAAATCCTGGGAGAGAGGGAGCTTTCCCAGCAGGCCCCACGTGGTCACTTATCTCCCTAAGTAGCCCAACTGGACCCTGGCCCGAACCTCAAATCATTCTTAACGCTTCCCAGCAACACTCGTGTTTTTGTTTTTCTAAGTCTATTCACTTCCATACACAACTTTTCAAACACATACTCCCATTCTCTTTCCCTCTACTAACAAACCCTGCTTTTCACTTCACTGAGAAAATGGAAGTTGTCAGAAGAGACTCTACACAGACTCACCAACCTACCTACCAATCTACATCTTTGCCCATGTATGTACGATCCTTTCACTCTCATCCCACAGCTGAACTAACTATATTTTTATCTAACTCTAGTCCCTCCACTTGGGCACTAGATCTCACCCTCTTTTATCAAGTTCTTTTTTTTTTTTTGGCTGTGTGGCTTGCGGGATCTTGGTTCCTCCACCAAGGATTGAACCGCGGCCAGCAATGCAAGCGCGAGTCCTAACCACTGGACAGCCAGGGAATTCCCTATTTATCAAGTTCTTGACTCCAGCAATCCCCTCACCTTGAAAACAAACAACACTCACACAGCTTTTATTTATTTCCCTTCTCTCATCAACTACTGTCCCATTTCTAACAAAACTCCTAGGAAATATTATCCATATTTCCTGCTTCCAATTTCTTTTCTTGCGTTCTCTTTTGAAAGCAGTCTAATCAGACTTTTGCACCCATCACCTTACCAAAACTGCTCTGGTCAGGGTTACTAATAATCTTCATCTTGCTGAATCTAATGGTTGACTTTCAATTATTTTCTGCTTGACCTGTTAGCAGCACTTGACACAATTGATCATTCCCTCCTCCTTGGCATGCTTTCTTCACTTAGTTTCTGTGACACCATAGGTTTCTTGATTTTCCTTCTACCCATTAGTGCTCCTCAGTTTCCTATGCTGACCTCTCCCTGACCTCTTAATGTTAGAGCTTCTCATGCTACAATCCTTGCTCCTCTTTCTTATCCACATCCACTCCCTTGGTCATCTCATCCAGTCTCTTGGCTTTAAGTATCATGTATATACCAGTGATTGCCAAATTTATGACTCCAGTATGAACCTGTCTCCTGAACTCCAGACTTATATATCCAATTGCCTACTAGACATCTTCTCTTAAATGTTTAATAGGCACCTCAATCTCAATTTGTCCAAAACTGATCTCATGAATGCCTAATCTTCCTCCTAGTACCAACTCCCCTGTTAATCTTCCCCAACTAACTTGATGGTGCCTCCAGCTTTCCACCTGGTCAAGCCAAAAACCTTGGAGTCATCTTTGACTCCTTTCTGTCACATTCACATCCAATCTATCAGCAAACCCCGATGGCTCTACCTCCAAATAGGTCCAGAACTGCCCAATACTCCTCACTTCTACTGCCTCTGTTCTCCTCTCCTCTGTTCAAGTCCACTACCTTCTTTCCTCTGAATTATTGTAGTAACCTCCTCATTCATCTCCCTGCTTGCATTCCTGCCCCCAATCTCTGACTCCCTTACCACAGTCTATTCTCCACACAGCCATCAGGGTGCTTTTTGAATATGTAAATTAGGATTTTTTTGGCCGAGCTGCACCAGGCTTGTGGGGTGTTAGTTCCCCGACCAGGGATCAAACCCACGCCCTCAGCAGTGAAAGTGCAGAGTCCTAACCACTGGACCGCCAGGGAATTCCCTGTAAATTAGATTTTTATCACTCATCTGCTCAGAACCCTCCTATGGTTTCCATCAAATGCAGAGTAAAAGCCAAAGGCCTTAAAATGGCCCCAAAGCCATTATAAGATATAAGAAAAATCTATATGGTACCCTAGAACTGAGAGAGAGTACCCAGAGAAGAACAAACTTGGAAGGATGCTCCCTTTCCAAGGCGGTGGGTGGGGGAATACCTAGCACATACGAACAATTCTTTTTATCTAATTTCAGGAGTTTCATACCCTTGAAGCACATCCAGATCTCATTTAGCAAAACTCTGCTCAATCAGAAAACTACATGGGAGAAATCTACAGGATAATTGATTCAGTGTCTTCAACAAAGACACTGAATGAAAAACTGTGAAAAACTGGAGAGAGGGGAGTAATAAATATTAAGATTAAAATAGTCTTAGGGGGACTTCCCTAGCGGTCCAGTGGTTAAGACCTCCAAACTTCCACTGCAGGGGGTGTGGGTTCGATCCCTGGTCAGGGAATTAAGATCCCACATGCCGCACAGTGCATCCAAAAAGAAAAAAAAAGAAAAAGAGTCTTAGGAAGCTAACAATAAAATCCAGTGTGTAGACCTTGTTTGGAATTCTGTCAAACAAATTAAGCATAAAAGGACATTTTGGGGACAACCAGGAAATCTGCATAGAGCATTGGATAATATTAAGGAATTATTATTAATTTTGTTAGATGTGAAAATTATTATATAAGAAAATTTTATTTTTTAGAGATGAGTATCAAAGTATTTAGGGTTGGAATAGCATGATGTCTGGGATTTATTTTAAAATACTTCAACAAAGGAAAAATTAGATGAAGCAATTTTTTAAAATTAAATTTATTTATTTATTTTTGGCTGCGTTGGGTCTTTGTTGCTGCGCGCGGGCTTTCCCTAGTTGCGGCGAGCGGGGTCTGCTCTTCGTTGCGGTGCGCAGGCTTCTCATTGCGGTGGCTTCTCTTGTTGCGGAGCATGAGCTCTAGGCACATGGGCTTCAGTAGTTGTGGCATGTGGGCTCAGTAGTTGTGGCACGCGGGCTCTAGAGAGCAGGCTCAGTAGTTGTGGTGCACGGGCTTAGTTGCCCTGCAGCATGTGGGATCTTCCCAGACCAGGGATGGAACCTGTGTCCCCTGCATTGGCAGGTGGATCCTTAACCACTGCACCACCAGGGAAGTCCCAGATGAAGCAATTTTTGCAAGATGTTTACAATTAAATGAAGGGGTGATGGGGATCTGGGGGTTCATTATAATACTCTCTTCTACTTTAGTGATTGAAATTTTTCATAATAAAGAGAAAATACAAACAAGCCCTAGTCTCTGCAATTCTGGCAAAGGCAAAAGAATATCTAGGTTGTTGTAGCCGGTACCAAGGTTTTGAGGCTCCCTGAAGAGCCATCCATAGACTTCCTGACCCTGGGACAACAGTTAAGACTATTTTTTGTCACTGTGTTTTGTTTGTTTGTTTGTTGACCAGAGGACCCACTGATACCCTGCAAAATGAATTTGTTAGGTATTACTATTCTCTTTCTGGATCTTTCAAGGAATTTGTCCTTTTCATCTGTGTTGTCAAATTTATGGCCCTAGATTTGTTCATATTAGTCTTCATCCTTTTAATGTCTGTAGGGTCTGTAGTGATGTCCCCTCTGCCATGCCTTATATTTGTAATATGTTCATTATCCTCTTTTTGACACAGACAAGTAAACAGAGGCCAAAAAGGAGAAATGATTCAGGTCAAGACTGCAGAGCCAGCTGGACCATCCTTACTTCTGCTGCCTTGCCTGGCTGCTGGGTCAATCATCCTTTTTGAGGCTCCCTGTCCCCAGCCCACAGCTTTCATATACTCCATGTGGCCTGATATGTAGTCTGACATGGAAGAGCCCAACTACACACTCAGGGCTCTCATAACCCTTGGCCTTCAAGGTGAATCCAACTTCTCAAAATGTTCTCTTGCTCTCTATTCCTGGCTTCCCCACAAAAGCAAACTCAGGTGGAGGGAGTAGAATAATAAAGGAGAGGTTGGGATGGAGGGTGGCAAATGGCATAGATGGGCTACTTGCTAAAATCTGTTGGCTCAGCTTACCTGGAAAGAGGCAGTTTTGAAGTCTCTATAGTGGGGAGGGGAGATCGGGGAGGAACAGCATTACTGGCAGTGACAACTTCCCCCACTTTACTACCTCTTTCCCTTTAACTGTTGTCTCCTATATTGCTAGAGGGAACGATCATAAGTCCCTAGATAGTTGGGGGCCTATTTGAGTTTACACCTAATCTTTCAAATTCTCATTCTATCATCCTACCCAAAACCCATGTCCAGGTTGGCAAAGGAAGTGGAAGATATAGGCTTCCCTCCTTTTCTTCCTGCTTTAACCTCAAATGGCCTCATCTCTTAATGCCATCCAGTAATGAGGTCACCAGGTGGTACTAGCTAGAACTTGTTGAAGTTTTTCCTGTTCTCTGAGGATCTCCTCAACACCCACCATACCTGCTGTTCGGTACTCAAGTCATCAGCCTGCAGAACTATGGTCAGGGAAAGAGTCTGCCTCCACTGTGTACCCCCAAAAACCAAGGGGCAAAATACTGGGTCTTCTGATTCTAAAATCCATTTTATTTCCATTATATCAAGGCCTCTTATATTAATGCCAAAAGTACATTTTTGTGCCAGGTGCTTTCCTTCCTATGGTCTTTAGGGGAGAATGGTGAGGGGCAAGGAAGGAAGAGGACAAGGACAGACTCTTCTGCCTGAATGCCTCCAGAGGGTGAGTGAGCCCCACTGGCTTTGGGGAAGTCTTCCCACTCTCAAGAGTATGTGAGTATCTGGTCTCCCTGGCTACCTTTCTGGAGAAGCAACATTTGAGGAAAAGGGAAACATCACAGTGCTTGTTATAAATGAGAATCTCCTCTTTATTCCACATATAAAAGCTGGTTTCTGGAACTGGATAGGGAAAGAACTTTGGCATGGCTGTACCTCTGTGTGGGCCCTAGGGATAAAGGTCTAGATTCTGGTGACAAGGCCTTTCTCCAGGTGGGAATGAAAAGTCCTGCCCCTTCAGTCCCAAATTAGGGGGTAGGAGCAACGATGTAGGGCAATTCCTTGGTGAGGTGTAAATCAGCTTGCGGCAGGCTCTTCCAGGCAAGTTCTAGGATCCCATACTGGGCAATGCCCATAGGGAGCATGGTACGTACATTGTTCTTCCCTGGGAGGGGAACCACCTCCTGGAACTCCAGAGGACCTTTAGGGGTGTGAGAGCCACCACAGAACAGGTGGTAGAACAACCGCTCCCCAGGAACTAGCTCCATGGCCTTTAGGGCCTCTTTGTAAATGATCTTTTGGGATTGGGGTTCGCCTCTCAGTAACAGTTCCTGTAGTAGCCTCTGGATTCGGGGGGACTTAAGTTGGTACAGGTCCATGAGACGGTAGAACTGTTCCATCCAAGCAGCACTGTCTTTCGCGTATCGCTCCTGCAACATCCGCAAAACATGGTACATTGCCACAAATGTCTCCCATAGAGGCACCTTGTCCTTTTTTTTAGAGATGGGCTGTGCCTTCTTTTCCAACTTGGGCAATTTGGCAAATCTGCCCTTATCCTTAAAAGCCCAGAAGTCCTTTTGAAACATCAGTGCTAGGGTTTGTTTTTCCACAGGGTCAAGGGCACCTGTGAAAATGTCTCTTGGTGGAGGATAATGGTGTTGCATCTCCATCTCCTTGCGAGCAGTGGATATCTGCTCTGCCCGCACACTCCTGTAAGGCTCTCCTAGAAGATGCCAGTTTATAGCCTTCAGGTCTGGAATCATTTTGGTAGCTAATGGGGACTTTGGTGTGGAGACAGCCAGAGGTTTTAGCCAGCTTTCCTTTTCCTTTCCTTTTATAGGAGGGATCACTTTCAAGTATTTTGGACCCATGGGCTCCTTACTGGGTTTTGAGATACTTGTGCTTCGTGATTCCAGGTTCTGCTTGTGACGGTACACAATGGCTTCAAGTTTGGCCAGATGCATCCACTCTAAGTTTTCCTTTGCAGTGAGGTCTTTGAGAAGCTGGCACAATCTGTGGAAACTATCCCTGGAAAGCTGTTCTCCTGCCTCCATCTGTTCTAGGACATGGTGGAGCCACTCTACATCTGAGAGGCTGACGTCTGCATATATTTCCTCAGCCAGGATTTTGGACACAGGTAATTGTACCTCAGTCTGTCCCTTCAGAGATGGATGACGCTGCAGAAGCCACTGCCACTTGGCCCCTAGTTGTTTGCCTTGGAGTTTATGAGCTTCCATGGTCTTCTTCAATATGTGGGATAAATATGGGGTCTTTAAGTCAGGCTCTTGGGACTCCAAAACTGTATCCAAAACTTGTAGAGGTTTGGGCTTATATTTCTTCAACAGTTCTTCTTGTTTATCCATAAACCCTGTCCCTGGGAATACCCTGGACATCTCAAGTACTGTGGCCTTATCTTCCCAGGATATTTGTTTAGTTGACCCTGGCACTGGTATCTTCTCTTCCCTCCCCAGAACTTCTGAGATCAGTTGCTTGGAAGGGCTTTTCAGAACTTCAAGTTTTATAGCACTCCCTTTGACCTCGGGGATTCTTTTCTCAATAGAAGGGACTGCTTCTCTTCCTTTTAAGTCCTTTTTTCTTTCTCCTGGTAACTTAAATAGTTTTTCTTTTTTAAAGATCTCTTTCTTCTTGTCTACCTCTTCTTCCAATGAGCTTCTCTCCTCTTCCTCCCCCTCTTTCTCACTCAAACGTTCCATCTCTTCCTCACTCATGCTTTCCTCCTTCTCAAACACTTCCTCCTCCTCCTCTTCCTCCTCCTGCACCTTCTTCTCCTTTTTCTTTTTTTTCTTCTCCTTCCCTTCCTCTTCCTCCTCCTCCTCCTCTTCCATTTCCTCCTCTTCCTCCTCCTCCTCTTCTTCCTCCTCCTCAGACAAACTCTCTCGCTCTATTTCATCTAACAAGCTTTCCATTTCTTCAGAAAAGCTCTCTTCACTTTTCACACTTTTCACCTCATCCTCTTGACTGAGAAACTCTTCCTGTTGCAAATCAACTCTCTTTAGCGTTTTTCTCTTTCTTGACCTTTGTTTAAGGAATGGCTTTGCCTCTTCTTCCTCCGTTATTTCATCCTCCTCTTCTTCCTGTATGACTTCTCTCTGTTGCCTGGCCAATCTGCTTTCTTCCTCAGTCATCTTTTTCTCTTTCTTTATCAATCTTCTCATTTCCTTGGCCAGTTTTCTCTGCCTCTTAGCCAGTTTCTTCTCATCTGTGGCAATTTCTGGTTGTTCCTCAGAAAGATCCCACTCCTTGGCATCAAGTTCGTTCTGTACCTTGTTCAATTCCTTTTCCTTAGTAAAGAATGACCTCTTTAACTTTGTCATCTCTATTTCTTGCTGGGTTAGTTTCCTTTCTTTTTTGATAAGGCCTTGAAGTCTCTTTAAGATTTTGCTGCTTACTTTTAATGGTTCCTTGGAAATGCCCTTGCTTTCTTTAGCCAACTTCCTTATTAATTTGGCTAGCTTCCTTTCTTCCTGGGCACATACTCTCCCTCCTCTAGTAAACTCCAGTTTTCCTTTGGTAATGTCTGTTTGCTCTGTGGCCAGTATCCTATCTTCATAGACCAGTATCTTTTCCTCTAGTGACAATTTCCTCTTAATTAGTTCTAGTTCATCCTTAGTTGGTCTTCCCTGTCTTGAAGTTTCTTGAGTCTCTTTTTTAAAGACAGTTTCCTTTCCCTCAGCCAGTCTCACCTTCTCCCAGGCCAGTTTCTTTATTTCCATGCCCAATGCCTTTTCTTCCTTAGTAATAGACCAGTCACCTCTGAGCTGTTTCAGTCCTTGGAATATCATCCTCTTTTCCATAGCTAATTTCATTTTGTCCTGGGCTATTTGGTGCTGTTTCTCAGCCAGGCTTTCCTCTAATTGGGTCAGTTTTTCCTCTATAGCAGCCAATTTCTCCTTCCTCTGGAAAAGTTTCTCCTTTTCCTCCATCAGCTTCTTCTCTATCTGAACCACTCTCTTCTTGTACATGTCCAGGTTCTCCTTTCCTTGGTCTGATTTCTTTCTCTTCTGGGTGAGGCTTTCTTTGAGCTGGATTAAGTTTTCTTTCCTCTGAGCCAGTTTCACCTTCTCCTGAGCCAGAGTCTTCTGCCTCCAGGCTAGTATCTCCTTGGTTTTGGGGAGTTCTTCCTTATTCTGGATCAATTTATTCCTTTCCTGGGCCAGCTTTTGCTTATTCTTTATCAGTTGCTCCCTTTTCTGGACAAGTCTTGCCTCCTCCCCAGGCAGTGTTTCCATGTCCTGGGTCAGTTTCTTCTCATCCTGGATCAGTAGCTCTTCTTCTTGGGCCAATTTCTGCTTATTCTCCATCAGTTGCTCCCTTTTCTGGCCAAGTCTATCCTCTTCTTCAGGAAATTTTACATTGTCCTGGGCCAGTTTCTTCTCTTCCTGGATCAGTAGCTCTTCTTCCTGGGCCAACTTTTGCTTATTCTCCATCAATTGCTCCCTTTTCTGGACAAGTCTTTCCTTTTCCTCAGCCAGTTTTCCCTTGTCCTGGACCAGTTTCTCCTCTTCCTGGATCAGCAGTTCTTCTTCCTGGACCACTTCTTTCTCTTCCACATTCAGTTTCTCCTCTTGAGAGGCCAGTGTCATCTCCTCCTGATCCAGTCTCTCCTCTTCATTGACCAGTTCCTCCTCTTCCTGATTCAGTTCCTCCTCTTCCCATGCCAGCTCCTCCAATTCCTGGGTTAGTTCCTTTTCTTGCCATGCTAGGTCTTGCTCCTTCTGAGCCAGTTTTTCCAATTTCTGGACCAATATCTTTTTTACCTCAGCTAGCTTCCCTCCTTTCTTTGCTATTTTCTCTTCTTCTTGAGCCAGTTTCTCCAATTTCATGGCCAGTTTCTTCCTTCGCTGGGCCAATTTCTCTGCTTCCTGGGTTAGCATCTCCTCTCTTTGGGCTAGTTTTTCCTCATTCTGGATAAACTTCCTCTCTGCCTGGACCATTTTCCTGTCCTTCTGGGCCAGTTTCTCATAGTCTCTGGCCATTTTTCTCTCTTCCTGAGCCAGTTTTCTCTCTTCCCGTGCTAGCTTCTCTACTTCTTGTGCCAGCTTCCTCTTTTCTTGGGCTCGTTTTATTTCAACTTGGGCCCGTTTCCTCTCAACCTGTGCCTGTTTATATTCTTGGTGGATCTGTCTCTGCTCTTCTGTCATCAGCTCTTCTCCTTCTTCTTCTTCTCCTTCCCACTCCTGAGACAATTCTTCCTCCAGGGTCACTTCCTCCTCATCCTCCAACAATTGCTCCCTGGCCCTGGCTGACATCTTTTCCCAGATCTGTGACCATTCATCCCATGTCTGCTTCCTCTTGTCCCTCTCCAGCTCTTCCTCATCTGGGAACAGCTTTTCTTCCTCCTCATGGAGCTTCTCCTCTTCCTGAAGATGCCTGCTTTCCCAGGCTTTCTTCCATTCATCCCAGGATATCCTCGTCTCACTGTAGACCTGTTTCCACTGATCCCAGGACTTCTTCCACTCCTGCCAAGACAGCTTTGTCTCTCCCTTAACTGGTCTTCCTTCTTGCTCAACCACTTTCTCCTCTAATTTGGCCTCTTCCCCCACTTCCTGACTCACGTCCCTCTCCTCTTCTTTGGTTTTTTTCCTCTCTTTTTTATCCACTTTTATTTCCTGCTGGACTGCTTTCCCCTCCTGCTTAGAAGGCTTCTTAGAGGGTTTCTTCTCTTCTTTCTTTGATATTCGTTTTCCCTTGGTTACATCTGGTTCTAAAAAAGCAACTTTCTCTTTCTTGCCTTTTTTGGGAATCACCTGGGTTTCCCACAAGTCCTGCACATCCCTTTCTTTCTTTCGCTCTTGCTCCTCTTTTGTCTCCTCTTCCTTGTCTCTGATCACCATGTCCTCTCTAACTGCTCCTCCCTGAGGAAAAACTGGTTTCTCCTCTGGCCAGGCTACATCCCAGTCAAGGTCCTCAAGCAGTTCCTTACTTTCTTTCTTCAACAGGGGACAGATCTCCTGAAAGAGCTCCCAGCTGGGCCGTCGATCTGCCAGCACCTCCTGAGCCATGGTCACTAGCTCAGTGTTTAGAGCTTCTGACATTTTTGTCTGGGAACCAGATATCCTCAGGGTCATAAGACGACATAGATCGTCCCGCCATGATGAGCCATCTCCAGGGGTAGTACTGTGGCCAGGAGCTCCAGAGGCACCCCGCCCTCTGACTTTCACCAGCTTCACAACTGATTCTCTCCTTATAGGATATGGAGGGCCCTCAACTGTAACTTCAGCGTCTATTGTCTTCCTCTTGCGCCTCTTTATGGGTTTCTGAAGTGTTGCTTTCCTGTCTCTTTTGTCACGTATCTTCCTCAGCATCTTCAGGGTCAATGCAACATGATCCTTTGAGGCACCTACCCCTGGAGGCTCTTGTTCATCATCTTTTGAAATCTTTAGTATACTGGAGGTTGAAGACCTACACTCCTCCCCCTCAGTTGGTGCAGCTTCACTCTGATCACCTTCACCCTGTAAGGGACCTGGCTCTGTGCCAGTCTCTTTCATCTTCTTGAGGCTCCGCAAAAATTTTCGGGCTATAGGGAGAATCAGGTGATGTAGATAAGGGAAGCATGGGGGGCTTAAATGAAGCCCTTCCCAAAATCTGGTATGAGCTAAGAGGAACTGCCATAACAGATGTAGCAACAGAGGGGGCTGAGGCCTTTTTTAAAAAAAAAAGGCATTCTCCTTGCTTTATTCCCAGCGCCCTCCCTCCCCCCCCCCCCCCCCCCCCCCACCTCCGTCAAGTCTTACAGAGATAGGTTTTGGAGTCTCTCTGAATTTGGGTGGATTCTTCCTAGGAAGCTTCTTTTCTGTGAAAGGATCTTTCCACTTATCTCTGTTCCTATCTGATACCTCTTGACCCACGTTAGCCTTAACTACCCTGCCTCTTGGGGACCCTGAGGCATTAACCAGATCACCCCATACATACTATGCTTTCTGCCTCCTATTCGGCCCCGTCTTTGGCCTTTGCTGGGCTTGTAGGCAACTTCAGGTTCTTCAGGAGCTGTATCAAGTTGGTTGGAAAGGGCGGTAAGTTCAGAAGCCCCTGAGACATCTAAAGAAACAGTAGGCTTTTCATCACCCAGTGATAAGATCAGGTTTTCATTCAATCGCTGCTCCACTTGGGAATGAAGGATTTGGAGATCTGTGGCCCGCATTCCCAGCAGCTGGTCCAGGGTTTCTTCCCCAATCATTTCCTGCCTATGAAAGTCAAAGGAGAGGAAGGACCATGCTGAATCGGGGACAAGAGGGAGAATGAGAAGGAAAGAACTGCTATGTAACAGGCAGGGGACTTGACAACATGACCAACAGAGACAGCGTATGTAGAGGTAAAGAATGGCGAAGAAGAAAGAAAAAGTCTAGGAAGCCAAGATGGTAATGCATGGCGTGACCTGTATGGGGCCTTCAAGGGTAGGAGAAGAGGGTGAAAAGGGGCACTTGAAGAGGTAGGGGACAAACAGGAATAGGAGAAGAAATGGAGAAAGGAGTGAGCAGTTAGGGGATCATCAGGATAGTCTAGGAATGGAAAAAGACTATGAACAAGGAAAAAGGACAGGAAGAGCTAATGAACAGAGATGAAGAGACAGTGAAGACAGAGAAGGGAAAAATGGGAAAGGGGAAGAAGAAAATCAGAAGCTAGTAAAGAACTGAGGAAGGCACAAAGAACTTACTGCATCTCCCGGAAAGTATCTTGGTTCTGGATCAAGTTTAAGAGTGAGGTCTTAGAGTGGATTCCAGTCTCAGCCATGAGGCTCAGGGCCTTATTCCTCACTCTTTCATCTTTGTCCATTAGTCTTTGGGCCAGAGGCACGGCAAAGAGATACGTAATCATTCCTAGACGCTTCAGCCCTTCACAGGCTAGCTCTCGGATCAGTGGATTGTAATTGGTTGTATCATCCAACAGACGATGGGCTGTTTCAGTGCGCAGGAGTGGAGACACCTGGTAAGAGGCAAAGATTTGCCCTAGTGCACCAATACAGCACTGGTACTTCAGTGGAGAAGCATGGATCATAATACTGAGAATTGTCTCTATCAGGCTATTTATAGCTATTTCACTCATCTTTCTTCCCAGCCAACTGCAGTTTGCTGAGTCTGTAAGCACACTGTAAGTTATATCCTTTGACGCTCTTATTTCAAGGAAGTCTTCATCCTCCTTTTCATGTGCATATTCTCCTACATCACTTATAGCTCTTGCCCTACCATGCCAGAAGAAGAATTGTTGAGACTTGTCCCATTCCAGTTCCCGCATGGGTGAGTGCAGGTTGCACTGTAGGTATATCGGGCTGCCCTGTGGCCAAAGACGGGCACGAATCACTGAGTTAGGGATGTAGCAATCAGGAGCCAAGAGCCATTTCTGCCCGTGACCAAAGTAGTATCGCAGTATCTGGTAAGGGTTGAGTCCATCCCAGGTAGTCAGCTGTAGCTGGGGAGGAAGCACATAATGGGAATGAGGAGGTTTTTTCACCTGCGTCCAATCAGCTTCCTTATACAAGGAATCGTGTCTGAAGGAAGACAGTAACACAGGGCTCCCTTGCTCATCTTCTTCTATGACGTGTGGCACATTATGATCAAAGGCGATGGCCCGATTATTGACAAGGTTCTCCAGACCCACTAATTGCTGTTGCCCTTGTCCAAAGTAGATATACTTGGGCACAAACATGGTCTCAAAGGAGAAGAAGAAGCTTGGTGTGAAAGGCTTAGGAACTTCTAGCACTTCATCTGTCATACCCATAAGGGAAAGGTGAGCCAGCAGGGCTGAGGGAAGCAGTTTTAAACAGGACACCAGATAAAGACTCTGGTTGAAAGTGACAAGCAGGTCACCCCGGTCATTTGCAAAGCAGAGTGGGCCAAAGTGCAATGATGAGTCCAGCATGGCTATGAGTCTACCATGGAAGTTCCAGATCCGGACAGAGCCATCACTGCCACCCGTGACAAAAAGACTCAAGGATAGGCAGACATCAAAAGATGTGATGGTACACTGGTGCAGAGGCAATGTCTCTATGAACGTTGAGCCTTCCTGTGACCCAGAGGACAGAAAGTCATGGAACTTCCAGAGACGCAGGCAGTTAGTCTCCGTGATGGCACCCACAGACTTGGGCAAGAGTATCAAGTGTGTTAGCTGACAGCTGCTGAGAATGCTGGCGAGGGGCTGCAGCTGCACTCTCACCCCTTCAAGCACAGCTTCTGATAGGTGTACATAGTCATCCATTCCATAGGAACAGAGCAAAGAGTTTTCTCGGCAACCAGGAAGCCCTCCAGGCAGTGTAGAGAGTGCTAATACAGCCCCAAAGTGCATGAATTTCTCTATTTGGGCACAGCTGTGCTGGGAAAGCACTCTGATCACACCACTCTGGTGTCCAGAGAACATTAGTCCTTCTAGACCCCGACCCAGGTGGAAATGCCCATAAGCCAGGCATTGTACCAAGTCCTGAGAATCTGGCGAGGTGCATATAAGATACTTGGCTGGGCAAGGGCAGCGGGTTGTGTCAAATACCAGCACATCTGAGCTGCCTGTTGCTACAAAGAGCTCCTCTTTATCTGGGTCATAGGCCCAATCCACAGCCTTGTCCAGGATTGAGAAGGGCCAGGTGATAACCAGAAGATTCCCTGTTAGTGGGGACACAAAGCGCAACAAGCCATCCTCAGTAGTGCACAGGATCCGGAACCAGTTATTGCCACAGTGGACCCGACGTATCTGCTGGGGAGCAGAGCCACAGACATTGAAGAGGTTATAGAAGCAGGGCAGACTGCGCAAGGAGAAAGAATGGGTAGTCTGGCAGAAGAAAGTAGTGCTATCAATAAACTGGAGTTGATACAGTTCCTCGCCAAGTTCTAGCTGCCGCAGCAGACTCCCTGAAGTCAGGTTCCACTCCTTGATTAAGCCTTCTTGGCCGGCTGTTAGCAGGGTGTGGGCTTCTGGCCGGCTGCGGATACATATCACCGATGAGAAATGGGCCTTGAAACTGTGGAGTGCGTGGCCCTGATTGAGGCTCCACACTTGGATTTCCCCGGTCTTGTTTCCAGCATAGAGAAAGCCCTGCTCAAAACAGGTGAAGCAGCAGGTGACTGAGGAGCCACTGGTGGTGGAAGGGAACCCCTTCACCTCTGCCAGCCGGCCGTGGCCCTGGCGCTCAAGGACCCTCACCACAGTCTCACACAGGGCTACAAGGGAGCCATTGGGGCCATTCAACATGATGCTGTGGACAAGCTCATCACCAGGCATGGAAACCATGTGGGCTATTTGGAGACCCTTGCCACTCCGCTCCATGATCCAGGTGACCACTGCCCCCAGGATTCCCGACAGAAGCATCTTCATTTCTGGGTCATAGCAGAGGCAGTTGATGTTAAAGCGGCAGGGCACTATACTCAGGGGTTTGAATGACTGAAAGTGGTCCCCAAAGAGCCGCAGGAGCAGGTCACCACAGTAGACCACGAGGATATGAAAGGAACCTGTGTGAACCATGGACTGGATGGGCGGCAGTCGTTCGGTCATGGAGAATGTTCTCTTCTCCACCATGTCCTCAGTTTTCTTCTTCATCCATACCACAGCCTAGAAGAGAAAAAGATGGGAACTGCCTAGAAAAGATAGTAGAAGAAGAAAGGGCAAAATATTCAGCTATTTTTCTCTTGCTAAGGAGAGAAACTGGAAGACTCTAGAGTGATTTTACCCCCTGGTTTTGGGAGTTGGAAATATTGTAGAAGCAGGAAACCTAGGACTCTTTCCCTAACCTTGGCCTACTTTAGGAGAACTATAAAATCTGTCCAACACAGAGACTGTAATAGGAGAAAGGATGAACGGGGAATCCTGGATCCAGGTCACTTTCATTCAAGGGGTATATCTTCCTGGGTTAATCTAGGGTCAGAACTTACATGGGCATGGCCCCTGTAGAATGGGCTAAGAAGAAAGGCTGGGTAGTTTTACCTGTATTTCTTTTGTGCTTGTTGTCACCCACGAGAGGGAAGCAAAGAAGTGGGCATCACTGAAGTAATAGCATATAAGTGGCATATTTTGAGGATGGCGAGACTCTTTGAACAGGATCTGGGACCGGTCACTCAACACAACCACATCAGTCTTTGGGTCATCTAAAGTTTGCTGGGGAGAGGCATGGCATAACTAAGAGACCAGGAACACATGCACTAAATATATTCTCATGCAAGTCACAATTGAAGCAGTTCTCAAAGTTACGCCTCAGCCCCAAGGATCACTCCTGTGACTCCCACACATGAACAATTTATCACCTGTGGGACACTACACTTCACAAGCATGTAACAAAACCCCCAACACAAAAGCGAACCAAACCGCTATAGGGCCTATATGGGCAAATTTTGTGGTGTGAGCACAGGGGAAAACTGATGTTCTTCCCAACATGTCCTCTAACATTCTCCCTCCTATCTAAAAGGTACATATGCCATAAAAGACACATTTAACAGATTACAAAGGCAAGTGCACTGCCATATGCCCACATGTAAAGTAACACAGTATCCCAAAAGTCAGTGCAGCTTTATTAAAGCCTAAAACTGCACTAAGTAAGACTTTTAGGACACCCTATCTGGCATTTAAGTTTGACAGAGGAAGATTTTTTATGTGTGTATATATATATATATATATATATATACACACATACACACACATATATACACATTTTTTATATATACATTATATATATATACACACACACACACATTTATATATATATATAGACACACACATACTATATATATATATGTGTGTGTGTGTGTGTGTATTATCCCACTGTGATAGAGCATGTGCTATGAAACATGCACCTGGGATCCTTTTACACAGAGCCAGCCATAGCAAAACTGAGGTTGGCAGATGTTCTCTCTGCTGCCTTCTCCATTCTCTTTAGAAAAATCTCTCTTCCCAGAGGGTTGGTTCTTCTGAAATGCTTCAAAGTGTTAACCTCTCACCATCAAAATGTCCTTGCAAGAGGTCTCTAGACCCATTTGGAAGTTGATGGCCCACCTTCTACTAAGGGGACAGTTGTCTTTATCATCTACCCTGCCTGCTTCCTGCATAGAGGATCTATGCTCCTCTGAAGTGCTCATAACTCTTAAGATAGATAGAGGCCAATAACATGTTTATGTTCTACATATACATTACCTTGTTTTTATGTATTATGTCATTTATAAGGTATTTAAAATCCTTCCACAGGGGAATGAGTCTGGGGGAAGTCATCACCTTGATTATCCCCTGGTCCTCCTCAGGATCGTTGTTTAAAAACCTGTAGGAATACAAAAGAGGCCAGCTTAGCCACTGATACTTTTTGAGGAGCTAGAAATCAGAAGGCAAGATCCATGAACTCATGTTTATTGGACACTTTTTGAATGTCAGGAACTATGCATAAGATACCTTCTCATTTAATCCTCACTGCGGCCCAGTGAGGTAGGTATTACCTCATTTGAGAAAACTGAGGCTTGGAGAGGGTAATAATAAAGGAGTTGGAGGTTGAATCTTAGCATTGGCTATCATCCAATAGGATATTATGGGGGAGGGAAGCAGAGAAACATAAGAGGGGCTGGAAAGGAATACTGTCACAGGCAAATAATTGTTCTTTGCTGGTGATGGGCTCTCAAGAGATCTTTTTGCAAGAACTAGTAGTTCCCAAAGTGTGGACCCTGGACCTCCTGCACCGGGATTCCTGGGGGAGAGGTACATCTTAAAATGCAGATCCTTAGGTACTGAAGCAGAACCATGGTGGTGGGCCCCTGAGTCCTTCACTTGTAACAAGCTCCCTAGGTGATTCCGTGGACATTGAAGTCTGACTGCTGAAACAGGAAATCGAGATAAAGGGTGCCCAGGACAAAGAGTCAGCTCCATGTAGCCCAGCTGGAGAAAGGATCCAGCCGTTCGGCCTTGCAGGCTTTCCCAGGCTTGTGGAATCAAGTAGCTCTCTTGCATGTGACACATCTGCTATTCATCCTCCTCCTCCCCATTCCCTTCTCTTTGGCCTTCATGAGGACAAACCTCTACTTTTCTTAGTTGGATGGTGAATAAATCCTACTTTTAACAAGTTCCCTCTGTCAGGGGGTCTGTCATTACTGATCTGACGATGGGCTTGTTTTCCTCATGTGTAAAATGAAAATGCCAGATCCTTGCAACTTCACAGGATTGTTGCAAGGATCAACTAAGATAATTCCTGTGAATACTTTTTAAAGTATACTCTGAAGCAACAAACAGTTATGATTGCTGTTTTTAGGCTGGTTTGGTTCTCAGAGAAGTACTAGTTATTTCCTTCCAACCTATACTTCGTACTTTTCAGTTGCTCTGGAAACATTACAGCTAAATTTAATAGTCTGGCCAGCAGAGGGCAGTGGAAGCCACCCTTGTGCCTGCCAGATGAAGGAAAACTGATGGACTTTCAGTTTAAAGAAGTGGTCCCCAAAGCGCGATCTTCAGGACACCAGCATCAGCACCACCCGGGAACTTGTTAGAAATGCAAATTAACAGGCCCCACCCTAGACCTACTAAATCGGAAACTCCGAGCGTAGGGCCCAAAAATCCGAGTTTTAACAAGCTCTCCAGCTGGTCTTAAAGTCTGAGAAACAACTGGTTTGGAGAGCTGTTGGAGTTCCAGATCATTTGGCCTGGGCCTCCTGAGGCAAGGTCAGCAGAACCCACCCTCTGGCATGGCTAAGCCTAGGCCCTGTGTTGCCACAGAGACTTGATGGCTGGATCTGCGGGGGGAAGCAACAGGCAAAACTTATCATCATCTCATGTGTGGGGTGGTTTAGTGCCCACAAAAAAAAAGCTTTCACAGGAACTTCCCTGGCGGTCCAGTGGTTAAGACTCTGCGCTTCTACTGTAGGGAGAGCGGGTTGGATCTGTGGTTAGGGAACTAAGATCCCACATGCCTCACAGTGCGGCCAAAAAAAAAAAGCTTTCACATCAGTCACTTCATTAGTTCTTGAAAGAATTCTGAGAGGCAGATACCATCATCTCCATTGTACATATAAGGAATGTGAATTCAGAGAGGAAAAGGGATGTGTTCAAAGCTACACAGGGCAGATTCAAGACTAAGATCCAACTCACAGTTCAAGATTCTTCTATCGTTTGAGAGAAGTAAAAGGTTCTCCCAGCTAACGCTAAGTGAGCTCTCTTCCCCACAAACCCACTAATGGGAACTGGGGACTGGCTTTCAGACATTAGCATCCCCTATGTCTTTCCACTCTCCCCAAGGCTGCATGCTGCCCTCCTGCCATATCTTTTTCCATTCTATTCCCCTGTAACCCTGCACTTGCTGTTCTTTTGGACCACCTTTCAGGAGCCACTGTGATCTGCTGAAATGGATCGGTGGATGGCCCTATGGGCCAGGGCCCCACAGCTCAGATTTACCCAACCAGCTCCTTCTTGGGGCCCCAGAGCTGCTGAGAGAGTAGTCATTTGTAGTCAACAAATTTGCAGTCATTGCCATCAGTTTCCATTTTTCCTAATTATCTCCTCTGGGTCCAACTTCTCTTGACCAGCCTATAAAAAGAAAGCGGTTGGGACCCTTTGGGGGCATATTCTTTGGAGGTTAAGTGAGAAGGAAGGCCTTCAACCCCCATACCTATGTTTGTTGTTGTTGCCACTCTCTCCCATCCCATATACCAGTTTCCTTAGAGGAAACCTCTCCTAAAATGCCCCACATTTGATTCCCTAATCCCATTACCTGTCCTTACAAGCAAGTCCAGAGAGAGCACCAAATGCCTTAATCCCAATGGTCTTGACTTTTTAATATCTTGATAACCCAAAGATGATCTAAAGGGAGAATTCAAGTCCTGCAGCCAACTTAGAGGAGTCAGAATTTGGGGGCTGAGATATGGTATCTGACTGTAGCTGACTATAGAGACAAACCAGGTCTATGATTGGGCACTGATGCTGGCACCACATCCTTTTTCTTAGCTGCAGTCCATTCCAAGGTACTGTGTCGGTGGTGGTGGGATGGAAAGCCAGCATCCCATAAGCCCTGCCTTTGTAATACACAGAATTGGCTCTAGGGGGTACTGCACTCCATGACACTATTGGGCCCCTGTTAAAGAAGGAAAAGAACAAAGTATTGTGAGTACATATAACAAGGAGACCTGACCACCCAAAAGAAGAGTGATGTGTGCTCCACACTTTGAGGTAAAGCCCTGCATGGATCCTACAGCCTTGCAGGTGGCTCTCACGTTTGGGGACAACGATGCAGAAAGCCCAGCTGGCATCAGTTGACTGTAAAGTCAGAGGGACTGTAAAGCCCGAGGGCAATCTTGGCTTACTCTTTTTGAATTACTGATAAGGAGCCCAAGTCTGTCCCCAGGCCTGGGACTGCTACTCTGGCCTTATAAGTGACTTCACAGCTAGGGCTGGGACTGGAATGCACTTATCTTTACAGAAAGAAACAATTTTCCAGGCTGACAAACATATATTACTAGGGTGGGCTAGTTTCTATTGCGTGAAGAATTATCCAGCATGGGAGTAGTGATAGCATCCAGAACTGATTAAGGTGTAAAGTGGTAGCCAGGCATTTTACATACATTGTTTCATTTAATTGTTATACAATGATTCTATGACTTAGCTATCATCCTCCATTAATTAAACAACTTTTAAAAATGGACATGGTAAAAATATTCAAAACATACCAAGGAACATATACTGAAGAGAAAGTCACCTGTTCTGTTTCCCCTTCAGAAAGGTAACCCTGGTTGTGTCTTTCTACAGGTGTTCTGTACACACACAAGCATGCATGTAAAAAATATTATTTTTCTTATACAAATGGTAGTATGCTATATACACTTTTCTCACTTAATAATCTTAAAGATTAACTCATACTAAAACATACAGCTCTGTCTCATTTTTCAACAGTTGTCAGCTGCAGTGTATTCCACTGCCTGGCTGAACTACCATTTATTTATTTAAACTTCTATTAATGGAAGTTGGGCAGTTTCCAACCTTTTGCTATAACCCATGCCACAAATGAATATCTTTGTTAATGCCTCAGAGTTTTAATTAACTTAAATTTTAAAATTGAAGCAATGTAAATCTTTTATTCATTAAGCATAACTTATTTTAGATATACTGGCTTAAATAAATTATTAAAATTAATTTCACCTGTTTCTTTTTAATGTAAATTTTAAAATTGCATATTTGGCTTGCATTATATTTCTATTAGATAGTACTGCTTTAAATTATCACCGTCTGGTGGTGGTGTGGACTTCGCTCCTTGAGAGTAGGAACCCAATCTATCTTGATTTCTCCCGTGTCCTCATAATCACCCAACCTGGCATGAAGTAGGTGCTTAATACATTTTTGTTGAATGAATGAGCAAATGAATGACCCTCTGCCCTCTCTCAGGAAGAAGAAATATATGCTTCCCAGCTCAAGTCTTACTGAGCATCTTCTTGGAAGGAAGATGAAGTGCGAAGGGTATTGACTGGGTTTTCTTGACCAGAGAACCTTGCAATTCTAGCCAGTTCCCTCGGTAACCCCTAGTGGAGTAGGAGTGGCAACATCCATTTTTTGAAAAAAAGGGGTCGGATCCTTGATTATGCCAGCAGGTGGACTAAATTTGAACAAAATTTTCCAGGCCGTAAGTACTCAACAAACACTGGTTACCCTAAGAATGTGCGATAAACGAATGAATGGTAGGTAACCGGGCCTCCAGGGCAACCCCCTGGGTGATGGTCATGAGACTCCCGTCGAAGGCAGAGCTCCGGAGCCGCCTAGTACGGGGAGAGGCGACCAGACCCGAATCCCAACACATTCGGTCGTCCCGGCTCTCCGGCCGGAGGGAAGAAGGGCGTGTCCGCCTCTTCAAGACCGGGGCCGCGCCTGTTACCTGCGACGACTGCACTCCCGACTAGGGACGGGCACGGCGTGTGTGGATCAGACCTAGAATAGGAGGGCCTGAGGAGAGACCTTGGGGATGCTGCGAGAGGACTCTACCAACAGGACGGTTAGCTCCCCAGCCCCGTGCCCGGCAGACTGACCGAGGCGAGGGGAGTGAGCGCGCGTGCGCACTAGCGCGCGCCCGGCAGGAAAAAGCCCAGCGCGAGACCCCGCGCGCGCGCGCGCGCGCGTTCGAAAGGAAAAAAAAAGTCCTCCCCGCGGGAGCCCGCGGCAATTTAGGCCGGAGTTGGCCGGCGAGCGCGCGTGCGCGAGCGCGCATAGACGCCCTTCTCCAAGGCTCCCCTCGGTTGGGGGTCTAGCGCGCTGCTCCGCTATTCCCGCCTGTCCCGAGGCTCGCGCCCTCGGGGTAAGTATCTCGCGCTTTGCGGAGAGGGAGGAAGAGCGTCCACTGAAGGAAGGGAGGAGGCGGACAGGGCTTGGAAAAAGGGAAAAACCGCCCTCGCCGAGCGAGGAGCGCGGTCAACGGGCTGGAGTCTGCAGAAGGCACGCCTCCATCTCTCACGCCCCTCGGGGCTGCGGAAGTACTCTGGAGACTCCAGAGGCACGGAGGCGACAGGTGGACTACCATTCCCAGAAGGCGGCGCGGCCCCGCGCCTACAGCTCCCGGCAGCACCTGCGCACCAGGCCTTTTTCAGCTTGCTGCCGCCTAGGGCGAAACTACAGTTCCCAGGAGGCGTCGCGCGAAGCGGCTTGGAAGTGGGCAGCCTGGAAGTCACTCGGGCCACAAGAGCTGGCGGCGTCTCCAGCAAGCGGCGCGGATCTGGATACCGTGGTCGTGGGGCCCGCTGGGCGGGCAGCCGGGACGCCCAGGTATGTGGCTTCGGGTGCAGGGTCGGCCTCGCGCAAGGGTTGTGGGGAATCGGTGTCCCCTCGGACCCCGAGGGTCAGCGCGGGCGGGCGACTGGGCGGACGGCCGGGTGTGGGCACCGGTTGTTGGGGGCGGCGGCGGCGGCGGCGGGACTCTAGCCCTCCGGACCTGGCCGGTCTCTTGCCCGCACGCTTCAACTTTCCAGACGAGCTACCTGGCGCTGTTGCCGAAGAGCGTGGCATGGGAGTCGGGTAGCAGTGAGTTCGGGTCCTGGCTCTGCCACTCGGGAGGTGCGATATAGGGAAACCGCGCCGAACCTCAGTTTCCCCTTTCAGTCTAACCGGGGAAGAATAGTGTCTGTCTTTTGTTGGGAATTCTGTTGAAATGTTGAGATCTGGTGAATAAAGCATTTGGCACATAGAAGGCACTTATTACGTGTTTGCGTTATTGTTAGCTCCCGAGAAATGGGGTGAAGGTATTATCGACCGAATGTGGTAAGTTGAGGGTGAGCCGAGTCCATAGTTGGCTCTCAATGCAGGGTGGCTGCTGTTAACTGAAATTATTTTGTTTAAGAGCTTTGGTTTGGGAGGCAGAGCCAAGTTCAACCATTAGGTTCTACCATTTACTAGCTGTGTGACCTTGAGCGACAGACTTCACTGCTCTATGCCTTCGTTTCTCTGTCTATAAAATGGGATTTTAATAGTAGCCACCTCGTAGAGTCGTTTTGAGGATGCAATGAGAATACCATTTGTGAAGTGCTTAGAGCAGCAGCTGGCACATAGTCAGCATTTAATAAATGGTACCATTTATTCAGCGTTTTTCCAGTTTCTCAGAGACCCCCTGAGGGTGGGGCTCTGGCTGTAGTGTTGGTCTTCCAGTGGGCCAGACTCAAAACTGGTCTGGTTGACTTCCTCTCCTGCAGCGTCAGGTTCCATCTATGTAAAATGGGGTAACAATATCAGCCTCAGAGGGTTGTAAGGATTTGCTGAGATTGTATTCCTACTCCAGAGCCATCTCTCACTAAGTAGCAGCTCTTATATATTATAATTGTTCTTCTTCAGTGTTCTCCATCTGGCCCAGCGACTGCCTAACTGTGGTGGTATGTGACATGACAGCCCTGAGCTACCCCACATGTTCACTCCCAGCCTCAGTGTCCCATCTGTGAAATGGTAGTCATAGGACATTTGTGCTAGGGTTGCTTTGATGATCCCAGGAGATAATTCATATTTAGTGTTCAGCACAGGGCCGGGTGCATAGTAAGCACTTAATAAACAAGTCTTGTTTTTCTTGATAGGCCTTTGCTGTTTATGTTTGTATTTACAGGGCAGAGCAGGGACAAGGTTAATGTCTCCCCCCCCACCGCCCCAATTTTTATTCACCAGATGTTAAATTGTGGAACATACTGCAGTATAAGGGCCTGAGAAGAAATGGTAGTGACTTGCTATCAGCAGCCCCCCCGCTCAGCTCTCACACACTCCTCCCTGCAAGCCAACACATTCACTCTAGTGCTTTATGTACTGTACCACTGCTGCCAGCACTTGATTCTGTCTCAAAGCCCTATTAGCACCCTGAGCTCCAGCTCCAGATGTGGAGCCCGTGTTCCGTGATGTCCTCTGGTGACTGTCCCCTTGGGTACCATGAACTCAAAATGTTCAACCTAAACTCCTTTTCCTCTCAGACCCAGTAGTCACCATCTTGGCAAATGGACCAAGCCAGAAACTTGGGAGTTGCTCTTCTCCCCCAGGCTTCCCAGGTCTAATTGATTGGCAAGAAGGATGGAGCTGTCTTATTTCATAGCAACCATTTCATTGGCCCTTCTTGATCTCCCATCTTGTGGGCACTGAAATTCTCCCTTGGCCACTGAATATGGCCTTTTCCAACAAGGTTGAGTTGTTTCTTTCAAGTCACCGAGGATTGATGTATGTGAAACATTGTATTCGTAGGGTGCCGAGAAGGCACTACGGACTTGGCCAGATTGCAATGGCCACAAGTCGGGAGTAAAGCCCTGGCTTTCAGGGGGCCCATTTCTACAGTTTTAGCCTGGCAGAGCTCGGCTGAGTCGCTAAATTTCTTTCTGAAAAGTTACACCATGTCAGCGGCTTAGAATATCCTCTGTGGGAAGGGCCATCCTGAGCATTTTGGGAGGTAGCATACATACCAGGGAAGAGGCTGGGCAGGGAATTCATTAGCTCTCCGTTTAGGGTGAATCTGTTGTCAGATCTTTCATTGTAATTGCACTTGGAGATGGGAACCGGTGGTCTCAAATTTGTGCTGACCACTAAATTTGCCTAAGTGCTTTTTTATTATTTATTTATTTATTAAGTTAATTAATTAATCATTTATGGCTGCGTCGCAGGGCTTGCCAGGATCTTAGTTCCCCGACCAGGGATCGAACCAGGGCCTGGGCAGTGAAAGTGCTGAGTCCTAACCACTGGACTGCCAGGGAATTCCCCCTAAGTGCTTTTTTAAATCTGAGGAAATAAAGCAATGACTTAAAAAAATCTTGGTCTTAATTGTTAGTGACAACAGCATGTGGGTTTTTTAGCAGTCTGTGTGGAATGGTCAGAGTTAAACATGAGCCTGTTTTTCAGACATTGCAGTTGTTAGGCGGTAAATCAAAAATGGAATTTAGAATGTGCAGTGATTGGCGCCTTTTTTTCCCTGTAAAAGGTATCTTGCGGTTATATTTCAAACTTCGGTGTAAAAAAATGACACAGGTTATGATAACAGATTAACCTTGTTATGTGTTTAATTCCCCAAATCTAAATTAAATGTCTGTATGTTTTAATAAAAGAATTGAACAGTCATTTCCTCTAAAGTAAAGGGTTTGTTTTTAGCCGTTAGAATGAGATGCTATTGGACCAGTTTGTGCATTTGTGCTTTCTTTAAGACTGACACTGCTGTTTCTTAGAACTGCTCTGGTCATGGCTTTAATTTGTGTGTGTGTGTGTGAATTGGTTGTATTTGGCTTTTAAAAAGTTATGCGGAGATATACATGCTCATAGTAACATGTCAATACAGAGACACATAAGGAAAACAATAGGTGCCACCCTCCACTCCAAAATCCCATCCCCCGAAGACAACCATTTATTCAGACAATGAGTATTTACTGAGTATGCAGTGTCAGGTTTTGGAGATGTCTGAGAGAACAAAGTAGATTCTCTGCCCTTGGAAATTCGGGTAGATGCTCTCACTTACCTCTTTCTATACTTATATGGATGTATGTATGCAAATATTGACTGTTTTCTTCCTTCTCCCTCACCACTCCCCAAAAAAGGAGGGATCAAGACACACATATTTGTAACTTGATTTTTTAAATATTTGATAGGGTATATCTTTTCAAGTCATTACATACAGATCTGAATCATTCTTTTTTTAAAAAAAAATATTTATTTATTTATTTATTTGGCTGTGCCGGGTCTTAGTTGCAGCATGCGGGATCTTTAGTTGCAGTGTGCGGAATCTTTTAGTTGCGGCATGAGAACTCTTAGTTGCAGCATGTGGGATCTAGTTCCCCAACCAGGGATCGAACCCGGGCCCCCCGCATTGGGAGTGCGGCATCTAAGCACTGGACCGCCAGGGAAGTCCCTGACTCATTCTTTTTAACGGCTAGACACGCATTCTTCAGTGTGGACAGACCATGCTCCACACCACCATCTCCCTATTGCTGGACATTTAAGTTGTTTCTGGGATTTCTTTTACATTCACAAACGCACATCCAGTAAGCATTCTGGTACATAGTCAATATAGCATAGTGGCTAACAGCATAAACTCTGGACAGTGAACAAGACAGACAAGATCCTTGCTCTCCTAGGGTTTACATTCTAGCTGAGGGGACACACAATAAACAAGGTAACTTCAGGTGGTTTTAATTTCAGATGGAGGAAATAACAGGGTGGGGGTGATGGAGAGAGGCGTTGGGGCAGACTGGCGGTGGGGAAGGGATTTTTTTTTTTTTAATAAAGTATGCTTTCCTCTTCAAATTTTTTTTAATGTTTATATTTTATTTTATTTACTTATTTTTATGGCTGCATCCGGTCTTTGTTGCAGCACGCAGGCTCTTCATTGTGGCACACGGGCTTCTCTCTAGTTGCGGCACACGGACTCCCTAGTTGAGGCACGTGAGCTCAGTAGTTGCAGTGCGCGGGCTTAGTTGCCCCGCGGCATGTGGGATCTTAGTTCCCCGACCAGGGATCGAACCCCAGTCCCCTGCATTGGAAGGCAGATTCTTTACCACTGGACCACCAGGGAAGTCCCAGGGATGGTTACTTTAGCTTGTGTGGCCCGGGAAGGCCTTCCAGGCCTCTCTGAAGGGGAGTCACGTGAGCTGAGACCTGAATGAGCAAGAGGCATCAGCTGTGCCAGGAGCTGGGCGGGAAGACTATTTCCAGGCAGAGGGAACAGCAAGTGCAAAGGCTCAGATGTGAGAATGAGTTTGCTACAAAAACAGTATCGTTGTGGCTGGAGAAGAGTGAATTCCCATTGTTCAAGTTCACACTACTTTAATTTTTCTAAAATAATAATAATGATGATAATAGCAGCTAACATTTCCTAGTACTTTACTCTGTACTTGGTGCTCTTCTAAGCATTTCACACTTTTCCTCAGTTAATCCTCACAAGGGTCCGGGGAAGATAACTCACTTTACAGACGAGGAAGCCGACTCCAGGGTCCAGGCTCTTCACCCATATGCCAAACTCCTCTTCCCAGGCCCTCTTTAGTAGGCTGAGGCGAGTTTAACAAGTGGATGCAGCATTTCCTTTCCATGTCGTCTGACATGCAAAGCACTGCGGACTATATTTAGTACCTCATTCATGTGGCAGCAGGAGTGGTCTGGGGATGTGGCATCGTTTCCACTGACAGTGAGACACGATGGGGTCAGTTTCTGTTGGGATGTTTAATTGGTTGTTTCAAAACTGAAGGCCCTTCAGCAGAACCTGTCCTCAAATAAAACAAGGTTGACTGCGTGGCTGCCACACCAGACGCAAGTTAGCAAGAAATGAGGTGTGGTGTCGAAGGAGCGTGAACAAGGTGGTGTCCCATTTGGGTGAGCTTTGCAAGAGGACTTGGGCCAGCCAGGGAAAGAGTGTTTCTAAGCACCAGACCAGCTTTATGGACTGTTAAAGTATTAAAATACAGTCCAGTAATTAAGGTGGTGATGCCTGGCCCTGCAGGGGCTCTGGGACCTGTTCCAGCCACCGTGACTGTGTCCATTTTGATCTGGTGTAGCTTTGACCTTAAGGGTTGTGCACTATTTTGAATGAAGGGCAGGCCTGGTTAGATGTGAGGATGGTAGTGGTTGCTTTTAAGACCAGGAAAAGTATGGAGAGCATCTTTCATCCAGCCATCTATGGAACATTTTTTTCTACCCAGCCTATGTGCCAGGCACCATGCTAGACACTGACAGTATGAAGTCAAATAAGAAGACTCTGGTTCTCAAGGGTCTGCACCAGTACTGTCCATTAGAAATATAATGCGAGCCACCAATGTGAGCCATATACATAATTTAAGATTTTATGGGGAATCACATTTAAAAGAGTAAAAAGAAACAGGAAATTGATTTTAATAATGTATTTTATTTAGTCCAAAATAGTATCATTTCGGACTTCCCTGGTGGTCCAGTGGTTAAGACTGTGCTTCCAGTGCAGAGGTCACGGGTTCGATACCTGGTCAGGGAACTAAGATCCGTGTGGCATGGCCAAAAAAAAAAAAAAAAAAAGCATTATTTCAACATGTAGTCAGTATAAAAATTATTGAGATATTTTACATTCTTTTTTTTTCACATTAAGTCTTCAAAATACAATGTGTATTTTACACCTTCAGCATCTCCATTTGCACCGGCCACATTTCAAGTGCTCAGTAGCCACATGTATTGGACAGTGTGGACCTAGGGTATGAGACTCATATCCTAGGTGACAGGTCAAAGATGCCATCCCTGTTTTATCTTGGTGAATAAGGGCAGATGAGTGGTGAAAAGCATATTTATCATAGGCAGGGGTAGCTAAACTCACAGCTGTCATCCATCAAAGGCACCTTCTGGGCCTGGCAGTGTGCTTGGCGTGTGTGACCTGTGTTCTGAGGTGGCAGGGACTCGGATCATCCCCGCTCTGCAGATGGAGAAGCTGAGGTCTGGCAACGAGAGGCCACTTGCTCACGGTTAGGAAGTGATGGAGGCAGAATTTGAACTCAGGTGCATACTCTTAAATCTCTTCAATCTCTGTTGTATATGTTGTGTTTGTGTTTGTTTGAGGGTTTGAGGGATGGGGTCTGAGCTTTGAGCCACAGAAACCATAGGAAGGACTCATCACACAAAATGCATTCCCGGAGTCTGTCAGCATCGATCCTCGAGTTGTATATTGGTGCTGGAGTGCTGGTTTAGACCTGCGTGACTGGCTGATGCCCTCCTTACGATGAGCTCGAGGTTTCCTGGGAACAGGTCTTTACGTCCCAGGAAGGAGAAGGGTCTTTGGGCCCTGAGGACGGTGGGCAGGGTGAGTGAAGGAAACGAGAAAAGGACGCCGCCTGCTGAAAGCCCATTCTAAGCAAGCAGCCTATTTGGGTGTGAAGCCTCTCTTCTCTTTTGTCTGCCTCCTGTGGGAGCTGTGTGGCCTTTTCCTGTGAGCTCAGTGACGGCAGAGTTTACCCAGTGTGTGAATCTTGCCCTTGCTCTGATCCAGAGGCATTGCTGGGCTGGGGGATAGCGGGAAGGGGACTCTTTCATCTATGGGAGTCATTGTTCTAGACCCTTAATTACTCTCGGTTCAGGGTTCCCCATCTCAGGAGCAAGGAGTGCTTGTTTCTCCTACCCAGACAAGGCAGGTGCTGGAGATTCTGAGTCTGTTCATGACCTCAGGTGGTTGACCTCGTGCCAGCCCCTGTTTCCAGGTGGTAATTCATGAGAGCTTTAACCTCGTAACCACTCTTACCTCCTACTGCTGGACAGTGCCTGGCGTGTAAAAGATGCTCACTAAGTGTCTGTTGGCTGAATTATTGATACGACCCAGCATTCATTGAGCTCTTACTGTGTGCAAGGCACTGCTCCGAGCGCTTTTCATGTAATAGCTCACTTAATCCTCATAAGTACTCCATGGTGTAGGTACTCTTATTATTCACATTGCCTATGTAAAGAAACTCAGATCTTGAGAAGTGCAGATGACAAAGTTGGTGAGTGTCAAAGTCAGGATTCAAATCCAAGCCAAGTCCAGGCTCTTAAACACTCATTCTGTGGTCTCTCCGTGGACGACAGACAGCCGAATGGGGTGGTCAAGCAAGACCACACTGACTAGTTGTAGCCTCTCTATTCCACGTGTGGTCTCTGATCTCCTGGTCCAGGGTAGCCCCGCAGCAAGTCTCAGGCCCCTTTGGGCCTGGAGGCTTGACCATCACTCTGGGTGTGGGGTTTTTCTGTGATTTTGGAACCTGCACTTCCCCTTTCTTTATTTTTTTATTTTTAATTATTTTGGCCGCGTTGCGTGACGTGTGGGGTCTTAGCTCCCTGACCAGGGATTGAACCTGCACCCCCTGCCTTGGAAGCGCAGAGTCTTAACCCCTGGACTACCAGGGAAGTCACCCTTTTAAATAACAAAAACGCACTGGATATTTGACATTATTAAGAAATTCTTGTTAATTTTTTAGGTGTGATAATGATACTGTGGTTCTGCTTAAGAAAAAGTCTTATCTTTAAGACTTATATTCTTTCTTTTATAAATTTATTTTATTTATTTTATTTTTGACTGCGTTGGGCCTTCGTTGCTGCGCGCGGGCTTTCTCTAGTTGTGGCGAGCGGGGGCTACTCTTCGTTGCAGTGCACGGGCTTCTCACTGCGGTGGCTTCTCTTGTTGCGGAGCACGGGCTCTAGGTGCGCGGGCTTCAGTAGTTGTGGCTTGCAGGCTCTAGAGTGCAGGCTCAGTAGTTGTGGTGCACGGGCTTAGTTGCTCTGCAGCATGTGGGATCTTTCCAGACCAGGGCTCGAACCCGTGTCCCCTGCATTGGCAGGTGGATTCTTAACCACTGCGCCACCAGGAAAGCCAAGACTTATATTCTGAAATACCTATGAACTGTTAAGACATCTGAGATTTGCTTCAAGATAATGTGGATGGGCAGGGAGTGGAGGGGGCGAAGTGTATGGACGAGTAAAGAGATAAAGGAAGACTGGCCATGAGGTGATTCTGTTGAAGCTGGCTAGAGGAGGTTTATTACTCTTCTTTTTTTTTTAATTAATTAATTTATTTATTTATATTTTTTGGCTGTGTTGGGTCTTCGTTTCTGTGCGAGGGCTTTCTCTAGTTGCGGTGAGCGGGGGCCACTCTTCAACGCGGTGCACGGGCCTCTCACTATCGCGGCCTCTCTTGTTGCGGAGCACAGGCTCCAGACGCGCAGGCTCAGTAATTGTGGCTCACGGGCCCAGGTGCTCCGCGGCATGTGGGATCCTCCCAGACCAGGGCTCGAACCCGTGTCCCCTGCATTGGCAGGCAGATTCTCAACCACTGCGCCACCAGGGAAGCCCTATACTCTTCTTTTCACCTTTGTGTGCTTGAAACATCTCACCATGAAAAGTTAGAAGCAAGTATAACAAATTTCACTCAGCGTTTGTGTGTTTCAAGCTCGAGTGTAGTATGGAGGAATTCCCTGCCTCTGCCCAGTTCACTTATATAGTAAAAAGGGTTTTTGTTTTTTTTTTTCATCAGACGAGTCAATACTTGGCTCAAAGCTCTGGAAACCCCTTTGGTAAAGCAGCATCCGGCCACAGCGAGGGCATCAGCGAGCCTGCAGAGGCCACACGCCTCCCCAGCTGCTCTGAGCACTGACCACGAGGGCGCTGGTTCTCTGAGTCAGTTTGCAGAAGTCCCTCTTCCCTGAGATCTGGTTCCCTCCAGCACCTGACCGTGGGGCGCCGCCTCCCACATTTTTTCCAGAGACGTGTTCCAGCAGGAGGCCTCAGATCCTCCCCCCATCCTCCCCTCAGGACAGCCGTGCGCAGATCCTTCCTCTGATGTGTCTTTGTCAGGGCCCCACATGGAACCAGAATCCAGCATTTGGTTTGCCTCCAGCCCTGCAGCGGGAGGCAGGGAAAGTGCCCCCTTTCAGTTCTGACTTTTGACTTTTGACAACGCTGCAAGATGCAGCATGTGCCGGTGCCGCGGACCTGATGATATTTCTCATCAAGCCAGCAGATGAAACTCCTTGACAACATACGTTCACTCTGCCCCCCTTCACATCAAGCAGAGATTCCTGTTGCATTTGTTCTTTTGGGGTCTCTAACTGAACAGCAAGTCAGTGTGGGGCAGAAATCCTTGTGTGAAAGTGGCAGGAAAAGAGGGCACCCTCATTTGGGGGTTTCTGTTTGGGGTTTGCTTGCTAGATGGGTAGCAGTGGTTGATGTGAACAGGAGCTCGGCACTGATCCTGCCCAAGGCTGGCGGCATTTGTTCTGATGCTTAGCTCTTTATACCACGCTCTTGGTTTGCAGGAGGAAGGCAGGCAAAGTCCTGCAGCCCCTCCGGCTCCATCAAGTATCTGCCTCCAGCACCCTCATCAGTTCTGCCTTTCCTTTTCCTTCACAGGCTCTGAGGTGGCGTCCAGCATGGAGAGAACATTAGGATCACTGTCACCAGTTTAGGCGGCTTGCTTTTTCCGGGTTTCCCAGTATAGACCTGGCACATGTTGGATCTGAGGGTGGCAAACCCCAAACACTGACACTGATTCTGAGTTTTTATTTATTTATTTATTTATATTTTATTTTGGCTGCGCTGGGTCTTTGTCACTGTGTGCAGGCTCTTTGTTGCGGTGCGTGGGTTCTAGAGCGCCGGGCTCAGTAGTTGCGGCGTGTGGGCTTAGTTGCCCCGCGGCATGTGGGATCTTAGTTCCCCAACCAAGGATCGAACCCGTGTCCCCTGCATTGGAAAGTGGATTCTTAACCACTGGACCACCAGGGAAGTCCCTGACTTTTAAACTTACTCATTCAACAGGTATTCACCCAGCTGAATGCTCTTCTAGGTACCAGGTTTACAGCAGTGAGCAAGGCAGACAAGGCTTCTCCCCTTCCGGGGCTCTCATTCAAGTGGGGAATTCAGACAGTAAACAGATAAATAAGATGTATACTGTGTTAGATGGTAATAAATGCTAAGCAGAAGAAATTAAGAAAGGGGATGTGAGGTATCAGGGTGGAGGGTGTTGAAGTTTTAGACAGGGTGGCCAGGGATGGCCTCCCTGGGAGGTGGCTTGCGTTCACACCTAAAGGAGGTGAGGCAGTGTGAGCAGTGGAGGTTTCTGGGCAGAGGGAGCCGCCAGTGCAAAGGCCCTGAGGCCGTGGCTAAGAGCAGAGTGGAGGAGGATAGAGTGGGAAGGCATGAGGGCAGAGAGGTGTCGGGTTTGCAACTAGTGCAGCCTTGTCTTTTCTCTGAGATGGGCCATATTGCAGGGTTGATTGAGTTATTAAATTTCATTAAGCTTTTTTTAAAACTTTTTATTTTATATTGGAGTATAGTTGATTAACAATGTCGTGTTAGTTTCAGGTATACAGTACAGTGATTCAGTTATACATATACGTGTATCTATTCTTTTTCTAATTATTTTCCCATTTAGGTTGTAAAAGGATAAATTTCACTAAGTTTTGAATAGTGGACACACACACGGAACCAAAGGGACAAAAATAAAGCACCGAATTCCCTTCCCCAGAGGCCACCACCATCCCAAATTCTTGTTGACCAGTTCCTTGACACTGCACTGAGTCAGTTTCCTGGCTTATATTAGGTTGAATCGAATGAAATTGCTTTTTTGTGGGTCAAGAATGGTTGAATATTGGCAGTTTTATGACGTTCAGCCTAATAGCTTCCTTTCCAGCGTCCAGGAACTTGACCCATCCTTTCTTGCCCCAGGGGTTGGTGGTCAGAGGTTGGGACCCCCTTTCTGCACCCACACATCTCTTTCATCGACTGGCCCAACAGTGTCAGCGACACCAGTGTGTGAAAAACCCCTGCCCCACCCATAGCCCCTGGCTGCTGTTAAGCCTGACAAGAAGCTGCCTCTTCCTACTGGAGCCTTATCTAGGGGTGGTATTAGTCATTCTTTGGCTTTCTGCATCTTGGTGCCACCAGTTTTGAAATCACAGATAGCTCCCAGAGGGAAGGGCACCCCTGGACTCTTGCCAGATGTTTGGCATGACTTACATGGCAGGGGTGCTCTCTGGGGCTGGGCAGAACTTGTGGCCATTCTGGATCAGTAACTGGGCAGAGTAGCTGGCAGAGTACCCAGCCTGGAGTGTCCAGGAGAAGCTGCTGCGACCGTGGAGGCTCAGGCTGTGGGAGGAGGTCTGAAGAGCGATGGTTTGGACTCGGGAGAAAGGCCTTCCGCCCCTCCTGTGTGTCACAACCCTGTGCTGACCAGAGAGTCACACAAACGGAGCCCCAGGGCGCTGGGCTGGGTCCTGGAGGTGAAAAGATTTATGGATCCAGCTTTGGGGGAGTTCAGTCAGAAAGTTGTGTCAGTTGGTATGCCTTTGGCTGCAAACAATAGTTAATAGCAACAACAGCAGCAGCAAATAGGTCATTTATACAATGTCTACTGTATGCTAAGCACTGTGCTAGGCGCTTCCCACAAAGTGACTCATTTAAGCCTCCCAACAATGCTGTAAGTATGCTTATTATTCCCCTTTTGCAGATGAGGCAACTAAATTTAAATAACTTGCCCAACAGCTAGACAGTGGTGGTGACAGGATTTGGATCCCGGGAACCTGACTCCAGAGGCCACACTCTGAACATTTTATCACTTTGTGCTACTGCAGTGGTGCTCAAACCTGAGCAGGCTCCGGAGTCCCCTGGAGGGCTTGTTAAAACACATATTGCTGGGCCCCACCCAGCGCCTCTGATTCAGTAGGTCTGGCTTGAGAATTTGCATTTCTAACAAGTCCATAGATAGGCAGCACCAGGGTAGAATAATTAAGCAGTTCCACAATGCCTGTAAGAAGCCCAGCCCTCTCCACCATCCTTGGTGTGTCTTCTGTGTCCTCAGGATGTCCTTGTGGCCACAGGATGACTGTCACAGCTCTGGTCATCACACCCTGACAAGGCTATATCCAGCAGCAGAAAGAGGGCATCTCTCACTGTGTCTCTCTTAGGAGCGTGGAAACCTTTCAAAGACACCCCGCCTCCCAGATTCCCCTCATACCTCATTGGCCAGCATTGTGACACATGACCATGCTTGGGCAAATCACAGGCAAGGGCCAATCAGGATTTACTGTCGGCGCTGGGGCTAAAAGCATCCTCACCTGAAGGACAGGACTGCCGGGAGGAGTGCCACTACAGGAATAAAATTGGAGTACTATTTAGGAAAAGACTGGGAGAGGGGGATGGATATTGGGTAGGCAAACAATTGGATCTGCTACAGAAGTTAGGGAAACAAAGTGGAAGCATAGTACCTATGTGTTTCTGTGTCATTGTCCTTGCCAACTTCATTTTGTAATTACCTGATTCAGGACATAGCTTTTTGTTCTCTAATCATTTCCACCTTCAAGAATGTGTATATAGAGTCCCTGTATCATAGGAGTTCTGAGTCTTGACAAGAAACAAAATATTTTATCTGAACATTCAGAGAAACCCAAGCTGGATGACGAGGCAGCAGTCTGAGGGGCAGTGTGCAGGGTCCATGAGTGCACTCAGTCTGCTCAGAAACACTTGGATCTCCTCTCTCTGCTTCTGACCAGTTCCTATTCAAGGTACTGCTCAAAGAGGCTCAGTTTCCCCCTTTGAGGACTGCCTTGTACGGTGGTTGTGAGGATGAAAGAATAGGATGCAGGGAGTTCCCTGGCAGTCCAGTGGTTAGGACTCAGCACTTTCACTGCTGGGGCCCAGGTTTAGTCCCTGGTTGGGATACTAAGATTCCACAAGCTGGCATAGTGCCGAAAACAAAAAAAAAAGGATGCGGGTCAGGTGCTTACCCCCAGTAACTGGCTCACGGTGGTAAGTGCTCAAGAATGTGGCCCCTCTGGGCATATACCCAGAGAAAACCATAATTCAAAAAGACACATCTACCCCAATGTTCACTGCAGCACTATTTACAATAACCAGGTCATGGAAGCAACCTAAATGCCCATCAACAGATAAATGGATAAAGAAGATGTGGTACATATATACAATGGAATATTAGTCAGCCATAAAAAGGAACGAAATTGGGTCATTTGTAGAGACATGGATGGGCCTAGAGACTGTCATACAGAGTGAAGTAAGTCAGAAAGAGAAAAACAAATATCGTATATTAACGCATATATGTGGAATCTAGAAAAATGGTACAGATGAAACAGTTTGCAAGGCAGAAATAGAGACACAGATGTAGAGAACAAACGTGTGGACACTAAGGGGGGAAAGTGGCAGGGGTGGTGGTGATGGTGGGATGAATTGGGAGATTGGGATTGACATATATACACTAATATGTATAAAATAGATAACTAATAAGAACCTGCTGTATAAAAAAATAATAAAATAAAATTTTAAAAAATGGCAACAAAAATTTTTTCTCTTGGAATTAAAAAAGAATGTGGCCCCTGCTATTAACATATTAAATGTGACATTAATTGAACAGTTATAATTTAATTATCCCACCCTCTCCTCCCAACGACACATGAAAGTGACCATTCATCTTGCAGACTGACATTTCCTATGGGTGCCTGTTGCTACTGCTTATGGACCCGGTATAAAGCCGTTGCCCTGCAGGACTGCCGAGGGACTGAGGAGTGAAGCGCAGGCTGTGGAGCCAGACTACTTGGGCGTAAGTCCTGGTTCCATCTCAGGCTCCCGTGTGACCTTGGGCAAGCCACTAGCCTTGCAGTGCCTCAGTTTCCATATCTTTAAGGTGGTAATGGTACTGTCCTCCTAGGTTGTTGAGAGAGTTCAGTGCATTCAGGCACGTAGAGCATTTAGAGCACTGCAGCGCCTGGCCCACAGTGACCGCTCAGTACACATGCTGTATCTTGTTCTTTCAATATTTTGTGCCAGTTTATTCACAGGAAACTGTAAGCTCCCTGAGGGCAGGGTTTATGTGGTTTTTGTTTATCACTGAGTCCTAATGCAGGACTCAGAGTAGATGTTTTGTATATTTTTTCTGTGGATGAAAAGAAGGACAGTAAGAGTCGTTCTTTTTTTTTTTTTTTCTTCCCTTCAGCTGCCCAGAATTTAAACTCCGTGACTATAATTACCCCCTGTTTTGAAGATAAAAGCTGAACCTGATTGAATCTGAGGGCAGCATGTGATAACTGCAGCTGGTGTTTATTGAGCATTTTTGTGCGTTAGGGCTAAGCGCTCACTCTAAGCTGTCACTGACACCCCACACTCACCCCATTTTACGGATGAGGAAACTGAGGCCCAGTTGGGCGGACCTGTCTTTCCTCTTGAGAGGAGATGTAGTGCAGCGGTTAACAACTGGAAACCCAGAGTTGCTCTGCTTGGCTTAACCCTCTGCCCCACCACTTTCTTGCTGGGTGACCTTTAGCCTGTGACTTCTCTGTTCTTGAACTTTCTCTTATGTAAAATAGGAATGCTACTAGTGCTGACTTAGAGGGTGGCTGTGAGGGTTGGGGGAGGTAATTCACGTGAGGTGCTCAGAACAGTGTTTGTGCAGAGTGAGCGTGGTGGTAGGGTGCGGGGAGGGGGTTAGGGTTCTGGGGGCTGTTATTGTTAGGCAGAACCATTCCGTTGTGCTTCCCAAGCTGGCCGGAGGAGTCCAGCAGCAGTGCTTAATCATTAAGCGACGCTGCCCCTGCGAGCTAGCTCCCCCATCTGCACGGGGAAAGGAGCCCACCTTTGGTGTGTGCGGCTGTGAATGAAGCGGGCAAGCCCAGGGCAGGGGATGCTGTGGGCGCTGATCCCACCCCCGCTCTGTCAGCGAACAGGTGGCCTGTTCCTGGATCCAAGGTAACCGACCAGCCGCCTTTGTTACCTTGAGCTTTCACTTAAGCCCATTCAGGCTCCTCAGACCACGTGTCTTATGAGTAAGGAGTCCTTTTATTTCCCTCCCCCACAGGGACCCTTGGCAAAACAGCCCTCTTTGGGAACTCGCCTGTTCGCAGAGACCAGCCATCTCTCGGGGAACTCCGGTGGCTGGCGTGTGTTGTTCTTGCGGCTGTTGAGTAAGTCGCTGTTAGAAGCTGGCACGGCAGGTTCCCGCTTCCGCATTCCAGACACCCACAGCAGGCTGCGGGGAGGCACCACCCACCCGACGGGGAGGGCGAGGGCGGGGCGGCCTGCTGAGCGCAGGCAGGTGGCCTTGGCCTGGACGGGACTGGAGCCGAGAGCCTGGAGCTCCCCTCATAGTCACCTGCCTACTTTGTGATCCAGGCTGTGCTCGGGACATCTTTCAGGTGAGTGGTGATTGTTAAGTTTGGTAGTGACTTGTAGAGGAGAGGAAGTTAATAGCGTGTTTTTTCTTTTCGGGAATTAGACCCGTGTTTTTTTTGTTTTCTTTTTCCCTCCACTCCCATGAAATGTTTACCTGTCTGCTGCTAACTGTGAAGAAAGGGTGGGCGGAGCGTTGAGGGAGTGAGAAGGAAATGGAGGATATTTCTCCCCGGAGAAGGCATCGTGAATGTTGAGCTCCCAGGGGATGCAAACTTCTGTGCCAGTGGGGCATCCCAGCCTGGTACAGATGAGCTGTGTGGTCTCAGGCGAGTTCCTTTCCCTCTCTGGGCCTCAGTTCCCTCATCCGATGAAGTGAGAAATAGCAGTACCCACTCACCTTTCCAATGAATCACCTTTGTAAAGTGCGCGCAGCCTGGGCACAGAGTGGTGCTCAGTGTCAGCTGTTCCCGCCCCCACCCCAACCCCCAGCCCCCCAAATTCCCTGTCTGACCTTGTCTCTGACTTCTCAGCTGCTGCTGGCTGTACTCCAGCTACACTGGCCTCCTGCTGTTCCTCCCTCAGGGCCTTTGCCCTGGCTGTTCCCTCTGCCTGGAACACTTCCCCAGTATCCCCAAAGCTCCCACCCGCTTCGGGTCTCTGCTCAAATGCCACCTTCTCAGTGAGGCCTCTCTCCTCATTAAACAGCACCTTCTCCATCACACTCTGGCCCTTTACTCTGCTTTAGTTTTCTTCATGGCATGACCACTTGACATGTTTCTTATCCCCTCCTCCCCAACTGTAGGCTCCAGGAAAGCACAGGTACTTCTGTCTCTCCTTGTAGAACAGTTCCTGGCATGTGGTAGGTGTGGGATAAACTGTTTTATGAGTGAATTTATGATGGTGTCCGAGGAAGGGTGGCTGTTCCTATCTGGGTTTTGAGGAGAATGTCAACATATCCTCAGATCTGCAACTGAGGGTGGGGCGGTGGCATGCACACACCCCACCTTGGTCACCCAGTGGTCCTTGGGCCTCCCTGCAGTGTCCGGCCCTCTGACTTCCCGTCCCTCAGCCCCTCCCGTCTGTGCAGCCTGGGCCCTGGCAGTGGCATGGGTGCATGTGGCATGGAACAGATGGCCTTGGCCCTAGTGAGTGCAGAGGATGTGTGCAGGTTAGTTCAGGTGAGGAAGGCTTTGTCAAAGACACCACACACACACACGTGCACACACACACACACACACACACACACACACACACACACACACACACCCATGTATATGGAAAGCCGACTTTATTATCAGGCCCTCTTGAGTGTTCCTGCAGTAGTGGGGGTCAGGGAATGCCTTGGAAATAAGAATTAACTGTCCAGGCAGAGTTTTTCGGTCTCCCCTGCTTTAACAGGCAATAATTCTTGTTCTGGGACTAAACAGGTTTTAATTAAATGGTGAACCTCCAAGAGTCTGTGTAATAGCTGACACCTCCTCATCTGTTTCCTCCCGGTGTCAGCAATCGATTCTATAAAAATATCTTGGGCAGGGCTTCCCAAAGCTCCACAGAGCGAGCTCAGCAGCCCTCTCGGGTTTCTCCCAACAGCATGAGGCACTGAGGGACTGAGGTGTGTACTGCCTTCACACACATCATCACACCTCAGTGCCTGCTGCTACTAGAAGAATGTGCAAAGTGTCAGAGGAGCAGCTCCTGCGACATCTGACTGTGTCCTTTGAGCTCCAAGTGCAGTGGTTTTGGAGTTGTGTCGGGGACCCTGTTGCACATAATGTTCAAGTCCCAGCACTGCCCGAGCTCTAGGCATAGCACTTATCTTCACTAAACCTCGGTTTCCTTATCTGGAAAATGGGAATAATTAATAGTACCTGCCTTAAATGAGAAGTTAAAAGTGAGATGGGGTGACCTAGTTAGCAGTGCATCTAGTGCATTGAGCACTCACTAAATGGGGATAATAATTATTTTTATGAATTGGTTTCAAGCCCTTTAAAATTTTTTCCAGTCCCTTTTCTGTGGGCTCCTCTCTACCCCACCCCCATGTCAAGCATCCTCCTACAATCCTTCACCCATGGGAACAATCAAGTACTGTATGTATCTTTCCACATAATTTTCCATGGTTATATAATCCTATGGGGGAAATATTATCCTATAAGGGATAATATTGCTGTCAGTTTCCCACATTTTGCTTTTCTTACATGGCAGTACTGTGTGGAAATGCCTCCAGTTTCTCAGGGTAATGCTCGAATTTGCTCTTTTTAAGGGCTGTGTAACACATGGAGGTGTGGGTGTACCATAATTTATTTGACCTGGCTGTTACTGATGTGCATTCCCTTTGTTTCTAGTTGATTTTTCCCTCCAAATTATTATTTTTATTGATAGCTTTTAAAAATTAGATTGCAGACATCCAGCCTGCTTAGCCACTTTGTTAAGCTCTAAGCCTTTGAGAATGAATAGGAAGTAGCATTAGTATAATGAGGCCTCTTGCCCAGATAGGAGATGTATTTTCTGAGGGCTCTCACCAGGTCCAGCAGAATGTTGAACCACGTACTTTATTTTTTTATTTTATTTTATTTTTTTATTATTTATTTATTTGGTTGCATGGAGTCTTATTTGTGGCAGGAGGGTTCCTTAGTTGCAGCTCCAGGGCTCCTTAGTTGTGGCTCTCCAGCTCCTTTGTTGCAGCACATGGGCTCCTTAGTTGCGGCATGCGGGCTCCTTAGTTGTGGCATGTGAACTCTTAGTCGCGGCATGCATGTGGGATCTAGTTCCCTGACCAGGGATCGAACCCGGAACCCCTGCGTTGGGAGTGCGGAGTCTTATCCACTGCGCCACCAGGGAAGTCCCTGAACCATCTACTTTAAATGCTTTTTAATTACAAAAGTGATTAATAGATTCCTCACGCTTAATACAGATTAGTTGTGCTTAATGAGTACTTATTGCCAAATAAGAGAGAGAAAACTTCAAGTTTTTTCCTATTAACAATCTTTGTTGGAAATAAGAACACGCGAGAGGAGTTTGTGATCTATTGGCAAGTTTCTTTTTTCGGTGGTGCTTCAGTTAAGGAATGTATTTGGCTTCCTGGAACTTGTGCAGTGGCGTACGCACTTAGAGGTCTGTTTCAGTTCTCTGCTGCTATATAACAAGCGACCCCAAACTTAATGCCTTAAAATGACAGCAGTTTATTATTTCTCATGAATCTCTGATTGACTGAGGCTCGATGGCTCTTCTGCTGGGTTTTTTTTTTTTTTCAGTATTTATTTCTTTATTTGGCTGCCCTGGGTCTTAGTTGCGGCATGTGGGATCTTTAGTTGAGGCGTGCAGGCTTTTCACTTGCGGCATGCGGACTCTCTTAGTTGCGGCATGCATGCGGGATCTAGTTCCCCGACCAGGGATCGAACCTGGGCCCCCTGCATTGGGAGCACGGAGTCTTAGCCACTGGACCACTGGGGAAGTCCCTCTTCTGCTGGTTTGGATTGGGGTCTCTCGTGTGGCTGGAGTCAGAAGATGGATGGGCTGGAACATGCTCAAGATGGTTTTACTCACATGGCACCTTGGAGATGGCTGGACCCCTCTCTCTAGCCTCAGAACCTCTCCTTCCACATGGTCTCGCCAGCCAGTAGCTGGATTTAGAACATGGCAGCCCAGGGCTTCCTATACCTTCTTATGGTGTAGGTCCAGAACTGACCCAGCATCAGCCCAGATTCAGTGTGGGAAGGAAGACGGAAGACTTGAATTCTGGAAGGTGGAGCCTGTTGGGGCCCATCTTTGGAAACCACCACAGCCTTTGTTTTCTCACATAAGAAGTGCAGAGGTCATCAGGACCAGGTGGTGCTGCAGCTTAGCATCTCTAGTGCCCCAGGCTCCTGTTTATCTGCATTGCTGCCCTTAGCCTAGTAGCGATAAGAAGGCCGCAGCGTCTCCAGCCCCACATCCTATTACAGGCAGAAAGAAGTAAAGTTCTGAGGAAAAGAAATAGCACCTCTGTCAGGAAACCAAAGCCCTCCCTGAAATCCCTAGCAGACTTTTGCTTCCGTCTCTTTGGCTAGAACTTTGTGACAAAACCACCCCTTGCCAAACGGAAGTCTCGGAAATGCAATTTTTAAGCTGTGCTTATTACCACCCCTGACAGAGGGTCAGTTAAGGAAGCAGCGGGGAGAAAGGACATGCTGGGTAGGCATCTAGGAGTGGTGTGTTCAGACAGCCAAAGACATGATGGGTAAACTGAGGCAGCGTGCATTCATTTATCGACCGTTTAGTAAGTACCTGGAATGGGCGAGGCACTGCGCTTCTTACAGAGGCTACAAGGATCAGAGAAGTGGACACATTTGGGCCTAAAACTGACCAGGATCATTTGCTGGTCTGGACCAGATAATTGCTCAGCTCTTGTCTCCCATGTAGATGTTTGGAGTTAGACTAAAGATCATAATAATAGCCAATCTCATGAAGGGTTTAATTTGTGAAGAGGAACTATGAACCAACTCATTTAATCTAATGGCCCAGTGAAGTAGGCACTGTTATCATCACCCCCGTTTCAGAAGCAGAAACAGAGGTACAGAGAAATTGAGTAACCTGCCATACGGCTAAGGAGTAGTAGAGTCGACATGCAGTCTCTGGTGGTCAGGCTCCAGAGTCTGTGTACTGAACCACTGGGCTCTACTGCTTTAGTTTGTTTATTACAAAAAACGATTCTTCTTGAAATGAATATGTAAGTGACAGCAGAACAAAACATGAGATAGAAACCATTTACTACTCCATCCCTCACTCCTGCTTCCTGCCTCATTGGTCTTAATCTGTCAGTAAGCTAGTGTATGTTCTTTCTCACCTCTTTGTAAATGCATTCCGTTTTTTAAAGACGGCCTTTGGACACACAGAATCAGATTAATCATAATCCTTGGTGCATGATACAATTGTGTTTTTAGTCTGTACAAAAATGTCTATTACAATGAATAGCCTTTAACCTACTACCTGCCCAAGAACTAGAACATTACCTACCAATAACTTATATGAAACTGTGGTATTTCCCATTCAATCCCCAGTCTGCTCTCCCAGGGGTGACCACCATCTTGAATTTTTTGTTTATCATTCTTTGTCTTAAAATAATTATTTTTGAACTTTTACAAATGATATCATAGTCTTCTGGGACTTGCATTTTTTAGTTAATACTATGATTGATCCAGACCATTTGGTATAGTGGTATTTCATTTTTTACTGCTATGTAATATTCCACTGGCTGAATATACCACATTTTTGTTTGTCACTTCCATGACAATGCATATTTTAATAGTTTCCAGATTTTTTTGCTATTCATGGGCTACTGTGAATGTTGTTACACACATTTCCTGATGTGCACAGACAAGAATTTCTTTGAGGTATGTACTAGGCACAAGATTGGTGGGTGTAGGATATGAGCATCTTTAACTTTGCCAAATATCATCAAACTGTTCTCTAAACATTCCCACCAAGGATGTATAAGAGTTCCTGTTGTTCTGTATCCTGTTACACTCAGTTTTGTAAAAGCTTTTTTATTTTTGTCAGTCTGATGGATAAGAAATGAAAGCTCATTGTGGTTTTAATTTGTATTCTTCTGAAGACTAGTAAGGCAGTCGTTTCATTTTTGTTTCTTCTTTTGGATATAGCCTGTTCATGCTTTTTGCTTCTTTTTCTTTTTCTTATTGGTTTGTGGGTGTTCTTTATATAGCCTGGTTACTCATCCTGGGGCTACAGCCTATTTAACCTAATGAAAGTTTTATGATTCTCATGTCCCTGTTTCCTTGGTTGTCTCTGCTTGTTCTCTCTCTCCCCAACTCCATGATACCTCTTTGTGTACCCCAGCTCACAGTGATTCTCTCTGGAACAGTTCTCAAATTATGAGCATTTTTATACATTTGTATGGATATATGACTATACTTGTTCCACCCACTGTAACATAGCTTTGTAATCCCAGGTGTATCAGGATTAGGTTCAACTGTATATAATAGAATTATTTATTTATTTCTCTCTCACATAAAGGAGCCCAGTGATAAGGAGGCCAGGGCTGCACTCTAATCAGGGACTCAGGTTCCTTCTCCCTTTTTGCTCTACCATCCTTGTGCTGTCACCTCATGGTTCAAGATGGCTGCTCAAGCTCCAGCCATTATATCTCAGCAAGCAAGAAAGAAGGGATGAAGATGGGCACCCCTACTTAATGGAAGTTGCACACAATAATTCTGCTTACAGACTCTTGCCCGGAACTTAGTCACAGTACCATATGTAGTTATAAGGGAATCTGGGAAATGTATTTCACATGGCCTTGTTCTTAGTTAAAAATCAGACAATATTACTAAGTTAAAAGGGGAGACTAAATACTGGATTAGGCAACCAACAACTTTACTAGTTCTGAAATGTTCCCTAAAAATGGCTCTTAAAGGAGTTGCCAGACACCAGGGTGGTACCTCTAGATGATGCACCCCCCTTTTTTAAAAAATTTATTATTTTTGGCTGCGTTGGGTCTTCGTTGCGGCGTGCAGGCTTTTTCTAGTTGCAGTGAGCAGGGCTGCTGTTTGTTGTGGTGCGCGGGATTCTCATCGTGGTGGCTTCTCTTGTTGCGGAGCACGGGCTCTAGGTGCGCGGGCTTCAGTAGTTGCAGCACGCGGCTTCAGTAGTTGTGGTGCGTGAGCTCAGTAGTTGTGGTGTGCGGGCTCAGTAGTTGTGGCTCGCGGGCTCTGGAGCTCAGGCTCAGTAGTTGTGGCGCATGGGCTTAGTTGCTCCGCGGCATGTGGGATCTTCCCAGGCCAGGGATAGAAGCCGTGTCCCCTGCATTGGCAGGTAGATTCTTAACCACTGCACCGCCAGGGAAGTCCCATAAATATCTTTTTAGAATTGATTTGTTCCAATCAAGACCCAGCAAGTTTCACTGTTGGATTTGGTTCACATGCCTATTATGTGTTGTTTAATCTACAGGTTCCCCCTCCCTCCCTTTTCTTTTTTCTTTTATAGTTTATTTGTTGAGAGAAGCCATGCCATTTGTCTTGCAGATTTTGTACAGTCTGCGTCTGGCTGATTGTATACCTGTGGTGATATTTAACGAGTTCTTCTGTCCCTGTGTTTCCTATGAATGGGTAGTTGGATTCCAAGACTGGATCAGATTCATATTTGAGATGTACACACACATACGTGTGTGTGTTGCTGGTGTGTGTATATCCATTAGGGTATGTAAAGCCTGTTGTCTCTTTCTGTGATGTTCTGTAGAGTTAACGACTGTAAATGACCGTTGCCTAGACCCATGCTTTCACTTGGGGTTTGCAAAAACTGCAAACTTCCTCTTCATTTATTAGCTGGAATATTCCTCTAGAGAGAAACCTCCCTCATCTATTATTCAGTTATCCTGAGGGTACTGACTCTTTTGAACTTTTGTTTACATTAGAAATGAGTCGTGAACAATTGGGCTGGTGGTTTCTAATCGGCTGATTTTTCCTTCAGTGATTCCAATCTTCTGTCTTTGTTTTTGTGTTCATTCATTTGTGATATTTACTGGTTTCTGCTACTGCCCACGTCCGTCATGGATTTGGGAACAAACAGATGAGCCACGGTCACAGCCATCTCATTGTGTAGGCATGGCTGCCTCAGGCCTCACCTTTGACCAGGTGGAGCCCTACGTGCTTGTCAGTGTAACCAGGGAGAGTCGACTCTAGACTGTTGACATTTTCATTTTTTTCCCCTCTCTTTCCTGGCCATGTATTTTCAAACCTACAGCCTCTGGAGAGTTCCTGCTCTGTGCCAGGGGATTCAACCTTTATGCCTGGGGCAAGAGGTTTTCGAGCATTTGAATTTATTCTGATCTGAAACTCCACTCCTAGACAAAAGAACAATAAAGGGCTGTGCTCCATTGGAAAGGCCAGTCCTTCTAGTAGCCTGGCCAGGGCGAGCTCTGACCGCAGCCACTGTTGTCTGGGTCATAAATTCTTAAGAGCGCAACACGCTTGAAATCATTTGGATGCCTTGGGATCAGTTACACACTATATACCTGAGGATTTTCTTTCCTTCTGGAGATTACAACACATTTATTCCCTCTGGGTGGGGAGAGAAGATTTGGTGTGGAATGATGCAGAATTCCTTCATTCATTCAGTCAGTGACTTGTTCATTTGGCAAATATTTATTGAGCTTCACGTGTTCCAGGTGCTGGGGTCAGAGCCTGCGAAGGCCCATACTCTTGGAGTTTATGTTCACGTTGAAGGACACAGATGATAAAGTAAACAAATTGATCAGATATTGTACTTTCAGGTGGGGACGAATAATGCTCTGAAGTCACTGAAGCAGAATGTGAGAGGACACACCTGGTGGAAGGTGGAGGGGGGCTGTGAGAGACTGGATAGCTGGGGTGCTTGGGGGAGAGCTTTGCCGGGGTAGTGGTACGTCAGCTGAGCCTGGGATGGTACAAAGGTGGCAGCCTTGTGAACGACCTGGGGGAAGAGCCTTCCTGACAGAAGGAGCAGCGAGTGAAGAGGTGGGAGTGAGTTTGGTGCGGCAGGGAACAGCGGAGGACACAGCATGGCTGGGACGCAGGAGGATGGGGTTGGAGGATGGACAGGGATGAGAGCCTGGTGGAGAATTTGGGTTTGATTCTGAGCGTCATGTCTCTCATTCCCTCTGGCTGCTGTGGGGAGCATAGATGGCAGAGGTGGGGGTGGAAGTGAGGTGATGAGGGTGGTGGAGTGAGCAGAGGGGTGTGGTGCCAGACCTGAATGGTCTCATTGGTGCTGGAGAGAAGCGCACAGCTGGACAGAACTTGCCAGGGGATTGGTCAGAGTGGGCGGTGAGTGGGGTGAAAGCTTTTCCAGGGGCTTTGGGCTTTGGTCTGCAGGTTCGGGTGGCAGTCATAACAGTCCCAGGCCCCCTTTAACGTGGGCTGAGGGTCCTACCCACACATGTCTCGTTTAACCATCATTGCAGTAGACTCTTATTCCCCATTTCACAGATGAGGACACTGAGGCCCAGGGAAGGGAAGCCCGTGATCCTTGTCACCCAGCTACTTGGGGCTGGGGTTGGGACCTGGCTAGCCCGACCCGCAGTCTGACCTTGCTCCCCTTTTCTCTCACTGCATCCACAGCTGTTAATTCATTATGTTGACACAGTCTGTGCCCAGGAGGAGCTGAATGTCAGTGTCCTACATTTATGAAATCGGGGTGGAAGGGATCAAGTCCACATCGGTGGCCCTTCCACCATCCTGCTAACCTGGATCCTGACACACCTTTTATTACAGTATTTATTACAGGGCAGAAAACAGGGACTTTCTGGTTGCTGACACAGATGTAACTTGACGTTTGTAACTTGACACTTGGGCCAGATAAGGTGTATATAGGCCCCGGACTTTGAGCTCCCGAGCCTGCTTCACTGATGGGGCAGAAAGTCTCCCCAGCCATCAGATCGTTTTTATCTTCTCCTCCAGCGCTCCACGTGTCAAGGGAGCTCACTCCCCACGAGGTGTGTCCTGTGTGATGCCTCAGCCAGACACATGCCTTTACTTGGTGTCCTCTAGGAGAGAGGTGTGACCCCCACCTCCCTCTGTGTCGTGGCTCCTGGGAAAGGTGGTGTGGAGTCTGGTCCTGCTCACCACCTACCCTTTAACGGCGCTGATAGATGCTGATCAGCTGCTCCCACCTGCATTTAGGGCAGGTGGCAAAATTTTATGTTGATCGGTTTTTAAAAATTCTATTTAAAAAAATCTTTGTTGATTTAAAACTTACAGAAGCCACACACTGGTTGTAAAACAGTTCACAGAGTAGAGCAGCATGTAAAGCGTGGAAGTTCCGCATTCCCATTGTGGCCCCGGCACCTGGCCTTCTCCTCGCCTCCCTCACCTGCCCAGAGGGACATGAAGTGCACCCTTCCTTGCTGTGTGTACTGTGGATTGTGTGTGGTAAGAGCCCGGGCTCTGGAGCCACAGTGCTTGGGTTCAAATCCCAGTTTTGCTGTGTGCTGACTTGGGCCTTGACTTAATTGCTCTGTGCCTCAGTTTCCCCATCTGTAAAATGGTGGTGATGGTTCTTGGCTAGTAAGGATTCAATGCATTGAGCATGTAACAGAGTGGCACCTTGCAAGTGACATGCACTTACACGTTAGCTATTTTTATTACACAAATATATGCATATATTGTTTTACACACATCTTTTTTCTGGGTATATTGTTCTGCAGGTTGCACTTTCCTTTAATAGTCTATCTTGGAGAGCCTCCCGTGGCACTGGGTCAAGGTCAGCCACATTCTTTTTTTCCCCCCCCTTTTAAAAATTTATTTATTTATTTTAAAGAATTTATTTATTTATTATTTATTTTTGGCTGCGTTGGGTCTTTGTTGCTACGCATGGGTTTTCTCTAGTTGTGGCGAGCAGGGGCTACTCTTCGTTGCGGTGCATGGGCTTCTCATTGTGGTGGCTTCTCTTGTTGCGGAGCACAGGCTCTAGGCGCGCAGGCTTCAGTAGTTATGGCCCACGGGCTCAGTAGTTGTGGCTTGCGGGCCCTAGAGCTCAGGCTCAGTAGTTGTGGCTCACGGGCTTAGTTGCTCCTCAGTGTGTGGGGTCTTCACGGACCAGGGCTCGAACCTGTGTCCCCTGCATTGGCAGGTGGATTCTTAAGCACTACGCCACCAGGGAAGCCCTGCCACATTCTTTTTAAAGACTTCACAGTGTTCCATCCTGTCAATGCCCTGTTATCAAACACACTGTTTGTTTCCAACCTTTATTGTTATAACTCTGAACACCTCACACACAAAAACCTTTGTTTGCTTCTTAGATTTTTCTTAGAACAAAGTCCTGGGGTTGCAATTACTGCGACGAAGTGAATAAATATATTTAAAGACTTGTGATACTTACTGCGAACTTGTTTTCTGGGATCTGTTTATTAACCATATGTATTCCTTGTTCCTATTTTTCTAGGGTTTTTTTTTTTTCTTACAGATTTGTAGGGGATCTTTACATTGTTGAAGGTAGAATCTTTTGTTATATGTTGCAAATTTAATTTTTTTTAATCAAAAAAAAATTTTTTTTTAAATTTTTTGGCCATGCCACGCGGCTTACGGGGTCTTAGCTCCCCAACCAGGGATTGAACCCAGGCCCGGAAGTGAAAGTGCTGAATCCTAACCACAGGACCACCAGAGGATTCCCTATGCTGCAAGTTTATATTCCTACTTAGTTTACTTTTTAATTTTTTTATGTTATTAAACATACTGAGACTTTTTTTTTTAAAGCTTTGGCCTTTAATTTAAGATAAGTATATTCCTAGTTATTTTATGGCTTCACTTTTTACATCTAATATCTGTAAATTTATTTTTGGTGTTAGGTGTGGGATAAAGATCTTAAACCCACCCTTCACCCACCCCCGACCAATAGTTAAGCAGTTATCCGCATCATATGGTCTGAATAATCCATCCTTTCCCACTAACTTGAAAATCTTATTAGCTAGGCCCCAGTCTAAGTGTTTGAACGTTTACCTTTCGGTCCCCTGTCGTACCTCAGTGAAGTAGGTTGGTAATATCTCCATTCTCAGGGAGGAAACTGAAGCACAAAGAGGTGACCTTGCTTGCTTCATGTCTCACAACATGGATGAGGCAGAGTCTGGCTTGCAATATTGTGGATTTATTCAGTAATGAGCTTCCTTGTTTCTCATATATTTTCAGCAGCTTTTCCTGCAGTTTCCTGGCAAACCTTCCTTTCGTCCACTAGTAATAGGCGTTTCGATTGCTCCTGTGCTCTCCTCTGCCTCGTTGCCCTGGCCAGGACTTCCGTGACAGTGTTAAACACCAGTGGGGGTCGCAGACAGGCATGGGTACCTCAAGATGTTTTATCCTGCAGGTCCCCCCTCCATGGGGGCCTAGTTAGGCAGGGGCCAGAAAAGTGGCAATGTCAGTGCAATGAAGGACTCCTGTGTCCCCATGGCTGGGCCAAACCAGGGAAAAAGCGGGCATCAAGGGTCATAACTTGAGTGCAAGCAGCAGTGGACAGCATTCTGGGGCCTTGATTAATAGGAGGGGGAAAAAGGTCCAGCAGCGAGGATGTGTGGAGCCCAGCGAGGAGCTAGCACAGTGAACCCAAACATGGAGAGGGCGGCCTCAGAGTTGGTTGCTGGCTCTGTGGAACTGGTTGCCCACCTGGATCTCATGAGGCCTGACGTCAGACTGCCAGCTTCACACTGCACCCTTGCCTCTTCCAAGCGGGTGGCCCTTGGACAAGCATCTTACCGTCTCTGTGCCTCAGCTTCACCTTCTGTAAAATGGAATAATTGGAGCTTTTACCTTAGGTTTCTGTGAGGATTAAATGATCCATGTAAAGTGCTTAGAATTGTGCTTGGCACATAGTAAACACTCAAATAAATGTTAGTCATGATTTCTGCTCTGCTAAGAAGAAAATAGATCAGGGCAAAGGCTAGAGAGTGTCTGAGGCTACTATTTCAGCAGAGGCGATCAGGGCAGGCCTCTGAATGTTTGGTCAGGACCTCAAAGATAAGGAGCCAGCTATGGAGACATTTGGGAAAGAGCATTCCAGACAGCGCAGCAAATGCAAAGGCCCTGAGGCAGGAGCTTGCAGAGCGTGTTCTTAGAAGTACAGAGAGGCCACTGTGGCCAGAGGGCAGTGAGGGAAGAGAAGATAAAGGAGATGAGGTCACAGAGGGTGCCAGCTGGGAAGTTCTTAGCCTAGGTTCTTTTGGTTGAAAATAAGAGAAACCCAGGTCAGATCCACTGAAGCCTAAAAGAACTCTGAAATGCCTCTTGAAACCTGAACTGGTATCATCGGCTGGTGTCATGATCAGTAAATAGGCCCAGGGCCCAGACAGTTTTCTCTCTTCTCTTCCCACCTTGCCTCTTCTTTCTCTTTGCTTCCTTTCCTCTCCGGGTTTCTCCAGGCATTTGGCTGTTCCATAGCTCCTTCCTTCTGTGGTGTCCGTTTCCCAGCCACCAGCGAAGACTCGACTGGCTATCTCCATCCCAGGAAGGGGGCCTGATTGGCCCAGCTTTGGTCAGATGGCTCTCTCTCATCCAGCGAGCTATGATGAGGCAATAAGCACGGCACACACACTTCTCATAACATGAGGGCTTTCGGAAGCCCAGCAGACCCACCCCTTTGCTCTCTTGGCCTAGGGCATCATCGCTCTTCTTACATATGAAACATCATCATGCTGTTGAATATGGACCATATGGCCTGGATTCAAAGCTCAAGCAGTTGCTAGTTCTGTGACCTTGTGTTTATCACTTCACCTCTCAGGGCCTCAGACTCCTTACCTGTAAAATATGGATGATAAAGACTTGTACCTCAAGGGGCGACTAAGAGTATTAAATAAACTTATGGAAAGTATTTATCAGTAGTTTGAGCCTGATGCACTGTGAGCCCTCAGGAAGTGCTCAGGAAATATTGTTGTCACCACCATCGTTATCCTTACGTTTTCTTCCCAAGACTGGATAGCGTTCTCTTGTTCAGGCTGGGACTTGGCAATAAAGAATCAGGAATTGATCTCAGCTCCACCACCAGCTAGCTCTGTGACCTTGGCCAAGTGAGTAACTTCTGAAGGAGCTTTGGGTTCTTCATCTGCAAAGTAGGGAGAATAACAAGCGGACAGGGCTCATTCCCTGGATGTACGTGTGTTGTCTGAGGTTTGGGGTGACTGTGGAAATGCAGGAGATCCCAGGTGTTTGGGCTCGGTGCGGCCCGGGCCCCTGATCATACACCCCACGAATGTGAGCTGATGGCGAGGGTGGTGTTAGGACCTGCCTCGCCTCCTTCACAGAGGTTTGCGCAGGGCTCTTCTGCACATGGCGTGGCACCGTGCCTGTTCCCTGGAAGCCCATCTGCTGCCCCCGGACTGTGAGAGGAGCACCCAGCTCTGACCCATCCGTTCCCAGTTCCCTGGCATCAGTGCTGAGCGGGAATGCAGGACGCTCACCCTCTTCAGGCTTCTTCTCTGGTGAAAGACAGACCTGGAAAACAGAGTCTCAGGAAATGCTGTGTTTGTGTCTGTTCATACCCATTCCCCAGACGGTGGTGCTTCTGAAACCTGGCTGGGAATTCGCCTCACCTGGGGAATCTTATTAACAGTTGGGCTTATCTGGCTTCACTCCTGGAGCTCCTGTTTGGGCAGGCGTAGAAGATGACCGTCTGCTGGTTTGGCCGCCTGGCAACCATTCACCATTCTTTTGAGGTTTTCCTCTGGGGAACTGCTTCTTCCATCATCCAGTCCATTCATTTACTGAGCCCTGCTGTATGTACGACGCCACGTTACTCTAGCACCGGGGCTGGGGCAGTGAATCAGACACTGAAAGCCCTGCCCTTGAAAATGGAATGAGATGACAGTATCTTGTAAGTTATAAATTATCTTGTAAGTTAAATATTAGGTAATTATACGTTAGATAACACTTTCTGATTTCAGTAATTGTACCATGATTGGGCGTTTTCTTTGGAAACAGCCACTGACTTCTGTAGGGGTTAAAGAGAACAAATTCTTAGAAAAAGGAAGGCAAACCAGTATTGGCTGAACAATCATAAAATTGACTAAAAATATTTATCTTTTTTCAGTTTGGGGGTATTGTCATGAACACTCAGCCATAACAAAATGCTTTGTTGTACAGAATACGTTTCTATTGAAGAAATCAGTGCTCATATGCACAGTTTTGAGTTGAAAGGTTCTAAAAAACATTAGTTGGTAGGAAGTTTATAGATTCTTTTCTTTCTTTATACGTCTATGTATTTTTCACATTTTCTAGAAGGAACTTCCAGAAATAGGAGTAAAAAACAGCTTTAAAAACAAAAACCCCTCCTGCCTCGTGGACCGTTCTGGTCCTTGTGGTTTGGCTGTGGAACCACCTCAGGAGCAGGCATGGGCCCTTCCCATCGGTCCGCCCCTCCCTGCCACAGTGATTGGCTCAGGAAAGGGCTCCCATTAGACCACTCAGAACTAACACGTGTCTTTTGCTGGAAAGCAGCAGGAAAGAGGTGCTTTCTTTCTGCTCGGGTCCTAAGTTGTGGGGCAGAAAACTAATGCCGTTGGGGACCATTTTTCCCAAAGGGTCAGATAGAAGGGACACGGAAATGATTGGTTTCTGATAAGCTCTCAGGGTAACTGGGGACTTCCATGATGGCGCAGTGGTTAAGAATCCTGCCTGCCAATGCAGGGGACGTGGGTGCGAGCCCTGGTCCAGGAAGATCCCACATACCACAGAGCAACTAAGCCCATGTGCCACAACTACTGAGCCTGCGCTCTAGAGCCCACGAGCCCCTACTGCTGAGCCCACGTGCTGCAACTACTGAAGCCCACGTGCTCTAGAGCCCATGCTCCACAACAAAGGAAGCCACCACAATGAGAAGCCTGCGCACCGCAACAAAGAGTAGCCCCTGCTCGCGGCAACTAGAGAAAGCCCACATGCAGCAACAAAGACCCAAAGCAGCCAAAAAATAAAAATAAATAAATTTTTAAAAACCCAAAAAACTCTTTGGGTAACTGGAAGTTGGAATAACCTCTGCACTTGTCAGTATGGTGAGCCAAAAAGTTGCTTTTTTTTTTTTTTTCCTCAAGCCAGTTTGAGTTGGGTCTTGGCCACTTGCAACCAAAAGAGCCCTGTAAGTAACACAATAATCTTAGTGGGCCCTAGAATCTGTAGCTTAAAAATTTTCCACAAATGATTTGTATGAAGTTTGAGAACCACTTTGCTAGAGTTTTCTGAGTGGTAGTTCTCAGACTTAAGTGAGCAGCAGACTTGCCTGGGGGGTGGTCTCATTAAAAATACGGAGTCTCTGCTCCAAACTGCTGGAGATTCTGATCTGGAGGCTGGGGCCAAGGGATCTGAGTTTTGAGCAACATCCTGGGTGATGGGATGCACATCAGAGTTTGAGAACCACTCTGATAAAGGGCAGGGATCATGCCCAGTCTAAGGCTTCACCCGTAGAGGGGGCCCAGGGTCTTTCTCAAATGAATGAAAGTAGAATTTGAGTTTAGATCTTCTTTGGAAAATCATTCCTTTCCTGCCTGTTACCCAGCCTTGCATGCTACGTCATGTTTTAAAAAATCTAACCAAAGGAACTATGGTTAGATATGTGAGCTTTATTAATATAATGGTTTAACCAGCGTGGAACCCTTCAAGTAACTTGGAAACAGGTGGATATTGTGCCTGCTGAAATTGTTGCTGCAGATTCAGAACAAAGTCTGCTCTTGAAGAAAGAGTTTGATAGTAGCGGAAAATGTTCAAGAGGGTAATTACTTACTGACTTAGTCTGAGGTAATTTACGGTGAATGCTTCCCTCACGTGTGTGTGTGTGTGTGTGTGTGTGTGCGCGTGTGTGTACATGTGTACCCATACTTACTTGGAGGTGAAGGAAGGGCCACAGCCCTTTTACTTGGGTCAAAGGGAATCTTTTGAGTTGACCCATTAGGCCAGAAAATCCCTTTTCAAATACTGTCTTGTAGCAGCTTTGCTTTTGAGACCCCAGAGAGCTGGGGGAAAGGGAGTGTGGAGCCTGAATGACATGCCCTGTTGGCCCTAACCCCAAGCACGTGTGACTTTGCCATTGTCTGAAGTCTTTTTTCCCCCAGGCCTTGTACCCCATGCTGAGTTCCTGTAGCTCAGCCATCAGGAATTAGGGTGTGGGTTGGCCAGGATTATGCAAATTTAAACTGATCATCTTCAAATATTTTTGTGTGTCCCCTCAAGAGAATTTTATAGTGTACCCCTCCGTGTACATTATAAAGCTAACATCTAAAATAATTTTATGGTAACTTAAGATTTTTCTTATTTGTGGGAGAAAGAAAAGACCGCATTATTTTGTAAGGTGAGGTAAGATGAAGATTGACTGTAATTGAAATAAATATTCTAGGATATGATTAGATAAAGTAGGTTTTCACTACCTTATTAAATAAAGCACACAGAATCTGAAAGAAATCAATTTTTTCCCTGGGAAGTTTTTCTGGTGGATTTCAAAAAGTTTGGTGGTCCTGCAGAACATTCCATTTAAATGAATTCCAAGGCCACTAACCTATACCGCTTTGACTGTTCTGAATTTAGGAGATCCCAGCATGGGCCAAAAAATTATGTTTTTAAAGCCAAGTTTCATATTTAACAGAAATATGTATAAGTCGGGGAAAGACAGGCAAGTCTAGGAGCTTAAGGAGCTTTATTATTCATTAAAGACTACTTCCCTGAAACCAGTATTTTGATGCTTTCTGTTGTTTGGAGTCCTAGAGATTTTATACACCCCTGTGGGCAGTGCTTTTTGGGAAGAGGTGGGCGGTTGTGCAGTGGGGGATGGACAGCTGAGAAGGCTGGTTGGTTCACAGATCAGTTTCAGGAAAGGAAACTTGTGACAATGGAGGATCTCTTCCCTGAGAGACATTTGTCCTCTCGGATCCATTGAAAGTCTCTGTAAACCCCTGGGGATAAGCACTTCCAAACCTGAAGACTCAGCTGAAAGAATCTCACTGTTTCTTATCTCATAGAACAGGAAGTCCAGAGGTAGCTAGGTTACAGAGATGGTTGACTGGTTCACCACCACCACTACCATCATCATTGCAGATCCAGTTGATCTCATCTCCTGGCCCTACAGACTTCCTCCTCCTGTGTGCCGCCCCAGCGTGGTCCAGGGAGTACTTGCGCAACCTTGGACATCCTGGCCAGATAGGATAGTGTGTAAAGGAGAAGGAAGCCGGCATCTGTCCCCAGAAACCCCAGCTGGTCTCTTCTTGCTTCTTGTTGGCCCAACTGGCTTAGGCCAGCCCATCTCCTACAGATAAGTAACAGACTATCATGTTAGTATGTAAAAGTTCAGAACATCACTTCCTGATCACTCATCAATATGGTGGCTAAAAAACAGCTGTCACATGCCTTCACACCATTATTCCCCTCCAGTCAACAACGTCTAAATTTGCATCACCTATGTTTGTCTTGATCACCTCTTTCGTGTCCACATACGGTTCTGACCTTCTGATTGTATTTAAAATGTAACCCCTTGCGACTTTTCCTGCTCATCATTTTGTTAAAAATGTTGTAATGAGGGACTTCCCTGGTGGCGCAGTGGTTAAGAATCCGCCTGCCAATGCAGGGGACACGGGTTCCATCCCTGGTCTGGGAAGATCCCACACACCATGGAGCAGCTAAGCCTGTGAGCCACAACTACTGAGCCTGCACTCTAGAACCCGCGAGCCCCAACTACTGAGCCTGCGTGCCACAACTACTGAAGCCCCTGCGCACCTAGAGCCTGTGCTCCTCAACAAGAGAAGCCACCGCAATGAGAAGCCCGCGCACCGCAACGAAGAGTAGCCCCCGCTCACCACAACTAGAGAAAGCCCGTGCGTAGCAATGAAGACCCAATGCAGCCAAAAATAAATAATTAATTTAATTTTTTAAAAAAGTTGTAATGAGTTTTGAGAGCATAAATTTTTCCCACATAAAAATTAGGTGAGAACACATCAAGAACCATTTACACTCCATGAAGTTCAAGTATTAAAAACCAAAGAGGCATTTTACTGGGAAAAAAACGTTAACCTGGAAGACATTGTTTGCAGTGGTACCTGGCTCATAATAAGCCCTCAATAAATGTTAGCTGTTAATTTTACTGGTAGCATATTTGTTAAAATCTATAATACCCTTCTTCCCCTAAACTAACAGTGTCTAATAAAGTAGCCATTCAGAAAATGTTTGTTGAGTGAATTAGGAGGAAGCACAGGGTAGTGATTGAATTGACAGCACTGGAATTAGACCTAAATTCGAATCCCACCTCTGCCATCTTTTAACTGTGTTTTTGAACAAATCATTTAACTTATCTGAGCCTTGGTTAATTTTCTAGTAAAAACAGGATTAACTCAAAGGGTACTGAATCAATAAGGATAGGCTAGTTTATGCTGCTAACAAATAACCCTAGTATCTCAGTGACTTAAAAGACAGGGATCGAGTTCTCATTACTACCACATGTTCCTCATGGATTGGTAATGTTTCCCCGTTCTACGTCATCCTCATTCAGGCCCCCAGGTTTCACCATCTGGAACAGGTTCACTCATGGAAGGAGGGGAGGATAGGGGATTGTACATCAGCTCTCAGAGGATCCCACGCGGAACCGACCCACATTGTTCCTACTCATATTTCACTGGCCAGTGCAAGTCTTCAGGGTGGTGGGGAATTGTAGTCCTACTCTGTGCCTGAAAGGTGAATCAGAACTAATACAATTGCTAATGGTGTTTAAATAAGGTAAAATTGTGAAGCATCATATTTTAAGTAGGAAATGTAAGTGCTATTTTGTTACGGTTGACAATGATGATAGGAGAATAAGTGGTTTTTACATTAATCCTGCAAATTGCAGTGAGGTCTGGTTGGTGAGCTTGGTGACTGCGGTGTTGGCTTGGGTTCCAAAGTCAATTCCCCTACTTGCTAATAACCCTGTCATTGAAGAGAGGTTATAGTAGTGAACTCCTGGGGACGTGGGGATTTGATGTTCATGCATGGAAGGGATCAGTCCAGAGCCTGTGTTAGACACAACCAAAAGTAGATTGTTACTGTTGTTGTCACCTCTTAGCTGGCCCTGAATTATCCTACACAGAGTAAATTTAAAATTACTTACCTTTTCTCTTCTGCTTCTTTCCCCCTATACCCCATTCGCTCCACCCATATCCTACAGGTTTTGATATGTCATTTCTCATGAATCATTCATTTCTAAATGATTAGCAATTTTTAATTACCTTTATTGAGGTACAACTTTTTATACCTGGCTTCTGTCACTGAGGAATATGTTTTTTAGGCTCTCCATGTTATAACATGTATCAGTTCACTCCTTTTGTTGCTGAATAGTATCCTATTGTACGGGTGTACCACAGTTTGTTTATCCATTCACCAGTTGATAGATATTTGGATTGTTTCCAGTGTCGGGCTAGTATGAGTAATGCTGTTATGAACATTCATGTAGGAGTATCTGTGTGGACATATGTTTTCACTTCCACCTAGGAGTGGAATTGCTGGGTCATTTGGTAACTCTGTGTTTAACTTCTTAAGAAACTGCCAAATTGTTTTCCAAAGTGACCACACCATTTTATAGTCCCACCAGCAATGTATTGAGGGTTCCAGTTTTTCCATCTTCTCACCAATACTTGTTATTATAGCCATCCTAGTGGATGTGCAGTGGTATCTCATTGTGGTTTTGATTCACATTTCGCTAATGTCTGAGGATGTTGATCATCTTTTTATGTGCTTGTTGGCCATGTTTATATCTTCTTCAGTGAAATGTCTCTTTGAATCTTTTACTCATTCTTAATCTTGTCTTCTTATTGGGTTGTAAGACTTCTTTTACCTTGTGGATAACAGTCACTCATCAGATATATAATTTGCGAATAATTTCCCCCAGACTGGGATTTGTCTTTTCATTTTCTTAATGATGTCTTTTGAAGTGCAGAAGTTTTAAATTTTGGTAAATCAAGTTTATCAACTTGTTCTTTTATGGAACCTGCCTTTGTGTCATGTCTAAGAACTCTGCCTGATCCAGTGTCACAAAGATTTTTTTCTTATGTTTTCTCCTTGAAGTTTCAGACTTTTAGTGTAATCTCACCTAAAGCTCTGTAATCCATTTTGACATCGTTTTTGTGCATTATTTGAGGTAAGAGTCTAAATTTATCTTTTTGCATGCGACTATCCAATTGTCCCAGCACCATTTGTTGAAAAAAGACCATATTACTCCCACTGAATTGTGTTGTTGGCACTTTTATTGAAAATAAGTTGACTATTCATATAAAGGTATGTTTCTGGACTCTCAGTTTTTTTGTTGTTGTTGCTTTTTTTTTTTTGGTTGTGCCTCGTGGCTTGTGGGTTCTTAATTCCCTGACCAGGGATTGAACCTGGGCCACCACCACAGTGAAAGTGCCGAGTCCTAACCACTGGACTGCCAGGGAGTTCCCTGGACTCTCAGTTCTGATCCATTGATCTAAATTTGTGTTTACAGATGTTAAATCAACTTTGCATTCCTGGGATAAATCCCTCTTGGTCATGTTGCTGGATTCAGTTGCTAATATTTGTTGAGGATTTTGGTGTATATATTCATGAATCATATTGGTATGTAGTTGGTTTGTTTGGTTTTTTATGATTTTATCTGACTTTGGTAGCAGGGTAACACTGGTTCCACAGCACCAATTGGAAGTATCCCCTCCTCCTATATATTTTTTAGAAATTTGTGAAGGATTGGTATTATATCTTCTGTACTCCTTTCATAGAGTTAACCAGTGAAGGCATCTGGGCTGAGCTTTTCTTTGTGGGGAGATTTTAAGTTACTAACTCATTTTCTTGTTAGGTCTACTCAGATTCTTTTCTTTCTTTTTCTTTTTTTTTTTTAATGTAAGTTTTGGTAATTTGCATCCTTCTAGGAATTTGTCCACTTCATCTAAGTTGACTAATTTCTTGGCATAAAAGTTGTTCGTAGTACTCCCTTATATTCCTTTTAATTTCTGTAAGGTTGGGATATTTTTTCATTCCTCATATTTTCTATCTTTTCTCTCTCTCTCTCTTTTTTCTTTTTGGTTAGTCTAGCTAAAGATTTGTTCATTTTGTTGATCTTTTCAGCAAGAACCAACTTTTAGTTTAATTGACTTTTCTGTTTTGTCAGTTTTTAATTTTATTGATTTAGTTTTTTTATTGAAGTATATTGACATATAACATTATATTAGTTTCAGGTTTCAAATCATTACAATATAATGTTTTGATATTTGTATGTATTGTGAAGTGATGACCACAGTAAGTCTAGTTACATCCATTATCATACATAGTTACAAAAATTTTTTCTCTTCATAAGAACTTTTAAGATTTACTCTTAGCAACTTTCAAATATGCAATATAGTATTATTAACTATGTTCACCATACTGTATGTTACATCCCCATGACTTATTTATTTTATAAGTGGAAGTTTGTACCTTTTGACCAACTTCATCCATTCTGCCATCCCCACTCCCCACCTCTGGCAACCCCCAGTTTGTTTTCTGTATCTGTGAAGTTGTTTCCTGTTTGTTTAGGTTCCACGTGTAAGTGAGATCATATGGTATTTGTCTTCTTCTGACTTATTTCACTTAGCATAATGCCTTCAGGGACCATCTGTGTTGTCACCAATGGCAAGATTTTATTCTTTTTACGGTTGAAAAGTATTCCATTGTATATATACCACATTTTCTTTATGCATTCATCCATTGAAGGAAACTTATGTTTCCATATCTTGGCTATTGTAAATAATGTCTGCAGTGAACACGTGGGTGCATATATCTTTTTGAATTAGTATTTTTGTTTTCTTTGCATAAACACTCAGAAGTGGAATTGCTGGATCATATGGTAGTTCCATTTTTAATTTTTTGAGGAACTGCCATACTGTCAATTTCATTGATCTCTATCCTTTAATATTTTCTTCTTTCTGCTTGCTTTGAGTGTAGCTTGCTTATCTATTTCTAGTTGCTTCAGGTGAAAGCTTAAATTATTATTTTTTAAAAATTTATTTATTTATTTATTTTTGCCTGCATTGGGTCTTCGTTGCTGCGCGCAGGCTTTCTCTAGTTGTGGCAAACGGGGGCTACTCTTCGTTGCGGTGCTCAGGCTTCTCATTGTGGTGGCTTCTCTTGTTGTGGAGCATGGGCTCTAGGCACGCAGGCTTCAGTAGTTGGGGCACATGGGCTCAGTAGTTGTGGCTCTCAGGCTCTAGAGCGCAGGCTCAGTAGTTGTGGCACACAGGCTTAGTTGCTCCGTGGCATGTGGGATCTTCCCGGAGCACGGATCAAACCCGTGTCCCCTGCATTGGTGGGAGGATTCTTAACCACTGCGCCACCAGGGAAGTCCGAAAGCTTAAATTATTGATTTGAACTCTTTCTTCTTTTCTAATGTAGGTATTTAAAGCTATAAGTTTCCTTCTAAATACTGCTTTAACTTATATTCCATAAATGTTGATGTGTTGTGTTTTTATTTTATTCAGTTTAAAATATTTTCTAATTTCCCTTGTGATTTCTTCTTTGACTCCTGAGTTATTTAAAAGCATCATGTTTAATCCAAATATTTGGAGGTTTATCAAATTTCTTTCTGTTGTTCATTTTCAATTTAATTACATTGTGATGGAATACCATTCTTTGTATCATTTCAATCCTTTTAAAAAATTATTTTACTTAAAAAAAATTTTAAGTCTCACAAGAAAATGTAAAAATACCACAGGTGGAACAAATGGTTATCTACATGCCAAAGAATGAAGTTAGATCCTTACCTCACTCCATATACAAAATTACCTCAAAATAGATCATAGACCTAAATGTAAAAACTAAAACTATAAAACTCCTAGAAGAGAACATAGGAGTATGCCTTCATGACCTTGGGATAGGTAGTGGTTTCTTGGTTATTTATTTATTTATTTATTTTTTAAAAAATATTTATTTATGTATGTATTTATTTTGGCTGCTCCAGGTCTTAGTTGCGGCACGTGAGGTCTTCGTTGTGACATGCGAACTCTTTAGTTGTGGCATATGAACTCTTAGTTGTGGCATGCATGCAGGATCTAGTTCCCTGGCCAGGGATCAAACCCGGGCCCCCTGCACTGGGAGCTCAGAGTCTTACCCACTGGCCCACCAGGGAAGTCCCAGGTATTGGTTTCTTAGATATGACACTAAAAGTACAAGCAACAAAAGAAAAAATATAGATATGTTGGACTTCATCAAAATAAAAATTTTTTATGTGATTCAAACGACACATCAAGAATGTAAAAACACAAACCATAGAATGGGAGAAGATATTTGCAAATCATATGTCTCATAAGGGATTTGTGTCCAGAATTTACAAAGAACTCTTGCAACTTGACAATATAAAAACAAATAACCCAATTTAAAAATGGACAAAGGATTTGAATGGATATTTCTCCCCTAGAGACATATAAATGGCCTATAAGCACATGAAAAGATGCTCAATACCATTAGTCATTAGGGTAATTCTAATCAAAACCACAATGAGATTCCACTTAACTAGAATGTCTGTAACAAAAAAGATGGACGATAATAAGTGTTGCCAAGGAGGTGGGGAAACTGGAATCCTTATATATGGCCGGTGGGATTGTAAAATGGTGTAGTCGCTTTGGAAAATAGTTTGACAGTTCCTTAAAAAGTTACACCAAATTACCATATGACCCAACAATTCCACTCCTAGGTATATACCCAAGAGAAATACAAACATATGTCCACACAAAAACCTATACACAAATGTTCATAGCAGCATTATTCATAATAGCCCAGAAGTAGAAACAACCCAAATGTTCATTGACTGGTGATAGGATAAACAAAATGTGGCATATACACACAACAGTATATTATTCTACCATAGAAAGGAATGAAGTACTGATATATACCACAACGTGGATGAGCCTTGAAAACATTATGGCAGATGAAGGAAACCAGACACAAAAGACCACATATTATATGATTCCATTTATATGAAATGTTCAGAGTAAGCAAATCCATAGACAGAAAGTAGATTAGTGTTTGACTAAGCTGGGAATGAATGGTGTGAGGGGGGAATGAGAAGTGATTGCTTTTATCAGTTTATTTTTGAGGTGATGAAAATGTTCTAAGCTTAGGTTATGGTGATGGTTGCACAACTTTGAATATACTAAAAACCAGTGAATGAGTGAATTTCATTCATTCACATTTGATGTAATTATGGATATGTTTGGATTAACATGTCTTTTTGCTATTTGTTTTCTGTATGTCTCATGTCTTTTTCCCTCTGTTCCTCTGTTACTGCCTTCTTTCCAATAAGTACATATTTCCTAGTGTTTTAGTTTAATTCCTTTGGGTTTTTAAAAACTCTTTTTCTTGTTATTTCCTTAGTGGGTCTCTAGGGATTACAATATGCATCTTAATTTATCACAGTCTACTTCAGATTAATATTAAAACTTAGAGTTAGGGCTTCCCTGGTGGCACAGTGGTTGAGAATCCACCTGCCAATGCAGGGGACACAGGTTCAAGCCCTGGTCCGGGAAGATCCCACAGGCTGCGGAGCAGCTAAGCCCGTGTGCCACAACTACTGAGCCTGCGCTCTAGAGCCCACAAGCCACAACTACTGAAGCCCGTGTGCCTAGAGCCCGTGCTTCTCAACAAGAGAAGCCACCACAATGAGAAGCTGTGCACTGCAACAAAGAGTAGCCTCCGCTCGCCACAGCTAGAGATAGCCCGCATGCAGCAACGAAGACCCAAAGCAGCCAAAAATAAATAAATAAATTTATAAGGAAAAAAACCAACTTAGAGTTAAATATAGAAACTTTGCTCTGATATAGCACCATTTCCTCTTCCCTCTTTTGTGTTATTCTTGTCATGTATATTTTTATATGTTATAAGCTTCACAGTAGAGTTTTATAATTGTTTTATGAAATATTACATCTTTTAAATCAGTCAAGAAAAGAAAAGAAAAAATACACATGCAGTCCTTTCTATTTACTACCTATTTACCCTTTCTGGTATTCTTTATTTCTTCTTGTCAGTTTGGAGTTACCATATGGTGTCTTTTTCTTTCACCCTAAAGGACTTCCAGTAGTATTTCTTGCAAATCAAATCTGGTAGCAGTGAATTCTCTGTCTTTGTTTGTTTGGGAGTGCCTTTATTGTGCCTTGATTTTTGAAGGATAGTTTTGCTGGATATAGAATTTTTGTTTGATAGGATTTTCTTTTTTTCAGCATTTTGAATATGTTATCCTGATGCCTTTTGGCCTTTATTATTTTTGGTGGGAAACGAGCTATTGATTGCACTGATGCTCCCTGTGCATGATAACCTGTTTCTCTCTTCCTACTTTAAAGATTTTCTCCTTCTTTGTCTTTCAACAACTTATGTGTGTCTAGATGTGGCTGTCTTTTTAGTTATCCTGTGTGGAGTTTGTTGGACTTCTTGGACATGTAGACTAATGTTTTTCATTAAATCTGAGATGTTTTGGCCATTACTTATTCAGATTTTTTTCCTGCCCTTTTCTCTTTCCTCCTCTTCTGGGGCTTCCATTATTCCTATGTTAATGTCCTTGATAGTATCCCACATGTCTCTGAGATTCTGTTTATTTTGATTCATTTTTCCCCCTTTTGTGTTGCTGTTTCAGATTGGATAAGTTTTGTTGATCCATCTTTAAGCTCACTGGTTATTTCTTCTGCCATTTGAAATCTGCTGTTGAGCCCCTCAAGTGAATTTTTCATTGCAGTTATTATAATATTCAACTTTAGAAGTTCCTTTTTTAAAAAATTTCTATTTCTTCATTTCTCTACTTTTAATTCTTTTTTGTTTTTTTAATATTTAGTTAGTTAGTTAGTTATTGGCTGTGTTGGGTCTTCGTTGCTGCGCACGGGCTTTCTCTAGTTACGGCGAGCAGGGGCTACTCTTAATAGCAGTGCATGGGCTTCTCATTGCTGTGGCTTCTCTTGTTGTGGAGCATGGACTCTAGGTGCACGGACTTCAGTAGTTGTGGCACGCGGGCCCTAGAGTACATGGGCTTCAGTAGTTGTGGTGCATGGGCACAGTAGTTGTGGCACGCAGGCTCTAGGGCACGTGGGCTTCAGTAGTTGTGGTGTGCAGGCTCAGTAGTTGTGGCTCATGGGCTCTAGAGCACAGGCTCAGTAGTTGTGGTGCATGGGCTTAGTTGCTCTGCGGCATGTGGGATCTTCCCGGACCAGGGATTGAACCCGTGTCCCCTGCATGGGCAGTTGGATTCTTAACCACTGTGCCACCAGGGAAGTCCTCTACTTTTAATTCTTTAAACATGATTTCCTTTAGTTTGTTAACATATTTGTAGTAGATATTTGAACTCTCTGTTTGCTAAGTCTAACTTCTGAACCTTCTCAAAGAGAGTTTCTATTACCTGCTGCTTTTCCTGAGTATGGGTCACACCTTACTATTTCTGTGTGTCTGTCACAATTTTTTTTTTGTTGAGAACTGCACATTTCAGATCATATATTGTAGCAATTCTGGATTCTGATCCCTCCTTCCACAGGCCATTGTTGTTATTTTTTTAAGTTGTTTTGTTCTTTTTGTTCATTTAATGACTTTCATGGGCTAATTCTTGGTGTCTCTTTCTCTCTTCCGTGGTACCGAGACTGATGCCTATGCTCTTAAAAAAAAAAAAAAAAAAAGTCTTACCTTAATTTTAATCTGTAGTTACTAGGGGTTGCCCTTGGTTCAGTATGATTTAGTGGTCAGCTAATGCTTGATCATAGGTTGTGCTGAAAAACCTTGAGCCAGTGGATCTCTGTGTGGGTTGGGGAATATTTTCAAAGTTCAAGCAGTCTATGAATTTGCCCCAGTTACTGCTTTATGCCTGACCATCTGGTGTCTTCTTTTTTTTTTTAAGAGATTGGAGTTTATTTATTTATTTATTTATGGCAGTGTTGGGTCTTCGTTTCTGTGCGAGGGCTTTCTCCAGTTGCGGCAAGCGGGGGCCACTCTTCATCGCGGTGCGCGGGCTTCTCACTATCGTGGCCTCTCTTGTTGCGGAGCACAGGCTCCAGACGCGCAGGCTCAGTAGTTGTGGCTCACGGGCCTAGTTGCCCCGCAGCATGTGGGATCTTCCCAGACCAGGGCTCGAACCCGTGTCCCCTGCATTGGCAGGCAGATTCTCAACTACTGCGCCATCTGGTGTCTTCTTTGCATACTCTGAAGGGCTCATGTTCAGCCACGCATATATATGGATAGCTAAGGCCCTCTCTAGTCTCTTTGGAGGTTGCATACAGCCTTGTATATATGTACATTCTTCCAGACCAGTAGGGATACACAGGAGCTTACCAAGGCCCAGTATGGCTGTCTCATTCTCTGGATCTTCCTGTGAAATTTCTGGTTAGTCTGCAGGTCTGTTGCTTGCTCCAACCAGATTGTAACCACAGTCCAGCTGTGATGGTAGTGTTTCCCATCTGTTTGCCACTGAGACTGCTGCTGTTTCAACAATGCCCAGGGGTGTGGGGTTTTGCCTTGCCCCGCTCCAATTCAGTCAGCCTCTCCAGCAGTGAAGTTTTCATAGCTTGCTCCGCTTTGGTTAAACTATAGCACAGATGGAGCATGTGATGGAAGTAACCTAAGTTAAATATCACATACTCCCACTGTTCTTACTCAGAGTTCAGCAGTTTTTCTTGAATAAATGCTGCTCAGGTTGTTGTATGCCTATGGGTGATTTCTAGTTTCCTCAAATATTGTATTTAATAGTTTTATCCATTTTTTTCACTGGTTTTTGGAAAAAAAGAATTTTCTGAGCTCCTCATTTCACCACTCCAGAAGTTTGGTTGGCTCTTTTGACTTTTGATTTCCTCTTTAACTTAAGACATACCCACAAGTATTTACAAATTTACAGATTTCAATTACATAACCCTGGCTATACATTTTGATCCATTGGAGAACTTTTAAAATTGTTTTTGGTTTTTTACATTTTACTTTCTATTATGAACAATTGCAAACATGTAGAAGTACAGCACATGTAATCTAATCATGACCGATCTTACTAATATTCTGATTTTGCCTGCTCCCCCACCCATTATTTTGAAACAAGTGTTATACATCATATCCAAACCACAAATATTTCAGTATGTAGTTCTACAAAGAGAAGGGTCACTTTTTAAAAACATAACCACAGGGCTTCCCCAGTGGCGCAGTGGTTAAGACTCCTCCTGCCAATGCAGGGGACACGGGTTCGAGCCCTGGTCCGGGAAGATCCCACATGCCACGGAGCAACTAAGCCCGTGCACCACAACTACTGAGCCTGCGCTCTAGAGCCTGTGAGCCACAACTACTGAGCCCATGTGCCACAGCTACTGAAGCCCACGCGCCTAGAGCCCGTGCTCCGCAACAAGAGAAGCCACCGCAGTGAGAAGCCCGCGCACCGCAAGGAAAAGTGGCCCCCGCTCACCACAACTAGAGAAAGCCCACGCACAGCAACGAAGACCCAATGCAGACAAAAATAAATAAATTAAATAAATTTAAAAAAAAACAAAAAACATAACCACAATACCATTATTACAACTAAAACAATTAATAGCAATTGCTTAATATCATCAAATAGATTTGGGGAACTTTGAAAAATAAGGTGCCCAGTCCAATGAAATCAGACTCTCTGCGGATGAGCATCAGGATATAGCATTAACCTCCCCAGATAATTGTGACATGCCACTGAGGTTGAGAACCATTAAGTTAGATTTCTCTTTATCCTTTTCCAAAATTGTGTTCATTTCTAGTTTAAATGCATTAGGGTCAGTGTATTGTGATAGGAAAAATTCGCTTTGGGGGGAATTTGAGAATTTTCTTAACATAGGATCAGTTTTTATGAATATTCAATGGATATTTTATAAGGAATGAATCTCATCTGCTTTCTGATAAAGAGTTTTTTTTATTTTTTTAAAAAATTTATTTATTTATTTATTTATGGCTGTGTTGGGTCTTCGTTTCTGTGCGAGGGCTTTCTCTAGTTGTGGCAAGCGGGGGCCACTCTTCATCGCGGTGCGCGGGCCTCTCACTATCGTGGCCTCTCTTGTTGCGGAGCACAGGCTCCAGACGCGCAGGCTCAGTAATTATGACTCACGGGCCCAGTTGCTCCGCGGCATGTGGGAGCTTCCCGGACCAGGGCTCGAACCCATGTCCCCTGCATTGGCAGGCAGATTCTCAACCACTGCGCCACCAGGGAAGCCCTGGTAAAGAGTTTTATGTCAGCCTTTGAAACCAAGTTGCTACCAACAAGGACCTACTGTGTAGCACAGGGAACTCTGCTCAATATTCTGCAGTAACCTAAATGGGAAAAGAATTTGAAAAAGAATAGATACATGTGTATGTATAACTGAATCACTTTGCCATACACCTGAAACTAACACAGCATTGTTAATCAACTATAATCCAATAGAAAAAAAAAAAAAAACCTTGTTGCTGATTTGTGTTATTCAAATTCTCTCCAGCCTTATTTTTGGTCGATTTATCTATTGTCACTCTCCTGAAGCATGTGTGTATTTCCCACAGTGGTCATGATTCTGTCAGTTCTTATATTTCTAATGGCTTCTGTTTTGAACAGTTAGATTCACATTTCCCTCATAACTTTTTGCCACGAAAAGTTGAGGCAAACAGCAGCAGACTGTCTCCTACCCAGCCCCCAGTTCCTTCATTTCCAAATCCTTAATTGTAGTTGGAATGTTCTCTGATGTCGGTGTCATCAAATGTGTTGGGTGACATCAAATGCCATTTCAGTCCTTTTGTAATAGGCCCTGTCAATCCAAGGTTCGTCTTAGGGTCCCGGCCTTTGACTGTGCCTCAGTATGTCTGGACATTGCCACCTCCTGCCCACCTCAAAAGCACCTGCCGCATTTCTGATCTTTGTGCGTGGTGGGCTCTTTGGGGAAATGTGCACATTAGAAGCAGCAAGCTGTGATTTAACACCTGATTTTGCGTGGCTCGGGTGTGTGCTGGGCTAGCTCCCCACCCCCTCTGTTGTTACCATTTGGTCCAGACACAGAGTCGTCGGCCCCCCACCCCACTCCCCTGCTGTGTGATCCACGCTCACTGTTTTTCCCGAAGTAAGTGCTAATTGGTTTTCAATTCCACTTGGAGTTTAAAAACTGCCCACTTCAGCCTTGTCCAGAAACACTGATCTGTTTGAAGAAATGCTCTTCAGGAGGAGGAATCAGCATTGCGGGGAGTTGGCAGCCGCTGCCCTTCCCAGCTTGCCATGGTGGCCATGGGCCTCTGCCAGCCACATGTGCCACCTGCTTAGGCTCAGCAAGGGATGTTTTGCAGAGACTTGCTCACAATGGCGAGGACAGGTTTGGACAGAGCTCCTTTTCCTCCATGTGTGGAGAGTGACCGGGCCTTGGTTGGTAGGCACTGGAGGAATGTCATTCGACCAGCTTGGGGTGGTGGGTCGTGGACTCCTGATCTGGGATCCAGGAGCGTTCCTGTGTCTTCTGGAAAGCTCCTGCAAGAGGCTCGCCTCCCTCCACGTCCCCCATCTGGGGCCGGCTCTGTTCTCCGGTCTGTCGCGGAAGAGCCTGGATCGTGCCGTGCCAGCCATCTGCGGTGGGGAGGTGATTTTGATCCGCCTCCACCCTCCTCTCTAGTGTTTACTTCTGTGCAGAATACTGTCCAGGATTGCCCCGCTTCTGTGCTGTCTCCAGAGGCCTGCACCTCTGCAGCTGTTCTTTCATTCTTCTCATTCATCCAGGCTTTGGGGGGGCGGGGAGGCAGATGTCAGTCGTGCAGATGGAGAACAGGGGCACGTGGAGGGCCCGGGGCTTTTCTAGACGCCAGGGTGGGGGATGGAGCAGTTCCCACAGGCGGGAGGAGCAGTGCAGTGGTTGGAAACATGACTTCCCAAGGTAGAAGACCCAGCACCTCCATCGCTGGCTGGGGAGTTTGGTGCAGGTGACCATACCCCTCTGGGCCTCAGGTTCCTCTTCACAGTATTAGTTTGCTCGAGCTGCCATGAACAAGTACCATGAACTGGGTAGCTTAAACAACTAAAATGTATCATCTCACAGTTCTAGAGGCTAGAAGTCCAGGATTGAGGTGTTGGCAGGGTTAATTCTTTCTGAGGACCGTGGGGAAGAGTGTTCCATGCCTCACTCCTAGCTCCTGGGGCTTTGCTGGCAGTATTTGGTGCTCCCTGACTTCTGGTGCATCGCTTTGATCTGTCTTCATCTTCATGTGGTGTTCTCCCTGAATGTATGTGTGTGTCCAAATTTCTCCTTCTTCTAAGGACACCAGTCATACTGGATTAGGGGCCCACCCTATTCCAGTATAACTTTATTCTAACTTAAGCAGTTACATCTACAACAACTCTATCTCCAAATAAGGTCACATTCTGAGGTACTGAAGATTAGGACTTCAGCACATGAATTTTGGAGGGACACAGTTCAACCCATACCAGAAAAAAGCAGCATTAATAATACTACTCATGAACTAGGGTTGTTAGGTTATAAATTAAAGCACTGACTTCCTGTTACATAGTAAGTGCTCAGTAAATGTTAGTCTTATTAATGGGCTCTGGTGACCTCATCTCTCAGACTATTAAAGTAGCCTCCTAATTGGCTCACTGCTTCTATTCTTGCTTTCTTGATTCATTCTCCAAATATAGAAATGAAGTCACGTTATACCCCATATGTAAACCCTTCAGTGGTTTCCCATTTCTAGTAGTCAGGAAATCAGGGTCGCAAGTAACAGAAAACACAATCCAAACTGGCTTAGGGAAATTTAGAAATCATTGGCATGACATAATTGAAGTCCAAGGGTAATCTGCTTTAGGTGCAACTTGATGCAGAGCTCAAATAATGCTTTTACCAATACTGAGTTTTTCTCCTTGATCTCTCAGTTGGTTCCTCTGAGCTGTTTTTACTCATAACAGTTCTGACACCAAACGTGTGGGTGTTTCCCTCAAACCAACCAATTCTCCAGCTCTCTGGACACTAACTGGGTGTCCAACAATTCAATCGAGTTCTGAAAATAGCTTCCCCGGGGTTGGTGCAGACCCCACAGGTGAAGGGCTCAGTTCCACGTGGCTGCCCTCACTTCAGATGCCAGGTGCAAGTCCCAGGTTGCCACCCGTCCTACTGACCAACCGGCTATAAATTGGGGCTTCCAGTGACCCTTTCCTCAGGTTTGATAATTTGCTAGAACAGCTCACAGAAGTCAGGAAAACACTGTGCTTATATTTTACCCATTTATTATAAAGAATGTAACACAGGAAGAGCCAAATGGAAGGGATGCACGGTCCAGCACGTGGGAGGAGGGGCACAGAGCTTCCATGACTTCTTGGCACCACACTCCCAGCGCCTCCACCTGTTCACCAGCCTGGAAGCTCTCCAGACCCGTTGTTTAGGGTTTTATGGAGCGCTTAGCATGTAGGTGCGGTTGATTAAATCATTGGCCTTTGGTGATTATCTCAACCTCCAGCCCCTCTCCCTTCCTGTAGGTCAAGGGGTGAGGCTGACAGTTCCAACCCTTTGATCGTGCCTTGGTCTTTCTAATGACTGACCCCCCTCCTGAAGCTCTCCAGGGGCCTCTCTCTCATTCAAGAGTCACTTTATTAGCGTCAACTCACGTATAGTTACACATAGCACAAGATGTGTTCCTATCACCCCTGTCATTCAGGAAATTCCAAGGGTTTTAGAAGCTCTGTGTCAGCAACTGGGGACAAAGACCAAATATATATTTATCACAGTTCCAGTCTTAAATTGGTTGTTCTTTGATAGTTATGATTGCAAGAACTCTAGCCTCAAATTATGAGGCTCAAGTCCAGCAGTAAAAGAGCTTTCTTGAGCCTTTTTTTTTTTTTTGGTGTGTGGGAATTTCTACAAAAGTTCTGAAGTTCACTATGAGCCAGCGTAGGTCATGTAAGCAAGTATTACCATTGCTATAACCAGGGGAAGTTGGGGCACCTTGATGGGCTTAGTCCTGGGTCAGGGCTAGAGCCCCACTGACATCTCCTGGCCTGAAAGTGGGGGCCATCTGGGCTCCAAGTGCAAATAAGGTGCTTTGTGGGAAAAGCGACAGTGGCTTCCAGTGGGGAACAAAGAACAGTTACCTACTAATTTACTCCTGTACTTAAAATAACTTTCAGAAATCCTTATCATGGCCGGGACTTACCTGGCAGTCCAATGGTTAAGACTCCGTGCTTCCACTGCAGGGGCATGGGTTCAGTCCCTGGTCAGGGAACTAAGATCCTGCATGCCATGTGGTGTGGCAAAAAAAAAAAAAATTCCTTATCGTGGCCTACAAGGTGCCCCACGATGTAGCCCCTGCTGGCCTCACTGCATACCAGCCAGTTTTTCATTTAGTTTCTCAAACAAGCCAAGCTTTTCTGACCTCAGAGCCTTTGTATGTGCTCTTCCTTGTCCTTGAAATGCTTTTCCTGATGGCTTTTCTCCTACCCTTCTTTTTCATCCCTTAGATTGCAGCCTAAATGGCAAGGCTTCTAAGAGGCCCTCCCTAGACCATCCTGAATCTAAACCAGGTCCCCTGTTATCCTCGCCTGGCAAACCTTCAGAGCAGTTATCATAATATTTAATTATACGTTATGTTTGCCTTCACATGTTTAATGGCTGTCTTCTTCACTGGGCTGTAAGTCCCAGCAGGTCAAGCCCAGGCCCGTTTTTATTTCCGCCCATTGCATCCCCAGTACATACTAGGTGCTTCAAAAAAACTCTTTATTAAATGAATATGGTTGAAGTGGAAAGGTTTACTCATTTAAAATTACGATTAACCTGTTATTGAACTGAGTTCAATAACAATGAACTGACAGGAACAGGAAACAGTGACTGACCGGAAGTTTTTAAAAGCCTGGCAGTGAAATTTCAAAGTGAAAGTTTTACTAGTAGATTAAATGAAATGCCTGCTTCAGCCATATTTTTTATAGGCCTCTTGGTATTAATGATGCCCAAAGTGACCTTCCTTTTGGGGTCTTGGGGCCAGTTGAGGTGATATCTCTCCTAACAATAAAAGCTTCACCACATTAACTAGAGAAGGATGATTAACACACATTTTTAATTAGCCTGTTAGTCATCTTGTATCTAAGGAGGCCAGGGAGTGGGAAGCTAAGGTCAGGCGTCTTAACACTTGGTTATTCAAATACCTTCAAGGAACTGTCCCATGCTGCTGACACTGACACCATCCTGAATCTCTGCAGGCCATCAGGGCTCCTGCAGTCAGAAGCCTTTTTCCAGGTGGCTCTGTTCTCTCCTAAAGCCACACTCAGCCTCTCAGTGCAGAGTGGAGAGGTCACCAAACTGGCATGACAGCCAAGGTGGCTGAACCCTCCTTTCCTGCAGGAGGCAGGGGTGGGGACACTTGAGGTTGGAGGGGGGGTGCATCTCATGGAAGAGTTAGCTTTGGCTAAGAGAGTTAGTCATCGGGTAAAAGCAAAAGTGCTGTAGAGTCAGATCACCTTGGACTTTCTCTTAAGATATTGGGTATTACTGGACAAAACTATAATTCAAAAAGATACATGCACTCCTATGTTCATAGCAGCACTGTTCACAATAGCCTAAACATGGAAACAATCTAAATGTCCCTCACAGATGAATGGATAAAGAAGATGTGGCACATACATACAATGGAATTCTACTCAGCCATAAAAAAGAACGAAATAATGCCATTTGCAGCAACATGGATGCAACTAGAGATTATCATACCAAGTGAAATAAGTCAGAAAGAGAACGACAAATACCATATGATATCACTTATGTATGGGATCTAAAATATGGCGCAAATGAACCTGTCTACAAAACAGAAACAGACTCACAGACATAGAGAACAGACTTGTGGTTGCCAAGGGGGGAGGGGGGAGAGGGATGCACTGGGAGTTTGGGGTTGGTAGATGCAAACTATTACATTTAGAATGGATAAACAACAAGGTCCTACTGTATAGCACAGGGAACTGTATTCAATATCCTGTGATAAACCATAATGGAAAAGAAAATTTAAAAAAGAATGTATGTATGTGTATCACTGAGTCACTTTGCTGTACAGCAGAGATTGGTACAACATGGTAAATCAACTCTACTTCAATTAAAAAAAAAAAAAAGGTGTCGGGTATTAGTTGAATATAGGTTTGGCTGCTGTAACAGACCCAGAATAGCAGTGGCATCAATGAGAGAGCAATTGATTTCTCTCTCCTGAAACGTTTGACAGTGAGCAGCCCAGGTCCAACACGGCAGCTCCATAGTCTTGGGGATCCAGGCTCCTGCCATCTTCCTGCTCCCCATTCCTGGGATTTTACCCTCATCTTCATGGTCCAGAATGACTCTCCACCATCACCATGTGTGCCTTCCAGCCCATGAGAAGGGAGGATGTAAGAGAAGAGGGTGCCTCCCCTTCTTCTTAAAGCAGGAGTTTCTTCTGTTTTGAGAGAGAATTCACGTACCATAAAATTTACCCTTTTAAAATGTACAGTTCAGTAGTTTTTAGTGTATATTCACAAGGTTGTGCAGTTATCTAATCTGGTTGCACAACATTTTCATCACCCCAAAGAAGAAACTCTGAACCCGTTTGCTTCCCATTTCCCCCTCCTCTCAGCCCCTGGCAACCACTAATCTACTTTGTGTGTCTGTGGATTTACCTTTTCTGAACATTTCATGTAAACTTAATAATGCAATATATGGCCTTCTGTGTCTGGCTTCTCACTTAGCATAATGTTTTCAAGTTTCATCCATGCTGTAGCAGGTATCAATACTTCATTCCTTTCTATGCCTGAATAGTATTCCATTGTACAGCTACACCATGTTCTGTTTATCCATTCATCAGTTGATGGATATTTGGGTTGTTTTCACTTTTTGGTTTTTTTTGAATAAGTAATGCTGCTGTGAATGTTTGTGTGCAAGTTTTTGCATGAGCATATTTTTCAGTTTTCTTGGATATATACCTAAGAGTGGAATTGCTGGGTCATGTAGTAACTATGTTTAACTTTTTGAAGAACAGGGCAGAGATTCTTAACATTTGTGTGCCATGGACTCTGGGACATCTACTTCTCACAGTCATGTTTTTAAATTCATAAAATATGTGGGATTACAAAGTAAACCAATTGTGTTGAAATATAATTTTCGAAATAGGAAGATAACAAATTTGTGTTACAGTATGGCAAAACCCAGTGACAGGCCTAATAACTACATGATTTCAAAGTACTAAAGGGCATTGATACTATTTTGAGATGTTTGTAAGTACTGTAGTGTGATTTAAAAGAAAACCCTGTGATTTCTATTGTTGGTGACAAATTCACAGGTGTGAAAACTACTGTGGTTTGCCTATGTTAATAATGGAAGGAAATGCTGAATTTCAGTTAGAAGCTAGTGAAAATAAAGAGGTAATTTCACCCCTCTAAATTAATGGAGCTCCTGAATTCTATCACACTTCCAAGGGTTGATCCAGAAGTCGAATACACCTCTTCCACTCTGTCCTATTGGGCTGAACTTAGTCACATGACCACACCTAGCTGCAAGGGAGGCAGGGAAATGCAGTCTTCATTCACATCAGCCATGTGTCTGGCTAAAATGTAGGAGTTCAGTTATTAAAGAAAAAAAGGAGAACGTGTATTGAGGGACAACAAAAAATATTACACTACACTCCCTACAGCCAATTTCTTGCCCCGGTTCAGAACATGCATTCTTCTTTTTGACAAGCACCTGCCAAAGGAGTTGGTTTGCCTTTAGAGGCCATGTTGTATGAAAAGTGTGCATCTTGAAACACTGGAATGCTGCTCAGAGTGGTGAGCTGCTCCATAAGGAAGAGCTGAGCCTGCCTGAGGGAGTAGCATATGCTTGACTCCCATCTCACATTCACACCAGAGCAAATGCTCATGAAGTGGAAGGCTGGACATCTGTTCCACCTTAATGATTTGTCCTTTGAAGGGGAGGAGGGGTTACTTGCATCATTAAGTATGTGTGAGGTAAACATTTGATGCAACCTCTTGGTACCTCTTGACTGTGCCATAAGATGTGCAGTTGGCTTCTCAAATGGCTGGAAGTTGATGTTATATTGGAACGCTTGATTTTAGGTGTCAGAACTCGTCTTAGATCACCCAGGGCAGAAGAGGGACTAATTTGTTGGCTCTGAATCCAAGAAGGTCAGCAACAGAGAGTGTGGACAGCTTAGGCATCAAAGGTAGGAAATCACAGGACACGTACGGCCCGTTGGCAAGGTGACCTCCCCATTATCTCGGTCGTAGGGGTGAAGAGCAGTGATGCTGATCATGATAATGGTAACAGGTAGTCTTTACTGAGCGCTTACTGTGTGCCTAGCAGTGTTCATGGGTGAACTAACTTTACAACAACCTTATGAGCTGGATCCTGCTGTATCCCCATTTTCCTGATGCACAGGGGTTAATTGGCCCGCGCAAGATCATATAGTTATTCATGGCAGAGATGGGATTTGAACATAGAAGGTGTGGTTCTGGCCTGTGCTCTTAATTAACCCTATTGTCATGAGGACAGAAGGCGAAATGCAGGAGTAGAAAGCTTGAAATTCTGGACAGAGGAGCGTGTTGACTTTCATGCCTTTGTTTCCGCAGTATTTACTTTTATGCTGACTTTTGAGTTTCCATGATGGTGCCGTCACAGACTCCCTTCCCTCTGTTCCAGCACCCAGTGGTGCATCCCCACTTCCTCAGCTCCACCACTGAAATACTCAAGTGACTCTGTTGAGTTGATCTCTTTGTCTCCCTCAATTCTAGGCCAGCCCTTCACCCTGGTTTCAGTTTTAAGAGCCAGTGTTTTGCTGTCCTAGTTTTAAATGTGAATTTTTAAAAAGTGGTTGATTTGTTACTCAGCTAGTATTTCCAGGGGCCAGATCTGGGCCACCAGACACAGGTACATCATTAAGCAAGTCCCTGCCTTCATGGAATTGACAGTCTAGAGGGGAGGCGAAAGACTCAGGCACTCAACAGATAACTTCACCAGCACTGATTGCCGCTGTGACAAATGCCATTAAGGAAAAATACAGGGAGCTCGGAGGGCATGTGAACGTGTGGAACGCAGGTCCTGGGTCGGGGGAGGGCGGTCGGAGGGCTTCCTGAGGAGGCGCACGTCTGTCCGTGCCGAGGCCTAAAGCTGATTGGTGGTGAGTGGGCAACATCCAGGCAGAGGAGAAGCAGACCACCTGCTGGGCGAACTGGAAAGCCCTGGACACTGGTCATAAACCCGGTCCCACTGGACTCTGAGGAGACTGCCTCCAAGCGAGGCCCCCCCACCTACGAGCAAGTCCTGCAGCCTATCCAGGCTCGGTTTCCTCGTCTGTAAGATGGCAGTGACCTTGGTCATGGTGCCCACTTCATTGGTGGCTGTGAGGGTTAAATGAGTTGCTAGATGTAAGACGTTTAGAACAGCTCCTGGCATGTAGCAGGGGCTCTCTCCTTGTTAACAAGTAATGAAAACTTGTGTGTTGTGGGACTTAAAGCAGCTAATAGAAAATCAGAGAACCCAGCCTAAGGCCAGAATCCAAGTTAGGAAAGAGCTGGACAGGGGCTACCAGACCGGGGACTTGGTGTGGGGCTCAGGGCTGCAACCATTGGAAACCATTCCCAGGAGGCATTCAGAAGTGTGTGGGGTGGTTTTGGTCTCACAGTGAAGTGGCAGCGACACCACAGGAGTTTAGGACCTGGGGACCAAGGATGCTAAATGTCCTGTAATGCAGAGGATTGGTCTAGTAACAAAGGATTGTTCCACCCCAAATGCCAGCAGCAGTCCCTTGGGGAGAGCTCTCCCCTAATGTATCTCCTTGATTCTCCCCTTGCTCTCTGTTTCCTGTTGGGTTCTCCCCCTCCCTTCCCCCCCCTTTCTCCCTGCTGTGGAAAGAGGCTGCTCTTGCAGCTGCAGGCTGCCCTCAAATGCCCTGACCACCAACCTCACCTCCTAAAATGTTTATAAGCTGCCCCTGCCCTGTAGCACTTGGAAGCATTTTCTGCCCGTCTGGCAGAAAGTGTGAAACCAATTCCTGGTTTATCAATCAGGGTTCTTGGGTTGCAAGCAACAGAAACCAGCTTGGGCCACCTGCAGTAAAAGAGAAACCGGGGTCAAGCAGCTCTGGGGCACCTCGAGGTGGGTGTTCAGGGCCAGCCCATGGGTAGAGGAGCCAGTGGAGGGCAGCGGTGAAAAGCTCTGACTCTGTAGCTGGCCTCCTGGGCATGAATCCCAACCTCACTACTAATTCATAAGTTCCCCAGCCTTTCTGTGCCTCAGTTTGTCAGCTGTAAGATGGGGATAAGAATAGAAGGGGCGGGCTTCCCTGGTGGCGCAGTGGTTAAGAATCCGCCTGCCAATGCAGGGGACACGGGTTTGATCCCTGGTCTGGGAAGATCCCACATGCCGCGGAGCAGCTAAGCTCGTGCGCCACAACTACTGAAGCCCGCACGCCTAGAGCCCATGCTCCACAACAAGCGAAGCCACCGCAATGAGAAGCCCGTGCACCGCAACGAAGAGTAGCCCCTGCTCACTGCAACTAGAGAAAGCTGCACGCAGCAACGAAGACCTAATGCAGCAAAATAAAAAAAGAATAGGGTCGCTGAGAGGATATAAGTTGAAACTTGAGGCAGGTTTAGAGTAGTGCATAGTATAGAGTATGTGGCTAGAGAAATATTAGCTGCTATTGTTTTTATTTTATTGCCATTATTACTGTTATCACTGGACTTTAAAAAAGTCCACATCAGGACTTCCCTGGTGGTGCAGTGGTTAAGAATCTGCCTGCCCATGCAAGGGACAAGGGTTCTATCCCTGCTCCGGGAAGATCCCACATGCCGCGGAGCAACTAAGCCCGTGTGCCACAACTACTGAGCCTGCGTTCTAGAGCCCGCGAGCCACAACTACTGAGCCCTCGTGCCACAACTACGGAAGCCCACGCGCCTAGAGCCCATGCTCCGCAACAAGAGAAGCCACCGCAATGAGAAGCCCATGCACCACATCGAAGAGCAGCCCCAGTTGCTGCAACTAGAGAAAGCCCACACGCAGCAACAAAGACCCAGCAAAACCAAAAATAAATTTAAAAAATAAAATAAAATTTCCATCCTGTTGGGAAGAAGTCTCTTGATTTTCCCCTTAGCTTTAAAAAAAAAAAAAAAAAAAAAAGCAGCTGATTGGCCTAAGCTTGTATTGTGTGGGTGGGTGGGGTCCCATGATTGGCAGCCCTCTCCTCCCCAAGCTAAGAGGAATTGGGGAGGAACTGTTGTCCTAGGAAAAGTGGGCTGCTGTCACCCGAAGTTGGGGCACAGATACCAGGTAGGCCCAGACCCCAGACGTCCTCCATGCTCAGTAATTTGACCCGGCAAATGTTGTTATTTGCCTGCCTTGTACCATGGCCTGTGCTAAGCACAGAGGACAGAGAAGGGACAATGATGTGCCAGATCTTTTCCTGACAGGTCTCAAAGTTCAGAGGGAAACAGCTGAAAAATGAGGGTCCTGGTTAAGACCGAGTGCTTAGAACAATGCCTGGCTCTTAGGAGGTCAGTATATATTTGTTGAATGAATAAACACACAGGGAAATGCAAGAGGTTTGCAGGAGCACACAGCCAATGAGTCTGCCCTCCCTCTGGTCTCATCAGTTGTTTTAAAAGAAGCCCGTGTTTGCACCTGCAGCCTCCAGGGCAGGGTGCAGAGGGGTGTCCACCTGCATATCCTGGCACACTGTAGGCGTTTAATAAATGGGCACTGAGTGATCTCATGGGTGCACGGCCCTGCAGTCCGCCCAGTGGGATAGTCAGGGACAGACCCTGGGTTGGGAAGCTGTCTGCTTTCTCTGCTGAACAGGATGTGCAGACGTGGCTCCAGGATGCATCTTTGTGGAATGTGGTTGCTAATACAAATGAGCTTCCTCACGTCACAAGGCGTCCATTATGTGGACGGTCGGATGACTCGCTGTGGGACGGGGCGGCTCTTGAGGGGAATTTTATAGCCGCAGTCGTGTTTCAGGCTTCCCTTCGGAGAAGGGCTTTGCCCCATGAATGACTGTTAATGAGAGAAAGATAATAATAGCCGGCACTTTCCAGGTGCCTGACACTGTGCAGAAGGCTTAACCCATGGAATCTCCCAACAGCCCATGAAGCCAATGCTAATATTATCCCCGTGTGCTGAGGCTCAGAGAGGGAAAATAACTTGCCTGTTGGGTTCACAGCAAGTGAGGAAAAGTTTGGGATTCTTATTGCAGAGCGTGGGCTCTTATCCCCATACACAGCCTCCTTTCTCGTTTAAGCACTAACTTTATTTTATTTATTTATTTATTTTTGGCTGCATCGGGTCTTAGTTGCGGCATGCAGGATCTTTCGTTGCAGCAGGCGGGCTCTTCGTTGCAGCGTGCAGGCTTCTCTCTAGCTGTGGCGTGTAGGCTCAGTAGTTGTGGCATGTGGGCTGAGTTGCCCCACGGCATGTGAGATCTTAGTTCCCCGACCAGGGATTGAACCCCCGTCCTCTGCATTGGAAGGCAGATTCTTAACCACTGGACCACCAGCAAGTCCCAGTACTAACTTTAAAGCAATATTTCGTTAACTTGTACGTGGTACATCATTTAAGAATAAAAAAGTGAGCTTCCTTCCCATCTCTGAAGCCTCCATAAAATTAGCCATTGTGACCTATCTCCTTCCAGAAATTCTCTGTGTATATACAACAAACATAAACATGGTAGCTGTTCTCTACACCAAGGGCAGCAGACTGCAGTCCATCGGCCATTTGGCCCACCTCCTGTTTTGTTTTGTTTTGTTTTTATTTTTTTATTTTATATTGGAGCATAGTTGATTAACAGTGTTGTGTTAGTTTCAGGTATAGCAAAGTGATTCAGTTATGCATATACATATATCCTTTTTCAAATTCTTTTCCCATTTAGGTTATTACAGAACATTGAGCAGAGTTCCCTGTGCTATACAATAGGTCCTTGTTGGTTATGTATTTCGAATACAGCAGTGTGTACATGTCAGTCCCAAACTCCCAATCTATCCCCCGTACCCGCCCTCCACTGCCTGTTTTTGTACGGCCCAGGAGCTAAGAATGGTTTTTACATTTTTTAATGGTTAAAAAAAAAAATCAAAAGAATATTTTGTGACATGTAAAATTAGATGAACTTGGGGTTTCAGTGCCCATGAATAAAGTCGTGTTGGAACACAGCCGTGCTCATATTGCCAGGGCTGCTTTCACACTGCAGGGCAGAGTTGCGTACTTGAAACAGAACCATGTGGTCCCCCAAAACTTAAAATATTTACTCTCTGGCCATTTACAGGAAAAGGTTTCTGATCCCGGCACGAGGCAGTGTGTCTTCGAGCTCTTTTCTTGTGCCGTAACTGTGTTCCCGTCCCCCTCACCCATTAATGTATTTCACGGAAACGGGCAAGCAGTGGGCTAAGCCCAGGTGTGTGGCTGGAGGTGGGTTGGATGGTGTGTCCACTCCCGCTCACTGTGAGCATTTCTCGGGCACCAGCTGCGTGGGAGGCCCCTGACTGGCAGCCCGAGCATGTCCAGGCTTGACCTCAGGAATCCGCAGGCCACTGGGGGAGTCAGTCATTATCACGCAGTCCCACAGATGGATGTATTCAGGTCTGCGGTCACAGACCACCTCTGACCCTCTGCCCATCACTCCTGCCTTGTTTTTATTTGTGACACTTTTAAAAAAGTAGGTCATACGTCTGTATGCTTCAAAAGTCAATTCTGTGTGCATGCCTGTGTGTGTGTGAGTGCGCATGTGTAGATGTACACACTGAGCGCTCTCTCCTACCCCTTTCCCTGCCCACCTTGTTCTCCACCTCTTAAGTAATCATTTGTATTAGTCTCTTGCATATCCTTTTAAGGTTTCCTTATGCAAATACGAATGTCTATTTTTATCTTCCCCTCCTTTCTTATACAAAATGCACCCTACTCCACACCCTGTCCTGCACTTTGCTTTTTTTTTTTAACTTACCAGCACATCCTGAGATCTCTCTTTATCCAGCCCAGTGGCTAAACACTGAAGGATGGGTAGGAGTTAATTAAGGGAGAGAGAAAGATGTGTACCGGGGCAAGAGGGGCATGAGGAAGAGCATTCTAGGCCAGGAGAACAGTGTGTGTCGAGGTCCTGGGGAGTGTGGCTTCCTCCAGAGCAGAGACGAGGCCTGTGAGGCTACAGCAAGGGGGGAGGGGCCTACTCTAGCTGCAAGGGCCTGATGGTCAAGGGAGGGACTGTGGCCTTGATTCTAGGAGCACCTGGGTGTGGGGTTCTGCTCTGCTTCCTTCCATGCCCTGCTTTTCTCTGGGGCCAAGTACACGTGGCCTTTATCACACATGGCCAAGGAGAGGCCAAGAATGTCCTTGAGAACAGGTTACTGAGTGTGGTTAATAATGAAAGAAAATGTCTCCTGCTAGCTATTTCCAAGAGGCGTGACCTGGTGTCTAGGGGTTTACAGGCCTGTACCTCCGACCTCCATGGTCCTTACCAATCATGTGACAGAGGTCAAGTCCAATCACCTCTCAGCTTTTCAGTGGACACGGTCACGGTGCCGAGCACAGGGGGTGTTTGGAGGGTAACACACACTGGGCTTGGTTCTCAGGTTGCCACATAGTAGTAAGTGCTCAGTATGTGGTAGTGATAGCTTCGATTATTTTTACAGGGCTGCCTCAGGCTCAAACTTTGTTAGTGTAGCTCACAGTGAAGACTTTTGATTAGGAAGCCTGGTCACCTGGGTTCTCGTAGCCCCTCTACACTTACTGTCTATGTTGGGCAGGTTACTTAAACTCTTTGTACTTGATTTTGGTCATCTGTAAATGAAGATGGTAATACCTGCTTTTTGGTCCTGTGCTAAGGATGAAATGAGGTAACATTTGTATTGCACTTAAAATAATGCACAGCAAGTAGTGACATCAGGGGATGCCAGCTATTATTATCACATTACTGTACCCCCTCTGCTTTCCATCCGGAGGTCTGTACACTGTATACTCAGGGGAACTTGATGTCAGTGAGGGCAGTACCGCCACCATTTCAGGAGAGCAGTTCCCTTCATTTGCAGTAACATCTTTTCCAAAGAACATCTGCAAATACCTGGAGAAAAGGATTGTCTGTTTAGTCAGGAATGAAAATTCCACCAGACTTCCCTTTATGTTATTGGCCATATAAAGTCACGTGACCACTCTTAACTGCAAGGAGGGCTGGGAAATAGTTTCCTAATTGTCTCTCCCAGTAGAATACAGATAACATAATCACAGACATGCTCAGTGAATAATTGCAAGCATATAAATTCATTTACCAATCTAGCCATCATGAGGCAGCCCAGCATTTTACACATGTCCGTGTTGTGGTCAGTTTGCAGAAAGTGACCCGTGGAATGTGGCAAAACAGCTGGCCCCCAACCTAAAGTGCTGGAAGGAAGCTTGTGAGGGACACAGTTTTAAAGCCTCTTGAGTTGTATCTGTCTAACCAGGGAAATAATTATACCTCCTAGACCAAAGTCGAGGGGCAGGCTCCGGGAACTGGGCCCAGAGCAGCCAGAGGAAGCTGCAAAACCGGTTTCTGAAATTGATGGTTGCCAAGGGGGGAGGGGGGAGGGGGGGGGGGACAAATTGGGAGATTGGGATTGACATATACACGCTACTGTACATAAAACAGATAACTAATAAGGACCTACCTACTGTATAGCACAGGGAGCCCTAGATACTCTGAATTTAAAAGAATCTAAAAAAGACTGATATATGTATAACTGATTCACTTTGCTGTACAGCAGAAACTAACACAACATTGTAAATCAACTACACTCCAATTAAAAAAAAAAAAAAAAGAACTGGTTTCTTGAGGTAGGTCTGTTTACCTGCTTGTCTGATTCCTAGTGAACAATCCCATTGGCTCCCAGAGGCCTCCCAGATTAGGCTCCTCCCTTGGGCTGGGCCTCTCTTTGCAGATGGCTAAGCCCCCTGGGGCCACGGAGTGCCTACTGTGTGTCTGGTGCTGTCCGAAGTGCTGGAGATAAAATAATAGGTAACATTTATTGGGTGCTCACCATATGCCAGGCATTGCAGGTGCTTGGGTTAGCTCATTTAATCTTATCAGTAGCCCCATGAGGTGGGTCTTGTGTTAGGCCCATTACAGATGTGTAAAAAATAAAGTTTTTTTGTTTGTTTTTTCCTTTATTAAAGTATAGTTGATTTATGGTATTGTGTTAGTTTCAGGTGTACAGCAAAGTGATTCAGTTATTTCAGATTCTTTTCCCTTATAGATTAGTACAAGATATTGAGTATAGTTTTCTGTGCTATACCGTGGGTCCTTGTTGGTTATCTGTTTTACGTATAGTAGTATGTATATGTTAATCCCAAACTTCTAATTTATCTCTTTCCCCCTTAGGTAACCATAAATTTGTTTTCCATGTCTGTGAGTCTATTTCTGTTTTATAAATAAGTTCATTCCTATCATTTTTTTAGATTAAGTTTGGGGTTTTTTAATTGAGGTATAGTTGATATAACATTATATTAGTTTCAGGTGTACAATGTAGTGATTTGATATTTGTATATATTGCAAAATGATCCTAAAGTCTTTATTAAAAAACCCTTATTTTACATAATGCTCAATATTTTAAAATTATATTTGTTATCTCACAATAACATAAGCCTTTTCATTGATGACTTATTTTGTTAGACTGATTTTTTAAAAAATAAACTTTTAATTTTTAAAATTAATTAATTAATTAATTAATTTTTGGCTGCTGGGTCTTTGTTGCTTCACGCGGGCTTTCTCTACTTGGGGCGAGCAGGGGCTACTCTTCGTTGCGGTGCGTGGGCTTCTCATTGCAGTGGCTTCTCGTTGCAGAGCACGGGCTCTAGGCACATGGGCTTCAGTAGTTGTGGCATGTGGGCTCAGTAGTTGTGGCTCACAGGCTCTAGAGCACAGGCTCAGTAGTTGTGGCGCACGGGCTTAGTTGCTCCACAGCATGTGGGATCTTCCTGGACCAGGTCTTGAACCCGTGTCCCCTGCATTGGCAGGCGGATTCTTAACCACTGCGCCACCAGGGAAGCCCTCATATAGCGCTCTTATATGTATTTTATTATATCTTTACTTAAGTATTTCATTTTGGGTGGTGCTAATGTAAATGATAATTGTGCTTTTTTTGTTTGTTTGTTTTTTTGGTGCATTGGGTCTTCGTTGCTGCATGCGGGCTTTCTCTAGTTGTGGTGAGCGGGGGCTACTCTTCGTTTTGGTGCATGGGCTTCTCGTGGCAGTGGTTTCTCTTGTTGCGGAGTACGGGCTCTAGGCCTGTGGGCTTCAGTAGTTGTGGCATGCGGGCTCAGTAGTTGTGGCTCACGAGCTTTAGAGTACAAGCTCAGTAGTTGTGGCACACAGGCTTAGTTGCTCCACGGCATGTGGGATCTTCCCGGACTGGGTATCAAACCGGTGTCCCCTGCATTGGCAGGCAGACCACTGCACCACCAGGGAAGTCCCAATAATTGTGTTTTTAATTTCAGATTCCACTTGTCCATTGCTGGTATATAGGAAAGCAATTGACTTTTTTAATATTAACCTTATATCCTACAACGTTACTATAATCACTTCCAGGAGGTCTTTTTTTCCCCCCCTCAATTCTTTAGGATTTTTGACATATGATCATGTCATCTGCAAACAAAGGCAGTTTTGCTTCTTCCTTCTTAATCTATATTTTTAAAATTTCCTTTTCTTGTCTTATTACATTAGCTAGGACTGCCAGTACAATGTTGAAAAGCAGTGGTGAGAAGGGACATCCTTGTCTTGTTCCTGATCTTAGTGGCAAAGTTTTGAGTTTCTCACTATTAAGTATGATGTAATGAAATTGACTTTTCTCTCATTTGTCCCCCTAAGCCAAACATTTAGAGGGTGGGGGCATTGCATCTACTTCCCTTAGCCCAATCCTGACCATGTAATCGGTTTTAAAAACATGTCAATGAATGAGTGAATAAATGACTCTAGTGGTACAACGAACAGCTAAACAGAACTTACTTGCAATATTTTCTGGGCAGATGTCAAATCAGAGTTAGATAGGCAGTGGAGGGTAGTGATTGTCAATAGAGTTTGGAGCCATGGGCTGGTGTTCAAATCTGTAGTTGTGAGGTTTAAATAAATTGGAATTTTAAAGTGTCTGGAAAACAGGCACATGTGTGAGAGTTATCTACTGCTATTAGGTGTTATGTGGTAGTTTTGACTGTGAAGAGTAGTTGAGTCTTAGCTTCAAGTGTGTAGAGAGACAAGCTCAATTCCAGGGGAAATGAAGTTCAACCCATGAGCCTGAGAACAAGTGATTTCAGCCAAAAATGGCTGCTTGGCACTGATGTGGAATTGTAAATCCAGCCCTAATCAATATGCTTGCTTAGTACAGGTATGATTAGAGTTGGAATTTTTGGAGTTGTGTTCTTTGTGGGAGAAGTTGGGAGAAAGACACAGCCTGGCTCAATCTCCTGAGCACAGTGAGTCAGTTTCCCAGATGCCCTGTCGTTCCAGTCTTAGCGAGCACTGCCATACACCCTGTGTGGCATGGGGCAGGGCAGTGGTTAAGGGCTCTGCACTGTATTCAGTCCTTGCTGAAGTGTGACCTTGGGCAAGTGACATAGCCTTTCCAAACTTCGGTGTCTGCCTCTGCAAAACAACGAGAAAAACAAGATACTACATCTCAAACCTATTAATGAACTTTGAACTAGTAAAGCACCTTGCACAGTTTCTGACACATAGTAAGTGCACATTAAATGTTAGCCGCAATACTGTTATTATAATTGTAATTGTTACTATCGTGCTTTAAATTGCTGTGGAATATGGCTGGTCTGCTATTCCACAAATATCTCCTATGCAGGCCACTCTGTAGCAAACCAGAGCATCGTGGTCTTGGTGAACCCTCAAGAAGATAATAGTTATTTATTTCATTAACCTGAATAGAAATAAAGATTCATGTATTCATTCAACAAATATATATATATATATATATGTATATACACACACACACACATACATATGCCTTCTACTCTGCACCAAGCACTGTTGTAAGGTTGTAAGCCCCAAGTACACAGTGGACAAGACAGACCCAGTCCCTGCTCTCCTGGAGTGCAAGGTCCAGTGGGGGAGACAGACTAGAGATAAACAGTGTATATCAGAGGTGATTGGTAGTGCTAAACTAAACTAAAGCAGGATACTGAGATGTGAGCGGTGGTAGGAGGGCTATCTTGGCGAGTGGGGTCAGGAAGATGTCATTTGACCTGAGACTTGAAGGATAAAAAGGTGCCAGCCATGCAAGAGGTGAAGAAAGAAGGTGCCTGCAGAGAGAACAGCAAATGCAAAGGCCCTGAGGTGGGAATGAGCTTGGCAAGTTGTAGGAAAAGAAAGGAGGCTGTCCTGGCTTCAGTTAGGTGAACAAGGGTGAGAATGTGTGGGAGGGATTTGTAGGCCCTGAGTTTGCTCCCTGAAGCCTGCGCTTTCTTCCATCCCTGGGAGTGTTTAAAGAGAAGGGCTGTGGAGGGCTGACTTCAGCGCCTAGAAGGAGGCATGGGGGGACCAGAGGCCTGGCCCCTGCCTCACTCTTACAGACGTTCTCAAAGCCCTAACCCAGGGATTTCAGGCCACGAGGAAGAGACCCTTCACCCCACAGCTGAGTTCTCTGACTTCCCAGCCAAGAATGTGGTTTGCATTTTTTTTTTTTTTGTCTCAAAGGTGGCCTAGCCATGCTGTTATGTACAGCAAAGCCTCAGTGCTCTGTGCCGGAAGCCCACTTTCTTCCGCAAAGGAGGACAGCTGAAAGCTAGCTGCCCTGGAGAAGTGCCAGGAAGCAACCTGGCCAAACCGAGCCTGCTTCTTGGGGATGTGGGAGATTCTTTGTACGGAAGGTGAGGAAGGTATTAAAGCCCCAGGTCTTGGTGAGAGAGACCAGAGCAGCAGCGAGGAGCCTAGACTCTGGGTTTCGGCTCTGGCTTCACCACCTACCAGCTGTGTGACCTTTGGGCAAGTAACTTACCTGTGCCTTGCCTTAGCTTTCTCATCTGTAGAACAGGGAAAATAGCTCCGATGCTTAGAAACGTGCACACAGGAAGTGCTGGCTATTATTATCATTACCTTCCGATTTGAAGTCACAGTGACATAAGTTCCTCTTTCTTCTAGTTTCTTGTGAACAGTTAAGAGGCTTGGATTTACTCCTGTTTCTCCACATAGACCTAGTTCTTGCCCAGGAGCTTGGCGTCTGGCAGACAGCCAGGCTCTGGGTGCCAAAAGCACCGCTGCTTCTGGGGGGCAGGTTATTCAATGCCAGGAAGCTGAGAGTTGATAGGGTATTTGTCACCAGAGGTCAGGGATTGTGTGGAGCCTCTACATGGTGACTGCTCCCACCTGCCAGGGAGAAAAGACTGCTTCCTCCAGGGCAGTGCTTCTGTGCTTCTCAGCCCTGAGATTGAATTGTTATTGAATTGGGAGGGTGGAGCTGGACTATTTAATAACCTTACCCCCCGCCCCCCCCCAAAAAAAAAAACCAACAAAGCTTCCCCAGGCCTTCCCCCGCCCCCCTCCCACGTAAAGGGCCTGCGGCCCAAGCAGGGAGAATTTTTTCAGGGCTCCCTAACGGGCCGCCAGGATTTCCAATCACTGAATGTACCTGGGAATCTTGTTAAAATGCAGATTCTGATTCAGCAGGTCTGGGGAGGGGCGAGTGTCTGCATTTCTAAGGTGCTCCCAGGTGTTACTGATGCCGCTGCTCCCTGGACCACAGCTTTGAGGTTCAAGGGTCTAGAAGCTGGCGTCACAGACTGCAGAATCTCAGACCCCCACACTGAATCCCAGTCTGCATTTTCACCGACTCCCTTGGTGATTCAACCCCCTGGGTCTAGGTGATTTGAGAGCCTAGACCCAGGGTTTCTCAGCTTCGACACTGTCGACCGCTGGGGGCAGATCGTTCTCTGTTGTGGGGCTGTCCTGTGCAGCGTGGGACAGTTAGCGGCATCCCTGGCCACTACCCATGAGACGCCAGTAGCAGCCCCCCACTGCCAGCCATGATATTCAGAAATGCGACTGCCCCTGGGGTAAGGGGTGGCGAAATTGCCCTCAGAAGCGAACCAGTGGCCTAAAGCCCTCAAGCTTAGCCATGCCTGGGAATCTCTGGGCCAGATGGGCACACAGGTGTCCAGGCCCCGCAGCAGAGGTCATGGCTGCTTTAGTTCTGGGTGGGGTCGGAATTCATACGAAGAATAAACACACAAACCTCCAAACAAGCCAAATAATTATAAGTGGACCATAATTACTGCTGTCTCACAGCTGGTCAGCAGGAACTAAGAACCCTACCCCAACTCTAGGCTGCTGTGCCCTTTGCCACCAGCAGGCCAGTGGGCTCCTGTGAGAGACTCTGCTTTTTTAAAAAATAGGTAGCTGGTGGGTAATCACAGGGTCTTAGAGGCCGGGTGGAAATCTCTGCCCTCCCAGTGGGTGTGAATGTGCTTAACTGGGCCACTCTTAACTACAGTAGCAACCCACGACATTGGTACCATCATTATCCCCTTTTTCCAGGTGAGGAACTAAGACACAGAGAGGGGAGGTAACTTGTCTGAGGTCCCACAGCTAGTAAGTGGCAAAGTTGGGATTTGAACCGAGGCCATCTGGTTTCAGAGTCCTCGCTCTTAAGCACCCTGTGGACATATCGGGAGGTTGGACAGGACTAAGATTGCTCACTGCTTGATCTCTCTGGGGATGTGAGGAAGGCCCTGCCAGTGCAGAAAGGAGCAGTCCCAATTCCAGACCTTCAGGGAAGAAACAGCTCCCCACGTCCCCAGAACAAAGGCCATGGAGTACACCTGAAACTAGCACAACATTGTTAATCAACTATACTCCAATATAAAATTAAAATTAAAAAGAAAAAAGAAAATTAATAGGAAAAAGTCAGGCAAGATTATTCATTAAAAAAGAGAGAAGGCTTAAAGAAAATTAAAAAGCAAAAAAGAACACAATTATAGATGCTGCAGAGATTAAACATATATTGTGAATAACTTTATGCCAATCAAGCTCAGAATTCACAGGAAACAGATCCACTCCTAGAGATAGAAAACTTACCAAAAATTGCTCTGTAGAAATAACAAACTGAATAGTACTAAAATAATTACCAAAAATTAATTAGACATTGATGGTTGTACAACATTGTGAATGTGGTTAATGCCACTGAATTGTATGTTTAAAAATCGTTACATTGCAAATTATGTTATATATATTTTACTACAATTTTTAAAAATGTAAAAAAATAAAACCCTCAATCTAGAAGACAAAAAAAAAAAAAAAAAAGGCCATGGAGAAAACTTAAGGGCAGGGCTGGGGAGAGAGCATTGTCACTGGCCAGTTATCGTCATCCTGGAAAGCCCTAGCCTGGCTCCTGGACCCCACCTGCACCTGAGTTCAGGGGGCTCATTACTGAGAAGGGGGAACAGTGCAGAGCAGCAGTTCCCAGGCGGTGTGCAGCTGCCGAGCTGTATCCTGCCCTTGGAATTGACCAGGGCTCCCTGACACTGTGATGCCCTGTAGCAGAGATGACAGTCCACCATGATTTCTTGGAATTAGAGACCGATTTCTCTTAGGGGGCTTGCTGGAAACAGGGTGGAGATTTGGGACGTTTGGAATTTGGGTGTGAGGCTGCAGAGGCTTTCAGCTAATGGCTTTGGAGCCACACTGTAGGCACCTGTGTCCTGGTCTATCCTGTAGACCTGTATCCTGGTCTAGCTGTGCGACCTTGGACAGGTGACTTCACTTCTCTGAACTTCAGGCTCTTTGTTTTTATTTATTTTTATTTTATTATTATTATTTTAAAAATATCTATTTATTTGGCTGTGCCAGGTCTTAGTTGCAGCTTCAGCCTCTATGGAGCCGCATTTGTTCATCCTAAAACAAGGATAATGCTAGTCCCTACCTCATGATGATGCTGTGAGCATTCGGTGAGCCAGAAGCTGTGAGGCAGTTAGCACAGGGCCTGGTGCTCATAGCCCCACAGGCATTAGCTATCATGATTTAATTATTATTATTATTATTTTTATTTTATTTTTTTTTAAAGATTTATTTATTGATTTATTGATTGATTGATTGCTATGTTGGGTCTTCGTTTCTGTGCTAGGGCTTTCTCTAGTTGCGGCGAGCAGGGGCCACTCTTTATCGCGGTGCGCGGGCCTCTCACTGTCGCGGCCTCTCTTGTTGCAGCGCACAGGCTCCAGACGCGCAGGCTCAGTCGTTGTGGCTCACGGGCCTAGTTGCTCCGTGGCATGTGGGATCTTCCCAGACCAGGGCTCGAACCCGTGTTCCCTGCATTAGCAGGCAGATTCTCAACCACTGCGCCACCAGGGAAGCCCATGATTTAATTATTAATTAAGAATGGGCCTGGGCTTCCCTGGTGGCGCAGTGGTTAAGAATCTGCCTGCCAATGCAGGGGACACGGGTTCGAGCCCTGGTCTGAGAAGATCCCACATGCCGCGGAGCGACTAAGCCCGTGAGCCACAACTACTGAGCCTGCGCATCTGGAGCCTGTGCTCCGCAAAGAGAGAGGCCCTGGTGGTGAGAGGCCCGCGCACCGCGATGAAGAGTGGCCCCCGCTGTCCACAACTGGAGAAAGCCCTCGCGCAGAAACGAAGACCCAACACAGACAAAAATAAAAATAAATAAAAAAATAAATTAATTAAAAAAAAAAAAAAAAAAGAATGGGCCTGAGGCCTAGCGACCAGGTGAGGAGAAAACCTTGCACAGAATAATGTTATGAACGTGCCGGTTTTAGAAAACGCCACTTTGGTCAGCCAGCTTCCCTTTAGGCACAAGAGACAGTGACATGAGGCTCTGTCTGGTTGTGTCAGGGACTCTTTTCCTCCTCTGAGAGGCGAGTTGGCCTCTTGGGGCTGAATAACGTGAGCTAAAAGGGGACGTGAGGAAGCCGGGGAGTGGAGGTGCACCAGGGCCTCAGGCCCGAGTTCCACTCCAGTTCCCTTATGTGCTGGCTGCGTGGGCAGTTATGCAGGGCGAGAGTGAGCGTGGGGATTGGCCAGCCTGGATTCCAGCTCCCAGCTGCATGACTTTAGGCAGATTCCTCAATGTCAGTGTTCAGTCGGCACAGAGCTTGGTCAGCGCTGGCTGTTCTGGGGGCAGCAGGGTAGTGAGGAGGTTAGGAGGGTGGGCCCCTGGGTTAGTCACCTGGATTCAACCCTGGCTGTGTCACATCCACGCTGTGGGACCTTGAGCAAGTGACTTAATCCCTTCTGAGCCTCAGTTTCCTCATCTGTGAAATGAGGGTGATACTGCTTTACATGGGGCCATGTGAGGGTCATGAGTTTTTCTATATAAAGACCTTAAAGCAGCACCTAGTGCAGGGAAAGTCTTTAGTGCACATTGGCTATTATTATTATTATTATAAACCCATCCTGGAAGACAATGTAAGTGAAAAGTATGAACCATGGATCTATTCCAGGGGGACAGAGCCCTAATGAGGGAGTTTGGGAGAGATCTCAGCCTCCAGAGGGGTGGTTTAGAGCTAGCATTCGAGCTTTTGTGTTTCTAGAATGTAAGTGAAAGAATGTGCAAAGGAAAGGGGTAGGAGCGTGCTGACTAGCAATGATGTCTTATTGCCATCGGGACAGGTTTCCCAAAGTCAGATCATTCCACTAGATAGTTTGAGGTGGTGGTATGAATAAACACCTTACACATTTTAATAGTTGTACTTATATTTTCATGTGTAACAGGAAAAGAATTTCAATAGCTCGTCAAACCCAGTATTCCATGGCTGTTTCTGCTTTGGGTGAGGCTAATGATGGTATGCAAGCCAAAATAAAAGTGAGTGCAGTTAAAGAAAAATGCAAAGTAAGTCATATTACAGGTGGTCTGAGGATATGGCAAAAATGGTGCCAGTGCGTACAGGTTCTGGCAGTCGGGACACACGCATTAGGAGAAACGGGTCTGAGCTGGGTTTTAACCTTGTTTTTTAGCCTTGGAAAGCCTGAGCCTCCCTCGGGAGGCTGCTGAGCTTTTAGGCCCCCTTTGCCTCTCTTCTCCTTGGCTCTTTCATGCCACTGAAGGAGGGGTTGTAGCTGCCTCAGAGCAGGGCAGCAGCCCTGGTGACTGTAGTTCCCTCCGTCAGAGGCAGCAGGGCGAGTGCTGAAATGTACCAGGTGTCTGCAGCTGTCACCTGCTGTCTCTGCCATGGGATGTGGAAGCTGCGGTATGGCCTCGAGCAGCTCATTGTGATAATGGTAATGATCTTTAACCAACATTGACTGAGCGCCAACAACATACTAAACACTTTACATGCATGATGGCATTGAAACCCTGCTCTGTGAGGTGATGTGTCAGTGAGGACACATGGGGCTGCAAGAAACAAGATGCCTGGTGAATCTTGGCTGAGCAGTAGAGACGAGTGATTCTCTCATTGCAAAGTGTGGTTGGCTCCACAGTGGGTACAGAGGTTCAGTGACACCTCCGAGAACTGGGTGCTTTCTCTCCTTCTGTTTCACAGCCCTTTATGTACAAGTGTTTCATCCTGATGTTGCATGGTCATGGGATGGCCACCCCAGCCCTGTGATCACATCCTTATACACAGTGTCCCAAGTGGGGAGAAGAGGCAGGGGGAAAGGCTTTCTCTTCCTGTGCCTTTCCTTTCTAAAGGGAATATGTGCCCATAGACACCCCTACCCCTGGCAGACATCTCTGTCTCTCATTGGTTGTAAAGGAGTCACCGGCTGCCCCTAGCTGCAAGGGAGGCTGGGAGAGTGGATGCCCGTACAGTGGGAGGCAGCAGGAGAAGTGGGGGTTGGGAATGGCCATAAGCTATACCACCAAGTGTCTGCTGCAGGCGCGTTCTCTTACTACCCCCTCGGAGGATGAGAAAAATCAAGGATCGGAGAGGTGAGAAGATGACGTGCTTGCCCGGGATCTCATAGAGCTTGTGGTGGCAGAGCAGGATTTGAACCCACGTTTTTCCTTCTGCGGAGCCTGCGGTCTTAACCTCTGTATGGTACTGCCTTGCCAGCAGGGGACACCCAGATGGTCGTAATGCAGGGTGTCGAGTGGTGAACCCCAGGTGCTGGGAGAACTCAGAGGAAGGAGAAATTCTGCTTGGGTATGGTCAGGGAGAGCGAGCTGTAGAGAAGAGAGAAGAGTGTGTAGAGAATCATGGCCAGTGATTGGGCTGGCCTTTGAAAGGTGCGTTGGGGTTCTGCCAGGTGCACAGGGATAATGGCATGAGGAGGGTGGGCCCCAGGCAGAGGGTACAGCATAAACAAAAGTGGGGGGATGGGACAGTGCATGCTGGGTGGATTAATCAAGGCTCTTTTGATTGTAAGATGAATTTGTCTTATGTCACTGGGAAGTCTGGAGGGCGGAGCTTCAGACCTAGCCGGATAAGGGGGCTCTGTTGCTTTTCCTTACTCTGCTTGGCTTCACTGTACAGACTGGCTGGGTTCAGGTGCAAATTCTCCTGCTTTATCAACCCAGTGAAAAGAGGCTTTCTTGTCCACAGGTTCTTTAAATCGGCTCTAACAAAAATACCATAGACTAGGTAACTTACAAACAACAGAAATTTCTTTTTTCACAATTCTAGAGCCTGCGAAGTCCAAGGTCAAGGCGCCGCAGATTCGGTGTCTGGTGAGGATCCACCTCCTGGTTCACAGATGACCGTCTTTTTGGCATGTCCTCACATGGAAGAAGGGGCAATCGAACTCTCTGGTTCCTCCTTTATAAGGATGCTAATCCCATTCATGAGGGCTGTGCCCTCAAGGCCTAATTACTTCCCAACAGCCCCACCTCTTAATACCATCACATTGGAGATTAGGTTTCAACATATGAATTTGGGGGGAAACACAAAACATGCAGTTTATAGCAGTAGTTCATGTGCCCGTCTCTGAAGGTGGTGTCTAAAGCAGGGTTGAAGGATGAGCACAGTGAACCACAGCCTTGCCAGGATAGAGGAGTGTGACCTTCAGCCTCTGTACTCAGTTTCCTCATCTGAAAAATGGGGCTAATATAATTATCCCTACCTCATACGTAGGGTCTGGGGTAGATTCCACATAGAGAGTGTTCACCAGTGCAGGTAGGAAGTGCTCTGTGGAACCTAGAGCAATGGCCTCTCAGGTGGAAGGCCCTGAATGCTACCTTGCCAGGACCCAGTGTTGTCATTTAAACCTTGATTGCTCGCATACGACTATCAGCTCTGGCATGTAAGGACTGTGTAACCCTGAGCAAATGACTTTGCCTCTCTGTGCCTCAGTTTCCACATTTGTACCAGGGAGAAAAATGCTTAGGACACTGCCAGGCACATGGTAGACATCAGTAATTTTTTTTTTTTTTTTTTTTTGGTCTTTTGGTTTGGCCGCACTGCGCGGCATGTGGGATCTTAGTTCCCCAGCCAGGGATCGAACCTGTGCCCCCTGCAGTGGAAGCACAGAGTCTTAACCACTGGACTGCCAGGGAAGTCCCAGTAAATATTTTTTTTGATGAGTACATGAATAGAAGAGCTGAGTCAGAAGATACATGCAGGTTGTTAAACCTTTTTGGATCCGTATTGCCAAGAGGCCCTGCAGAAAGGCATTACTCCATCATAGAAGCTGGGATGACCCATTTCCCTACTCCTTAGTCAACACTAGGTCTTACCTTCTAGGAAAAAATTCATTGTTATTTTGGTCAGTAAAGAAACCAGCTTAATATTGTGGACACATAAGAACGTGTCTGTATATTTCAGACCTGCAAACTGAAACATGTAAAGGTGAGATGACATAATGTCTAGGATTTACTTTTTTTAAAAAATATTTATTTATTTATTTGTTTGTTTGTTTATTTGTTTAGCTGCGACACGGAATCTTCGTTGCCGCGTGCGAGATCTTTGTTGCAGCATGTGGGATCTTTTAGTTGCGGCATGTGGGCTTTTAGTTGTGGCATGCATGCGGGGTCTAGTTCCCCGACTGGGGATGGAACCCAGGCCCCCTGCATTGGCAATGAGGAGTCTTAACCACTGGACCACCAGGGAAGTTCCTAGGGTTTACTTTAAAGTACTTCAGGCAGAAGAAAAAGGGAGGAAAAGGAATGGATAGGGAATAGATGAAGCTAATAGGGCAGACTTTTTGATAACTACTGAATCTTCGTTTGAGTACATTGGGAGTTCATTGTACCTTTCTCTCTCTACTTTTTTAGAATGTTGACAAAATTGAAAAAACTAGCACCCCCAACACACACACACACACACACACACACACACACACACATACACACATATACTTATATACACACACACACACAGGGAAAGCCTAAAGATTGAACAGTTGTGAAACATTACTGAGCCCCCGCTGTACACAGGCACTAAGAAGTACCCCGGGGCCCAGGTGGTGTTGGAAAAATGACAGCCTTATAGCCCTCTGTTCCCCCAGCCTTTCTCTGCATGGATCCCCTTTGTGGGGAGACCCTTTTGGCTCAGCACCTGGAAGGATAGTAGCTCTCAGACCCCAAGGCGCAACTTCTCATCTCCTTCCCTGAACCAGGCATTCAAGGACCTTTTCCTGAAATGGAGGTTTTCCCTTCCTAGCCTGAAGGGAAGACAAACTCCCTAGCGATTACCTCCTGGGAAAACCCCTCTTGGTTGTGGGTCTGGTTTTGCCGTGGGGTAGAGGGAGTCAGGAGCTGCTTTTCTCCAACGATCTGTGTGGTGATGGCGGGAGTCAGGAGCTGCTTTTCTCCAACGATCTGTGTGGTGATGGCGGGAGTCAGGAGCTGCTTTTCTCCAACGATCTGTGTGGTGATGGCGGGAGTCAGGAGCTGCTTTTCTCCAACGATCTGTGTGGTGATGGCGGGAGTCAGGAGCTGCTTTTCTCCAACGATCTGTGTGGTGATGGCGGGAGTCAGGAGCTGCTTTTCTCCAACGATCTGTGTGGTGATGGCGGGAGTCAGGAGCTGCTTTTCTCCAACGATCTGTGTGGTGATGGCGGGAGTCAGGAGCTGCTTTTCTCCAACGATCTGTGTGGTGATGGCGGGAGTCAGGAGCTGCTTTTCTCCAACGATCTGTGTGGTGATGGCGGGAGTCAGGAGCTGCTTTTCTCCAACGATCTGTGTGGTGATGGCGGGAGTCAGGAGCTGCTTTTCTCCAAAGATCTGTGTGGTGATGGCGGGAGTCAGGAGCTGCTTTTCTCCAACGATCTGTGTGGTGATGGCGGGAGTCAGGAGCTGCTTTTCTCCAACGATCTGTGTGGTGATGGCGGGAGTCAGGAGCTGCTTTTCTCCAACGATCTGTGTGGTGATGGCGGGAGTCAGGAGCTGCTTTTCTCCAACGATCTGTGTGGTGATGGCGGGAGTCAGGAGCTGCTTTTCTCCAACGATCTGTGTGGTGATGGCGGGAGTCAGGAGCTGCTTTTCTCCAAAGATCTGTGTGGTGATGGCGGGAGTCAGGAGCTGCTTTTCTCCAACGATCTGTGTGGTGATGGCGGGAGTCAGGAGCTGCTTTTCTCCAACGATCTGTGTGGTGATGGCGGGAGTCAGGAGCTGCTTTTCTCCAACGATCTGTGTGGTGATGGCGGGAGTCAGGAGCTGCTTTTCTCCAACGATCTGTGTGGTGATGGCGGGAGTCAGGAGCTGCTTTTCTCCAACGATCTGTGTGGTGATGGCGGGAGTCAGGAGCTGCTTTTCTCCAACGATCTGTGTGGTGATGGCGGGAGTCAGGAGCTGCTTTTCTCCAACGATCTGTGTGGTGATGGCAAAGTCATAACTGGCTGATCCTCCACAGTGACTAAAGATTGACTGTAGCCCTACTAAGCCTCTGAACGTGCAAGAGCGGTCCTTGCCCATCCCTGTCAAATAGCTGTGGTCCCCAGCCCTTTCTCCAGATTCACATGTAAATAGGTGGTAGTCGGTGAGTTTTCCCGGCTGTTCTCTATCCCACTGTGAGGTGAAGTTAGGGTGGGGCTTTCACAACCCATCTGGCACTGGGTGGGGTCTCAGTCAGTGGAGCGTGATCCACCCAGTAACTGACCCCTGGTCCCCTCCAGAAAGGTCATCATTTAAGAATGTTTCTTAGGCAGCTCAGCAGAGACCCACGTGTACATGTGGTCAGCTGTAGCTTCCGGCTGTCTCACTTCTGCTGAATTTCAGCAATTTCTCATTTCCTTTAGGAAACAAAATGAGTCTGGAGAGAAGTATGAATAATCATGATGACAAACTTGGCAATAGGGACGTTGGGAACCTTGCCCTGAAGCTCATAGTCGGTGTCATTGTTGCCAGGTCCTTGAGCAGTTGGACCAGGGGAAAGAGGGCACCTGGGGCCAGATGGCCTGGGTTCAAATCCCAGCACCACCACTTAACGGCCATGTGACCTTGGGAAAGTTGCTTAACCTCTCTGCCTCAGTTTCCTCATCTATAAAATGATAATAGTACCTGCCTTATAGGATTGTAAAGATTAAATTAAATACTCTGTAAAATGTTTAAAATGGCGTCTTCTAAAGTAGTTGCTCAGTTAATAGTGGTGGTGGCGATTATTGTATCCTACTGTTATGGTCATGCAGAGTTAGGATTGAGAACCACTGGTCTGTAATAGTGGTTCAGATGGAAACAGAAGTTGGAGGATCAGAAGAGGGGAGCGTTCTTCCATCCCAAGTCTGTAGTTTGGGGAAATAGACTTAATTTCGCCATTTAAAAATATTTTTCATTTGATGTTTAAAATCTAGAAAAGAACAGGTGAAAGACTTAAAGGGGAAAAATCTCTTCACTTCTCTATACACGTACCACACACACCAGAAAAAAAAGACCAGAAGGAAATGAGCCAACGTCTTTACAGTGGTCGTTCTTTGGTGGGGAGAGTATGTGTAACTTTATAGTCTTCTTTGCACATTTATTTTCCAGGCTTTTTATATGTATATATAAGCATATACCACTTTCATAAGCAAGAAGAATATTTAAAAAGGTAAGGAATCATGTGAGCTGTGGCTTTTGGGGAAGTTGGGTGGAATTCTCCCAGAATGGAGCTGCCTGTTTAATGTTTGAGAAGCTTGTGTTCCAGCCTTCCTTGACGAGATGTTCTCCGGCCCTAGAAAATTTCTACTCAGGAAATTCTTGATATCAAAGCCAGTTCCTCAACATCCATCCCTCCACCTGCCCGGCCTTGCTGTAGGTATTCACGCTCTCTCCCATCCTTCTCTTGAGATTAAAGAACTCCAGTTTTTTTGTGGCTCTGACCTTGAGGAGAAGGCTCATCTTTTAAACAGGCCTGACAGTAGTAAGTACCTCATGCATGAGGTGTCGTGCGTCTCAGCTCACTACCCTGTGGATACAGGTGCTTGCATGTTAGCTGAAGTTATGAATAGCTATAAAATTGGGAACAAAGCAGTTGATTTATTTATTCAGTGAACATTAGTTGAAGACTAGGTACCAGTGAGCAAGGCAGACACAGTCTGCCCCATCACAGAGCGGGAGGACGCAAGAAACACTTGGCCACACTGCTAAGCCCCAGGTTCTGAACATTCAGAAGAAGGATAAGACTTTTTGAGCCATAGAACAGCGGTTTCCCAGAGGCTCTCCAAGGAAGTAAAGTTCAAGTAACATAATCCGGGTGCAAATGGAAAAAATGAACTTGGTGTACATCTCTAGATAAGCTCGCTTCCGAATGTTTCCAGCTGTGGGCAGGGATCTCCAGATGGGCGTTGCTATGGAAGCATCTTCCAGTTCTCACTTCCTGACTGAGTTTATTTCCGACTTTCCTGTGCCCATGCCAGTTCCCAGCTGTAGACACAGACGTGGCAGGGTCCAGTCTTCCTGCTGCCTCATAGCCGTGCGGACAACGGATGTGGCTGGCAGCCAGCCAGCAGCCTCCTCCCGACCGAGTTAGTTGTGGAACCTGCCATGTCGTGGTTTCACTTGCATCCGGGCTCTTTCCTTTGTCCTCTCGTGGGACTGTGCCAGCATGTTCCAGCCTGTGTTTTGAAACTTTAGACCCCAGCTTGTATTTGACGGAGAAATGAGCTCACGAGGGCTTCCTCCGCCACCAGCTACAGGAGAAGTTGAGTCAAATCTCTTTCATTCAGATCCCCCACTGAGGCTAGATTTGCCACCCTCCTGACAGAAACTGGGCTGGCTGTTTGTTCTTTGGGACTGTTTGTGAATAAAGGACTTGATGACCTAAACAAAGGAATAGCAAACAAGATGGGGGAGGGCTGTAGCTAATTGCTTTCTGGGCTTGAGACCTTTCAGCTACCCTTCAATGCTTTAGAGTAATCATTGCTAACTTGTTGAGAATTTACAATGTGTTAGGTATTCTTTAAATCATTTGTAATCCTCTTAACCCAATGAAGTGTTTATTATTATTATCCCCATTTTACAGCTGGGTAAACTGTGGCAGGAAACAAGTTATGTTGTTGGCCAAATTGCTATATTGCTCTCTTAGAGCTCCTTAAGGCCTGCCATTTTAGCAGCTTAGGCAAAACAGGAGGATTTAACTAGAGGGTGCTGGGATGGCCCAGAGAACCAAAGCAAGACCTCAGGAAGGACTGCATACCAGTTACTTGGTTACAAGTAACAGAAATACCATCTCAAATGGGCATAAACCCTAGGGGAAAGGATTGACTCGCAACCAGAAAGCCCAGAGGTGGGGCAAGCTTTGGCAAGGCCATCACTAGCGACCCACTTTCTTTCTGTCCTTCCATTCTTCCCTCTGCTTCCACGTCATCCTCAAACCTGGCTCCCTTGGAAGTAGCAGACTGGCTGCCAGCACTGGTCCAGGCTTTTGTCTTCTCATCCTTGGCCTGAGAGATAGAGAGGGTGTCTTGTCCTGCAGCCATAGTGCAAAGCTTCAGAGCTCCTATCTAGTTGGAATAGCACAGGTCGTGTGACCCTCCCTGAACCAATCCCTGTGGCAAAGGGGTGGGGCGTAGTACCAGGCTGGTTGCGCCCACCCAAAACCACTCATGGGGAAGGGTGGAATGGGTGCTGGGAAGCAAACAACCTGTGGATTGGAACCAGAACACAAATGCCACGAGCAGGATTCTCTTCCTTGTTACTGCCCCGACTCCTTGTCTGCTTTATTCATTCTTTCATATCCATAGTCTGTCTTTCTGCCTTTCCCTCTGCTGGGTGACGACCATCCACAGACTAAGCTGTACACCTTGCAGTACAGGCTCAAAGAGCCCAAAACAACCCAAGGAAAGGAAACTGTCTCCCTTTGGACTCATTAACCAGGGCCAGGGAAGGGGTTCTTGAGACAGGCCAGTTGAGGTCAGGTGCTCTTTCTGGGCCAATCAGCTGTAGGCAGGGTTGGGGTCATTGTTCCCTCTGTCCAACCCCGCCCCCCCTCCCCCCTTCCCCCCTCCCCCCTTCCCCCTACCTACTGTATCCTTTTCCCAGGACCTCTGAGCTGGGAGTCATTTAAGCATGACCCCTGAGGATACCAGTTGGGCTGCACTTCCTGACTGTAGTGACACTAAAACCTCATTTTATTCCCAAGCTGCTGGAGGATGAGGGGTGTCCCTTGTGTTTTCCACATTCCCAGAGCAGTTCCCTGCGGAAGGGCCAACTCTTCAGCATAGCCCAGCAGGCCGAGCATGCTATGGCCCCTGCTGGCTTCCGGCCCCCGGCCTCATCCTGCAGCTCACTCCACACTCTGCCCTCCAGCCACCTGGCCATGCTTTGGGTTCCTTCAACGCATGGCATTTGTTCCCTATCCCTGGAGTGCTTCCTCTTCTCCCCTGTCTTGCTCCCCACACCCCACCCCCATTCTGGCCTACCCGTGCCACTCTTTCAGATCTCCCCTGAGACATCTCTGCAAGGGGGCCTGCCCTGACTGCACACCCCACTCTTCTGCCCTGAACTACTCAGCTTGCATACTCAGGGCCTTTCGTCCTCTCAGTGATGTCAGCTCCATAAAGGCAGGGATCAAATCTGTTTGGTTAAAGGTGTAACCCTTTCCATCAAGGATATGCCTTACTAAGTTTTGCTGAGGGAATGAATGAGGCGATAATAGTAACATAATTAACAGTTGCTGGCTTTTGAGTGGCTGCTTCCTAATAGGCACTATACTAAGCTCTTTTACCTACAAAACCTTTAAATGGTTACTCCCATTTAACAGAATATAATGATGATGATAGTCATTGATTGAGCCATGTCAACCATTGTCCCTTACCTGTGTCATCTCATTGAATCCTGACAACAGCGCCCTGAGGCCAGTATTGCCATCATCCCGACTTCACAGTTGAGGAAATGGTGCACAGTGACCTTGCCCGGATCACTCAGCTAGGAAGCGGCAAAGCTGGGATGCCAGCCCAGACCGTGTACCCGCTATCCTGTCTCCCTGCACTGATGGTGACAGAGTCCTAGAGAGCTCTAGTCATTTGACCAAGGCCACACAGGTAGGAGGTGGTAAGAGCCCATCGTTTACCCATCAGCCATTTTTGGTGGGATCGAGTCACACACCAGCTTGCTGTGTATATGTGTAAGGGAAAGACACACTTCTGTGTGTGTCCTTGACTCACACACTATTGCAGCACTACTTCATTTCTGACACCAAAGGGGTGGGGTTTCCACATCAAGCAACTAACTCGATTCTGACACTCTCTATAGCATCAGACCCCACAGGCTAAGGGCTCAGCCCTACAAGGTGTCCCCCCACCCCCAATCTCCCCACCTGTGCTTCTGACCCACCACCTGTACATCGGAGGTTCCCACAACCCCCTCCTTTGGGTTCAGTTGATTTGCTTCAGCGGCTAGCCACAGAACTCAGGAAAACATTCACTTACTAGATTGCGGGTTTGTTAAAAAGGACGTAATTCAGGAACAGCCAGGAGAAGATGCACAGGGCGAGTTATGGGAAGGGGCGTGGAGCTTCGGGGCCCTCTCAGGGTGCCACTCTCCCTGCACCTCCATGGGTCTGCCAGCCCGGAAGCTCTCCCAACCACATCCTTTCGGGTTTTTTCTGCAGGCTTCATTACAGAGACATGATTGATTATGGCAGTTGAACTCAATCTCCAGTCCCTGTCCTGTCCTCACAGGTCAAGGGATGGGGCTGAAAGTGCCAACCCACTAACCCAGGTTGGTCCTCCTGGCAGCCAGGTGCCACCCCGCACGCCCCCATCCTTAGGTTACCCTAGGGGCCTTTCCATTAATCAACCCCTTAACGAACTCTGGTGTGGTTGGAAGGGGCTTTTCTGAATTAACAGGACACTCCTTTCACCTTTATCACTCTGAAGCTATTTTAGGAATTTAGGACAAAAGACCAAATAATGCAAAACAAAAGATTCCCTTTGCTCTTATCACTTAGGAAATTACCAGGGTTTTAGGAACTCTGTGCCAGAAACAAAGACCACCTCTATTTCTCACTATAAATCACAATACCACAATATGTATTTCTATACATTCTATGTGTGTATTCTATATATATTCAACATGGTATATAAGAGAAATGCCAATTAAAGTCATGCTGAGATAATAGTTTTCACTTCTCCGAAGGGCAGGAGCAGCAGGTGAGCCGCTGGCAGTGGTGTGGGGAAGCAGGCAGGCTTGTCCAGTGCCGGGGGGTGGAAGCAGGACCCTCACTTTGGAGGGACTTGGGCAATGTCAGCATGACCTTTGCACAACCCTCCCTTTGCCCCAGCGCTCCCACTTTGAGGAATTCTTGCCTACAGATATTCCTGAGTGTGAGACGTGATGTGTGTCCAGGGTAGTTCATTGCAGCACCCTTTGGCAGAGCAGAAGCTGGGAACTGTCCTACATGTCCAGCACTACGAGGGGACTGGATGCATCGGTGAGGTTCATCTGTACAGTGGAGCACTGTGCAGCTTTGCAGGGGGGTGGGGTCCTGATCCGGAGCGCCTTCTGTGTCTGTGGTTCACCGCCAAGTGTGAAAAAGGGAAGGAAAAGGAACACCTTTTACAAGTAGTCCTCAGTTGGGAAAGGCATATTGGAACCTGGGGGAAGAGTGTAGGTTTTATGAAGATTCCAATCCCAGGCAGCCCTAGAGCACGCATCACTATCAAACTAGACACCTTAGGTTTCCGTAGCAGGGGCTGTGTTCTTGGCTCTATGCATGTGTGTATATTATACATACAGACAGACAGCCATATCCAAAATTATGTGTATGTATGGGTATGTGTGTATATATAATTTCACTACTTTATTCAGGTCTCCGCTTGAATGGCTGAGACCCTACCGCAGAGAGGCCTTCCTGAGCACCCCGTCTAAAACGGTCCCTGCTTTATTTTCCTTCACAGCACTTGTCACCTTCTGCTGTTACACGTTTGTTTGCTTTCTGCGCCATCCTCCTCAGCTCTGAGGGCAGCGATCATGGTTTCATTCCTTGCTATATCTCAGCATTTAGAGCAGTGTCTGGCCCATAGTAGTTGCTTAATAAGTATGTGCTGAATGAATGTGAACGAGCCTATAGTGAAAATTATCCCCATGTTAGATGTGGACCTGAGGCCCCCAGAGGCCTTGCCCTCCCTGCATGGAACAAGCTGAGGGCCCACTGCTCTTCTGACTGGGGGAAGAGGCAAGAAGTTGCCCTAGACTGCCTTTTATGTGGCTAAAATTCTCCCTTTACTTACATTTCCTTTTCAGAGTCACCTTGAGAGACACGGATGCAGGCCGGGGTCTCTTCAGGGGGGCAGGGGGACACTGCCTGTGAAGCACTGAAAAACATGCCTATACTGTTCTCATTTGATGCCCACTTCCCCAGCTCTTTGGGGCCCGTCTCTCCTCTCTGGCTTGCATGATGCTTGTTCCGGGCAGTGATGCCACGGAGAATAGGTAGAGGGAGAGAGAAACTTACGACCTGATGGCCTGTCTCCTCTGGAGGACCCTTCACTTCAGCCCTATGCTCGATATTATCAAAGTCCAGTTTGGCCAAGGGATGTCGTCAGACTTATTATTTCTTCAGTGTTTCAGTTATAACAGTTTTGCTGACATCTTTTAGGGCTCCCTCTGTGCCAGGCATTTTTCCAGTCCCTTGATCCCTGTTACCTCATTTAACCCTCCCAACGGGCCTGTTCAGGGGTGGAAATTACCCTCCCCCCCCCCTTTACTGATAAGCAAACTTGGACTCAGAAAGGTCTAGTAATGAGTAATGGGTCACCCAGCTGCTAAGAGCCAGAGCTGGGATTTGATTCTGGCTCTAGCTGACCACCATGAAGGCATTCTCACAGCCACGTGGCCTACTGCTTCCCCATCTGCTTTTGGGATTCTCCCAGTGGCCAGTGGAAGAGGGTCTGATTTCCTACAACGTGATATGGATTGTTAATCATGTTGCAAAGCCCTGCTGGCCAGCATGAGGCCTTGACGGGCTGGAGGAAGTGGGTGGAGAGCCTTCTGCTTGTTTATTTCTCATAGACATTTGCCACACAAATGACCAAACTTCTGTTTCTCTTCGAGATTAGTTTCCATGTTGGGCAGGGGAGAGGGTTAGATAGCATCCAGAGGAACCCTGTTACCACCCAATCAGATCTGTCCCTCCTCTCCTGGGAACCCTCCATGGCTCCCTGTTACCCAGAGTAAAAGCCAAAGTTCTCACCATCCCCAACCAGACCCCACGCGATCTGCCCCCATTACCTCCCACTCCTCTCCTCACTTGCTCTGCTCCTTACATGGCACCAGGGTATGTGCCTGCCCCAGGACCCTTGCACTGGCTCTTCCTGCTACTAGGAAGGCTCTTCTCTCATACCCACGTGGTTCACTCCCTTACATCCTTCAAACCTTTGTTCATACATTGTCTTCTCAGGGAGGTCCCTATCTCCTTTCTCTGTTTTTCTCTATAGCACTTACCTAACATGTTATATCTTTTAGTTTTTTTGTTTATTGTTCAGCTTCCCTACTAGAATTATCAGCTCCAGTGTCCTGTTCACCTGAATCCCTGGTGCCTAGCACAGTGCCTGGCACCAAATAGACACTCAGTAAACATTTCTTGAAAGAATGAATGGTTGGATCCTGTCATTATGGTGCTGGGGGTGGGAGGGAAGGGGGGTTGGTTTTGCTCATCAAGCCTCAATGAGACCCTCCCATGTGCCAGGCTGCAGCTCTGGGTTCCAGACACCAAGGTGACTAAGTCCTGGTTCTGCAGGCAAATTTAAGCCGTGGAGGAAGGGTGCATCTGCTGAGGAGAGCCCAGATCCTGCGCCCATGGCCTGGCTGCAAGGAAGGCAGTAAGAGTCAGTTCCCAGCCTTCATAATATTTTACCTTGAGAGGCAGGCCCAGCCTCCTACAAAGGATCATAGGTGGGAAATTCCCAAATCATAGGAAAGATTATGGGCTGCCAAAATGTTTTAATTCTTTAAACTTTTTATTAAACTGTAATATACATCCAGAAAAAGACAAGGGCACATATTAAAAGTGTATGTAGCTAGAAGAACTTTAACAAACGACACACTCATGTAACCAGCTCTAAAAGCAATATTTCCAGGCCCCAGAAGTCCCTTTCCTACTCTCTCCGAGTCACTCCTACCTTCCAAGCAAAACCACTTTGAACTTTGTGTAAATGCAGTCATACTTTATGTAGATGCTCCTTTGTGTCTGGCCTTTCTGTTCAACATTACATCTGTGAGATGTCCATGTCGTTGCACGTAGTTAGCTTTCATGTCTACTCGTTACTGTCTACAGTCACAGGGGGACCTGACTGGCAGATCTGGAGAATAGCTAGGGCAAAATGTGCAAAGGCCCTGGGGTAGGAATAAGCTTAGAAGGCAAAAAAGGCCAGTGTGATGGGAGCATTTGGGTGAGGAATAAAGTAGAAAGGGACGAGGTCCTAGAGGTGTTGAAGAATTTTAAGCAGGAAGGCGATCTGATGTGATCCCTGTTTTATTTGATCCCTCTGTCTGTGTGTGGAGAGTAGAACCTAGGAAGGCAAGAGTGGACTCAGGGAGACCAGTGGGGGATGTCATGGAGTTGTCCAGGTGAAAGATGGTGCTGGCAGCTTGGCCTACGAAGAAGGAGAAAGGAAATGGATTCAGGATCTATTTTGGAGGTAGTGGCAGCAGAACTTGCTCATAGACTTGTCACAGAGGATGAGGGAAGGAGAGACGTAAAGGATTCCGTTGTGTGTCTGCATCACACTTTGTTGGCCCATCCCTGCTGATGGTCACTCAGGTCATCTCTCATTCTCCCTGCTCACAGAGGCCTCTCCAGCCAGCACTCATATGCACACATCCTTGATGAGGTGAGTCTCGAAGGATCAAGGGCAAGAGCGTTCCAGGTAGTGGAAACCATTAGAGCTAAGGCTGGGGCCTCCCCAACACCTGGCTCAGCTCGTGCCAGAGTGTAGGCTGCAGAATGGTAGCACACGGCCTCAATCCACCACCTGAATCGTGTGGACCTGCTGCCGATTTTGAGATGTTTCTTCATGCTCTCCCACCCGCACCTTCCCCGAGTTGCTTTCTCCCCTGGCCACGTCCAGTCCCCTCCCCCCTGTAGGTTAGTCCAGAGCTCCAGCCAGCGTTGCCACAGCAGGCGTGTTCAGTTGGCGTTGCTGCCATGCTCGGGGGCCCTGCCTCTCTGCACTGGCTCAGCTTTGTTGTCCTGTTGCGTGAGCCACAGTGGGGCTTAAAAACAGTGGCCGGTGAGGCCTTTGGCTCTGGGCCAGCCCTGGAGGCTGACGGGCCTGTAGGAAGTAAACAAGAAGACCTCTTGTTTGTCTGAGCTGGATTTTTCCATGTTCTTCATCCCCCGTTCCCTCCTGTTTCTCATCTCTGGCCTTGTTCTTGAGAATGCAGGGCCTACGGGCAGCAGCTGCTCCTGCCGGCCTCCCTTGCCCTTTCTCAGAGGCTTTGGGCGTTTGGGGGCTCTAGGCCCACTCAGCTCATGAGGCAGCTCAACCAGCAGGAGTTTAAAACAGCGTGACCTGCAAGCACTTGAGAGAGCGCCCTGCTTCTGTTTTTGCCATTGGTTCCCTTGGGTCCCTGAAGACCAACTCCCACCCTGGCTTGGGTTTCTCTCTTGTGCTGTTGGGAGGTGCCAGCCAGGCTGACTTGTCAAAATTAATATCTCTGGCAGTTTGCTTTCTGCCTGCCCAAGGGTTGTAGAATTGGAGGCATTGTGGCTATCATGAGCAGGTGAAATTTGACGTTTGAGCTTGCAGTAGGTCAAAAAAACAGGGGGTGGGGGGACAACCTTGAAGGAGAAAATATAGGGCATTAATGAGCTCAACTGAGTATTCTCCCAAGTTGCTGGAAGACATGTGACTCATCGCAACCTTTTTAGAAGACAGCCTAAAAAAGAAATCTTATTTATTTTTGAATAAGCAGTCCATGCACGTGATAAAGCAGTCAAATGACACAAAAAAACATGTACAGTGAAAATTAAGTCTCCCTCCCCTGTCCATTGTCACCCAGCTCCCCTCCCGTGAGGACACCCATTTCAGCTGTATTCTTCCAGAGATACTCAATACCGAAACAAGCACATATTATACATACGGTTCTATCCTTTGATCTTGGAAGCCATTCTCTATACTCCATAAGTAGCCTTTGATGCAGAACTACCACGCCTGAGAACCTACCCTACAGAAAAAATGGCCCCAGTACAAAAGGTTATTTATGCCAGCATTATTTGCAGTGGCCAAACAAAAAACAAAGTGAAACCCTGGAAGTAAAATGAATGCCCATTTTTCAGGGAATGATTGGTAAAATATGGCACCTCCACACTATGGAATATCAGCTGCTGAAAAGAGTGGGTAAGAGCACTGCTAATTGATTTGGAGGCATTTCTGTGATGCAGCTGAGGGAAAGCAAGATTCCAAGAAGTCAATATGATGTGACCCTGATTATGTAAAATGCAGGCACAAGAGTCTGTGAATCGTGTTGGAGTGGTGGGCATAGTACTCACGCTCTTCCGCATCACACGGCCCAGCACTCTGTCTGGGAGACTTTGCAGTGTCCTCAGTTGTGGTCAAAACAAACTTCACATGTTGGACCACACTAGAGGCCCCCTTGGGAGGGTATCTGGCCCACGGGTGGAGAGCCCGTGACGTCGGTGTTGGGAAAGGCTCCCCTGGACCTCTGTCAGCCTAGGAGGGGCTAATGTGGTACGTAGTGAGAAGTCGCTTCTAACTGACTATGACAGGCTATTTTGACCTACTTCCCAGGCATTTGGTAGAATGAAATAAGGACAGAGTTTGGTCAGCTGTGTGAAGAATGCAGCACCACCAAGTCTGCCCCTTGTGAGAATAAGGCAGAGGAATTATAGAAACGCTGACGTCAAGGCATCAGATCAGGTCCCTGGCTGTGATCCCGATGAAGCTGCACAGGGCAGGCGGCACAGGTGACAACTTACCTCACGACCACCCGCAGCCCACCACACAGAGCCACCCAGTGGGATGCTTCTCACGCCCCGCTCCTAAAACGGACGAGCCCTATTGCTGGGGAGAGTGGACCTGGAAGGAAGGTGTTGGGTGGACACACGCCCACAGGACCACTGCGTCTCGCCACTCCTGGGGCTCTGTTTGTGCTGTGGTCTGTCATCGTGGTGGCCCTGGAGTTGTTCTCTGTGAAGCTCGGCTTCCCTTCCCCTTTCCTGCTCCTAGACCCCGGATAAGGATGCATTCCTCCAGGGTTCTGGCGTTCCCCTCAGTATGGATGTGGCTGTCAGTGGGGTAGGGGCTCATGGCCCCTTTGAGTCATAACTTGTCTCCTGCTGGGCTTCACTTGCAGTAGCTGTTCTCAAACTGAGGCTTCCCCCCTCGACTAGACCACGTTTATTCACAGTGCTCTCTCCCCACTCTTGACCGTGTTCCTTACCCTTTCACCACCACCGAAAAGAAAGAACACTTCCTATCTCTGGAGCAGCATCTCTTCCTCTGTTTCCTCTCCTACTGGTCGTTCATCAGAAGTGAGAGCTCAGTTCTCACTGGCTAATCTATTCCTCTGACCCCCTCAGAGAAGGAAGGACCTGGTTGTTACTGACTCCAAGGCTTTATCTTGCTTGGGGTGTGTGTGTGTGTGTGTGTGTATGTATGAATATTCTCAGGTTTCTGGTTTGGGTAGTTGATGGTGTCTAGTGGACCACTATCTATCTGTGGATGGGAGAGAAACAGGTACAATTAAGGATATTACATGGAGAGAGAGAGAGAATATATATGTGTGTGTGTGTGTGTGTGTGTGTGTGTGTGTGTATGCACGCACACACACATGGAGAGAGAGAATTCATATCTTTATTGAAAATACAAAAATATGCCCTACAAAAAATTAGGCAGTGACTGGTCATTTATTGAAATTCATTTAACAGGCATTTGCTGATCTGCTCTTATTGTGCTGTGTACAATTTGAATCTGGCAGAAAACCACTTTGGGAAAGCTCATAAGACTGTGTGAAGATCACTCTCGGATCTCCCTTTTCTGCCTCACCCCCGACGGCCAATCCATCAGCAAGGCTTGTTTGTCCTTGACCTGAAACAGATCTTCACCAGCCTCCTCCTTTCCATTCCACTGCCCTACCCCCGCTCCCAGCCACCACCATCTCTCCTTGGGTGTCACAGCAGCCACTTCACTGTTCTCCCTGCTGCTTTTCAACCCCGGCAGTCTCTGTGCAACAGCCAGAGGGGTCTTTCAGAAATGTCAGCCGGAACACATCATTCTCCTCCTCCCCGTCATACTTAGAATAAAGAGCATATGGCCGACCGTGGCTCACGCGGCCCGCAAGCTTCTGCCACATCTCCTAGCACCCCTCCCTCCCTCTCCACAGCCGTCTAGGCAGGAGGGCCTGCTATGAGCTTCTTTAACAGATTCCTCCATCCTCCTCCATCTCCTGGAATATTCTTTTTTTTTTTTTTTAACTTTCATTAGAGACTTTATTACCAATCCAGTAATTCAGTCTGGGTAGCCCTTTGAGTGTCTTTTAATTGAGAAATAATTCACATACCATAAAACTCACCCTTTTAAAGTCTACATTTCACTGGTTTTTAGTGTTTTCATAAGACTGTGCAGCCATCACCAGTATCTAATTCCAGTACATTTTCGTCAACCCAGAAAGACACCGTGTACCCACTAGCAGTTACTCTCCTTCTGTGTCCCCCCTCCTCCAGCCCCTGGCAACCACTACTCTACTTTCTGTCTCTCTGGATTTGCCTATTCTAGACATTTCATATAAATGGAATCCTTTGATATGTGGTCTTTTGTGACTGGCCTCTTTCACTCAGCATGATGTTTTCAGTGTTCATCCATGTTGTACACAAATCAGTACTTCATTCTTTTTATAGTTGAATAATATTCCACTGTATGGATGGGCTGTGTGTTGTTTATCCATTCTTCATTTGATGGACATTCTGGGATATTCTTACTTCCATTCTCCACATGGCTTCCTTCTCCTTTCTCTTCAGTTCTGTGTTGAAACTCACTCTGGTTTCCTACATAGTATTTCTTACCATTTGTACTTATGAATATATTTGTTTCCCTGTTTGTTTATCTTCTGTCCCCTGTTCTGGACTGTGCATTTTGTAAGGGCGTGGACTCTATCTGCTTTTGTTCACTGTGTCTACCACCCTGCCTTGCACAGTGCCCAGCGCCGGGTACTGCTTAATAGTTGCTGGATGAATGACTCAGTGTATCTCATCTTGTTCTCATTTTACCTCCTCCTAAGGCAAAATGATTGTAACCCTGTTCTGTGGGAAATTCTATATCTAGCTTTCTACTTGCTGTATCTAGCTCTCTACTTTAAATAGTGGCAGGTTGCTGGAAGGATTTCTGTGGTGTAAAACACTGCTCCGTTGGTCATCTGCTGTGTAAGTCCACGGTATCATTTGAAAGTGCATGTGGCTGCCAGTAGGAGAGATCAGAAGTAACAATGGTGTAAACTCAATGGAAGGTGGTTTCTCTTGTGAGTAAAATGTCCTGAGATCTGCAGTCTTGGGCTGGGCTGGCAGCTCCACAGTCCTCAGGTAAAGCAAGATCCTTCTATCTTTCTGCTTAACCATGGCTAGCACAAAGCTTTCATCCTTAAGGTGGCTTCATGGTCCACTGTGACTGCCGGAGTCCAGCCAGTGAGTCTGTAGTCCAGGTGGGAATCAGGGTAGGGAATGGGCACAAAAGTGTAGTCCAGCTCTTTGTTCTTGGTGAAGGAATTTTCCTTGAAGTCCCACAACAATGTCTGCCTACCTCTTGTTGACCATCCCTAGCTGCAGGGGAGTTTGGGAGATGTAGTCTTAGCTGAGCATCCCGAGAAGAAGGGGGAGAAAGGCTACTGGCTGGGCAGCTAGCACCAGCAGGTCTGTTTCCTGCCCCTGGTACCCTGGGCCATGGCAGCCAGCTTCTGCCCATTGGCCTGGGCCTTCAAGCCTCCTCCTTCCCTAAGTGGCCAGAATCAGAGCAGTGCCTTTTTCTGTCAGGTTGACCAGAGGGTGAGATTTTGAAGCCCCTCAAGGGCCTTCAGTCGAAAAAACTGACCATGTCACCAGCAATAAGAATGATGGTAGCTCACCTTTACTGAACCCTTACTACATGATAAGTCCTGCTCTAAACATTTTTCATGGAGTCATTTACTTCATCCTCATCTCCGTTTTACAGATGAGGAAACTGAGGCACAGAGCGGTTAAGTAACCCTAGACATTCTCGCTGTTAATAATGTTGTTTTTGTTCATTCTTCCCTTTCAATATATATAATGAATAAGAGGATTAAAAATAAAGCCTGACCTATTTTGGTAGATTGACCAGCGTTCTGTCTCCCATCTGACGAGCTGAGGTCTAGAGAGTGCTTTGTGGAAAAGCACTCGGCAGTTGAAGCCACATTGACAGACTGGTTTTATAGGAGTGCAGAAAGGGGCTTAACTCTTGGCACATCCAGCAAATGCCTGGTGACAGGAGGAAAAAGGATCCACAAGCTATGCAGGATTTCCGCAGCCCCTGAGCCTGCGGCTAGCAGACCACAAAGCAGTTGTGCCAGTGGGCTGGGCTTGGCCTTTAAAATCATGGTCTACCTGGCTGCTCTTAGAGGTCTGTGGGGAGAAAGAAAGCTGTCTCCAATTCAGGTCCTCTGAGAATTAATTCAGGCACCAAATCACCTTTCTGGATGCCTGATCGGCCATGCTTGGTGGAAATTTTTGATTCCCGAAGTTGACCTCTGAGTTGAGTCTTTTTGAGACACCTTCAGGTCCCTGTTAGTGGCTGTTTGCAGACTCTCCGGGGTGATGGCACAGCATGTGGCTGCTGGAGTCTGGATGTAGCAGGTGTTTCGGTTAGGAGTGCATTTGGCTGCAAGTATCAGACTACACAGGTGGCATTGTCACTTTAACACATTGGAAGTTGTTTGTGTCTTATAACATCTGGAGGGAGATAATGTGGCTCAGTGGCTTGGCAGAGTGAATGCCAGCGCTGCTCTGACTCTCTTGCCCCCTCATGGCCACAAGACGGCTGCTGCACCCACCTTCCCCAGTGGGCCGGGGGACCCTGAGAGTTCAGCCCTTCTATTCTGAGTAGTGTTCTGGGGACAAGAGGGACCCTCTCAAATCCAGGTGTCATGTCCACACTCCAAGCTGGAAAAAGGCAGACTGGTGAAGAGGCAGAGGACTGTGTGGATGAGTCTGACCCTCTTTGTGAAGAGAACAAACACTTTCCCAGATTCCCTGAATGAGAAGCCTTCGCTTACCCCAATGTGAAGATATGCTTCTGCATTATCTAGATACACTCGTATTTTCCTTTTGCATTTAGGTCTTGGATCCATCTGAAAACAATGTCTGAATGTAGAATGAGATTGGGTTCAAGGCTGAGCCTTTCCTCTTAACTCTGTGTTTGGGAAGTGGCATTGTTGGTAGTTCTGGAGCCAGACGCACTGGGTTCGAATCCTTCCTGGCTGTGCCACCTACTTGGCTGTGTGATCTTGGGTAGGCTGCCCCACTCTGTGCAGCAGTTTTCTGGTCTGTTAAAAGTGGGGAATGCTGGTAGACCCGACTACACAGGGTTGTTACGATGGTTAAATGAGTTGATAGTTAACTTGAAAACAGTGCCTGGCATGTAGCAAAATCAAAGCAAAACCTCATGCTTCAAGCCAGAATGAGAATTTGCAAGGCCACGTGGGTCTGGGAACTTGGCAGGGAATCCCAGACCCCAGTCATTTGGGAAGGCGAAGCATGTCACTGAGGTCACCATCTCCTTCTCTTTACAAGAAATTGCCAAACTGTTATGAAAATGTCTGTTCCAATGTACAGTCCCACCTGCAGTGACTTCTCCTTATTCCATAACTTCAGTACGTTTGGCGGTGTCAGACTCTGATGTTTTGACCAATCTGCTGTGCATGAGGTGGTCATGCATTGATGCTTTTCCTGAGCAGTTTCTCTGCAGGGGTCTGTCGTGTGCCACTGTACCGCAGAGTTACTTGGGCTAGGCTGGAGGCAGGGCAGCCATTAGACCCTCCAGCACAGTGAAGTCCTCAGAGCCCCGTGTTCAGAGCCCAATACCATGACGCTTCCCTTGTGGGAGGGGAGGGGCTGGGGAGAGGACAGAAGATGAGGATGTAAGACCCTCGTAGTCAGCAATACAGCCTTAGTCACATTTGTGGACTGAATCAATCAGTGAAAGAACCAGTGCTGAATCGTTAGTGTATGTTATTAATAGAATATAGGTCATAAGAGAAAACATGATTAATTACAAGATGATCCCAGCGGCTGTCATACAGGATAGTGATTGAGGGCTTAGATTTTCCCAAGGCAAAGTCCTTTCTTCGCAAAGCAACTTTTCTTTGTTGGCAGGTGGGTAGAGGCAGTTAAATGAATGGAGATTTTCCTAAGTCACTGTTTCAAAGACAGGATGGGGATGGGTATAATGGGAATCTTCTCTAAATGAAGGACGACTGAACCACTTTATTAGTAGGTGAGTAGGTCCCTGATGCCCCAATGTGAAGCTCTGGTAAAGTCTAAAAAGGAGAATGCAACTTGTAGCAGAAGGCCCCTGTGGGCTTGGTTCTCCTTCAGCTCAAATCTAAATGCCTAGATCAGCCACTTATACACCTGGCCGCCCCCATCACCGCTTGGTCAGGAGGGGTGCATGTGGCCAGGCCCTCTTAGAGGTTGGGTGCCCAGGGTGTGTGTCCTGTTCCGAGACAGAAAGCAGAAGAGAAAGCTGCCGTCTCTGGGCGCAGGGAGAGAAAAGAGCTAGTAGCCCTGGTCCCAGCCTTTGGGGCTGTTAATTCCGTGCACTGGGAAAGTGGGTGCCAGCAACAGCCACAGGCTCTGACCAGTCAGATGAGCCACCCCTTCTTCCTTCCTTGGTCTCCGTGGAGAGGTGCGAATGGATGATCTTTTCCACATGAGTTGAGATGAAATACGAGGGAAGAAGTGCAGGAACAGGAAGGCCCAGGTGCACAGGCTGAGGCTGCCTTGGGGTCAGGAGAGCAGCGCCCTGGCTGGCTGGCCCTGCAGAAGCACCTCGCCCGGAGCCATGGCACGCAATAATGCCAGCTTCACAAGATTTCAGTGAGGCTGGAAACCAAGGTCATTAACATGTAAATACTTTGAAATGTGATATGAGCGATTGGTTTTCAGGATGTTGATCGTGGAGTAATGGAACTTTTGTCAGACACTTCCCTGAAAGCCCATTTTTAAAAACAGAAAAAAGTGGAGCTGCTGTAGGTGAATGGGGGTGCAGAGGCCTGGAGCCTCGCCCGGTGCCCCCCCCCTTACCCTCTGCTGTCTCCCCAAGGACCATACTCAGGGGAGTTCAAGGTGAAACCTCCTGGGGCTCTAGGGAGGCCTGGCTCTGCCTCCAGCTGGCCCTGGGCCCCAAGCAAGTCATCTCAGCATTCTGAACCTCAGTTTTCTTATCTATCAAGTGGGCAGATCAGACTAGATTGAAGAGTTCTTCACCCAGTTCCTATGAACAGAGGCTTCAGAGATCTTTGACATCCTTGAAATAGTTGTGTGTGTGTGTGTGTGTGTGTGTGTGTGTGTGTGTTTCCTGGAGAGACATGACATAGTTTTGTTTTGTCAGCTCCTCAGAAGGATTGTATTCACTGGAACATGAAGGAACACTGTATTGATTTCTGAGGTCCCTTCCAGTTCTATCAGTCAGTTATTTCTGTTGTAAATGACAGAATCTCCCCAACTCAAACTGTCTTAAACTGCAAAGGGAAGTTAATGGCTCTGGGACCTGAAAATCTCAGAGCTACCCTGACTGGAGTCTGCACTCAGGTATTCTTGTCAGGAATACACCCTTCACCACTTCTGGATTCTGCCTCTTTCACCTTTCACTTTATTCTTAGGTGTCCATCCCCTCCCTCAGGTGGCAAAGAAGCCTTCAACAGCCCCTGCCTTACACCCATTTCTTTCCCCCAGTAATCCAGCAAAATTTCCAGGGCCAACTCTGATTGGCCTTGCTTGGATCATGTGTCTCTCCCAGAGCCAATCACTGTGGCTGAGGGGAGGAACCATCAGGCTAGGAGTCAGGCCTGGACACCCTCTCACTCCCAGGTCCTCTCATCTTGGCTTCTATTGCTTGGTATACACCCTGGGAAGCGAGGCGTGCAGCCCTGTGACTGTGACTTATGTGACAAATGAGCCAGGGCTGTTGCTCTGGTGGGTGCTGGAGTTGCTGAGGCAATTCCAAGGGCATCTTCCCTTCCCAGGTGGTGTAAGAGGGGCTCTGGGATGTCTGGGGTCCTGGCTGAATTCCTGGCGCTGTAGCCTGCCTTTGCTGCCATTTCCACAACCCTTCAGCATCTGCTGCGGCCCCTCCTGTGTATCAGGGACCTCAAACTGATGGACATCACAGCTTCCTCCACTTGACAGGGAGTAGATTCTCAGCTCAGAGGGACGTGGCAGCACTGCACGTCACTGCTAATGTGCCTTTAAAGAGCCATGAACATCACTCTAGAGAAAGAAAGGGGGGAAAATGAGTGGCAGAAAAGCAATTTCTGATGCAATTTAAAAGGCAGTGATTACAATTTTACAGGAGCTTTATTGCAGGGGCTTCCTGATCATCCCAGGAATTTTTTTAATGGGAAGTCTGGTGATAAAGGAAAATGTTCTGGGTGCTTCTGGTTCCCTCCTGGCCTGCCAAGCATCTTGAAAATCAAAATTGTTAGTGTTTCATAGACCAGCTTTAGGGATAGCAACTACCCAAGAGGCTATTTCTGATCTTTCAAAGAGTGTGTGTTTTTCTGTATTTGCTGATTCTATGTATAGTAACTGTTTCTAATTTTATTTTATGCTTTCCTAAGTGGCTTGGTAGTAAGCTGTGCAAATTGTCAAGAACCGTACTCACTTTTTCCCTTCTATGTTAGTTGAGAGTCAGTCGGTTGTGTGAACAAATAGAAATTCAGGTCAGCCTGCGTAAGTATAAAAGGAAATGTTTGAACTCACAGCCTGGAACATTCTATGTGTAATGGCTTCAGGGTTGCCAGGACCCTGTTTCCTTCCATCTCCTGGCTGCAGTCCTCTGTTGGTTTTATGGTCAGATAGGCTCTGAGGCAGCTCCACATATATATCCAACCAACTTAGCAGCCCCAGAGATTTCCCCGTAATCCCAGCACATGTCCTGAGACTGTTTAGTGGACCTGATCAGCCTGGCTTTGGTTCCAGGGCCACCCTGAGCCATCTCTGAGGCCAGGGGCGGGGAAGAGGGGATGCGGTGGCTTTATTGGCCAGGCCTGGGTTTTGTGACACCACTCCCTTCCCTACCAACACATGGATCAGGTCATTCCCACAGGAATTCCATGGGCTGAGTGAGAAAGATGAGGTCCGGAGGGCTGACCTGGAAAGGGAAATGGATGCAGGATGAACCAAAACCACCAATGCTCAGGACCCCTTCCCATACGAAACTCACAAGGATCTGAATCTGCCGCACACCCCCTAGTTGTCACCTTCCCTGGGCACACACTCCACCTTTACCCTATCTCAGGGCTAGCGTAGGGGTTCTTAATCTCAGGTCCATGGACCCTTGAAGGGTCCTTGGATGGAATTTAGAGGATTGTGAAGTTGGCTGGGAAAAAAATTACATCTTTATTTTCTCTACCATCTAACTGAAATTTAGCATTTCCATTCCTTCTGAACAAGGGCCACAAACCACGTTGTATCAGCAACGCCTGTGACTTTGTCGCTGCTAGAGATCAAAACGTTTTCCATGTCACGTTACAGTTGTTGTAGATATTACAAGGTACTGTTTACACTCATCTCTTTCTAAATTACTATAGTTATTGGACCCACCACTAAGATCTCATAATTTAAAGCATTCACAAAGAAGCACAAATATTACTGTATCTCAGGTTAGGTTTTGTTTTACAGATATTTTGATATCTGAATATAATCGATTTCCCTTGTAATCTTGTGTATTGTATTTTGTACATTTGAACACATGATTCTGAGAAGGAGCCCAAACCCTTCTTCACCAGGCTGCCAACACGGGTCCCTGGCCTGAGAAAGGTAAAGAACTAAGAACCCCTTCTGGCTTCTCCAGAGCCCCTAAGGGCAAGATTATTGAAGCTATCCTGATTCCTGGACTCTGGAAAGTAGGCCAGCTGCTTGCTAGGTTTCCTTCCTCTGAGGCCCCCTGGAGGAGCTGGCTGGCATTTGAGGTCGGCCTTGGCATGTGGATGGCATGTGGACATGGCAGCATTGGGGAAGGATGGGGAGAGGCCTTGCCGGCCTGCAGTTAGCCCTGTCTTCATTGACCGCCGTGACCGTGTGGCCTGGCCAGGTGGTCGGGAGCAGGCTCTGGAGCCAGGTTGCCTGGGTTTGTCCCACCTACAGTGTACTTTGGACTGGCTGGGCAGCCTCTAGGGTTACTGGGGGAGTGAAATGAGTTGGCACATTCTGCTAGGATGGAGCCTGGCACATAGGGAGTGAGAGTCATCGTTTAGCGTATAGGAGGGTTCTAGGTTGTCCTCTCAGATCTCATCTCCCTGGCTTAGTAAGTGCCTGGCCTAAACCAAAATGTGACGGTGAGCAATGCAGACAAGTGGCTTCTTGGCCTGGAGACATTCATTCATCCATGAAATACCCACTCAAATATGCACAACCATACTAAATATTCAAAAACGTAAATTAATAATACAGAGTTACAAGCCAGTGCTCTTTCTCTGCCACTCCTCTGCTCACAGTTGTCTGAAGGAAATGTCTTTATAATGGGCTTCCAGCTGCCCCGTCACCTCCCTGCCCTCGTGTCCCGCACTCACCCTGCGCCAGGCACACGGGCCTCCTGCTGCTCCTGAACGTCGGTGCCTGGCACGCAGCAGGCGTTCAATAAATATTTGTTGAGGGAGTGACTTCGTGAATGACAGGTGGGTACTACAGCAGGAAGGCTCATGCTGGCCGAAGAGGTAACCTCATTTTTTTTCTCTCCGTAGATGCACAGTCTTTGACCTCGGCTCTCCTGGGACCCTCAAGGAGCACTAGTGTCCAGAACATACTAAGGTTGAGTACTGAGATTTGTGTGACTTTCGTTTGCTTAAGTTTTACGGCTCATACATATAAGCCTCTTTATTATTTTTTTAAAAATGTTATTTGAAAGAGTACCAAGGGAAAGATGTATGACTCCTCCCCTGTCCCTCCCAACACCCACAGTCTGACATCTTCCCTCCGAGGTCATTGCAGTCAGTAGTTGGGTGGGTGTCTGGCTGGACCTCTCTTCCTGCTCATGAACATTCCTCCTTATCCAAATACACCCTCATTATTTTAATTTCTTACATGGAGAACAAAGAAGCCGTGCTAGATGACGCTTCTGCAGCATGTTTCCCACCGTCCCCAGTGGTAGTGTGTCTTGAAGATCTTTCTTCATAGCATCCATCAGTGTATCACAGTCTTTTTTTTTTTTTTAACTTTTCAATTTCCATTTAAAATTTACACAGAGTGAAATTCACTTTTTGGTGTGTGGTTTTTTGAGTTTAGGCAAATGCATGCCGTTGTGTGACTACCACCACAGTTAAGATACAGAATGGCCCCATCACCCCATGTGTGGATGTGCTGTTTCTCTATAGGCTAAAAGTATAGTGCAGGTAACTACACGAAATTAAAATATGTACGCATGGTAAGTACTTACCTGTAATACAAAGATTTTGAATGTGTTATAATTAGGTTTCTGGGTTTTTTGCTAGTGAGCACCCTCTTTGGTTTCTTTGGCCCAGACCAAGTAAAGGAGGGGGCCTCAGGGTGTGGGGCAGTCCAGGTGGTAGTGGGGCATTCCTAAACGAGGATGTCAACCTTTGTTGGCAGGATGTCACAAGGGTCTTGGGAGAGGGGGTGCTGTCTGATCCTTGAATCACCAAGAGACCCCAATAGCGTGGAAAGTGGGAGAACAGAAGATTCTGGCATCCAGACTCTGGACGCAGATAGTGGTGTTGGCTGAGTTGCAGGGACCAGTCAGTCGAGTTTGGGAACTTAGTGCATCTAGACAGGGGGACTTCCCTGGCGGTCCAGTGGTTAGGACTCCACACTCTCACTGCCGAGGGCCCAGGTTCGATCCCTGGTCAGGGAACTAAGATCCCGTAAGCCGTGTGGCGTGGCCAAAAAAAAAAAAGTTAAAAAAAAAAAATCTAGACAGTATCTTCTCCCTTGGCTGTTTCTTGGGTCTCTACATATTCCTTCATCCTGGCCTAAGGCTCTGCCCGGGTACCTGGAGCTTGTTTGTGGGACAGTCTCTTGGGGCCAGATTTCCATTAAGGGATGTTTCTTGGCACAATTCTGTTTTTTTTTAACATCTTTATTGGAGTATAATTGCTTTACAATGTTGTGTTAGTTTCTGCTGTATAACAAAGTGAATCAGCTATACGTATACATATATCCCCATATCCCCTCCCTCTTGTGTCTCCCTCCCACCCTCCATATCCCACCCCTCTAGGTGGTCATAAAGCACCGAGCTGATCTCCCTGTGCTATGTGGCTGCTTCCCACTAGTTATCTGTTTTACATTTGGTAGTATTTATAAGTCCATGCCACTCTCTCACTTCGTCCCAGCTTACCCTTCCCCCTTCCCGTGTCCTCAAGTCCATTCTCTACGTCTGCATCTTTATTACTGTCCTGCCCCTAGGTTCATCAGAACCTTTTTTTTTTTTTTAAATTCCATATATATGTGTTAGCATACGGTATTTATTTTTCTCTTTCTGACTTACTTCACTCTCTTCAGTCTCTAGGTCCATCCACCTCACTACAAATAACTCAATTTCATTTCTTTTTATGGCTGAGTAATATTCCATTGTATATATGTGCCACATCTTCTTTATCCATTCATCTGTCGATGGACACTTAGGTTGCTTCCATGTCCTGGCTATTGTAAATAGAGCTGCAATGAACATTGTGGTACATGACTCTTTTTGAATTATGGTTTTCTCAGGGTATATGCCCAGTAGTGGGATTGCTGGGTCATACGGCAGCTCTATTTTTAGTTTCTTAAGGAACCTCCATACTGTTGTCCATAGTGGCTGTATCAATTTACATTCCCACCAACAGTGCAAGAGGGTTCCCTTTTCTCCACACCCTCTCCAGCATTTATTGTTTGTAGACTTTTTGATGATGGCCATACAATTTTGTATTAACTTTTTTATTTTAAAGGAATTTTAGACTTACAAAAAAGTGACAAAAATAGTACAGAGAGTTCACATTATCTACCCTTCACCCAGCATCCCCAAATGCTTATACAACTGTAGCACAACTGTTAAAACTAGGAAATGAACACTGGTCTAATACTATGAACTAAGTTACAGACTTCAGTCATATTTCACTAGTTTTTCTACTGATGTCCTTTCTCTTTTCCAAGACCCTATCCAGGATCCTTACTGCATTTAGTTGTCATGTCTCTTTAATCCTCCTCCAATCCGCATCGGTTCCTCAGTCTTTCCTTGTCTTTTATGACCATGACACTCTGGAAGAGAGCTGTCCTGTTATTTTGTAGATTGTCTCAGTTTGGCTTTGTCTGATGTTTCCTCATGACAGGGTTGAGCTTATGCATTATTTGGCAGAGGTGAGGTGCCCGCCTCGGTGCATGGCACCAGCAGGTCCCCGTGTCTCATCACTGGTGATGTTAACCTGGATCACTTCATCAAGGTGCTGTCTGCTGGGTTTCTCCACTGTCCGGTAACTGTTTTTTCCCTTTGCAATTGATAGTTATCTTGGGGGAGGTGCTTTGAGACTACACTTGTTTCTCCTTGAACTTGCACCTGCTCATTTTGGCATGTGTTGGTAGGGTGAATCTTGCCTGCAACAGTTATCACTGTGGTATTTCCCTAATGGTGATTTTTGTACGTCCCTCATTTCTTCTACATTTATGAATTGTCCACATAATTAGTTCTGTTAAGGGAGACCTGTCGCTTCTCCCTCATTTATTTCAGTTATTTGGTTATTAACATATATCTGTATGGCGTCATAGATACTCATTTTAATCTAGCTCGTCCCTTTTTAATGCGGTAAAAGGTTCCAGTTTCTGAGTGAATTCCTAGTATTGCCTCTTAAACCGCAGGAGGACCGGCATCATTCCTACATGGTAGGAATGCCATGGTAACGAGCGCCTTAGGGACTGGAAAGCAGGAAACAGGGTTTCATTTGTTCCTTCATTCGTTTCTTTGCTTCACTCAACAAATAGGCCTTTGAGCACCTACTGTTATGGTCCAGGCACTGGGTATTCAGGAATGAACAAAACAAACAAAATCCTTTCCCTACAGGAACCGACATCCTACTGGAGGATAAAACAATAAGCAGACAAATGAGTAAATGTGGGGATAAGTGCTACAGGGATCAGTAAAGCAGGAAAGAGGACTGACTGGGAGCAACAGTGATTTTATTTTATTTTATTTTTATTTTTATTTTTTTTGGCCGCACCGTGCGGCTTGTGGGATCTTAGTTCCCAGACCAGGGATCGAACCTGTGCCCCCTGCATTGGGAGCACGGAGTCTTAACCACTGGACCACCAGGGAAGTCCAAGGGGGTGATTTTAGACCAGGTGATCCAGGAAGGCCTCTCTGAGGAGGCCCTGAAGGGAAGGAACAAGGCAGGTCCCCGACCTAATTCTTCCATCTGCCAGCCAGGAGAGCTAAACGAATTCTCTCACTTCTGAACAGGGTTTCAGGAATTGTGGCAAACAGGAAAACATGTTACCTCTCTGAGGGGCAGCCCCTACTGAGCTCTAGCCCATTTGTTGCCCTGGGGAAATGACAAGTCTTGCCAGATCTGCTGATATTTTTTCCCCAATAGAAGACAGAAATGAGGAATTCTTGCTTGTCCATCGAACCCAAATTATGCTACATCAGCTAACTTTCAGGGATATGTGGATGAATATCTTTTGTTCATTTTCATTGTATTTATTTATTTATTTATTTATCTATTTATTTATTTTAAATATTTATTTATTGGGTTGTGCCAGGTCTTAGTTGCGGCATGCACGATCTAATTCCCCGACCAGGGATCGAACCCAGGCCCCCTGCATTGGAAGCACGGAGTCTTAGCCACTGGACCACCAGGGGATTCCCTCATTGTATTTATTCCTTGTTACCTTTGGAACAAAAGATACCAGTTTTTCATTTTGGTAGGAATGTAGATTTTGTTTTAAATATATGTATATATATTCAAGTTTAAAAGTGAGTTGATTTAAAGGAACTATTAAGTAATTGTACAGCTGGGACATAGATGCAGTTGAAAAGGAAGGGTGAAACACAGCTAGTGAGGTTTGGTAAACGCTGTCCTGTCTTGACGTTCCACTCTTTCTCCTCTGGATCAGGGGTTCTCAGCCGGGGACCTGAACTGAGGCTGGCAAACGATGACCATGGACATGTGCCCTGAGCCCTTTGTGTCATGGTGGGTGTATCAGCCAGGAATGCTTTCAGCGGCAAGAACAGAAAACCCAGCTCACGCAGCTTAAACAAATGAGGCTCAATTTCTCTCCCATAACAACAAACCCAGAGGTACTTGGCTGCCGATGTCAGTTCAGAGGCTGAGGGATGTCTGGGCTGGGGCCTCCTTGATTCCCTTGGCTTTTCCCTCATGGTTGCAAGGTTGCTGCTTGCAGCTCCAACCGGAACAAGGAAGGGGGAGAGTCAACTCCAAGCAGTGTGTTTTTTTTTCAGTTCTGAACCACTTCAGCAATCCCAGAATCCCCCTCCCCAGAAGATTCCACTTACATCTCGTTGGCCAGAAATGGGTCACATAGCCTCCCCCTATTTCAAGGAAGGTGAGAAATGTTGTTTGGCTTTTCAGCCTCTCCTGAGGAGGAAGCCAGAGAAAAAGGGAACTGAGAGTGTCAGTTGGGTTATCCAGCCAACAGTGTCTGGCTCCACGGGAGAACAAAAACAATAATAATGAACATTAATGGGTGCAGACTCTACGCCGCGCCCTGCTGTAAGCACTTTACGTGCATGATCTCATTCAGTCCTTCCACCCACCCTATGATGTCGCTGCTGTGATCTCCCCATAGTAATGACTTGGAAACTGAGGCAGAGAGTGGTGACGCCCTTTATCAAGCAGAGGAGCCAGGGTGGGAACCTTTGCAGTGTCTCCAGAGCCCTCGCTCTTGGCCACTACACTTTGTCGCTTCATAAGAGGTCCTGGGGTCCCAGACTGCTAGCTATCTGACCTCAGTTTAAATTCTTCTAGGAAGGGAGGAACAGGGCAGCATATTTTGCTTTAGGGAAGTTTTGATCATTAAAAAGCTTCCTCGTGAATCACATCCGTTCTGTGTAACTGCCTCTCACTGGTCCTGGTCCAGTCCTGATGAAGGGCACCGGCCACACATCTTCCTCCTGGCAGCCCTTTGCGGCTTGCAGATGGCAGAGTCTTCTCCTGGCCTCCTTTTCCAAACACACTGTACCTGTGCTTTTAACTCTTCTTCCCAGAATGACGCTTCCAGCCTTCTTTCCTTTCTTGGGGTTCTGCTGGTTGATTCAGCACACATTTAATATGCGCCTCCTCGGTGCCCATCCCTGTAGTGTAGTGGTGTGGGTGAGACGGCCTCGTGGCTGAGTGGGCCCTGCACTCAGGGGGCTCCTCGTCCAGGGAGGGAGGCAGGCCCTCAGACAGTGACAGCCCAGGGTGGTCAGGGCTGTATGGGGGAACCCCAGGGGCTGATGAGAGCCCACAGGAGGTGCCCAGGCAAGCCTGGGGGTCAGGGAGGTCTCCTGGAAGCAGCTTTGGGCTTTGAAGGAAGAATAGAGATTTGTCAATGAGCAGTTTCCCCCCTCTTCTCCACCTCCCCTTTCTTCAGTGACACTCTTTCGCTGCAGCTCTCCTTGCTGAATCTCCACCCCCTTCCTCTGTAAGATGTAGGGTTTGGACTTGGGCTTCCATCCGTCCATCCAGCAAACATATCCCGTGTGAGCACTAGGCTTACAGGGATACCCTCTTGGATCGAGAGTATTTGGGGAAAGCTCTGTAGGCAAACAACCCAGAGTCATGAGAGTCCTAAGAGGGAAAGCCACAGGGCCATGGGAACTCTGAGGAGACACCTGACACTGACTTGGAGCTTCAGGGCCAGCTTCTTGAAGGCTGCGAAATCCATCACAATGGGCTGACACAGTGGCCGAGAGCACAGGCTCGAGTCCAGCTAACCTGGGGTCTAGTCTTAGCTTGATTACTGACGAGCCCCAAGTAGGGAGCCTAACTCTGGGAGCTTCTGTTTTCTCCTGAGGTTGTTTTGGGAATTACAACGTGACTGTGAATCTCAAGTACTTAGTGCCTGGCTGAAGTAGTCACACAATAGATGAGATGGCGATGGTGGCCACTTGGATTCATTAGCCTTTACTGCACGGCAGAAGTTAGGCAGCCTGGTCACCAGCCTGGAAGAGAATAATAAGCATTCACTGCTGCTGCTAGGATTATTTATTCAGCAAATAAGAGTGTTTACCTTGTGCCCAGCCCTGAGCCAGCATGGTGCCTGGATATAGCTGAACTGTGCTCTGCAAACAGGGCTTGTGCAGCTGAGGCCTGGGCCAGAGATTTTACGGGAGAAGAGACGAATTTCCTTGGTGGGTATTGGAAACCCATAGCTTTCGGTCTCCCAGTCCCCTTTCCAATTAGTCCCCAGGCCTTTCAGCATTGGCCTCTAGCGTGTGGGCTGCCCTTGACCTCTGTGGCCAGAACGCATGGATGCTCTCTCTGCTCAACCCGTCAGCCGAGTCCCAAATTAGACCTGACAGTGTGATTTATTCTCTGGGATGGAGCTGGGAGGGCAGAGCCCCAGTGGGTGATTCCGAGGGAAGGTTGTCAGCCCGAATTAGCCCAGGCCCTTCACGCGGCCTTGCTGTTTCAGCTTCCCCTAACTAATAGGGTTTTCCCAGGGTGTTGCTGCCTTCTGAGCAGCCTCTTCCCAATTCCCAGGGGCTGAGACTTGGCTGTGATCCCTAAGGAGCTGTGTTTGATGAGGGCCCCGAGGCCTCAGGCTCTGTCTGAAGGGAGAGGGGGCTCTGGGTCCTTTCATCTGCCTCATCAGGCATTGAAAGTGGCGATTCCCCAGGGAGTAGTTATGCAGTCTGCCCCTCTCATCCTGAGTTCAGTACTGGCAGCTGAAGGCCACTGCCTTGCTCCTCACCTCCTGGTCTGTAATCACAGCTGTCTCTGCCTTTAGCTGCCTTCATTCATTCACACAGAGTGCCAGTGAGAGGCAAGATTCTGCTGCAGAAGCAAATTAACCCTGAAATCCTAGAGGTTGAACACAGCAAATGTCTATTTCTTACTCATGACCCAAGTCAGGTCAGCTGGGGGCTTTGCCTTGAACCTCAGGGACCCAGGATGGGGCGGTGGGGGGGGGGGCTCCCCTGTCTTGTAGCATCACAACTGGAACACACAGTCTCCAGGGTCACCACGGCAGGACGAGGGAACTAGAGGGTCACACCGCAGCACTTAGATGCCAAGGCCAGAGTGATGCAGTCCACCTCTGCTCACACCCAGAACTAGCCGTGTGGCCTTGCCTAACTAACTGCAAGGGGCTGGGATGTGGGAGCATGTGGGTGTTCAGTGAGCAGTAAATATCCTGGCCACAAGAGGCAAGTGTGGTATTTATTAAGCACGTACTGTGTGCCGGGTTTTCTAAGAGGGCTCTGGAAGTACAAAGGGGCCTCTGTCTTCCTGGAGCTCATGGTTCGGTGGAGGAAACAGAACCTCAGTAAGAATTCATAGAAGCAGCTGTGTCGTTACATCTGCACTAAGTGCCCTGATGGAGGAGCCATGAGAGCCTATCCGGGGGGACCTGACATGTTTCGAGAGGTCAGGAGATGTCTCTCATAAGGACTGCCATTTGAGGGGAGGCTTGAAGGATGTGTAGACCTTAATGGATGGGGGGAGCATTCCCAGTAGAGGGAACAGCATCAGCGGAGTTCTGGAGGTGGGAAGGAGCTTGATTCTGGGAAGGAACTGGAAGGTGGCCAGCAAAACTGTAGGATACTGAGTCGGGGAGAGGAAGCTGGGGGCAGACCATGCAGGGTCTGCGTGGCTGTGAGGAGGAGTTTGGTATTTGTTAACACCTACCTTTTGGAGCTGTTGAAAGAATCAAATGAGCTCAATCATTCTTTCAGCAAATGCTGAGTTTCAACTCTTTGGCAGACAGTGTTTCAGGTCCGAGGGACATAACTGTGAACAAGATGGACAAATGTCCCTGCTCTCCTGGAGCTGGCATTCTTGAAGGAGAGACAGATAAGAAACCAGAAAAGAAACAAATAATATAATTTTACTTCGTGAAAAAACTTCTGACCAATGAAATAGGGTAACTTAATAGAGAGCATTTAGTTTGGATTCTTTTGGCTATAAGTGACAGAAAACCCCAGTTGTGCCGACTTAAACTGTCAGGAAATGTGTGGGCTCCCCAACCCCAAGTCCAAGTGTTTTTGGGGGCTGCCTTCTGGGCTGGTGACTCGGCAGCTCAACATGGATGGCGTGGAGAACCCAGGTTCATTCTGCAGCAGCTGGGCTGTCCATGATGCACTTTTACCTTAAGACAGGTCCCTCCTATGATCATTGGGTGTCAGTTGGGACATTGCAGGGAGTCTCAGGGGTGGGAACAGAAGCTTTTCAAACTCTGTGTGCCCCAAGGATCTCTGTAGTCCACCTTTGTAGGCAGTGAATTATAGGGCCAGTGGGAGAGCAGTGGGGAGGCTTCTGCCATAGTCCAGACGGGAGACGATGGAGGACAGAACCGGGATGGGAGGGAGTGGAGGGTGGGGGGGGCAGGTTAGAAGGTAGAATGGCCGGGGCTTGCTAACGACACGGCTGCTGGAAAGAAAGGATGCTGAGCACATGCACGCATGCACACACACACGCACACACACACGCACACACACACACGTACACACACACACAGAGATATCTATCCGCCTTGTACTGTGTCCTCCTCTTGTAAAAAGTCTTGGTACACATTTGCATAGTACAGGCTCTGAGAAATCTTGCAGGGAAGAAACCTGCTTCTTTGACTATGGAACCTTTTTATTTTCTGAAAGGCACTTAGTAACATGTTCTGCGGAAAAATTTGAAAATTTTTGCTTTAATAATAATTCTCATTTTTGTGGCATATTTGTGGGAAGCTTTAAGAAACCCCAAGGCCTGAGCCCCACCCCAGAACATTTCACTAGAGTCACCAAGGGTAGGACCAGGCGTGGGATGGGGTTTTTTTTTAAAGCTCCCCAGATGTTTCCAGGGCGTGGCTGAGGGTGGGAACTATTGCTTTATTGTGTCCTTCGGTGAGCTTCACGTTATAAAGCTGTGTTGTTTATATGCATGTCTGATTATCAAAGTAATACTTGCTTGTTGTTTAAAAAAAAGAAATCAAAGGACCCAGACTCTGCCAAGATAATCACTTTTTCAAGCCTGGAGTGTTCCTTCCAGATTAAAAAAAAAATACTTGCACTAAAAAAAAAAATACTGTATGTATCCCAAAACAAGATGATTCCCCATCTTTCCAAAGAGAAATTTTTTTTTAAAGTTTTGGGGTCTACTTGAAATGTTTAGGGATATTGATGACGTAATCAGTTGCCTATCTATATTTTTCAGTTTATTAATTTTGTGACACATTTAGAATCATGACATCAAAAATGTTGAATTCAAAATGTGGCTTAGATCCTCTCACATCATAAAATGTTACACTCTTCACAGGCCTCCTTATCATCATTAGAGCCCCTTTTTTGAGTCATCGACCCATATTTCCAGAGTACATCATTTCCACCTCCATCTGAAGTGCTTGTGATGTGGAACTTCTTGAATCTGTGTATTAAGTTGTTGCTGGAAACTGTATCCCAAGTAGTCATATATCATTAGCCAATTTTTTTTAAATTCCCCTTTTAGTTGTATATTGGTGGTCTCTAAAGTGTAGCCAATAACTTTTACTATGTTACATTAAGGAAAAAAAAAACACTTTGATTTTTTTTTTTAAAGACAGTTACTGAAAATGAATAAATGAAAAAATGTGAACATATAAAAGCAGTTACATAAGCACTCATTTTTGAGTCAATCAGAGTAATGATTCCGATATGAATAATAAATGACAGTTTAGGAAAATTCAGTTTCATCCCACACAGCAGCACTTTGCCTCAAGATAGTTTTCAGTCTTACTTTACACAGCCTTTTTTCAGTTTTCAAAATTCTAGTTAATTAAATGAATGTTGCTTACAATTATTTGTCCCTATCTTGCTCTCTATCTTTAAAGGGCCTCTTTAAGTGACTTATAACACTTGGAATAGTGAGGTCAAGCCCTCGGGAACAGTTCCTGAGTCTATTATAATATATGCCTCCTTTTTCATTGTTGCCAAAACTAGCATCACTGAAATCTTTAGATGCTAATGTGGCTTTTCCCAGGTTGCACTTTGTTCAAAATAAAATAATATGAAAACTTTGAAACACAACTCTTATTGCTGAGGATCATTTTCAGGGGGAAATCTTGCTTTATATTTGGGTAGGTCTTGTATTCAAACTAATAAGTAGGTTAAACACATACAGTTAGCTCAGTGGTATTTGATTCTTCCCTGCTATGAGCAATAACTTTTTGGAAAGCCTGAGTTTCTAACTTGCCCAGCTTAATCTCATTCATTCATCATTCATTCAGTATTGATTAATTTCCTGTCAGCTACCCCTAAGAACCAGTAAAGAGGACGGTAGTACAAAAGGCCCGTGTTGGAATCCCAGCCTTCCACTTCTACCTGTGCAAGTGTGGCCAAGGCACTTAACCTTCCCATGCCTCAGTTTCCCCATCTATAAACTAGAGATGATAACACTGCCTTCCTCGCAAAGTGGTTGTGGGGATTCAGGGGTTTAATACAGATCCACAATCCCAGGTGGAATGTTACCCAAATAGACAGATTATCATCACTGCAGAAATATCGATGTGATGGATGCTTCCCTAGACCCTGCTGGGTAGAAGCTCTCCATTGCTTTTCTAAAATCAAAATCATCCAGAATCCCAAAACTCATTTGGCCTGAGAGGTTTGGAAAGGGCAGCTGTATATATAAACATTTAGTCATAGTGCCTGGCACATAATAAGTTCTGTGTAAGTGGTAACCATTTGTTATTGTTATTATTATTTAAAGTACCTACCTCACCATCCTTAATCATCATCATGGAAATGCAAGTGATAACCACAATGAGGTGCCATTACACACCCACCTCAATAGGTGAAATAAAGACAACATAGGAGGAGATGAGGTCAGAGAGCTACATGTGAGGCCTTACAGGGACTGAGGCTTTTTCCTGAATGTGTAGTGGGAGGGTTCCGAGCAGAGGAGGGATATGTTCTGACTCAAGTTAGCAGAGTCCCTCTGGTTGTGTGTGGGACCGGGGGAGGGAGCCGGGAAATCAGGGAGGGAGCTCCTGCTACAGTTCATGGTCCAGGCTGGTGGGGGTGGGAGGTGGAGCAGGGAGAAGCACGCAGGTCCTAACCGTGATTTGAAGGTGGAGCCAATACTAACTATGAATGGACTGAATGTGGGGTTGAGAGAAGGAGAGGGGTGGAGGCTGGCACTGAGGTTTTGGCCTGAGCACCAGGTGACTAGTGAAGGCGTTGAGTCGAGAGCCAGCAGAGTGGAGATTTGCAAGGGGAAGGTGAAGATGGTGGGAGAATCAGGGATAGAGCTGATGGGAGTGGATTCAAGAGAAACACAGCTTTGTTTTTTTTTTTTTTTTAAGAGCTGTTTTAAAAGGTGTACAGAATATTGATCATGAAATACAGAGAGTTCCCACGAGCTCCCTCTCTCCCCACTCTAAATAAAAGTTTCCCCTTTTATTTACATTCATATTAGTGTGGTACATTTTTTTTAAAACTGATGAACCAATACTGATACATCGTTGTTAACTAAAGTACATGGTTTACAGTTAAGGTTCATGCTTTGTGTTCTACATGCTATGGGTTTTGACACGTGTGATATGTATCGACTGTTACAGTATCATACAGGGTAGCTTCACAGCCCTGCCTAGTTGTTTGCACCCTTCCACCCCCTGCCCCCCCACCCACCAAAACCACTGATCTGTTTACTGCAGAACAACAGGACTTTGTATCCATCTCCCTGGCAGACATGAGCCTGTGAAGGTGTCGTCCGTCGTCGCCCCTCCCGCCCCGCCGTGTGTTTTGTTTGTTGCTGTGTCTCTAGTGCTTTGGCCACACCTGACACACAGTAGCTGCACAATAAAAATATGCTCAGTTAGTGTCTTCTTGGATTGGGGAGGGATTAGAATCAGAAGGAGCCCTTGGAATCAGAGGCTGTCATGCCAGAGTGTGACAGTAGTGTGTTCTGTGGACCTGGGCTTCCCAGTGGGCTCCCCTCCACACACCATGGGTATTAGGGGGAAGGAATAATTGGAAGTGTAACCCAGACATCTGTGTGCCCTCCCCCAAGCTAAACATTTACTGAGTGCCTGGCCCCGTGGACGGGACTGACATGTCTTCCCCATCTGTAAATTAGCATAATGAGAGTATTGACCTCATAGAGCTATTGTAAGGGGTCAGTGGGATAATGCTGTAAGACACCTGTAGGTGTTTCATAAATGTGATGAGCTATTAGTCTGACTTCATGGCATTCCCCATCTACTGGGGGGAGATAGATATCAAATAATCACTCAAATAACCACATAATTTAACTGGTAATTAAACTCTAAAAGAAAAGTCCAGAATGCCTTTGAAAGAGAGTAACAGGGCTGGAGGTGGGGTCTTATTCAAGGCTGGAGTGGGGTTGGGAGTGTCTGAGAAGAAGTGACCTGTAAGCCTAGACCTGAAGGATAAGTGGGAACTTGCCCAGGGGCGGGCTGGAGGCTGGTGTTTGGGGGCAGGAAGAAGAGCCTGTACAAAGGCCCTGGGGTGTGCTGGAGGAAGAGAGGCTGGTGTGCCCTGAGCAGAGGGATGGGGGGACAGGTCAGCAGCCTGGGTCATACTGGGCCTGGTGAACCATCCGTGATGATTCGGACTTCTTCCCATGGCCCCTGAAGGGTTTTAGGAGACCCATGATGCTGGTTTGGTTTGGTTTAGCTTTTTAGCTCCTGTGTGCACTTTCAAGGCCTGGTGTCCTGACTCCCTCCTCCCCCAGAACAGTTTGTACCAACTGCTGCAAGCCAGGGTCAGGGTCAGAGACTCCAGCCCTCCCCCGTCACCTTGAAGTGCCGTGCTGCCTTCTGGCCGTCAGTCTGCAGGTCTGGAAGGAGCCTTACGTAAGGAGAAGGTGCCCTGGTTCCGGACTCATCAATCCTTAGGAAAGAAGCCACTGGCTGATCCATCCCAGGCCGCTGGGAGGCCCGCAGAACAGGTCACTGCAGCATCGCCTCTTCCTCAGAAAGGCTCGGGGCCTCACTGGTTCATGATCCCATCCTCTCAGAGAAGGGACCCCAGCCTGCCCCCCTCGAAGATGGCCTTGTTTCCTCCTGGGCCTGGAGCTGCCAATGGCTCCACCCCCACCCATTTCCTCGTTTCTTTTCTTTTGTAAGGTGCCAACCAATATGCTTCTCTCAGTTCCCTCTTGCGGGCCAGGCCCTGGAGAGAGGTGGGACAGGGTGGGGAGGAGAGTTTCCAGGTTACCTTTGTCTCCTCAGCTCTGCACAGGAAATGGCTATTTTGTGGGCCAGGAGTTTGGGGAGGCCCTGTGCCCCAGCCCCTCAGCAAGGGCTCAGATGAGTCCTCCAGCCTGGGAATGGTGTCGGACTCCCAGGGTATATGGAGAGGCCCAGGTACCCTGAGCGGCTCCTCCGATCCTGCCCTGGCCTCTCCTCTGCTGGAGTGGCCTCTGCCAGTTGCTGGGTAAGTGGAGGGCCTTGCTGTCCCTTCTTCTGTCCTGTCCATGGCCGCCCATTCCCAGAGCTTCCAGAGCGGGGCTCTGACCCTTGCGGGGGGATCGGGGAGGTTCCCTTCTGAGCACTTGGGTGCATCCTGTCTCGGGAAACCCACAAAACTTCTAAGTGTGGCTTCTCAGCAATGCGGTAGCTCAGAGGCTCTTATAGAGACTTTTAAACTGATGGAGTCCACATCCAGACCTGAGTGGCTGGCCCCGTGGCACTCAGGATCTTGCTCAATCCTCCCAACAACCCTAGGAGGTAGGTATTCATAGGAAACAGATGAGGAAACCAGGGCACTGATAGGTCAGGTCACTTGCCTAAGCCCCACAGCTGGGAAGTGGTGGAGTCAGGATTTGAACCCAGGCTGTTTGGCTTCATAATCACTGTGCTGTGCTGCCTGCCTGCCCACTCTCCTTATCACATCACTGTTTATTTTCTTCTTAGTACTTACTCAGTTTGTTGACTTGTGTACTGCCTATCTGCACCCTTTAGGATGTAAGCTCCTATTTGATAATATGAATTATGTGTCTTCTTTGGTGGTGTAAACCCAACATCTAGTACCTGGCACACAGGAGCTGCTCAATAAATATCTGTTGAATGAATGATCCAAAGTTGCCAGTGAAAAGGATGTGGAGGAACTGGATCTCTCATACTTTGCTGGTGGGAATGTCAAATGGTACAGCCACTCTGGAAAACAGATTGGCACTTTCTTAAAAACTAAGTGTGCTACTGTCATATGACCCAGCCATTGCACTCCTTTTTTTTTTTTTTTTTCATTTATTTATTTATTTTTGGCTGTGTTGTGTCTTCGTTGCTGCACGCGGGCTTTCTCTAGTTGAGGTGAGCGGGGGCTACTCTTCGTTGCGATGCGTGGGCTTCTCATTGTGGTGGCTTCTCTTGTTGTGGAGAATGGGCTTCAGTAGTTGTGGCACGTGGGCTCAGTAGTTGCGGCTTGCCGGCTCTAGAGTGCAGGCTCAGTAGTTGTGGTGCACGGGCTTAGTTGCTCTGCAGCATGTGGGATCTTCCCAGACCAGGGCTCGAACCCGTGTACCCTGCATTGACAGGCAGACTCTCAACCACTGCACCACCAGGGAAGCCCCTATACAACATTTTTAAATGGCAAAATCATACAAATGGAGAACGTATTGGTGGTTGTCAGGGGTTAGGGATAGGGGGTTATGAAGGAGTGGGTGTGATTATAAAAGGTAACATGAGGGATCTATCTTTGTGATAATGAAACTGCTCATATCTTGGTTGTGATAGTGGATACACAGACATACACAAGTAATGAAGTGGTATAGAACAGAAGACACACATGCAAATGAATACAGGAAATCTGAATAAAATCAGTAGATTGTTTCAATGTCCATTTCCTGGTTATGATATTGTACTTCATTTTTGCAAAAAGTTACCATTTGCCAAACCGGGTAAAGTGTATATAGTATCTCTCTGTATCATATCTTACAAGTGTACTTGAGTTTACAATTACCTCAGTAAAAATGGCTATTAAAAAAGTGTGCCAGTTGAGATGGGAAGAGAGAGAAAGGGGGAAGTGGAGGATGGATCTGTCTGCAGAGGTGAGGGAGATGGGTGGGCAGGGCAGAGCATAGGGCCTGTAGGCCATGGGAGGGGTTTAGGGTTTACCCTGAGGTCAGCCCCCGGAAGGGTTTCAGGCAGGAGAGGGACCTGGTCAGATCTGCATTTTTAAGTGATAACTGTGGCTGCAACACTGAGAGATTGGGGTCAGGGAAACTGGAGGACAGAGCCTACAGCAAGTGGGCCTGAATGCAGAGGAAAACGAACTGGCCAGAGAGCCTTGTAGGTCTTCAACAGACCAGTCTGTGAAGGAGAGGGTCAGGGATGACTCCTGAAGCAAGGCGCTCAGTTAATGTGTGTGGTCGGCAGCCTCTATGTCTTGTTTGGGGTGTGAGTTACACAGGTGTAGACATGTGCGAAAATTCATCAAAGTGTGCACTTAAAACAGGTACATGTTACTGTATGTAATTATACTTTATTAGATAGATACCATGAAATCATAATGATAATAAAATAACTCACATTTCTTAAAGCTTTTACTCTGTGCCAGGCTCCATGCTAAGCACTTTGCACGTGTTAGTTCATTTTATCCATACAACAGTTCTGTGAGATGGGTACTTCTGTTCTTATTTTATTTTATTTTTAAATTTTTTTATTAAAAAATTTTTTTCTTTTTGGCCGCACTGCATGGCATGCAGAACTTCCCCAACCAGGGATCGAACCTGTGTCCCCTGCAGTAGAAGCGCAGAGTCTTAACCACCGGACCACCAAGGAAGTCCCTGTTCTTGTTTTATAGATGAGGCAGCTCAAATGAATTCACTTGTCCAGGGTCACAATGGCAGAGCAGCCACTGGCACCAGGGCAGGCCAGCTCCAGAGGGCAGCTCTCCTTGACTCCCCTTTCATCTCATTTGGGCCTTTCCCTTGATTCCGATGTAGTGGTGATGCACTGCAGCTGGTGGGGTCTCCTCACTGAAGTCCTGAGGCCGTGTGCTATGTCAGAGAGCCCAGCTGTAGTCAGATCTCAGGGTACCTACATCCAGAAGTCCAACCTTTGATTCAGGAACAGAGTCGCTGCAGGAGAGCCAGGCTGGGCTTCTTGTCCTGTCTCTCATCCTCAGCTCCAGCCAGCTGGGGATTAACCCTCTGCCGTTTTCAGGAGAAATAGAACATAAGAAACTGGCTGCAACTGGGTTCTTGTGAAGAATGAAGGAAACGAAGTAACCCACTGCTGAAGGTTTCCAGACCCCTTGTGTGCCAGGGACAGCGCCACTGCCTGTTTCTGCGGAATCACATGTGTGGTGCTGACCCAACAGGCAGGGGACGTGCAACTTGAGACTTGTAAATGTTCTCTGTACGTTGGGATTCAGCATCCCTTCCCGTTGGTGTCTCAGATGCCCCATTTCCCTCTTGCAGGGATTTTCCTCTGTTTAACAGTCGAAAAATGGCTGCCTCGTTTGTGGTTCTCGGTTAGGATGCTTTTAGTTGCAAGTAACAAAAACACTGACATCATCTGGCCAACGGTAAAGACATTTAATATGTCTTGGAAGTCTAGAGGTGGGTGGGCTGCAGGCGAGGTAGGGTCAGCGGCTCAGATGTCTGCCATCAAGGTTCTCAGTGTTAGCTTCGTCCTAGAGCTTTCTCTCTATATATACATATGTGCCTCTTGGTCCCAAGCTGGCTGCCAGTGACAGGGCCACCTGCTTTCTTGTCCACAGACATCGGGAGAGAGAGAGGAAAAAAAGAGCCCAGTCCCTCGTGGGTTATAAATACTTCCCTTTAGTCTAGGATTGGTCCAGCTGAGGTCATGTGCTCTCCTTACCGGGCCAGTCAACTCCGCAGAGGAATGCCATGTCCTGATTGCCTTTGACCAGTTGGGGTCCACCTTCCAGGGGAAGAGGGGAGTGGGTATTGAGTAGACAACCAGATGCCTGCCACAGCTGGGAAAGGCCTCCAGACTCAGTCCCTGACCGAGGCAAAGTTAACAAATTGTGTCAGGCCCAACAGATCGTGGCATTTGAGAACAAAGATTTTCTTTTGAAGAAGTGGAGTGATTTGTGTCCAGTTTCTGCCTTCTGCCTCTTCTTCCACCCTCACGTAACCCCAGAAATGGAGGGCAAGTCAAGTCCTGCTCCCACAGACAACTTGTTTGTTGGCGGAAACAATGTGTGTGTTGCCTCCCGTGTCACTGGGTAAATTTTTGTTGCTATTTTTTCCTTCTTCATCCTCTAGCCCTCCTTCCATCCCCTCCCCCACTCTGGGGTGACTGTGGTGTGTCTGTAGCTAGGTACATATCCTTGCAAAATATATATTGAGGTTTGAAGAAGGAGTCTGCTTCCAGAAATGGTTTTGGGCTCCATATCTTATTCTTATTCTTCCTTTTTCTTCCGGGTTTCACCAAATGCCGTGTTTTTGAGATCTCGTTGCTCTGCGTGCTCCAGTGCATTACGTCTGCCTGCTGAACAGTCGTGTGTGATGTGCATCCGCCACCCTCACATTTCTAGTCCCCTGGTGTTCAAGTCACCCCCAGCTCCACACCACCATGGCCAGTACTTCAGTGAGCACCCACATACCTGTGTCCTTCTGAACCCCTGGGGTTTATGTCCAGGGGTCACATTGTGGCTGGAGACGGGCATTCTCTCTTCCCCCAGGGATGGCCAGGGTTGCTCTCCGTGCTGCTGCTCTGGCCCATGCTCTCCCCAGCGGGCAGGAGGGTCCAGCCTTCCCATTGGCTCCTCACCACTTGCTGTCATTATCCTGCTTCCTAATTTGTGTCACCCCAATGAAGTGGGGTCTCGGGTTTTAATGCTCTGATTACTGGTCTGGCTGAATGCATCTTCGTGCCTCTTCTTGCACCTCTTACCCCGAGTCAGGCTTCCCTTTCTATGAGTGGCCCCTTCAGAGCTGAGGCGAGGCAGGAGAGCATGGTCATGAGAGGCAAATTCTGGAGCCAGATGGCCTAGGTTCGAATCCTGACCCTGCCATTTAACCCAGCGAGTTAACCTCTCTGAGCCTCAGAATTTCCTTAAATACAAAACAGGAATGGTAATAGGATCTATATCCTAAACTATTTTGAGGACTTAACAGATAATATATATAAAGCACTTAGGATAGGGACTTGCCTGGTGGCGCAGTGGTTAAGAATCCGCCTGCCAGTGCAGGGGACATGGGTTCGAGCCCTGGTCCGGGAAGATCCCACATGCCGCGGAGCAACTAAGCCCACGTGCCGCAACTACTGAGCCCACGTGCCACAACTCCTGAAGCCCGCGTGCCTAGAGGCCATGCTCTGCAACAAGAGAAGCCACTGCAATGAGAAGCCCGCGCACCGCAATGAAGAATAGCCCCTGCTCGCCGCAACCAGAGAAAGCCCACGCGCAGCAACGAAGACCCAACGCGGCCAAAAATTTTTAAAAAAGCACTTAGGACAGTATCTAGCATACATATGATATGAAAATATCAGCAATTATTATTATCACTATCATCATCATTATTGGGTGTTTCAAAGTTTCTAGGGGAATTCCGTGGCGGCTCAGTGGTCAGGACATGGGCTTTCACTGCCATGGATCCAGGTTCGATTCCTGGTCGGGGAGCTAAGATCCCACAAGCTGTGCAGTGTGGCCAAAAAAAAAAAAAAAAAAAAGGTTTCTAAAGATTCAAATATTTTATCCTTTCTTCTTTTCATTCACATCAGAATGTCTGCCTGTGCAGGCGCTTCCGGCTTCTCTCTGGTGGCTCCTTAGGAACCATGAGAGACAGTGAAACTTGTAAAAGACAGATCAGGTCTAGATATACTCCTTTCTCCCACATTTGAGTTGGGTGGTATATGTTCATTTCCATGTAAGTGGTTTTTAATTTTTAAAACTATGATATATTTTAAGAAATTATAAAACATTATAAAAGCCTATGAAGTAAAAATCCGAAGTCTCACTCCTCCTGTCCCTGTACCCCACCCCCAGTCTCACTTTCTGGAGATAAAACAACCATTGTAAAGGGTTTGCTGTGTCGGCCGTGTTGTTAAGCGTATGGGCTCTGGAGCCCTGCCGGCCTGGGCTCAAATCCCGGTTCCAGCACCGACTGGCTGTGTGACCTAGTTATATTAGTTTGGTATTGCTGCCATAACAAAAAAAACACAGACTGGGTGGTTTAAACAACAGTTTTTTTTTCCAGTTCTGGAGGCTAGAAGTCCAGGATCAAGGTGCCAGCAGAGTTGGTTTCCTCCAAGGCCTCTCTCCTCGGCTTGCTGGCAGCCGCGCTGTTGCTGTCTCTCCACATGGTCGTGTCTCTGTGTGTGTAATTACCTCTGGCTTTATCTCCAAATACAGTCACATTCTGAGGTACTGGGGCTTAGGACTTCAACATGTATGCTTGACAATTCTGTGCCTCAGTTTCCTTATCTGTAAAACGGAGACAGTAATTGTATCTACCTTGTAGGGTTTTCTGAACATGTGATATGTAACATACATACACATATATATATATATATACACACACACACACATATATAAAGTGCTGGCACATGGTAAATGCTAGATTCATATTTGTAGATATTATTATTATTACTATTTATCAGACTTTTTCCTCCAGATATCACATACTTTTATATATATGTATGTATGTATGTATGTGTGTATATATGTGATAATACTGTTTCTCCACGGCTTGGTTTGTCCCTTATCGGTGTCTCTTGGGCATTGTACCCTATCAGCATGTTAGATGTGCCCTCATTCTTTTTAATGGCTGCTTGGGGTTGTATTATATGGATTTATCAAAATGCATTTAATCAGTTCTTTAGTGAGGGACTTTCAGGTTGCCTTCATTTTCTTCTGTCTCAAGCAGGTGGGGGGCCTTGTCCAGGCAGCTTTGGGTTCTTGGGCCAGCATTTCTCTTGGTTTTGGAATCACTGGATCCACAGACATGCATGGTTTTAATCTAATTGACAAATTGCCTTCAAAAAAGGTTCTACCAGTTTGTACCCCCAACAACAGAATAGGGACCGGTTTTCCCTTTCGTTTTGGGTTTGTTTTGTTTTTTAATAAATTTATTTTATTTACTTTTGGCTGCATTGGGTCTTCATTGCAGTGCGCGGGCTTCTCATTGCGGTATGCGGGCTTCTCATTGCGGTGTCTTCTCTTGTTGCGGAGCACGGGCTCTAGGCCTGTGGGCTTCAGTAGTTGTGGCATACGAGCTCAGTAGTTGTGTCTCGCGGGCTCTAGAGCGCAAGCTCAATAGTTGTGGCACATGGGCTTAATTGCTCCGTGGCATGTGGGATCTTCCCAGACCAGGGCTTGAAACCGTGTCCCCTGCATTGGCAGGCAGATTCTTAACCACTGCACCACCAGGGAAGACCGTATGTGTTGGTTTTGATTAATGGAAAATTTCAAACATATACAGAGGTAGTAAGAACAGTGTACAGAGCCTGTCTCCAAATCCCACAGTTTTCATCACACAATCAAGCTCGCTTCATCCATACCCCTGTCTCTGGATTATTTTGAAGCAAATCTCAAACATTGTATCATTTCATTTGGGGCATTTTAAACTCCACACCCTCAACGCGCCTGTGCATTATGGAAGAGAGGAAGGCGTTTCCATAAGATAATCCTTGCTTTGTGTGGTGCTCTTCACTTTCCAAGTGTATCTTCTCCTTTCATTATCAGGTGCTCCTAAAATGTAGTCAAGGCAGGTGTATCTGTCAGGAAAACAAAATCCACTCTAGGTGTTTCAGGCAGAGGGAATTCAACATAGAGAATTTGGTTAAATTAGTGATGGAGGAGCAGAGAAGCCAAACAGGGGCAGAGGGGCAAGCAACCAGAGCTGGAGGGATGCAAGAGGGAGGGGCTATTACCAGCGCCCAGGGCTTTGAGGGGAGTGGGGAGGCATGTCCTACCCGAGATGCTGTCCAAGGTGGAGGGACAAGAGGGAGAACCATCCTGGCTTCTCGCCTCCTCCACCTGCCAGGTTTCTGCCATTGACCCGCATTGGCGGAACCTAGCCAGAATCCTGGGAAATGTAGTTCCCTATGATCCGGAGCAGGTCAGGCAATGGGTCAATCAGGGAAGTTTATCCCATTTTATTCATTTATTTATTTATTGGCCACGCCGTGTGGCATGCGGGATCTTAGTTTCCCGACCAGGGATCGAACCTGAGTCCCCTGGAGTGGTAGCGTGGAGTCTTAACCACTGGACAACCAGGGAAGTCCCTGACCCCATTTTATAGATGAGGAAGCCAGAGGGTCTAAATGACCTGGACAGGGGCACGTTGCTTAGGGATAAGCACCATCTCAGACACTGTGGTCCCTTGTTTGCCTGGGAAAGCTGCGGCAGCTCTGTGGTCATTGCCTGCTGGTCACTGCTGCCTGGGACAGGCCTCCCTTGGGAGGCTCCAGGCTCTTTGCCCATGGTTACGGGTTCTTCCTTTGCTGGAGGAGTCCTCTCCAAGCTTCCCCATCCCACGCTCAGAGCAGACACTTCCTTTTGTTCCGGGTCAGAGGATTGTGTGCCCTGACGTAAGGAAGGCCCTCCTGAGGACACTCTGTGCCCGCAGGCAGAGTGGCTCCTCTTGATGGGAGAGTTATGGACGGTGTGGTGTTCTCAGGGAGCCCCTGCATGAGACGTCTGTGTCCTGGGCCAGGAGAGAGGCCAGAGGAGTGTCATACCACTGAGCAACGCCAGCGGACATTTAGCGGGCAGCTGCGCACCCAGCTGGGCACCGGGCTTGTGGGAGGGGCAGGGTGTGCCGTGCGCCCTCCTGGAGCTGATGGTTTCCTGGAGGTGGGGAGGCTTGGGGGGGGAGGGGTCACGCCAGATCTGCAGACAAGGAAGTTAAACAGCAATGTGAGGGTTAAATGCAAGTGTAGGAGGTCAGTCACACAAGAGAGCCCCCAGTCAGAAATGATGAGGATCGTTAACATCCACTGTGCCCTTCTTATAAGCAGGCCTGGTTTCAAGTACGTGACACTTCACATGGATTAACTTATTTAATTCTCATAATAATCCTATGAAGGAGGTATTACTAGTAGCCCCGTCTTAGGAGAAAGGCAGAGGGTTAAGTAACTTGCCCAAGGTCATACATCTAGGAAGTGGTGTACCAGGAATCCATATACCAGTAGTGGTAATAGCAGCTAACACTTCTTGGTGGTTACCTGTGCCAGGCGCTGCCCTCAGAGCTTTATATATTAACTCGCTGAATCTTCACGTCAACCCCGTGTGAGAACTACTTTTGTTATTTCCATTTTACAGATGAGATAACTGAGGCACAAAGAGGTTAAGTGACTTGCCCAAGGTCACACGGCAGAACTGGGATTCAAACCCAGGCAGCCTGAGTTCAGAATCCGTGCTCTTAACTGCCACACTGCACCAAGTCAAAGATGAGAATTAACATTTGCTTGCAGGACGCTTTACGCTGTACTTTTTCAGATTTTATCTCATTAGAGCAGAGACGGATCACGGTAGCCATTTGCCAGGCAAGGAAACTGAGAGGATAAAAGAGGCTGATAGAAGCTACCATGCATCCCTGGCATCACACCAGGTCCTGTGCTAAGTGCTCCACACGTATGGATATTGATGTTTCCTCCGGAAGCCTCACAGATGAGGAAACTAAAGCTCAGAGAGATGAAGTGCCCTGTTTGGAGCTGGAAGGTAGTGTAGTTGGCACTCAGACTGTAGTGCCTGTGCTCCCAACACAGTATACGTTCTCCAGAGACATCATTCAGGATCATTCACCAAATGTTGCCTGTGTGCCCGCTGTGCCAGGCACTGTGCTGGTGCTGAGACACAACAGTGCACAACATTGGCATTGATCCCAACCCTCAAGGAGCTCCCATTCAAGTAATCAGATACAAGCAAGGCTGATGTTCACCAGCCACCACCTGTTCTGATTGCCTGTTGCCTGTGCCATATGGGATTCTAAATATTTTATATCTCAATGTGGTATATAAGTAACACAAACTCAACTCACAGTGGCTTATTCAGCTAGAAAGTCCAGAGAAAAGGCAGTTCTGGGATTGGTTCCACAGCTGCACATGTTAGGGCCCCAAGTGCATGCTCCTGAAATCATCTTGACCTTTCCTCATGGTTGCAAGATGGTTGCTGGGGCTCCAGGTAACACATCCTCTCACAGCCATGAGGCAGAAAGCAGGGAGCCAGCTAGGACCATGGTACTGCTCTTTTATGAGGAAGCATTCGTACCTTCTAGCAGACTTCTCAGCTGGAAAAGTGAGTGTCTGGCTTTTCAGCCTCAATATTGGCAGGTTAGCAAAGAAGAAGGGGGTTGGAATGTGGCGAGACTGGTTGAGAGTGTTTGTTCTGGCTTAGGGGGAAAATAGTGAGCTTTGCCTTCCACCCAAGCCTGGCCCCAGGCGGCTCTCTTCATGCCGTGGACATTTGTACATTTATTCATACAACGAGGGAAGAGAGCCTAGAGGTTAAGAGCGTGGACTCTGGAGTCAGTCTGCAGGATTTGAACCCAGCTTTGCCATTAACCAACAGTGTGACCTTGGGCAGATTACCTCACTCTATGCCTCAGTTTCCTCATGTGTAAAGTAGGGTTGATAATAGTACCACTCTCAAAGGATTGTTGTGCCAGGACTTACCTGGTGGTCCAGTGGGTAAGACTCCGTGCTCCCAATGCAGGGGGCCCGGCTTCAATCCGTGGTCGGGGAGCTAGATCCCGCATGCATGCCGCAACTAAGAGTCCGCATGCCACAACTAAGACCCGGCGCAGCCAAAATGAATTAAATAAGTAAATAAATAAATATTTAAAAAAAAGGGGGGATTGGTGTGCCGATCAAATGAGCTAATACACATAAAGTGCTTAGAACAATGCCGGGCACATAATAGACCCCATATAAACATTAGGCAGCATGATTATTCATTCTCCTGTTCATTAGACAGACTTGAACATGTCCTCAAGGTGCCAGCACTCCTGGGAGAGTCGATACAGACCCCAAGACCACAGGAGCTGCTCTTGTGGGGGGCTGATGCATGCACACACAGCACCCAACAGGCGTGCCAGGCAGTCGGCCTTTCCAGACACCACATCAGGCAGCGGATGGGCCAGACGGGGCCCCAGTAGCTTTCCTGAGGGGCAGTGCCAGATGGGCTGGGGAAATCAGAGAAGGCCTCACCCAGGAGGTGGCTTGGGAACTGGCCAAAGGAAGAGGAAGGATTGGTGTACACAGCAGTTACTGCAAGCAGAATACAAGGCCAAGGCCAAGGCTGGGAGGTGAGGAGGCTGGTCTGGTTACAGAGCAGTTGGGAATCCGTGGGGAATCCTGGGGGTATTTGGCCTGTGAGTTATAGCTAGTTTGTGCAGAGAAATCATTTTTGCATCCAAGTTTTAAAAAAGAATCCTGTAGAGATGATGAACCCTTTTGGTCACGAGGAGAGGTCTTTGGAAGAGGAGATCCACATTATACCCCTGTGATGGTAATAGTGGAACCAGTTATTGGGCACTAACTGGACACCATGCCCTGTGCTCTCCTTTCATCCCTCATTGAACCCTCACAGCCTCCTGTGAAGCCAGTGGTGGCGTTCCCATTTTCCAGAAGAGTCACTCCATCTTGCCATGCATTCGGTCATTGCTCTTTTGTGGGGGGGGGGGCGGGGTTTGAGCACCGCCACCAGCCCAGCCCTGTTCTAGGTGGCAGAGAGCTAGCAGAGCAAAGGGAGCGCATGCTTCCGGTGAGGGGGAGATGGGCAAACAAACTACTAAATGGAGAAGTGAATTGAAGCCAAGTTTTCTCCAAAGCTAGTATTCTTCAGTAAGATTCAAGGAGCTACTATGAAGTGGTTAGGAATACAGGCTCACATTCCAGCCTCATCTCTTCCGGGCTCTGTGTGACCTTGGGAGCGTAGAGCTTCCATTTCCTTATCTGTAAAATGAGGATCTGGGTAGGACCTCTATCAGTCAAGATTGTACTCTGCTACAAGTAACAGAAAGCCAGGGAGCAGCGACATAAATAAGGCAACTAGTCTCTGTTGCACATGAGAAGGAAAGGGAGTGTGGGCGGACCAGGGCAGAGCCACTGGCTGGGAGAGTGGGCTCCTTCTGAATCCTTGTGCTGCCATCCTCAGTTTGTGGCTTTCAGCCTCACAATTACAGGATGGCTGCCACACCTCCAGATATGGTGTCCACATTCCAGGAAGGAGAATGATGCAAAGGGTATGCTTCTTTTTATTGGAAAGCAGTAGCTTTACCAGAAGGCCCCTTCGCCCATCCCCAGCCGACTTCTGCTTAACCTCTTGTTGGCCAGAATGAGACACATATTTAGCCATAGCTGCGAGGGAACCTGCGAAAGCAAGCTTTTTGGATGGGCATCCTGCTGCTCCAAACAAATTGAGACTTCTCTCAAGGAAGAAGAGGAGAGTGGGTTTGGATTTGACAACCAGCAACCAGTGATGTCCATGCAGCCATGAGTATGAAGCATTCAGTGTCGTGCTTAACACGGGAGCAGGCCCGGGTAGAGGGTCACAGTACTCTCACACTGAAGGCCTGAGTTCTTGCTCTTGTTATCAAGAAGCACAACCGCTTTGTGCCCAGTTTCCTCATCCGCCCATTGGGAGTGACGCTTCTTGCCTTAGGGTCGACTGAGCAGCACCTGTGGAAGCCTGGCTGGGAAGGACTTTGAAATACATCCCACCTAGTAAGAGGGCGGGGACTGGCTTTTGTTTGGAAAACTGTCAGATTTCTTAAAGCTGAAACCAGCCCTACCAGGTGACTGTCAGCCCAAACACATTGCCCTGTAATGGCTCATTTGTTCATCTCTGTTCCCCTCTGGTCTGAACAGTGTGGGTGTGAGAGCAGGAGTGGTGACCTGCATCTCTCTGACCCGGTCTGGTCTGTACCCACCTGGTACTCCGTTTAGGACTGAATGCCCTGGAGCTCCTCTTCAATGTGAGGAAGCAACCAAATCTTCTCCAGTCTACCTGCTTCTCTGTCAGCACCACCCCTGTTCTGGGCCAGGCCGCTCCTGCGCTTCACAGGGGTGGCTACCCCAGCTCCCAGCAGGACTAGACTCTGCTGCTCACCGGGTTAATCATCCATGTGGCAGGCAGATCGGGTCACTGCCTCCTAAACCTGCAATGGAGGGCAACTCCAGACTCCTAAACACTCCAGGGTCTTTGCACTTGCTGTTCATCTGTACCCCTCACCTGCTACCACCCCTTTCCCTGGTCAACTTCGAATCCTTCAGCGCTTAAACACCACTGCTTCTGAGAAGCCTTCCTTGACCAACCACGCCCTGTTCCTGTCCTGCATCAGTTTATCCTTTCTTTGCATCCATCGTTTACGCTGACATGCGTATTTGGTAAGGGCACTTAATTCACACGCGTCTCCCCCTCCAGCCATAGGGCAGAGAGGGGCTACGTCATTCACTGCTTTATTACGTGGTCAGATTTCAGGAAACATTCATCTAATGAATGGAAATCAATTGAATGAATGAAAACTTACTGCTTTTTCCCCCTGATGTTGAAAACATGTTCATTAAAGGTAATTTGGGAAAATATAGGAAGGTATAAAGAACACGTTTTCAAAAATCACTGGTAGTCCCAGCACCAAAACGTAACCCCAGTGAACATTTCAGAGTTTTTATCCAATCTTTTTTCTATGACTGCATCTGCGTATATATATTTTTAATGTCATAAGGATGTGCGGTAATTTATTTAACCATTCTCCTGTTGTTGGACGTTGAGGTTGGACCTTTTTTTTCCCCCCCGTTTATAACCAATGCCGTGAATTTCTTTGGGATCCGTTTCCAGAAGTAGCACTTCTGGTTCAGAGGGTAAGAACATTTTTAAAAGCTGTTGCCAGATTGCCTCTAAAAGGTTTCCACCAACTGTGACCATTTAAAAAAAAATACATTTGTTGTCCTGGAAGTGAGTTGCTGATTTCCTAGTGTCCTGGCTTCCTTTGAGCTCCCAGAGAGCCCCCGCCCTAGTCTCTTAAGGGCCCAGTGCCCCCTTCCAGCCTGTCTTCCTCTGCATTGGCCTTGGTCTGAGTACCCATCCTGCGTGCAGCCCTGGGGCAGGATGTTTGATCACAGTGTTGTTCAAATAGAGCTGCAGGCCCTCGCCAACTGTCAGCCAGTCCATGGGCCCGAGAGGAGGCTGGGTACCCAGTCTAGGGCCAGGAGCCCTTCTAGTGCTCACTGGTATCACTGAAGGGGCAGCGCTGGGATGCATGCTCCTTACAGCAGCCTGGCCCCATAGCCTTATGCCCTGGAAGCCCTCCTGTATTTCTCAGGTGGGCGCCAGTCCCTCCCACTCTGTCCCCTGCTGTCACTTGGTGAGTTGTCCAGAAACAGCTGCTATGAGATAACCCTGCCCTCCCTGCCTCCCCCCTGCCCCCACCTCGGGGCTAGGAGGAAGTACACGTTCCCCCAGCCTGCCCAGGATGTTTGTGTTCATACAGGCTATGTGGCCCTGCAGGTTCTGGGAAGTGGAAACCTTTTATAGCAGAGAAAGTGAGCCAGGAGAGTGAGAGTGACTGGGGTGGCTGTGTGTGTGTGTGTGTGTGTGTGTGTGTGTGTCTGTCTGTCTGTCTGTCTGTCTGTCTGTTTGTATGCACTGCACACGAAGGCATGAAACTGATTCTCAGGTCTTCACAGTGGGTCTGCAAAGATCAAACAACTGAGACTTTTAAATGTATTTACCTGTTTTTTAAAATTACATATATAATACAAGAGTACGATCTCATTTTAAAAACGAATTCATACAACGCAAAAGACGTTTAAAAACTTTGTTACTGGGAAATGTAACACATGCACAGAGAAGTACATCAGATGTAAATATACAGTTTAGCAAACAATTACAAGGCAAGCACTCCTGTAACCCCCAGATCAAGAAGAGAATCTTGCCAGAACCCCCGGAAGCCTCTCCCTCCCCCAGAAGCCACTACTCTCAGGACTTCCGATCGCCATTTCTTGCTTTCGAAGTTGGGTCACCTGTGTGAACAACCCTGCATAACATGGTTCCATTTTGCCTGTTTTTGAACTTTATAGAAATGGAATCATAACCCATATTATGTTCTGCGTCTGGCTTTTTTTTTGCTCAGGATCATGTCTGGGAGCTGCATCCTGGTTTTGATATCAGTGCATTTCTGGTATAAAAGCTCGTTTTCATTGATGTACAGACAAGCCTTACGAATTCTCATGTTTGTGCATTTTGTTTGATGAGAATTAGAAAAAAATAATGACTCCAACACTGATATTATTAAGGCTTTAATAAACAAGTTGGTTGAAAGGACCGTCTTAAGTAAATAATAGTACAGGTGGTCTGCGATTGTGTCAGTGGAGGTATGTGACTTCGGGAAGTTTGGGAGCTTCAGGGTCTAGGACAGGATGATCACATGTACACACACGCCACTCCCCTCCCTGGGGTAACTGCTTACAGCTGGAGCTCAGCCTTCCAGATTTTTGCTCTGTGTTGACCTAGGTGGCTATATAGATATAAAATAGGTAGCTGGGGATTTTTTCTTTTTCTTTTTTTTTTTTTGGGATTTTTTTCTTAATACTAATTTTTTTTTTTTTTTTTTTTTTGGTAAGAGGGTGTGCCATTCTTCTAAATTACTTCTTGGGATTTCTGAGTTTGCTCTCTGATTAAAGCAGCTCGTTTCCTTATAAGATTGTATACTTCAGGATGGGGGTGAGACTGGATATATATACATACATATGGTCTTGGCCTGCAGATGTTGGGAACTTGGAATCTGGAAGGGAGTTAACAGAGGGACCAGGCAGAGGCTGCCAGCCTGGAGCACATGCCCAGTGGTGAGTTAACATGGGATTGTGACTCAGGGGCCTGAAATGTGCATGGCTGTGGTGTGGCCGTCTGTGCGTGCACATGTGTGAGAGAGACACACAGAGGAACAAGATCAGGGACATGGAGAGACGGGAACAGGGACACAGAGAGGTAGAGCAGAGACACAGAAACATGGGACCAGTTGGCTGGCTAACTTGCTGGGTGGCTGGTTGGTTAGTCGGCCATCTGGCTTGGTGGCTGACTGGTTGCCTGGTTGGTTTTGGTTTGGGGTTTTTTTTTTTTTTATGGACTCAGGAAATCCAGGACTCCCTGGACTATGGAGGACTTCCCCTGATCTCGGCACTGCTGTGAACCTAGGGATAGAGAGGTTAACAGTGGCTGCAGGCATTTGGGTGTCTGATCACCCCTCCCGCCATGAAGGTACTTTGAATGCAGCTGCTTTGTCTTCATTATTATTGTGTGGTTTTTTTGGTTTGTTTTTTTTGTTTTTTTCTTTAATCTTGGATGAGGATGTATGAGTGCTTATTATTGTGCCGTTACTGTGGGGAGTGGGGCCTTATGGGGATCATCTTGGGCTCCTCCAGCAGTCCAGTGAGGTGGCACTGTTATCCTCTCTGGGCTGCATTGGGGCCGGGATTTAATCCCAGGAGATCTGACTCCAGAGCAGAAGCCTAATTTCTGCCATAAAAGTACCCAGGGACAGAGGGCAGGCATTTATCAAAGACCCACCATGTTCATGGCTCTATCCCTGCTTTTTAGAGATGACAATAGTAACGATGGCCTTAGAGTCACCCATCTGGGTTCGAGCCCCACCTCTGCCTTTTCCCTCACTGGGTGATCTCAAACAGGTAACTTGCCGCTCTGAGCCTCAGTGTTCCTTTCTGCAATGTGGGACAGGATGGTAGCGCCTTCCCCCTGGGAGGCTGCATGGGTTGAGTTAGGGCCAGGTGTGAGGCCAGTGCTTCTTAGCGGGGCTGCCATTGTTAAGTGTAGCTGAGGGAACTGGACCATGGGAGCAGGCCTCCAGCCTGGGCTCCTGGCTCCGTAGGTGCCAGATTTTGCTCTCACTTTTGACAACTTGGACTCATGTCCATGAGTGGTCTCAGGACAGACTCTGGAGTGAGTCAGAGTTCAGAGTTCTGAGACCCAGGTTCAGACCCCCGCTCCTCCAACCTTGGGCAAGTAATGTCGCCTCTCAGAACCTTGCTTTCCCCATTCTGAAATGGAGGTAATCAGAACACTGCCTCCACGGGTCACTAGAAAACTTGAATTCAGTGTTTTGTGGCAGGTACTCTGCAGGGGGGCCTGGCGCTCCGGATGGGGGAGGGGGGCAGTTAGGATGGTTACTGTTGGCAGCTGGGTGCCACCCAGGATAACAAGGCCCAGCTATGTGTGTCCCCCTCACCCCCCTCCCCTCCCACCACGGGGAGCCTTCCTGGCCGCGGTGTTCCTGGTGGGCTCCGCTGCTCCCCGCCCCCCACCCCAGAGTCGTCCTCAGGTGAGGACAAGCAGAGCCCCAGACACCTCCGGCCTGGCCCCCCCAAGAGCAGGATGGAAAGAACAGGGCTTTAACAGATGTTCTTTGACAAGGATTCCCTGGCTCTGTTTAATCAAGATTGTCAAATATTGATTTAATCTCTAGACCCAACAGATGTGATCTTAGCAGGTTTCAGTGGCAATTAGCTGGGATTAGTTAGCAAGTCAGGCTCCAAGCTGACAAGACAACCATCTTCTAAAGGAAGTTTGGCCTGGCCACAGGAGTGAGCCCTGCGGGGGAACGTACTGAATATTTAACCACCAGTCCGACCTGGGCACCAGCTGCCACGAGAGCAGCCTCAGAAGCAGGTCCTGGAAGCCTCTGTGGGCCCAGCGTTGCCCCACACAGTGACAGCGGGAACACTCGGGGTTCGAGGCAGCAGCCGTAGACCGAAAAGCTTCAATATCAAAATAAACGGCACGGCCATACCAGTGCGTGTGGCTTGACATTGGGCCTGGCTAGAGCCAGGAGATCCCTCAAGGGATCCTGTCCAGCTCCCTGGAGCAGGGGTTGTGCCCCTGATTAAGTCTTCCCAGAAGGGGCTCCCCTGACCACAGAGGCCCGTAGCCCAGCTCTGTCACTGTATCCCCACTCCACGAGCATGGCTGCAGCTCCTGGGTGGGCCTGGTGCACGTGCCTGTACTCCAGGAAGCATCCTTTTTTTTAATGGCTGTGTTGGGTCTTCATTTCTGTGCGAGGGCTTTCTCTAGTTGCGGCAAGTGGGGGCCACTCTTCATCGCCGTGCACGGGCCCCTCACTATCGTGGCCTCTCTTGTTGAGGAGCACAGGCTCCAGATGCGCAGGCTCAGTAGTTGTGGCTCACGGGCCCAGCTGCTCCTTGGCACGTGGGATCTTCCCAGACCAGGACTCGAACCCGTGACCCCTGCATTGGCAGGCAGATTCTCAACCACTGTGCCACCAGGGAAGCCCGCATCCTTTTTTAATTTTGGATTTCAAAGTCTCATTTGAAGTGAGTGGGACTGCGCCCAGAATTGGAACAAGATGCTCAATCCACATGTGCTTCACGGGAGGTAGTGACACCCTCGCCTAACCCACCCAACCCCACAGGGACTCAGCAGCGGGTGCCTCCCCTGGCCCTGGTCTGGGGCCACCAGGAAGGAGGGGCTTGCCCTTCCTCTTGTTCAAGGTTGGCCAGCGTGGGTTACCTGGCTCCTGAGCCCAGAGGAGCCAGGGTTCATTCCAAGGCCACCTTTGGTCCTAGTTGTTTGCTTAAGATATTACTATTATTATTATTACATAAGTGAAAATGATAATAGCTAATACTTATATATCACTGTGTGCCAGGGATATTCTAAGTCTCTACGTTCATTAATTCATAACATTCCTACAAATTAAGCCCTATTATTATCTCCATTTTACAGATGGGAAAAGTGAGGTATAGGGAGGCTAAGTCACCTGCCCAAGGTCTGAGTGGCAGAGGTCGGAATTGAACCTGGGTGGTCTTTGCTTCTAACCACTACTCTACAGCTGTCACATCAGGAAGCATCTTCAAGATCTGGTAATAAGTAAGAAAAGCAACTATGGAGGTATTAACTCACTTATTTAAAAAAAAATTCTTTTCTGTATATAAGCGTTTATTGCAGTTTAAGCATTTTGGGTAAGCACTGCTTCTGTTTCACTGAGGACACATGAACATGAGATGGGGTGCCCCTTCCTTCCCTCAGTGGGGCTGGGGGCGAGCATCTTGCTAGGCCACAGAGGAATCTCCACTTGGAAAGATGCGTATTTTTCAGACTCCATGGCCCTAGAGGTGAGGTTGAGGTGGGGACTTGTGCTCTACCCGGGGGGTGGGGCAGCTCTTCCATTCTAACTGCATCCATCAGGGCTTTTCGGGGCGTGGCTTTCCCTCCACTCATGTTTCCCGTCACATGCTCACTTTTAAAACTGAAAACTTAACCCCAGCCTGAGGCGCCCCTCCCCTGTGCAATTGTGAGCATTTCCTTATAGACTCACAGAGAAAGGTCTGGAAGAAGACATGCAAAACCTATTCACAGGGCTTCTCGCCAGGATTTGGATTCGGGGCAGAGCCTCATAGGGGTCTTGAAGAGGGCCAAACTTACATACTTGTAAAAATTCATACACAGACATGGAGAATTTTTTTTTTTTAAGTTTTCCTTTATCTCCATTCCATTTTACTCCTTAGAAGTAACCACTTTTAATGGTTTGGTGGATGTCTTCCTAGACCCTTTCTTGTAGGTTTTATAGAATTTATGTATATACACACTCACACTAACAAAATCTGTCCCCCTCTTATTTAAACCAAATGGGGTCATGCTACACAAACTATTCCACAACTTGCTGCTTTCCCTTCCCAAGTGGCAGCATAGAGTAAAAGAGTATAAGGTAGGAAGCTAGCTGGATAGCCTCGGTTCAGATCCCAGCGCTCCTGGATTCTAGCTGAGTGACCTTGGGCAAGTTACTCAGCCTCTCTGGACTGAGTTGCATTGGCTTTAAATGAGCATGGTCCCTCAGGTAGTCCCTCCCTCACAGGCTTGTCATGAAGATTAAATGGGTGAATGTGTGTAAGCATTTCACCTGGTGCACAGTAAGCACTCAGGAAGTATGAGCCCTGCTCATTCCCTTCAGGCCGTGTGGACGATCTGCACGCACGACACATGGCGCCACCTCACTGTTTACCACAGCTGCGGCACCTTGCCTGGAATAGAGGCACCCAGATTCACTTAACCCATCCTCTGCTCGTGGGCATTGGGGCTGTTCCCAGCGCTTCCATGTTACAGCAGTGCGGCAGTGGGAGCACCCCTGCAGCTGAACCACCTTGAGTCTGTCTTTCAAGGTGCACCGGGGTGAATATCTGAGGAAGAGATTCCTAGAAGGGGAATTGCTGGGTACAAATAAAACAATACGCACACCTACATTTTCAATGCATAATTCCAGTTCATTCTTCCTATTTCCCCAAGGGGGAAAAACCGATACCGATTTAGCTCTGACTTGTGTGGGCCCCTCACCTGTTTTGAGCGTAATAGCTGTACGTGGCTACTCTTGCCCCTGTGGGGACTGCCCTTGACTCCTAGGTAGGAATGTGGAGCTCTCCTGGATGCCTGGGAAAGTTTAAATTAGAAACACCCCTCCGCTGGGCTCTGACATTAAATATGAAAGTGCAGGTTCTCACAGCGTGATACTTTGATATAATAAGAAAAATATTTTGGTCTTCATTCAGGTTCCTGGCACAAGAGCTTCTAAAACCCTTGGAATTTCCTGAGAGATATGGGTGATACCGTCTTTTGTTATTCAAAATAAGCTCCTTTGAACCGTACCTGAGTTTATGCTAAAGAGGTGACTCTTGGTGGACCCCTAAATATCTTCAGGATGGGGCTGGTTTGCCAGAGGAGCCAACCACGTGATCAGAGGCTTGGGACTTTCAGCTCCACCCGCCTGACCTTTGGGAAGGGAGAGGGGCTGCAGAGGAAGTCACCAATAGCCGGTGATTTAGTCCATCAGGCCTTCATAACAGAACCTCCCTGGAGCCCTAAACGGCACGGTTCAGAGAGCTTCTAGGTCGGCGAACGCATGCACATGCTGGGAGGGCGGCACACCCCAGACTGCACAGGAACAGAGGCTTCTGCACCCAGGACCCTTCTAGACCTCATCCTGTGTATCTCTTCATCTGACTGTTCACCTGTATCCTTTATAATAAACCAGGAGTAGTAAGCAGTGTTTCCTGAGTTATGTGAGCGGTTATAGCTGATTATTGAACTTGAGGAGGGGGTCGTGGGGACCTCTGATTTGCAGCCAAGTCGGACAGAAGTGTGGGTAACCTAGACCCCCCACTGCTTGCAGTTGGGGTCTGAAGTGGGGACAGTCTTAGGGGACTGAGCCCTTCACCTACGGGGTTTGTGCTCACTCCGGGTAGTTAGTGTCAGGATTGAGTTAAATTGTGGGACACCCAGCCCTAAGAGAATTGCTTGGTATGGAAAACCCACACATTTGGTGTCAGAATTGTTGAGCATACAAAACAGATCACAGTAGTATATGGCCATGGTCAAGGCCCTGCTCATTGTTCTTTGGGCTGATGGAGCAGAGTCTCTGCCATGATACTTTCTAATGAGACTTCTGAGATTTCCATCCATCTTGTTTCCTGGGGGAGCTCTAAAGTGGTCCTGTGTATGCTCAGATTTCCAATAAAGTGGGGAAAGATATAGTGGGGAGAAAACAGATTCTTAATCTGAAATCTGCTGAGGTGTTGCTGACATTCCAGAGCTTTGTCCTTATGAATTGATTTCAGAGATCCTTGCGTCATTCATGTATTCACACAACACACCCATTGGACCTGCTGTATCTTCTATTTAGAGCATAGGTGTGGGAGCCAGACTGTCGAGGTTTGAATCCCAGCTGTGTGACTTGGCCGTGTTACCCTTGCCTCATCTGTAACACGGGCATGCTAGGGTCCCTACCTAATAGGGTTATTATAACGCACAAGTTAATACACCCCACGAGGGTTACCCCGCACCTGGCCCATCAGGAGAGCTCATAAGTATTCGCCTTATTTTTATAAGCATCACCACCATATCATTCCTCCACTCTACCCAACCCATGCGGCCAGAACACAAACGTTAGACCCCAGTCCACCACAGACTTGGAGCTGTTCAGGTCTAAGGAGAACGAAAGATACTCAGAGGCTTAAAAATCCTGTGGGCTAACTCTTGTAGTCGAGAGTGTGTGCAGCCCAGAGCCCTGGGAGCTCAGGGAGGGGAGGACAAAGGTGATTCTGCCTGGGGTGTGGAGGGGCTGGCGGGAGGAAGTCACCGCGCGCTGGCCAGCAGCACCGGGGGTGAGGGGCGTGGACAAGGCTCCCTGGAGCAGAAGGCCCCGGAAATACCTCCTGCAGTGGTCACGGTGCCCTTCAGACCGGTAATTGTCACCAAAGGTGACCCTCTCAGCAGCATCCAGCCTGTGAACCACCTGGTCCTCCCCAGACCACACCCCCCTCCAGGGCCTCTCGCACACCTGCCCTCCTGCCCCTCTGCCTGGGCCTGCTGTGGCCAGTGTGCTCACTCCCTCTGACTTCTGCGGCCTCTCGAGGCTTGGTGTCAGACCCTCCTCTCTTTGCTCTCTCCATTTCTTCCTCTCTCCTCAGCCCTGGCTGCATATTGGAATCAGCTGCAGAGCTTTTAAAAGACACTCAGGCCTGGGCCCCACCCCAAACCAGCTGATTCAGACTCTCTGCGGGTGGGGTGTGAACACCTGTATTTTTACTAAGCTCCCCGGTGCCTCTAATGGACAGCTGGGGGAGAGAGCCATCGCCTCAGACAACCCCAGAGAGCCTTGTATATGGGCCGCTCCCAGCTTTCCTGCCCCGGCACGTCAGCCTCGCTCATCAGCACACCTGGGGCACGGCAGGCGCCCTCTCCTGATGCAGACCCCAGGTCAGAGGGCACCCCCTCTCTGAGCCATCAGGGTGGGACCTCCTCCCAACCTATCACAGCGTTACATTTTATTCCTTTATATGGCTGCCTACCCTTTGAAGTTCCCTTGTTTTCTGTCTTTGTTTACTTATTTCTCTGGCTTCCTTCTGCTGGAAGTAAGTTCTTAAGGGGTGGGGAGCGTGCTCTGTCCTGCTCAGGGCTATATCTTCAGCTCCTATAACAGCACATAGTAGATGCTTTAAGAAATGTATTGAATAAATTAATGGATTTTAAGTGCTTAGTGTTTGTGGAATAAATGAGTTATACATGCCTAATAAATGTTGAATAAGTGAATAAGTTTTTAGTGCTTTTTTTGACTGAATGAATTTTTTGGACCGAATGATTTGTAAGAACGTGGTAGGTGTGGGAATTCCCTGGCGGTCCAGCGGTTAGGGCTCCGCGCTTTCACTGCCAAGGGCCCAGGTTCCATCCCTGGTCGGGCAACTAAGATCCCACAAGCCCCGCAGTGCGGCCCAAAAAAAAAAAAAGAATGTGGTAGGTGTTTGTTGTATGAGTGAGTGAATGAATGAATGAGTTTTAAGGATTAACTAGTTCTTTTTTTTTTTTTAATTTATTATTTTTGGCTGCGTTGGGTCTGTTGCTGCTCGCAGGCTTTCTCTAGTTGTGGCGAGTGGGGGCTGCTCTTTGTTGCGGTGCGTGAGCTTCTTACTGCAGTGGCTTCTCTTGTTGCAGAGCACGGGCTCTAGGCGTGCAGGCTTCAGTAGTTGTGGCTCGCGGGCTCTAGAGTGCAGGCTTACTAGTTGTAGTGCACTGGCTTAGTTGCTCCAAGGCGTGTGGGTTCTTCCCGGACCAGGGCTCGAACCCGTGTCCCCTGCGTTGGCAGGCAGATTCTTAATCACTGCGCCACCAGGGAAGCCCAAGGACTAACTAGTTCTTACTGGACAAATGAATGACTTGTATGTGCCCCGAAACTGCTGAATCGCCACTGTGTCCCTGGAGGAGTCATTGTTCTCCCAGAGCCCCTGAGAGTAGCCCTCAGACTTGGTGCCACAACGCTGAGCTATCCAGAGCTCACAGGTCCCACTGAGCCCCCATCACAATGACTGGGTCATGCTTCCATAAAGGAGAAACATCTGGAATAGATCAGGGCAGCCCTAGACACAGAGGCTATATAGGATGGAGACCCTGGATACCTACTTAGCCCCTCTCATCCAAGGCCTGTGAGGGGCAGCATACACACACACACACACTCTCTCTCCCCCCGACACATTACTGTCAGCTTCTTCCCAAGGGCAGACACACTTGGGCACCACGCAAGCCCTACCCACCCTCAGGTCATGGACCCCAACTGAGACGGTGCTTCCTGGTGCAGAATGAAGTTGTCATTCATCCACTCATTTATTCAGCAGATATTTATTAATGGCCTACTGTGCGTCAGGCTTGTGCCACAGGTGCAGGCAGTGACTCACATTCAGTGCCTCACAAACTTTACATACGGCAAACAATTAATTACATGGTAAATTACTTAACATATATGTATATATTTTTAATATTTATTTATTTGTTTTTGGCTGCATTGGGTCTTAGTTGGGGCACGCAGGGTCTTCCTTGTGGCGTGCGGGCTCTTCATTGCGGCACGTGGGCTTCTGTCTAGTTGTGGCGGGCGGGCTCCAGAGCGTGTGGGCTCTGTAGTTGCGGCACGCGGGCTCTTTAGTTGAGGCGCGTGGGCTCAGTAGTTGCGGCGTGTGGGCTTAGTTGCCCCGCGGTATGTGGGATTTTAGTTCCCCAACCAGGGATCGAACCCATGTCCCCTGCATTAGAAGGCAGATTCTTAACCCTGGACCACCAGGGAGGTCTCTACTTACATATGTTGATGCAGGTACCACCAAAGGGAAATGCAGAGAGCTCAGGTTGGGGATTGAACAGGTTGGTGAGAAACGAAGCTTAGGTGGAGAAAGTGTCATTTGCCCTGAGTCTTGAGAAAGAATTACCTAGGTAAAGGAAGGGGAGCAGGAATGGCATGTACAAAGGTCCTGAGACAGCAGGAAAGATGGGTGTGAGGGGAACTGAAAGAGGGACATTGTGGCCTGGGCTCCAAGAGCAAGGGGAAGAGGAAAGGGAGCCTGGAGGACTGAGAGGAAGGTTTTGAATTTTATTGTGTGGAAAAGGGCCCTTAGGAGAGCAGGAAGAGAAGCAGAGACACCAGTGAGGCTGTGGTGTAGTGAACCAGTGAAAGTCACAGCAGCTCAGACCAGAGGGCTGGTGGGAGAGAAAGATGGACTCGGATATGCTGTGGGGAGAGTCAACAGGACGTGGGGTGGTGAGTTGGACGTGTGGAGTGAGGGAGAGGAAGTGTGAAGGATGACATTGACGTTTCCAGTTTGAGCCCTTGGGTGGAAGTAAGTGCCTTTTGCTGAGATGCAGAGGAAGCAGATGGCCAGTTGCATTCCTGTTCTGACAGATATTCTGGTGTACCACCCTGTTGACACCTCTTGTCTTGATTTGGCCAATAAAATGTAGTTTGCAGAAGTGACACGTGTCATTCCTGAGCAGGAACTTTAAGGGCCATTGCATGGTTCAACCATGTCTTTTCCCTCTGAGATTGGCAGGGTCTCAGATGAAGGGCTACTCCCTCAACTGGGAACAAAGCTGACATGAGCGGGGCCCTTGGCCAATCCATGACGGACATGCAGTATGAACTAGAAACAAACCCTTGTTGTGTAAGCCTCTGAGCACTTGGGGTCCTTTGTTAGTGTAGCGTAGCTCAGCCCATCCTGACTATCCTGAGAAGGAGCAAGTTTTGTGGTTGGGAGAGATCAAGAGGTCAGGTTGGGAATGTTCAGTTTGCAGTGCATATGAGATACAGTCATGGTGGTGTCAAGTAAGCAGGTAAGTACCTGAGTTTGGAACTCAGAAGAGCAATTGGATCTGGAGATAATTTATTGTGTGTCACCAATGAAGAAAATGAGAATCACGAGGTGCAGGAGTCTGCCTGTGATCACTGGGAGGGCTGGTGCTTGAGCTCAGGACTGCCTTACTTCAGGAATGAAACAGCTGGGGTCAGTCCCAACTCTGCCACCTCATAGTCATATGGTCTAGGACACATTACTTCCTTCCTGTTTCCTCATGTGTAAGCTGGAGATAATAATGATATCTACCCCATGGAGCTGTTGTGAGGGTTAAGAGAAATAACAAATGTCAGGTGCTTAGACAAGGACCTGGACCATAGAAGGGTCATACGTGGTAGCTGTTGTTATAGATGTTGTTTTGTTGTTGTTGTTTTGTCATGTAACTAAAATGTCCAGAGGTGGGAAGTGGAATCGGGTTGGCTTCAGGTCCAGGCTTGATGTAGAGACTCAAATGATGACTACAGCCCCCAGATTGTCTGTAACTCTCAGCCCCTTTCACAGATGGTTCTCCCCTCGTGGTCACAAGATGGCTACAGTGATTCCATCTTTCACATCCTCTCCAGCTCGGGGTAAAAGGGAAAAGCACAGTCTTCAGCCCCAGCACTTCTAGCAAAGACATCACTAGGTCTCTGGTTTTGATTGGGTTGTGTGATTTGTTCCTGACCTTGAGAAGAAGCCCTCCTCTAGCCCATTGGGTGGAGGTCAGAGCGGGCAGGTTCTCAAAGGGAAATCTGGGCTGTTGTTGGAAAAAGAAGTCATGGAGGCTGGGGGAGCAAACTACAAATGTCTAACACTGGAAGGCTTGTGTTTTTCCCTTTTCCTCTGCTCTGTGAGGTTCCGGCAGATATTGTGGCCCCACAGAGCAGGGCCCTTCAGAGCCAGGACACTGGGGCCATGGTGCTTGCCTGTCCGTCTGCTGTTCTAGCCTCCAGGCTTTGGGGGCCTGATAAGGAAGCATTCTCTCAGCTCAGAGTTCCCCAGCTTCTTCACAAATGACAGTCTGGGGGCACTTACACAGATACACCATTAGTTGCCTGCTCTACTAACAGACGCTGATGTTTTCTGGGAACCAGTGTGGCCAGCCCCAGGGATGAGTCCTCAGTGGCCCAAGGGCAATCAGGATGATCATAGACTCTGGCTTCACCAGCTTCTCTGGCAACTGGAGTGGCCATAAGGGACCACATCCTGGCCAATGAGACATAAAAGAATGTCTGTGGAGGTAGGGGCAATGTTCTGGCAATGTTCTCCTTCCTGATGAGGGTCAGATCGGTGAGAACACTCTGACATCATCCCTTTCTTTACCCCTCGCCAGTAGTTCAGTGAGAGGCATGGCTGTGGCTGCCAGCTTGTGACCACGGGGCCACAAGCCAAAGATGTAAGCCAGCAGCACGCTGCGGGACGGCAGTGGGGGAGAAAGAGAAAACACCTGACGTCATTTCCCTGTACCAAGCGTGGAGCTGCCATATCTGGCCTCCTTGTTACATGAGATAATGAAATGTCTTCATTGCCCAGGACACCACTGGATGGTATTGTTACTTGCAGCCAAATGCCTCCCACCTGACTCACCCACTGTCGCTTGCTTCTCATTGTGCCACTGCCTTGGCCCCATTTGTTCCCCTCCACCATCCGCAGCTGCCTTCTTTGCACACAGCACCGTGTCTTAGTCAAGGTCCTCAGATGCCAGCAGCAAAAGCCTTGCTTGACAGTCTTGGGCAGAGGCAGGTTTATCAGTGGCTTACAGAATCAACAGGAGGCCAGAGGAGCAATTGTAGAAAACAGGCAGGAGCCAAGCAACACTGGAAGAAAGGAACGCCAGGGTCCCTAGCAAGTGACATGTAGGAAAAGTCAGATCCACATCCCCCGCTACTGCAGGACACCCTCCAGCCTTTTATGCTCTGCTGAGGTCCTGTGCCCACCCCTGGCTGTGCTTCTGTAATTGTGGGGAGGGGGAAGAACTCCTGCCAAAGATATGCGAAGGAACAGTTATAATAGCAGGGACCATGAGGTAGATGGTATTATCCCCATTTTACGGACTGAAATTGAGTCACAGTTTCAGTAACCAGTCCATGGCACACCAGTATCTGAACCCAAGCCGTCTGGCTCTCATAACAAGAGGTTCCCCATCAGGAAGATCAGAGTGCTTTTAGGAAGAGGGAGTTGGACAGAGACAGCTAGAAAGGGACCAGTGTGCACCGGTCCCTGAATCCCAGAGAGGCTGTGGGTATCATACACTCAGTCTGTGAACGTCACAAGCAGACTCAGCTGCACCTGCTCGGGGAAGGGATTTGTGCAAAGAGACCAGGGCCTCAAGAACATCTGTGTGTTTTCATAGAAGGGAGCAAAGCGAATTGGGGGTTTCCGACTGAGCTGGAAACAAAATGCCATCAGCAAAGCCCATCTGTCAGAGGTTTTTGCATAAGCAAGTCAGGGTCGCATCGGGGCCACTGCGTTTCCCAACCAGCCCAAACGTGACCTCAAAGGACTAATCCTCTGAACTCTGCCAGGCTGGCCCAAGGGCACAGCTGGGCTGCCAAGCGGAGCCAACAGTGCCCTCAGCTGGTCGGGATACCCCAGCCTGGCCTGGGATCCAGGGCCCAGCAGAGTTTGGGGCTGCCCTCAGGCCCTCATCTCTGGCGAAGCTGAAGACCAGTCACCGAAAGTCACAAACCAGCAGCCCCTGCTCAAATCAGGCCCGCATACTTACTTTGTTGGCCCTCATTGTGGTGTGTGTTGGTAATTCATCTGTTGACTAAGAATACATGTAAGTAATGCAAATGGTAGCCAGTGGTGTGCAATAAAAAGTAAGGCTCCTTTCTGCCCCTTCTTCCAAAACACAGATCCTGGGGATACACAGTAGGTCACATTCTTATGGGGAGGGAGGCCAGGAATAAATCAGAGACATAAGTGAGTATAAGTACTAAAGAAAATAAATGAAGCAGGGATGGGGCTGGGAGTGGAGAGGAAAGATACCCAGTTTCCCTCCCCAGGGGCAACCACCATGAGCAGTTTCTTGAAAATCCTTTTAGAGGTCATCTCTGCATGTTAGTTTGTTGCTGTCATAGCTGTTGTTTTTGTTTTTCAGATTGGGAGATGTTGCATACAGTTCTAGATTTCTGGTTTCTCTTGAAAAATCCCATGATCAGGCATCCACATGCCTGCAAGGCTCGGTTGCAGGAGCTGAGGCCCAGCTGCCCCTTTAGAGGACGCCTCTGCTGTCCAGGTCACCGCAGCTTCACCTGGCCTCCATCTCCCTTAACTAGCCCGACCCTGGGGACTCTCCATTTTCCTGCCCCTTCTCTGCCACCTCCCCTGTATGCCTCCCCGTGGTATCTTCAGGAATGCTCATGGGGAACCAGGAAGAGGGTGCACTCTTGCTCCCCACCCCCACCTCTCCCCTCACCTGGTTCTCACTTTCTCAAAGGCTATAGGCTCCCCTTCTTTTTTGCTCCATGAATCTGCTTCATGCTTCCCCGGCGGTGCCTCTCTGCCAGCTAACTCCATACCTCTAGGCATGAGTTGTGAAATGCCTCCTACACGTGTACACGTGCACGCGCACACAGGAGGCCTTCCACTTACTCAAAACACCAACACTCACTGACTCACATGAGTCAGTCACATCACTCACAATGGCCATGTCCACTCCTACATTCCAAGGGAAAGTAATTGTTAGTCACCTTGAGTCAGATGCCCAGGCCGACCCAGCAGTCTGCTGCCCTGAATAAAATCAGTTCTGTTGGCAGGAGAAAGGGGCACAGCTGCTGGGACAAGCAGCAGGTTCTGCCACAGGCCATGATCTACTTTCCCCTTCCTTCCCCACTGAGGGTTTCATCTTCCAGAAGCTCAGGGTAGAGACAAAGGGAAGTGATCCTCCAGAGTACTTTATGTTGCCGGGCGGAAGAAGAATGAACTCCCTTCCCCAGAGGTCTGCAAGTCAGGATGCACTAAACACATCAGGTCAGGTAGAGGCTGTCTGTTCGCTCATTCATACACTAGTGAACGAGTGTCCTGGACACTATTCCAGGAGCTGGGGCTACACCAGTGAACAACACAGATAGCCCTGCCATTCTGGAACTGATAATTTAGTGATGGAGATAATCAGTAAATAGCAAACTAATTTCAATTAGTGGTAACCTCTAAGGAAAAAGAAGAAAGCAGACTGACAGAGAAAGGCTCCTAGAGTGGTTTGGGAAGGCTTCATTAAAGAATGAATATCAAGTTAGGGAACCAGCCTGGTGAAGGACCGAGGAAGGATACCCACATATCCTGGATGGGGCCTGATATGTCAGAAGAACAGAAGGCCAGTGTGATGGGAGAGGCACATCCCTTAGTTGGGGCTGGGGAGAGGCATCAGGGAGACTGGCCAGTCCTGTGGGGCTCATGAGCCAGCAGAAGGAATTTGGATTTTATTCTAATGCAGTAAGAAGCCACTGGGGACATGTCAGCAAAGAAGCAATAGGAGCTGATCTGCCAGCTCTCATAGTATCAATATTTATTAATCACACAGATTTCTAGAGACATTCCCTCCCCCAAATCCACCAGTGCTCATGGTGATTCCTCCATCTTTTTCACTTCCTTTCTGGCGGGGTGGCTGGTCAGGTGGACTACAAAACAAATGGACAACCGTGCAGCCTCTGTGTACAACCACCAGTAGACAGGACTCATGGGGGGCAGAGGAACATGTTCAGTGACACCACAGGGAACAGTCAGCCAGATCCTGAAAGTGGGAAGCTCCACAGGACAAGTGACCTCATTCCTTCCATAAGTAAATAGCATCAAGATGGGGGAGGGGGGATTGTAGAGTAGTGGGGACTTAAGAAATATATATGCCAAAGCAGAGTACAGATCTTGTTTGGATCCTGATTTGAACAAGTCAACTTTCAAAAGACATCTTTGAGACAATGCGGGGAAATGTAATGCAGTTGGGGTATTACGTGACATTAAAGAATTCTTATTTATTTAGATGGGTACGGTAAAGGTATCGTGGTTCTTTTTTTTTTTTTTTTTGAAGGCCTTACATGCTAGAGATACAAGCTAAATTATTTATAGGTAAAATGGTCTGATGTCTGGGATTTATTCTAAAATATTCTGCCAAAAACAAAGTGGAGGAGTAGGGGAACAGATGAAACAGGAATGGCAAATAGTTAATAGTGTTGAAGCTGGTGGGGTGGCTTATCGTGTCCTTCTCTCTGCTTTTGGGTATGTTTGAAATTTTCCATAATAAAACGGTTTTTCTGTTTTTGCTTGTTTGTTTTTAAATGAGTAAAGCTGTCAAAAACAAAAGGTCATTCTCCGGGAACAGTAACATCATATCTCACCGTTGCCTTTTCTCCCTTTTCAGCATGGCAGGGAAGGCGCCCCTGCAGCCTGCCAGCCCTCGTGCACACCTGCTGCTTGCTCTGCCCCGCTGAGCCACTCAGTCTGGAGGCCCCGGGACAGCGCCTGCCTCGTGAGGTTGTCCTGGCTCAGTTGTCCACAGCGATGGTGGAGAACTGGACTGCACAGGCTCACAACCTTCCCGACAGGCTTCAGGGGCCAGAATCCTTCATCCTGGGACTGGTGGCCCTGAACAATGGCTGAGGGCCAGGGGACCCCATAAAGTTCGTCTGCAGCTTTCAGGGGCCAGTAGCACCTCAGTGCCCGGGAATATGACCACCTATCGGCCCATTCCCAATGATGCTGTGGACCTGGCGGTCAGCTGTGGGACCAGGGCAGCCGATGTCCTCCCCGGCCCGCACACAGGGGACTACGCTCCCATGGGATTCTGGGTCCAGAACGGCAGCATGCCCCAGCCTGTGGGTGAGAGCCCAGCCAGTGCCACCACCCGCCCCAGTCCCACCACCCCCGCAGTGCCCAAGATGGGCGTGCGGGCAAGAGTGGCCGACTGGCCACCCAAGCGGGAGGCCCTGAGAGAACAGAACAACCCCAGCCCCTCACAGGACACAGATGGCACAAAGGCCACAAAGGTGGCCCATTCCATGAGAAGCGTACAGAACGGACAGCCCCCCGCCAGCACCCCGGCTTCCTCAGGGTACAAAGCCTTGCACCGACTCTCTAGGAGAAGGTCTAAGGATGTGGAGTTCCAGGACGGGTGGCCCCGGTCCCCCGGCAGGGCCTTCCTCCCGCTGCGGCACCGCAGCAGCAGCGAGATCACCCTCAGCGAGTGCGACCTGGAGGACGCGGTGGAGCCCCGGGGCGCCCGGCACACGGGGGCACTGCCGCTCTTCCGCGAGTATGGGAGTACGTCCTCCATCGACGTGCAGGGCGTGCCCGAGCAGAGCTTCTTCGACATCCTCAATGAGTTCCGCAGCGAGCAGCCCGAGGCCCGGGGCGCCCCGAGCCTCACTGAGCTCCTGCGGGCCGATCCCGGCCCACACGTCGCGGGAGGCGGCGGTGGAGCCAAGGGGGACGCCCGCAACGGGCAGCCCGCCAAGGACGGCCTGCTGCCACTGCAGCCCATGAAGGAGAAGGAGAAGGCCCGGAAGAAGCCCGCGCGGGGCCTGGGCGGCGGCGACGCGGTGGACTCGTCCATCTTCCGGAAGCTGCGGAGCAGTAAAGCCGAGGGCGAAGCGTCCCGGTGCCCCGGGGAGGCCGAGGACGGCCGGAGCCCCCCGGAGGCCAGCAGGCCGTGGGTCTGCCAGAAGAGCTTTGCCCATTTCGACGTGCAGAGCATGCTGTTCGACCTCAACGAGGCGGCCGCCAACCGGGCGTCCACGGCCCAGCGGCGGAACACGACCACCGGGGCCTCGGCCGCCTCGGCCATGGCGTCCCTCACGGCGTCGCGGGCCCACAGCCTCGGCGGCCTGGACCCCGCCTTCACCAGCACGGAGGACTTGAACTGCAAGGAGAACCTGGAGCAGGACCTCGGCGACGACAACAGCAACGACCTGCTCCTCAGCTGCCCCCACTTCCGCAACGAGATGGGCGGTGAGTGCGAGCGCAACGTGAGCTTCTCCTGGGCGGCCGCGGGCTCCACGGGCGGCAGCGGTGGGAGCGGCGGAGAGGGCCGCCCGCCGGAGCCCGCCCTGAGCGCCTACCGCAGCAACGCCAGCATCTCGGTGCTGGAGGTGCCCAAGGAACAGCAGAGGACGCAGAGTCGCCCGCGGCAGTACAGCATCGAGCACGTGGACCTGGGCGCCCGCTACTACCAGGACTACTTCGTGGGCAAAGGTGAGGTGGGGGCGGACAGGCGGGCAGCACCTGGTCTGTGAGATTGTCACTGCTCATTCATTCGCTGTCTGCCAGGCCCTGCCCTGGGCACCGAGGATGCAGAAAGACACAAGACCTCCCTCAGAGAGGGGCCGTGAGGATGCAGGGAGTACAGCCTCATGACACATGGGTAGCACTTCAAAACCCTGAGCTACGTGAAACAGTAGATATGCATTAACTTAGCAAATATGTGCTTGGGTCAGCTATGTGCCAGGGCAATTTCTAGAGCTGGGGGATACAGTATTGACCAGCTTGAAACGAAAACCTTGTCTCCCTAATGTCTTAGTGGGGTAAGACAAACAATAAAACTAGATAAATACGTAAACTGTCTAAGGTATGGTGGGTGGTGAGTGCGGTGGAGAAAAGTAAAGCAGGGAAGAGGGAAACAGTGTCATTGCCAGGGGTTGCATTTTCAGTAGGGAATGGTCAGGGAGGGCCTTCTAGGTGGGTGCCCTTTGAGTGCTGAGGTGAAGGAGGTGAGGGAGGGAGCCTTGTGGAGATCGAGGACAGTGTTCCTGACACGGGAAACAAGTACAGTAGTCCTGGAATACTGGAGGAATAGGACAGAGGCCAGTGTTGCTGGGACAGAGTGACTGAGGGAGAGTGGAAGGAGCTGAGACAGGTGACAGGGGCAGATCATGTGGGACTCTGTGAGCCACAGTGAGGACTCTCACTTTTACCCTGAGTGAGATGGGGCCGCAGGAAAGTTCTGAGCAGGAGAGGGCCTTGACCTGACTCAGGTATTCTCAGCCTCCCTCTAGGGAACAGGCTGTGGGGACAGGGGAGGCTGGGAGACCAAGGAGGAGGCTGCTGCAGTGGTCCAGGCAGGAGATGATGATGGGCAGGTCTAGGGGAGCCTAGGAGGGGGGAAGAAGCTGGCAGGTTCTGGATTCCCTTTGACGGCGGAGCTGTTGATGTTTGGAGGGTGTTAACACAGGCATCACACATGATTAAGTTCATTGGTGCTGATGAGGCAATCCTAGGAGGCAGCAGAGCATAGTGCAGAGATCACAAACCCAGGCAGCCTCAGGGACCAGGCAGGAGACAATAGAGGGAAGCAAACCAGGCAGGGGCTGCACAAAGGGCAGCTCCTGCTCAGCTCCAGCTCACTGTTGTCATCAGGAAGTAGAGACAAGCCCAGTTTTGCCAGCCTTTCCAATTTTTCTAGATTCTCCTGAAATTCAGATATTTTTAATATGGATTCTCCTATATCAATTCAGAATTGAATTGATATAGTAACAGGCTTAAACAACATAGTTTATTTCTCTCACATAAAAAAGTCCGGAGATGTGCAGCCCAGGACTGGTATGGTTACTCCTCAGAAACAGTGGAATGCCACCCTTAGTGCATGGCCTCCAAGCCCTCAGGGTGGTCTCCTGGTCCAAGATGGCTGCTGGAGTTCCAGCCGTCACATCCGTGTTTCCAGGCAAAGAAAAGGAGGAAAGGATTCGGGCGAAATGTCAAGTCAGCACCCCTACCTTTTTTTTTTTTTTCAAGTCAGCCCCTTTTAAAGAACATTCTCAGAAGTCCCAGCCAACTGCTTCTGGTTATTGGCCACACCTGTCTGCAAGGCAGGCTGGGAAATGTTAGTTTTTAGGTAGACATAGCCTCTCTCTTTTCTTCCTCCAAGAACAGAGAGTTTCTCTTAAAATGAAAGAAGGGAAGAATAGGTAATGGATAGGCAGCCAGTACTCCACAGCAACTAGTTTAAAAATTTTTTTAAAGCAGTATCCTAGTCAAATACAACAAATGTCAACTAGATCGTCCAGAGTACAGTCTCTGGAGGTCCACCAGTGTTGGAGTCCGACAGCCCTGGGTTTGGGATGTCTTTTTCATAGCTTATTAGCTACGTGACACATTTTACCCCTTGGACTCCGTGTCCTCATGTGAGGAGCAGAGATGATTGTAGCAGCATCACATGCCCAGAAACAAAATGACACAGAGACTGAAAATTAAGGGATGAAAAAAGAAGTTCAGACAGTCACTAACCAAGAGAAAACTGGTGAGGTGACATCAGTATCACACAAAATAGATTTCAAGGCTAAAAGCATTTGTTAGAAGAACCAAAAGGGCCATTTCTTATTGACTTCTTAAAAATTTACCAAGAAACTGTAATAGTTGTGAACCTTTGTATACCTGGCAACCTGTTTGAGGGGTATATAAATAAAAAACTAATACAGCGACAGGGAGACATGAACAAATCCACAACCCATGGGAGAAGTTGACAGGGTCGCTCTTTGAAATTGACTAATCTAGTAGCCAGAAAGTAAGGCTGAGAGGATTTGAAACCTGGTTTTGCATTTATATTATATTAATTTTCTACCTAAACCAACAGAGAACACGTTCTTTTCAACTTGCATGTAGGAATGCATACACGGAAGGACTGTGGTAAGGATCAAATAAGATTGTACATCAAAACAGTTCTTCATCAGGCAGATAGTGAGTATTTATAATGGAGCATTGAAAAGAAGCTGTTTTCTTTCAAAAAATGATTTCTTTGTAGCCCTGGAAACTCATAAATAAGTTAGTCATTGGTCAGTGTTTATTGATTGCCTATTCTATGCTAAGACCGCAAGGTACTGCGTATGCATTGGCGGAAAACAAAACAAAACAGATCCTGCAGCTGTTTCAGGAATGAACTGATATCTGTGGAGCACACTTATTCTGTTCTCTGACCAGCTGGGGAGATGGTTTAACCCACTGCAGGTGCTGTTCTGATTGGGACCATTAATTAACACACATTTTAGCCTTAGGTAAGCCTTTGATTCACCAAGAGCATCTCATGAGAATAGGAACCATCATTTAAATATTGAGAGCACTGGGGTGGGAAGGAATTTCTGGCAGTGCGTAGCTGCTGACTTCATGGACTTAAGACAGACTGCTGGTGGGCAACCACCACAAGCAGGAGATACTTGGGTTACATATCAGTTAGAACTGTTTGCCTGGAAGGATTATAAGACAGCAGCATATTTTTTTAAAAAGGGGAGACAGCTGTCATTTTGGGGAGAGAACAGGAGACTTCCTCCGTGACTTGTTAAAGACTTTGTCACCATAAGGAAAAAAAGAGTAGTGTTTAAGTTTTCTACGTCTATAGAAATATGGTTAGATAAAGGTGACGCTTGGGAACTGGAATCATGGTCCTTTTCTGTGACAAACATCATGCCCTGGGGGTAGTACTAGCCAACACATCTCATGTGCTTACTCTGTGCCCGGCCCTGTGCTGAGTGCTCCATGCTTATTAACCTATTTAGTCCTTACAACCAGCTGAGAGGGGGGAATCCATCCTTCCTGATACCATTGTACTGATGAGAATGCCATCAAGCGACTTGGGCCACACATCTAATGAGTCCAGGGCCCGGATTTCAGCCGGGCAGAAGCCTCTCTAGACTAGAATCTAACCACTTCACGAGGGCTAATTGGCAGCTAAGCTGCTGAACATTTGCAAATATGGGATAATCACAGCGAAGCTAGGTTTATAACATGGCACGCACTGCACTAAGCGTTTTTTGTTCGTAGCCTCATTTCACTCTCACATCGACTCTATGAATCATGGGTAGCATGAGGGGCCCCCATTTCCCAGATGAGAGCACTGAGACTCAGGAAATTTCTGTGACTGGCAAGGGGGTATAGTAAGGTGGGCTTTAACCTCTTACGGTCTCTCCATTGAGTGTGGTCGTGACCAGCCGTGAGGTTTGTGTGACCAGGATCCCAAGAGCCTGCACAAGAGCTCTGCACGGGTTGCACAAGAGCCTTCCCCGGCTGTCCTCTCAGCAGGCCTGCCATGGGCCGTCACCCCTCCTTTCCAGAGAGCTGACTCTGAGCTCACCTGCTCTTCCCTCTCAGAGCATGCCAATTACTTTGGCGTGGACGAGAAGCTGGGACCAGTGGCCGTGAGCATCAAGCGGGAGAAGCTGGAGGACCACAAGGACCACGGGCCTCAGTACCAGTACAGGATCATCTTCCGGACCCGCGAGGTAGGTCCCATCGCTATTGTTATTATTCCATAAATCACAGCCACTCACATCTATGAGCCCTTACTCTGTGCCAGGTTCTGTGGGCAAGTGCTTCCCCTGTTTCAACTCGTAATCCTTCCAACAGCCTCAGGAGAGCAGTCCTGTCAGTCTCCCCATTTTACAGAAAGGAAGACTGAGATTCAGAAACATGTCTGAAATCAGTGACTAAGTGGCCAGGATTGGAATCCAGTGTGTCTGACTGCAGAGCCCAAGATTCTGACATTTGCAAAAGATTAACTGTGATGAGCATAAAAAATAAAGGAAGAGATATAGGGGATTCTTTCAGGATTGTGAGATGCCCTGCAGAGTGGAAAGGAGAATTAAGGCAGCAAGTCTCGGGCAGGGCAGGAATTGGGGAATCTCAGCAGCAGGCATGCTGTTGATGTTGATCAGCTCAAAACACTCCCAGCCTGCCTACTTTCATTCAGAATAGAGGATCCCATTGTCCTGGCTTGGTCAGAGGTCTTCCCTTGGAATAAATGTCAGCTGTGGCTAGGGAACAAGGCCCGTTGGGGGCACCCTGCTCAATTAGGACTCTTAAGTTGTAAGTGGCAGAAATCTACTTCTATCTGGTTTAAGACAGAAATAGAATTCATTGGCTCATGTAACTGCAAATCCAGGGGTAGGAATGGCTTCAGGCATAGCTGGACCCAGGCACTCAAATGATGTCACCAGAACTCTGCCTCCTTATCTCTCCCGCTCAGCTGGCTCTGCTGCTTTTTGCATTGTGAATGTCATCCTCTTCTGCTACCAACAGGCTCTCTCCATGTCATGGGAAAATGGGGACCGGCTGCTCAAATCTTTTCCATCTTTATACTTTCTTCTCCACGTTCTTATCTGCTGAATCTCTGGGAAGGACTCTGATTGGCTCTGCTTGGATCACAAGCCTGGGCCAGTCACTGTTGTCAGGGATGATAGAGGACTCTGTCTAGATCTAGGACATGTGCTCCACCCTGGGTCCAGGGGCCGGGCCGGGCACTGTGATTGACAGTTCTGTCAGAGCCACCCACAGGTGGTGGTAGGGGGGCGGTTCCTCAGCAAAAGGTGGGGAGCTAGGCCAGTAGAAATGATAGAGACTTCCAAAAAACCTCAAAGGAAGACCTTTTCAGAAAAGGAGCAATCATCAGCTGGGCAGGCCCCCAAAATGGATCTCCCTCACCCCTGCATTACGCCATGCCCCTTGGGCCTGGCCTTTTGCGCAGACATGGGAGCCCAACAGGCAGGCACTGCCAGGGAGTTTGGATGTGGGGCGGGCCGATCCTGGACCTCATCCAGACCGGCAGATGCTGCACCGAGGGCCGTAGCCCCATCCCCTCGCAAAGACCTTCCCGCCGAGGGGGAATGAGATGACACAGATGGCAGCGTAGGGGAGGCAGCCCCAAAAACTTGGTGCCCCAGATCACAGGTGGTCACCGGCCCCTGAGTCTCCCCAGCACCCTCCTCCTTCCCCCTCCTCACCTTTCTGGCTAGATGAGCACCAGGGCAGAATGTGAGGTGACAGCTCACACTGTATCCAAGTGTTGTATGACATGTGGGGAGCTGCCAGGTGAAATGACAACGGCAATCATATACTAATCAATAATATCATCAGCTGCTGTTATACTGCAGATTTACTCAACACTGTGTGTCAGGCATTTTCTACACCGATTATGTATATTCACTCACTTAAACGTCGTGACAGTTCTATGATGAAGGCACTATAGTCCTCATTTACAACTGATGAAACAGGCACAGAAAGGTTAAGGGACCTCAGTGAGTGACGGGACGAAGTGTCGGCCCATGCTCCAGCCAGTGCCCGGCCGCCTCTGGGATTCCACTGACTTGGCTCAGACTGCATATCAGACCCATTCAAGAGTTATGAACTCAACTTAATGCCAGCATTTTATGTTATTGGTTTTGTTGTTGTTTTAAATGGAAACAAAATATGTAGAATGATTTTTTTTTTTTAATACCAGACTTTGTTGTAGGTACTGAGAGTCGTGAGACTCTAGTGTGGTCAGGGGATAATGTTTTGCTGTGGTTCCTATTCAGTAGGTTGGAAACTGGCTTGGTGCCATTCCTGGCTCGTTCCTGCCTCTGTTCACTTCCCACCCCCAGCGCCCACAAACTAGCCTCTGATCCACCCCAGGCTGGGCACAGGGCCTTCGCAGCTCAGGGGCACAGGCCCGGGGTTCATCCACTCCACGGAGATTCACTCAGCACCACCACCAGCCAGCCCCGTGCTGGGCACTGAGGAAACAGTGTAAACAAGGCAGCAGAGATGCTCAGGGGACTGCATTTTTGCTGGGGAGGCAGACAATACAGAGATACTCTTGTAAATTATACTACGTGGTACGTGATGACAAGGTGGAAAGTAAAGCAAGGAAGAGAGATAAGTGCGGGGGTGGTAAGATTTTTAGACAGGATGGTCAAGGGAGGTGTCACTCGGAAGGGAACATTTGAGTAAAAGACGTGAAGAAGATGAGAGGAGCCATGTGGACATCTGGAAGAGTGTTCCAGACACAGGGAACATCCAGTGCAAAGGTCCTGAGGCAGGACCAGGCCTGGCACAGTCACTCAGCAGCTATGAAACCTTGGGCACGTGGCTTCTTCTCTCAGAGCCTCTGTTTCCCCCATGGGAATCCCACTCTCACAGGACCATAGTGTGGGCTTGGGCTTGGTGAGGTTGCCCATATAAAGTAGGCAGTGCTGGGCCTGGCACTTGGGGAGAGCCCAGTGAGGATAGCTGTTGGGAGAGGTCTCAGTTTCTTGTCCCCTTGTCACATTCCAGTCAATCCTGTGACTTTTGGCCCACCGTGAGGTTCACAGCCACAAGCAGGCCTTTCTCTGCCCTCACACACATGCAGGCCACACGTATACTCAGTCCTGGCCCCAGCCCCTTGCAGAGCTGCCTATTGGGCACTAAGGCCTGAGGACCTCGTCATCCTGTCATCTGGAGGGAGGGGCAGTGGCCAACAGGGTTTGCCTTGCCCCTTCCTAAGGCCCTTCCTGCCATGGAGGCAGAGAGTCACGTAACCCAAAAGTAGTAATGACAGTAGTAATAAGAATAGCTAACAGTTTTAGCACATATTCCTGCCAGGCACTCTTCCAAGTGTTTTATATGCATTGACCCTTCAGATTCTCTCAGTAGTCCCATGATGTGGGTCCCCTTCCCCCCATTCTACAGATGAGGACTCTTGAGGCCTAGGGCTGTCACTCGTCAGCGTCCCCCAGTGGCAGAGCCAGGATATGAACCCAGACTGCCTGTGTCCCCAGCCCGTGCTCTTAACCACTCACCACTCCCTGTGGGGTTGAGTTTTCTGGCTCTGGGAACAGACAGCTTGGGGTTCGGTTGGGCTCTGCCACTCTCTAGCCTTGTGAGCTTAGGCAGATGGCTTTACCCCAGATGCCTCAGTTTCTTCATCTGTAAAATGGACTTCGTACTGTTTGTTCCCTGTGTCCTGGAAAGGCGGGAAGGTTCTCCTGGACTGGCACGCACCAGGTGGGACAGCACAAGGCTGCAGGGTAGTGCGTGCTCTGAGCGGCAGCTATTGTGATGACGCTGCCGTCGTGCTGTCGCTCTTTCCCGAAAGGTCAGAGGGCTTTTCTGGGGAGTGAAGGTTCAGCTTACGGTCAGAGTTCTGCCCTTCTCCTGTCTACACACACGTCTCGGGCTCCGGTTAACCAAGGCATGGGGGCCAGAGCGAAGGGCCCAGGCTGTTTTCCAAGCCAGCCGGCTGGCCTGCCCCAGATGGCCGCCCCCGGCCGCCAAGCAGACCGAGTGGGCTCACATCTCCCAGCAGATGGGATGGGCGTGTTGGCAGCTCTGAGCCTCCCGCCGGGGCGGGAACAGACTGGAGCTGGGCTTCAGGACCACACGCCGAAACATCAGCCCCACCCACCCTGAGCCTGGACAGGACAAGCCGCAGGCCAGGGCTGCCCTGTCCTGAGCCCCTTGCTGGCAGAACACAAGGGATGCCAAGTAGCCAGGGACTCTTTGGCCCAGCAGGCTCGGTGGGTTCCCTTTGGCCCCAAGTATGAGTTTTTGACAGCCTTAGTTTTGTTAGGGTTAGAGGTTTAGATTTTTTTTTTTTCTTTATTGAAAAAGTAACAGTCACTCATTAAGAATTTAAACAGTATATATGTATACAAAGTAGAAAAGGAAGAATCTTGTATTAAGTGAAAAAAGCAAGTGTAGTAGTGAACCTCATTTGGGACCTTATTTGTGTTCAGTAGGCACCAATGATTGTGTGATGTAATCTCCAAAGCATACTGTTAAGTGGGGGGAAAAACAAACTGTAGCTTCCTATTAAGGTTAAATTTTCTTTAAATTTTTAACTACACATATGGCTTTGTGTAAAAACATTCGACGTGTGTAATGTGATAATGGCTAACACATATATTGAGTGCTCACTGTATGCCAGGTACGGTGGTAAAAAAACCCTGTACATGGATTATCTTACTGAATCTTTATAACCTTTTGCGACAGGCACTGTTATTCCCCATTTTATAGATAAGGGAACAGGCACAGAGAAATTCAGCAGCTTGCCCAGAGTCACACAGCTAGAGAAGGGGTAGAGCCGGGATTTGAACCGAGGCAGACTGACTCCCAAGTGGCCTCCCAGGAAGAGCTCTTGGAGGGTGGACGCAGCACAGAGGAAGGCAGGGATGCATCTGAGTCGGGAGCTGGTGGAGAACAAGCTGTGCCGATGGGAACCTCCTTGCTGATGTGGCCCTGAATCCCTTTCACAGCTCAGTGAGATGATGCCAGATGTCATCAAGGGTCAGAGCACACAGGGTCTCGCAGCCTGAGCAGCGAGTGTAGTTTTGTTTTGTTTTGTTTTAAGGCAAGGGTTTTTTTTTTGAATTTTTCTTTTGGCTGTGTCGGGTTTTAGTTGCAGCACGCGGGATATTCGTTGAGGCATGCAGGATCTTTCGTTGCGGCGTGCGGGCTTTTCTCTTCTCTAGTTGTGTGTGGGTTCTAGGGCACGTGGGCTCTGTAGTTGTGGTGCACAGGCTCCAGAGCACCTGGGCTCTGTAGTTTGCGGCAGGCGGGCTCTCTCGTTGAGGCATGCAAGCTCAGTAGTTGCGGCGTGTGGGCTTAGTTGCCCCGTGGCATGTGGGATCTTAGTTCCCTGACCAGGGATCGAACCCATGTCCCCTGCAATTGTAAGGTGGATTCTTTACCACTGGACCACCAGGGAAGTCCCGCGAGTGTAGATTTTATTGGGAGAGAGATGGAACGCTGTCAGCAGGTTCTGCACGGAGGAGAGACACGATCTGACTCAAGCTGCTGCAGGAAGAATGGACTGGAGTGGGGTGGTGGCCGGGCAGGTGCAGGGAGACCAGGAAAAGGCTGCTGTCACAGTCCAGGTAGGACGTGACGGGGGACAGGGCCAGGTGGAGGGCAGAGGGGGCCACACGTTGCAGCCTGCCAGTGCCCTACTTATTATCGCCAGCAGAGAAGGAAAAGCTGGGAGCTTTCCAAGTAGCGGCTTTTGGTCAAGTCTTCAGAGCCAAAAATGTGACGGTAGGCCGCCTGTCTCGAGGGTGGAAGAGAATGAGGATTTCTGGTCCACGCTGTCTCTTGGCCCCAGCAGAGGGCGCTGTGGGGCAGTGTCAGCAGGATAGAAAGGCGCTGATCCTGTTGGTGCCTTAATCGAAATTCACAATCCCAGGGCCACCCAGATTGGCAGGGCAGAGCATCCGTATCACAGTTTTTCGTGATGTATTTCAAGACTGTCCTGCTTATCCTAAGAGAGATTTGTTTATTAATTACCAAAGCCGGAACTGGGAACTCCCAACCATGAGATCATTCATTCCTAACACGCATGCCTCTTGGCCAGGTCCTGTTTGGCAGGGTTAGGCTGTATGCTTAGAGGCAGTGTCATGACACGTCATTTTTGCCATCTCTTGCATCTGTTGACTTGGGGTGACCATGTTTTTCCAGTTAACGCTGATCCTCCCTCGTCTTTAACCCGTAGCCCCAAGTGTATTTTGGGCGCTGACAGCAATCCCCTTGGGGGAGGATTTTTTCCCCTGTCCTGCTGCAGACTAGGGAGTCTTCTTGCTGTGGTGCAGGAGCTGCTGTGCCTCACCCAGAGCACAGCATAGCCTGGCGGCCAGCAGCACAGCGTAGATGGAAGCCTGAGCTAGTGATAGTGACGACGGGAAGCAGCAGGGGCTCTCAGACGGGGCTGGCGGCGTGTAAATTGGTACAACCACTTGGAAAACGATTTGGCAGTTCAGTAAAATTGAAGATTAACATGCCTGGTGACTCAGCAATTTCTCTCCTAGGTATAAACCCAGACGAAAATGTGTTCATGTGCACTAGGAGGTGCTTCCGTGAGTGTTCCTAACAGCACTGTTCACAGTTGTCAAACGCTGGAAGCAGTTTCCGTGCTCATCAGCAGTAGGGTGGATTAAATCCATTGTGGTAAAAACGTCAGCCTCTTACTGCAACGTGGTCGTATCTCACATCCATAGCATTGAGAGAAAGAAGCCAGATAGAAAAGAACACAAACGACATGAAGCTCAGAAGCAGGCAGAAATAAATTATGGTGTGAAAAGTCAGGGTAGGGTTACCATTAGGGAGGTGGGAAGGGGCACGAAAGAGTTTCCGGAGGCTAGTAATGTATTTCTTGGTCTGGGTGGTGATACCTAGGTATTCACTCTGTGATAATTCCTTCAGCTGTACTTATATGTGTTGTATACTTTTCTGTATATGGATTATATGTCACAGTTAGAAAAAAATTTCAAAGAGAAAAATCATGAGCTTTGGAGACGTCAGACCTGGTTTGGAATCCTGGTTCAGCCACTTAGCTGTGGTGACCTTGGCTAAGGCACCTAGCCTCTTAGAGCTTCAGTTTTCTTATCTGTAAAATGGAGATAGTAAAATCTCCCCTGGACAGACCTATACCTAGATAACTGCTGTCATTCCTGGAATACAGTGCAGTGAACTGTGCCTTCATAAATGTGACTCGTTATTAAGATGTATCTGTTAGAAATTGCTTTGTCTGCAAAGTAACAGAAAACATGACTATAGCTAAAACAAATACGGGGTTATTTTAATTATCTAACAGAAGTCTGGGAGTAGGAAGTGGCAGGAAATGACTTCTGTGTGATTTTTGTTGTTGTTGTTTCTTTACTTACGATCACAAGATGGCTCCCACAGCTCCAAACATCTTATCCTGATACCAGTGTCCTTAGAAAAAGTGGGCAGGTGGAAAGGGGCTTTCCTTTTACCAGGGAAGAAAACCTGCCCTAGATGTCCTCCCCAAGCTGAATTCCATCCCACCTCATTGCCTGGAGCTAGTCATGTAGCCAACTATAGGAAAAACTTGGAAAGCAGCACCTGCGAAAGGGGAATGAGATGGCCGTGATTGGCTTGACTCAAGGTTTTCAACCCTGGCTGCACATCAGAATCACCTGAGTAATATTAAAAGAGACAGAGAGAGAGAGAGAGAGAGTGAGTGTGTGTGTGTAAGTATACAAATATACAAATATGTAAGTGTGTGTATACATACATACGTGCGTGTATACATACACGTCTGGGCCCCACCACAGACCAGCCAAATCAGAACCATTGGTGGTGATTTTATCAGGAAACCAGGTTGAAAACCAGTGTCACAATTCAAGATCCAAGATGGTACCGGTGTCCAGGGCAGGCAGGTGTTTTACATAAGAGCTTATGGTAATAAGTGTACACATAATATTATTGTGATAATGACAGTAAGAGTGTTTGTTTGAGTGTCTACATCGTGGAGCTTGTTTTATTCATTATACCTCTTATTACCTGACATAATCCATCTCCTCACCCGCACGTCAGCTCCAGGAAGACAGGGGTCTTTCTTTTTTCATCATTCGTTGAACAAATGAAGGATGTTCCATCCACTGTCTCATTTAGTTCTCCCAACAGTCCTTGGAAGCTGAGGCTCACAGATAGGCAGTCACTTGGTCAAGATCACACAGCCAGGAGGCAGCAAGTTCAAGTTGGTCCAGACCTAGTGCTTTCTGGCCCAAGAGCCCAGGCTACTAACCATCCCACATGTCGCTTTGAGAACAGGACACCCTCATGTGTTCTCACCCCTTCCCGAGTCCTGAGAGCCTCCTAACCTTCCCTCCTCTCCCTCGAGCAGCTCACCACCCTGCGTGGCTCCATCCTGGAGGACGCCACACCCACAGCCATGAAGCATGGGACAGGGCGGGGACTGCCCCTGAAGGACGCCCTGGAGTATGTCATCCCCGAGCTCAACATCCACTGCCTGCGGCTGGCTCTCAACACTCCCAAGGTGACGGAGCAGCTGCTGAAGCTCGACGAGCAAGGGGTGAGCCGGGGGCCAGGGAGGGGGATGGGGGGGCACTGGGGCAGCAGCCTGCAGCCCCACTCCCGGTACCTCCTTCTGTCTTGGTCACTTGTTTTTTTCTGCAAAGAACAGAAACCCACTCAGGTTAGTTCCAGTAAAAGGAGGGGTCTCTTATCAAGTTCTAGGGGTGCCAAGAGCCTGAATGTGACTGGGTCTTAGGAGGGAAATAGTCTAGGAACAAAACAGCCACCAGGTTCCCGTGTGTGTGTGTGTGTGTGCACGGGAGCATGTGCGTGCTCCCTCTCCCTCACTGCACACTGCCTCCCTCTGCTTCTCTGGCCCTCCCACAGCTCACAGAATTACTGTTAGGATTATAGGCACACACAGGCCCCAGCTAGCTGGCTCTCAGTCCCAGGAGAGCCTCTGACTGGCCCACACTTAGGTCACATGACTGTCGAGGGTCCAATCACCAGTGAACAGAGGAATCAGGGGTACATAAAACAAACACGGAGGACTTCCCTGGTGGCACAATGATAAGAATCTGCCTGCCAACGCAGGGGACACAGGTTCGAGCCCTGGTCCGGGAGGATCCCACATGCCGCGGAGCAACTAAGCCCGTGCACCACAACTACTGAGCCTGCGCTCTAGAGCCCGTGAGCCACAACTACTGAGCCTGCGCTCTAGAGCCCGTGAGCCACAACTACTGAGCCCGCGAGCCATAACTACTGAGCCTGTGAGCCACAACTACTGAGCCCGCAAGCCACAACTACTGAAGTCCACGTGCCTAGAACCTGTGCTCTGCAGCGAGAGAAGCCACCGCAATGAGAAGCCCGCGCACCGCAACAAAGAGTAGCCCCCGCTCGCCACAACTAGGGAAAACCCGCGCGCAGCAGCAAAGACCCAACGCACCAAAAATAAATAAATAAAATTAATTAATTAATTAAGTAAAAAAACAACAACATGGTTATCAAGGGCTCACCCCCTAAAAAACAATGATGTCGACTAGACTGAGTCCTCCAGAATTTCCTTTTGCAGAACCTTAGCCAGGGCCAGTCCACCTACTGTGGGAAGCCCGCCAAGGTCTTTCCCTTGAGAAAATGGCGTCGCCAGCCGCCCTCCGCGCTCGTGTAGAAAGCACGAGAATGGCGGCACCAGCACCTTGTTGTGCCTCTCTGGAATGGCAGGGTGGCAGAGGGACAACTGGGACGTGCCCCCATGCCTTTTTTCTTCTTTGTCTGTGGCACTGAATTCCTGTGTGACCCCGGCAGCTCCCCGGGCTCTGCGCCCGAGAGAGCCTGCTTTGTTCCATGCCCCCCTCCATCTCTGCCTGGCCTGCCTCCCTGACGCCACTCTCGCCTCTGCAGCTCTGCCGGAAACACAAAGTGGGCATCCTCTACTGCAAGGCCGGCCAGAGCTCGGAGGAGGAGATGTACAACAACGAGGAGGCCGGGCCGGCCTTTGAGGAGTTCCTCTCCCTCATCGGAGAGAAGGTCTGTCTGAAGGGCTTCACCAAGTACGCCGCCCAGCTGGACGTCAAGAGTAAGTGGCAGCGGCGGGTGGCCTTGCGGGGGAGCAGGGTGAGTCCCAACCGCACACTCATCCCGTGAGCTAAGGTCCAAAGGCCTGGTGATACCCAGGTGAGGACTCTGGGCAGCGGGAGCTCGAGGACTCCGTTGGTGGGAGTGCGGGCAGTGCAGCCACTCTGGACAGCAGTACCTCATATTCTAGTAAAGTCTGAAGACTCACTTGCCCTGTGTGTCAGCCCTTGCGCTCCTAGACACGTCCGCTGAGATCCTGTGCACATGTGCGCTGGGAGACGTCCTGAGGGGTCATAGCCACAGACACCTGCATGGTGCCCAGTGTGCACAAGGCCCCCGGGGAATACAGTGCTCCTGGTCAGTGTCCCCAACTAACAGGCAGGGCTGCCCTGGCCTCACAGCCACCTGGAGGTCACCTGGCTCTGGCACTGGCCAACCAAGGCTTCGGTGAGCTCACCTGTCACAGCTTCTCCCCTAGAATGGAAGCCCACAAGGATAGGGATTCCTCGGTCTGTTTTACTGCTGCTTCCCCTGCACCTACAGTTAAATAAAGCTAGTGGACCTCAGTGCTCAAAAAGGCCAAGGAGTAGGCTTCCAGGGTGAGTGTGGCACCGTGGAGTTACTTGCAGTGCGGTTTGTGGGTTCACTCACGCATCCAGCAAAAACAACCTCCTGGCTGTCCTCCCTGGGCAGGAAGGAGCAGTTCAAGATGATACGAGCAAATATGGGGAACCCAACCTCATGTGGGCGCTGGGCCTCAAGAACATGGCACGTGACCCGAGAGGGATGAGTTGGAATAAAATAGGCAAAGAGGGAGCAGGAAGCGCGTTCCAGGGAGAAAGAACAGCACGTGCAAAAGCCCTGAGGTCTAAAGGCTGTTGTTCAGGGAATTAATGTGAAGGAGGAAGTGAGGGAGGCCGGCGGGAGCCTCACCATGCAGGACCTTTAGGGCTAAAGATTAGGGATTTGGGTCTGTTTCCTATGAGAATTTTGAAACTCATAAGAGGCAGCATTGAATACTGTTAAGGAAACACTCTGGAGTCAGACAGCCTGAGTTCCGGTCCAGACGCCACCACTCACTGAAGCGTGTGTGACCTTGGGCAAGTCACTCCCTCCCTGTGCCTCAGTTTCCCCCATGGAGCCCCTAATCAGGTGTTTCTCCCTGGTCATAACACCCTCCCGTTAGAGATGAACAGTATTCTGACTCTTATGATTATCATTTCCTTCTTTTCTTCATAGTTTTGCCATCTTCATATGCATCTCTAAATAATATAATTCGTTTTGCCTGTTTGACAACATAATGTGAATGGAATCATACGGTTTGTGCTCCTTTGTGTCTGGCCATTGTATTCGTGGGATTTGCCCATGTGGTGGCTGTGACTCATTTCTTTTCACGACCGTGTACTTTTCCACAGTATGAACTGTTTATCTATTCCTTGGACTAACATTTGGAGGATACTTGTACCCATATTCCGGGGCATCTGTGTACAATTTCTCTAGGCTGTGATCCTAGGAGGTGAAGTGCTGGGTCATCAATTAAGCCTATCTTCAGGTTCAGTCGATCTTACTAAAGAGTTTTCCAAAGGGGTTGTACCAATTTACACACCTGACCAGCCACACAGAGGCTTCCAGTTGCTCCACATCCCCACCAACCCTTGGCACTGTCAGACTCTTCAATGTTTACCAGCCTGGTGGGTGCTTAATGTACGGTTTCCTTTTTATCTTAAATTTACTGAATTTTAAAAGGTGGAGTTAAGTGAAAACATCGAGTTAAAAACTAACACAGATGGCATGTGGGATATGGCAGGAGCCCAGGGGTTTTGGAGACGTGGTGCTAACTGGTGTTTCTGTTTCAGCTGACTCCACGGGAACCCACTCCCTCTACACGACGTACCAGGACTATGAGATCATGTTCCACGTCTCCACTCTGCTCCCTTATACCCCCAACAACAGGCAGCAGGTCAGTGGGGTCCAGGGTGGGGGCCCCAAGTGACTTCCGGTGGGTGCACAGCTGAACCCACGGCACTCTCCCTCCCCACAGCTGGTTAGCTGGCTGCCTGCCTGGCACTGGCTCCCCTGGCACCATCCTGTGCAGCACGTGGAGGCCTTTGGCCCTGGAGACCCTCTGCATCACGGTCTCATCACCTGGGGGTTGGAGACTAGATCAGGTGTCATTCACTGTCAGTTTTTTTCTAACGGTTTCCTTGGCCATTCTGCTACCCCAACTCCCCTCAAGAGTCTCTTGAGTCATCAGGGATCCTGTGGGAAAAAAAAAAAAGTGAATCAGTCAACATTATTTCGACTGCAAGTGACAGAAGCACAAATCAAACTGGCAAAAGCAAAAAATGGGATTTACTGGGTTAGGTAATTCTCAAGTACTGGGAGAGGGCTGGCTTTAGGTATGGCTGGATCTAGGAGCTCAAACAGTGTTAGGAATTCTTTGCATTTCTCGCCTCTGCTTTTCTTCGTAGCGGCCTTATTCACAGATCTTCCCAAGTAGTGCAGAGTCGCCCCCCAGCCGCCCTCGCCTTACATCCCACCAGCTTTGCTACCACGGGAGAAAGAGAGCTGTGTCTTGCAGAAGTCCCAGAAACGTTTCAGGAATGAATCTCATTGGACCACTCACTTGCCAGGCCCAGGGCAGGGATGGAATGGGCTGATTGGCCAAGCCTGAAGGACATGCCCACCTGTAGAGAGGGCGAGTTAGGTCAGCTCAGCTTGAAACGTTGACAGAGATCAGGGAGGTGCTTTCCCAAGCGGGATGGACACGGCTGCCAGAAGGAGGAGGAGGAGGAGGTGCTGGGTGGGTACAACAGCTGACGCCCACCGCCAGGGGCCTCCTCTCCTGGACACGCCATGCATGCTCAGTCCTTTCTAATGAACAGAAACCCCACAGACTTATGGTTTAGTGTATATATTTTTTTCCATTGGTGCAGGTGATGTTGTAGATTTCACTGGCCGAAAATGGTCAAATATCGGTGATTTCAGAAGGTTCACCTAATAGCAGCTGTAAGAGCATTGCTGTCATTAGGCCTGGGTTGGAGTTCTTTCTCTGCCACTTTCTAGCTGTGTAATCTCACCTCCCTGAGCCTCAGATCCCTCCTCTGTAAAATGGGTGGAATGGTAGCACCCATGTCTCGGGGTCATTGGGAAAGGACCCTGCACTCACGCGTGAAACTGGGGCTCGAGTCAGGGCCCAACACGGGAGGCGCACAGGAAGCAGACAGAAACCTACTCCTGGACGTCTGGGAGGCATGGTGAGGAAAGCTTGGGTTGTGGAGTCAAGCAGAAGTGGGTTCAAATCCTGGCTGTTTCCCTCCATGACTGTGTGACTTAGGGCAAGACGTTTAACCGCCGGGAACCTAACGTTTCTCATCGGTAAAAGGAGGTAGGATGAGTTAATGCCTCACAGCCTTGTTGTAAAGATGAAACGAGGACTTCCCTGGTGGCACGGTGGTTAAGAATCCGCCTGCCAATGCAGGAGACACGGGTTCGATCCCTGGTCCGGGAAGATCCCACATGCTGCGGAGCAACTAAGCCCGTGCACCGCAACTACTTAGCCTGCGCTCTAGAGCCCGTAAGCCACAACTACTGAGCCCGCACACCCTAGAGCCCGCATGCAGCAAAGAAGACCCAGTGCAGCCCCAAAATAAGTAAATAAATAAAAATTTTTTTTAAAAAAAGATGAAACGAGGTTGCAGCTTTCAGATGTGGATGTAAAATGCCTAGTACAGGGCCGGCCACAGTAATGGGTGCTTTATCTAGCAATTTAATTTAATCCAGTGTAAAACACACATAAAGAGCTAACAGTTTAACAGTGTGAGTTGTGCCACTCAGTGTGACTGGATTTCACACCGCGGGCCGCCTCATGTAGAGCCACATGTGTCTCCCATCTGCGGACCTCATGTGGCCAATGGGAATTCCTAACAGTTACATGAAGACTAAACTTGTACAAATAAGAACAATGTAATTTCAGCAAACAAGTAAAATGCTGTGAGTACATGATCGCCTACAAAGATGACAGAGTTTTTCTCAGAGACCGTGACAGGCGGGGGAGAAAGGACAGGGTTCCTGTGGGCTGGTCTGAAGCCGCTGCCCCAACCTTCTCAACTCAGGTGTCCGGGGAAGGGGGGGCAGCAGGGATGGGCCCTGCCAGCGGTCTCGGGTCTGACTCTGCCATCGTCTGTGAGCATGGCCCTGAGCAAGTCGAAAGCCGCCAGCCCATGCTCTTCTCCAAGAGATGTTTCTTGAGCAGCTGCTGTGTGCCAGGCTCTGCTCTAGGCACTGAGGAGACAGCAGTGGGCAGCGACCAAAGCAGACACAACCCTTGTTCTCATGGAGCTGACACTGTAGTGGGAAGAGACAGACAAGAGACAAAAGGAAGAGGGGAAGCCGCTGTACGCTAAGTGTCAACGAGTGTTAAGTAATAAAGGCAGAAAAGCAGAGGGGGTGACATCATGGATAAGACAGTCAGCGAAGGCCTCGTGGGAGGGTGACACTTCAGCCAAGACCTGAAGGAGGGAGGGCGGGAGCGAGCCATGTGGGCATCTGGGGGAAGAATGTTCCAGGCAGCGGGAAGACGCAGGGCAGGGGCCTTGAGGAGGAAATGTCTCTGGAGTGTTTGAGGGGCAGCAGGAGGCCAGTGTGGCTGGAGCAGAGTGAGCGAGGGGGGGCACTGAAGGAGCCAGCAGAGAGGTGACGGGGCGGATCGTGAGCCTTGAGCCGACCATGACGTTTTCCTCTCCCCGCCGTTTACCAGCTACTAAGGAAGAGGCACATAGGAAACGACATCGTGACGATCATCTTCCAGGAGCCCGGGGCGCTGCCTTTCACCCCCAAGAACATCCGCTCCCACTTCCAGCATGTCTTCATCATCGTCCGGGTCCACAAGCCCTGCACTGACAGCGTCTGCTACAGGTATGCGCCCGCGCCGCGCCCGCGCCCCGCCCCGCCCCTGCGTGCACCGGAGACCACCAAAGCTGGTTTCCAGCATCCGGGCAGCGCGGCAGAGAGAGAGAGGGGACAGCTGGCCCAGGTGGGCTGCCTCCTGCGTTTCTTGTTTGTGCTTCAGCAGGGGAGTGCTGTTCACACCTTCCCACACCCTCTGAGAGAGTGATTCTTAACCAGAAAAGGGGCATGTCACCCCAGTTTCGATAAGCAAACCATCAGGGATTTGTATTTGCCCGGAATCTTTTGGTTGCGAGGGACAGAAAACCCACCTCAAAAAGGCAGTTATATACGTTGGTTCTCATAAATGACACGTTCAGGCCTAGCCGCGTGGGCTCTACTTCCCTGTCTGTCGCTTCGTTTGCTGGCAGCTCCAAGCTTAACATCTTCCCAGCTGCAAATCCAGCAAAAAGAGAGCTTTCCTTCCCCAGGAAAAGAAGCCCCAGGATTGAGGCTCATTGACCTGCTTGGGGTCACGTGCCCATCCTAGAGTAAGACCACCAGCTGTGCCTGGGCACAGGGCGCATGGGCTGAGAGTCACAGGAAAATCGGAATATGGAAGGATGGAGACAGGGCAGGCAGGGGCCCCCCTCGGGAGGCAGAGCTGAGGGTTCTCTTAGTTCGCAGATCAAGAAGTGACACAAGCCTCAGACCCATTCAGCGTCCTCCCCAAGCACCAGTTCTCAGCCGGGGGCGTGGCCGGCCCCCAAAGGACAAATGGAAAGCTCTCTGGCCTCTCACCTCTGACCCCCAACCACCCAGTTGCCTGTCACAGAGGCAACTACTATTAGCTATTTCTCATGTATCCTGATACCTTCGGGCCATACAAGCAAATGCTTACAAATATTCCTTTTCCACCTTTTTAACACACACGGTACCATATCCCACACACTGTTCTGCATCCTGTATTTCTTCGCTCAGCAGCCTTTGAGAACTTTGCACACCAGTCCGCAAAGTGCCTCTTCCTTCTTCATGACTGCGTATTAGTCCATCACGTGGATGCCTGAGAATCTCCCCCCATCCCTTATCGATGGACGTTTGGGTTGTTTCCTGTCGCCTGCTGTTACACTCCCCCCTGCAGTGCATAACCTAGTTTTGTGGGGGGGTTTTTGTTTTCGTGTTTTGGCCGTGCTGTGCTGCTTGTGGGATCTTAGTTCCCCCACCAGGGATTGAACCCAGGCCCTCAGCAGTGAAAGCACTGAGTCCTAACCACTGGACTGTCAGGGAAGTCCCCAGAACCTAGTTTAGACTGTCATTGCACACGCATCCAAGTACACAGCTGGAATAGATAAAGTCCCAAGCATGGAGTTACTGGGCCAAAGGGTACGTGCGTAGGTACACTGGGTGGTCTCAGTGGAATTGCCAGAATCTCCCAGTTTCTTCTTGGCCAAATGTGTGAGAGAAGGGAGGTGGATTCCAATATGCAGGACATGCTGCTTGACCACCAGGCTGGATATGTTGCCCAGTGGCCGCTGGGAGCCAGTACACCGCATGGCAGGGCCTTCACAAGGCACAGGCCCAGGCCTGCAGCCCCCCCTCCCTTACCCCCACCCATTTGTTCCCGGGACAGAGCAGCAGCTACGAGGGCCTGCACCTCCAGGCTCCATGTGGGCCTGAGGTTACTTAGATGCTGTCGATGTTCCTCAGCAGCTCAAAGGTAGCCCTGGTGAGCAAAGATGGAGTTGTTCTCGAGCTCATACACACATACACACAGACACAGAAGGAGACAGCCCTCCTGTAGTACATCAGAAGCAGGGGGCTGCTGGGTGGGCCCTTCTCCCCTTTCTCCTAACTGTGAGCTCCCCTCTCCTACCTGGGTTATCGCAGGAGCCTGCGCTGACCTCCTGCCTTTCCAGGCCGGCCTTCACATGGTTTCCAGAACAATCTCTTTTTTTCTGACGCACAAAGCTTTCTTGTTTTTTTTGCAATTTAATTTAAAATATTTTTATTATGCAACATTTTAAACGTTCTGAAAAGTACAGAGGATAACATAACAGATACCCATGTGCCTACCACCAAATCTAACAGATGTTAACATTTTGCCATATTTGCTTCAGCTCTCCCTTTATTTCTGAAGAAAGAAAATGTTAGAGATACAACCAAAGCTGCCCCTCCCGCAACCCCTTTCCTCCCCTCCTCTCCTTCCCCACATGCAGCTGCTCTCTGGACAGACCTTCCCCTGTCCCCCACTCCCGCCGGTGTCCCCAAACACGTTTCTGTCTCAGCACTCATCACCCTGTAGGAACAAACTGTCGATGTGACTCTTGCCTCCCTCGAGGGTAACCCCACGTCATACTCACCTTCATACATCTATGCTGGCCCGGCGCTCGCCATGTAGAGGACCCCAAAGACGCCTTTGCCAACTAGACACATGCCTGGCCCAAACATTGTAGGCCCTGAGAAGATAGTTGTTGAATAAATAATTGTGAGTGTTCTAGAAATACTGAGCTACAGCTACAGGTGACCTGGTGGTCACACCGTCTCCTGGCTGCATAAGGAGGTGCCGCCCTTTCCCGCTCGCTTCAAGTGCGTACTTTCTGCATAGCGCACCAGCATCCCTGCAGCCTGTGGGCTGGGGAAACCCCATCCCTCCTGCTGGGGAAGTGAGGGACCAGCTGTTCTGATTGTCCAGAAACCTTCAGCAGCTTGCAGTTTCATAATTCTTAAAATCATGAATCAGGACTACGGGAAGAGCCCAAATCTGTCACTCTAAGCAGCCATGTCCTGAGTGAAGAAGCTGCAGGGCCATTCACATCTGTAAAGCACAGTCTGAACACGGCTTTAATTAGAGTAGAGGGACTGGCGAGGTTGTCTTATCCATCCCCCTGCCTGGAGGCAAGGCCACGCCCACAGAAGAAAAGCTGCCTGGTTTGTGTGGCCTTTGAAGAACCTCTCCACCGGGAAATGCCTTTTTCTGTCCAACCTACACATTGGTAGGAATCTGTTTCTTCTTGGTCTGTCTGTTCAAGTTTAAATCATTACTTTAATCAGTATTGAACACCTGTGCCGGCTCTGGGGCATCAGCTGAGCCCAGGTGGGTGGCACCTGCCCACACACATTCCCAGGATGTAGAGAAGGTTTCACTGGCCAGTGAACCGTGGAGGTGGAGAGCAAGGGGTCTGGCCTGACCCACCCGGGTCTGCAGTAGCTCCCTCCATGGTCTCCTGCACATTCTCTGGTCCCGTCCATCCCTTTCTTCATGGGGCAGCCACGGTGATCCTTGCAGACTGTCAACCTGGCACCTGCATTCATCAGGGACCCGCAAGAAGCAGGTGCCCCCCACGCTGGGTTTTAACTGAGGGATTAATGAACAGACTCATAGGTGTGGGTATGTTAAGGGAACCAAAACAGGAAAGTGAGACATCCAGGGACAGCAACAGCAGGGAGCCATTACCCCACCCCCAGGGATGAGGTCAGAAGGGGATGGGAGAAGTTTCTGGAAACTAGGGAGAACTATGGCTTTGGGAGAGGGGCTGTGCAGCAGAAGCTGTGGCTGTTGAGTAAAGGGCCCAGGACCACAGCCACTGCCACCATCCGAGCCCAGCAGGGAGGCAGTGAAGAGAAATAAATACTCCACCCTCTCTCCTCTCCCCTTCCTGTAGCCTGGCCAGGGGAACCCAGTGAAGGTCGCACAGCCTGTAGAAGCCCACCTTCCAGGGCAGGAAATGGTAGAGACTGCGTCTGGGGGCACAGGCGGTGAATAGCCAGCCCAGGTGGTAGAACGGTTGCTTGTTTCGAGATGAAAAGCGCTAAGTCACCATCAAGGCACGGCCTAGCCTGGTCCCTGGTGACCTCATCGGCCTTCCACCCTTCACTGCCTGGGCTCTGGGCACCCCGGCCTCACCTCGCCCTGCGCGTGCTCTTTCCTGTCGGGCCTTGTTCCTCCCATGCCCACTGCCTGCACGGCCCTCCCCTCAGCTCTTCCTCTGTCTCCTACTCAGCTGCAGATCCCAGCGTAATTTCTCTTCCTCACAGCGGCCCCCCCCAGAACACTAAATCCCCAGGGCCCAAGAGGGGGGGGCGTCCCAGAAGCGCTGGTCAAACAAATGCACGAATGTCACCCTGTCCCCTTGTCCAGTTGGGTGGGGGGCTTGGGAGTCGAAACCTGAACGAGCCTTTCATTGTGGTTGGGTTTCACAAAACAGGTTTTAATCAAGAATCTCATTATTTTAAAAATTGTCTTACGGTGTGAAATCTCTCCCAACACCGTAATCACAAGCTGACATTTTTATAGAAGGTGAATGCAGTACTCTCTAAGAGAAACCTCGTTTTCAGCACCTCATACTGTTTTTTAATCGTCATTATGTAAACAGCATAACTCATGGTGTCTCTGGAGCCCCTTTAAATGTCTTTCCGTGAGAGTTGTCTTCCCCTGCCCCCTGGGTGTTCACTCTGGCAGGTGCTATAGCCTTTCTGCCTGATACTAGAAATCGTCGAACTTGTAGCCACTGAGTCTCGATTTGGTCATTAGAATGTCACAAACAAGGTTCATCAAGTCTAAACTTGACTTGTCAGCAAACCTCCTGCCTCCCAGCTCAGGATTGCCTCTGCCTGGGAACCTCTGTGGCTGGGGAGCCTGCTTCCCTCTCCTCTGTTTCTCCACCTTGCACTTCCCCTCCCCCAGGCCTGCTCACTGCCAGTTTCTGACCTGTCCAGGGTTGGAGCACAAGGAGAAAACGGGAGACAGGGAAGTGTCACTGGGGCTCTGGTCACAGCTGGCTGCGTGCTCTCTGGGCTCTGCGGGGGCTCCCTGCCCACCTTCTAGATCTCCCAGGCAGGAGCAGACCCAAGTCTCCTCCCAAATATAAGGGTCACCTAGGATGGCCCCTATTCATGGGGCCACTTTCTCCAAAGATTTTCCTCCCAGTGAGATCCTCCCTCTCTAATTTGCATAGTGGGTGAGAAGGTTATTTGGGGGAAGAGGTTTTAGATCATTTCCTTTTTACTTTCTCACTCAGTTGCCATCTGATTTCTATCATAATAGCATCTCAGTCAAAACTGAAGTAGGAAGAGCCCCATCCTAACTTCCCTGTACAATGAATTTTCAGAACAACCCTTGTAGAGATGAGTTACAAAGTGTGTTAGTCTTACACAGTGTCTGAAAGAAGTAAATCACAGAATGTTCCATATCAGTCAGGTGTTCCTACAATAATGCTGCTTAACAAACCACCCTGAAGCTCAGTGGCTCACAAACGTTATCATTTCTTCTTGGCTCACACACCTGCAGGTCAGCTGAGGTCTGGCTGGCCCCGGCTGCAGGTCTGCTCCAGGTGTCCTCATCCTCCTGGACCAGTAGGCCCCGGGACATGTTCACCTCATGGCGAGGGCAGGTGCATAGGAGGCAAGCCTGGCCCACACACACATTTGTGCCTTTGCTCAAAAGCCATTGGCCAAATCAAGTCACATGACCAGGCTCAGGATCAATGGGGTGGGGATGTACCTGCCCACAAAGGTAGAGAGAGAGGGGTGAATTTTTGCCAAACTGTAATTTACCGCAAGCTTGTATGTATGTAAAACAAGATTAACTTAACTTGAACGATGCTAGGAAAATTATCCTTTGAATATCAGTGGATGTTCTAACATCTGTTGTATAGGAAGTAAAAATGCATGCATGTGCCCTAAGACTTTCTCCAGTTTCCAGTCTAGTTGGCTGGCAACTTACTAGTTAGACGTAGACTTCCGTTCTTAGAAAGGAAACTCCTCCTTCTGGTCATGTATTGTCTTTCTAAAGGAACTCTCAAGTGCCTATCTTTCTACCATCTAAATAATTTCTCCCTCCTCAGTATGGCTGTGACCCGATCCAAAGACGCTCCTCCTTTCGGACCCCCCATCCCCAGTGGAACCACATTCCGCAAATCTGATGTCTTCAGAGACTTCTTGCTGGCCAAGGTGATTAATGCTGAGAATGCCGCGCACAAGTCCGACAAGTTCCACACCATGGCCACCAGGACCCGCCAGGAGTACCTCAAGGACCTGGCTGAAAACTGTGTCTCCAACACACCCATTGACTCCACCGGCAAGTTCAACCTCATCTCCCTGACCTCCAAGAAGAAGGAGAAGACAAAAGCCCGGGCAGGCGCTGAGCAGCACAGCGCCGGGGCCATCGCCTGGAGGGTGGCGGCTGAGGACTTCGCCCAGGGGGTAGAAATCGACTGCATTTTGGGAATTTCCAACGAGTTTGTGGTGCTCCTGGATCTACGCACCAAGGAGGTGGTGTTCAACTGCTACTGCGGGGATGTCATCGGCTGGACCCCAGACTCCTCGACGCTCAAAATCTTCTACGGGCGAGGGGACCACATCTTCCTAAAGGCCTCTGAGGGTTCTGTGGAGGACATAAGGGAAATTGTCCAGAGGCTGAAGGTAAGGGAGAGAGCTTCTCAAGGGTGCAGCAGTTCTGTGGTCTGGCAGAGGCCTTAGGAACCACTAAAATGCCTCCCTGGGCCCAGTCAGTTAGGCCAGGACACTCATCGGCCCCAAGAGAATCAGAATTGTCACTTACACACCAGGGCTCTAGTGGGTCCCACAGCCTGGGTTCTTTCTGGGGAAGGTGTCCGAGGCTCTCCGTGCCATCACCTTGGGAGGACAAAAGGCGTATTTACTCACTCAAGATGTTGATAGGAAAGATAAGTTTAAACTCATGTTAAAAATGTAAGGATACTTTCCGGAAGAATTAAAACAGAATGAAAGGCTTCCAGACCATTAAAATATAGGACAGAAACAGGATGTTGCGGTGGGGAGTATACAAAAGCATAATAAAAGAAACAAAACAAACAGAAAATTATATGGCAGGAATAATTCCACATCAGTAATCACAATAAACGTGAGTGGTTTAACATCTCCTGTTAAAAAACAAAGACTCACAGTCTGGATAAAAATCTTAACCCTAAGCTCTCGGTAGCTCAGGCTTGGACTGTTGCCAAACCAAGGATAGCAGATTGGTTTCAAGTCAGATGACAGCTTAGTTGGTAATGGCTGTTTGAAGCATTGGGCTAAGAAGTACTAAGGCCACATCTGAGCCCTGTGTGAAGGAATGCTGTGGTCGGTGATTGGCTCTCAGTGGGTTTAGCAGAATGGCATGTCATGCGTGGAATAGAGATGGCAGTGTATCACGGGAGTTAACAACACAGGTTCTTGAATCAGAAGGCCTGGCTTCAACTCCCGGCACTGCCACTTACCAGCTGTGTAACCTCACCCTGTTACTTAACCGCTGGGTGACTCAGTTTCCCCATCTGAAAAATGGGAACAGTAATCATCCTACATCATGTAAAAGTTTTAAGGATTGGATGAGTTATGTGGCCCAGGCAAGCTGGCCTGACTTGGGAGGCCGTGACCTCCAAAGGCCACTGTGACAGCTGGCTGTCCTCACCCTTCTAGGCCTTTGCACTTGCTCTTTGAGTTCAGTTGGATTGGTAAAGCCCTGCTCTGGGCTTCCCTGACTCCAAAATTCATGCCCCGCCTTAGACTACCACAGTAGCTTGTATGTAGATTTCCCATTAGGATGGGAGGTCCGTGAACGAGGGCCTCTGACTGTTTTGCTCACTTGCTTATCTCATATGCACAGATCAGAGCTGGCACATAGTAGGTGGTCAGTAAATGCTGATCAGTTGGTTAGTTGAATGAGATGACTGAACCCTGACTCTGTGCTAATGAGCCATTTACGTGCATGACCTCACAGTTCTTCACCCACCCCGTGGAATGTAGGCACTGTTTTTATCCCCACTTGACAGATGAGAAATGCAAGGTTCAGAGAGGTATAGATACTCACAGAAGGTCATACAGTAGGTGGCAGACTGGGATCTGAATCCAGATTTTTCTGACTCCAAAACCTGTTTGTGCCCAGACTTGAGGCTGATAACTAACTGCTTACTTGGCATCTCCACTTGACCTTGAAACTTAACATGTCTAAGAGCAAGCTCCTAGTTTCCTTCCCCATGCCTCCCAGGGTTCTCCTGTCTCAGCAGAGGACAAGCCCAAATGAGTGCATTTGTGGGATCAGAGGCCTCGCCATCAGCCTCACTCCCCTTTCTCTCACACCCACATCCAATCTGTCAGCTCCGTCTCCAACAGGCAGGCTACCCTACTTCTCCCCCTTCCATAGCCCCTCCTGGCCTATCCGGTAGCCTCCTCGCTGGTCTCCTTTGCGTCAACACTTGCTTCCCTGTGGTCTCTTCTCAGTAAGGTCGTCAGAGGGATCCGATCATGTCACTGCTCTGCTCAAACCCCTCAGCTCACTCTGGGTAAAAGCCCAGTTCCTTACGGTGGCCCATGAGGCGCCCTGCATGGCCTCTCTGTCAGCCTCTCTGATCCTGTCCCCCCTTGCTCTCCCTGCTCCAGGCACACAGACCTCTGCTGTTTCCAGAGTGTGCTCATCAGGCATCCAGCCTCAGGGCCTTTGCACTGCCTGTGCGCTCTTGCTGGAACACTTTCCCTCATCCCCACATGGCTCCCTCCCCTTCTATATGCCTTTAGTCAGATGTCACCTGTCAGTGAGGCCTCATTATCCAAAATTGCGAACTCCCCTCCCCAACTTGGCCCTGAGCTTATTCCACCCACTTTCCCTGCTTTAATTTTCTCGATAGCACCTACCACCATCTGACGTGTATTTTTACGTATTTGTTGTTTGCCGCTCTGTCCTCAGCACCTAGGCCAGCGTCTGGTGTGCAGTAGGCACTCAGTGACCGTGGACTGAATGTTCGCCTGCGTGCAACCCTGTAGTAATAGCAAAAGTGGCCATTCATGGGGGGCTGACTGTCTGACTGCTTGCAGCCTTGCACAACCTCGCATTTCTTCTTCCCAAAAGCCCAGTGAGGGAGATACTGTTATCACCCCCGATTCACAGATGAGGAAGCTGAGGCCCAGAGAGGTAAAGCGACTTGCCCAGGGCCCAGAGTGAGTTAAGGGCCTGGGTTCTTAAACATGAGAGGTCTTCCTCCCAAAATCCTGACAGCAGCTTGCATTTCTTGAGCAGTGACCGTGCCAGGCACTGTGCCAGGCTACATGTTTTACCCACATCCTCTCTGTCCCACGCCCACCCCCGTGCCTACTGTTGGTGCAGTGCTTTTAGAGCACATTTCCACATCCCCCCTCACAATCTCAATGCCCCAAAGCCCGCTGAGAAACCGGGCAGCCAGGAAGTGATGACATAAGCCATCTTCTGTGAAGGGACAGGCCCATCTTAAATGGCTCACAAGGTGTGTCTTCTTTGTGAAGTCCTCCAGGGTGAGGGGTCCACACCCTCCCCCGGCACAGCTGGGATTCAGACATCCTTTGTTTGTTAAGTCAACAGGTTTTATTATGTGCCGGGCGCTGGGCCGGGCAGTGCTGGGACTCAGCAGTGACCATGGTGGGCCCAGGCTCCCGTCTGAGGCAGACACTGAACAGGAATCACAAGTGCCAAGAGGCTAAAAGGCAGAGTGTTGAGGATGCCAGGGGAACCTATCATGGTGGGCGGTCTCAAACCCACAGATGGGATGCAGCCCCCAGACATATTAATTAGTTACCAATGCTTAACATTCCGAGGATTTCGTATGAACCTAGCTTTCTGGCTTCTCTTGAAAAACTGGGGGATCTGGCTATCCAGGGCCTGTGTTTATACTGGTCATCGGTAAACATCTCAGTATTTATCTCTAAAACATATGGACTCTGTAAAAATAACTATTTTGTCATTATCATACATAAAAAATTAACAGTAACTCCTTATTGTCATGTAAACAAGTTGGGTTATGAAATCAATTACTGGGTCTCAATCAACAATTCTCAAAGATAGGGTAGAAAAGATTGAAACATATCCAATGGATCCCAGTGGGGAAGGACTTGGTTTCGTGGAGCTTTGTTCCAGTTTTACATGTTTCCTCACTTCCCAAATTCTCACTGTCCAGACCAGGAACAAATGTGTTTACATTTTCAGGTAAGTCCTTTGCCATCCAAACTCATTTCTCGCTACCCACACTCGGGAATGTCAGTGTGGATTGCAAGGAATATTTTTGTGTATATGGATACATGTGTAAATGTGTGAATGCATAGCGTGGCTTGTGACATAAAATTCTTTCTTACTGTGCTGCTCTAATAGGTACATCAGGTAGCCTCGTTTCTAGCCAGGGAATGACTTCTCACAGGAAATGTGAACCATTACACGAACTCTTTCCTTAATGCAGTTTTAGGATAGGGCAGACAAATCTTGATGTAACTTGTTTAACAGCTGCGGCTTGTTAAGTTAATCTCTTTGTCCCAGGAAGAGGAGGGAATCCCTAAGGACATGCTGAAGAACCAGGGGTTCTGTTCAGTGGCTTCTCATATCTATGGTAATCATGACGAAAGTCTCATACAAATGAAGCAGGGAGTAAATTGGAGGCAAGGCTCTGTGTGGTCTGGTCGGCTCCAGGATGGGGGACGGTCTGGGAAGGAGATTGGGAAGGGGTTCGTACCTCTAAGAATGATGTCATGAAGTAAAAAATATGGCCCGAGCCCCCATCCTAGAAAAGGTCACAGGATCTCTGGTCTGTTGCCTCTCTGGCTTTTACTCTGGTCACAGTCACCGTATCGGTCAGGATGCATTATTAGTGGCTTCAAATAACAAAGGTTTATGTCACTCCCACCACGTGTCCATCTTAGGTTCAGCTGGTGTCTGTGCTCCACATTATTCTAACTTCGGGACCCTAGCTGACCAAACAGCCACTCTCCGGAATAATGCTAGAGGCTGTGGCTGAGGGGAAAGGCCTGCAAAGGGTCTTGAATTGGCAGTGAAATGCCCCAGCCCAGACAGTATGCCAGTTCCATTCACACTTCATTGGCCAGAACAAATCCCAGAGACCACCAACGGCGGGGCGGGGGCTGGGGGGGGGTGCGTTTGGAGATCACAGCTCATGACCGCCACCTCTGTGTGAGGTATCCACGTTTCTCCAGAAGTCAGGAGCCCCGGGCTGGGACTAGGTGGGTGTTTGCGCTCCCGTACCCTGACATCACCTGGGAGGGTAGACGGGGGTCAGCAGGGTCTTTGGCCTCAAAGGGCAGAATCTGACCAGGAGCCTCCCACAAGAGCTGACCCCGAGCAGCTTGTGAGGCTAGACCCCACGTGTTGCCTGCAGGTGATGACCAATGGCTGGGAGACGGTGGACATGACCCTGCGGCGGAACGGGCTCGGGCAGCTGGGCTTCCACGTCAAGTATGACGGGACCGTGGCCGAGGTGGAAGACTACGGGTTTGCCTGGCAGGCCGGCCTCCGGCAGGGCAGCCGCCTGGTGGAGATCTGCAAGGTGGCCGTGGTCACGCTGACCCACGACCAGATGATCGACCTGCTGCGCACCTCCGTCACCGTCAAGGTGGTCATCATCCCACCTTTCGACGACGGCACGCCCCGGAGGTAAGCCTGAAAGGTCGGCAGCTCCCCAGGTGCTAGCACTTGAAGCCCTCCCTCAGTAGGAAAAGTGATAGTGGTGACGGGGTCAGAGCTAATATCTGTGGAACCCCTCCTGCAAGCCAGTCGCGGTCTAAGCTCTCCACGTACGTGCTGTCCCATCCAGCTTCCACAACAGCCCTGTGAGGCGGGCGACCTCCTTAGTCGCACACAGCGTTAAAAGTCCTTGCCTGAGGGCACATGGCACTTCACTCACTTGTTCAGCACATATGTATTGAGCCTCTACTGTGTGCACGCTCCATTTGAAGTGCTCAGGATACAGCGGTGAACAAAATAAAGCGCCTGTTCCCTTGGGGTTTGTGCCCTGAGGGAAGGACAGGCAATCATCAAATAGATGTATAATACAGGACCTGGCAGTGACGAGGTCTGAGAAGAGAAAGTGGGGTCACTGAAGGGTTTGCAGCGTGGCGGGAGAGCGGCTTACGGGGTGGTCAGGGCAGGCTCCCGGGTGGAGGCCACCATGTAGTTTTCCGGGCTAGCGGGTCCGAGACAGGAACAAGCCAGGACAGGGTCTCCAAAGTGTCAGTGTGTGTGGTGCGTTCCTGCAGCACAGGGAGGCCGGTGTGGCTGGAGCACAGAGAGCAAGGCTGTGAGATGGGAGAGACGGACAGACTGGGGGGCCTTTCTGGACATGGTGATGAGCTTGGGTTTTGTTCACTAGGAAGCCAGTGCAGTGTTTGTTTCTTTTCATTTTGTTTTCTTTTGTTTTAATGGAACATTTCAAACATATGAAAAGTATGCTGAGCCCCTTGTTTCAACATTTATCAACATGTGGCCAGTTCTTGTTTTGTTTTTTGTTTGTTTTTAATTATTTATTTGGTTGCACTGGGTGTTAGTTGCAGCAGGTGGGCTCCTTAGTTGCGGCTCATCAGCTCCTTAGTTGCAGCACACAGGGTCTTTAGTTGTGGTTTGCCAGCTCCTCAGTTGTGGCATGCAAACTCTTAGTTACAGCATGCATGTGGGATCTAGTTCCCTGACCAGGGATCGAACCTGGGCCCCCTGCATTGGGAGCATGGAGTCGTATCCACTGTGCCACCAGGGAAGTCCCAGTTTTTGTTTTTTTTTTTAATTCCATACCTCCCCACCTTGGATTATTTGAAGCAATCCCAACTCCTTGGAATGTATCTCTACCCAGTCAGGACCTTTAAAAAATTATTATTACACTTAAAAATTTTAGCAGAAAGTCAGCATCAACTGCCCAGTCTATCTTCAACTTCTTTCGTATCAGAGAGATATTTTTTAGAAACAGTGGCATTTGGTTGATGTGCCTCTTCAGGCTCTTCTAATCTGTGAGTTTCCCCTCCCTCTTATTTTTTTCTTACAACTTACTTTGGGAGGAAACCAGCTCACTTGTCCTTTAGAGTTTCCCACGTCCTGGATTTAGCTGCTTGGACACCACCCCTCTGGTGTCCTTTAACCTGTTTTTCTAGCGTGTGTATTTCCTATAAACTGAAGTTCGGCATAGAAGCTTGATCAGATTCTGATTGAATTTCTTTTGGTAACGGCACTTCCCAGGTGTGCATCCATTAGGAGGCATCAAATGTCCGGTTCTCCCTGTGTGAGTGATACTAAGGGCGCTCAGAGGGTTCAGATGGTGGCAACCTGACCCTTGACCATACGTTTCCCTTCAGCTGTCAGCAGCCATTCGTGATCATTGCCTGGATCCCCTATGTCATTAGGAGGCATCAAATGTCCGGTTGTCCCTGTGTGAGTGATACTAAGGGCGCTCAGAGGGTTCAGATGGTGGCAACCTGACCCTTGACCATACGTTTCCCTTCAGCTCTCAGCAGCCATTCGTGATCATTGCCTGGATCCCCTATGTCATTACAGGGCACATTGAAGTGATGTCCTCATTTCTGTCATTCCTGTGTTATTTATTGGCTGGAATTCTTCCCTTTTTTTTTTTTTAATTTTTATTTTATTTTTTGGCCGTCCTGCGATATGCGGGATCTTAGTTCCCCGACCACGGATCGAACCTGTGCCCCCGGCGTTGGAAGCCCAGAGTCTTAACCACTGGACTGCCAGGGACGTCCCTGGAATTCTTCTAAAAAGAACTATCCTTCAGCAACTATATGATTCTTCTGAGGTATAATTTGTACAGGGAAGGCAGGACAGATGCAGTTCTTAGGATGATGAGTTGGTACCCTCGCAACCTCCAGAGGGGTCTGGAGACAGTGATTCTCTCTAGAATCACTATAGTCCAAGTGCCGGAAACACAGCTGCACAGAGGACAGTCAAGGCCTGGGCCCTCACAGCCCTGCTGAATGGGTCGGGGGCGGCAAACAACAAACAAGTAAGCAAGTAAGATGGTTCATATAGCCAAAGGGGGAGGCAGCTGAGCATAGCAGGGAGGCAGGCTCTGCAGGGAGCTTGCCTGCGTTTGAATCCAAGCTCCTCCTCTTATTAACTGTGACCCTGGGCAGGTGGCCTCACCACTCTCTGCCTGTTTCCTCATTTGTAAAATAGGGACAAGAATAGATCTTTCCCTAGAGGTGGTTGTGAGGTCGGGGGAGGTGAGGCCTGCAGAGCACATGGAACAGGACTTGGCCTGTAGGAGGCACTCTGAAGACACCGGCTATGAGATCCTGGGTGTGAGGCGCGTGAAGGGCGTGACCCGACATCGGATAAGGGGGTCAGGGAAGGCCTGAAGACGAGAAGGAGCCAGGAGGGGGGCCTTGCGGGCAGGGAGTAGCCATCACAAAGGTGAGGACAGAGGCCCTTGGCTTGTTGATGGACCAGAAAGAGGGTCACGTGGCTGGAGCTGAGTGAGCCACGAGAAAGGCACGAGATGAGGAGACACTGAGTGCTTATATACATGACCTCGCAGGGCTGGTGTGATCCCCGCTTTACCAGTGAGAAAACTGACGCCCAGAGTGGCCCAGTGTCTTGTGCAGAGCTGTACGGCTACTGAGTAGCGAGCAAAACTCGGTCCAGCTTCCGTGTCCAGATCCTCAGCTGCCTCGAAAGCGATTGCGAGCTGTGGGCGTGTGCGTTCTGGTTGCCCCAGCCCCACCTTCTGGAGTCTTGTTGCTCTGACCTTGGTCGGGGGTGGTCTGGGCAGGCTTAAACCCTGCTGCAACCAAGGGCTTAGCCACCCACGCCCCAGCCCCTCAGCCTCGGGACTTCGGCCAGGCCCCAGGCGTCCCCTCTTCCCAGCCCCCTTCCGGGGCCGCCTCCACCCCTGCACGGAGCCGAGGCCTGGCCGCACCTGCTCCGCGCTCTGCAGGGGCAAGTCAAGCTGAGGTAACCCCACAGGCAAGCACACACACACACACGCACGACACACACATCACACGCACACACACACAGACACACGCACGAGATACCCTGCCTTCAACACTTGGGAGCGCCAGAGGCTGCAAAGGCGTCCTTGGACCCACAGGTAGGGACCAGCTGAAGCAAAAGGAAATGTCTGCAGGCTCCCTTCTCCAACTCTGGGGACATGGGGCCGGGAGGGTGTGGCCAGACGGGTTCCGCTCCCTGCCCTATTTAGGAGAAAAACTATCATCCTGCTCCCTTTACAAGGCGGCCACCGAAACAGGATCTCCTGCTTACAGGGGCGGGTGTGGGTTGGGACTTGCGTGGTTTTTGTTGTTCTTCAAGTGCAGAGGCGTCTGGCTGGCCTCATTTGCAGAGCTGATAACCCCAGCGCTGGGGTCCCTCCAGCCTCTTGCTGCAACCCTGGCCTCCTGGCTCAAATGTCACGATAAGCTCTGAGGGGAAACACACCAGGACGAGCAGAGGGTTCTCCCTGCCTCCAGCCAGGCTCTGTGTGGCGTGTGTCTGGACCCCATGTTCTTCAGACACTGAGCAGAATACAGGGGATCATCCTCACATCCCCCAGGCCGCAAGGCTGGGGTTCTCAAGTGAGCCCTGCCCTGCTGGGCCAGTGCCAGGCTGGGCCAGGTAGCCGGGAGGACATTCCAGAGCCCCCAGTGAGGTGTGCCGTCGTGACCTTGGGTGCTTGCACAGGCTCAGGAGGGATGTTCTCATCTTGCTGTCTCTCGCTGCCTGATGGGGAAGGCGACCTGGGCTGCTTTTGTCCTCTTCAGTTGGACTTAAGACGTCTGAAGGGGGAGGGGGTAGAAACTCCTGCTTGAGAAGGGAAATTGAAACCCCACAAGTGAATGAGTAGTAGAGATAAGAAAGGAATCCCCATGGCCCCCAGAAACTAGGCTGTCAGGAATCAAGGACAAGGAGGCAGAGAGGAAAAGTGGTCTGCAAACCAGGGGCATCCGCTCTCAGATGTCTCCCGCACGTAGCTGAGGGCAGCGTTGCTGGGCAAGCAAAAGACTAGAAGAAACCTCAATATCCAGCCGCAGGGGATTGGCTGAGTAGATCCCAGGTCATCCACGTGATGGAATCGTAATGGATTGTTTATAAAGAAAATGCAGTGAGTCTCTTTGTGCTGAGAGGGCCTGGTGAGAAATGTCGTTAATTGGGAAGAATAGAAAAAAGCAAGATGGGATCTGGAGTTAAGTGTAATATTCTTTTTATTTCTGTTTTAAATCATGTTTACGTATGTGCATAGGCTATTTCTGTAAGAATATGTAAAAACCTGGCAGCTGTGGGTGCTTCTGGTGGGTGTGACTGGGGGACGGAGACGGGGACAGGGACGCCCTTTTATACCACTTTAATTTTTAAAAACAATTCAAAAACTAAATCAGTGAAATGGGCTTCGTAAACTTTTTCTCATGTCAGCATCATCCCTGGCAGCTTGGTAAAATGCAGCTTCCTGGGCCCCACCTCAAAGAGGACTCTGATTCAGAGGGGCTGAGATGGGGCCCAGGAATCTGTATTCCTTTACTGAGCGCTCAGGGTAATTTAGATGCTGACGGATCTCAGATCACTGGGAAGGAATTTGTTCCAGAGCCCCCAGGTGGGTGTGGTTGGACTTCAGAAGGCGGAAGGGAGACTTTCGCTTCTGAGCATGTGGGAATGACAGGTAGACAGTCCACAGAATCGGCTGGAGAAGGAGACAACAGCAAGAGCTCCTGTTTGTTAAGCACTTGGCACGCGCCAGACTTTCTGCTAATGCTCGCAGCCACCTTACAGATTAGGAAACTGAAGCTCTGAGAAGGAAAATCCCTCACCCAAGGCCACACAGGCCATAAGTGGCAGAGCTGGGATCTGAACCAGCCGTCTGGCCTCAGAGCCCTGGCTCTCCATCACTCTGTGCTGCCTTCAAGATGACTGTTTACCTCTTTGACGTCATGCCCAGAGACTCTTGACCAAAGATGAAGCTGTCAGTAACTGGGGCAGAAGGGACCCAAAAAATCTACTCACTGGTTCCCAAACCACTGTTCAGTGGGCCAGTGTATATGGTGGTTAAAGCTGTGGGCTTTCAAGCCAGCTTACTATCCAGTTTCCGGGAATTCCCTTGCAGTCCAGAGGTTAGGACAACGCACTTTCACTGCCGAGAGTGTGGGTTCTATCCCTGGTTGGGGAACTAAGATACCACAAGCCGTGTGGCATGGCCAAAAAAAGAAAAAAGAATAGATAGATAGATAGATAGATACATACATACATGGGTACCTACATAGGTACATAGATACATAGATAAATCCAGTTTCCACCTCTTACTGGCTGTGTGACCTTGGATAGGTTACTTAACTTCTCTGTGCCTCGATTTACTTCTCTCTTCAGTGTATCTACTGATTAGAATTCTGGTTACCAGCAACAGAGGTGAAGCAAAAGAGAGACTTTACTAGCTAATGCACCTGATAAGACTAGGAGATGGGGCAAGATTTAAGTGTGGCTTTATGCAGGGACATCTTCATCAGGAATCTTTATCACCTGTCTCCTTTTGTGCGTTGCTGTCATTCTCAAGCCATCTCCCACTTCACGGGGACAAAGATGACCTCTCCCTCCTCACAGCTCCAGCTTAGGTCTCCCCAGCTCAGCAGCCCAGGGAAATAGATCTCTCCCCCGGTAGTTCCAGAGCTGATGCTCACTGCCTCTGATTGGCTCAGCTTGGGGCACATGACAATCCTGTGCCCGTCATTGTGTCCAGAGAGAGAAGAGTTTCTGACCAGCAGGCCTGGGTTACGTGCTCATACCTGGAGCCAAGAAGTGGGGTCAGCCCCACCTAGAGCACACAGACCTGTTCTCAGGAGAAGGGGTGTAGAAGCTGAGCAGGCAGGAGTAGCAGATGTGCACTGCCTGGGGCCATGATGGTACCCCCTCCACCTCTGCTCAGGCCTGGCGTATCTGTGGGTTCTGGTAGACATTTGTATGTTGTCATTCCTCACCTGGTACCTTGTGAGGCATGGGCACCTGCTAATCCAGAGAGGCTGCTGGAAGGAGCTGCTGAACGTCAGCTCAGCTCCGACTCTAGTGCTACTGAGCGGTGCTGTGTGTCTGGCCCAGGTGCCAGAGCACATCCTCAGGTCACCTTTTAATGACTCCTTAGCAGACATGACCTGGGCCCACAGGTTCCCAGCCACCAAGTCCACCAGATCTTTTGCTGGATGCCCTGAAAGTTCCCCAGGCTCCAGGGGACTCAGGAGAACCACAGAGGATCAGCTCAGTGTGGGCAGGAGAACTTCTAGGCCAAGGGCTCCTCTGAGTTCAGCTCCCACAGCTGCTAGGAGGTGGATTTTGTGAGCACGGCCCCCTCCTCGGGCTCAGAGCCCCCTCCCGTGCTGCACTGCAGCAGTGGTGGAGATGCCAGCCCAGCCTGCGGATCTCCCTACCTAGAGCCAGGAACGCTGCGGTGCATGTGTGGCAGCCTGGTCTGGGGGAATTCACGGGCCGTTCTGCATCTATTTCAAGGTTCTGGATTTCGTGGCTTTTTTTTTTTTTTTTTTAACCACCCTGCAAAGTAGGTCACCTGCTCCTCTTCCAGCTGCCTTTGAGCTTCTTTGGAACAAGGCAGATACTGTCCTTTGATTCTGAGGGCATCCGCCTTCCTGGCCCCAAGAACCACCAAGGGGGGCCGAGCCAGCCCATGGAGGACACTGGCTGACCCAAGGCCTGGGTCAGGGAGAAGGGAGAGGAAGGGAGACGAGGAGAGAGGAAGAGGAGGGGAGAGGAGATGAGGCAGAGAGCGCCAAGCGTTGGAGCCACATTGTTGGGCCCTGTCCCGGTTGAGGCCTCCAAGCTGCTACATGTCAGACCAGTTTAAAGGGTACCTACTGGGCCTTTAAAATAGGCCGTGTGCGTTCAGATTGGGTGGGAAAGCCCAGCCCGTGCTGCTGCGACGCTCAGCAGGCGTGCGCGCTGGTGGGCCGGGGCCTGTCTGAGTAACGCAGTTTTTCTTCCCAGGGGGTGGCCAGAGAGCTATGACATGAATACCTCGGAGTCCAAGACGGAGCTGGAGAGCCTGGTCGCGGGGGGCCGGCCGCCCTATCGCAGCAACGCTCCCTGGCAGTGGAGCGGGCCCGCGTCCCACAACTCTCTCCCAGCCTCCAAGTGGGCCGCTCCCGCCACCCCCGGGCACGCCCAGTCCCTGAGCCGGCCCCCGAAGCAGACCCCCATGGTCCCCTTCCGGGAGTCCCAGCCCCTGCACAGCAAGAGGTAAGGACTCCCCCCCCCCCGCACCCAACCCCGGGCACCAGCCCAGCCCGCACCTCCCTCCTGTCTGCAGCCGCCCTTTGCCCTTTTCTCTCTCCTTCCCCTGCTGTCCAGTCTCTTCCTCTCCTCAGTCTTTCTCCTTTTCTTCTTGTGCTTATATGCCCCCCGGTTCCTCCTTCCCTTAAACTTGCCTTATGAGCCTCTCGTGTGAGGGCCCAGGGCTGGGGAGCTCAGGGTCTGAGGTTGGAAATCCACCCTACTGTATATGATTAAAACTATATATTTTTTTGAAAGGTCAAAGGACTGATAAGCACAAAATTTAGGGCAGTGATTCCTTCTGGCAGGGAAGTGGGAAGGGGAGGAGCCCACCAGTGGACCCGTATTGCCGCCACTCTAGCTCCTGGGTTGGGTGGTAGCTTCAGGGAGTTTGTTTTATTATGATGGCATATACCTTAAAGATAAATGCTTTTGAATGTATTATATATTAAAAGATAAAGAAAATTTTCCAAGTAATGAAGGAATCCACCTTGCAGCGGAGCGTCTTGTCCCAGGCGTGGGCGAGAACGGTCTTCGCGGCCCCATCAGAGCCCCATCAGGCCACAGAAGCCGGGGGGGCAGGCTCAGCCGCAGTGGGAAGGCAGGCAAGGGGTGCCCTGGCTTCCTGCTGCCCTTTGCTCAGCAGCCCTCTCTCTGTGCCCATGGGAGGATAGCAGGTGAATCAGATGGGATGTGGCTGGGCCTGAGGGAGAGGTCTAGCTGTCCCTCCTCAGAGGGCAGGGGTATCCTCCTCGCTCACCCCCACCGCCTTCCTCCCTCCTGTCTCTGTTCCAGGCCCGTCAGCTTCCCAGAAACCCCTTACACAGCATCACCAGCAGGGGTCGACAAAGTCCCTCCCTACCGACAGCCTTCTGGGAGCTTCTCCACCCCCGGCTCGGCCACCTACGCAAGATACAAGCCATCCCCAGAAAGGTCAGAGTCTCTTCACTCTTTTCAGTTAAGGAATCTGGTGAAAGCCAGAATCCTTCTTCCTCAGGAAATGCACTTACCCCACAAGTTTATTCGCCATTTTATGGGGCTTATGGATCCCTGAAGGTCATCAGAGGACCTCCAGGAGGGTGGGCTGTGTGTGTTAAGATGTAGGGCCAAGCCGGCCTGGGCAGGACTTGCCCTGCCTCTCCTTGCAGCAGCATTTCGGTTGCCGTTCTCCTGACACCTGAATCACTTGTCTGAGCAAGAGCAGGCGCCTTCCAGAACAGCCATTCATCTGACTCCAGCCTGTGCTCCCCAGGACCAGGCCACCAGCATTACCCAGTTGTCATGGCCTGTCGGGCTTCAGTCCTATCCCCTTCTCCAGTCTGGCAGCCTGAAGGATCTTCCCAACTCCTCCCTGGCTCCCCAGCGCCCTCGGGGTAAACCCAAGCTCTCTAGCTTGCTCTCCAGCAGCCTTCAGCCCTGGTGCCCAATAACCTTCCTCCTCCAGGGTCCCTGTCTGAGGGGCAGCCCCACCACTACCCTGTCTTCAGGCCAGAGCCGTGCACCTCATCCTGGATGTCTCCCTTCCCCCTCCCCCACCGCGGTCCATCCCTTCCGCCTCCTGAGCATCTCCGCCCCCTCCTCCTTTCCCCAGCGCCCCACTCTGGCCACCTCCCTGAGTCCCCAGCCTCTGTGCCACCTCCTCTGGTCCACCCCCCACTCAGTAACTGGGGGGTCTTTGCATATCTGGCCATGTCTGTCCCCTGCTCCAAACCCTCCTTGTGTCCCAGAGCCCTCAGGACACAGCCTCCATGCCTCACTCTGGCCACCGGGACGCACCCACCTCTCCAGCCTTGTGCAGTGCCCTGCGTGTCAGCCGCCCTGGCCACTTCTGATTTCCTAGGCAGGCTGTGTGCATTTCAGAATCCTCCCCATGGAAATTCTTCATGATCTTCACCCCCACCCACTCCACAGACACCATTCCTCCATTGTGAGTGCTGAGGCTCCTCCTCCAGGAAGGCTTCCCTGTACCTCCCCCCACACTAGGTGACATGCTGCCCCTGTGCCCTTCGCTTCATGTGTATTTCCTGACCATGGCCTTGAGCACTCTCCATTCTGTTAGCCCAGTTAAGCGTGTGTGCACACACACATGTGCATGCATACTCATGCATGTGTGCACGAACAAGCCTGCTCTCCAGGATACGATACCTTTCCAGGTCGTTTTGTATAACATTATTACCGTCACACAGCACAGGGTCTGGCACATGGTAGATCCTTGGTATATATATTTGATGAAAGATGGATTGAGTGAGTGAGTTTGTTTAAATAGTGAGCTTCAGAATCACCCGGAGAGAGGGCTTGTTAAAGTACAGATTACTGGTCTGACCCCTGAGTTTCCAGCTTGGTAGGACTGGGGTAGAGCATGCGATACCAAGGCTGCTGGTCCAGGGAACACACTTCGAGAGCCACCACACTAAACATTGTTTGATTCTAAGCCTCTGTTGTAAAACTGGGGGAAACATACTCAGTCTTTCATCTTCTAGTGGTCACCATTCAGCTTTCATCAGCAAAGGATCCCCAGAGCCTTCCATGTGCCAGGTGCCAGGAGAAATATTTGAGATACTCACTTACAGGGGTTCCTGTTGTCAGTGCTGCTGTGGTGGAGAGAGAGTCTTAGAAGGGATGCGCACTCTGATGAGAGCTCTAATAGACTCAGGCCTCAGAGGAGGGAGCTCAGCCCAGCGTCAGGTCTAGGCTGGCTGCCAGGAGGAAGCAGCATTTGAATAAGGCTTTGAGAGATTAGTAGGAGTTTGCCACGAAGAAGAGGGAGGAGGTCATTCCAGACAGAGCAAAGGCTACAGATGTGAGTAAGCAGAATGGTGTGAAATGCAGGAGGAAAAAAAAAGTTGAACTCAAAGAAACAGAGTAGAATGGTGGTTGCCTGGGGGTGGGGGAAATGGAGCGATGTTGGTCAAAGGGCACAAACTTTGGGTTATGAGATGAATAAGTTCTGAGGATTTAATGTGTAGCATGGTGGCTGTAGTTAGTAATTCTGTATTGTACACTTAAAATCTGCTAAGAGAGTAGATCTTAAGCATTCTCACCCAAAAAAAGATAAGTATGTGAGATGAGAGATGTGTTAATTAACTCAATTGTGGTACTCATTTCACAATGTATACATAAATCATTACGTTGTACACTTTAAATATATTACAGTTTTATTTGTCAGTTACACCTCAGTAAAGCTCCGGGGCGTGGGGGAGAGATGTTTCTAAGAGTAAGATTTACTCAAGGAGTTGAGAACATTGTTATTTCTGTGAAGGGGTATGCTGACCAATTCTGTATTACGTGTAGAGAAGTGTTTAGGAAGAAAAGAGAATACAATTGCTTACTTTGCGGTAAGTCCATTTTTAGTTTTAAAAAGAGCTGCCAAACTATTTTCCAGAGTGGTTGTACCGTTGTCCATTCCCACTGGCAAGGTATGAGTCACCCCGTTTCTCCACATCCTTGTCGCTCTCTGGTGTCATCACCGTTTCTCGTTTCAGCTATTCTCATAGGTGTGTGATGATATCTCATTGTGGGGTTTTGTTTGTTTGTTTGTTTGTTTTGTTTTTGGCTGCGACGGGTCTTCATTGCTGCGCATGGGCTTTCTGTAGTTGCAGTGAGCGGGAGCTACTCTTCGTTGCAGTGCGCGGGCTTCTCATTGCGGTGGCTTCTCTTGTTGTGGAGCACGGGCTCTAGGCGCGCAGGCTTCAGTAGTTGTGGCACACGGGCTCAGTAGTTGTGGCTCGCGGGCTCTAGAGCACAGGCTCAGTAGCTGTGGTGCACGGGCTTAGTTGCTCCACAGCACGTGGCATCTTCCCGGACCGGGGCTCAAACCCGTGTCCCCTGCATTGGCAGGCGGATTCTTAACCACTGGGCCACCTGGGAAGCCCTCATTGTGGTTTTAATTTGCATTTCTCTAACGGCTAATGATGTTGAACATCTTTGTTTTTCAATGTTTATATATTCTAGATACAAGTCCTTTGTTAGCTTTGTGGTTTGCAAATATTTTCTCCCAGTCATTAGTTTGTCTTTTCATCTTCATAACAGGGTCTTTCACAAAAGTTTTTAGTTTTGATGAGCTCCAAATTATCATTGTTTTCCTTTTATGGATTATGCTTCTGGTGTTAAATCTTAGAGCTCTGCCTAGTCCTGAGTCCTGAAGATTTTTTTTTCCCAGAAGTTTTTCCTTTTTTTTCCCAGAAGTTTTTCCTTTTTTTTTTTGCCACGCTGTGCAGCATGCGGGATCCTAGTTCCCCGACCAGGGATCAAACCCGTGCCCCTTGCAGTGGAAGCGCGGAATCCCAACCACTAGACCGCCAGGGAATTCCCTTCCTAGAAGTTTTAATTGTTTTCTATTTTACATTTAAGTCCATGATCCACTTTGAGTTTTTCAAAGCTAGTTTTTGCCCAAGGTGAAAGGTTTAGGTTGAGGTTCCTTTTTTTTGCCTGCCGATGTCCAGCACCATTTATGGAAAAGGCTCTCCCTCCTCCAGTGTATTGCTTTTGCTTCTTAAAGCAAAAATTCATTGGAAGGGGAAATTAATTGGACACATTTGTGTGGGTCTATTTCTGTAATCTCTAGACTGTTCCATTGAGCTATATGCATGATCTCAATGAGTGCTTCCAGCAATTCCATGAAGTGAGTAGCGTGTCCCATTTTACAGAGGGAGAGGGAAAACTGAGGCTCAACAAGGTGAATCCACTTGGCCAAGATCACTTTTCCAGGAACCCAGGCCTATGTGATTCCAAGGGACCGACTCTGACCTAGAGCTGTCCTGCCTGCCCACGAGACTCTGAGCGCATCCTCCAAATCAGGGTGACATGCGTGGTCCCTACTGGAGTCCCCACCCCACAGTGACACTTGATGGCTGTGATTTTGTGTTTCAGGCTTTCTGGCATTGGCAAGTGAAAAACTCTCACTTTTCCCTTGGATTCCAGCTCTTCCCAGCCCACCCCTCTCTTCCCAGGGCTCCAGTGGATCTTGTCTTGGCTCTCTGTGGCCTAGGTCTCAGCAATTTTTATCTCTGTCAACAGCTAGGTTCCAAATTTTGCCAACCATTCCTAGCACACCTCAGCCCCTAAACCCGCAAAAGTGTGTCTCATGGCCAGTCACCAGCCGGCGATAAGAGGCCCGGGAACAAGTCAGGCTGCCCCAGTGGCCTTTGGCATCAGCTCCTTTCCCCTTTTCCTGCCGCGCAGTTGACATCCTGGAGCCTGTGTGACCCAAGCGAGACATTCCAGCCCAGCCACGGACATTCCCCCCTCAGGACTCCTGTGTCTCCTGCTGTCTTCTCCAGCGGGCCTGCAACTTGCCAAATTCATCAAGCTTTTAGGAGCTCGAAGGCCCTCATAGACAGAACCTATCCCATGGCCCGTTTTAGATTTACTGAGACAGGAGGGCAAGATGGCCTGCACCTCATCAGCCATGTGAGAGTGGGCTTCACCTCTCTGCCCCTTTTTGCTCACATGTAAAACGTCTGCCCTTGGTAATTCCCTGGTGGTCCAATGGTTAGGGCTCTGCACTTCCACTGCAGGGGGCACAAGTTCCATCCCTGGTCAGGGAACTAGGATCCCTCATGCTACACAGCAAGGCCCAAAAAAAAAGAAAAGAAAAAAAAAAATTAGCTGTTAAAAAAAAAAAAGCCTGCCTCTGAGCAGTGTTGAGAACATTCTAGGAGGGAATCTCTCTCGAGCACTTAGGACTGAGCCCGGCACACAGTAAGTGCTCTGTGAGGGTTCTGACTGTTACTGCTGCCTGCAGGGCTGTGCCGGCAGCTGCAGATGCGGTCCCCGTCCTCAGGAGTTTGCCACTCTAGTGTGCAACATGAGCAAACCTCCAAACTCAGTACAGAGCGCTAGGACAGAATTGTGTACCCAGCCCAGCACCCTGCAGGGCTGGCGTGGACCCCAGACATTTGCTCATTAGGCCACTTGGCTGGCTTTTTTTTTTTTTTCCTTTGCTTTTCTCTGCCAGTTCCATGAAGAGTGGTACATCAGTTAGGAGGCATTTGACTTCAGACAGAAAACCTAACTCAAGAAGGCATGAGCATCAGGGGGATTTATCATCATCACGTAATAAGTCCAGAGGTGGGGTGGCGCTAGGGCTGGTTAATTGTACAGGGTCATCCTCAGGGACCTGGCTCCATCCATGACCCACGAGGGCCACTGTGGCCCCAAGCAAAACCGGTGCCCTGCAGAAAAAGAAGGAAGAGCTTCTCTGTGTTTCCTACAGTAAAGGAACTCGGTCACTTGCCCACCCCTGAACTAACCCCTGGCAAGGTCACATTGGACCCCCATGACTGTCTTAAACCATCAGGACTTACACAAGTCGTGTGGCAGAGGGATGGCCGCCAGGGCAGAATCTGGACTCCACCAGCAGAGGCAAAGAAGATGATGCCAAGTGGGGTGGCAGCCAACAATGGCTGCATCGTCCGTCCACCCTTTACCCAGTCCTCCTGTAATGCACCCATCATCCACTGTTCCATCCAGGCCTGGAGCCCTGCCCTCAGGAGTTCAATTCTGTCTTGGTACTTTCCTATATGGCAGAATGGGAAGTTCAAAGCCAAGATCCTGGCAGCCCAAACCTGCTTCTGGGAAGTTTTGCCCAGAGCTGTGCATGGTGAGATTCTGGAATGTTCCAGTTCCCAATCAGCTTGACCAGGATGTGGTAATGATAGAAATGGCCCCAAATAGGACATATTCAGCACCGAAAGAATGGTCAACATAGGTCAGTCAGTTTGCATTGGGATAATAAGAAGGCTTTTTAGTGAGAGAATTACATAAATGGACAAAGTACAGGTTGTCTTGATTGAGGACAGTTAGCTGAGAGATTAAGCTGGTAACATATATCCAGCCTAAGGCAGTCCATCAGGGGAATTCTCCGGCGGTCCAGTGGTTAGGATGTGGCGCTTTCACTGCCAGGGCCCAGGTTCAATCCCTGTTCGGGGAGCTAAGATCCCATAAGCCACGCAGTGCAGCCAAAAAAAAAAAAAAAGTTGGGATTAGGTTTGTCTGCTCCTCCTCGCCGATGTTCTGCCACCCTTGACCTGTGGCCTACTGGTCTTAAGGTGGCTGCTCAGCCTTAAGGAGATAATGAGGTAAAGGCACCCACCGCACATTTCCAGAGAGTGCCTGGGAGTCACGTGCAGTACTCTTATCTCATTGGCCAGGACTGCAAGGGAGCCTGGGAAATGTAGTTTGTTAGCCGATCACATTGCTGCCCCCAGTACAGTTGGGATTCCGTTACCAAGGTGGAAGCAGAGAGTAGACATTGAGGGAGCAGCCTGCAGCATCTGCCACTTGGACCTTCCGCTTTCCTTTGGCTGATCCCAGCTACTGCCGTCTTCCTTTAGTACTCAGAATTCAATACGGACATTTTGAGAAAATGGAATAAACACATCAACACTTCAGTTTCCAGCTGTGCTGGAGCCACATTTTACCAGGAAGTTGGCTGGCTGCTAAGTCAGCCAATAAGATGAAGACTGCCTATGCTTTTTTATTGTTTTGACTCTTTTTTTCCTGGAGGCATTAGAGTTCAAGGTCTGGAGAAGCGGGGATAATATGTATTTTCTTGGCGGGTGAGTAAAGATGAGTTATCAGGAAGTCCAGTGCACCTCTGCAGCACCCCTCTGCTGCCCTGGAGGCGTTGAAGCCAGGGGTTTAGAGTTGGTCTCTACAGAGACAGCCTTGGCTTGGGGCTGGCAGGGTGACCCTGGAGAAGTCAGTTAACTCCTCTTTTGGATTTTGGGGGGTCCTGGTTTATCATCCTCTCAAGTTGCAAGTATAGGCACAGGAGCCAAATGGGGAATCACAATATCAGCTTGATTAATGGAGGCTCATTGACTCCTGCAAAGTCCAGGGCTTATGTCAATGGAATGTTTCTGGTGGCAAGTAGCCAAAACTTGGCTGACTCAAATGCTGTTGGAATGTGTTATCTCACAGCAAAGAAGGTTCAGAGGCAGAGTAGCCTCCAGGGAGGGTTAATCCAGCATCTCGACAACATCATCAAGGGCCTGGTGCCTACTCTCTTCCACGCTCAGCATTGGCCTTGTTCTCAGGCTGGTTGGGAGAGGGTGACAGCGGCTCATGGTGTTATATCTGAACCCAGCAACACCTGGTGAAGAAGAGAGGCCATCTTTCCTTGTCAGCTCCCTTCGGAGCAAGGAGGCTTTTCCCCAAAGCTCCTCAGCAGACTTCCCCCATTTCAGTCAGGTTATTCTGGGTAACAGATGCCTGAAGATTGCAGTGACCAAAGTCAGCGAAGGTTTATTTTGCACCCACACTGCAGGTCCACCACTGGTTGGACCTCTCAGGAGGCAGGCTGCCTCCCAGCTCACTGGCGAGAACTAGTCACACAGTCCCAGCCAGCCTGTCTCAAGGGGCTGGGAAGTGTGGTCCTGCCGTGTGCTTGCCAGGTGAAGAGCCAGACGTATTTCGTGGGAGCCTTAATGACTCACATCCTCTCACATCTCATGTGCCTGTCCCTAACCAACCCCAGGCAAGGAGAAGGTTTCCGCCATGACTGGCTCTGATCTGAGGTGGAATGGACGTTGGGAGGCGCCCACAGGATTCTCTCCGGGTTCATAGAGAATGTCTGTGGGACCTGAGGCCACAGAGAACCTTTTGCCGATCCCTCTGTTAAATCTCAGCCCCTGCCTGCGGGTGTGCAGGGCCAGCGTCCAGGACACTCTCTGTCTAGGAGACAACTTTGTTATTTCATTCCTTCACAACCCTGTGAAGCAGAAAATGTCATTTTTCAGACAGGAAAACTGCAGCTCAAACTGATGAGCACTTGCCCGACCAAGGTCACGCAGCTAGTAAGGGATGGAGCTGGGGTTGAGCCCAGACCTGCCTTGTTCTGGAGCCTGAGCCCCAGCTTCTCCTCTGCAGCTCTTTCCTCCACCAGAGAGACATACACACTTCCGGCCTGTCAGCCTCAGGCTAAGCTCTGGACAGACAGGACGACATTCAGTCCTGCAAGGAAGGACCTACTGCAGTTGCCTCTTGACAACTAGGGAAACTGAGGCTCAGGGCAAGGAAGTGACTGTACCTGGCTGGGCGAGAGGCCGAGGGGAGGTTTGATCCCCAGGCCGCTGGGTTCCAGGCCTCCTGTACCTACAAACGCTGCCTTATCCTGCTCTCCTCCACCAGAGAGAAAGGGAGCCCAAGACAGGCCTGGGGGCGGGGGCTGCTGATGACAGCTCACCCCGTTCCGCAGCCAAGAAACGGGACCCCGGAGGAGCCTCTGGGTAGGGCTGTTGCCCAGGTGGCTTCTGCCCCCTCCTTCCTTGAGGACCCCACCTGGCCCCACACGCCCTGCCACCACCGGCTCCCTGACATGCTTCCCGCGCAGAACCCACTCCTGACCCTCGGTTAATAGCACGCTTCCAGGCTTCCTCACCTAGCCTCCCCTCCGCGCGGAGCCTCCCGTGTATTTAAAACCCCACATCGAGGAAGTCTCAGGTGGTTTTTGGCACACCAGCCCTTCACCCTGTGTTTGCTCCTCTCGCCCCGCTGCAGGTACACAGCCGCCCCACACCCACTGCTGTCTTTTGATCCCCACTTCAGCCACGATGGGACGTCCAGCGGCGAGTCCTCCTCAGGCGGCCTGACCAGCCAGGAGAGCACCATGGAGCGGCAGAAGCCAGGTAAGGTGGTCTCCCCAGGCCAGCTGTGCCCCTGGCCTCGCCCTGCACGACCTCTTAGTTACAGCGTGACAGGTGACACCCCTCCTCCTGTCAGTGATGGATAAAACACAAAAGAAAGCTGTAAGTGCCACACGTAAGACTAGAGAGGTCACCCGGGAGGGTGGCGGGGACCAGTGAGCCAGATCCATCTCCACCCAGGCAGGGCATCAGCAGGCGGGGTCTGCCGACACCGTCGGTCAGGAGCCAGGGCACAGATGTGCGTGCGACTTGGAGGTGGGGACCACCAGCGGAAGTCGTTGAAAAGGACTGAAAGTGGTGCTCTCAGGGGAGCGGGGCCGGCAGTGTTCTGAGGCTGCTCATTACGTAACGCTTCCCGTGTTGCCTCTCGACTGCTGTGCTGAGAAGCGACGCTCCAAATCTGGAGCATCTAGTGTGATAACATGTCACAAAGTGAGCATGCCCGTGTTCCACACCCAGCGCAAGAGACAGACGTGGCCAGTCTCCTGGAATGCCCCAGCGCCTCCCAATCAGTATCCCCAAAGGCCACCCCTGTCTTGCTTCCCACGACCAGACTTAATCTTGCCTGGTTTTGAACTTCACGCATATGGAATGTAGACTCCCACTGGATGCACTGGGTGTGTGTGTGTGTGTGTGTGTGTGTGTGTGTGTGTGTGTGTGGCTTCTGTTGCTCACTATTGTGTTGGTAAGGGTCGGCCACGTGGCTGTGTGTAGCCACGCCATTTCTGAGTAGCATATCCATTGTCTGAATGACCCACAATTTCTTACTCGAGTCTCACGTTGAAGGACATTTGGATCGTTTCCAGTTTGGGGCTGCTTAGAATAATGCTGCCAGGAATATCCTCATACCTGTCTTTTGATGAACACATGCTCACATTTCTGCAGGGAATATACCTAGGAGTGGGATTGCTGGGTCATGCGTTTAACTTTATAAGAGACTGCCAAACCATTTACCACTCCCACCAACGACAGAGAGAGTTCTCTTTGCTCCTGTCCTCACCAGCCTTTTCATTTCAGCCTTCCTAGTGGGCACGTAGTAGTATTCTGTTGTGTTTTTAATTTGCATTTTTCTGATGCCTGATGAGACTGAGCATCTTCTCATCTGTTTATTCTTCTGTGTATAAGTATTAATCATGGGCATGTACTACTTAGATGAATATCTTAAACATGATTCCTCATAACAAAGCTGTAGCCCCTTTGAAGTGTGAGAACCAGCAGATGATGGGTGGGTTCAAAAGAACGAAAATCAATCAAGTGTCAGAGAGCGCTGACATCAGAGGGGCGGGAGATGGAGATGTCCACGCAGCGGGTGTTCGAGAGTATCCAGGCAGCTCTCGGCGGGGAGGACCCTGGCAGCACATCACCGGCTCCCCCGGGCACTGTGGGGCAGGGGAGAGGTTGCCTGCCCCAGGATTAGCGGCCTGGAGAATTCCTCAGCACCCCCGCCCCATGGTTCTCTTAAACCAGGGACAACGGTTGGACTGCAGGCAAGCAGATCGCGTCGCCCCGACCCCCAACTGTCCCCCACTGCTGCTGCCTCCGGGGCCTGTAGACACGGGTTCGCTCCTCTCCTCAGCACGCTTGATCATGCCCGCGGTCTGTGATCTTTGCTCCAGCACAGGCAGATTCGCATCCTTTTCCCCCCACCCCACCCGGTTGAGAAGGAGAGAAACGCGTTGCTTGGCGATGTCATTACACCAAAGTGTAAAATAAGAAGGAAGTTTTTCCAGCATTCACCATGGACCCCAAATAAGGAGTCACAGAAGCTCACCGTGGTCCCTCCTTTCTTTCCTCTTCTGTCCCCTAGAGCTCGTCTCCCCTCTCACTTCCTTGAGACCTTGTTATAAGTTGACTAACCCCTCCCGGCACACACACAAATCAGGGCAGTCTGTATCTAGGAGTCGTCATAAAGTTTAGAATGTATTCAAGACCAGGGTGGGGGAATCAGGTGCCACGATGGATGTGGGGATGTGCCCAGCCCTGGTCAGGTGACCGTGATTGCAGTGACAGCAGTACGGTTTCCGGTGCTGTACACTCCCTCCTGTTTAATCATCTCAGGAACACGACAGATTGGGTGCCGTGACTGCCCTGTTTTAGAAACGAGGAAGATGAGGCACAGAAAGGTTGTCCTTTGTCAGAGGTCCCTGCTGGTGAGTAGCATCATTGAGATTTGGACCAAGGCCTGTTGGTTCTAGAACCCTCCTTAACCCTCATCACCCACAGACACCACCACAGTCCCTCACCCACAGAGTGAGCGTTTCTCAAGCCTCAGAGCACCCAGGTTAGGAAGGTGGCCCCAGAGCCACCAGCTGCCCCTGGCCTGTGCCTGGCCATGTTTTCAACACATCTCTCACAGCCACGTCCATGTCTGTCACCCACCCAGTGTGTCAAGGGTGAAGCAGGAGCGCCAGAAGGTCACTGGGGCCCAGTTCAGAGGGCCAGTGAAGGGCCCAGGATCAGGGCCTGCTAAGGGCAGGGCTAGGGGCAAAGGGGACACTGGGGCAGCCAAGGAGGGTCAGGAACCTAGCACTTCATCCCTCCACTCATTCGACACATCACCGATGATACGTGCCAGCCTGGGCACCAGGGATACAGTGTGAGCCAGACAGGCGTGTCCCCTGCCTTCTTGGAGCTGACAGTTTGTGGGAGAGACGGACAATAGCAGGAGCACCGAGTAATAAACACTCACTAATAATGCTGAGTATTAAGTGGAAACAAACACAGTGCCTAGAGAGAGCTTGGTGGGGTCTGGGGGTGAGGGTGTCTCTGAGCAAATCACATTTCAGGCGAGGCTAGAAGAATGCAGAGGAGCCAACTGAGAGGAGAACATTCCAGAGAAAGGGAGCTGGTTGAAGACCCTGAGGTAGCAGGGGGTATGGTGTTGGTTGAACAGGAAAGAGGCCGAGTGGCTGGAGAAGTGGGAGATGAGGCCAGGGAGGTGACGGGGACAGCATGGTGGGGACTCTGTCCTTCAGTCAGAACCACGGGTCTCAATTCTTCTGAGCACAGGAGGGATGGGATCTGACTCGGGTGTTCACAGGGTCCCTCTAGCTACAGATTCTTGCAGGGTGGGGCCAGTGGAGGGGGACAGATGGGCAGGTTCTGGATACAGTCCTTTGGAGGTAAAGTTAGAATTTCCTGACGCTCAAGGATGAAAACCAGTTTCTGATCCGAGCAGCTAAAAGGATGGAGATGATGAGAGATGCAGGTTTGGGGGAAGATAAGGAGTTGGCTTTGGCCGTGTCCAGTGGGAGGTGCCCAGTAGACACACAGTGGAGGCGTGTGAGGGAGCCATATATACAAGTCTGAAGTCATGGGGAGAGGTCCAGCCAGAGACAGAAGTGTGGGAGCCACTGGTGTCATAGGTGGTCGAGAAGGCTGGGTGTGACTGCCACGGGCTTGGCTCTCTGCAGAAATGTGGTCTCCTGGCATGGTCTGCCCACTTCCCAGGGGACCAGAGCCTCCTGGGCGTGTCGGATGCTTCCAAGGAGGAAAAGGCATCTGTGGAGGTAAAGTAGGTGGACAAAGTGGCCAGCCTGCCCGCTCTGATGACCATGATTCCCAAATGAAAGCCACGTGGGCAGTGACACCCTCGGCAGTGTCCAGCCAGGCTGCTCTCTGCCATGTCCCTGAGTGCCGTGCCTGGCCCTCCAGGCCCACCTTCCCCAGCAGGAACATGGGCCCAGAGCCCTCTGGGGCTGCACTGGGGGCAGCAGTGTGTATGGTTGTGAGCTCAGCCTCCGTCGGGCCTGGTGAGAAGTTCTGAGTCAGCTGTGTGACCTTGGCAGTGACCTCACCTCTCCCAGCCTCAGGTCCCTCTGCTGCGGCAGACACCCAAAGTGTCTTTCCTTGCAGGGTGGTTTCGGGGTCCAGTGAGATCACACCTGCCCAGCCCTCGACACAGGACCCAGCCCATCATGAAGGGAATGACGACTTCTGCTTCTCGAGCACTCACTCTGCACTGTCGCTGGAGTTGTCATTGTTGGGGAAGCACAGAGAGGGTACGGGGGTTAAGAGCACAGGTCTGAAGCTCTTTCTGACTTTGTGACCTTGGACCAGTTACTTAACCTCTCTGAGTCTTGATGTTCTCCTTCATCTATTAAACTGGTACTAATATCCACCTCACAGTATCACTGGGAGGATGTAGCAAGGTAATGCGTGCAAAGCACTTATAGTAGTACCTGATACAGACGTGTGCTTAATGATAATTATCGTTATTATTTTAAATACAGCACTGATCAAAATTGTGGGCTCTGGTGTTAGACCGCCTGGGTTTGGGTCCTCTGTTAGTGCGTTTGCAAGTGTGATATTAACTAGCCCTCCACTGGCGTTGTGTGTTTTTTTAAGATCCGATGCTCCATTCAGGCACATTGGCTAGCCTTGGGAATTTAGACTAATTTACACCCACACCAGCCATCATGATTTTAAACCTATTTCACCTTTGAACCAGCCATTCCACTTGGAGAATTCTGTCCCAAACATAATTCCACACTTGCTCAAAGTTGGGTGTAGAGGAAAGGCCACCAGAATGTTAAGAAAAATCGAAAATACCCTGAATGTCCATCAGCAGGAAACTGGTTAAATAATTGATGTCCATTCACATGATGGAATACTGTACAGCTATTAAAAATAAGATAACTTCATGTTCAGTTAACTTATGTGAAGATGTATTATGAAGATACAGAGCAAAAAGCAAGTGTAAGTATTATTTATTTGTAAAGTAAGAAATCAAGTTGTGAGACAATGCTTATTATGACTCCACTTTCATTTAACCAAAAAAAGCTACACACGTTTAAGCAACAAAGGAATGCGACCTTGATTATATAAAGAATCTTATTCACCAAAAGACAGTCAATCCCGTAGAAAAATGGGTAAAGGATATGAACAAGTAATTTACAAAATAGAAAATCCAAATGGCCAGTAAGAATGAAAACGTGCTCAAGCTCCTTTGTGGATGGAGGACTGTTGGAAGGCTTCGCGAAGTTAACGCATGTTAAGCACTAGAATGGTGCCTGGCACACAGTAAGTGCTCAGTAAATATTCTGTTACTGAGTGTTGTTAGACCCCAAGACATGAGTTGATGGGGGTCATGGCCGTGTGTGAGCCGAGCAGACAAGCTGGCAGAGGGGTGGGACCATCCAACCACATTTAGGACCAGATTCTTTGGGTGAACTTGGACCACAGCCTGAGTCACCTCTGACCACTGGTGTGTCTCCCATCTTAATGCAGAGCCTTTGTGGCATGTGCCCGCCCAGGCCCGGCTCTCGGCCATGGCTGGAAGCAGCGGGAGCAAGCACGCCTCCAGGCAGGACACAGCAGGCAAAGATTCCCCCAACAGGCATTCCAAGGTGAGTCTGGGCCCCGCCTGCCAACCCCGGGGAGCCAGGGCTGTGGGAGCTGGCCGCCTTACCCGCCCTGACTGCCGAGGGCTGGGCGGCTTCACCTGCGTGTGGGCCTCTGAGCACCACACGTGAGCACATGCTCCGCCTCTGCCCCCTTCCACTCCAGCAGAGGGGCGAGATGCCTGGTCTGGAGTTAGGCCCAGCCAGGTGCACGTCCTGGCTCCAGCCCCCGCCATCCATGTCATCTTGAGCAAATACCTTCACCCCCCTGAAGCCACAGTTTCCTCATTACCTCAGCTGTGGTAGGTGTCTTCACCAGCTCGGGCTGCTGTAAGAAAAGTACCACACACTGGGTGGCTGATAAACAACAGAAATTTATTTCTTACAGTTCTGGAGGCTGGGAAGTCCAAGATCAAGGTGCAGGGAGATTCAGTGTCTGGTGAGAACCTGCCTCCTGGTTCACAGACAGCCTTCCCTCCACCTCATGTGTGAAGGGAGCTCTCTGTGGTCTCTTTTATAAGGATATAAATACACATATGGATTTTATAACCCCATTCATGAGGAATATATAAACATGTATAGGATAAATATGTGAAAATATATAGCAGTTTTATAATCCCATTCATGAGGGCTCTACCCTCATAACCTAATCACTTCCCAAAGGCCCTCCCTCCTAATACCTTCCCAGTGGAGATTAGGATTCAGCGTATGAATGTTGGGGGAACACAGACTATTCAATCTATAGCAATAGGTTAACTGCTGTTCCAGACAGCCCCCAAATCTCAGTGACCTCACACAATAGAAGTTTATTCCCCTTTCATGTAACAATTCAGTGTGGGTACTCGGTGAGCAGCTTTCCACATGGTGGTTCAGGAACCCAGGCTCCCTCCCTCTTGTAGCTGTCCCTCAGGGCCTCAGAGCCCTCCCCTGGGTCCCTGCCTCTTTGCAGCAGATGAGAGTAGGAGGGAGAGGGAAGGTTTTTGTGGCTCAGACCTGGAAATGGCATAAATCACTTTTTTTTTTTGGCTGTGTTGGGTCTTCGTTGCTGCGCGCAGGCTTCTCATTCATTGAGGTGGATTCTCTTGTTGCAGAGCTCAGGCTCTAGGCACACGGGTTCAGTAGTTGTGGTGCCTGGGCTTAGTTGCTCCGCGGCATGTGGGATCTTCCCGGACCAGGGCTCGAACCCGTGTCCCCTGCATTGGCAGGCAGATTCTTAACCACTGTGCCATCAGGGAAGCCCCGGCAAAAATCGCTTTTACCTATATTGCATTGTCCAGGACTCTTATCATGTGGCCACAGGTCACTGCAGGAGGAACTGGGAAATGTCCTGTGTGCCCAGAAGGAGATAGTTTTGGTGAGCACTTGGGAGTCTCTTCACATCTATTCACTCAGTGGGTGTTTGATGAGCACGTACAACATGCCAGGCCTTGGGACCACAGTGATGAAGAGGGCAGATGCACCCCTGTGCTCACAAAGCTGGCGTCCCAGTGGGGGCAACAAGCAGTAAGCAAAGAAACAGATTTCATTATATAATGGTAAGAACCAATTCTTGCTGTGAAAGAAAAACAAAGTACAGTTAAGAGAAAAGAGCGTCAAGCACAGCTACTTTAGGATGAGGTGGTCAGAGAAGGCCTTTGAGGAGGTAACCTTTAAGCAAAATCTTGAATGAAGTAAGGAGCAACCCATGAAAATATCTGAGGGAAGAGCATTGTAGGCAGAGGGAACAGCAAGTACAAAGGCCCTGAGGGGGCAGTGTGCCTGGCATACTCAGAGAACAGCGAGAAGGCCAGTGTGGCTGGAGGAGGGTGATCAAGAGGGAGGCGGGAGATAAAGTTAGAGATCAGAACCTGGAACCAGATCACAGAGGCCATGGTGAGGACTCTTGCTTTTCCCCTGAGTGAGCAGGGAAAGGACATGAACTGACGCAAGTGTTCACAGCCTGTCTCTGGCTGCGTGTAGGGAACAAATTGGGGGCCGGGGTGACGGGAGACAGGGACAGGGAGTTGGGAGACCAGGGAGGAGGCTCCTGCCATGGTCCAGCAGGAGGCAGTGGTGGACAGGACCAGGGTGGAGCCACAGAGGGAGGAGAAGTGGCAGGTTTGGATCTGTTTCGAAGATTCAGGCGACAGGATTTGCCGTTGGACTAGATACGGGTGTGAGAGCAAAAGCAGCGTCGAGTGGCTCCACGGCTCTTGGGTGGAGCAGCTGAAAGGACGGAGGTGCCATTATGAGACAGGGAAGAGGCGAATTCAGGAGGGAAGGCCAGAAGCTCAGTTTCAGATGTGTTCAGCTTAAGCTGTGGGCAGCATGTTACATATGTGCTGTCATTTGTCCCTCTGATCAACCTCATGGGGCAGGGTTATTATCAACCCATTTTACAGATGTGGAAACTGAGGCACGGGAAAGTTCAACCAATTGCCCAAGATAACAAGGCCAGTAAGTGGGGGAGCCAGAGTTCGAAGCTGTCTGGCTCCAGGGTTCACACTTAGGTGTGGGGAGGACCCAGAGAAGGAAGTTTGCCCCCCGCCCCCCCACCCAGAGTCTAGGAATGACGCACTTCTCCTGCCTTCCAGGGAGAGCCTCAGTACTCCAGCCATTCCAGCAGCAATACCCTCTCCAGCAACGCGTCCAGCAGCCACAGCGACGATCGCTGGTTCGACCCCCTGGACCCACTGGAGCCAGAGCAAGACCCTCTCTCCAAGGGAGGCTCCAGTGACAGTGGCATTGACACCACCCTCTACACCTCTAGCCCCAGCTGCTTGTCCCTGGCCAAGACATCTCGGCCGGCCAAGCCACACAAGCCCCCGGGAAGTGTGGGCCTCTGTGGGGGCGGGCGCGAGGCTGCCGGGCGGTCCCACCATACAGACCGGCGTCGGGAGGTCTCGCCCGCCCCTGGGGTCACTGGCCAGAACAAGGGCTACCGACCGAAGCTGTACTCCTCAGGCTCCAGCACCCCTACAGGCCTGACTGGGGGCAGCCGCGACCCACCGAGGCAGTCCAGGTAAGACACTGAATCTAGTCCAAGTCCTTCAGGGGCCCTGACCACCTTCTGCATCCCCCACAGTCCTGACACTGGTGTTCCCCTCCCCAGAAACATGCTCACAGGTGGGAATGCTCGCACCTTAGTTTGCTTACAGAGTTGGGAGACTCGTGGACCTCCCCCTGCTGCCATCCATTGGCCTTTAAGAATCCCAGTAGAGGGAGGTAAATCCCTGGCTGTCTGTCTCATCTGTCTCTGGTTCACTCTGACCCTCAGTCTCTTTCCTTTTCTCTCTCCTGAGACTAGTAGTTTTTATATTTTCTGGGAACCACAGACTGTTTCTGTTAGGAGTGCATTTGTCTGGAGGTAATAGGAAACCTGACCCACAGTGGCTTAAACAAGTAGAGGTTTAATAGTCCCCTTTTGGGAAGTCCAGAGAGGGCAGCGCTGGGCTGGTGCAGCAGCGGCTCAGGGGGGGCCTCAAGGCCTAGCACCCGGTGTCTTCCTGCTCCATCACCCTCCTCATGCTGGCTGTGACTTCCTGGTCTCCAGATGGCTGTGGTGCCCCTGGGGGACATGGGGACAGAGAACAGAGGAAAGACGGCAGCATCTGTGTAGCTCCCTGTCTGTGGAGAAAGCAAAAGCTTTCCCAGAACCCCCTTCAGCAGGCAGTGTCACATGGCCATCTCAGCTACAAGGAAGTCTGGGAGATCATGAGTTAGCCTTCCAGCCTTCATAGTGAAGGGCAGTGTGGTCTCTAGACAGTCCACTGGAGGGCTGTTCAACACAGATTCCCCTGCCCTATGGGGTGGGGCCTGAGACTATGCATTTTTACAAAGTTCCGTGTAGATGCCAATGTTGCTGGTCCCGGGACCACGCTTTGAGAACCACTGGTAGAGAGGCAGACAGGGTAATAAGTGAGAACGAACAGGCATTGACTAACCAACAACCTGGAGTCTGGACCACACACACTTTGCGAATGTGATGAAAGCCACGAACTGCCTCCTGGAAAAGTCGTTCTGCCGTCACAGCACTCAGCCCGGTCCAGGGGCCCCCTCAGAGATCTGCGGCCCCAGGCAGGGATTACTGTGCTGCAGTCCCCAGTGTGCACCCCTGAGGCCACCACCTCCTTTCTCTTCCCTGACCACACCTGAGCAGGGGCCAGCCCGTGCCCAGGACCCCTATTAGGGGTCTTCATCTCCCTTGGCTTCCTGACACCTTGGCCCGTCCCCAGACCTGAGCCTCTCTCCACACAGGACACGTGCACCCAGGCAGTGGCCTCAGACCTCCTTGACCACAACCCACAGTGGACCTGGGTCTTTGACTATACAGAAATATCTATATTTTTTTAAAAGGTGAAGCAAAAATCTCCCTAGCAGTTCTTAGCCTGACCGTGCGAAGCCCTTTAATCCAGTCTACTCTGTTCAGAATGTTTGAACGCTGCTCACTACCTCCTTAAAGGATCTCATGACCTAGCAGCGGTTCTGTTGTTACCAAACTCAGGTTCTGCTGCTTGACACTCGAAAGCCAATATTGGACAGACAGGTGTTGATTGGAAAGGAAAATATGCAGAAGCGTCAGGGAGTTTAGCTGTTGTAGAAGTTAAAGTATAACTAGATTCTAAGACCAAGGGGCTGCTTACACTCTGACAGACTTGGAAACCACGGTATTTGAGAGTGTCCGTCTGTCAGTGCTTTCCCTCACTGTGGCCCTGGTCCCCCTGGAGTCAGGAGCCAGGAGAAGGGTGAGGGTAGAGAGAAAGGGTGCCCCAGGGAGTTAAGTCTCTGTCTGAGCCAGCCTCCCTAGACAGATAGATGTTAATCATTTGAACTCACGGACTCTTTTGAACGGCTCCTTCATTCATTTATTTATCCATTCATTTCATTCACAAATATTTCTCAGGGATTTGTTGTGTCCCAGGGACTATGCTGAGAGCTAAGGAGAAGTAACGAGCAAATTCAGACGAGGCCCCCAGCCCTCACCTCACCCACCATCTATTGAGGGAGACAGACTAGAATCAGGTCATCACTGAGACAGATGTCAAAGTGCGCCCACCGAGAGGGCCTCGGTGCCATGGGGGTCCCAGGTCCCGGCTGTGGTAGCCCCCGTGTTGGGCACAGGCCCGTGTTAGTAAAGCTCAGTAGCTATAGGGTTTTGGAGTCTGTGATATAAAGGCAGCGGTGCTGGGGAGTAGACTGTGTCTGAGGCAGGGGGGTGGGTATAAAATTACTCTGTGTCTGGGAGAAGGATTTGCTGAACCCAGAAATGAAGGGAATAAAATGGGAGAGGAACCTGCTACAAAAGAGGGCCCTGCGGTTGGGAGCTTTAATTTGCATACAGACAATTGATGCTAATTGCAAATCATTCTTATCTACTCATTAAAGCTGCTTCCTGAAGTTTTCTCCTAGGCAACCAGGCTTTAGTGTGAAGCAGCATTTCCCAAAATGGGGTGCTTGAGGTGATTTGGTTGGTGTGGGGAGGAAAGTGTTTTATTTTAAATGGATATTAGGAAAAGTGTTATCAACCCGTCCCCTGATTTTACAGATATTGCCTTGGACAAATTAAGGAAAATTAAATGAGTTGATTTAAAGAAACAAACGTGTTCATGGTAGATGAGAACGTGGGCTCCAGAGTCAGCCCACTGGGGTTTGAGCGCCACCCCACACTGCCTTGTCTTGGCTGTGTGGCCTTGGGCAAATCACTGAACCTCTCTGGGCCTCAGTTTCCTCATCTGTGAAATGGGGGCCCTGTCACTGTCCCTAACTAAGGCCATGTCGATGTCCCTAGCTAAGGCCCTGACACTGTCCCTAACAGCCTGAGCTGTCCCTAACTAAAACTCTGCCACTGTCGGTAAGAAAAGCCCTGATGCTCTTTCCAACTAAGGCCCTGACGCTGTCCCTAACTAAGGGCCTGATGCTTTTCCCAACCAAGGCCCTGAATCTGTCCCTAACTAAGACCCTGAATCTGTCCCTAACTAAGGCCGTGACGCTGTCCCTAACTAAAAGCCTGACTCTGTCTTACTTAAGAACCTGAGCATCAACACTTTATTTAGGGACAGCGCCAGGGCCTTAGTGAGGGCTCAGAGTCAATGGGGGAGGCATATCCATCCCCAGACAGTGACAGCCCATAGTGGTCAGGGCCAGGGTGAGGGAAGTGTTCAGGGTGTGGGAGCCCAAAGGAGGGGCCTGACCCAGTATGGGAGGTGCTTTCCTGAAGGAAAGAGGCTAAGCTACCGGGAACTAGGAAGGCAGAGTGTTCTAGGCAGAGAAGATGTGCAAGTCCCACCTCACCCTGCCAGTCCTCCCACAATCTTCCCGTCTCAGTAGGTACCAGTTCCCAGCAGGTCGCTGAGCACCTGTGCTCGAGGGGCCCACACGTGCCTCTGCCTGCCGCTAGCCACACTGCCCCTTGCTCGGGGCAGCCCAGCAGCCCTGTGCATCTGCCGTCATCCGTCCATTCCCTGGGGCCGAGCCGGAATGACAACCTGCTGCCCAGCCTTGGCTCCCCGAAGAGAGGCACAAGCGCTCCATAGCCGCCCTTGTGTCTACTTCCAGGCCCTTTGTAGCCCAACACTTTGCGTTCATTCATACAGCAGGCGCCTACTGTATGCTCAGCCCTCCGCCTCAGAGGGCCCCGGCTGTCCTGGCACTGACAGGGTGCCAGGGGAGACAGCAAGCAAATAATTACAAAAGCAATGAATCAGTTATGCTAGGGGAAAACCTTCAAGGGAGACCTCCTGGGATCTGAGAGTGGATGTGATGCAGGGGCTGGAGGGGGTGTCTAATCTAGGCGGGGGGTTGGGGGGAAGGGATAATTTCCCTGAGAAGGCGTCATTTCTGCCAAAGATGGGAGGGAGCAGGTGAAGTGGTTTCAGGGGGACTGATGATATACTCTTGATGCAGTTATGTGGGTGTTTGCTTTGTAAGTGTTTGTTAAATTGTACATACATGTTTTGTACACTTTGTTCTATGTGGGCTATTCTACAATTTTTTTTTAAAAGAGAAAAAGGAAAGATGATGTGTGGAGAAGGCATCCCTATGAGAGGGAGTAGCGTGTGCAGAGGCCCTAGGGTGGGGAGGAGGGTGGGTGCCATCAGGTCAGTGAACACAGGCCCCTTGGCTCAAGTATAGAAATTGGGGGGGGGGGGCAGCTGATGGGAGGTTGGCAGGGTCCAGATCACGCAAGGCGCTGTCAGCCACATTACAGAGTTTGGATTTGATCCTAAGAGCTGTGGCCAGCAAGGAAAGGCTTCAGCAGAAAGGATAATGCAGGCAGGTAGATGTTTTGAAAGATGGTGCTGGAGGCGCAATTGCAGAAGTCTCAGGGATGGGTCTGAGGCCGAGATATGAGTGAGAAGGAAGGGGACCTTGACTAGAGGACAGAGCAACTGTGGATGTGTCAGCAGGTGGCACCACCAGGACCTAAGGAGGGAGGGAGGCAAAGGTCCAGGACAGTGCCGGTGACTGCTCAGTGTCGAGAGGCTGCTGCAGATGGGGAATGTTGAGATTCTTGAGAGAGGAGAGGAGAGCAGGGCTGGGCAGGCCTGAGAGGAATGTTATTCTCACACTCACTGACACCAAAGCACCCACTGTGTGCCAGGTACCGTTCCAAACATGGCGATACAGCAGGGGACAAAGTCGAGCCCTCTTTTGTGGAGCTGATGGTCTCCTGGAGAGAGAGTGAGGCAGACAGACAACTGAGCAACCGTGTAATATTAATATGCCAGGTGGAGATAAGGTCTGGGGAGAAAAATCAAACCGGGCAGAGGTCCCAGAAGGCCTCTAGGAGGAGGTGATATTTTGCAGGAAGCGTGGAAGTGATCCAGGCAGGAAAATAGCAAATGCTGAGGCCCTGAAGGTAAACTCATTTGCAGTGCTCTGGAAATGCTCTGGTGGCCAGACAGGCCAAAGGAAGGCAAGAGGTCTGATTTGCAAGGTGGGCAGGGGCCCAGCTCTGGCAGGCTAACCGACCACGGTCAGATGCTGGGATTCGATTCTGAGGGACGTGGGAGCCACGGGAGCACATAATCTGACTTACGTTTTAAGTAGATCACTCTGGACTACTCGGGGGAAAGTGGACTGTTTCAGGGGTTGGGGGGATTGAGTTCACCAGCATAATGTGAGGACTGCCAGGAAAGGGAGGGGCCCTGCCATGCCCAAACCCCCTACCCACTCCCTCCCTGCGCTCCAGCCCTCTCCGTGGAAGCCACCGCAGCCTGTAGCAGCTTGTGCCTGTGGATGATTCCAGTGACTTCACAGACTCTTCCCCCGAGACGTTCGTCATGGGAGCCCGGCTTCCAGGCACAGTGCCAGGCGCCAGTGCCTGCTGTGGGCATCGCGGTGGGCTGAGTGATCCCAGGCAGGCAGCCACCTGCCCCCCCCCCGCCCCACCCTCTCTCGAGGCAACATACACTCCAAAGCTTCCTGGGCTTCCTGAGCAATTTGTCAAGAGCTGTTTAGAGGCAGTGAGAGGCTCTCCGCTCCATGTGGAGCTGACATCGCCGGGTGTTCCCAGGCAGGCAGGAAGCACGTGGCCTTGCTTCCGCGGGTGGGGCTGCGGTCTCCGGGATACCCTTCTGGGCGCACAGCCCTGAAAGGTGATGTGAGGGCCTTGGCATCCACTGGGGCCCACCCCACCTGTGTTGGCTAGGAAGCCAGCGTCACACAGCAGAGACCTACTCGGAGAGTCGCAGTCAGCTTGGGAAGAGGAACGCAGGCCATCTCCAGGAACTCAAGGGAAGGAGGGAACCTTGCAGAGATCTTGGGGCTGGGGCAGGGAGGAGTGCAAAGGCCCTGAGGTGGGAATGTTTCTGGTGTGTTTGGGGAACAGCTTCCATGTGGCCAGAGCAGAGTGAGCGAGAGGGAGAGTGGGAGGATCTGAGGGCAGAGAGGGGTCGGCCCAGATGGTGTGGGGCCTTGTGGACTGGGGGAGAGCTCTGACTCACCCTGAGCAGAGGAGGGCGGTGGTTGCACTCGGGCGTTCACAGCCTCCCTCTGGCTGGGTCTGGGGGCGAGGGCAGGAGGAGGCCGCTGTGATGATACAGGTGCACGGTGGTTGGTGGAGGTGGCCAGTGGTGGTTGGATTCCGCATCGATTTTGTGCCAGTGAGTTTTTCTCCCGTGTCATCTCTGCTTCCACCTCCTGAAGACCTACTGTTTTTGCTCACAGGCCGCAGGGCAGAATGTTGCTGCATATGGCTCCTACACTGAGCCTGATAATTCCAGCCACGTGCAGGGACTGATTCAACTCTCAAGCCCCTGCCAGACACCTGGGAGAGAGGGCGAGATCAGTCCAGCAGTTAAGGCCCCACAGGGGCCCACCTGGGGGTACCTGGGTGAGCAGTGTTATTTCCCAGGCTCTGGCCTCTGGCTGCCTGTGTCCAGGTCACAGCTCCACTACTCACCAACTGTGTGATCTCCACCAGGCTCCTTAATTCCTCTGAGGCTCAGTTTCCTCATCTGTAAATTGGGGGTGAAGGTGGGCTCTGTGGTCCAAGGCTGTGAGGATGAACCTACACCATGTGTTTAAGGTAGTTAGCACAGGGCCTGAGACATAACTGGTCCAAATATATCAGCTGCTGCTTGGTTTTATTTTCATGTATTATGTATTTATCACGTCTACCGTTGTCATTGAAAGTACAGGTTGGTGGTTAAACACAGTGTCTCTTGAGCCACACTGCCTGGCTTTGTATCCTGGCTCTATCCCTGACAAGCTATGTTATCTGGGGCAAGTTATTTAATCTCTCTGGGCCTTGGTTTCCCCACGTGGAACTTGCAGGAGGTGGTAGTTCCTGCCTCGTGGGGTTGCTGGGGCAACTAGATGAAGTGATGCCTATGAGATGCTTAGAACAGGGCCTGGCCGTGTTCACAGGCTTGGCGCGGTCACCACCATCACTACCACCTGCTCCGTCACTGCTCTTCCTCCTAAAGGCAAGGGCACAGCTCCCTTTGTGCCTGTTGCCAACCCTGGGCCACCCATCAGCGCCCACGGGGGTGAATAGACCAAAGCATCGCACATGCCCAGGCAGCTGTGCGATTTCTCCATCCAGCCTACAGTTTTTCAGCTTTTTTTGTAAGCCACAGAACCTTTTACTCCAACAAAATCTTAACTGCTCCCCTAAGATACAACACAGATAAATGCACAGCCTCTCTGGGTGAGGGTGGGGTGGGAGCAGGATGGCCCCCGCCCCCGCCAGTCCTGGCTGAGCCCAGAGCCCAGGCTTTCAGCCCCTGGGCGCACCACGTCCCTGTACATTTGCAGCTCGGGGAGCACACCCCGGTGCCCGGGCCTGTGCTGGGCACTGTGCACGTGTGCTCGTGTGAGGCAGGTGCTGTCGTTGCCTCAATTCTCAGAGGAGGAAACTGAGGCTCACTGAGGGGAAAGGGCTCGAGCAAAGAGCGCGGTGTGTCAGGGGAGCAGCGTGGCCCATGTTCCCATCCACCACGAGGTGCTGCTTCATTTTTCAAGCTGAGGCCCGGGGAGGGCACCTGGCCTCACCAGTGCTTCAGAAGGAAAGTGATTGGCAGGTGGGGTAAGAACTCCACCCTGTACTTGGCACCTGACACAACTCGTGGTCCAAGGGATGTGTGAGAAGGGGCGCCCACCCCAAAGGGCCAGGTCAAGATGCACAGCATATTCAGGAGAATAGTTTTTTGTTGCCCTACTGTGTGGGGGACACCATCCGTCCCTGAGGCTGGTAGAGGTTGAAAACAGGGACAGTCGTGGGAATGCCTTTGGCTCCAAGCAACAAGAAATCCCGGCTCGATTGGGGGAAGTCTGTTATCTCTCGGAACGTGAAGGCACCAGGTAGGAAGGGCCCCACGACTGGGTAATTTATTGACTGGAGGACCCAGGTTCTTTCCCTTTCTTTGTTCTGCCTCCATCAGCCTATAGACTGGCTCCCCTCACAGTCTCAAAGTGGCTGTCATTCAACCAGATAGTCACAGTGTCCGGTGGAAGAACACGTGATATTTGCTGCAAGTGGTCTGTGTTAGTTTTCTAGTGAAGAAATCTTCCCCAGAAGTCCCCTAGCACACAGTCCACGCTTACACACCCGAAGTCTCACTGGCCAGAAGTAGATCGCAGACCTACCCCAGACCCATTGCAGACAAGTGGCATCAGCCATTCAGGATGTGTGCCCTGGGCTGGGTGCCAGCCAGGCCACCTTCCTTGAGGATGAGTACAGTCAGCCTTCATTTGCAGGGTAACGGGGATTAGCATGACACCCAGTGCCTGCCACAGGCCTGAGGAGGGGGCGAACCCCTCCCAAAAGAGGCAATGGCTGGAGCCAGCTGGCAGACACAGAGGCAAAGGGTGTTCATCTTATTCCCTTCCTTTTTTTTTCAATCATCTCTTGTTTTTTTCAGCTCGTAAAAGCTGAACATGCCTGATGACAAGGTAGAGAAATATGTACTGTAGAAAGTAAAAGTTAGGGTTAAAATCAATTAGGATATATTCATAGAGTGGACCCTCTGCAGCTATTGAAGGGAGAGGGGCTTGTGTGGACTGACACAGAGAAGTCTCCAGAGCACCATGTTAAGGTTAAAGCCAGGCGCAGAACAAGCTCATGATAGGCTGCCATTTATGTTGCAAAGGAAGGTTGCGCTTGTGTGCACTAGGCTCTCTGTTGAAGAAAGGGGGAGGGGCAGGGTTGCCTCGAAGGAGACTGAGGTGTCAGATGGCACTTCCTTTCTACCCTGCGCCTTTTATATGGTTTCATTTCCCCCATCATTACTATCTCCAGAGGTAATCAGTTAGTGTACACTCCCCCAGAGATTTTTCTCCAAACCTGTACCAGCCCAGATCTTTCACACATTTTTGACCATTACCCAAAACAGGAAAAGCATTTTATATTACAATCCAGCGTGGACATCCAGAATAAGGTTTCACAAAACCACTTACCCTTACCTCACAAGAGGTACACTGAGGTTTTTCATTCTAGTCTATTTTTTTTCATTTTCCTCTTAATAACAGTCAAGATCCACTAAGTTGATTTCATGACCCACAGTTGGGGAAAAAAGTGTACATTTCCTTTTCATAAAAAGATCCCCCCAAAAAAGCCCAGTAATCATATAGTATACATACATTTTTTTAAAAATAAATAAATTTATTTATTTATTTATTTATTTTTGGCTGCGTTGGGTCTTCGTTGCTGCACACGGGCTTTCTCTAGTTGCGGTGAGCGGAGGGCTACTCTTCGTTGCCGTGTGCGGGCTTCTCATTGCAGTGGCTTCTCTTGTTGCGGAGCACGGGCTCTAGGCACGCGGGCTTCAGTAGTTGTGGCACTCGGTCTCAGTAGTGTGGCGCACAGGCTTAGTTGCTCCGTGACATGTGGGATCTTCCTGGACCAGGGCTCGAACCCGTGTCCCCTACATTGGCAGGCGGATTCTTAACCACTGCGCCACCAGGGAAGCCCCCTATATATACATTTTAAGAAAAGAAAAAGCATGCTTTACACAATGCCTTTTTTCCACTTACTGTAGCTCAGACATCTGTCCTCACCATAAACAGAAATCGACCTCATTCTTCGCACTGGCTGCATAGATTTTGATCATATGGATGTGCTTGGAACAATCTATTAATCCCCAGTTAAAAGACATGCAGTCCATGTCCATGTTTTCTTGATTACACACAGCATTGCAGTGACCATCCTTGTATGTACCTGCATGTACTTGTGCAGGCTTTTCTGTGGTGTGGATTTCTGGGAGGTCAGATCTGTTAGACTAAGGCTGTATCTCCTTCAGTTCTCAGCTCAGACACCGTTGCCTCATTGGGGAAGCCCCTGACCACCCCAGACCAAGTCCAATCCCAATGTTACATGCTCCATGGCTCCCTGGATATCCCCCCACCAATGTGCAACCTTGGGCCTGTTAGTAGATGTTGCTGAATTATAGAAAGTATATATAAGTCAGCCAGAGCTTGCTTTTTTTAATCCAGTCTGACGATCTGCCTTAGAATTGGGGTGTTTCAGCATTCACGTTTAATGAAGTTACTGATAATGATTTGATTTATATTTGCCGTTTTTCTCTTTGTTTTCTATATGTTTACTGTTTTTCTTGCTCCTCTTTTCTTCCTTTACTGTTGCCTTTTGTGTTAAATAAATGCATTTTAGTGCACCATTTGGATTCCTCTTGATTTTTTGGACTATTTTTTTTTAGTTGTTACAGTACGTGCCTTTTCAGTGTAATTCAGATGAATACTAACTTAATTCCAATAAAATATGGAGACTTTTTTCCAATATAGCCCCATTCCATTTCCCCTCCTTTGTGCTGTTTTTGTCATCTATACTATTACATCCATACCTGTTATTAACCCAACAGTATAGTGTTGTTATTATTGCCTTATACAGTCTTATGTTTAAGGAAGTTAGAGAAGAAATAAGGAAACATAAATCTATAGAGTTTTTAATTCTAATCCACAAATTTACCATCTTGGATCCTTCATTTCTCCGAATGGATTCAGGTCACCATCTGCAGTCATTTCCTTTCGGCCCAAGGACTTATTTTATTATTTATTAGGCAGATGTGCTAGCAGTGAATTCTCTGAGTCTCTGTTTATCTGGGGACAGCTTTATTTTGCCTTCATTTGTGAAGGATACTTTTGCTGGACATAAAAGTCTTGGTTGACAGTTTTTTCTCTCAGCACTTTGAAAATATCATTCCCTTCCATTGTTTCAAATGACAAGTCAGCAGTTAATTGTATTGTGCTCCTCTGTATGTGATGAATCCTTTTCTCTTGGTGCTTTCAGGGGTTTTGTCTTAATGTTTGACTTTCACCTGTTTTTCTGGATGATGTCTTTATATTTATCCTGGTGGGGATTTGTTGAGTTTCTTAGATGTGTAGATGAATGTTTTTTGTCCAGTTTGAGAAGTTTCCAGCCATTATTTCTTCAAACCTTTCTTCTGCCCCTTTCTCTCTTCTCCTTCTGAAACTCTCAATGAGCATGTGTTGATATGCTTGATGCAGTCCCAGAGGTTCCACTGTGGCAGAACCTGCCTGTTCACTGAGCTGGGCAGTGGGATAGGAGAGAGCCCCCAGGCCACAATGTCAGATTCCCCCTGTTCTTACCTGAAGTTCAGTTTTTCAAGCATAAACGATAGTTGGATTTTTGCATGCCCTTGGTCAGTTTCCAGAGTGCTGAAATGATTGTTTTTGTCGATTTTGTGCTTTGGGGGAAAGAATTTGCCAATCTCCTCATTCTGCCATAGTCAGAAATCCCACCCCTCAATATTGCTAAATTGACTTTCAATAAGGATTTATTGACTTGCACTCCAAGGACATTAATTTTCCCATTAAAGACCTCTTACTTGAAGTGGAATTGGAATTTTATTTAGGAGTTTTAAAAGCTGATTCGCCTCAATGGGATCAGCAGTTGGGTCCCCAAGAGTTGGGTCCCAGTTAACAGCGTGAGGTTCATGTAGCATTAACTTCACAGGAATCCAGCATTTGGGATATCAAGCTGTGGTTTTAGATCAGATCGGCTGGAGTCGTGTCCGTCATGTAATAGTGCTCAAAAAATATTTGAATGAAGAGGCGTGGCAAGGTATAAGTTAAAAAAAAAGGAAACCCGTAAGTTACAGAGCAAGTTATTAGCACAATCCCAGTTATATATAAAAACAATTCTCCCACCCCTCAAAAAAAAAGCTCCTGTTTTCTGATTATATGCACTTTTTTGTTTTTTTGTTTGTTTTTTTGTTTATTTGTTTTTGGCTGCAACATGCAGCTCGTGGGATCTTAGTTCCCCGACCAGGGATCGAACCCAGGACCCCCGGCGGTGAAAGTGCTGCGTCCTAACCATTGGACCACTGGGGAATTCCCAACATGTGTGTTTTTAATCATAAGAAAGGGTTAAGAAGGAAATAGAGCAAGCTGTAAACCACGGTCACCTCCAGAGACAGGCAGGTGGGACCCCCACCTTCAGCTGTGTAGGTTGTGCCTAGGAGACAGGGAATCTCTGGGGCGGGGTGGGAGCCTCCACCCACAGGGGGTGACTTTTTAGATTCCCATAGAGGTACCAGCTGTGCTAGAAGGGCATCCCTGGGGTGGGATCGGGACTATGAAGGCAGCTTTACGTTTTCTCCACATAGACATCTATGTATTGGAATTTTCCACAGCAGTAAAGTACTTGTATCTCTCCTCGGTGAATGAAGTTTTGTTTCCCAAGAGGAAATTTAAACAGATCGGTTTTTCAAAACGTGGGATGGAATTGGCTTATTTCTCTCATTTTCACATTGCAGCGACATGAGCTCGAGGGCCGGCTACCCTACTCAGGTTCACAAGACGGCCAGCGCAGAGACCCCGCGGCCCTCACAGCTGGCCCAGCCCAGCGCCTTCCAGCTCTCCGCCTCCGTCCCCAAGTCCTTCTTCTCCAAGCAGCCCATGCGCAACAAGCACCCAACGGGGTGGAAGAGAACAGACGAGCCCCCGCCACGGCCGCTCCCCTTCACTGACCCAAAGAAGTAAGTGCCTGGACGCCCGGTGAGGCACTGCCGGAGCTGAGCTCGGGCGTCTCGGGGTGGGGAGGAGGGTGACACCTCGCTCCCTCATTCATCAGGACACCGTGCCAGTCTACACACTGGGAACACAGCTGTGAACAGGCGGGCAGGGGTCCCTGTCAGCTCGGGGAGCTGACAATGCCTGCTGGGGAGGCGGACAGCAAGTAGGGTAACTAAGAAAAGCACGCAGCAGGTCAGGTGGTGGCTAGCGCTGTGTGGCATGTAAACGAAGGCTGTTCCAGGCAGAGGGACCAGCCGCTGCCCAGACCCGGAGGCAGGAGCATGCTTGGTCTGCTGGAGGAAGGCCAGTGTGGCCGGGATCACGTGAGCACGTGAGGTCAGAGAGGCGATGGACACAGACCGGGAGCGTCTTGTGGGCCCCACGTAAGGGCCTGGGCGTCTGCTGTGAGTGAGGGGGAGCCGCGGGAGGATCTGGAACAGAGGAGGGACATGACCTAAATTGGGTGTCCACAGGGTCCCTGTGGCTGCGTGCGGAGCACGGCCTGCGAGGGGCAGGGAGACCAGCGGGGCGCTGCTGCGACGGTCCAGGCAGGAGACGAGGGGCCTGGAGCAGGATGGAGGCCAGGGAGGGTCAAGGGGGCAGTTTCGGGATAGATTCTCTGACGTGGGAGCAGGCAGGCTTTGCGGGCAGCTTGGCTGTGGTGTGAGAGAAGACGAGGGTGAACATGATCCCATGTCTCGCAGCCTGAAGGATGGATGGACTCTCCTCAGGCTGAGATGGGGACTGAGCGGGGCGTGGGCTCGGGGGAGCTCAGAGCTCAGTCCTGGACAGGTTAAGTTTGCAACTAGAAGAAGACGTGGAGGAGGCAGTCGGGTAAGGAGTCTGGAGCTCGGGGGAGAGGTCAGGCTGGAGAGAGAAATTTGGGCGTTGTCAGCATAAAGGCACGAGGCTGGAGAGGAAGGGAGGTGTAGGACTCAGCCTGAGACCCCTCAGTGTTCATACGAGGAGGAGCGCGGGGTGACAACTGTGAGCCGTCAGCGGGACAAGCCCGGGACCTGAGCGTCGGTTGAGCCTCACGGAGGTGACTGGAGGGTCAGGGAAGGGAGAGAAGGGCAGGGCAGAACAGGAGGCAGCTGGTTTGGGGCACTTCGCTGCGAAGCGAGAGAGAGAGGAGAGGAGTCATCAGTTAAGAAAGGGTTTTTGTGTTTCTAAGTTAGAACATGATGATACCGAACATTTATCGAGCACTCACTGTGTGCCAGTCTCAGTTCCGAGCTCTCGTCCGTGAATTTATTCACCGAATCCTCCTCAACAACAGCTCCGTGAGGTGGACCTGTTATTCGTCCAGTTTTACTGATGAGGCACCTGAGGCCTAGAGGCTCAGAGCTGGGAAGGAACGGAGCTTGGATCAGAGCCTAGGAAGCTCGGTCCAAGGCTCCTCTTCAGTTGGGTTTGGGGGGGGGTCTGCCCTTCTCCATCCTGTTCTCGGTGATGTCCTCTTTCATGACCTGGTTGGGGCCATTCAGATGTGTGCTGACACAGAGCTCCTAAGGAGAGAGGTGTCAGGAGACGGAAACGGGATCCCTGGAGATGTGGGCAGGGAAGCAAGCTGAGAATCCAGCTCACGCACCTCACTAACAGCTGGGGGCACCCGGAAAACTAGATTTGGGTCCTTCGCTCCCCTGATTAAAACCTCCAGTGTCTTGCCCCACTCCCAGGATTAATGATAAAGGCTCACATTTACAGAGCACATATATCGTACCAGGCACTAGGGCAGCGTGTGCTTTGCCCAAAATCCCACCTGGACCCTGCATGACACCCCCTGTCACCCCTCTGCCCTCATCCCCTCCCACTCTCGCCTGCACTCACTCCACTCCAGCCACCTGGCCTCTTCCCACTCCTCAGACTTGCCAAGTACAGGCTGACCTCAGGGCCATTGCACTGGCTCTCTCCGGTCCCTGGAATGCTCTTCCCCCACATCTTGTGGCTGTCTCGGGGAGGGGAGGGGTTTGGTCCAATGCCACCTCCTCAGACGGGCCTTCCCAGCCTTCTGTAGCCCCTGCCGTCATTCTATCACTGGTCTCTGTTCCACTGCTCATTTCTCCCACTGGAAAGCAGGTGACTCTGTCTTGACTTGTAGCCACCTGGCACTGTGTGGGTGCTCCGTCAGTGAATGGAAGGTATGAGCCTCATATCTCACTTCATTCTCACTGTAACCCCAAAAATACAGTAAGGCTCCCACTTTTCAGGGTGGCCGGAGGGTCAGGCCCTGTTGACCCCACTGTGCTCCATGAGGGCAGCTGCTCTGGCCTTCCCCGGCGTGTGTGCTGTTCCTCCTGCCCGGGTACCCCCCAGCCCCACCTGGCTCACTGCTGCCCATCTGTAGTTTGCTAGAGCTGCCATAACAAAGTACCGCAGACCAAGTGGCTCAACAGCAGAAATGTATCTTCTCAGAGTTCTGGAGGCTGGAAGTCGGAGTCAGGGTGTCAGCAGGGTTGGTTCCCTCTGCGGGCTGTGAGGAAGGCACTGTTCCACGCCTCTCTCCCAGCTTCTGGTTGACTTGCTGGCAATCTGTGGGATTCCTAGGCGTGTAGGTGCATCACCCCAACCCCTGCCTTCGTCTTCACATGGCCTTCTCCCTGTGTGCGTGTCTCTGTGTTCACATTTCCTCTTTTTACAAGGACACCAGTCATTAGATTAGGGTCGATCCTGATTGCCTCATTTCACCTTGATGACCTCTGTAAAGACCCTATTTCCAAATCAGGTCACCTTCTGAGACACTAGGGGTTAGGACTTCAACATCTCTTTTGCTTGGGGGACCCGTAACACCACCCCTCAGGTCTCAACACAGGCACACCGTTCTCGGAGAAGCTCTCCCATCCCCCACACCAGGCTCATCCGTCCCACTGACCTCACGCTTCTTCCCTTCCTCAGCCTCTGTCCCAGGGCACATCAGGCAGTTGTTTCCTAGAGGCTTGCTTCCTCCCTGTCGGCCCACTGGACTGAGAGTTCTGGGAGAGCAGAGACACCCGAGCCCCATCCAGGGCCCAGCACATACATAGTAGGCACTCAGAAAACATACCTGGATACGTGACAACCGTAAACAAACAGCAGCCCCCCTTTTCCCAACATAAAATCCAAAGAAGGCTTTTTACATATGTATGTGTGTTGTGTAAACATGTAAACTAAATATATAAAATACTGGGGGACACAAAATAGTTTCATGGTTTCTTATGTTTATTAATTTAGTTACAGATACATTTTTAAAATCACATGCATAAAATAACATGTTAATTTAGAATTCATGCTTTTGTCCACACACTCCCATTTCGGAAAGCTGTTTTATTCAAACTCTCCCTGAGCATTTTGGAGACAATATCTTTGTCATTTAAAGACACTTCTGAGTCACCTAACCTAGTTTTCCAGAAAACATTGTCTTTACTTCCAGCTAAATTATTTGAGGCTAAAACGTTTTTTTTTTTTTTAATCTGTAATTCTGTTGCTGAAATTTTATCCCAAGGCACAAGAACTCATTTGCATAACTTATTTACCTACGTTTACTGATACCTCCCCTGCCAAGTACTGTCATAAGCCCTGTACCTACTTTAACTCATTTAATCTTCACTACAGAACAATGAGGTGTAGGTACTTTGTATCCCATTTTCCAGATAAGAAAAATCGAGGTACAGAATGGTTAAGTCACTTGCCCAAATTCACTCAGTTAAGGTCAAAAACTGCAAATATTATGGTTGTTGGTTTTGTAATTTGTCCCCACAGGTCACCACATATTATGAGATTATCCCCAAAGGAGTAATTACCAAATCTGCCTCCTTTCTCATTGATTCTGGTCAGGGACCTCTAATGCATCCCCAGAGGAATGATAAATGGCTGCGGCCGACACGGGGGCGCTGCCTTTCAGCCAGGCTGCTGGCTAGGGCTGTACCAACCTGGCCCCATTGATCCTCCCGGCAACTTCCAGAGGAAGAGACCGAGGCACAGCCAGAAGTGCGTAGCCCAGGTCACCCAGCTGCAAGTGGCAGAACCAGGATTCACGCCCAGAAAGATAACTAACAGAGCATCTCGTCTTGGGAGAGACTCGGGGAAGACGTGCATCCAAGGCAGTGACGCGCATTTTCTGAGGACTGACTTCTTGGATTTGGGCGCGTGGTCTGTTAAACGAAAGACAGAGTGAGCTGGTGAAGGACAGAGGGGACACTGAGGGGACCGAGAGCACCTGCCACGGAAGGTCCCTCACCTCGGCCCCTCTGCTGCAGGCTGCGGTCAACTCTGTGGGACGGGCCAGCAGCTCTGCCTTGGGAGATGGCCTGACAGCCCCGTTTTGACCGCTTTGTCCCAAGACGCTGAATTTACTGGACTGCCTTCTCCCAACCAGTAGAGGAACAGAACAGCATGGGGGTCGGGGTGGGATTCCCTCATCGGCTGCTTACCCCCTCATTAACCCCTCAGTTTCCCTCTCTTTAAACTGGCCCGACGGTCCTCCCTACCTCCCAGTTGTGAGGATTTCCTGAGTTAATCCATGTGAGGACCCCAGCACCGAGGTTGAGCTGCACAGGGCTTAGCGGTGAGGGACGACTAGGCCGATGGGTTGCCAGGCTGGAGCCCGCGGAGCAGGAGGCAGAACCAGCGGCCCTGCGTCCTCAGCCGTCCTGGGCACCTCCTCCCCGCCAGGCTGGTCTCAGCCCAACTGAAAGGCTGGCGTGTTGCTGCCCTGCTGGCCCCCGTCCCTGCTGGCAGGCCCAGCGAGGAGGGGGCAGGCCCTAGGGAACAGCCTGTTTGTTGGCTTAAGGTGGAGTGGTGGTTGGGAGGCTAAGCCCCCAGGTCACGCCTGAGGACCCAGGCCCCAAACGTCCTCATCCTTAAGAAGGGCAGCCCTGGGACTTCCCTGATGACGCAGTGGTTAAGAATCCACCTGCCAATGCAGGGGACACGGGTTCGCTCTCTGGTCCGGGAAGATCCCACATGCCGCGGAGCAGCTAAGCCCGTGCGCCACAACTACTGAGCCTGCGCTCTAGAGCCCGCGAGCCACAACTACTGGGCCCGCGTGCCACAACTCCTGAAGCCTGCGCGCCTAGAGGCCATGCTCTGCAACAAGAGAAGCCACCGCAATGAGAAGCCTGCGCACTGCAGCGAAGAGTAGCCCCCACTGGCCACAACTAGAGAAAGCCTGAGCGCAGCAACGAAGACCCAACACAGCCAAAAATAAATAAATAAATTAATTAATTAATTAATTAAAAAAAAAAAAAAGGGCAGCCCTGCCTCATGTAGGGCCACTGAGGGGATGAGATGAAGTAATGTTTGTGAAGGGCAGCCTGGGGCCTGGGAGAGAGTGAGCGCTCAGGAGGTGAGCTTTGCTGCTGCTGCCGTTACCACCACTGCAGTCACGAGCAGTCCCCCGAGTCAAGCCCCCAATCCGACTCCGCTGTCACCGTTTCAGAACGGTGCTCTCAGAGCATCAGTACTCCACCAGTAGAGCGAGGTGATGGAGGTGATGGCCCTGAGAAAGGAATGTAGCCCCGTGGGACGCACCGGCCCCAGGGTGAGGGCCCGCATCCCCCAGAGCCGCCGTCACCGCGTTCCATGCACACTCGGCACTGTGTTCATCGTGAGCAAATCTCAGGCGGCTCAGCGCGTCTGGCAGGTGTGGGTTCTGAGTGTCCTCAGCTCACTGCGCCTCGGTCCCCCAGCCTCGAAAGGGGAAGACAGGAGTGCCTGCCTCCCAGAGGTGGCGTGAGGAGGCAGTGAGGCATGGGGAAGTGCCCGGTCAGCGTTGGCTGGGCTGACAGGCACTGGCATCTAGTGGTTGACACCTGGCTTTCGGGCTCCCTCCTTCCTTGCGTTTAGGGGCCCTGGGGCCAGCTCAGTGCAGCCCCGGAAGGGACAGCATCCCCACCCCACGGCAGCGTTGTCCCCCACTCCCACCGGCCTCTTCCAGCCACCCTTCCAGGAAAATCCACCTGCTGCCTGAGATGCAGACCTGGTGAGTGTCCTCGCCAGCGAGGTTGGCAGAACCCCCAGCTCGGGCTGGCTGACAGTGGTGCTAATTAGCTTAATTAACCCGGCCCCAAGGGAGCCGCCCCAGTTGGAGGCCAGAGCTCCAAGTCAGCTGGGATCGGGCCCAGACAAGTCGGAGCCATTGGTCGCCTTCCACTCCTGGCGCTTCTGTCACGGGAGAAAGAAGTTGCTGTTGTCCGGGTCCTAACTGCAGAGCCTTCTTTGTAATTTTTCTGTCTTCCTTTTTCTTTTCTAATGTGAGTGGTTTAATTCCACAGTGTGGCAAATGCAAGTTCAGACAACATGAGCAAATTAGAGGCTCTGTCCAATGCTGTCAGTCAGAACCTGGAGAGAGAGTTACCTCCTCCTGGATGTTTTCTTCATTTGTGTTTTAGAAGGTAAAACATGCACAGGATAAAAACCAAACTAGTACAAAAGGGTTTGCAGTGGAAACCAGGCCTCTCTCCCTTCCCTGGCCCCCTGCCATCCAGCTCCCCTCCCCAGAAGCAACCATTGTTTCATTTATTCTGCATCCTTACAGAAATGTTCCGAACATGACTGAGCACACGTGATTGAATGTTGCTTCCCTTACGCCCCTTTTTATTTATCCATGTGGTCACCTCCTGTCTGTGCTCCAGCCTTTTTCACTTGCTCTTAGCGACAGTTCCGTATTAGTACATAGAAGTTGATCTCATTCTTTTTAGCAGTCAGAGAATAGTCCATTTTATCCTCAGAGGTCATTAGGTTTAAGCATTTATGGAGACCAGAGATCTTGAGAAGAAGGAAAAAGATCAGAGATGCACAAGCCCAGTTTGGTTTGGTTTTTTTTTTTTAACCTGGAATTAATGCCATTGTAAATTATTGCTTAAAATTTTCAATTTAGAAAATACATTGGGGGACTTCCCTGGTGGTGCAGTGGTTAAGAATCCGCCTGCCAATGCAGGGGACACGGGTTCGATCCCTGGTCCAGGAAGATCCCACATGCCACAGAGCAACTAAGCCCGTGCGCCACAACTACTGAGCCTGTGCTCTAGAGCCTGCAAGCCACAACTACTGAGCCAGCACGCCACAACTACTGAAGCCCACATGCCCTAGAGCCCGCGTGCCACAACTACTGAGCCCACATGCTGCAACTACTGAAGCCTGTGTGCTCTGGGGCCTGCGCACCACAGCAAAGAGTAGCCCCCATTCGCCACAGCTAGAGAAAGCCTGTGCGCAGCAACGAAGACCCAATGTAGCCAAAAATAAATTAAAAAAAAAAAAAAAGAAAATACATTGGAAAATTCTTTCAGAAGAAAGTGAATAAGGGCAAAAATGATCAGTTTGACTCTCCAAACTGAATTTCATCATACTTTTTCTCTTTAGACATGTCCCAGCAGCCCACTAACAGTGTCAGCCATGTGGAACTTGCAGTGGATAGATAGGTGTGGAGTTGAGGGTCAGGGGAGAAGGTTCTAGCAGGATTTCTTCCAGTGAGCCAGGCTTCCGCTGTAGAATTAGGAGTCCTGGAGGTCCTGGGAGCTGGGAAGGCAATTTAGCAAATGAACCCAAACAGAGCAGGGAAGGAATAGTTGTGTTCTTTTGGCTTGACTTTTTAAAGTATAGAGAGTAAAGTATCTCTATACTTTTTCCTGTTTTATAAAAGTCATTTAAGCTTGTTGGAAAAAGAAAGGAGAGAGTAAGGAAGGTTGGAAGGAAGGAAGAAGATGGGTAGGGAGGTTGGCTGGTTGGTTGGAAGGAAGGTTGGTTCCATGTGATACACATTTAACAACTAATTTGGAGTGCCTGCAATGTGGCAGGTCTTGTTCCCAACACTGGACATAGAATACAGAAGGCTCTGAGTCAGGTGGGAGGAGTGGAACCACAAACACAAGCACACAGGACAAATCATCATGAGATGGATACAGTGAAGAAGTAGCACAGGATTGCGTGTTGGAACTCACCTGGGCTGGGAGGGAGCACCAGAAGGTCAGGTGGCCAGGGGAGGTGAGAAGGTGACAGTTGAGCCAAGCTGGATGGATGAGAAGCTGCCATTCACGGGGAATCCTGGGGAGGGTGCTCTAGGCAGACAGAGCAGCCAGTGCAAGGGCCCTGAGGCAGGAACATGCCTGGCATGTTTAAGGAACCTTGGGAAGCCTGTGTGGGAGGAGATGAGGGCTGAGACCGGGCAGGACAGATTGTTTCGGACCTCGTGGGCTGTGGTGAGGAACATTTTTAGAAAGTGAATCCCGACATATCCACCTTTGGAGCTGAGACTTTGGTAAACTTAAGTATACCAAGCTAAGCAGTGTGTGAGTTTTGTTTTCTAAAAATGATTTCGCACCATAAGTACCACTTCTTTATTCCCATGACACATATCTGGGCGAACCTCTTCCCATGTCATGTGGACCAACTCCACTTCTCTTCAGCAGCTAGATAGTATTATTCTGTGATGCCACTGTCCCTCCCTGTGGGGCCTCGCCCTTCCCCTGCTGACCAATTCTGTTTGCTCCATAGACAGGACCCCATGAAGTGTCCCCGCACACCTGGCACACATGGGTCCCCGTACACCTGGCACATTAAAGGACACACTCCCAGATGTAGAACTCCCAGGGTAGAGAAAGTGCACGTTTTAAAAGTTTTCAGCAGGTCATTTTACACCCCTTGCAGAGGGGAGCCTCGGGGACGGCGCCCCTTTATTGCGGTGGATGAGCTGGAGGCCTGGCCTGCTCCCTCACCAGGTTGATGGGCTCAGGCGCGCCCTGCGCTGAGTCACATACTCCCCTTGTGCAGAGGATTCTGGGAAATGGCAAAATCAAAAGGGAAGAGGGAGGGGTGAATCCCCTTCCAGCTCCCAAGGGAGCAACATGTACTCTGGGCTGTATACGTCTCTTTCTCTCTTTGTGTCTCTATTTCTCTCTTTTGGATAGAACGCTTTTCCTTTGCCCAAAGAGCATACTTCCCTAATAATGACAGAGCCAGAATTACCCTAGACCTGGAATTCTCATTTGAGAAGGAATACGACCTAACAAGAAAAAACTTACTACCTTTTCTTCCTTCCTTTGTTAAAATCCCAAGGCTGGCAGCTGAGAAAATGAGAAAAAACGTAGACTTCAATACCCTCAAGAGCCCAAGATATCTTATTTCTTCCTGGGTTCAAGGATTCTTTTTCTTTCTTGAGTTACAAAATGATGAAGTCTAGGCGTCAGCTCTAGTTTTTATATTATTATTGTTATAACACATGACTATAGCAAAATAAATTCAGACAGTTCAGAAGGGTGTTGTATCAGATGAAAAGTAAAAATCTCATTTTTCCACCGCCTAATAAGACTCCTACTTCCCAGAAGTAATCGTTCATAATTGCTTCCAGAATTTTTTTTCAGCATATAAAAGCATATTATTAAACCAAATGTGATTATGCTCCACATACTGTACAGCTTTCATATGCCACCTCTATGGTACAAACGTGACAGCCAAGCGTGATCGTGCCTCCATGGGCTCTGAGGCCTGGTGGCCTTGGCTGGCATCCTGGCTCCTCCATTCACAGGCTGTGTGACTTTGGACAGTTACTTTATCTCTCTGTGCCTCAGTTTCCCACCTGTAAAATGGAGATGCTGGTAATAGTGGCTCCCGGGGAGGGCTGCTGCGCAGGTTTCACAGGTTCGCACACATGGAGCCCTTGGGCTGGTGGATCGTGCCTGGTGCTGTGCTCCTCTTAGCTGTCGTTATTTCTTTCCTGGGGGGTGGCAGCACCTCAGGTGAGGGATCTAGTTTTCACTGGGGAAGTAAAACCTGATCCCAAAGGCTGGGCCGGAATCAGAAGGCAAGAGGAGATCTCAGGGGAAGTCCCAGGAGTGGAGGACACAGAGCCCCCAGGAGCCAGCCTTGGCCAGGAGAGGGCCCGGGAGCCGGGGATGACGGCCTGCGGAGCCAGCGGAGGGGATTAGGAGCAGCAGGAGAGGACCGTGTGCAGCTCAGGTCGCCGGGCAGCCTCAGGTGAACAGTTACAAGAGCAGCTCTCATTTCCCCATTGTCTGTTCTGTGAGGTGCTGGCCAAGCGCTTTGCAGCAAACCCCAAAATGCTGTGAGGTCAGCGTGTTTTCCAGATGAGCAAACCAAGGATCAGGGAAGTGGTGTGACTTGCCCAGGGTCCCACGGCAGGAACAGGTGCAGGTACCTCATGTCTGGATCCTCCCAGCCACCCCGTGATGCGTGAGCTGTCTTACCCCATGTGGTGGATGAGGAAACCAAAGTTAGGGAGATCTGGTGCCAGGCCCTGGAGCACTCAGGCCAGGGGTCTGCTGCCTTTGCCCTGTACTTGCCCAAAGGGACTGGTCCATTTGGGGGATTCTCCCTCTGTGGGACCCCATCCCTCTTCTGTGGTTGGAACCCCTGGTCCAGGCCACCCCAGTCTCCCACCTGAACAACTGCCTCCCTTCCTCACTGTCTCCCTGCTTCCATGAGGGTCACTTTTCTGTCTGAGGCCCTTCTAAAATGCACATCAGGACCTAGCACTCAACAGATCAGAGGCTCCCTAGATGCAACCCCAAGTCCCCTCTGTGGCTCATACGTTCCAGAACATCTGCCCCAGCGCCTCCCAGGCCTCACCTCCTCCCTCTCAGCTACTCATCCCCGCCACTCCGCAAACTCACCGAGCCTGTTCCCACCTCACAGCCCAACACTTGCTGTTCCCTCTGCCCTGTGTCCTCTTCTACAATACCAGGTGGATTCCTGCCTTCCTCTCTCCAAGTTTCCGCTCCGATGTCATCCCCTCAGAAAAGCCAGCCTCCATCCCCAGCGATCCCTATCCATTTGCTCTTCAGAATACCTCTCTCTACCTCACATTATGGGGTCTCTGTCTTTGTTCATTTATTCATTGTCAGTCTCTCTGACTGGAGTCAGCTTCACATTCACCGCTGTATCCCCCCCTCCCCCTGCCGAGAACACGCATGGCACAGGGTGGGTTCCCAGGCAACATCTGTGGGATGAGCGAGGGGAGAGAATAAACCAAGTCTCTCCTCTGTCCCACTTTCACCAGATGTTGTGGAGAAGCTGCGGTCACTCGCCCAGTGGCAGCCAGCCTTCCTGGGTCAGGACAACCTTGAGAAGCAGCTTGAGCCTCCCGAGACCCCTCTGACCTTGACCATGACCCTCATTCCAGACAGGTGGACAGCAACACCAAAAATGTCTTTGGGCAGCCGCGGTTGAGGGCCTCCCTCCGAGACCTCCGCTCTCCCCGGAAGAACTACAAGTCCACCATCGAGGACGACCTGAAGAAACTCATCATCATGGACAACCTGGCACCCGAGCAGGAGAGAGACGCCAGAGTACGTAGAGGCTGCCCCGCCCCTGCCCCCCCCCACACACACACAATCAGACAGGCTGGTGTGGGGAGGAGGACTGCCTCTGCCTGCCCACCGCCTCTGCCTGCGGCACCTGCCGGCCTGTTTGGGTGTGTGGCTCCGCAGCCAGGAGTCAGGACGTCGAGCTGGTCGGGCAGGATCACAGCGTGAGCCAGCCTGGCAGGCTTGCAGGGGATTTATCCCCACCGCAGCTCACGTGACTGGACCGGCATGCTCTTACTGGCTCTCACGTCCTTCTCGTGGAGCCCAGGGTGGAAGCAGCCCCCACCACCCCCGGACCACAGGACCAGGAGTGCAGGAGCGGGGCCCAGGGGGCATTTAGGCTCTTGTGACCCAGGGGTGGGGGGAGGCCAAAACAGCAGGCGTCCTCAGTCCCTTCACACATCCCCTGCTTCTTTTCCCTCTTGTCCCTGCCTCCCTCTTGTTGGCTGCGAGCTCTCTTGTGGGGACCTGGGTGGCAGCAGTCTCTCCAGGGTTCCCTCCCACCAGCCTGAGCTCTGGGGGAAGCCAGCACTCTGTCCCGCGTGGTCCCCACCAATGACTGGCTCTCAAGCTCCAGCTCGGGTCACCCTGCCTTCCCTGACCTCACCTGGAGCTGGAGGGTGGGGTCGGCCTTCCAGAATAAGGTGGGTTGCAGAGAGGGGGAGGAGGAATCCCCAGGAGAAAATTGGAGTACGTTGACCAAAAAGGGAGCAGAAATGGATGCTGGTTGGGTAAAGACCGCAGACGTCCTGGACAGGAAGAAGCCTCTGAGGACGGCGACCCTGGGCCTGGCCGTGACCACGCCTGGCGTCCCGCCTCCCATCCCTGTCTTGGCAGCAGTCGCCACAGAAGAGCCTGCAGCGGACGCTGTCGGACGAGAGCCTGTGCAGCGGGCGTCGGGAGCCCAGCTTTGCCAACCCTGCCGGCCTGGAGCCGGGCCTGCCCAGCGACGTGCTCTTCACCAGCACCTGCGCCTTCCCCTCCAGCACGCTGCCCGCCCGCCGCCAGCACCAGCACGCCCACCCGCCCGGCGGCCCCAGCACCATCCCTGCCACCGGCAACGGCTTCCCGGAGAAGAAATGTGAGCCCGGGCACCCAGGAGCTGGTTGGGGGTGAGGGGGTGGGAAGCAGGGGGCACGAGCACGCAGATCACTTAGAGGTCAAAGGCTGGGGGTCATCAGTGTCAGAGTCAGCTGACGGAGGGAACCGAAGTGCACGGGAGCTTCAGGGGGCCCTGATGATTGAGCACCGGGTGTCACCCACAGAGCAAGGGGTTGTTGCCCAAGCATCAGGGGTCTCCTGGGGGTCACCTAGGAATGGGGGCACCCAAGGATTGGGGTCATCTGAGACCAGAGAGAGGGCGTTAGTCTCTCTAGGTGTCTCCAGACTGGAGAGCTCATCCCTAGGGTCCTGAGGATCGAGGGTTTCTATTAGCTGCCCCCCTTCCCCAGCTCCGTGTTCCAGCACCAAGCAAATCGCCTCGTGAATATTTATTTATGTAAGTGACGTCCCCCAGGCCTGCCAGCTCTTGAAGGGAAGGGGGTTCAGGGGTGTGACCAGCATCAGCAAATAATTAGTGAAGGGGGCGCTGTGCACACGGCCCCCATCAAAAAGCTGTGCACTGGCTGGGGTTGGCCGTGCCTTCAGCCCACCCTGTAATCCCTTATCCACAACCCCAAAGGCTCTGAAACTGAAAGGCAAAGCAGAAGTTTGGGCCAAGCTCACTGGGCAGCAGTGCTCGACCTGCATGGATGTGAGGCTGTTTATGGTCCTTCTTTACCCCACTTGGTGTGAACGATCAGTTGCTTCGTTGAGGAGCGCTAGTGTGTTGAATGGGGGTACTGCTGACCTTTCTCGGTGTGTATGTATATATAGCGCATCATGCTTTATCAAATCCCAACAAATCTTGACTTCAGAGATGTGTCCACCCCAAGGGTTTCAGCTGAGGGCCTGTGCCCTGTAGCATCTAGATGGAACCCTTTTGTACATTGCAGGGGATGGGTTGGAGGAGGCTCTGGGACTTTTTTGAGGGGTTCTATCTCCCCCCTTAAAATTCTTCCATGGCTCCCCATTAACCTAGTATCTGGGTCCATACTCCTTGCCCTGGTGTTTTGGGGCTCCCACCATGGGGCCCCACCTCAGTCCCTCCACTTCACAGTACCCTCCCTTGGATCCTTCTGTCCCCCACTCTCTCGCCTCAGGGCATTCCACATGGCTGGTCCCTCTGCTGGCCATGCTCTTCCCCTAACCCAGTTCTTGATACCTAACTCCTGCTTCTCCTTCAGGGCTTTGCTCAGTTATTGCTCTGGAGGCCTCCCTTAAGCTCCAGCCTGGGTCATCCCTCCCGTCTTAAACTCCAGGGCACCCGGCCTGCCCCACCATTGCCATTGTTCCACAGGTGTTTCTTGAGCACCTCCTCTGGGCGGGGCTCTGCTCTAGGCACTAGAGCACGTCAGAGCAGCCCTGCCCTTGTGGGGCTGAGCTTCATGGCAGTTCCTCTTGCTTCCCTCAGCTTCACTCTGTGTCTCCTTCATTTGCATCTTGCCTATACTGCCCTGTCCGTGCTGAAGGCAGGGCCTGGCACATAGTAGGCATTTGACACGTCGTGAGGAGAAGGCGAGAGGGGGGCCAGGGCAGGGGTAATATGCACAGAGATCACAGACCCACACAAGGCAGACAGAATGCCCCTGACTAGCTCTGCCTCATCCTTTCAGTCTCAACTAAGATGCCGCTGCCAGGACTTCCCTGGCGGTCCAGTGGTTAAGACTTCGCCTTCTAATGCAGGGGGTGTGGGTTCGATCCCTGGTCGGGGAGCTAAGATCCCACATGCCTTTGGGCCAAAAAAAAACAAAGAAAGAAAACAGAGGCAATATTGTGACAAATTCAACAAAGACTTTAAAAATGGTCTGCATCAGGGACTTCCCTGGTAGCACAGTGATTAAGAATCCACCTGCCAGTGCAGGGGACACGGGTTCAACCCCTGGTCCAGGAAGATCCCACATGCCACGGAGCAACTAAGCCTGTGCGTCACAACTACTGAGTCTGCGCTCTAGAGCCCGCGAGCCACAACTACTGAGCCTGCGTGCCATAACTACTGAAGCCCATGTGCCTAGAGCCTGTGCTTCGCAACAAGAGAAGCCACCGCAATGAGAAACCCGTGCACCGCAACGAAGAGTAGCCCCCGCTCACCGCAACTAGAGAAAGCCCACGTGCAGCAACGAAGACCCAACACAGCCAAAAATAAATTAATTAATTTTTTAAAAAATGGCCCGCATCAAAAAAAAAAAAAGATGCCGCTGCCTCCAGGGAATCCTCCTTCCCCAGCCAGGCTGCCAGGCTGAGTCAGACGCCTCCTCTGGGCCCCCACAGCCGCCTGGCTTGCTCCCATCCCATCCTGCTCACTCTGCCTTACGTTTTCCCATCACAGCCCCACTCACTCCGGGCTGTCACTGTGGGAATGAGTCTGTCTCCCCTGTTGGACTGGGGGCTCCCTAAGAGCCAGGGCCCAGGGTTGTCTGGGTCCCTGTGGGGACCACAGCCCAGGGCCCTCTGTCTCATGAAGCACACACATATACCTCTCTTTGCCCGTCTGACTCCCCTGTCCCCCTGAACCACAGAGAGTCCCATCTGGCCTCAGTGTGGCCGGGGGCCCTGGGCCTGTCCACCTCTCCACGCCTGCTCAAGAGCCCTTCCCAAGCCACGTCGGGGCTGAAGAGATGCCGTCAGCCCAGGCCTGGGCTTCACGGATGAAGGGCTCTCCATGCCAAGGAGCCTCTCACAGCAGCGCCCGCTGATAGCTTGCTTGGTTGTGGCAGCTGCTCCCGCAACCCTCACCCGCTCGGTAGTGAGATGCTAGGAGGCTGGAGATGGAGAGAGCATGGAGGTCAAGGGCTCGGCATCCTTCCTGCCCTCATTCATTCCCCTGTGCTTTCATTCACTGGGCAACACTTAACTAGCACCACACGTCCTGAGAGCTGGATGGCTCAAGTTTGTAGCCCAGGTCCTGAAGTCACAGCTGTAACCTCTCTGTGCCTGTAAAAACGTGGGCAAAAATAGTGCCCACTTCACTGGGTTAATCCGAGAATCAAACAAGTTCTTCATGGAAAACACTAAGCTCAATGCCTGATATGCAGTAAGCGCGGAAAAAAAACCACTAGCTGTTCATGCATTTTTCTGTTAGTGTGCTGTCACCAGGAGCGAGCGTTCTAATCTGTCATCAGTCAGGTCTGTGCCTCTGGACTAGAGAGCAGGGTTAAAAGAGGATATTAACAGGGACCCTCTGAACACCAGAGCCGTGTGGGGTTGGGCTTAGAGCAGGGTCAGTGTCAGACCCCACATGTCACACCCAAGTGCCACTACCGGCGAGCGTGAGTCTGCACGCAAGGGAGCTTCCCGCCATGAGTGTAGGGTGCCCCTCCGCCTCACGGGGTCATAGCGGCACCTCCCTCCCGGCTAATTGGAGGTGGGACTCTGAGATGATCCCTGTAACACCCCGCATGGTGCCCGGAGAGAGGACACGCTCGTTGGGGGGGGAACATGGCTTTTCCTGCCTCAGTCACCTCCTGATCTCTATGCTTCACTGTCATCCTCTGTCCCCTTCCCTTTAGGGGCTGTGAGGCCTCGGTGAGCTGAGGCCGAGGGCCTAAGCCCAGCACGGGGGTCTCGCTCTATCTCTGCAGCAAATGCAGCTGTTGGCGCAGTGCTTGTGCCATCTGTCACTTCCAACACCCTGAGACTCTTTCTCTGCCCGACGTGTCATACCTGAACCGACCAGGTCTCCCCACGGTGACCCTGCCACGTCTAAACGTCATCCATACGCTGAAGCGCCCCACATTGTATCTGCAGCCTGGCACTCTCTCCTCCACTCCAAAACTCACGTGGCCAGCGCCCCACAGGTGTCTGAGGCATCTCACACTCATGCCCCCAGAAACTAACTTTTGATCCCACCCCCAGCCTTCCCCATCTTGGTGCCAGCTCCAAGATCTTGAAGTCATCCTGGACCCTTCTCTGTCTCATGTCTACATCTACTCTCAGGAAATACTATTGACTCCACCTACAAAATAGACCCAGGATCCATCCACTTGTCCCTGCAGACCCACCTGGTCCTGTCCGCCCTCATCTCACTCCTGGACCATCGCAGGAGCCTCCCCGCTGCCTCCCTGCTCCCTGCTCCCCCCGCCCACCGTCTGTCCCCCACACGAAGCCAGAGGGACCCTTTGGACACCTGTGACAGGTCACACTCCTTCCTGCTCAGAGCCCACCTGTGGCTCCCTGTCACCCAAGGGAAGAGAGAAAGTTCTCATCATGGCCCCACAGGGCCCCACACAGTCCAGCACTGTCACCTGTGACTTCACCTCCCACTGCTCTCTGCCTCTCCTGTCCCAGCCACGCGGGCCCCCTCAATGTTTCTTAAACCTCTATGCACGTTCCTGCCTCAGGGCTTTTTCACTGGCTGTTTCAGCTGCCCAGAATGCTCTTCCTCCAGGTGCCCCCTCCCCGCCCCGCCTCCCTTCCTTCAGAGCTTTGTGCAAAGGCCATCTTCTCAGCGAGGCCTCCCCCAGCACCCTAAAATCATACCTACGTAAACATCCAACGCTCCTACCCCCTTACCCTGCTGGATGTTTTCCCTGGCATTTATCATCTAAAAAATATAGTGTACTCGTTTAATTATATGTAACAGGTATAACAGTTACATAATGTTACATAATTGTGTATGAAGTGTAACATAACGTGTTAGTTTCTTTGTTTCTCCCACATCATCACTCACCCATCTCCCCTCTCCGCTCTCCCCACCCAGCCACCATCTCAGCCTCCGAGCTCTCACTGGCCGATGGGCGGGACCGGCCCCTGCGGCGCCTGGACCCAGGGATGATGCCGCTGCCGGACACAGCTGCCGGCCTTGAGTGGTCCAGCCTCGTAAACGCAGCCAAGGCATACGAAGGTAGGCACCTTCCACCCAGCCCCGCCAGACCCCTCCTCCCTTCTCTGTTCTGGAAGGATCCACGGAGGGTCTTGGGGCTTTGAAGGGGGACGCACTCGGGTTCCAGAATGAGGGGGAGCAGGGCTCACACCCTGCCCTGTCCCTTGGTCACCGTGCAGTCCTGGGCAAATGCCTTCATCTGTCTGCCTCCCCCAGTTACCTTGTCTCCAAAGCTGGGATGAGACTGTACCCACTGCCCGGAGCCGCGGGGGGAGCCTGTGGGTAAAACGTGTCAGGCACGGAACACACGCTCAGCAGACAGGACTTGCTGTTATTATTACCGTGCAGAATTGCCATAATCCAAATTGTGCTTAGACGTACTTTGGCTGCAAGTGGCAGAAAATCCAAATTAACAATGGCTTAAACAAACAAAGTTTTATGCAGTAAAAATGCCTGGGGTGGGCAGTCTGGGGCTGGTGTGGCGCTTCCACAAACATATTACAGCTCAAGCCCCTTCCGCGCCTGCTCTGCCATTCCTGGGGGGCCTCACCCTCACAGTCAGGCCACTAGAGCTCTGGCCATCATGTCCAGCTCTGACCAGCGGGGGAGACATCCCCTCCCTTTGAGGACATTTCCCAAAGCCTTATACTCTTCCTACACTTGCTTCTCGTTGGTCAGAGTGTCACGGCCACACCTTGTTCCAGGGCAAGCTGGGGTGTGAGGCCTCGTGCGAGGCTGAAATTTGTGATGTGTTATTACCGAGAAGGGGAAAGAAAAACCATGAGGGACAGCTGGCAGTCTCTGCCACTTCTCTCCCGTGTGACCTTGGGCAAGCGGCTTTACCTTTCTAAGCCTGAGTTCCCTCATCTGTGAAACCCTGACAGACAAGAACATATTCTTCTGGCTCATTTTTCATCTTTTAGGCCACAGCTTTGCTGTCCCTCCTCCAGGAAGCCTTCCCTGATATCCCTTAGTCTGGATCAGGCACCTCCTCTGGGCTCCTATAGCCCTGACCCTTCTGCCTGTGCCCTGGCTTTCTAATGATGGCAAGACCCGGGGCTGTCTCAGTCACCACTGGGTGCCCAGCATGGGTCTGGCACAGAGCAGGATCTGTTAAACCAGACCCATACGATACACATCCTTCTTATTTCCATGTGTGAGCCAGCCCACATCTGACAGGTGGCCCTGGAGGAAGCTCCTCCCTCTTTGCTTCCATTCATTGCTTCCATCCTGTCCTGCAGCCTCTCCCCAAGCCACGGGGTGAAGGCAGTCAGGCCTCTGGGGTGGGTAGGGCATGGTAGGAGGGAGAGCGACAGAGAATACAAGGCCCGGCCTCAGGGATACCCCAGCCTTACGCTCCAGAACCAGTGGGGAGTGGCTGCCAGGCAGTGGCCCAGCGCTGCTGTCCAGAGGCCCGATGAGCTCGGGGGTGGGGGGCACTTCCTGAAGGAGGTAACTCTGCAGCCACAGTGACGTTACGGAGCATCTCCTCAGCCAGCACGTTACCACTTTACAAACATCATCTCTTCCGCTCTTCAGTCTGAGGGATGTATTCGGATCCCGTTTACAGATGAGGCGACTGAGGCTCGGCTGCCACAGTCACCGGGCCAGATTGTACACTTCTCAGCATGCGCAGTGGGTCGTATGTTGGTTAAACCACAATAAGCTGTTTTTAAAAAGTAAAGGAGAGGAGTGATCAGGGGAATAAAAAAACCAAAGAGAGTGCAAGGGAGGGAAACAGAGTATGTTGAAAAGTGTTGAAACTGGCGATGGGTTCATGAGGACCCGTGATGCTCTTTTCTCTGCTTTGGGGCCTGTTTGAAACTGTTTATAGAAAAGTATTTTCGAAGAGAAGAAATATTGTATCCAAGATAGAAAACCACAGCTATAAAGGATGTTATTTAGAGAATTGGAGAAATTTCAAGATGACTATCTATTAGACAGTAATACCATATAAATGTTAAATTTCCTGAGTACGATGTTGTTTCATGATTATATAGGAGCATGTCTTTACTTTTTGGAGATGGGTAGTAAAGTACACAGAGATGAAGTACCAGGATGTTGGCAATTTACTCTCACATGGTTGGGGAATAAAATACACACACACACACACAAACACACGCAGAAAATAAGTGTGGCAAACCGTTAACAGTGGGTGGGTCTTGCGGAAGGGTATTTGGGTTTTCACTGCACTGTTCTTTGAGCACAGAGATATAAAGAGCACAGAGATGTAAAGGAGCCCGCCTTTGCCAGGTAGCGGTGCCCTCTCCCCACAGGGCAACACGCACCCCCTCCTCTGGTTGTTCACTCCCCACACATTCCATTGTCTGGCTGTCCTAGGGCTCACTCAGCCAGCTGCTTTTTGGATGCAACAGGACTGTCGCCAGTTCTTGCCGTTGTAGAAGGATCACCTAATGGTCCCATCTGAAAATGCAGGCGCTCGGGCCCCTCCCCCAGAGCCAGTCACGTGTCTGGGGTGGGACCCGGGAATCTTTGCTTTAATGGGCAGCCCCCTGAGATTTTTTTCTCGCTTCTGTATCCATGATATTCTCTGTTTCGCTTTCCTTTTTGCTTTTGAAGTTTCACATTCTCAGAACTAGGATGATGAATCCCCACGTCCTCATCACCCGGCGTCAACCCCATCCACTTCTGGCCATTTTTCCCCCTACCATTTATTTATTGACGAAACCAGGTCGCTTCTGCCCAATTTGGGTGGTCACTTCCCCACGCCGCAACTTAATTTCTTCCTCTGTCCCTTGTATTTTGCATAAACTGGTCATCGGGTCTGGCGGCTTGCTCAGAAGCAGGACGGGTTATTGTTGTTTGTGTCCTGATTTGGTTTGGTATTTTGGCAAGAATCCATCCTAAATGCCTGTGTGATCTCACCGGGGTGTGATTGGCAATGTCCTGGAGTTTCCAGGGAGGGGTTGGTCATTGGGGGGAGGGGGTGGTGTGAGGAGGAGCCGGGAGCCCTGCCGACCACCGCCCCCCTCTCCCCGGCAGTGCAAAGAGCCGTCTCGCTCTTCTCTCTCAACGACCCAGCTCTGAGCCCGGACATCCCGCCAGCGCACAGTCCTGTCCACAGCCACCTGAGCCTGGAGAGGGGGCCCCCGACCCCCAGGACTACCCCTACCATGAGGTGAGGTTCCCTTCCCCCACGCTGGGTGAGAGGCCCCCTTGGCAGTAGCTGGGGGAGCAACCGCCCCTCTCACCTGACAGACTTCGGACTAATCCACGTGCTGGGGCCCGGCAGGGACCAAGTCGGGGTCAGCCCTGTGATCAGCCCTCAGGATTGTTTCACTGCCAACTTGGAAAATCGCTAAGTAGTGCCCCGCAGTCTCCCCCCCGCCCCCGGGCCTCTCGTCTGCCCCCTCTGTCTGCCCCCGGGTCTCCTCCTCTACAGGTTCCTAAATTACGCACGTGTTCCCCTGACATTTACCTCTCACTCTTCCCCGGCAGGCCCCGTGCTGGGCTGTCTGGGGACACAGTGGTGATGGAGGCCCAAGCCCTGCCCTCACGAGGCTTCCGGGGGAGGGAGGAGGACGGGGAGGCGGGCATCTCACATGTGTCATCTCACATGTAGTGCAGCAGATTCAACTGCACCAGCTTGGCAGAAAATAGAACTACAAAGAGAGGGAGAGGATGGAAATGGCATGTTTGCATGTCCGTGGATTTCAGTAGTGCATTTCACACTCATCTGCACACCTCACCGTGCAGGGTTCTGTATACAACAGTCGTGCACTGTACTTTATGGGCAGTTCAAGCGATTTTCGAGGGTGGTTTTGACTCTCCTTGTTTTTTGCTTCACACAGTGGCTTTAGAACTCAACCTCCACCAAAGACTGGCCCCACTATAATAGCAGAGCTGGGTGGTTACAGATGGGGCAGCGCGGCAGGGGTAGGAGCAGGGTGGGTGTGGAAATGGCGGGACCTCCGGGCACGCTCCCGGACGCCTTTTGCCCTGAACTGATGACCTCCCTCCACCTGCCTCCTGTCTCCCCTTGTGGCTGCAGCTCCCCAAGATGCAGCACCAGCAGGGAGGAAAGGGTGGGAGAGGCGGGAGGGCCGAGTCCTCTCCCCTTCTTAGGCGGAGACCCCCCCATCTCCCTCTCGTCTGCTGCGGCCCACGCGCCCCCCCGGCCCCGGCACCCCTACCGGGTGTGTGCGTTCCCACAGCGCCCAGCAGAGCCTTCTCGGCTGCCCGCCCTCCTCTGCAGGGGCCAGGCGGGCCCAGGCCTGGGGAATCTGCACAGAGGGGGAGCCACAGGCTGGGGTCCTGGGTGCAGAGTCCCCACCTGAGCCTGGGTTTCCCCTCTGTCCAGTGGGGAAACCACCGTCCGCCCTGTTAGGTGAGACCTCACGCAGTACAGGGTGGGCTCTCGGTAACGGGGGCTGCTATTGTCCGTATCGTTACTGGTCCTGTCCACCAGGCAGGCTCTCCTGTCCGTTTGCCCACTTACATGCCCCGTGTGCCCGAGTGATGCTCGGGCCTGCCGGGGGCTCAATGGATGGGCGTGGGGGGGGGGTGTTCTTTGTACTGTGCCGCCTGAGGTGGTCATACGTGGGGGGAGTCTCTCCCAAAAGCACACGCACGGTCCATCCTCGGGAGGAATGCACACACGGCAGGCCTGGTGCTCCCACGACCCTCATCCACATCCACAGACGTGCCCTCGCCAGGTGGAGCGTGGCCTTCTCCTCCGGGCATCCCTTGGGACTCCAGCAAGAAAAGGGCTCCCCAGAGCCTCAGGGACAAGAGGGAGCCTGTATCCCGGGCTCCTCCCAGCTGTGGGCCTAGAGCCTGACCCCGCCCCCTGCCTTTCCAGTGAGGGGCCACCGCTGGATCTGACGGGCAAGGTGTACCAACTGGAGGTGATGCTGAAACAGCTGCACACGGACCTCCAGAAGGTAAGGCTGCCAAGCAGCCGCTTCACGTGGCACGCACCTCCCCACTGCACTTCCCAGCCCCCCGGAGGGTGGCGGGGGACAGTGAGGCTGAGGCACCCGTCCCCACCCACACCCCATCTCTTCTAGGGGAGGCCACCCAGCTTTGAGTGTAGTCCTGAGTGAAGAGGAAAAAGTGACAGTAGGGAAGGCTGGTAAAGCACACAGAGAAACCCTCATACCCTCTTGGAGGGAGAATAAATTGGCCCAGCCTTTTTGGAGGGCAATCGGACAATATTTGTCAAAACTGTAATTGCGTACCTTGTCGACCCAGCAGTTTCACCGTGGGAACTTGTCCAACAGAATTTCAGGCACGGGCACAAAGAAACCCATGAGCAAGGATGTTCGCTGCTGCACCGCTGGTGATAAAAAATTGGAGCCAGTGCAGCTGTCCGTCAACAGGAGACTGGTTATATAAATGACAGGACACCCGTGCAGCGGGAATGTTCTGCAGCCAATTAAAGTAGTAACAGAAATCTATATATTTACTAACATACAAAAGAAGTCGGGTAACTCAAGCAGAAAATTAAGCAAGTTGCAAAACCGTTTCCTAGAACATCGTCATACTTAAAAAATGTTTAACAGCTATGGGTCAGAGGGGTATCTAGAAGGCGACATTCCAGATTGTTCCTTGTACTTATCTCCAGGGTGTGGAAGAGTGAGGGGAAATAAGAGTGGAAGAGACTTTCACTTGTTGTTTTATATATGTTTGGGTAAAAAGCCAAAAGGTGGCCGAGTAGAACATGGGAGTCTCAAGCACAGGAGTCATAGGGGCCCAGGTTCAAATCCCACCCCACCACTTAATGCTGTGTGACCTTGCACAAGTCACTGCCTGAGCATGTTACACTGTCCTGGAAGGGCAGCCCTGCATCCACATCCCAGCCCCCTACTTGCTGTGTGAGGTCTGGTCTCCTCTTCCAGGAAAATGGGGGTAACAACAGTCCCCAACCCTTGGGTGGCTGTGAGGGTGGAATGAGGTGCTCCTAATTACGGTGACGTTTGTCAGTTACTGCACGTCAGGCTGTGTTCTAAGAGCTCAACATATGTGACCTCAGGGAGACCTCTCAACTGCCCCTTTCAGAGCGGAGGAAACTGGGGCCCAGACTTGCCCGAGGTTGCTCAGCTGTTGAGAAGCAGAGCTGGGATTTGAACCCTGGCAGCCTGGCTCTAAACCACGGCCTAGCAGGGCTCGCAGGCCCCGGGGAGCCATTCGAGGTGCGCCCGCTGATGGCAGCCCCCGCCCCCGCAGGAGAAGCAGGACAAGGCCGTGCTGCAGTCGGAGGTGGCCAGCCTGAGGCAGAACAACCAGCGGTTGCAGGAGGAGTCCCAGGCCGCCAGCGAGCAGCTACGCAAGTTCGCCGAGATCTTCTGCAGGGAAAAGAAGGAACTCTGAGGTGGAGAGGCGGCCGCCTCCACCCCTCCGCCTGGGCAGACCTGGGGCTCCTGCTCTCCTCTCCTTCAGCCCGGCTTCTGGCTGCAGGCGTGACCGAGCTATGCAGCCAGGGCCCCCCCGCCCTCCCGTGGACACGGACACTCGGGTGGCAGTGGGACCTGAGGGAGGCCTCAGCGGGCTGTGAGCTGGGGTCCGCTCCTGGCCCTCGAGCCCCAGAGGGTGACGTGGTCTCCGGCCTCCCTCTGAGCCGCCACCTGAGGTTCCTGGGGGCTGGGCCACGCCCACACTGCCCCCAGGGTCCCATCGTGCCATCCGCATCCAGCCTCTTCCTAGGACCAAGCCATTGGAAGCTGTAGGAAGGGGGTGGAGGGCAGGAGTGAGTCTCCAAACCCCACAGCTCCAGGAATCCCCAGACCGGGTTTCTTCACCACGTACAGCAGCGTCTGGGCTTATGGGGCCAAGACCCCTGCCTGAGAAATCACGGTGGGAAACCAGCCCGCTCTCCCTCACACCCGGAGAGGTGCGGGCCGGCGTGGAAGCGGGCCAGGGCTCTTGGTTCCTGGTGCACTGGCTCCAGAAAGCATGGACATTGCCCCCTCCCTACCCTGTCCTCCAAAAAGCAACCAGGAGCACTTTCTTAGAGTTTGACTTATTTTCTTGGGGGGTCCCAGGGTGGAGCGAGGAAACCCCGGCATCCAGAGTTAACTTCTTTGAGGGGGAAGGTATTTGCACGCTCGGGACCATTTCTCCAGTCTTTGTCTACCAGTCCCTTGACTGCCAGAGGCCACGGCACCCGGGCCCCTCCGCCTGCCAGCTGCTGACCCAGCCAGGCCCAGCGGCGGAGCCGGCACGGCCCACCCCTCCTCCTCCCCGGCCCCTCCCGGGCACCAGGAGGGGCTCCACGGAGCCGTCAGGTCCGGGCCGGAGGGAGGCAGCCTCCCTCTCCTGTCCGCTTTTGTTTCCCTTTGCAAAGCCCCTCGGCCCATCTCGTAGGCCCCGCAGTAGCAGCAGCAACGTCGGACACCATCACTGTGCTCCCCGGGGAGCGCCTTGCTGTGCGAACCCCACAAGACGCTGGTTCTCTCAAGGCAATAAGGGGCAGCTTGCCAGGCAGCCAAGCCGGTGTGGTACTACGCTGTTCACCCAGGAAACAGTTTCTTTTTCTCCTTTAAAAACAAACAAACAAAAAAATATATATATATATATATTTATTTTTTCATGTGGAGTTGCGCCAGAACAAGTCTGTACGGCCACAGTCTGTGGATTCCCCCAACCTCAAGCTGAGGATCGAGGCGCGTCCCCCGAGGGCTGGGGACGGAGGCAGGGTGGGCAGACAGGCCGGGGGGGCCCAGCTGAGAGCAGCACGCTCCGTCCGGGGGCCAGCACCCGGAGAGCCAGCCCCGTCCGGAGACCCCGCCGCCTCCTCTCTGGGGCCAGAAACCTCAGGGAAGGAGGCTCTGGGGACCGACCACACGGGACACAGACGTTGAAGGAGCAAGAGAAAAGGACCCTCGTCGCGCCTCCCTGCCATCACCCTCTGGCGGCACTGCAGCCCCGCGAGAAAGGCCCTCAGGTCTGCCATCTCCTCTCCCTCACCTGTGGTTTGCAAGGGGGGCCTGCCGGGTCCTCAGCCCTGGCCAACTACTGTGATGTCTCTGCCCCTCTTCCCGGGTCCCTTTTGGGAAGGGTTCTCCAGGACCACTTAACCACCCCACACCCTTTCCTCAGACCTTAACCTGGGGCTCACCCCTCCCCCACCCGTTTTTGTTTGTTTGTTTTTTTAAGTTGTCTCCTCATATCTTCAGATCATTTGAATCATTTTTGGGGACCTAATCATGTACATCGACAAGTGTAAATTATGATTTTGGGTTTTGTTGTCTGTTATTTCTAAAGGATCTCTGCAAAGCACATCTATTTAATTTGAGTTTGGTGTTCTATCTGATGGCTGAAGATAGCAGCAGGGTTTTCTTCTTTTTTTTTTTTTCTTTCATATGTTGATTTGTTTCATTTGGATTTTTTTATTCTTTATTATCTCCCCCCGCCCCCCAGCCCCATCCCCGTCTTGAGATTTTCTGGCATGTTTCTGGAGGTTTTAAAGGAAATAAATGTTTCATAGAAGTGGCCTGTGTGTTCGCTAGCTGAGCAGCTGCCTGGACTCCCCGAGAAGCGGGTGTGATCCAGCGTCAGCCCCCTCCCCCTGTCCCCCTCGTCCCAAATGCCGTCACCCCCGATGCACGCACACACCCCTGAGAACCAGGGGGCACCATTCTCTTTTTCTTGAAACCCAAGTGACAGAAATCCAACACTCAGAACGTAAGAAATTTAGTGAGAGCACGGAGTCCTAACCACTGGACCGCCGGGGAGTTCCCCCGGATGTAAGAAATTCTTAAGTTAAAAAGAGGGAGGTTTTACCTCAGAATTCATATACTTGAGGCCTAAAAGCCAGACCCGGCCCATGGAGTTGTGTTGGTTTTAAAATTAATGGTCAACATTTTAAAATCTGGAGATGGTACAGAAAGAAAGCTGGATTTCGAGCTTTGTAACTCTGTCCTCTGCAGCAAGACTTCGAACTGAGGGGCCCCTGCCTCCTTGAGCCGGGCTGTCACCCCAGGCCACACCCTGCCGGTGCTGGCTTATTGGCACCACACCCGCCCTTGGTGGGAGTAGGCCTCCCTCTGCCAGTCAGCTAGTCGGTGGTTTGGAGTGGGGAGCAGCCCCTGCTTCCAGGCCCCAGGGGCTCGGGGAGAGGTGGAGGTGTCTTGGAAAGATACCGACACAGCCAGGGACCTCAGCCCCGGGCCTAGGGGCTCTCCTAGCTGGGAGCGGTCTTAAACTCCTGGCCCCAGATCTGCAGCTGCCCTGGCGAAACACTTTTCGCAGTTTGACCCGGGGATCAGGGTCAAACTTATTTTCCAAATCTCGAAATTTCATGTGAGAATCCCAAGGTCCAGCCTCTGGTGGGAAGTCTAGGTCCAGCTCCACCTGGATCTGAGAAGCAGCCCCTCCTCTTGACAGGGCTGGCCCCACGGCTGGGGCTTTCTGGCCCACCTAGCCGTTTACCTGTGATGGAGTTTACTGTTTCCGAGCTCAAACCTGATGCTTCTGTAACCTAGACTCTCCCGCACACACACACCCGCCCCACACACACAAAAAATCTTTTTCCAAAACGGGTATATATCTTTTTTCCAGAGGAGGTGGACCAGCTATTTCCACATCTCCTAAAAATTCTAGAGTGTTCCAGACACTCTCCCTGTCTCCGCCCTCCCTGAGGCCCCATCCTCAACCCATGCTGCCCTCCCCCCTCCAGCACGGAAACGGCGGAACAAGCTGTTCTCACATCCTCTCCTGGCGCCTGTGACACACACCAACTTCCAACACCCCACAACTCGCACACGCCAGCCTGCGCTCTCGCCTGAACTGTGCCCTGCTCGTCCCTTCCCCATCTTGCCCCAGTTTTCCACTTGCTCTGCCTGTCACCCTCTCGCTGGCCCGGGCGCCCTCCTCGACCCTCCCCCAGTCTCCTCTGCCTCCCACCCCGCCTCTGGCTCTCCCCTCACCCAGGCTCTGAATCCCTTCCTGCTTTTGGCTCTCTCCAGATTTTTCTATTGTCTCCCTAAATTCTTTGTGTCCTCTCCCCTGAAATCTCATCTCTGTGTCATTGTCCTAGGACTTCGCCTGTGCTGGGTCCTAACTTCATCTCTCTCCCCAAATGTGCCTCCCCCCTCTTATTCTCTCTTCCGCTCTCCTATTTTACGTGCCCTGGTTCCCTGCCTCCCCACATGGAATCTCTTCTGCTTCTCTCTCCAGATCCCTGTACTTCCTCCTCTGTCTCTCCCCATGTGTCTGCTGTTTTTTATTACTATTATTGCCTCTCTCCCACTAAATCATCTCTTCTGTCCTCTTCCACCATAATTCCTCTGGCCTTCTTCATCTACATCTCTCTCCAGGTCTACGTCTTCCCTCTCCTGCTCTTTTTCTCATTCTCTATAAATGTGTGACTCCTATCTGTCTCTCTCCTGACTGTTCTTGTGTCCTGGTTCTCACTCCTCACCTCACCTCACCCAAATCTGTCTTCCTCCTAATGTCCCTGGATCTATATCCCATTGCCCATTCCCCTCTGTTCTTTGCCCCACATCGGGATAGGGAGCTCCAGGTGATGTCTGGGTGTAGGATGAGGCGCCCCTGGCACCCCTGATCCCTACCACAGCCCCGAGGGGAGGGGCCCGCCCCCAGTCTTCATCTTTCCATCCCTTCCCTTCCCCCAGTCCCCAGCTTCCCGCCTCCCTCCTCACTGCTTCCCTGTTGCAGCTGCAGCAGTCCGTTGCCAGGGCAACCACAGCTGGCTGGGTGGGAGCCCCCTCCACCCCATCCCCCCCCTTCTCCTTTCCAGCGAGGCAGGGAGGAGCTGGGACAAAGCCAGAGAAAGGCGGGGTGCAGAGGGGAGCTGGAGGGAGATGGACGTAGGGCCAGCTCCAGCTGTTAACCTCGGTTGCTTCTCCCCCAGTGAGGCCCCATCTCCCCTTCTTGGTGACGCCCCAAACCAGCCTGGAGAACGAGGCAGACGACGTGGGCAGAGGGGTCAGGCCCAGTTTAATACACGGAACAAGTTAATTCACAGCAGAGGCAGGCAATAAAGGAGACTCGTTTACAAGGGGGGACACGCCTGGATTGGGGGAGACCCCCCCAAACCCACCACCTCCCCCACTTGCAGTCTCAATTTCCCTTTTTTTTTAAACCCGAACAACAAACACACACAACCACGAGAAACAACCACGCCCCCTTGCGACCCGAAAATGGCCAGCGAGGGTGGCAGGGGGCAGCCCGGCCTGGCCGGTAGGGAATCGGGGCGGGGGGAGGAGGAAAATCTAGTCCGTTGCAGAGTCTGTGCTTCTCATTCCAGCAGGCGCTGGGCAGGGGCCCGCCTTGCCAAGGCAGGCACGGAGTGGGCTCGGGGCGGGGCTCTCAGGGAGGGAGCAGGAACGGAGTTCAAAACCGTGGTTCACATCATGCAGTATCCACAGTGGGCACCAAGAGAGGGCGGGGGGTGGACACCACACCCACCTGCCCTGGGCACAAGGGGGGAATGGTGCCCACCTTGGGTGGGGAGGTGGGAGAGCTGCAACTCCAGGGACTGGGGGGGAGGAGCCGCCAGGCAGGAAACTGGCGGAGACTGGTGCCCAGTAGATGCGCTCAGCAGTGCCCCCTCCACCCAGCCAGACCTTATAGGACTCTTTGTTATATATTAATTTCTTTTTTTTTTTTTAACTTTTTGACTTTTTCTTTAGAAAAAGGCTTTGTCCGTGCCCCCAGCTGGCATCCACCACCCCTCGTGCCCGCCCAGAGGCGGGGTATGGCTTTGAGAGGAGCAGAAGCCCCTGGTGCCCATTTGCGAAGGGGTGAGGAAGGAGGGAGGAAGGGAGAGGACCCTGCTGGGCCCACCAACCCACAGGGCAAACATTCCACTTGCACAGAGGGGAGGGGGTGGCCCAGCCCCCTCTCAGGCTCCCCCCGCCCCCCGGCCCCTTCCACTGTGGGGCATTAAGGATGGGGAGAGACTGGAGGAGCTCCAAGAGGCAGGTAGGCAAGCATCACCCCAGAGGTCCAGGTGAGCCAGAGCCAGGCCTAGGTGAGGGTGATGTAGGCAGAGGCCTTCTCTTTCAGGTGCCGAAGACAGAGGTGACAACTCCAGCTCCCTGTGGCGAGGCCGGAGGACAGGGAGTTAGGCCCAGGTCTGGTCAAGGCTGCCCCGACCCCCTCCCACCCAGCGGACATCAGGAAGACCACCGTCCAACACCGCACCCCCGTGTCGGGCCCTCCTCTTCTCTCACCTTCCGGGGGCTCCGCCATGGGGGGACTCAGGCAGTACATGTGGTAACCCCGATCGCAGTCGTCACAAAACAGCAGCTGGTCCTGGGAGGTGAGACCCGCCCAGCTGGCACCCTGGGGGCACGGGTACCAGAAACCGGGGTGGGGGGCGGGGGCAGGGCCCAGGTCAAAGGGGCTGGAGGAGGTGGTCCCTTGCAAGACAAAGGGCTCTGAGAAGGTCATCTTTGCAAAACCCTGCTGGGCGACGAGCAAAACACCCCTGAGGACTGTCAGTTTGCAGTTTGTAGTTTAGGTTTTATAGGATTCTGTGGAACACTTAAAATGACACGGAGATGGTCTGGAAGCCATGGACGTGGGTTCAGGTCCCAGCCGTACCATTTTCCTGGCTGGGTGACCTTGGGCAAGTCTAGTCCCCTCTCTGAGCTCGGTTTCTTCTCTGTGAAGTGGGAACAAGATCACCTACCTCAGGGCAGTTGGAAGGAGTCAGAGAGTGAAGAGTATTAAGTGCCGGGCTCAATTAATGGACACTAACGATAGTCATAATACAGGTTACTGGTGTTCACCAGGGAGGGGGCTCCAGGGAAAGGAGGCCGCCTGGGGGCATGTCCCGGGGAAGGGGGCGCGTGGGCACTCACGTCGTTCTCCGAGGTGCCACACAGGCTGCAGGACTTGCACTCGATGCACTGCCAGCGGTAGGTCCGCACAGCTGCCGTCATGTTCACCGTGAACTGTAAACACGAGGGGTGTCCTGGGGGCCAAGGGGCAGGGATGCGGTTAGGCGTCATCGTGCCCCTGGTGGCTGCTGACTCCAGGGGAAGCAATGGCTCAGCCCCCATCCCTAGCTCACAAGGCCCACAGCCCGACCCCACCCAGCCCACGGTGCCCAGAGCCTGTCCCGCAGGCAACGCTGCCCTGGCCACCAGTCTCCTACCCAGCCACCATGGCAACCACACTCTGCTCCCCAGGACACCATGGCAACCGCATTCCATTACCCACGGTGCTGTGGCAACCACTTTCTACCACCCACAGCACCGGGGCAGCCACGTCCTGTTAACCACCGTGCTGAGGCAGCCACATGCCATTACCCACAGCAGAATGGCCAGCCGGTTCCATTAACCGCAGTACGTGGCAACCACAGTCTCCCAGCCACAATGCCATGGCAACTGCCTTCCACAGAGGGGTCCCCACACCCTGGTTCCCTGCAACCCAAGCCCATTACACACGATGACCCAGCAACCACACTGTTACCAACATGACTGTGCAGGGTGCTAACCCACTGGTCAACCCACCACCCCAGCACAGATGTGCAGCCACTACCCCAGGCCACAACAACCACCTTCCACTACACCCAATCGCCATGACAACCATATTTCACTACCCATAATACCATGACAACCACAATTCATTAGCCACTGTGCTGAGGCAACCACCGTCTATTACCCACAAGTCCACCTTGGGAAACCACAGTCTATTAACCACAACTCCATGGCAATGGCAAGTGCCCTCTGTGATCCACAGCACCCAGGCAGTGGCAATCCATTACTCGCTATCACAGCCCACTTCCCACGATGTTTTGGCAACCATCTTTCACTGTTCCCCACGCCAGATAAGCACATGCCGGTACCCACAATGCCATGACAACCACATCCCATTGTTCCCAGAGCCTCCCTGACCCCACTCAGTTTCCCACAGTCCTCAGCAGTTGAGTCGGCTGTTTATCCTCAGTGCCCCTGGGATGCTCTGCATCCCCCCCACCAGTCCTCTCACTCCTCTGCCTTCTCTCCTCCAGATCTGGACTCCTGGAGTCCTCTCCACCGCAGCCCCCAGAAACCTCAGGTGGGGGCATCACCTGATCGCCCACAGTCGGCACAGGAGATGAGGTCCTCAGGACACCCCGTCTTCTTGGAGCCACCCAGGCAGAAGTCACAGTAGCCATTGGGGATGACAGTGCCATCAGGCGCCTTCTTGGCTGAAAGAGAGCAGGCAAGGGTTGGCATGGGCAGGCAGGGACTCAGTCAAAGGCTGCTGCAGAAGCAGGGGCAGAGGGAGGCGTCCCTACCTGTGTGTTTCCTCTGTGCCTCAGGGACCCAGGCCAATTCTTTGTAAAACTCTGGGGATGGGGGGACAGAAAGAGGGGCTCTCACCATAGGCAAGGCTCCACCCTGCCCCCAGCCTCAGCCCCAGGGGTGGACCCCTTCTCCAGGCATGGAGGAGGTGGGGAGAGGGAGCAGCTACCCCAAGCTGTGGCCAGTAGCAAAAGAGAGTTGGGGGATCCCAAATAATTCTCATCAGGACCCCCCCAACTCTTTGAGGACAACTGATACGTCCTCTTTATTAGGTAAAAACTTGGCAGATGCAGCTTTAGGAAGAGCCCCCTGCTTCCCCGCCCATACACACTTCTACCAGACAGCTCCCCCCCAACTAAGCCCCGACTAAATAAAAATTAGGTGGACACCACTGGCTGAGATCTGGTATGGAAACAGACATTCAGAAGGAAAATTCTGAACACAGAGGTGCCTCGGTGCGTGGTGGGGATGGGATGAAGAGACTGCCCTCTCCCGCCGAGGAGTGGGTGGAAAGATGGTTTTTCCACTGGCAGAGTCTCCCCCCAAGCCTTCCCCCATCCCTCAGCTGTCAGGGTTGGCACCGGATTGGCATGGGCGGTTGCCAAGGGTTCCCAGGCCACGGACCCTGCCCCTCGGCCAAAGCTTAGCAGAGAAGGGAGAAAGGGAGGCAGGGAGGGAGGGGAGTCATCTATCACCCCCCCCTCCCCAAGCTCTAATTGAAACAATAAATCAGACCCAGAAATATTACGCCCGGCCAGGAGCGAGGGAGAGATGGTTGGTTGCCATGGCAACCTCAGAGCCAGCATCCCCCATGGTTGGTGGGGGGAGGGGACCGCTGAGCTGGAGATTTTCCAGAAATGTCTAATGTGCCCCCTCCCTCCCAGGCTCCTTAGCCCCCACTCCCAGGGCCCCTCACCACCCCACGCCCTGCCCGCCTGCTCACGTTTATGGTTGTTTTTCCGGTGGAAGGGCAGGGCGTGGCGTTCGGCGTTCTCCTCCCCCTCCTCCTCAGCCAGGTGGGTGTGGGTGTAGTGGTAGCTGAGCCCTGGCCGGTTCTTATACCGTTTCCCACAGACTGGAGAGTGAGCAGGAAGGGCCGGTCAGCCCTCCCAGCCCGCCTCTGCCCTGGCCTCCAGGATCACACCTCCACCCTCTGCCAGAGGCCTGAGCATCCCCCAACCAGGGTCCAGAACAGAAGGGAGGGGGCCAGGAGGGGAGAGGTCTCTGGGCCCCACTCTCTCTCTCTTCCCCCCTCTTCAGAAAGACTCACTATCACAGACATACGGCTTGTCTCGGTCCTCCAGGGAAGCGGTGTCCTGGCGTTTCCGGAGACCCCCGATGCCATATGCCTAGGGGAAAAGTCATGAGTGAGGGGCCAAGAAAGGGAGGGAACTAAAATTATTTTCATCATTTGGGCCTGAAAGTCAAATCACAGCTCTGCCACTTCCTAGCTGTGGGCCTTGAGTAACTCCCTTGATCTCTCCAAGGTTCAGTTTCCTCATCCGTGACACAGGTATGAAGCTAGTTCTAACCCACTGTACAATCTCTGTTTTGCAAATGGTTTAATAGACCCAAGCCTCAATTTCCTCATCTGTAAAATAGGTATAAAAATCCCCTATCCCTTCAGGCTGCTCTGGGGATTAAATGAGGTCAAACTGGGGCAGGGTCTGAACATTGTACATACTCAATAAATGGGATCTGCATTCAGCGGAGGAGTGATGGAGAGAAACTTTGGAGTGATACCTTTCCTTTGGCCCTATTCTTCCTCCTGGGAATGTCATCCTCCAAGTCTTCCACTTCAAGATCATGTGGAAACTCCAGCAGCTGCTGTTTCTGGGCACCAGGAGAAGGGAGATTGGGGTTAAGAAAATGGGGTATTGTTCTGCTTTGTGGGTGGGGCGGCTCTGGGCGGACTGGAGACTGGGGGTGTCAGGGCAAGTCAGGAGGTCTTCCAAAAAGAGATGACGTGTGGAAGAATAGAGACTTAGGATGCCCAAAGGCCCTAGGGAGCCAGGGGAGATTTCAGAGCAGGAACAGGATGGGCCGGGGCAGGAGACAGGGGTGAGAGGGCAGCTGTGGCCCCTGGCGGGGGGGTGGGGGGATCCTACCTGGCAGTCCATAATGGTCTCCTCCTCCTTCAGCTCTATCTTCTTCTCCCCTGTCTCAGCACACAGTAGAGCCTCAAGGACCGGCCCTTCTGGGAGGCCGCCCTCCTTCTTCAATGGCGCCTCACAGTCTGGGGACAAGGGAGGAGGGTGTCAAGTGGAGAACGTGTCCCTGGAGGACTCCTCAAACTGCCCAGATTGGAGAATCATGCTCTTTGCTAGAGGGAAGAGGCTTTCCCACACTCAACCAGCAACAGACTCAAAGATTCAACCATACACCCTTCCAACAATACTTCCATACATCCTTTCCAAGGATGCCCAGACCCTGGGGAAGACACAGCCAGACCCCCAGAGCCACTTGGACACACTCAAGGGGAGACATGGCCAGACCCTCCTATATAACTACATACATACATGTAGGAGACCCCACCCAGACCCTCACACCTGGAGAGAACAGACACTCAAACAGGACACACATGGACATACACAGGGGACATACATACAGGTCATCTGAGACAGCCAGACACACAAAGGAAGAGATACACCCAGACACTCAGATATACCCAGACACAAGGAGAAGACATATCCAGACCCTTGGGTATACTGGCACACCCAGCAACACTCCAAAAGAGAACATTAGACCACCAGATATACCCAGACCACATGGGGAAGACACAGCCAGACCCTACCAAACACCTGAACATACTTAGGGGAGATAGACACACCTAGAGGGAGTGACTCAGGTGGATACACATACACACAGGAGAGAGAGACAGTCCCTCCAATACACCTGGACCCACACAGATCCTTGGATATGCCTGGACAGGGGAAGAGAGACAGCCAGTGACTCTAATAGTACTGGACACATTCAAGAGAAGTGATAAAACCAGACACTCAGAGCAGCACACACGTGCAGAAATACATCTAATACACCAGACAGACACTCAGGGAAGAGATTCTCCCAGACATTCCAAAGCATCTGGCGCTCAAAGGAAGAGAGAGCCGGACCCCCTGATACACCCACATCAGGAACTGCTGGACACTCTGATAGACCAGCCACACAAGTGGAAACAAACCTTCTAATACACTTGGACACACCTGAAGAAAGACACAGACACTGAGATACACTCTATTACAAAGGGAAAGAGTTACAACCTGACACTGATACATCCAGACACACTCAGACATCCACAGGAAGCAATACAGTCAGATACTCTGATACATCCCAGCTCACAAGGGAAGAGATACAAAGACTGGATACACCTGGACACACATAACAGATACCACTCTGTCCTGAAATACGCCTGGGCCCAAGTAGGATAAGATACAGTCCAAAGCTCAGTCACTCAGGGAAAACTGGAGAATCTCCGGACGACACCCAGACACACAACGGCAGACACAGCCAGCCACTCAGACACTGGCTAGGAGGGAAATAAAGGCGAATGCTCAGAGGCACACCGGCATCACCACACACTTATCAGCGTGTGCTGTGGGCACCCATGGGGGCCACCGAAGGCACAGGACGGAGCTCCACCCACCAATCTTGTACTCGCAGGGCCGAAGTCTGGGGTCTTCCAGGATGTTGAGTCTCCGTTTCTTTCTCCAACAGCGGGCGGGGTACGTGTAGATCTGTCCCGGGGCCAAACCTGGAGTGAGAAAGGCGGTAAGAACGCGGCCGCGAAGCCACCGCCCCGCCCCACCCCCAACCTCCCAGCCGTACCCGGGCCGCGGTGGGTCTTCTCCATCCAGATGTAGCAGTTGTTCTGGGCCACGCCGGTCTGCGAGTCGAGGAACGGCAGGCGCAGGCTGCGCTCGGCGCACAGGCGTGCGTTGTAGCTGCGGCAGTGCTCGATGGCTTCTCGGTAGAAGTCCTCGCCTAGGCTGCAAGGGGCGGGTAGGCGGGCGGGCAGCTGTCAGCAAGGGCAGGCGCACCGGGTCGCCCGGCACCCCTCCCCCAGCCCGCCCGTGGGGAATGGGTGGGCCGACTCCTCCAACCTCACCTCTCCCCCGCTGTCGTCGCTCCTGGACCCAGGAGCCCCCAACCCGGGACTCAAGCAGGCCTTGAGCCAAGGAGTGGATACACACAGTATAGAAACAGATAAAAATACACCGGGACCCATCCATACAGGCACATATCCAAATACACAACACAAACAAATCGCACATAGTCACTCAGGATTCACACACAAAGAGAGACATATCCCAAGACTCACAAAGGAGAAACAGACACATCTCACATATGTGCTCACACAAACATCTACTGAAAAACACAAGTATCTCAAGTCCCATAGTGTAGAAGCAGACAGATCACACACATATACATGCACAAATGTATATATCACATATCCAAAGACACACAACATAAACAATCACCCACACAAAGACACACAACATGCAAACAGATGACACACCACACACAGACACATCCACTTACTCATGCATCCAAAGACACACACAGATACACAAATGTTAAAAAAGAAAAAATGTTAAAAACAAACTACCCACATATGCACTTACACACATATCCAAAGACACAACACAAAAAAATCACACACACACACACACAATCCAGATACACTATACAAAGAAATCACACAGATTCACACAGGATACACACACACATTCACGAAGATACACAATATAGAAACCAACATCTAAAATACCACATACTCAAACACACAAAGATACACACATACACAACATAGAAACAGACAAATCCACCCATAGTCACAAAAATTTGCACATAAATACATGCATACCTACATATCCAAAGACACAGAACATAAATGATGCACAGTTTCAAAGGATATGTACACACACTCAAAGACCAAAATATCCAAAGACACCTAGTGTAGAATGTGAAAGAAATTAAATACATATCCACACACATATCCAAAAAAAAACCAGAACCCGAACAAGTGACACACACTCCACAACCCAAGACAAAGGTAGTGTGGGCTTCACTCAAGTTTACCAAGGCCCCCGGGCCCCCAGGCCATTTCACCCTCTCCCCAACCCCGGGGGTCGCAGGGCGGGACATGACCCCCTTTCCCGAAGAGGGCGCCAAGAGGGCTCCGAGTTCCCCATACTCCGCGCTCCTCCAGGAGCAGCGCGTCGGACACGGTTCTTGCCAGAGACCCACATTCACACACATTCGCAACCCCGCGCAGCCCGGCCCACGGTGACAGCCCCCCAGACACCCCATCGGCCCCACCCCCAGCCGCCATACACACACACACACACACACACACACACACACACACACACACGCCCGCGCAGACCCGCTCGCGCGCCCTCCCCTGCCTCCCGCCGGCCCGCAGCACCTCAGGGGGCCGGGGATGACCGTGGCCATCTTGCTCCCAGGGTCCTGCCCCCAGCAGGTCCCCGCCGGGCCGGTCCTCCCAGCGCTCGGGCGGGCGCTGAGGCCGCCCATCCATTCATTCCCGGGGGGCGGGAGCACCGGGACCACAGCCAATCAGGGTGGCGGGGTGGGCCCACCCGGGCCATGCCGGGAGTGGTAGTTCCCCGCCCGGGGCTGGCGGGACCCCGCAGAGAAGCGGGTCAGAGGTGGGGCCGGAGGCACGCACAGCCACTCACGCGCGCTCACTCATGCACACCTCTTGAGTCTCACACATGGGCCTACACTCACCCATGCACACCTGGACTCGCACACACCCACACGCGGCAGCTTACACACACATTCACACGTATACTCACAGCGTCCCACGCAGACTCACGCACACTCCCTCTCCCACACCTTCGCACAGACTCACATACATTTACACTCACACAAACACTTCAGTGCCAGGAGACTTAGAGACACCTTACAGGTGCCCACACGAACGTCCCACCAACGCGTGGCTCACTGACACCGCCCCCTCCCCCTAGTCCCTCCTAGCTCGGGAGACCCCTCTCCGGTCCCCCTCGGAGCTGTCTCTCTCACAGGGACCCCGCCCTACTCAACCCCTTCCCAGGCCTGACAGCAGCTGTGCTAGTTAGGAGATATAGCCACACCTCCTGGGTTCAAATCCTGGCTATGCCACTTGGTGGCCGTGTGACCTTGGGCAAATGACTTAACCTTTCTGGCCTCAGTTTCCTCATCTGTAAAATGCAGATGATGGCTCATTGGATTATTGTGAGGATTAAATGAGTAAGCATGGGTAAAGTGTTTTAAAAGTTACCTGGCAAGTAGTAGGTGTTCAATAAATTCATTCATTCCACAAAGAGGACCTGATATGTACTAAGATGTAAAATGGTGATAGCTAAACGTTATTAGAAAGAATAATGCTGGGCACATAATAGATGCTTAATAAATATTTGTTGAATAGCAATATACCGAGTAGCCACCATGTGCCAGGCACAGTTCTTTAACAGAGATTAACTCACTTGATCCTCATCCTGACCCTGCGGGGTGATATTATCATTACACCCATTTTCCAGATGAGGAGGTGAAGTCACATGCCCTCAGCTCCTGGTGGCTGTTTGAAGGTGGGACTAAGAGAAGGATTCACTCACCCAGATGTCTGTACCCAATTGGTCACCTCCTTTCTCCCACTGTCACCCACACTGACTCTACCCTAAGGGATGCCCAGAGAGGGAGCTGACCTACCAAGTCACAACAATCACCAAGTCCCACGCACACACACCTGGAACACACCCCCCCACCCCATCCAAAGTTCGTGTTCAAGTTTGAGCCCTTGCATGGATGAAAACGCCCACCAATGTCCTTGTCCACCAGGGGGCTCTCCAGCAGACAGAAGAGGCATAAGAGCCTTCACCTCTTTTGTCACTTGACACCCCCACCTCACCCTGGTGAGAGAGAGCCCCTCAGGGTGTTCCACACTCATGGTCACTTCTGGACACACACACACACACACACACCTCTAGTCTTAGACCCCTTCTACAGGCTCTTCCCCATCTCCCCCAGGTAAGGCCTTGACCTCCCCCTTCCCGAGCCCAAACAGCAGGGAGTGGATCTCTAATTCACATTTGGCCTAGAGCAGATGGCAAGGGGAGTAAGTCCTCACACTCACTCTGGCCTCCAGGTCCCTACAGTGGCCACCCCATATCTCAGCCACGGTAAGCCCTGCCCCGCTCCTCCCAACCGGCCAGCTCAGCTCAGAGTGCCCTTGCCACCTTCCTCTCTCACCTTCCACCACCCTCACAGATCTTCCAATATGCCCTTACACTTTCTCCCCACACCTCTAGCCTCAGACCCCCCGCTCACTTCTGCCCCACCCCAGAACCTTTGCATCAGTTTTGGTCAGCTTGGAGCCTGAGTGTAGAACACTCCATCACTTCCCTGGACGCCCTTGTCCACCAGCACAATTTGACCCACAGCTGACATTTGGAGAGGGGTCTCCCTTCCCTTCCTTACCCCTAGTCATCTTCAGAGACCCCTCTCCCACACTTGAGCTCCCCTGCCCAAACAATCCTCCTGTCCCCATCCCCCAGCGCCCTGTGTGGAAACTGGACCACAAATGAAATCAATATTGATACTACCAATAATAATCACTACATTCAGTCAGTGTCAGGCTCAGTACCAAGTGCTTTACAAACATCACAGCAGCACCATGAGGTAATAAGAGCTGTTATGATTCCCCAATTCACAGGTGGTAACACTGAGGCTTGGGGCCGGGGGGGGTGGGCAGGGGTGGGCAGGAAATTAGTGCTCAAGATGGGGTTTGAATGATGCAGGCAGCCAGAACTGAGAGCTGCACCCTCCACCTCCGACTCCCAAGGGGATTTGACTCGCATTCTCTCAGGAGCCAGTCCCTGCCCTCACCCCTGCAGACCCCTAGGAAGATAAGAGCAAAGAAGGGTGCTGGCACTCCCACCTCCAAGCTTACTCTGGCCTTCAGGTCCCTGCAATGGCTACCCCATACCTCTTCCAAGAGGTCTGGGTCGGGGTCAGAGTGAGGATGTCTGGATACCTATAGATCCACCAACCTGCACAGGAACCCCGTCCCAGCCACTTTGAGGGTGTCCCTCATAGGGGAGACAAGTCTGTGTGGAAGACTTAGAGTGAGAGGGAAGCAGAAGTGTTGTCACCGTTACACACCATTTCACGCTGACCCCAGCCCCGTACACGCCCTCCAAGCCCTCTGCCCACCGCAAAGCCACACGTGTAGGCGCGTGCCTGTAAGGTCCGGCCCCCTCCTCTCCCAACTCCCCCCTCACCAGAAACCAGAAGCTACTGGGCGCCTTCGGTCCGGCCACCTGGCACAGCCTTTCTGGAGGGCGGGGGCGGGGGATGGGGGGCGCCCCCGGGGCCCTCTCCCCACCTCCACCCCCCAGCACAAGTTGCTCAAGGTCAAGGTGGCGGGTGCCAGGGGTTGGGGGAAGGGTGGGGGAGGTCGCCCAGGCCCCTTTGTGCGGCGCCGCGGGCGTTCGCCCTCCGCCTCCTCCCCACCAGGCCGGGGAGGAGGGGGAGGGGAGTGCCGCGCACGCCAACCCGGGAGGGAGAGCGGGAGCGGCCGCGCGCCTGTCACTCCCAGCCCGCTGTCACCGCCTGGGGAAGGGGGGTGGGGAGCGCTGGGACCCAGGAGTTCGGGATCCCGAGGGGGGAGCGAGAGAGATGGAAAGAGAGGGAAGAAGAGAGGTGGAGAGAGCGAGGGATGTCTAGGAGAGGTGAGGGCTGGAAGAGAGCTAGCTTTGAACCCAGGCGTCCAGGATCCCAGCCACTGGGCCCGGGAGGACGCTAACACTCGGAGGAGGGACGCGGACAGGGAGAAAGGGAGGGAATCCCCGGAGGCTGAGGGCGCTCCCAGCACCCTCTCCCGAGGCATCTAGTCCCCAAGGGGATGAGAGATGCTCTCGTTAGATGTGTACGGGAGGAGAGAGGGAGGGATCCCACGGTCTAAGCTGAACGGGGCGTCGGGGCTTTAGGTCCTGAAGACCCAGGAAGGAAAACAGCAGGGATCTAATCGGGGACCCCCGACGTCTCAGCTCCCACCCTGCGGCCGCGCGGACCGAGGTCCCCGAGATAGAGGGGGGAAAAGAGAGAAAGATGCTTTGATGAGGGGAAAGGGTGGTGGAGACCCCGGAGACTGAGGTCTGCACTTAGGCGTACGTACTCCCAGCCCCAGGCAGGGGCAGGCCCGGCGCCCCCAGAGACTCGGAGGAGGAGAGAGGGAGGAGGAGGAGAGGGAAGCCCCTACCCCCACTCTGGGTGGGGAAACGGCCTCCGCCACCCCCCAGCTCGCGCCACATTCCTTCACTGACAGCGACAAAGAAGAGGCGCCCCCGCGACCCCCGAGGGGCTCCCGCCCCCAGCCCCAGGGGGCGACAGGGGGTGGCGGGCCCCCCCAGGAGAGGTGGGGCAAGCTGGGGGCCCACATTCAACTGCCATCCGCCCACTGCGTCCCCCTCCCCAGCGAGGGCGGGGGAAGGGTTCGGGTAGGGGGCGGGATGGAGGGACGTGGACGGCGGGGACACTCACGACTTGAGCGGGTTCTGAATGGCGGTGGCCATGGCCCGCTCGGCTGGACCGCCTCCGGCCCGGGGCGCCGCTGCCGCCGCGCGCGGGCCCAGCCCGGCCTGCGCCGCCCGCTCTGCCGCCCAGCGCGCTACGATTTCATTCATTCTTGGGGCTGCGGCGCGAGCGGAGCGGGGCGGGCAGGGGGCGGGGCTCGGCCAATCCCCTCACCTCCCGGCGCACGACGGGACGTGGAGTCTAGGGGCGCTCGGCGGCGCCCGAGGGCGCCCCTGTCCGGACTACACGTCCCAGGGGGCGTCGGGAGGACCGCACGCCCATTGGCTACTGGGGATACAGGGCGGGGCTGGGATCGCCCCAAAGCATCCTTTCCCCTCCCTGGGGGTGCTCCATCCCCAGCTCGGGCTCTCCATCCTCCAGGCACCGCGGGCGCGCAGGAGAAGGTGGTCCCTGGCTTCTGGGTCTCCCCTGGGTATGTGGATGACCCCAGGGTCTGTCGTGTATTCTTGCCTTTGCCTACTTGTCTGGGTGTCTCTTCTGTGTAAGCCAGTCTGTAAACAAGCACAGGGGTTAATCAATGCCTTTGTTCATTTATTAAGTGCCTGCTATGTGCCAGGCACTCTTCTAGACACTAGGGATACAGCGTGACAAACAGGCAAAGTTGCTGCCCTCAAGGAGCTGACCTTTTAGTGTAGGAAAAAAGATGATAAACAAACAAATAAACTGATCATTTTAGAGAGTGATAAGCATTATAAAGAAAGTGGCTGCTCTGAGGAGGTGACATTTGAGCTGAGACCTGAGAAGCTGCCACCATGCAATGGGAGGGGAAGGAGGAAAAGCTTGGCAAGTTCAAAGATCAGTGGGAAAGCTAGTGTAACGAGCAGAGTGTGCGGGGGGAGGCGGGGAGGGAGACAATGTTAGGGAGACAGCAAGGATCCAGATCATGTAGGGCCTTGTAGGCCATTATAAAGAAAATGGATTTTGTTCTAAGTGCAATCAGTCATCCTTGACTCTTCATTTTCACACACACCCCAAACCCATCAGCAAATGCTGTTACCTCCACATTCACAGAATAGATCCAGAATCCACCCACTCTTCTCCCTTCACAGCCTCCATCCTGGTACTGCTCCCCTTTTGCTCCCCCATGGACAGTCCATTTCTATTCTCTCCAGGGCAGCCAGAGTGAGCTGCTTAAAACAGCTGGCATCACACATGCGCTCTGGCTCAAAACCTCCAGTGGCTTCTTTCACACTTTTTAAAAAAATATTTATTTATTTATTTGGTTGCTCCGGTTCTCAGTTGCAGCAGGCGGGCTGCTTAGTTGCAGCTCGAGGGCTCTTTAGTGGTGACATGAGAATTCTTAGTTGCGGCATGCATGGGGGATCTAGTTCCCTGACCAGGGATCAAACCCAGGTCCCCTGCATTGGGAGCACAGAGTCTTAACCACTGCACCACCAGGGAAGTCCCTTCGTTCACACTTAGAATAAAATTCGAAGTCCTCACTATGCCCTCTAGGCCCTACTCAGACCCGTTCCCAACCCCCATCACACTTCTGATCTCATCGCCCTTTTTCCTTCCCTTGGCTAACTTTGCTCCAGCTGCACTGGCCTCCTCCCTGTTCCTGGAACGTTCCAGTCGCACTTCAGCCACAGGACCTTTGCACTTGCTGTTCTCACTGCCTAGAATGCTCCTCCCCCAGACACCTGCATGGCTCCAACTCTCACTTTATTCAGGTTTCTGAATGTCACCTTCTCAGAGACAACCTCAGCTAAAATGGCATCCCCCAGAATCTCTCTTTCCTCTTAAAAGCTTTCTCCTTCTCCCAAAACTTACCATAACTCGTCATCATGTTGTAGACCTATTTAGTTACTTGATTGAGTGCCTGTCTCCACTCCTTTGACTACCAGCTCTATGAGGCCGGGATTGTTGTTCATTCCACTGCTGTCTCCCCAGTGCCTAGAACAGGGCCTGAAAAATAGCAGGTGCTCAACAATTATTTGTTGAATAAATAAATGAATCAATTAGTCATTATCCTCCATGTCTCTCCCCATTGTCTGGCTCTGCAGAGTGCGAGCAGCAGGGAGAGGGAGTCATGTGGGCTCCAGGCTGTGCCCTCCCACACACTTGGACCATCTGAAGGGGACTCGGCGGGGTGGGGGGGTGGCGGGGGTGTTGTATTAAGGAAACCTTCCCAGCAGAGGGTCTGGAGCTAAAGCTTCAAGGCAAAGAGAAGGGAGAGGTTAAGAGGCATATTCACTCATTTCTATAGAGTATCATTGTCCCCAGCCCTGTGTGGGCATGCTGGGGGCACAGCAATGATGTGTCTGATGGCTCTGCCCCAGGCAGAGCCGTAAGCTCACAGTCAGTGGGGTAACAGACCCACCACCACACAATGACAGCCAAGGGTGGGGGAAGCCAGGGCAGATGGCAGGGCTGGGATAGAGGAGGTACACGGGGCTATGGGAGCCCAGAGGAGGCTCCTAACCCAGGCTGGGGGTCAGGGAGGGCTCCTTGAAGGAAGTTCCAGGGGAGTCTTTTCAAGTCCTGAACCCCTGACCTCTCCAGACACAGGGCGAGTCCCTGTTCTGACCTCTTGGGGCTCTGACGTCTGATCTACCTGTCACCCAAGTCTTGGGAACAAACAGTTCCCAAAATTTGTTCTCGTCTCCTAACCTGGAACGCAAAGGTTTGGCCACCAGAGGGCACTGTGGCCTCAGTCTTTGTCCAGACAGACTGTTCGTGAAGCCTCGGATCCTGGAGGGACATTGTGGGGCCAGTGGGACCAGCCAGTGGAGACACTGGTCCCCCGACTATGACCCTCAGACCCTGCCCAGGACCTGGTCACCACGGTCTGAGCCCCTCCCCCCAGAGGCTCCTGTGGAATCAATAGGAGACCCTCTCTGTCCCAGACCCCTGAGGGCCCAGCTTGGGCCTCCGAGGGAGACACTGGCTAAGCCCCCCTGATCCCTCTCTTCCTCGCCATTCTTCAGAGGATACAGCCCTCCCCTAAGCTGCCCTTGGGGTGTTCAGACATGGCCCTCAGAAGTCTCCTACCCAGACGAGGATGCTGAGGTACAGAGGACGTGAGGCTGGGGGAGGTGGCCACACAATACCAGGGCAACAACAATAACAACTAATAATAATAACAGCAATACATAAGGTCCCATTGACTTAGCTCCTCCTGTGTGTCAAGACGGCTCCTGAGCTTTTTACAGGTCTTATGTCACTATCATACAGACCGCACTTAGGAAGCAGGACTCTTCACCTCAGAGTCAGACAAGGCAACTTGGGCTCATATAGACAATACCCTCGCCAAAAGTCCCCACCGATCATGGCGGGGAGAGCTGGGATTTGAATCCCGGTCTCACTCAGAAGCTAAACCACAGGCCACCTCCCTGTGCTACTCCGAGGGGGGTTGCTGACTTCCTGTGTCAGAATCTGCTCAGGCCCTCCATGAAAATGCCATCCCTATCCACCCTCCCGCCCCCCAGTCCCAGGGATCCATGGTCCCTGAAGGCAGATCCCAGAATCCCCGGTCTCAGAAGGCAGCCCCCAAGTCTTTCTAATGACTGCAAAGCCCTGAGAATCATGGTTTGTGTTTGGGCACAAAGGCAGAAAGAAGAAACAAAATGCAATTGAAGGGATGGTTCTCGAGCTCTCAGGTGGGGAGGGGTGAGGGTATGGGTTTGCAAAAGAGGCCTTAGAGTCGGTGGTGGAGTGTGGACTCCGCAGACCAACTTCCTGTTTCCCCAGTAGCTCTGCTGGAACTTTTTGGTACTTTGGTTTTCTCATCTGCAAAATGGGAGTAATGGTTCCAACATCACAGGTTCGTGGTGAGGATGCTTTGGGTCCATGTAGAGCTCTTAGTGCTTGGCACACTTTAACACACAATACTAGAACACCTACTGTGTGCCACGCCCGGGCTGAGGGTTTTACATACATAATCTCAACAGCCCAGAGAGGTGTGGTCCCTGCCTGGAGATCACAAAGAAATCATGAAGTCTGGACTTGTTCTCAGGTTTGCTGACCCAAAGCACCCTCTGTGCTGCCCTGATGGGCACTCTTACCTCTGCTGGGCACTGCGCTAACGTATACACTCACGTGACCCTCGCAACAATCCTGAGACCGGGGATAAGGTGAGACCATGTCAGGTAGGACCATAAAACCTAGGGTAAGGAGTTTGGGTTTGATTCTGAGGGTAGGGGGGAGACAGTGGATCGTTTTCAGCATGATCTCCTTCAGTTTTTTTTTTTTTAATATTTATTTATTTATATATTTGGCTGCGTTGGGTCTTAGTTGCAGCACACGGGATCTTCGTTGCGGCATGTGGCGTGCGGGCTTCTCTCTAGTTGTGGCACGTGGGCTTAGTTGTCCCGTGGCATGTGGGACCAGGGATCGAACCTGTGTCCCCTGCATTGGAAGGCAGATTCTTAACCACTGAACCACCAGGGAAGTCCCCATCTCCTTCTGTTTAGAAAGATCCTCATGGCTGCAAGTGTGGACCAGACTGTGGGGACAAGGTAGGAGGCAGGAGACCTGGGAGGGGGCTGAGATGGCTGGGGTGGGAGGATGGGGCCAGGGTCGGGCAAGAAGGTGATGAGAAGCAACAGAATGCAGCTGCTGTAACAAATGACCATGAACTTGTCAGCTTAAAACAACAGAAATTCGACAGAGGAATGGATAAAGAAGATGTGGTACATACATACAATGAAATATTACTCAGCCATAAAAAAGAACGAAATAATGTCATTTGCAGCAACGTGGATGGACCTAGAGATTGCCATACTGTGTGAAGTCAGAGAGAGAAAAACAAATATATCATATGATATCACTCATATGTGGAATAAAAAAAAATGGTACAAATGAACAAATTTACAAAACAGAAATAGAGTCACAATGTAGAAAACAAACTTATGTTTAGCAGGGGGAAAAGGGGAGGAGGGAAAAATTGGGAGATTGGGATTGACATATACATACTACTATGTATAAAATAGATAACTAGTAAGGACCTACTGTATAGCACAGGGAACTCTATTCAATACTCTTAATGGCCTATATGGGAAAAGAATCTAAAAAGGAGTAGATATATGTGTATGTATAACTGATTCACTTTGCTGTACAGTAGAAACTAACACAACATTTTTTTTTAAATTTATTTATTTATTTTTGGCTGTGTTGAGTCTTAGTTTCTGTGCGAGGGCTTTCTCCAGCTGCGGTGAGCAGGGGCCACTCTTCATCGCGTTGCGCGGGCCTCTCACTGTCGCGGCCTCTCTTGTTGCGGAGCACAAGCTCCAGACACGCAGGCTCAGTAGTTGTGGCTCACGGGCCCAGTTGCTCCGCGGCATGTGGGATCTTCCCGGACCAGGGCTCGAACCCGTGTCCCCTGCATCAGCAGGGAGACTCTCAACCACTGTGCCACCAGGGAAGCCCTAACACAACATTTTAAATCAACTATACTCCAATAAAAATTTAAAAACAAAACAAAACAAAAAGCCCCCAGAAATTTATGCTCTCACAGTTCTGGAGGCCAGAAGTCAGAAATCAGTATCACTGAGTTGCAAGCAAGGTGTCAGCAGGGCCGCCCGCCCTCTGGAGGCTGTAAGGGAACATCCATTCTTTGCCTCTTCCAGCTTCTGGCGGCTGTTGATGCTCCGCGGCTTGTGGCCTCATCACTCCAATCTTCAAGGTTCCATCCTCACATCACCTCCTCCTCTGTGTGTGTGCTTCTCTCCCTCTGCTTTTGTCCTGTAAGGATACTTATAAGTGATGGTATTTAGGGCCCACCTGGATAATCCAAGATATTCTTCCCATCTCAAGATCCTTAACTTCATCACATCTGCAAAGACTCTTTTCCCTATGAGGGATTAGAACCGGTAGCTTTGGGGCGCCATTATTCTGCCTACTACAGCAGAGTGGGCAGAATTTGCCGATGGATAATTTATGGAGCACGAGGGAAAGAGTCTGTGGAGTGTCGAGGAGGACTCGAAGGCCCGTGGCCTGAGCAGCTGGAGGGATGGAGGCGTCATCACCGAGATGGGGCGGCCGCCAGAGGGGCAGGTTTGGGAGAGCCCAGGAGCTCAGCTTCAGAAGCAGAAGCCTTGAGCTTGAGATGTACGTCAGGCATCCAAGGGGGGGCTGCTGGGTAAGTCCTGAGCTTGGGTTAAAGAGAGAAAGTTGGGTGCATAAAGTGAGACTGGATGAGCTCTCCAGGGAGAGAGGAGGACCAAGGTGGAGACCTAGAGGTGACCATCAGTACCAGATCCAGAAGGTAAGGAGGAACCAGGGGGGGCACTGAGAGGGAGCCGGCAGGGAGGCTAGAGAAGACCAGGAGAGGATGGCCGGTGTCTCAGGAGCAAAGGAGACAGGGAACGGTGAGGGCTGACGGGTCAAGTAAGATGACAACTGAAATGTGACTTAGATTAGGACCAGGGGGACCCTGACACGAGCACTTCCATGGAGCAGGGGTGGAGGAGGAGTAGAATGTGAACATTTGATTGGAAAGAGTGTAGAAGAGAACTGGAGACATCTCTGGTGAGAAATTTTGCTGTAAAGGGGAACCAAGAAACAGGGCTGTGGCTGGAGAAGGTCAAAGAGTTTTGTCTTCTGTCTTGTTTTAAGATGGAAGGAGTTACAATACATCTGTATGCCAGCGGGAATGATCAGGAAGGTGACGACGCAGGGGAGAGGGGAGCATTGCTGGAGCAGTGATGGAGACAAGAGGAAACAAGCGAGTCCCCAAGTGGGGGTCAACCTTAGTGAGGCTTGATCCGTATCAGGAGGAGGAGGAGATGTGTGGAGCAGACGCCAGGAGGTGGGAGATTGAGGACATTCTCTCCTACGGCTTCAGTGAAATGAGCTGGGAGCAGAGATGGGGGAAAAGAGAGAGGATGCACCGAAGACCCCTTGAGGGGCCGGTCAGGAACTCAAAGTTTTGAGCTCTTGGAAGAGGACAGAGGCATGGAGTAGAGGCCAAGTTTGATTTAGCCAGATTGGGGGTTTCCCAAGTGAGAATAATAAAGAGAGGGAGTTGGGGGGGGATCCAAGGGAGCCACTTTGGTGAGTGACCACAGACTTGCAGGGCTGAAGGACAGTGAAAGGGGAGGGGCATCGATGGGGTCCTGGCAGGGTTGGGGGATTGGAGGGAGGGAGCTGGGAGAGAGGAGAAGGCGGATAGAGAGCGAGAAGCATGAAACTGAGATTGGAGGGGCTGTGTGTATCGGGCATGGGCATGACGAGGGCCAAGGTCGCTGGAGGGGCCGGGGTTGGGCAGAGGACCAGATCCCTGGCAGAGAGGCGGTGGGGGCATGGGGAGGCTGGGGGAGGTCGAAGGAGCATCTACCTGGATGTGAGGATTGTGTTAGGAGTGAGTGGTGACCCAGGTGGAAAATGTAAGAGACCGTGATCCCCACGGCCATAGTGACCCCAGCACCCACCCTGTCCCCTCTCAGGGGGCATCCCTAACTGGAAAAGGGGACTTGGGTTCTACTGGATGGGCGGTCAGCTCTGGGAACGACATCTGCCGCTCCAGCTCCATCAAAGACCCACATATGAAAGGTAAATCTATAAAGTTAATAGAAGAAAGTGTGGTGGACTTCCCTGGTGGCGCAGTGGTTAAGAATCCGCCTGCCAGTGCAGGGGACACGGGTTCGAGCCCTGGTCTGGGAAGATCCCACATGCTGCGGAGCAACTAAGCCCGTGCACCACAACTACTGAAGCCCGTGCTCCTAGAGCCCGTGCTCTGCAACAAGAGAAGCCACTGCAGTGAGAAGCCCGCCCACAGCAATAAAGAGTAGCCCCTGCTCGCCGCAACTAGAGAAAGCCCGCGCAAAGCAACGAAGACCCAAATGCAGCCCAAAATAAATAAATTAATTAACTTTTTTTAAAAAATGGGGTTGCATGACCTGGGTTTTTCAACAAATAATTGGCTTTAAAGACAAAGGCCCTGTTAGCGAGTGTTGTTTTAAGCTTTTGCATGCCGGAGACCTGTATGTGCCTGAGCATCTAGCAAAGCCCATGGGGCTCTTTTCAGAATCAAGTTTATAAAAGCATAAAATCCAGAGGGTTACAGAGGAAACTCATTGCATTAACATACAGTTAGTAAAAATAATAATAATTGTGATATAGTAATATATGTGCTTCTTTATTAATACATTGAAGAATAAGATCTGGCTGCAGATTCAGTAACTACCATAATTTCTAAGCGGTGATGAGTAAAACCAATGTTTCAAGAGATCTGCAACAACTGTAATGTGCTATAAAACATCTGTGATTTATTTGGGTGACAAGGTCATAGGTTCTGGCAATAGTATTGTGATTTGTTGCCAAAATTCATAATTGACAAAAATATCAAATGTCATTAGAGGTTAGTGAAAACATAGATGTCAGTTTTTTCCCACCAATGGTGATAGACGCCAAGAACTCTGGACCAGTTGGAGGTCCCAGGACCCCAGGTTGAGAATCCCTGTAGTTTAAAAACACAACATGTGGATCTTGTATAGATCCTGATTTGAACAAACTAACTTAAAAAGACATTTCTGAGATAACTGGGATATTTGAACACAGGGTGTGTATTATAAGATATTAAGGAAATATCGTTCTTTTTATTTCAGCATTTTTTAAAAAATTGAAACAAGTAAATCAGACAATTACAAGAACTGTATGAAGATTAACAGAGCCTGAAATGACCCCTTGGGTCCAACCAGGTGACAAGTGCATATCATTTCCTTCCACAAGGGCCCAGGGGCCTGGAGTGGGAAGAAGGGCCCCCCACACACCAGTCTTGGAGCCCAGAGACAGAGCATGTGGCTTTCTCTCCCCTTCTGCATCTCCTGCCTTTCCCCACAGGAGGCAGCAGTTCTCTGGAAACCTCTGGTTGTCAAAAAACCTCTAAGAGGGCTTCCCTGGTGGCGCAGTGGTTAAGAATCTGCCTGCCAGTGCAGAGGACACGGGTTCGAGCTGTGCTCCGGGAAGATCCCACATGCCGCGGAGCAATTAAGTCCGTGTGCCACAACTATGGAGCCTGGGCCCTAGAGCCCGCAAGCCACAACTACTGAGCCCACGCGCCACAACTACTGAAGCCCGCGAGCCTAGAGCCCGTGCTCTGCAACAAGAGAAGCCACCGCAATGAGAACCCCATGCACAGCAATGAAGAGTAGGCCCCGCTCGCCACAACTAGAGAAAGCCCATGAGCAGCAATGAAGACCCAATGCAGCCAAACATAAAAAAAAAATAAAAAAGTAAAAAATAAAAAAACCTCTAGGACCAGCCAGAGAGCAAGTGTGGGTGGGTCTCTCTTGGTGAAGGAGTACTTTTTGGCAATGCTCAGATCAGCACTTCAAGCTCCAGATCCAGGCCAGACAGGAAAAGGTGGAAAACACAAATCTCCTGCTAGAAACACACACACACAAACCTTATATTACATGCTCTATAAAATCCAAAAAGGCTTTTCTGGTTTTTTTGTTTGTTTGTTTTTGTTTTGTTTGCTTTTGGTGGCAGGGATTCAAAGGGAGAACTCTCATCTTCTGGTTAACCTTCACATTAGCAAAAACCACTGTTACAAAAAGGAAAAGGACATAACATCGTCTTTTTATCGAGAGTCATTTCAGAGGATGAATAAACAATAAGCAGATTCTGACAGACGGCAGTGGGGTTGCATTTTCATTCTTGCGCCTCTCATCCCATACCCACTTAGCAATAAAAACTGTGCATAAGCGCTGGCGACAGGCTCTGAGTCGCCACCCCTCTCGCGCCGTACGAAGTTTAAATGGAGCAGGGGCACCACCTGCTTCCTACTAGTTTTAGCGGCACAGGACGGAGGGTCCGGCCGAGCGGCCGGCCCATGGCTATGCTGCGCGGCTTGCCTCCTGTGGTAGTTGCTGCAGGCCTCCTCGAACGTGGCCTTGCAGGGGAACGGGGCCTTCAGCTTGGAGCACGTGAGGAAGGAGCCCCCCAGCTTCCTGTGCAGGGAGTAGGTCTCCTCGGTGCTTCAGCATGATGGGGATAGGGTGGTGGATCTTCGCGGTGGTGCTCTGGGCGCCAAAGTCAAAGGGCTCCTCCGAGGCAAAGGCCTCCCCCAGGATGAGGATGGCGTCCAAGTGGGTATCTTCCACGGCCTTGACCTCATAGCCGGTGAGGAACTTCATCTCTATGGAGTTCTTCAGCACGGCCTCCCTGTCCTGGTCAGCAGCAGCCCTGATGATCTGGATGTAGCGGTCCGTGAAGGATCCCTCGTGTTCCTGAGCTGCCCCGAAGTCCAGAATAGTCACCCTGTGCTGCTGAGCGCCATCAAAGAAGTTGGCCCAGTTGGGGTCTGTCTGCATGAAGCAGAACTGGAACTGCTCCTGCAGGCACAGGACCAGGATATGGTAGCGGATCTCGTTCCGGATCTCCTGGCTCAGCCCCTCGGCCTGGGCCAAGGGGGAAGCCAGACACCAGCTGCGTGGTCAGCACGTGGGGGCTTCAGAGCTCCTCCACAGTCTCAGGCGTGTGGAAGAAGGGGTGGTCCTTCAGCAGCGCCCTGAACCTGCCCGCACAGGCGGCCTCCTGCTGGCAGTCGTACCCGAGGGCCAGCTCCCGCCTCGGCACGTCGAGCAGGTGCTCACGGAACAGGCCTTCCAGAAGCATGTTGCTCCTGTTCAGCACGGCCATGAGCTTGTTGACGTCACAGTTGATGCTCTGGGCCACACCGGGCTACTGGACCTTTTTTCTTTTTTTATATAAATTTATTTATTTTATTTGTTTCTTATTTTTGGCTGTGTTGGGGCTTCGTTGCTGCACGCGGGCTTTCTCTAGTTGCGGTGAGCAGGGGCTACTCTTCGTTGCGGTGCGCGGGCTTCTCATAGAGGTGGCTTCTCTTGTTGCGGAGCACGGGCTCTAGGCGCGCGGGCTTCAGTAGTTGTGGCTCGCGGGTTCTAGAGTGCAGGCTCAGTAGTTGTGGCGCACCGGCTTAGTTGCTCCGCGGCATGTGGGATCTTCCTGGACCAGGGCTCGAACCCATGTCCCCTGCATTGGCAGGCGGATTCTTAACCACTGCGCCACCAGGGAAGCCCCGGGCTACTGGATTTTCATGGCCACCTCGCGGACGACTTTCACGCGGGCCAGGTGCACCTGCCCAATGGAGGCTTGTCCCAGCAGTTGGGGCCCAGGTCGTTGTTGAGAGTTTTCATCATCTGTTTCAGTGTCATGAAGTCCACGCTCTGTCTGACCCGCTCGAAGATCTTGGCCAGATGGGGTTTAATGAAGGCGTCGTCCTGGAAGCTCAGCATCTGGCCCAGCTTGAGCGCCGCCCCCACGCACCTTGCAGAGCGCGCGCACGATGCGCTCCCTGTCGGCCTCCGACAGGAAGGGGCTGGAATCCAGCACGGCCTTCTTCCCTGAAGGATCCTCGGGACGGAGGCTCTTCTTGGCAACCTTGGCCAGGGCCCCAAAGCCCAGACCCACAGCCAGACCTGCCAGAACCCACAGGCATGTTGACCGAACAAGCTCCATGGAGGTTCTCTGCAGCAACAAGGGGGCCAATCGGAGCATAAAACAGCTTCATTCACACAGCACCTCGTTCATCTTTTTTATTCTTATATTTTTAAAAATTTTTTGGCCGCGCCACGGGGCATGTGAAATCTTAGTTCCCCGACCAGGGATTGAACCCGCGGCCCCAGCATTGGAAGCACGGAGTCCTAACCACTGGACCGCCAGGGAAGTCCTTCTTTTTTTTTTTTTTTTTTTTTTTTGATGTGATAATGGCACTGTGGTTATGATTTTTGTAAAGTCATTACTTTTTTGAGATAGATCATGAAATATTTGAGATAGATAATTATAGCTAGGGTTGGTTTGTTTTTTGTGGCTTAAAAATTAGGGTTTGTTTTAAAGTATTACAGCTAAAGTGAAGTAAGGGAATTTTCTTGGATGATAGTGATGTCCTATTTCTTTTCGTGTGTGTTCTATTTCTTAACAAAGATTGGGATTACACAGTTATAAGCATTTGTCAAAACCCATTGAATAGCATACTTAAGATTTTGCATTTCTTTGTGTACAAATTTTACCTTAAAAAAAAGTAAATAGGGCTTCCCTGGTGGCGCAGTGGTTAAGAGTCCTCCTGCCAATACAGGGGACACGGGTTTGAGCCCTGGTCTGGGAAGATCCCACGAGCCGTGGAGCGACTGGGCCTGTGCTCCACAGCTGCTGAGGCTGCTCTCTGGAGCCCACGAGCCACAACTGCTGAGCCCGTGCACCGCAACTGCTGAGGCCCACGCGCCTGGGGCCCGTGCTCCACAACAAGAGAAGCCACCGCAATGAGAAGCCCGTGCACCACAGCGAAGGGTGGCCCCCGCTCGCTGCAACTAGAGAAAGCCCGCGCGCAGCAACGGAGACCCCACGCAGCCAAAAATAAATAAATGAATAAAATAAATCTTGAACTCTAGGTAACGGTATGTGTATTAGTTTCCTAGGGCTGCCATAACAAAGTACCACAAACTGGGTGGCTTAAAACAACAGAAATTTATTCTCTCATGATTCTGGAGGCCAGAAGTCTGAAATCAAGGTGTCTGCCTGACCATGCTCTCTCGAAGCTTCCGGGAGAGGATCCTCCCTTGCCTCTTTCAAGCTTCTGGTAGTCCCAGGAGCTCCTTGGCTTGTGGCTGCATCACTCCAATCTCTGCCTCTGTCTTCACATGGCCTCTTAGTGTGTCTCTGTGTCTTCACGTGGCTGTCTTCTTATAAGGACACCAGTCATTTTGAGTTAAGAACTTCTAGCATGACTTCCTCTTAACTAATTATACCTGCATCTTTTTTTTTTTGGCCACACCTCACGGCGTGTGGGATCCTAGCTCCCTGACCAGGAATCGGGGATCGAACCCGTGCCCCCTGCAGTGGAAGCACGGAGTCTTAACCGCTGGACCACCAGGGAAGTCCCTATATCTGCATCTTATTATTTGGAAATAAGGTCACATTCTAAAGTGCAGGGAGTTAGAACTTCAACATATCTTTTTTGGGGGGACACAATTCAACTCATACTAATACACCTGCTGAAATGTTTAGTGGAAGAGTGTGGAACTTACTTTGAAATGCATTAAAAAAAATGTGATGGGTAGGTGGTGGGATGGATAGAGAGAAAAATGAGTGATAAAGCCAGTAGATTAAAATGCTAATGGTAGAGTCCTGCTGATGGGTATATGGGTGTTCACTGAACAATTACTTCAACTTTTCTGTATGTTTGAAATTTTGAAAAAGAAAGTGTTGCATCTCAAAAAAAAATAAAAGTTTAAGGAGGATAATTGAAATAAGAATAACTGTGCGCTGAGAATTGTTGGAGCTGGGTGATGGCTAAGTGGGCGATCATTATGCTAGTCTCTCTGCTTTCTGTATGCTTGGAAATCTCCAAAATAAATTTCCGAGGATTCTGTTTAATGAAGGATCTATGAACAAAACTAATAGACAGGTAAATGAAAGGTACCATGTCTGAAACTGACAAAGGATTAATAATAAGAATATTCAAAGAACCCTTAAAAATAAACACAACAGGGACTTTCCTGGTGGTCCAGTGGTTAAGACTCCATGCTCCCAATGCAGAGGGCCCGGATTTGATCCCTGATCAGGGAACTAGATCCCACATGCATGCTGCAACTAAAGATTCCACATGCCACAACAAAGATCCCACATGCCGCAACTAAAATATCTGCATGCTGCAACTAAAGGTTCCACGTGCTGCAACAAAGATCCCGCGTGCTGCAACTAAGACCCGGCGCAGACAAATAAATAAAAAAAAATTTTTTTAAAGAAAAAGAAAAAGGGACTTCCCTAGTGGCACAGTGGTTAAGAGTCCGCCTGCCAAAGCAGGGGACATGGGTTCGAGCCTTGGTCCGGGAAGATCCCACATGCCGCAGAGCAACTAAACCCACGTGCCACAACTACTGAAGCCTGCGCGCCTAGAGCCCGTGCTCCGCAGCAGGAGAAGCCACCGCAATGAGAAGCCCGTGCACCGTGACGAAGAGTAGCCCCCGCTCACTGCAACTAGAGAAAGCCCGCGTGCAGCAACGAAGACCCAACGCAGCCAAATAAATAAATAAATTTATATTTAAAAAAAAGAACACTAGAACCACCTCCTCCCTCCCCAAAAAATAGGGTGAGCAAAGGATGTGAGCACTTAAATGTCAGAAGACTAAAAAACTGTCAAGCATATGAAAGTGAGTTCAAAATCATTAGTACTCAGAAAAATGGAAGTAAAAACAGCCAGAATATGAGTGTTCGTGGCAAAATTCCCTTCAGATTTTCTATACATGTGAAATTTTTCATAATAAAAAGTGGGGAAAAAACAATGAGCAGTCACTTAGCACCTAGTAGACAGACAAAAATTAGAAAGCTGGATCATGTCAAGTGGTGGAGGGGATGTAGAGACCCAGGAACTCTCATGCACTGGGGGTAGGAGTGGCCTGGGAGGCCATTCTGGAGGGCGATATGCACCTCCCTCCTTCCCAGAAATCATGCTCCTAGGTGGCATCCCCTAGAAATTCTCACATGGGTCTGTAAGGGGTGGTGCCTAAGGATGTCCGCTGAGCATTACTTGTGGTGGTTGGCGCTGGGGACAGCCGGCTGCCCTGGGTTTCACCTTGAGGGCGTGGGCAGTTAAACTTCAAGGGACACACACCAGGGAGTCCTGTGGGCAATGAGAAGATGGGATGAAATATGCACAGAGCAACGTGGATAGAGCTTTACCTTACAGTATTGAGGGACACTTAGAGTAGGATACATAATAAAATTGCAGTTACGTAGATTAGAAGCATATGCCACATCAATACACTTTCTTTTTTCTTTTTTTGGCTGTGCCGCTGCTTTTGGGATCTTAGTTCCCTGACCAGAGATTGAACCCAGGCCCTCGGCAGTGAAAGTACAGAGTCCTAACCACTGGACAGCCAGGGAATTCCCCATCAATACACATTTCGCAAGCACACGTATAAAAAAAAGATAATGTGGAGTGAGGTAGACAAGCAGGTTTGTCCAGTGAACACCCTTGGAACCCCAGGAGCAAGGGCTCCCCCTGCCCAAATCCAGCCTCCCAGAAGGGCAGTGCCTTTGGCAATGAAATGCTGACATGTGGGCCACCCCTTAGGGTTTTGGACTGAGAGACTTGCCCCACTGCTGACAGGTATGCCTCTTTTGAGAGGTAATTATTAGCCTGCTATTGGCCACTAGTGGGGAAAGATGGTCTCATGAGGGGATATTGGAATCTCAGAGTTGACATTCCTTCAGTAGCCTTCTTATAGGGCAAGACAACTAAATTTCCATTATTAAAAACAGGGTATGGGCAGACTGCTGGGAGTGTGGGCTGTTACCCTGTGTGAGTCCTCCCGCAGCTTTCCCTGCTGTCCGACCCTCTCGGCTTCGCGATGCCGGTGGACCTCAGCAAGTGGTCCGGGCCTTTGAACCTGCGGGAAGTGGACGAGAGGCCGCAGCACCCGCTGCAGGTCAAATACGGCGGGGTGGAGGTTGACGAGCTGGGCAAAGTGCTGACACCCACCCAGGTTAAGAACCGGCCCACCAGCATTGCATGGGATGGCCTTGATCCAGGTAAACTGTATACCTTGGTCTTGACAGACCCGGATGCTCCCAGCAGGAAGGACCCCAAATACAGGGAATGGCACCATTTCCTGGTGGTCAACATGAAGGGCAACGACACCAGCAGTGGCACGGTCCTCTCCTATCATGTGGGCTCTGGGCCTCCCAAGGGCACAGGCCTTCACCGCTACATCTGGCTGGTTTACGAGCAGGACAGGCCACTGAAGTGTGATGAGCCCATTCTCAGCAACCGATCTGAAGACCACCGTGGCAAATTCAAGGTGGCGAATTTCCGCAAAAAGTACGAGCTCGGGGCTCCGGTGGCCGGCACGTGTTACCAGGCCGAATGGGATGACTATGTGCCCAAACTGTATGAGCAGCTGTCTGGGAAGTAGAGGAAAGCCAGGAGATGGACACGGTCCCAGAGTTCCCAAGCAGTGTTTCAGTTTAGTGATGCATGTAGATTTCTCCCCTTCCCCCTGCCTGATCCCTGAGCGGTCAGATTTAGGTTTAGGGTGACTTTTCCTTCTGCCTGTCCTCTGTAATTCTAGGGGGTTTATGTTTTGATCAAATTTGAACTCCGTTTTGTTGGGGGATATTTTGGTACTAGGATGGGGTCATCAAAATGTTAATATAAGAATAACAACCCAGACGTTAAAGAAGAAAAAAATTCTGGTAAAAAGACCAGGTCTGCAGTATTAGAACAGAGCATCAAAGAATCTTTAAGGGAGGTTGAAAAAAAGAAAAGGTTGATTGCCTCTGACTTTGTGAGCCCGAGCCCAGGATTGTCTGTGATGGCATCTTCTGGCGTGTGTTTTCATGGCCCTGTCTCTCACTAAGACAACCAGGGGCCGGCACGTCCGCTAGTCCCCCATGTGATACATCTCAGGCTGGTTATTGGGTGTCAGTGTCCTGCTCTGGCTCCTTTAAAGAGCAATACTGAAAAAAGCAATAGGGAGAGAGTTGCTGTTAAAGCTTGGCCATCTAGATGAGCTGCAGGGCTGAGTGAGAGGTCATCAGAAATCCGAAAGTCTGTGCCTGTTAAATTGATCACTCTTCGGTGTAAGAAAAGCTGGTCTCTAGTTGCTGACTGTTGTGTTAATTCTGCTGTTGCTTATAGTTGAATAAAAATAAAAACATTGTGAAAAAAAAAAAACAGGGTATGGGACTTCCCTGGTGGCGCAGTGTATAAGAATCCGCCTGCCAATGTAGGGGACGTGGGTTTCAGCCCTGGTCCGGGATGATCCCACATGCCACGGAGCAAATAAACCCTTGCGCCACAACTACTGAGCCTGCTCTCTAGAGACCGCGAGCCACAACTACTCAGCCCACGTGCCACAACTACGGAGCCTGCGTGCCACAACTACTGAGCTCGCGTGCCACAACTACTGAGTTCGCGCGCCTCAACTTGAGCCCGCGTGCCGCAAACTACAGAGCGCACGTGCCCTGGAGCCTGACTGCCACAACTAGAGAAGAGAAAACCCGCACGCCACAACTAGAGAGAAGCCCACGCGCCACAATTAAAGATCCCACATGCCTCAACAAAGATCCCACGTGCTACAACTAAGACCTGATGCAGCCAAAAATAAATAAATAATAAATCTTTTTTTTAAAAAAAAAGCTCACTGGGTATTCAAAGAAGCAGGAAAACACAATGCAATTAATCAGGAAGTCTGAAATGGGTCTCACGGGGCTAAAAATCAAGGTGTCAGTGGAGCTGTGTTCCTGCTGGAGGCTCTAGGGAAGAGTCTGTTTCCTTACCTTTTCCAACTTTACTCCTTAGCTCATGGACCCTCCTCTGTCTTCAAAGCCCATCACTCAACCTCTGCTTCCATCGTCCCATCTCGCTCACTCTGACCCTCTTGCTTCCTCCTTGAATGATCCTTGTGATTACACTGGGCCCACGTGAATAATCCAGAATAATCCTCTCAGTTCAAGATCCTTAATTTAATCCTATCCGCAAAGGCCCTTCTGCCATGTAAGGTAACATATTCACAGGTTCTGGGTTTTCGGATGTGAACAGTTTGGGGGGCCATTTTTGTATCTACCAACCACCCTATTGAAAATTGCAATCTTCCCTAGCCCAGCGCTTCCAATCTCTTTACTCTGTTTAATTTTTTCTCTTTTTTCCCGTTTAATGTTTTCCATAATTCTTATCACCTTCTAACATATTATATAATCCACTTGCTTATGATATTGCTTATTATCTGTTTTGCCCTGCTAGAATATAAACTCCTGATATAAACTGGTACCCAGAATAGTGCCAGGCACATAATAGGTGCTCAAAAATATCTGTGAATGAGGCTTTGCATGATCTGGCTCCAGGCCACCTCTCCTATCTCATTCCCTTTCACTCTCATCCTTGCTCACTGCCTTTCACCAACACTGGCCTCGCTGCCCCTTTAACATGCCAAGCACGTTCTTGTCTTAGACCTTTGCACCTGCTGTTTCTTAAGTGTCCCTCTTCCCATGTCCTTGCATGAGTCTCTGCTCTCTCCCTTGCACAGAGAGAATGAACAAAATATGGATACTTATTGAATTAATGAATGGATAGAGTTCTAATACATCAATAAAACAGAATACTCTGAAACTGTTAGAAAAAAGTGAGGTAGGGGGTCTCCACGTGAGGGCAAGACCCACCTTGCCTGCCCTCTAAACCCCAGAGAGCTGCCAAGGTCCCAGCCAGACAGTTTTCACTCCGCTCTGGTTGGCATTTAATAAAACTGAAGTCAAAATAAGGAAGAAGGATGTTTTTGAAACTAGAAAATATGTTCAAATTACGTTTTTTTTCCAAGACACTCCCCCTCCAAATAAATTAATTAATTAAATAGTGAAAGAAAGAAAAGAATGAGGTCGAATGTGATAATATGGAATGACTTCTAAGATATAATGTAATGAAAAAAAGTAAGAAAAATATACAGTAAATTGTATGTAATAGGCTTCCATTTACATAAAAATGATGTATTTCTGGAAGTTTACATAAGAAATTGATAACATCACTTGAATCCCCAAGAGGGAGACTTATTTTCACTGTATATCCTTTTGTAATACTTAATTTTTAAAATCATATTCATGATAAAATTGTTTCTTCAATAAAAACTAGTAATCAAAAGAAGTAGTAGTGAACTAGAGAAAAGAAAATATTTAATAAACCTAGGGCAGTAATTGCTATCATTTTGTAACATCTAGAAAAATTTGTGAATGAATGAATGGGTTACTCTCTAGAAGCCTGGACCATGATTCACAGCCAAGCATTTATCCAGCTCGCTCACTGTATTTCCACATATTGCTTGCATGCTTTCTGGTCTGTTCTCTTGGTCAGTGCCACTGCTATTCCTGCCGACACTTGGTATTATCCAGATTTCTAAATTTTGCCCAATAAATAGATGTTAGATGACATCTCATTGTTGTTTTAATTTGCATTTTCAGATTACTATTGATTTTGAGCATTTCCTAATGTGCTGGCAAATAGTTTGGGCTTCCTGTCCTCACAGTCATACGTTTGTGTCCCTTGTGTATTTTTCTATCAGGGTTGTTGTCTTTCTGTGTTGATTTGCAGGAGTTCCTAGTGGTTTCTGAATTGTAATCACTCATCAGTTTTAAATGCTGCAAATATCTTCTCTCATTCTTCCCATTAAATACTAACTTTGTCTATGATGTCTTTCCTTGAAAAGAGACTTAATTTTAATATGAGCAAATTCATCAGTTGTTTTGCCTTATGGTTTATACTTTGGAAGTTTTGTTTTAGAAGTCTTTCCCCACTCCTAATTCACTGCTCCTGTTATCACTGGATGCATAACAAACTGTGCTAAACTTAGTGGTGTAAAACAGCAAGCATTTATTACATTTACCTCTCATGGTTCTGGGAGTGACTGGGCTCAGCTGAGCGGTTCTTACTTGGGTCTCTCATGCCATTGAAGCCAGATGGTGTCTAGGGCCAGAGTCATCTCATTCCAGGCTTTCTCACTCATGTGTCTGGCAATTGATGCTGGCTGTCGGCTAGAACACAGAACCTCTTCATATGCCTTGGGCTTCCTTACAACATGGCAACTGGATTCCAAGAAAAAGCATCCCAAGACAGCCAAGTCTTTTATGACCTAGCCTCAGAAGTCACTGTTATACACTGATTTTTTGTATCTCACCAAAATTTATATATTGAAGCCCTCACCTCCAGTATGATGATATTTGGAGATGGGGCCTTTGGGAGGTAATTAGGGTTAGATGAGGTCATGAAGGCAGGGCCCTGGTCTGATGGGAATTGTGCCCTTATAAGAATAGACACCAGTGGACTCTCCTGGTGGCACAGTGGTTAAGAATCTGCCTGCCAATGCAGGGGACACGGGTTCGAGCCCTGGTCCGGGAAGATCCCACATGCCATGGAGCAACTAAGCCCGTGAGCCACAACTACTGAGCCTGCACTCTAGAGCCTGCGCTCCACAACTACTGAAGCTCGCATGCCTAGAGCCCGTGCCCCACAGCACAGCAAGAGAGGCCACCGCAGTGAGAAGACCGCGCACCACAACAAAGAGTAGCCCCTGCTCGCCACAGCTAGAAAAAGCCTGCGTGCAGCAACGAAAACCCAATGCGCCAAAAAAAAAAAAAAAAAAAAAAAATAGACACCAGAGAACTTGTTCTCTCTCTTTCTGCCATGTGAGGACTCAGTGGAAAGGCAGCGGTCTGCAAGCTAGGAAGACAGCCCTCACCCAACCATGCCGGCTCCCTGATCTCGGACTTCCCAGCCTCCAAAACTGAGAGAATGAATTTCTGATGTTTAAACCACCTAGTCTATAGTATTTCATTATGGAAGCCTGAGCAGACGAATACACTCAGCACCACTTCCATCACACTTTGTTTGTGAGAAGTGAATCCCTGAGGCTGGTCTGTTTTCAAGACAAGGGGAATGAGACACCACCTTTTGATGGGAAGTATAGCAAAAAATTTGTGGACATGTCACAGTGACATTATTCTTCATTTTCTTGTATTAACTCCATCGTTTTATTCTTTACATTTAGGTCTTTATTTCATTTGGAGTCTGCCTGTGAGTCTGTTCGGTTCCTTTGTTGTATTCTTCTGTTCTTCATCAACACCACAGTTTTTATTCCTATGGTTTAATATCTGGTAGAGCAAGCCTTCCTCACTTTCTTTTTTCATGTTGACTTGGTTATCTGTACATATTATGTACAACTGTTGTTCTTCCTCCATACAAATTTTAGAATAGACTTTATCAAGTATCTCAAAAAATCCACCCAGAATTCTGATTGAGATTGCTTTGAATTTATTGACTAATTTGGAGAGAACTTACCTGTGGATAATATTAAGATATCTTATGCAAAGTCATGGATGGTCTCATTTTTCCAAATTATCTTCTATATCCTTTATTGGCATATTAATGTTTTTTCAATCAAGGCCTTATATATCTTTGATTAAGTTGTTAGATAAACTATAGTTTTTTTTTTGGTCTGTTTTGTTTTTGATTTTGTTTTTTGGTGCTGAAGCCTGGAAACAAGCTTTTAAAATTATGTTTTAATTGGTTATTACAGTATTAGTGAAATGATACGGATTCTCGTAGGCTTATATCAACCATGATACACCCTTCGTGACGAGCCTTCCTGCCCTCTTTATTATGAAGTATTTCTAAAACGTTTTAGCCAATTGTGAGTACCAATCATATCATCAGTGCGACACCATTTCTAATATTTATCATTCTGATTAGCAGAGTCTCTGGTGTTGATCTAGGATGGGCGAGTGCTTTGCTGTAGCTACTTCTGGAGCCAGCTCTTAATTAAATGCCAGCCGACCAGCCCTGGAGTAGCTGACCGTTGGGGTGTAGTTTAAAACAACCCGCATAGCCACGAGGGGGCGCTAGGGCTTCACTTCTAGTCGAAGAGGGTTGCTGTGCGCTGTGTGCCAGGCGCTGCTCCGGACGTTAGGAATACAGCCGTGCCTAAGGAGATAATATTCTGAAGGTGGGGGGAGGGTAGACAGACAATAAAGTAAACTAATGCATAATTTCAGGGTGTAATAAATTCGTGGAGAAAATTAATTATTGTGACAAGGGGCTCAAGGACATCTGTCTGGAATTACATCTAAATGATGATCCCTCACTTGGGCGGAGTACTCCGGGCAGAGAAACATCTGAGGGTCCAGGAGGGGAAGAGTCTCGTGGGAGTGAGGGGGGTTAGGGGGGGAGTGCAGGTGAGGGAGAGGAGAGGGATGAAGGATGACAGGTTGGGGAGGGTGTGGAGCGTGTACGGGGAGACTTTGGTTTCTCATCTGAAGCCAAAAGAAGCCCATGGAGGGAGCAGGGTGGATGGAGACAAAAGTGAGAGGGCCTTCCCTGGCGGTCTAGTGGTGAGTACTCTGCGCTTTCACTGCAGGGGCCGTGGGTTCGACCCCTGGTTGGGGGAACTAAGATCCTGCAAGCCGTGCAGCACAGCCAAAAAATAAATGAATAAAAAATAAAGTGAGTGAGAAAAAGCATTATTTGGCTGCTAAGTGGGAAACAAGATCACAGGCCCTGGGAGGCAGCATGAGGAGGTGAGTGTGGCAATTACGCAAAGGTGGTGGGTCAGGTACACTGTGTCCTTTGTGGCTTTTCCTTAACAGAGCGCCTGTGATTCAGTGTTCCTAAGGGACATCTTGCTGGCCAGGGATGGTGGCTGTAAGGAGCTAATGGTCCAGCCCCTCCCTACAATGATAAGGTTGATGATAATGCTTATTAGGTACCTGGCACTAGTCTACAATCTATGCATTTAAACCTCACAACCTCCCTGGGAAGTAGGTACAATTGTAATCATTTTCCAGATATGGAAACTTGAGGCACAGAGAGGTTAAGTGACTTGCTCAAGACCACACAGCTAGGAAGTAGGACAGATGGCATTTGAATCCAAGCACTAACCCCGGAGTCCATGCTCTTACCCACCATGTTATGCTGCTTCCCGATCCTTTTGTTGTAGCCTTGTTCTCAGTCAAATTGTATTGCCCTTTAGACAGGCTATCTCAGAGAGCTGTCAGCAGTCACTAACACCTTAGTATGAATTAGTCCACCTCTTCTTGCCACTGAAGAATTGCAATCTATGCTAAAGCTATGGCTTATAGGGGCACTGTAGTGTAGAAATATTTGGGTTCTGGAGTCATAATGCCTGTGATTAAAACCCACTGCCACTTCCCAGCTGAGTGATTTGGGGCAAGTGTCATCACTAATCTGGGCCTCAGTTTCATCATCTGTGAAGTCCCCATTTTCCAGATGAGGAAACTGAGAGGCTCAACACATGGCACACCCAAGACTTTGCTTGGATGCAAGGAGGAGGGATTCCTCCATTACACTCTCTATCCAGTTGTGTGGAGGGGAGGGGGCACTGGAAGCCTGAGGTCTGTCTGCACAGGGACAGCAAGGTCACCTGAAGGGCTGGACAGACCAGGTGCTCCTGGATACCCCTCTTCTTCAGGGTCGGCTTCTCTTCCTGCCAGACTAGCGCTGAGACCCCTGGGATGGGTGTCTGATCCTGGCGGGGCTGCTGGGTGGCACTGGATGGGCATCGGGGTCAGGGCCCCAATTTTAGGCAGTAGAAGTGAGATGGGAGATGTGCTATGCCCTTGGGGGAAGATTCCCCAGTTCTGGCCTGGCCCCAGTCCTAAGCACAGCCACAATCCCACCCCATCTCCTGACTGTACACAGCTGGGACTGCTATTGTTAAAATAATGAAACACTTCCACAGTCTTTGGTAAATAACCACTACCCACTTCTGATACCCTTGCCCTTCCCCTGAGACCCTTCAGGGCCCTCCCTTCCCCAGCATGAGCATGCCCCAGCCCAGGGGGCTTCCCTGATCCAGCTCTGGGGCACTTGCCCATCCTGACTGGTAGATGGGCCTGCCAATATTTGGTATCTTCCCTGGCTCAGCCCCAATATCAATCCCTCCTCCCACCAGTTCAGAGTCCTCTGATATGGGTACCCATTTCACACGAACTCCTATGCATCCTTCAAAGCCCTGCCTAAATGTCACTTCCTTCAAGAAGCACTCCTAGATTTCTTCACCACCCCAAGAGTGAACAGCTCCTCCCACTCCGTGGGCTCCCAAGTACCTTGGACCATGCAGCACACTTTGCTCGAATCCCCTGCCCACAGGCCCTTCTTCCCCACCACTGTGTGAGCACCTTGATGCCAGAGACGTCTTCTGCCATCTTTGTGGCCTCAATACTAATGGCCAGGGTAAGCATACAATAGGTGCCCAATAAAATCTATGGAGAGGTGCCCAGTAAAATCTATGGAGAGGTTTGTTCCCAGTGCACTGTGGTCACATCAGGCACATTCAGTCCTGTGCATCTCCTGGGGCCCAGGGACCACAGGTGGCCCTCCCTACAGGAGCCCCCTTGTTCCACCCACACACTGAGGCCCTGCTGGCTGGGACTGGGCCAAGGCTGGGGGAGGTGAGGAGAGGATGTGAGTCCCAGGGGTGCAAGGTCAGCAGGGCCTGTTCTCATGCTCCCTGGCTGAGGAGTGATTCTCCATCTGCCCGGGCCAGCTGCGGGTGCTGGGACATGAGGAGACGCAGCAGGAGAGAGGGAGGTGCAGGGAGGAGCTAAGGGAAGCCCATAGTAACCAGGGAGAAGAAAAACAGGCACGCAGTGTTATTGTTACAGAACCATTAAATACAACTTATAAACAAGCCAGGATGGCGTTGCGGGGAGATGGAGGGGGTCACAGAGGCCAGAGAGGGTCAGGGCCGCGCGGTCCGGGTTCGGTCCTGGAGGGGGCTCAGGCTGCGGTCACCGGAGGGGCTGGGCTGGCGGAGGCCTGGCTGCTTGTGGAGGCCTCTCAGCTTCACCAGCAGCTCCTGGACGAAGTTCTGAGGACAAGGCGAGGGTGCTGAGAACACGGGAGGGGTGGGGGCACCCCCTGCCCAGCCCAGCCCTTCTGACCTGGGCCCCTCTATTTCCTGCTTCCTGGTCAGTGAGAGGGGATGGAGGTGGAGTTAAGGAGGGGTAGAGGCTACAGATGGAGAAGAACATGCGGGGGTGGGGGGAACAGGGAGAGAGAGAGGGAGAGAGACAGAGACCCATAGACAGAAACCAAGACATAGATGCAGAGACAGAGAGAGACGCAGAGATAGAGACAGAGGGAGAAATGAAGGGACAGAGAAAGAAACAGAGCCACAGAGAGACATGGAGATATTTCTCGAGCCAAGAGATTATCAGGAGGGTCCCCAGGGACAGAGGCCTAAGCTGGCTCCAGGGCAGACAGACACACAATGACGTTTGTCGCTCAGGCAGCCCAGAGCTGGTTAGAGAAACATGAATATTTTTCCCTTTTAAAGCAGGGAAGGAAGTGGGAGGGGCTAGGCCGCTCAGGGCCTGGAAGGATGGGGGGGCCCCTGAGAGGTGGGGAAGGGAGCCCTAGGGCGGTGGAGGCAGTAACAAGGGAGAGAGGCGGAGGGAGGTGAGCGGGCAGACAGAGCGCAGCAGTGGCAGAAATAGGAGACAGATGGGGCAGCATGTCAGCAGGGAGGCGATAATGGAGCCCCGGGGGCAGATGGGAAGAGAGGGGACAGGAGTGAGGAAGACAAAAGACGCCACTGGAGATGAGAAAACGGCCATGGGAGAGGCAGGGCTCCCAGAGTTCCCTCTGCTGGTCCTGGGCACAGCCAGCTTCTTCCCTCCTCCCCGGAGACCGCCCCCCAGCCCACAGTCAAGGTGCAGGGGGCACAACAGGGCCTGGGATGGGGGATGGAAAACTCACCTCTGTGGGGTTTGTGCACGACTTTAGGAGTCCCTAAACAACCCCACACACACACACAAAAAAAGAAAAGAAAATAGTAAATGACTAAAACATATGCCCCGCCAGCCCCTTCCATTTCCCAACAAAGCCCCAAGGCAGCAAGACAAATGGCAGTCAGACTCCAGGTGGACTTCCCATGTGGCTTCAAGGGAGGAACAAGGCCCGAGTGTCTTATAGAGCAACTGGGGGCAGGGTTGAGTCAAGAAACTCAGCACCAAGACCAGTGCTAGATCCAGAGAGGGCCAGAAGGGCACACAGCACTTCCTGCCTCTAGGAGAGCACAGGCCAGAAAAGCAAGGACACTGCGTCCAGGCTGCCTGGCTCTGACTCCCAGCTATGCGCCTTCTGAGCTATGTGACCCTGGGCAAGTGATTAGATCTCGCTGGGCCTCATTTTCCTCAAGTGGAAAGCAGAGATAGTAATAGTGATAATAGTGAAATGGAGATAATAAACCCTTCAGAGGGTTTTGTGAAGATTAAATGAGTTATTAAGTGTAAAGCAATTGAAACAGTGCCTGGCACTTAGGAAGTGCTCAAGAAACACGTTAACTATTGATATGATTTGTAGGGAGGTGCAGGGTAGGGGGCTGGGGGCGGCTTATTGATATGATTTGTAGGGAGGTGCAGGGTAGGGGGCTGGGGGCGGCTTTCCCTTCCAGCTACCTGGATTTTCCGGCGTCTCTCCTCTTCACTCTCTAATTCCAACAATTCATCGATGTTGACCTCATCGGGCATGTCTGCCTCCTAAAAGGCAGAGAGGGAGGGGCGTCAGGGTCCCTTTCCCCTCCCTCCCCCGCCTTTGTCCAGGTCCCTGGAGGAGCCACAGCGGCCCCAGGACCCAGCTGGCGGGTTCTGGAGCAATAATGTGGCAGTCAGGGACAGCACCACCAAGGCGGGACATCTGGGTGTTGGGGGGAGGGGTGACAGATGGGTTGACAGAGGCCCAGGAGCCTGTACCAGCTCGGATGCTGGCCCCTGGGCCTCGGGAGTCTTGGGCCTGGCACGGGTTTCTCGCCTTGGCGCCTATTCCTACAGCGGGAAACAGGCCTGGTGGAGTCTTGGAATGTCAGATTCTGGGATTCAGGAGAGGGGCTGGCTCTGCCCTTTCAAGGAAAAGTTTAAGCGCTAGGTGCAGGGGAGGGAAGCTGGCAGCCTAGAGCCTGCTGGGGGTGGCCCCTTGCCCCAGGGCACAAGGAGGGCGGGGAGGGCTTGGGTCAGCCCCCAGGGCCAAAGCACAGCCCTCAAGTCCAGGAAGCCCCCCAAGGTGGGTGGGAGAGATAAGCCACAAGCCCAACTTTGAGCAGCCAAGAGGGGGACCCTTGGATGGCCTCTTGGGGCAAAGGGCAAATGCAGGCTGGCTCAGTAACCCTGTGGGGGACAGAACCCAGCTGTCTGAGCAAAGAGATCCCAGAGGCTACAGAGTTTTGCCTCCCTTACGCAAAGTCTTGCTGACTCCATTGTGGGCTTCAGGCCTGAGTGGTCAGGGAATTGTGTGTGGCATGGAGTGTCTGTAAGTGTGTTACCTGCCTGTGTGAGTTTCTGTGTGTGAGTCAGAGGCTGATGCCAAGGCGCCAGGGCCAGCACGAGGGTGCAGAGGTGTGTGACATTGCGCGCAGCCTGTGCAGGGGCCTATGGTCCTATGGGTGGGCAGTGGGCGACTCTGGCTTAGCTGTTTTTGTCTCACCGTCATGCGTCACTGTAGTGTATGCTGATCGGTAAGTGACCACAGCTTGTGTCCCTGAGAGTCTGGCTAGCTGTAGTGCCCACGGCCGGAGGACGGCCTCAGAGGATGCCACCTACCACTAGCAACTGTCCTCCTGTGTGAGCCCACATGTGTCTGAGAACAGAGGGCCCTCGTGTCACTGCGAGGGGCCATGGCTTCTCCCGCCTTCGCACTGTGTTGCGGAGCATCTGTCGTCCTGTGTGTCTGTGTACCTGTGACCATGCTCCACAGCACGAGTGCGTTGTACAAAATGTGACTTCAGGCAGAGACCCGAGTGAGATGTCGTGTCTGTCTGTAGCCCATGAGATAGCATAGGAGGCCATAGCTTGTGCCCTGTGTGTCCACTGGCAGCTGCAGTTTCTGCCATTGTATGTCTGGAGGGGCCCATAGCTTACGTGGTTTTCTGTCTGGGTGTAGCTATAATTTCTGTTATTTTATGTCTGCACGTGGCTGCAGCATCTACCATTGTGTTTGCATGTGATTATCGTTTTTTGCCTTTAGGAGATAATGGATGGTCGGTACTTGAATCACTGGGTGTCCGGGGGTAGCTGTTGTAACTTGTACCGTCTGCGAGCCGCTACAGCCTGTGCTGTGTGTATCTATGAACAGCTGTAACTGGAGTCCTTTTGTGTGGGTGTAGTTGTTGTGTTGTGTCTGCATATGGCTGTGGCCTGTGCTGTTGTGACTGTGAGAGCCTGCGGCTGTAGCACAGGTTGATCCGTAAGCGACCCCAGCTTGTGTCCTTGAGAGTCTGTGCATGGCTGTTGCTTCTGTCACTGTGTCTACGAGTGGCCATAGCTCGTCACTGTGCACGTCTGTGAATGCTGATGCTTCCTTTGCTGTGCAGCTCCGTGTGGTTGTATCTCCCCTGCCACCATGTATATATTTGGCTTTAAGACATCCCCCTCCCCCCACCCTTTCTCCAGATATGGCCACTCCAGCTCCCCACGTTTGCCTCCTCACCTCCCATACGCTAAACCCCTGGTGCTCCCCTGGTGTTTGGACCCAAGTGTCTGTGTGCACAAGCAGAGTGCCATGGAGGGTGGACGGCAAGGCCCATGAGTCCAGGAGCGTGCGTCCTAACGTGTGAACGAGGCTGCACCAGCGCGCACCAGCGAGCACAAGCAACCAGAGACCCTCAAGGCGTAGGGAGTCCGGGCTCGGGGTCTATCGGTCCGGGACTCCCCCTGCAACCCCACCTCTCCCCGTCTCACCCTGCCGCAATACAGCTCCTCCAAGCGCCCGTCGATCCACTTCTCCACGTCTAGCCGCCGCTGCAGCTCCCGCCGGTCATACTTGACGGTGACACGCGCGTGTCGCTTCTGCAGCCCCCCGGGGCTGCCTCCCGGGCCCCGGGCCCGCGATGGAGCCTGTAGCTTGCTCAGCACCCGCTTGCCCAGCCGCTGAGCTGCCATCGCGGTCCTGGCCCCGGCCCCGGCGCCGCGCTGTGAGCTTTCGCCTGGCGGCCAGGGGGCCTCTTACGGGCCGGGGCGGGGCCGACCGGGGGCGGAGGCTCGGACTCTCAGGGGGGCCGGCCCCGCCCCGGCTGCCCCGGGCCTCAATTTCCCTGCCTGCAAAGCGAGGACTGGCCGCTGCGCCGGCGTGAAGCCCGCGGCCGTGCCTGGCTCAGGTACGGGCGGGATCCGGGAGCCCCAGACCCGATCGGGCGACAGGGGCTCCCGGGGCCTGGATCCGGGGGGGCGGGTCCGGGATGGGCTCTAGGGGATCCGGCCTGTCTGCGCCCTCTGGCGGTTGCCAGGGACAGTGCACGAGCCCCTGTGCTACCTACTCTCTTTGCAAGGGAAGGTCAAGCCATAGTACTCAACGGTACATCATTTGTTCCTTCTTTCATTTATTCACTCATCCATGCATTCACTCGTTCATATTCACTCACTCTACTCAACAAATATTCATTTGACATCATGACATCTGGGCTGTAACCACCCCCCCCCCGGCCCAAATCAGACTCCTCATGCCAGATAGCATCCAGGGGTTCTCTGTCCCTCTGGTCATCACCAGGCTCCCCCTCCTGAACTTCCCTAGGCACTGGAGATAGAGCAGTGAACCAACAGACAAGTCCAGTCCTCATGGAGTTGGCATTCTTGCGGTGGAGGCAGGCAGTGACATAATAAGTAAGTACAGTATATTATACAGTTTATTAGAATATAATTAGTTCTACGGAGAAATATGAAGCAGAAAATGAGAAATGGAGTGAGGGTGGGGTTGCAGTTTTAGCCAGGGTAACCAGAGAAATCTCTTACCTCACAAGTCTTCCCACTTTAACTGAAAGCAGCAAGAATAACACTTCAAAACTTAAATGAAACTTAAATTTGGCCATGTCCCTCCCCTGCTTAAGACTATCCATAACTAGGCAATGGTTTCTTAAATATGACATCAAAAACAAAGCAACAAAAGAAAAAAAAATAGGAAAATTGGACATCATCAAAATTTAAAACTTTCGTTTTAAAGAACATCATCAAGAAAGTGAAGAGACAACCCACAGAATGAGAGAAAAAAATTTACTCGTTTTATTTACCGTCTGTTTTCCAACTAGTAGTGTACCAAAGGGAGGGCAATAGGAGTGGTCCACCTTGGGTACAGGAAAAAAGGGGTGCACTGTCTGTGGAGAATTTAAAAGTAATAATAAAACTGATCAAATTTGGCCAAGCTTTTATTATGACATGTGACAAATTCTAAACAGTATCAGTGATAAAATAATCCTTCCACCCCCAGGAAAAAATTGTTTGGTGGTCTACTGACTGAATTGATGCAATACTGTTGAGTTTTAATAATATATATGTAAGCTTCAAATTAGATATTTTTATTACTCTATCCTTTAGTAAACATTGTATTTGTATTATTTTTTTATTGCTGTGTAATAAATTAGCACAAACTTAGCACCTAAAACAGCACATGTTTATTATCTCATAGTTTCTGTGGATCCAGTCCAGTCATGGCTTAGCTGGGCCCTCTGCTCCAGGGCCTCACCAGGCTGCAATCCATGGGTCAGCCAGGGCTGCTGTCTCATCAGAGACTCGACTGAGAAAAGATCTGCCTTCATCTGCTTGAGGCTGTGGGGATGAGGTCTTCATTTTCTTCCTGGCTATCAGTGGGGTTTGCTCCTGGCTCCTAGAGGCCACCTACATTTCCTTGCCATGTGGCCTTCTCCATAGATCTTCTCACAATGTGGCAACATATCTTTCAAAGCTAGCAATGGAGAATCTCTTTCTTCTCAGTCCACGAAGACAGAGTCTTACATAATATAATGTAAACCTCCTTTGCCATATTTAATTGGTTAGAAGCAAATCCCAGGTCGTGCTCACACTTGAGAGGATTATACAGGCCATGAACATGGGGGCTGTCCAACATCTGTTTGCCACAATATTCTACAGCAGCGGTTCCCAACTTTTTTGGCACCAGGGATCGGTTTCATGGAAGACAATTTTTCCATGGACCAGGGGGCTGGGGGGGATGGTTTCGGGATGATTCAAGCACATTACATTTATTGTGCACTTTATTTCTATTATTATTACATTGTAATATATAATGAAATAATTATACAACTCACCATAATGCTGACAGGAGGCAGAGCTCAGGGCTCAGGTGGTAATGCGAGTGGTGGGGAACGGCTGTACATACACATGAAGCTTCACTTGCTCGCCCGCCCTCCGCTCACCTCCTGCTGTGTGGCGTGGTTCCTAACAGGCCACGGACCGGTACCAGTCTGTGGCCCAGGGGCTGGGGACCCCTGTTTTATAGGGAAGTCAATATAGAGAACTCTCAGGTATACAGTTGACCTCTGACATATGAAGACTCAGCTCTGTGTGTTCATTTTGAAAATAAGTTCCTAACAATTTGGAATCATTTGGGCTTGTTTCAGGCACTTTTGTGATTCTACATATTCTTGCATTTAAATAATAGGTTAGAAATTTAAATGATAGCACACATTGTAAAGATGAAGAAACTATTCTGTCATTCTACACATCCTTTTGGAGTTTTTGTGTTTAAAAATTTAAAAGATTGAATCAGGGTATGAACTGTGAGGTATAATATTTTTATTTGGTAAGTACAAATTTTCATTCATATATGAAATATTTTACTGAATTTGAGTAATATCTTTAAAATGGAAATTTATTCATTTTCAATTATTAATTTTAAAATTAAAGAACAAATAAAATAATGATTCTTACATGATTATTATCAAAAATAATTTCCTGGTAGAGAGGAGGTATAAAAAAATTATCCACCCCAGGTGTTGTTACAGAACTGAATGTGGGTTTGCTCACCTGCCACACAGCAAAGCCAATTTACTGACACTGGGTTGTGGTAAAGGAAAGTACAGCATTTATTTGCAGGATGCCAAACAAGGAGAAGGGGCAGCTCGTGCTCAAAAGATGGGATCTCCCCGATGGCTTTCAGGGAAGGGGTTTTAAAAGCAACATTTGGGGTGAGGGTTGTAGCTCGTGGACTTTCTTCTGATTGGTTGGTGGTGAGGTAACAGGGTGATGTTTTGGGAATCTTAATCATCAACCTTCTGGTTCCAACCAGTCTGGGGTCTAGATGCTTGTGGTCAGCATTTAGTCACCATCCTCCACCTGGGTGGGGGTCTTAGTTTCTGCAAACAAAACTTAAAGATATGTGTCAGATTGTTATGTATATCCCTTGAGGAGGAACTGACTCTGTTTTATCGCTGAACTATTGTTTCTTGCCCGTTTCCTTTGTTTCTGAGTTCCTTTAGTTCCCTAACTAGTAACTGTTGAGTCTGCTCTTTGGAACTCAAGGAAGGCCTAAGAGACCAAAGCCTTTTTCTACAAACAAGAAACAGAGGACTTTTGTACCTGGGAGGGCCTCACAGGGTCCTGCTTGGTTTCAATCCCCCTTTTCTTTGATACTCCTCAGTCCTGAGGGGCACAGGGGCAGGACATGAAATGGAATAAAATTTTGGATAAAGAGGTTAATCATAAACTTGGTAGGTCCTCACTGCAAGATAAAAGAAGATGGCAGGCATAAAATCTTAATTGTTTAAGGTAAACACCACTTTGATAACCCAGTTAAGGCTCTTCACATATTATTATGTCTGCAGGGAGGCCAAGTAGTGGGCGTGGCCCTGGCTCCTGTAACACACTGACGTCTTTCTTGCTTCAGGACTTTTGCATTTGCTGTTTGCTTAGAATGTGTTTGTTCATCAGCCCTTCTTATCCTTCAGGGTTCATATCAAAACCACCTCCTTCACCACCTGTTCTCTGTTAATCCCAGCCCTTAATTCATCTCCTTCATAGCACTGTTAGGTGTTATAAATAATAATATACTTATTTTAATTATCCTGTTGGCTACTCCTATGCCTGCCCTACTCCAGCCTCTTTTCGAGATTCAGCTCATATACCCCTCTTCCAGGAAGCCCTCCCTGGCCCGGAAGCTGGTCGGATGCCTCCTCTGGGTTTTCCTCCTTTCAGGTCTGATTACTCTGCCTGTGCTTCCCCATCACAGCCCTGACACCTATCCTTCTCTGGTCGATTATCTGTCTTCATCTAAGTACTAGGAACTGTGGAGGCAGGGTCTGGGGCTCTTGTTCATTCATGGGTCTATCACCTCCTCTGGGAGCCCTCCCTGGCCTTCTCTCAGGCTGAATAGGGAACTTGTCTGGGCTCCCGGGTCTTCCACCACGCAGCCCCTGATCACTCAGCCTGTGCTTGCGCCGTCTCATCCATAATCACTGCCCTATGCTTCTGTCATCACTGTGCTGGGCTGTTCCTGTCTGGTGATGCAGGGACCACTCTGGCGTGGTCACCTCTGGGTAGGCGCTCAGTGAACTCTGGAATTTAGGAAGAATAAACCCCTCGCCCTCAACGGAAGGCTGAAGCAAGATGGGCAAAAACCACAGGTTTCCAGTATGAGCACGTCTGCGACCTCTCCTCCCACCCAGAGGCGCAATCCAAGAGCGAAGGTGCTCGGACGTGGTCAACAAGCCCACGCGCAAGGGCAGCCGGAGCCCCGAGGTTCAACCTGCGAGCGCCGGCCCCTAGGCTAGGTCCCACCGGGGCGGAGCAAACGCAAGTCCCGCCCCTTTACCCCAGGGCCAGGGGCGGGCTCAGGTGCGCCCAGGGAGGAGGACGGCCGCTCAGGTGCCTGCTCCCTGCGCCTGCGCTCTAACGCATCCCGCCTCGCCAGGTGCGCCCCGCCCCTTCCCTGGCCTTCCACCTTCGGTAGCAGCTTCGAGGAAGCCGCCATTACCTCTGGCACCCACGGAGCGGCTGGGGGGTGTGGCGGGGTTCTGAAGGGTTGGGGGAGTCCGGGGCAAGCGAGGAGCGAACTAAAGCATCGTGGGCGCAGGAGGCAGAGTGTCCGCACACCAAAGGACCGAGAAAAGTGCTTCCCGGAGACTTCCTGTGTGGCGAGGGGAGGCGCGCACCTCGCGGACCCGCACCTGAACGTGACGCGCTCCAGTGCGCGTGCGCGGCAAGGGTCTTCCCGCACCTGATCGCGAGACCCCAACGGCGGGCAGCTCTAGGCCTCGCCTGGGCGGCCTGGTGGAGCCAGTCATGGCGCAGCTGTGTGGGCTGAGGCAGTACTGGGCGCTCCTCGCCCTGCTGGCATCGCTGCTCCTCTCCGGGGCTGAGGCGGCCGACGGAGAACGTGGCGTCCACGGTGAGGGCACGGGTGGGTCTCCTGGGAGCTGTGGAGGGCCGAGAGGCCGAAGGCGGGGCGTTAGGGGCAGGGTCGAGGGCGTAAGTGGGGGTCTGAGGAGGCCCTGGGCAGGGTCTGAGCGGGGAGAATTGGCGGGGGAGGAAGTTGGGGGCGACTTGGTGAAGCTCAGGGTGTGTAGCTAGACTGAACCTTGGGAAAGAGGTTTGGGAGCCCTTGGGAGTGAGGACGGACGGAGGAGCCCGGGCTGGGAAAAGTTTCCTGTGAATGAGGGAGGAGACTAGCGCTGTTGACCGAGAAGAGTGGCAGTGGCCCTTCCTGTGGCAGGAAGGAGGTGAGGGGCCGAACAGAAGACCGGCCTTTTCCTGGCAGAGACAAGTTCCAAGAAAGCCCAGGGAGGCCAGCCGCAGCGGGTGGGGCTTGGATTCGGTGACCTGGTGGCCGTTTTAGCCTCAGGAAAGAAGCCCTCACCCCCACCTTTTTGGATATTGGACAGCAGCCGCCTGAGAAACCTTTCTGGTTCAGTTGCAGTAGAACGCCTCCAAGAAGAAGGGTGTTTCTCAATGATATCCAAAGGAAGGAAAAGAAAAGCAGAAGTGTTGGGGGGAAAATACTTTGTCAGGGTGCACGGTGGGGAGCCTCTTGGTATAAGAAGAATATTGGCATTGAGAAGCTGGGCTTGGATTCCTTGGCCTGGTCCTTAGAGGTTGGTGGAGGGTAAGGCTCAGTTTAAACCTCTAAACTCTATGGAAGTTTGGCCTGAAAGGTCTTTTTGAACAAGTGTTGGTCTAACCTTACTGCTTCAGACAGCCACAAGGAGGCTTTGAAAATAGATCTCTTGAAAGAAAAATTCGTTGGTTCAGCAAAATTTATTGAGCCCCTGTTATGTGTCAGGGGCAGAGCTGGCAGCACTGGTAACAGTTGTGACTCAGACAAGCCAGGTCCCTGCACTGAGGGAGCTTATATTCTAGTGGGATAGACAGAGACAGGGAGTAAACGTTCAAATAAAGAGCACTCACCACAGTATTAAATTACTAAGACGTAATGGAACGGGGTGAAGTAGACAACCAGGGATGATGTAAGATGATGGGGGCCACTTTAGCTCAGGTTGTCAGAGGAGGTCTCTGAGGACAGTGACGGCTGAGGTCTAACATGAAGAATGAGCAAGTGGCAGTGACACAGAGGCTTCGGGGTCCAACCGGAAGTAGTAGAGTACAAAGGCCTTGAGGCTGGAGCAAGCTTGGTGGCATTGGAGGAAAAGAGATGACAGCGTGACTAGACCAGGAGTGTGTTGGGCGGGGGAGGTGGGGGATTGGAGGAGGATGCCAAGTGGGGAAAATAGGCAGGAGCCAGGTAGCTTTATAGGCCAGCATTTTGGATGGAAAGAAAGCAAGCAGGATGTATGTGCACCAAGTCATCGCCTGTGGTGGCTTCTGAAGATTGTTAATTTCCCTATGCCTGAGGCAGAGAGGAAAAATTGAGTTGGGGGGTGGGGAGTTGTGTTAAGAGCCAGTGGGGAGAGACTCAGCTCCAGGGAATTAGGAATGCAGGTGTTGGTCATTCTTGTGGTCTGAACTAGAATTTGTCAGCCCTTCTGGACTTTTTTAGAGGAATTAATTATGTTAGGATATACCTTCCAGTTACCTGGCCTGGGATTTTATCAAAACTGAGTTTGGGGCTAACATCTATTGCTTACTTTGAGCTCTTGTGCATTACTTAATCCTTGAAACAACCTGTTACACATCTTGCCTAAGGTCACACAATAGTAATTGACAAGGCCAGGTCGGGCTGCAGAGGGCTTTTCTGTTTGTTCCCAGTGGCTTCCCCAGCTGTTGCAGCTGGCTGGACCTACTGACCTTTCAGAAGTACTCCTATCTGGCTGGGTGAACTAATGCCCTTGCTTATCTGAAGTTCTATTTGTATGAAAGGTTTCAACAGCTTAATTTGAGGCAGGAGGTAGTTTTTATCCCTCCACCCCTTCTGATTGCTTTGATTTTTCTCAGGAAGCAAGGTCATCCATTAAAAGTGAGGTGTTTCTCCAGCCACACACAGCTGCACAGGTACCTCCAGATGAGTATGGTGGAGGGGGGGAAGTGTGTAGTGACTGTGTGTAAGGGGGTGATCATAATGATCTGTGTGAAGACATGAGGGGGCTGAGGGGTAGTGGAAAGGTGGTAGGGCCAGTGGATTGTTGGAGTTGAGATTTTGAAGAGACTGAACTAGGAAGCTAGGATACAACGGGCAATGAGGGAGATGCATGAAACTGAGGTTCTGAAGAGGCTGCAATTATTGAGACAAGGTCTAGTTGTGACCATGGGAGGGAGCGGCTGCAGGGAGGGCAAGATCACTGGAGGAGAGGAGGTCTAGGAACCAAGAGGCCAGGATGGTTGGAGGATCGCCTATCTGGATATGGAAATCACCAAGAATGATGATAGGAGCAGCAGCGGGAGTGACAGTGAGCCAGGAGCTAAAATCATGGAGAAGTGAGGAGTAGTGACCTGGATCAGCAAATGACCCACAGGGTGGGATACGATTTACTCTGATGATGAGATTCATAACTGGGTGTTGAGGGTGGAGGGAGAATGGTGTAGAAGCAGTGCCCACTGGAAGGGCACAAGAGAAGCTATATCTTCAGGGGAGAGCTGGGTTCAGTTAGAGTAAGAAAGTGACAAGAATGTTCAGAGAAGAGATTGAAGAAATGAGAGATTTTGCTTAAGATAGGCCATGAGTATCAGAGACTCCAGGAGTTGGGGGAAGGGAGATGCTGACAAAACAGGATGTATGGTGATGAAGGGTAACTCGAGTCTGGGGCTGAGGTGGTGATAAGCAAGTGATAGGAGAGTCACGTGGTCTCGAGACTGACAATGTTGGTGAGGCACTGGGTGGTGGAGGGCAGATAGGAAGGGGTGTGGGATATAATGGACATTTGGAGGCTTGGCGAAGTGTCCTGACTCCAGACCTTTGCAGATGGAGGTGGGGGAGAGCTGATACTTCTGTGGGTGTTCGGGTGTTCATAGCATTCAGGGAGAGTGCCAGTCTGCATGGAAGCACGTAGAGATTATAAACTGGCTGTTCCCAGCAGGCCTCAAACAGGCTTTATGTGACTTGTACAGTTTCTAGGATTGAGAGTTTTTTTTGAAATATTTTTATTTTTGGCTTTGCCTGAAAAATATGAAGATCTGGCGGTGCCAGTCCAGTGTTCCCACATAGCACCCGTGGGGTGGTGCCAAGTACTTCTTTTGGGAAGGACAAAGAAGACTGTCTTTCTCAGCCTGTATTTATTCACTTGGCCTGCCCTCTGTATCTTCTAAGCGTTAGAGTTGTGACTCCCATGTTAAGAGTATGCCCCATTTAGGAAACAAAGGTAGATAAAACATAATAGCTACTTATAAATTGTACAGTGCAGTGAGTGTGTGTATGTGTGTTATTGTTGTTAGGGAACACCCCTTATCAGGTGGCCACAAATGTGCCTGATTTTTTAATCTCTTCTCGGGTGATAAGTCCTGGTATTTGGAGTGCCCCCAAATATATAATTTTGATCAATACAAGGGCAGATAATATATTCCTTTTCAGAATAGAACCTCAAAAATTCCTTTTAGGAGTGGTCAGTTAAGTGTAGTTCCTGCTGCCAATAACTTATGCATCAGAACTTGTGTTAATGGTTCCTTGGGCATCGGAACTTGTGTTAATGGTTCCTTCACTCATAGCCCTTTGTTGATTGTTCTTGGGAATTTCCACTGGAGACAAGTGCGGCAGCATTCATGTGAGAGCCTCTACCACACTTTGAAGTGACCTTCCATGTGCATCAACCTCTTCGATTAATTAGTTTCCCTAGAACTTTGACTGAAAGAGTGAACTTTCCAGTAAATCTCCAAGAAGCATGTTATTAGTCACCACTCCTTTTTCTTCTCCTCACCCCCATGGATAGTTGTAAACTGAGTAGTCAAAGAGAAGATGACAGATAAGAGGGAAAGTGCAGCTGGTGTTGGTGATCAGCTGGGAGTTCTCCAAAATAGCATCTTGTAGTATTCTTGTCCTTCACGGAAGAGGCACTTGTTTAATTTGCAGGCAAGACAGTTTAGTTCCAGGACAGTTTGAAATATTTATTCAGCACATATTTATTGAACACCTGCCAAGTGCCAGGCACAGTTTTAGGCCCTGGAAAAAAAGCACTGAATGAAACAGATGACACCCTCCCGCCCCAATCCATGGCAGTTACATTGTAATGAGAAGAAAATACAATAAATAAATGAACAATGAATAGATAATTTGGTGATGAGTCCTATAAAGGAAAGTAAGGTGGGGGGAGGGATAAATTAGGAATTTGGGATTAACAGATACACACTACTATATATAAAATAAACAACAAGGACCTACCGTATATCACAGGGAACTATATTCAATATCTTGTAATAACCTATAATGGACAAGAATCTGAAAAAGAATGTATATATATAAAACTGAATCACTTTGCTGTATACCTGAAACATTGTAGATCAACTATACTTCAATTAAAAAAAAGAGAAAAGTAAGGTAAAGGTTTGGTGTGCTTAGTACTAAAAACATGGCCTTTGAGGCTCAAATGGCTTTGAGGCTATACCTAAAGAATATTGAGGGGCTTGCCTTTAGGTCCACTGAGGGAAAGTGGACCCTTGCCACCAGAAACATTCCTTTGCCCTGGTCAGTATTTGAGAAGTCAGCCTGTAATAGAGAAAGCCAGCCCCCAACCTGTTTCTCATTTTACCTATCCCCAGAGTCATTTGCAACATTCAGGCTTGTCTTCAGGTAGTAGGCCAGGCAGCCAAACCTCTGTTTGCCATGTCCTGAGACTGACAGGCCAAATAAGGGATGAGGTAGCTTGTGGTTCATGTGAGGCAGGAGAGAACCCTGAAGGGGTCACACTGAAATGACTTAACCCCAGGAGGCCTTGGTGGCCCATTGGTCACATGACTAATGAGGAATTTGCAAATGACCCCAGAAGCATTAGTGTATGGATTATGGATGTCCTTGTGTGATCCTGGTCACAAATGTCATTTCACTTGTTTCTGACAAGACCTTTTTGAAAACTTATGAAGGAGTGCTGGAATTTGGATGCTGAGGTCCATGAACTTTGGAGTTAGTTACTTTTAAGTTTATTTGAAGCACATTTTTCATTATTGGAAAGCCATTTTAGAAATGAGGGCAAGTGTTTGAGATGGATCTCACCAATGGGGTCCTGGGTCCCTGGCCTCAGAAGCCCCGTAATCTGAAGTTCCTGAGTTCATATGTGGTACTTTGTCCGTGTTTATTCCAGGGTCAGTCATTTAGAGTCTAGGGCATGTTCGGGGTGGGGGTGGGGGTGAAATAATATTAGATATTATAATAGTTTTTGATCTTTCAAAGGGCTACATAGATAGATATATGTCTGTGGTATTGAAATTTAGTGTGGTGCTTAGTAAAAACACGTCTACAAAGGCTCCTGGGGTGGGGTGATAATGGAAAAAAAGGTTGAGAAACATTGCTCTAGGTAGAGGGTCCGTTAGCTGTAATCAGTTTCTGAAAATGGTCCATGTTTCAAAAAAGATTAAGAACCCCTGAATGTGAATTAACAGACAATTCCATGGAAGACTTTGAAACTACTATTTCCTTACAATTTTTTTTTTTTTTTTTTAACATTTAGGACCTTTTTCTAAAATTTGTGGGGTTTTTTTGGCTGCATTGGGTCTTTGTTGCTGCCCGCGGGCTTTCTCTAGTTGCGGTGGGCGGGCTTCTCATTGCGGTGGCTTCTCTTGTTGCGGAGCACCGGCTCTAGGCGCACGGGCTTCGGTAGTTGTGGCACGCGGGCTCAGTAGGTGTACCTCACAGACTCTAGAGCGCAGGCTCAGTAGTTGTGGCGCACGGGCTTAGTTGCTCCGCGGCATGTGGGATCTTCCCGGACCAGGGCTTGAACCCGTGTCCCCTGCGCTGGCAAGCGGATTCCTAACCACTGCACCACCAGGGAAGCCCTTCCTTACAAATTATTCAGATGGAGCACTGTGATTCTAGTTATGAATTTAGGTAAGGGTAGAATTTATAGTCCTGCTTGAGTGATGAGTATGAGGTGACAGTGGGTAGGAGTGGTGGTTTGCATTGTGCTAATAGTTTATGGAATGTAAACCTTCATATCTAAATATTTTATATCTAAAATACCAAGATTATATATCTAAAACAACAAGATTTTATGAGCCTTATAATTTAAGTTGGATTTGTCATTGTAAATGTTCTTTCCTCATAAATACCTAGGGGTTATTTTAAAGTTTCTGAATTACTTATCCTAGTAATGACAACTTCCAGGCACCAGAACCTAGAGGACGTGGGTAGTTAGTAGCTTTCTGTACTAGAAACAGAAGCCCTCAAGTATGTAGAACCTATCCAACTAACCAAAATAGCTGGATTTATAGATCACCTTGAAATAAGACTGATTGTAAAATAAATGTCAACTTTGGAATTTGGCATAGTAGAATTAAAGCAGCCTTGAATATCTGCCTCCCTGGTATTCAGTACCTCTTCACTCACACAGAACTTTAATATTCTCTCATTCCTTGGTGAAAAGATAACTTGAAATCCAGATGGGTAACCAAGGCATAATTTTTCTTATTTTCTTGTCTCCGACCTCTTAATCTCCCAATACTGTAGTGTTGCAGGACTTTGATCTGTGTGATAGTCTGCCATTGTCTTACTGTAGGTGAAGATAAGGAATTTTGTGTCTTCAGGCATGGCAGGTGGTTGCACAGCAGAAAAACAAAGGGAAGGAGTGATGGTTGAGTTGGTTTGATCAACTCACTGACTTGAGTTTGCACTTTGGTTTTCCATATCCCCTCTATCCTGTCAGTCACCACATTCAGTTGGACTTACTAGTGAAATGTGTCATCCTTCTCTTTATCTTCATTCCCACTGTTCCTACAGTAGTCTGGTCTTCATAAAAATATCATATCTACTACTTATTCAAAGCTTTGTGCCAAATGTTTTAAGCTCTTATAATGGAGTAAAAAATACCTTTAATTTTCACAACACTCTTAATGATTGGTCCCTGTGTCAAAGAAGTCCCTTCCATTTGAATTGTTTTTAAGAAATGCATCTGCAAGTCCACAGAATTTAACTCAATGGGACCTATGGAGGGAAAGCCAGCTGAATGTCCCCACTTTATTACTCACCAGTGAATTCAAATTACATTGAACAAATGCCCTTTCCCAGACAGGCCATGGTCAAGATAGCCTCAAGATTAATAAATGGTGCATTCCACAGCAGGAAACAAAAGTCTAGGTGTCACAAAATGGGACTTATTGCTAACAAACTTGTCAAAAAACATTTTTATACTAAGTAGATCCAGAATGGGTACAAATCACACAGAGGGGCCTTCACTTCAACTTGGGCTGAGTTGTATTTATAATGTCCTCAAGTTAGTTCTCTTGCTAACATTCTCAGCTTTCATCGTAACCCGAAGGAATTTTAAAGAGGAAACTCTCCTGTTTACTACAGAGAATATTTCTGATACAAGATGTGTGGGTTTTTCCACATCAAGCAGTTCTCAGCAGACACGGATTGGGTGTTTGGCAATTTAACTCAATTCTGAAACCGCAGGGAGTGAGCACAGATCCTGTAGGATAAGGGCTCAGTCTCACAAGACTCCCTCTCCCCCCTTCAAATGCCAGTCAAAGTCTGAGGTTGTCCCCTGTCATTTTCACCAACCTGCTGTAAATCAAGGGTTGCCATGACCCCCTCGGATCCAATTTGCTAGAGTGGCTCACAGAACTCAGGGTGACACGTTTACCAGTTTATTATAAAGGATACAAATGAACAGCTAAATGAAGACAGAGGTCTGGAAGGGTCCTCAGTGTAGGAGCTTCTGTCCTTGTGGAGTTTGGGGTGAGCCACCCTCTTGGCATGTGGATGTGTTCACCAACCCAGAAGCTCTCCTAACCCCTTCAGTTGGGGTATTTTATGGAAGCTTCATCACATAGGCATGATTGATTATTAACTCAATATTCCACCCCTCTCCCCTCCCAGGAGAATAAGGGGTGGGGCTGAAAGTTCCAACCCTTTAATCTTGCCTTGGTTTTTCTGGCAACCAGCCCCCATCCTTTTTTTTTTTTTTTTTTTTTTTTTTGGCCATACCACAAGACTTGCGGGATCTTAGTTCCCCAACCAGGGATTGAACCCGGGCCCTCTGCAGTTAAAGCGAGGAGTCCTAACCGCTGGACCGCCAGGGAATTCCCCCAACCCCCATCCTGAAGCTTTCTAGGGCTCCCCCAGCCACTATCATCTCATTGGCATACAAAAAGGCAATCGTACTACTCCAGAGATTGCCAGGGTTTTAGTTCTTGTGTCAGAAACGTGGGTCAAAGACCAAATATTAGAATAGAACATGCTCCAGCTCTCAGGAAATTACAAGGGTTTTAGGAGCTCTGTATCAGGAAGGGCAGGCAGGGAGAGACCAAATACATATTTCTAATTATGTCACAGATATGATAGGTCTATAATCAGAGCTTTGCCTTATCTTTCTAAGCCTCCCAAGAGTCTGATTTAGATATTCTAAGCCTCTAAAATCTGCACTTTTTATTTATTAGCCAGGCCTAAGTCAGAGAATATGGGGCTTGCCGAATTGAAGAATACTGGGTTTATACATTTTCCAGCTTTACTGAGAGGTTTATACATTTTTGTTGCATGTATTATTGTTCCCTTATTATGAATGAGGAAATGGGTGTGCAGGGAGGTTAGGAAAGCTGCCTCCCGCCCCCACCCCAAAACAGTGGGCTAGTAAGAGGCAACCAGGAATTCCTGCACACACAGGTCCTTTACCAGAACAGCTTCCTGCAGGCCCTGTCCTCTCATGTGTCCTACACACTTGTGCCGAGTGACTCTTCCTTATTGTGTCACTTCCCTATACCAGAGCCTTTGCTCATTTCCTTTGTACCTTGTGTGGCTTACAAGCCCTTTGAATGTAGGGTGTGATTGTAATATTTTACCTTGTGTGATTTTCTTCTCTTTCTATCCAAGCCAGTCTTGTGGCTCTAACTTAATTGTAAACCCCTGGAGGTCAAGGACTACATTCCCAGTGGGTGCCTTCTATGTAGGATGGCTACTCAGCTCAGTTTACCTTGGAGGGTTCCAATTTATGCCACTGTGTTTCCCATGGTAACTATTAAGAATACCTCTTTTCACTCTGAAAAGTGTCTTGATCTGGAGGATAAATTATATGATCGCCCTATTTATTACATATATTAGCTATTCACCAAACACTTGTTGCTTACTACTGTTCAAGATACTAGGGAATTTAGTACATTCAGTTTTATTTACCATGAAAAATTTCACTGAAAAATTTAAGCAAACAGAAGGGATGACTATAATCCACTCTCCAGATAAAACCCTTAAAGAAAATAAAAGTAATGCATTCACAAAATTAGAATACTCAAATTGTACTAAAAGATACAGATGGAAAAGAAAAACTGGAAAAGCTTCTCCTTCCTTTAGTCTCTTTCCCTAAAGGTAGATTCATATCTAAATTAAAAATTTAAAAAGGAATCATAACATGTAAACCATTCTTTTGCTTTTTTTCTCTCAGACACTTTTCTATACCAGCACATACGTAGTTGTCTATTTTAAACAGCTCTGAGTATTCGATTATGCGGATGTCTCACAAGTTATTTCACTAGCACGAACAGGGTGTTCTGGTGGTGAATTTTCAGCTGTTGTAGGTCTGTGCGCACCAAGCCCTTTGTGGATGTGGTAATAGTTGCCCCTGTTCTTTGAAACTCTTGAATTAATTGATTCTTCCTTGTTTGCTTTTTGATACTGAGGAGTGAACTGTATTCTCTCCTATTTTTTTTTTTAATGAGTTTTTTTTTTTTTTAAAGAAATTCACGTTCTTTTATTTATTTATTTATTTATTTATTTATGACTGTGTTGAGTCTTCGTCTCTGTGCGAGGGCTTTCTCTAGTTGCGGCAAGTGGGGACCACTCTTCATCGCGGTGCGCGGGCCTCTCACCATCGCGGCCTCTCTTGTTGCAGAGCACAGGCTCCAGACGCGCAGGCTCAGTAATTGTGGCTCACGGGCCCAGTTGCTCCGTGGCATGTGGGATCTTCCCAGACCAGGGCTCGAACCCGTGTCCCCTGCATTGGCAGGCAGATTCTCAACCACTGCGCCACCAGGGAAGCCCTCTCCTATTTTTTTGTATAAAATAGTATTTTCAGATGTCTGAGGATTATTGTAGCAAATCATTTCCCTTTGGCCATTATCCTTAGAATTCTAAGTGGCTTTAATGAAAAGAGTAGAGCTGTTTTTAGTGATGGAAGGGTGTGCTGCAGCATTTTTGGCAAAGGATTAACCTGAGGAAGGTGTGGTCAGTGTTGTCATAGAAATGTGAGCCCTAGGAGTCTATGTGATAGCATCTGACCGCACCTGTAGGACGTGCTGAGTTATGTGACATGACAGGGGGTGAGGGGTGTGGAAAATCTGAGCAGGGTGTTTTTAGCAACACTCTCTAAAGAAGTGATTGGCAAACTGCAGCTCGTAGTCACTGCCTACATATGGCCTACTTGCTAAGTATGGCTTTTGCATTTTTTTAATAGTTAAAAAAAATCAAAAGAATATTTTAAAGATTAAAAATTATATGAAATAAATTTTTATTGGAATGACAACCATGGTCGTTCATTTACATATTGCCTTAGGCTGCTTTCATGCTACCATGACAGAGTTGAATAGTTAGGCTAGGTCCATGAAGCTTGAAAGAAAGGCAGTCCTTGCTTTGCACAGTTTTCAACATGCACAGATTTCAGTTACTACAATATATTAACTGTGAGTACTTGGGTACAGAACAAGTTTCAGCTACTAGCTAGCTCTTCAGTCACAAATCATTGTGTAAATTACACATATGCATAGTGATTGGTCACTGCATGTCTGTTACTTAGTTCATACACAGCAAAGCATGTAGTTGTGTTGCTTCCTTGTTTCCCAGTATACATGACAGTTTACAAAAATGGTTAATCACTAGAGGAAGTTGGCCAAAAAAACACCAAAGTGTAGCAAAGAGAAAAAGTGATAACGCTGGAAGTGAAATTCCAATTGAACATAAATGGAGTGATAGGAGAATGAGTTAACTGTGGGAATGTTGACACTGCTTGCCATTTGAGACCGGATATGCAGCCAGAGGAGCTTATCGACAGAAATGAGGAAAGTAGTTGTGACAAAAAAAGGATGATCCAGTGGAAGGAATGCTGGCAGAAACTTCCACAAAAAGTCAAGCAACTCTCAGCAATTTTGTGTCATTGAAAGAGCAAAGGATAAAATGTTGGAAACTGATCCAAACCAAGAAAGAGGTGTGACACTTCACTAAGGTGAACTGAGAAGATGCTTGCTCTCTATCATGAGTTATATGAGTAAAGACCTTCACAAGCACTGTTCAGACTACTCTTGGTGACTTATTTATTTACAAAGAAGATTGAACACTTCGATTCTCAAGTTTCTTTTTTTTTTTTAATAAACTTATTTATTTTTGGCTGTGTTGGGTCTTTGTTGCTGTGTGCGGGCTTTCTCTAGTTGCGGTGAGCGGGGGCTACTCTTTGTTGCAGTGCACGGGCTTCTCATCGCGGCGGCTTCTCTTGTTGTGGAGCACGGGCTCTAGGTGTGCAGGCTTCAGTAGTTGTGGCGCACAGTTGCTCTGCGGCATGTGGGATCTTCCCAGACCAGGGATCGAACCCGTGTCCCCTGCATTGGCAGGCGGATTCTTAACCACTGTGCCACCAAGGAAGCCCCAATTCTCAAGTTTCTAATGTTTTAACTTACAGAGTACTAAATAAATATTCATTTTATTTTATTTTTAAAATTATTCTATACATTTATAGCCCACAGTTTTTCGTTTTAAAGGTTACGGAACAATCATAATTGTTCCCATTGCTTTGCATGATTTCACACTATTCTGCCTGTATTTACTATTTGGCCCATGATAAAAAAAGTTTACTGACCTTCGCTCTAGAGAAAACAGATGGGGGGAGGAGAAGGACCATTTCATGAGTGGCTCCAAGCTTGTGAGGTGGTCCAGGGCTTTCTTATTAGTATACAGTGAGGCAAGAAGTTGGTGTTCTTCAGTTTATAGCACCCATGGGAGTAAAAAGTTTATCAAGGGACTTCCATGGTGGAGCGGTGGTTAAGAATCCCCCAGCCAATGCATGGGACACGGGTTTGATCCCTGGTCCAGGAAGATCCCACAAGCTCCGGAGCAACTAAGCCTGTGCACCACAACTACTGAGCCTGCGCTCTAGAGCCCGCGAGCCACAGCTACTGAAGCCCGCGCACCTTAGAGCCCGTGCTCCGCAACAAGAGAAGCCACCGCGATGAGAAGCGCGTACACTGCAACGAAGAGTAGTCCCTGCTCGCCGCAACTAGAGAAAGCCTGCACGCAGCAATGAAGACCCAACGCAGCCAAAAATAAATAAAAATTAAAAAAAAAAACCTCAAGCGACCTCAGAACCAGAGAAACCTGTTTTCTATGACAAAGACCAGTCTGTTTGGCAATTTTGTAATAGCCAATGTTCAAAATGCCTGCCAGGGTTTTGTAATTTAGGTTCATATGTCAGATAATGTGTGATTTTAACCATTTTTAATACTTTTCCAAGAGAATGTTACTGTTTCCTAAAGGCAGGAATTCCATTTTTCCATATTCTGAAGCAAGTGTATCCAAATTTGGTGTCCTTCAGCTTTTCCCTGTTTTTCTTATTCTGTTTTGAAAACTTACAGAACGTATTTAATTTTGCACTAGCATTTGTGAGCACAGAAATAGAACTTGAAACATATTTTTCATGATTGTTTTCCAAAACTATTCTGAGACCAGTATATCATTTTGTCATCTCTTAATAAGAACAGTTATTTATTAAGGAATAACTTACTGAAAATTGTCCAACCGAGTCCCCCTCAGCCTTGGCCAGTTCTTTGGTATGGTGCTATCTATGACCCTGTCATTGAGTGTCACCATAAACAGGCCTAGCAGAGGGCCTGGCCTTGGTGAGCCCTCCAGTTGTGATGAAGCCTTGAGGAATGTTTTGGCTTTTAGGCAACTTCAGTTTCATGTTTTTCCCACTGCCTGTCACTATAGTGTTTTTTTTCTTTCTTTCCATCCGAGGGGTCGTTTTGTTTGTGCCTGTGCTCTCTGATCAGACCAATTTGAATTCATATCCAGCTCTGCTGCTTGCTTAGCTTAACCTACCCAAAGCCTCAGTGTTCTGCTTTGTAAAGGGCAGGGGTGGGGGTGTTACTGCATGAGTCACAGTTTTATTGTGACTATTAGAAATCGTGCATAGAATGTGCCTGGCATCAAGCTTAGTGAAGGCAGTGAAACGGGGTGTCAAGAAATAAGTCATGCTCTGCATTTTGGTTCATTTTGATTTTAAGCTGGGTCTACCAAAGTATAGTATTTTGACTTTTTTGAAGTTTTTTTTAAGGAAGGTGGTAAGTCATGGAAGCCATCTTACATACTAAAGTATTTCTGGCTTTTTGTACAAGCTTTTTGGAGAACAACAAAAGAGAAAATGCACTGATGTTATTTGGAGTGAGGTGAAGAACATGTGGCCTGTGTTTCCTAAAGGAACATTCTCTCCTTTGAAACGAACCGAGCAAGCAAACAAAAACAAAATCCTTTTTTCATGAGATTACTTCCTTAAGCCTAGAGAGTAAAAATGTATATGATGGAAGCTTAAAAGCAGTTTAGTTAGTAAAAGCTTGTGACAAAATGAGACTTTTCTCCATTTGACAAGGAGCCTCCATACTCAGAGAAGGGACTCTGTCTTGACACAGTAAGTGTGTGGTTAAATTTCATCTTAATTGAACCTAGCTTTGGCCAACTAATCTGCTCCTTAGAGCTCTTTTACTCTAATCAAATTTATTTTAAAAAGAGCTTTTACCCCAATTAAAAAAAAATAAAAACAAAAAAAAGAGATTAGCTTTTTTCTCTTTTTATTATAGGAATTTTCAAATGTACACAAAGGAGTGAAAACAGTTTTATGAGTGCCCATAGACCATCACTCAGCTTCAACAATTGTCAGCATTCTGTCTCTTCAGATATACTGTGTTTTTAGTCCAGGTTCTCTCCTAATAAAGAGACATTTCTAAATTCTCCTGGGACAAAAATGAAGTCACCCCCATCCTGTCCTACCCCACCCAAGGAACCTGAAAATAAGGCTGCTTCTGAAACTTAAACTATGAGATCAATGTGTGATCATTGACAGCAGATACGAGCAGCCGTCTGAGACAGAATAGCCTCTCAGGCCCGCAAAATTTGTAATGAAGGAACCATCACATCTACAGAAAGAATGGTCCAGTCAGGAAGGGGCATTGCTCAGTGGTGGAAGTAAGAAAAGTAAGTGTTCCAGAGGCAGACCTTGACTGTGCTGTCTTGACCTAAGCGCTTCCCGAGCTGTCTGCTGCAAGCCTCTAGTCTGCCTGATAGATCCCAGTAGAGAGTAAGTTCACAGGAATCCTACGGAAAACTTCTTTACTGTGACTCCAAGTCACCTGCTCCATTTCAGCTTGCTATCCGAGGTGGTATGTTGGTACGCATCCACCCCGCTGGACAGTTATTTTCTCAGTATCCTCCTGTGCGCTTTGTTAGCAAGATCAGCATCCCTGTGCCTCATCAGCTCTGGGGCACTAAGAGTGCCTGTCTGAGCCTACAGAGATGAGGGCCAGATTCTGGGCAGTGTTTACTTCACCAAGGTAACTGCCCTCCATCCCTAGATAAGCTTTTTCCTCTTCCTCTTTATGCACCCTCAGGCTTCTATACCTGCACAGAATGTATCTGGCACCCTTGCTTATGAAAAGCCACCAAATTCTCACCCTTTATACTGTGTTCGCCCTGCTGCATTCTCTGCTGTGGTGTCTGGCAGTTCCCACCTGGCTGGCTTGAGCTTTGTTTGGCCCCTCAGGTGTTTGTTTCAATTGAGACATAATTCACATTCCGTACATTTGACCCATTTAAAGTGTACAATTCCTCCCTCAGGGTTTTTGTTTAAAAGATTGTACCTGAAGCTGCTCAGGAAGCAAGGACACAAAGCAGTCGATGATCCCCAGGGCTCTCAGCTTGGCAGGGCATCGGATAGGCTGTTGCCAAACCTCGGCAGCAGTGGGGTGCTCCCGCCTTGATGTTGTTTTCAGTGTTGGATCATAAGTGGATCCTGTGTGGGTCCTCTCCATCTTGTCTTGTTTTTAGCAGTGCTGCCTCTGGCATTTGATAGCCATGTGGATTGGGCAGAAATATATACCAAAGAACTCTTCTCCTTCCATGTCTTCCCTGGGCCTTGTCGATTGCGTTTGTTTTGTGACCTTTGCACATTGTCAAAAGTACCTGTTCCAGGGCACACCCAGCTGGTTCTGGTTGATGTGTTATATGGACAGAAGGTGCCTGGGCCTATTTTTTTTTAAAAAACTGATTTAGTAAAGTATTTACATACCATAAAATCACTTGTTTTAAGTATACAACCCAATGACTTTTGGTACATTTACAGAGTTGTACAACCAACCCCCCAATCCAATTTTAGAACATTTCCATCAGCCCCAAAAGATCCATCCCTGTGCCCATTTGCAGTCAGTCTCTGCTCCACACCCCCAACACCAGGCAAACACTAATCTACTTCCTGTCTCTATTGATTTGCCTTTTCTGAACATATCGTATGATTCCGTTCATATGAAGTATCCAGATAAGGTACTTTTTTTTTTTTTTTTTTTTTTTGCGCTGGGTCTTAGTTGAGGCTCACGGACTCCTTAGTTGCGGCAGGTGGGCTCCTTAGTTGTGGCATGCAAACTCTTAGTTGAGGCATGCATGTGGGATCTAGTTGAATCCGGGCCCCCTGCATTGGGAGCGCGGAGTCTTATCCACTGCGCCACCAGGGAGGTCCCTAGATAAGGTACTTTCTAACTGGTGATTTCATTGATGGTTGCTTGCAAATTAACAGAGCATTTTTTTTTACTTCAGAGTATGCTTTTTCTGCTGTACTAGTTAGCTGTGATTTATTGGTGTACGTGTGAGTTTCTTGGGGTGTTTGTTTTGCATAGTACCAACCTTTTTTGTCCATAGATAGATGTTTTGTGGAACATTTGGTTTCTTGCCCATCGTTGTGATGTATTTTGGGAGACGCAAGAGAAGCACAAATCCTGCCCTCTGTGCTTTCGAAAGGCATCCCCTAGTTGGTGAGGTAAACCTAGCAAACATGAAAACAACTAGGGAGGAGTAAATGACAGCATATAACCAAGTTTTGGGCCCTGGGATGTTTTTATTTGAGATGTTTATGAAGCACCCTGTGCTAGGCCCAGGGCAGGGTGGAATGCCCTTATGCCAGAAGGCAGAGATGTAGGAGGCCAGGGTGTAGGGAGAGGTGATGTGGACTCATGATCCCGGGGGGTGGGGGGGTGGTGATATGGTGGTGCAGAGCACACATTGAATCACATGGTCAGGTTACTCCCTTTCCAAGTTGCTTTCAATCCTCCTGATTCCTCCAGGAGAAAGTCTCATTCTAGTGCAGGTGATACCTCCAGCACTTGTTTATCTGTCCCTTTTTAAGAGAGAGCAGATTTCTAGGCCTTCTGCAGGCAGATGTATCTGGCTGCAATTATAACATTGTTCTGTTTTCCTTGTACTAGAGTGGGGCCAGATTTTAGGACACCTTGTAACCCAGGCCCATCTTGGTGTGCTCAGATGGGGGGAGCCATCATAAGCGCTGAAGCAGAGGAGTGACCTGAGTTGTCTCTGGAAGGTTGGCAGTTGGGGGAACTAACATTAGGGAGCTTCTTTCCGAGGCTCTTGTGGTAATTTGACTATGAAGTGGCCTATCCTGGCAGAGAGTAGACAGGAAAAGTTAGGAAAGGCCCTTCTGTGGGGTGCTAAGAGCACCAGGCCGTGCATTTCCTTCCTGACCGTGCATTGCCAGCTCTGGGCTTGCTTTTTTTTTTTTTTTAATTAATTAATTGATTAATTTTTGGCTGCTTTGGGTCTTCGTTGGTGTGTGCAGGCTTTCTCTAGTTGCAGCGAGCGGGGGCTACTCTTTGTTGTGGTGCACGGGCTTCTCATTGTGCTGGCTTCTCTTTGTTGTGGAGCACGGGCTCTAGGCGTGTGGGCTTCAGTAGTTGTGGCATGTGGGCTCAGTAGTTGTGGCACGTGGGCTCTAGAGCGCAGGCTCAGTAGTTGTGGTGCACAGGCTTAGTTGCTCCGTGGCATGTGGGATCTTCCCAGACCAGGGCTCGAACCCATGTCCCCTGCATTGGCAGGTAGATCCTTAACCACTGCGCCACCAGGGAAGTCCCAGCTCTGGTCTTTCAGTGCTAGGCTCCCCTTGGCCCAGTGAGATGGGCACATATCCAGAAGGATCCTGCAGTCTGGCTTTTTGCCTTTGAAAGTCCTTTTTCTATACTGGATGTGTGTGTGTTTGATAATGGGGGAAGGGACAAAATCAACACGCAACTGAAATTCAGTTCAGTCTGGTGGGTTGGTGTCTTTGTCGTTAGATGATGCCTTCCTATACAAAGAAGGAATCACTAGGTAGGCCTGATGGCGACACTTCAGAAACAGCTCACAGAGTAACTGTGCTGAAACTTAAGGCTCTGCTTCTCCTCTTGGGGCTCTGGAAAGCTGTGGGCCTTCTCCTACAGGTCTGTGCATGTTCTGTCTTGCAAGAATTGCCCTGCCAAGCTAACTGGTCTCTGGTTGGTTGTGTTTTAGATTTTTGCCGAGTTTCGAAGAGTGTGGGAAAATGCCGGGCCTCCATCCCTAGGTGGTGGTACAATGTCACTGATGGATCCTGCCAGCAGTTTGTGTATGGAGGCTGTGGAGGGAATGACAATAATTACATGACCAAGGAGGAGTGTCTTGCAAAGTGTGCTGGTGTCACAGGTAAGACAGTGCTGTTGGGGAAGTTTTATTATCTAGAGACACTTTATTAATTGGGACGTAGCTGCCTCTTGCTCTTTGCTAGTTCTTCACTGCTGAAACTGGGAGACGTTTTTAAAAGCAGAAGAAACAGGCACAGTGTGAAGGTCGCCCACACGGTGGTTTCACAGTGGTACCCTCCCTCCTCTTCCCAGAAAGGGGAGAGTAGGCCGCAGACTGAAGCCAGGGGAGGGGTGACATGACAGCGTCTTCTCCCCAACTTCCCTTCTCCCACTACTGAGAGCAGGTCCCACGCCAGGCCTGGTACGAGCAGAGTCCTCCAGGTCTACTCAGGCGGGCTGCCCCCCTTGCTTCCTGGGCATTTGGGTTATTTTTACCTTTGGGACAAATGACTTGAGGAGCTCACCCAGCCAGCCAAGTTATGAATCAAGTTAAAACTAGAACATACTTCTGGAATCCATCCTTCTCTCAGCCTTCGTGAGGGATTCTGTGGAATCAAGATAATGTTGACCCTGAGAGCCTCCCAGTGTAAATAAAAACCTAAAGCCCCACAACAGTGTGCACTGGCTCTGAACGGAGCCTCGAGGGACTCCTTGAGACCTGACGGCAGTGCGATATTGGCCCTCTGGAGCCTGATCCTTCCTAGGTGTTCCAGAGACCCGAGGACTGGGCCAGCCAAACTGTCAAAGATTTTCATTGGCGATTTCCTTAACATTGTTACGGGACTTCTTGCATCCTTTCCTGACAGCTTGGTGTCAATGTGTGGACTCTGCATTATGATTCTGTGTCAGAATGTGCTGGTGCCCTCAGTGCTCACCGCACTGGCTGTAAACTCTCTTGGCTTTGAACTCTGCATTCAGAAATCAGATAAGTTTATTAAAGTTGTGTGTAAAGAGAGGAAGACAACAGTGGTCTTGGCTGTGAACTGAGGTTTAAAACATAATGCGCAGACACACAAGCCCAGCAGTGACTGAGTGCCTTGAGGAACATTTTATTGATCTTTGTGTGCCCAGTGCCCGGCAGGCACTCAACAAGTGTTTGGAGAGCTGAGGTGGCTGGTATTATTTTTGGATTATTTTTGGATTATTTTAAGTCCACCTTGGCTTAATGCCAATTCATTTGATTTGCTAGAGCAGGACCAGGTACTTTGGTATTATCTTTTAATGGTGACTTTTGCCTTTCTGGTTGAACTTTTCATTGACTAGAAAGAATCCTTGGATTCCAACAGATGAGTTCCTCATTTTGGGGGCTGGGATGGGGGGGCAACTGGCAACCTTACCAGATGGTGATGGAGAAAAATACCATTTATTTTATGTGGTTTTCCGCCATCAGCTGTGATCCAGTGTCAGGGAAGGAATTAAGGGGAAATGTTTTTTGCTACATTTTCTGTCCTTTTCCAATCAAGAGTTGACAGTAGCAAATGTACATGCCGTTCTGGTTACTCCTTGGTTTCTCAGGGGGAAAGTTAAGTTTTAAGAACACAAGCAGTGGACAGTGGGCATTAAGGCGGGATGTCTCTGCAAGGAGCCACAGGGTGTAGTGTTTTGCTGGGAGAAGGCAGACAGCTATCTTCCTAGAGGTCAAGCCAGAGTCTGGCCCCAGCCTTGAGGTCCCGGAAAGCTCATTTGCTGGCACCCGAGCGTGGCTGCACTGCACAGCTCCTGAGGCGTTCTCTTTGCCAGCATATTTTCTCCCAGGCAGGCAAGCTCTGTGGGGAGCCAAATGATAATGAGAATGCCAGTTTATTGATTAATTAATTAATTATAATGAGAACCAGAACCACCAAAGGGACCAGACACTTCTGTCCCTGTGCCTGAACCCTTAGTCTGTGTAGGCAAACCTCTCAGCGAAATTCCCAGAACATTGCTTGATGAGGGGAGAGGCGGAACTGGGGGAGCTGGTTTGTGATGGTAATGTGCAATGGCATCAGGTTAGGCCAGCCCCACGCCTCTCCACAAGGGAGGGTTCCTCCCTCCTGGACCCTGCCTGCACTCCCTTTTTTGCACTTCCACCCACCCTCTTAGCTTTGTGTGTGTGCAAGATAAAATATACATAATGTAAAATTTAGCATTTAACCATTTTTAAGTGCACAGTTTAGTAGCATGAAGTACATTCACAGTGCTGAGCACACCCTTCACTTTTTTTGTAATATTTGTTTATTTATTTATTTGGTTGTGCCGGGTCTTCGTTGCGGCACGTGGGCTCCTTAGTTGCAACAGGCAGCCTTCTTAGTTGCGGCAGGTGGGCTTCTTAGTTGCGGCACGCGGGCTCCTTAGTTGTGGCCTGCGAACTCTTAGTTGCGGCCTGCGAATTCTTAGTTGCGGCATGCATGTGGGATCTAGTTCCCTGACCAGGGATTGAACCCAGGCCCCCTGCAGTGGGAGCGCATAGTCTTTTTTTTTTTAACACACCTGCATCTTTTTTTTTTAATAAATTTATTTATTTACTTATTTATTTATTTTTGGCTGCATTGGGTCTTCATTGCTGCACGGGCTTTCTCTAGTTGTGTCGAGCGGGGGCTACTCTTCATTGCAGTGCGCGGGCTTCTCACTGAGGTGGCTTCTCTTTGTTGCGGAGCACAGGCTCTAGGCACACGGGCTTCAGTAGTTGTGGCACGCGGGCTCAGTAGTTGTGGCTCACGGGCTCTAGAGTGCAGGCTTAGTAATTGTGGTGCATGGGCTTAGTTGCTCCGTGGCATGTGGGATCTTCCCGGACCAGGGCTCGAACCTGTGTCCCCTGCATTGGCAGGCGGGTTCTTAACCACTGGGGAGCGCATAGTCTTATCCACTGCGCCACCAGGGAAGTCCCACGCCCTTCACTTTTTTAATTCATTGGGTGAGTTAATACAGTTCAACAGGTTATTTGGCCCTGGAAGCCATTCTGTCTTTTTATAATGTCATTTCACACATCTTTTCTCTGATTCCCAGCTGGTTGATCTTAAAATTTAACCCACAAGGGCAGTCTTGGTTCCTTATTTTCCAAGTTCTGGCAGGTTTGTGGTCCAGCATGTGCACTGAAGGGCCCACATAAAGGAGAAATGGGAGTCGCTGTGAGAGGCACACAGGACCAAGCCTCCTCAGGGATACAGCTTGTTTTGTTTCACCAGGCAGTCTTGGAGGTACACTTTCTCACTGTGCTGTTTATTTGTCCTCTTGTAGTAAATATCATCGATGATCTGTCCAGGAATGGAGCAGATTCCTCTGTCCCAAGTGGTAGGTTCTTAAAAAGACCCAGGATGGAATGAGGGCCATCCAGATGGCTAATGTGAAAGGACATTTGTAATTTGGGCATTGTACAAGGGCTTCCACCTCCTGGTTCTGTTTACTCAGAACTGGCGAACAGGGGCTCTGCCTGGGCTGCCAGCTTCTGGCTCCCGGCCAGCGTCCTTCCGCTGGGGAGTTCAGCAGACAAGAGGGCTGAGGGATTCTACAGTGCTTCCTGGCTGACCTCAGCTTCCTCCTGGGGGATAAGGGATTGTGGCTACTGCTGCATGTGGCTCAGGCCCCTTCCCCCGCTTTGGGCTGGCTTCAAGTCCCCTGGCCTCAGCCTTCGTGCTGTCTTCACTGCCCTGTCGCACCTCCTTGCTTGCTGTATCTCCTTTGCTCCTTGTCGTCCTTGCTGTCCGTCACCCTCCCTGTGCTAAGAGTCCTCTGTCTTCTGCCACCCCCGCCTCCATTCCCACTGCAGTCCTTGATTTCGAGCTTTGTGTTAGCTTGCTTTGTAGTGCTGACAGCAGCTGCCCCATTCCTCCTTTATGCTTAAAGGACTCTGCATCAGGAGCCGGGGGTGAGTGGTTCAGAGGCACTAGTAAGTCCAGTCCAGCTTCCCCAAAGGCCAGTCCCCAGGCAGTGGGTTCTGCTGGGCGAGACCTGCTGTGGAGGGAGGGAGTCCGCCCCTACCCCATTTGAGGGTGGCCCCCTGTCAGCCACTGGCCACGCACTGGTTGCAGTCTTGATTCTGGTCCTTTGACTCTGACATCAGCACCCACATGAGAGTGAGCATTTATTAGTTCAGTGGTTGACCAATTTGCAGAATGCTGAGAGTTAGGTTAAAGTCACTTTCCAGTTTTGCTAGGCTAGGAATCCTGTGACTGTCCTGACCATTGCTTTGCCTGGGTTCATTGCTTATTCCCAAGCTGGCCTCTGCAAGGTCATCCAGAGCCATGGGGCACTGGCATCATAACTCTGGTTTCTGTCCTGTTTCAGAAGAAAATTCCCCCAAGAGAATAAGGGACCCTCCTCCCTGTGTCAGAGAGTGGACACCTCTGGTCTTCTTCATCACCCCAGAAATTGTGGCTGGGATTAGTTTCCATAGTAACCCCTGAGGTGACAGGCAGGCTTCCCCATCCAGCGTTCATTCTGTGTGCCGTAGAGCCCATTAGGACTGGGAGGTGATGGAGCAAAGCTGCCCACAGAGGGGGGCTCCACTCCCTTCCAGGTGCCAGAGTGTCTACGCTCCCTCAGTGGGCCCTTTTAGACTCATCCCCAGCTAGGCGACGTGTCCTGTGTCCATTCCAGCCTCCCTGACATGGATGTTTGTGTTTCAGTTCCCAGAAGGCAGGATTCCGATGACCTGTCCAGTGATATTTTCAACTATGAAGGTATAACTTTTAAAAAACATGTTTTCTTACTTAATTGGGAATTGAGACACACTTGAGGATTTCCATTAAGGGTATTGTAGAGCAGGGCTTCCCGCCCTTTCCCAGGTGTTAGGACTCATGAGGATGCCCTGGGGCAGCAGGAAGCAGGATGTGCCACAGCACGCCCTTGGGAAGCTTTGCTTGAGAGGCAGCGTGGCGGCGGGATACTGTAGCTCTGCCTCAGAGTCCCTGACTATGAAATGAGGGGCCTAGTTCAGACCTCTCGGAAGGTTCAGAGACCGAGTTAACACATGTAGAGCCTACAACAGTGACTGACATAGAATAACCTCCATAACAGTGCAGTCTGGCCATAAAGAGAAAGATATCTGAAAATGTGGTCCAGAGTGGCCACGTCTGTAATGGCCAAGTTTCTTTTAACAGAGGGATGTTTTCCCCGTTGGCCGGCAGCCATGTGACTGCTTGGGAGCATTCTAGCTCCATTCACCTCTCCTGGGCCCTGCTAATTTGTATGCCTTGGGCTGTCTCACTCCCAGAACACTGCACTGCCAAGGCCATCACTGGGCCTTGCCGCGCATCCTTCCCACGCTGGTACTTTAATGCCGAGAAGAACTCTTGTGATAACTTCATCTACGGCGGATGCCGGGGCAATAAAAACAGCTACCTCTCCAAGGAGGAGTGCATGCAGCGCTGCTTCGGTGAGTCTGCCTGACTCCTAAATCCAAGAAACTACCATGGGCAGATGAACCCTCCTGAGAGGACACCAGTCCCTTTCCTCATCCCTGAAATGAAGGCCTTGGAAATGCTGTCATTTGGACTCTGCCCTTAGTCTTCTCTGGCTCCCTGGTGGGGAAGGGGTGGGCTTTGGCCCCAGCTATTGGGCACATGTGTCCTAGGTCCCTACTGGGGTGGCAAGGTCTCAGAACCCTCAGACGAGCTGGAAGAAGTCTTTCAGAAGGAGCGTGAAGGCCCAGGGCTGAGGGGAATCCTCAGGTGGCTGCAGCTGTGAGGGGAGGAGGGCTGAAAGCTGACCTCAGGGTTGTGTGTTTTCTTCCAGGCAAGCAGTTGTATCCTGCCCTGCCCCGCACTAAAGGTAAACGGCCTCTTGCCCCCCTCCACCTGCCTGCCTTGACTAAGCTCGGCTGTGTTTTTTGCAGGCTCATGTTGTCTCGGACACATCATCCTTCACTGTAAACATCGTTTTGTTAGAAAGTCATGTTTCTGCACGAGAATGGCCAGGCAGCTTGGAACATGTGGTGGATGTTTGTCCCATTGTACAGTGTACATAAACGGGTTAGGAGTGAGGCCGTCTCTGCCTAGGCAGCCTGGGGGTGACTGGGGGACACATCCTACTGTTTTAGGTGTGTGGGATCTGCTGCACGCAGGCCTGGGACTAACTCCAGGTTTGCGGGGGAACTTTACTGCCATGGGGTGTACAGAGTTGGTCATGGGTGATAACAAAGGAGGATGGAAAGCCCTTGCCATGTGTGGGTGGAGCGTGGCCCCAGCCAGTGCTGTTGTCCCCAAGCAGTCTGGTCTGACAAGGAGGCTAGGCCTCCTCTAGCTTTTGTTTCTGATTCTGAGCCTGAATCATGGATGGTAGTGTTTGCACAGAAGACCTGCCACACTGGTTTGGCCTCTTTCCACCTGTTTCCCTGTTAAGGAGTCCAGGCCTGGCCTGTGTGTCTGCTCTGCTTTAGAAGAGAAATGAAGCTGGAACCTGGTTTGCCAGGCATAGGGATCTGGAGGGTTGGAGATGGAGAGTGAACTGACCCTGTCCAATTCCGCAGCCAAGTGGGGAGAGGGAGCCGGGTAGCTGCCACAGGAGGCCACATTCCTTAGGTGGAGCCCCACCTGAAGAAAAAGCATCTTAACTGACCAGAGAGACTGCAGTGGGGCAACCACTATTAAATTTACCTGGGCAGTTAGGAGCACGAGGGTGCCCTCCCGGCCCTGCTCCAGATATACCCAGGCCTCTGCCCTTCCCTCATTCCACAGGCAGCCACCCCAGCCACCTGCAGGGCCACATCTTTCTCCGGCTGGTTGGGGGAGGGGGGGTGTGTTTGCACGCACACACCAGAGATGTGTGCTTTTCCTGTACAGATTGCCCCAGAGAGGTGGCAGGGTAGTACAGAGTTGAAGTGGGGATTTTTTGTTCAAAAAGGAGGAACGCAAGTAGCCACTCTGTCTATGTGCACATAGCATAGCACCTCCTTTTTTCAGGAACCTACTTCTCAAGACTGTAGGGACTCTCCTTGAGGACTTCCTGTCAAGCAGTGTCAGTTCTCCAGAGCCTTCTGGGTTGGGGTGGGGGGACGTCTGGCCCAAGGGCTGCTGGTCCTCCTCCCGAGCCCACGTGGACACTCTGGCTATGGCCCGCCTCGTCCTGCTGGTTCTGAGGCCTCTCTCTCATCCACAGTGGTGGTCCTGGCAGGGCTGTTCGTGATGGTCCTGTTCCTCTTGCTGGGAGCCTCCGTGGTCTGCCTGATCAGGGTGGCGCGGAGGAACCAGGAGCGCACCCTCCGTACTGTCTGGAGCTCTGGGGACGACAAGGAGCACCTGGTAAAGAACGCTTACGTCCTGTGAATGCGCGGTCGCCAAGGGGCTGCCCTCCTCAACCCCCTGTTAATGAAGAGAATCTGCGAAGGGAGGAGAGACAAGTGTCGAACGCGTGTGTGCTTTTTCAAATAGAGTGATTTGTTTGTATTTGCGCGATCATTAGGGCTTTTGGCCTGTTTGTTAATCCAGAAGGTAAGAGGGCTGCTCCCTGGTCTCCCGGGATGGGTTTGCTTTGGAAATTCTCTTAATGAAGGGCTGTGCACGTTGCAGATGGTCTAGCCCTAGGTCGGAGTCGGTTCCTCTTCGATTTATTTCTTTGCTCCAGGTGTAGTTTTCTTAGCTTATGTTGAATCCTATTGCCTCCTTTCCCATCACAAAAGTAATGTTTTAATAGTTTCCTTTGCTTTTTTTCTGTTTTTTTTTTTTTTTAAAGTAAGGAGAAACATAAGTTTTTTTAATTAGGATTCTGAAAGGAAGAAAGTAAAATGTACAAGTTTAATAAAAACGGCCTTCCCTTTTAAAATAAATTTCAGTATGTGCTTTCTTTATTTGTGGGACTGCTAATTTAAACTCTACCAAAGTTACCACAGGACACTACATGAGATGTCCCATTCCAGAAACAAACTTCTTAAAAAAATAGCACCTTTCAGATCTTCTTGAATGAAATACATCTTACATTTCAACGGAGTGCCCATAAAGTTTCACCAAACAACACTTAGCCTTACCACCAGTGGTAAGCTCTGATTATTTTCTTATTCTATTTCACTTTTTAAAAATTTCGGTCTTAGGGACTTCCCTGGTGGAGCAGTGGTTAAGAATCTGCCTGCCAATGCAGGGGACACAGGTTTGTTGATCCCTGGTCCGGGAAGATCCCACATGCCGTGGAGCAACTAAGCCCATGTGCCACAACTACTGAGCCTGCGCTCTAGAGCCCGTGAGCCACAACTACCAAAGCCTGCATGCCTAGAGCCCGTGCTCCACAACAAGAGAAGCCACCACAACAAGAAGCCTGCGCACCGCAACAAAGAGTAGCCCCTGCTCACCGCAACTAGGGGAAGCCCGCATGCAGCAACGAAGACCCAACACAGCCAAAATAAAATAAATAAAAAATAAATTTTAAAAAAAAGGTAAAAAAATCTTAAAAAAAAATTTTTTTGGTCATACCACACTTTTTTTTTTAATGACCCACTTTGGCATCCATGATTTTTTTTTTTAATTTATTTAAAAATAAATTGGAACAAAAAGACAATAAGCCCTCCTTTCCTTGACCCTTCGTAGAAATCCCTTCAGGCCAAAAGGCCACATTCTGTACAGACATAACTCCTTTTATTGCAGTTCGCAGATACTGCAGGGTTTTTTTCTGTTTTTTCAGTTTTTGGGGTTTTTTTTTACAAATTGAAGGTTTGTGGCAACGCTGCGTTGTCAGATGATGGTAAGCATTTAAAGTATTTATTTTTTATTTTTTATTTTTTTAATGCTATTCTTGTCTGCTTACATTATTTTTATTTATGTATGTATGTATGTATGTATGGCTTTGTTGGGTCTTCGTTTCTGTGCGAGGGCTTTCTCTAGTTGTGGCAAGCGGGGGCCACTCTTCATCGCGGTGCGCGGGCCTCTCACTATCGCGGCCTCTCCTGTTGCGGAGCACAGGCTCCAGACGCGCAGGCTCAGTAGTTGTGGCTCGCGGGCTCTAGAGCACAAGCTCAGTAGCTGTGGCGCACGGGCTTAGTTGCTCCGCGGCATGTGGGATCTTCCCAGACCAGGGCTCGAACCCGCGTCCCCTGCATTGGCAGGCAGATTCTCAACCACTGCGCCACCAGGGAAGCCCTAAAGTATTTTTAAATTAAGGTATATACATTGTTTTTTTAGACACAATGCGATTGCACACTTAATAGACTATAGTGTAGACATAACTTATATATGCACCAGGAAATCAAAAAATTCATGTGACTTTATTGTGATACTTGCTTTGTTGTGGTAGTCTGGAACTGAACACACAATATTTTAGAGGGATGACTGTACATTGGGGGAAAGGCTTGTGTCCATTAGGGTTTAGAAATCTATTCCAGAAGCAATTGGCTAAATACCTCATCCAATTCCCCCCAGCCTCTCTGGTCCATGGTAGACGTTGCTCATGGATTCTGGCATTCTCCCTGCCAAGCCTTCCAGGCAGCCTGGTGCTCCAGGCCCTCACTGTGGTTGACTCAGAGTTGGTGAACAGGTGCCATATCCCAGACAAATTGGGCCACCCCCCCCCGTTCCCCCCCCCGCCCCCCCCCCCCCCGCCTCCCCAGTGCTCCTCAAGAGCCTGTGGTCCAGGGAATGAGGGCCTAGACATTGGGAAGAGACTCTCCGCCTACCACCCGCCTCCAGGTGTGCAACAGCAAGCAGGTCACTTAACTCCTTTGAACCTCCAGTTTCCTCACCTGTAAGGTGGGTGGATGTGAGGGTCACATGAGATCATAGATGTCAGGTTGCCCATGGGAAGTGGTGGCCACCTCTGCCCACCTACCTGTGTCCTCGTTCCTCCTTAGTAGTCGGTGGTTCTTCCCTACACCCACCCTGCCACCCCACGAGCAACTCTCAGGTCCACTCATGTATCCCTTTGGATTCAGGAACCTCAGACCCACTGATGCCTCTGGCCTTTCTCTACCTGCTTGAACAAGAGTTGTCTCTCCTTCATGTGAAGGAAAAAAGTAGTGTGTTTGGATTTGAAAAGAAACTGTTGGGAATCACTTCACTTTTTTCGTTGTTTTTTTTTGCCGTGCCATGTGACATGTGGGATACTAGTTCCCTGACCAGGGATCGAATATGCGCCCCCCGTATTGGAAGCTCAGAGTCTTAACCACTGGACCACCAGGGAAGTCTGGGAATCACTTTTAAATAATTCTACTGCAGTAGGAAGATCATGAAGTGAATTCTCCTAACACCATCAAGGCCAGTTGAGTTTTTGCAGGTTTTTCATAGTGTACCTTTATATGTTTCTGATGCAGAAGTTATCTCTGTGACTCACTTCTGCCAGAATTTGTCCTGTTCTGTCTTGTGGTTTGGGAGGCCCCGTGGCTCCACTTGCTCCTGGCAGATTGACAGCATGGGGCCTTGCGGCGCTCCTTGTCTGCCAGTGGTGTCTGTCTCCCTTCTGTACTTTTCCGGGTTATGATGCTGTTCTTCCAGTCTGGTCAGCCACCTCCTGCCACGCCACTATGGCCCTTGAAACTAAACTGCCATGTTTTCCACTTTCTAGACCATTTAAAGGCTGACGTTGGTCCTCTTTTCGTTGCAAAAGCTGCCTAACAATAGGCCAGTAGCCAAGGTGTTCAATGGACATTTCATGGCCTTTGTCATCCTCAGAGGTGGAATGGACTTCTAAAAAATCAACAAAGATCTCTACCTCTTCCTGGTCCATACACTTTAGGAAGGTAGTTTGGTCACTGAATGTGTTTGTCACCAGAAAGGATTTATCTCTATCTCCTGGGTAAAGATCAGGTCAAAGGGGTTGGGAGTTATATAGACTATTTCGAAAATTTGGAATTCTACCCTCATCATTCCTGTGTATGATGCATCTTTCTTCCCCCTAACAGCAAGCCCAGGTTCGCCTGGTTGGTGCACCCTCTGGGTGGCAGCTGACCAAAGGGGGGCCTCAGGAATTAATTCTGGTTCAGCCTCCGAGATTCTTTCTTGGATGACTAGTCCCAGGTCATGAAAACAATGACCACTTGGTCACTGAGTGCCCTGCCTGCCACGTCTCCCTACAGTGGCCCACGTGGTCTCTGTAAATTTGTAAAAATGCTTGTTCCATTCACATCTGACCTTTCCAAACAAAAGGTCTGGGTGTGAGTAGGTGATGATACAAGAGGTAAAGCTATACCTTCTGGGATGGGAGTCACACTGATTTCGTGTCCTCGGAGGGAGAATAACAACCTGGCACCTGGCAAGGGAACACCTCAGACCCCAGGAGGTGGGGGGGAAGGAGCGGTGTAATCAGTGCTCTTTCTGTCCTCTAGATCCAACACTGCAGCCTGCCAATCCATCACCTGGTCCGCCTGAGCCCTGCAGCAGGCAATGTGACACATAGACCCAGCCACTCCTGAACCATTCTGCTATACCCGATGCCAACAGCAGCCACGCCTGAATGTGGGCCCCACCCATAGACGTTTACAAACACACGGACCTGCTCAGCCTTGTGCTAATCTGGCTGATAACAAAAGCACACACTTCTGATGCCAAGCAGCTCTGGGCTATGCCATGTATGGCAATTGAGGCTGCAGCTACTCATGGCACTGCCCATGTGGCTTAACCAAACCAGTGCAGTGGTGTTCCAAGTCAAGTTTAATAACAAATCCTGAACTGGAGTGTCTTGTGCCCAGTACTCTGCGTGTTTGCATGTGGGAAAGAATGAGTCACGATGTCTCTCCATTGGGCATGAGGACCTGCTCTGGGGCCTTGTAATTATTGGCAGTGACACCAAAGATCAACAGGTCAGTCTGAACTCCCTTGTGGGGTTCCTAATGGATAAGAGACTAGCCTTTGATTACATCCTGGCTGTCTGAAATAAGCCCTGCTTGGTCACAGCTTGATGAGTCCAGGACACTGGATGGCAGGTTGGCCTCATCAACAGGAGTCACTGCTACTTGGAGTCCTGCTGACAGTAGTTAAATGCCGTATGAGACAAACTGAATTTGGTCCCAGCCTCAGTCAAGTTAATCCATCAGAGCAGCTGACAGAATGGCATACGCATGTGAAAATTCATCAGAAGCCAAGAGAGGTGCATTGTTTGGAAAGACAGCCCTCCACAGGGGTCTCCTGCTTCTGCGTGTCTTGCTGGGTGTTCCAAGAACGCGCAACCCTGACAGCTGTTTACCTGGGCCATTCTCAAGGTTGGGTCTGCAGTGAGAGCACCTTGAGGGATGAGGTGAGGCGAGGTAATGGCTCCCTCTGGGACAAAGAGCAGGCTTGCCTCCTGTCTGCTATAAAGCGGTGTGTACGCCACGCTCAGCATCCCTCTATTGTAATGCTACCAGTCCCCGCATGTGCAGTGTCCATCTGGACCTCCGCTTTGCCCCCATGGGGCAGGGGAGGCCAACACACAGGTCGATGCTTATGCTGCTGCTGTAACAAAGCCTTTTGTCTCTGACTCAGGAGTCTCAAGGCTCCTGCCAGCGCTTTGGAAACAGTTACAAGGCTAATTTTAATTTATTAGCTTGTAAATAGAATAAAATCAAGTCCCAAACACAACAGTCAGAGGGGTGAGGCCAAGCTTGGGTTTCTCTAGCTGGGCTGTCAGCCCCTTGGCACCTCCTGAAGGAGCCTCTGTTGAGATTTTCTGATTATTAGTATTCCAGAACATCTAGGGCCAGTGCAGCGTTTCTGTCTTGTGGGAAAAGAAACTGAGTCCCTGCATACTGTGTGCTTAAGGTCATCCATCTCCTGGGATGTGGTTAGGTTCAAAGAAAACACTCCAGAACAGGGATTATGTTTGTAGGACTGGGGCACTCTGGCCATGTAAGCTTCAGGAAGAAGACGAAGCCAGGCCTTCAGCAGTTTCTCTTCCAACTAGCTACGTCAGTCCACAGACGTGCAGGAGCACCGGACCCCCATGGAGGACTGTCTCTTCCAGCACTCCGCTTCTTGGTCCTATACCCCTAAAGTTGGCATCCAGAACTCTCTTCCTAAACTGCAGTGATTAAGTAAAAACTTCAGGGTTGGAGTGACCCTCTGAAGCGTGTCTGCTGGTGAAATGCTGGAGAAAAGGTAAGCTGATCTTAGCAGTGAATGACATGGGGATTGCAGGCCAGTTGGGAACACAAGTCTCTTTTTCCTACAAAGGAGAAGGCATTGCTTATACCCATAGGACCAAGTCATTTTAGGCAGAAATAATGAGGAAACAAGCAGGGGAGGCAGTGCCATTAGATACCAGGAGCAGGCAGGGCCTGGGGAAGACAGGCATCAGCTACTGTCTCTGCTTCCATTAGCCATGGAAGATGAGAACTGAATGGCAGGGAACTCACTTTTAAAGAGCAGATGGACACGCCCTTGTCGTAGGAGGGCCCTTGTCTCACCTACGTTTTTCATCCAAGTATTTATGTCCACCTTCCCAGCTTTAATCTCGCCTCCATTTGTAAACCTTCCGGAATAGGGGAGTAAGGGAGGGACACTTGCTGCCGACAGGCAGTAGTGATAGGCTCCCGTGTCCCATTTCCCTTTCTTCCTTTCAGTAATAGAAGTCCCCAGGTTTTAGTGGGTATGTGGCTGCCCAGCTAGAAACTCGCTGTTTCCCTGTCTCCCTTGCAGCTGGATGTGACCAGGTGTCTAAATCCTGACTGAAGGGATGTGTGCTGCCTCCCGGTCGGGTCCTTAAAAGGAAGTGGTGTGCCCTCCACTTGCCCTTTTCCTTCCTGAGAACCCGATGGTGGGGGCCAGCCTCCCCACAGGCCCAGGGGCGACATCCTGGAGGAATGCAGAGCACCCAGGCAGAGGGAGCCCGGTCCCTGGATGGTCTTGCAGAGTCACCACTCACCTGCTCTGGACTCCCACCAGCTCAGGTTTTCGTGGGAGAGAAAAGTGAAGCTCTCTTGTTAAGCCTCTGTCTTCAGAGTCTCTGAAAGCTGCCACATCCTAAATATAATATAGGAGCGAATAACTGGGGGTCTGAAGGACCAGGCCGAGGTCTCCCTGGACCCATTCACTCACTCACCCCACAATTTTATTTAGCACAGCAGTGAAGAGCTACTACTTCCTCTTGAGTCTGGAAGGTCTCACACTGCTGTCCCACAACCTGCTAGCCCAGTGTCCTACTGTACCTTTTAGGGCTCAACTACATATAACATGGGGATCCTATTGCCAGTTTCTTAAGGAATCATGAGACTGTGTTTGTGAATCATAATAAAAACTAACATTTATCAAGTATCTATTTACCTTGTCCCAGGCACGCTCTGTGCAAAACCATTTACCTTATGAGGTAAGTTCCATTTGACAGAGGAGGACAATGAGGGCCAGACTGACTAACTTAATGGTCCACAGAACAGTAAGGGGTAGAGCAAGGATTCACCTGTAAGCAGACTGACCTCCAGAACCCAAACTCGTAGCCACTCTAAGCTTGCTCTAACCTTGCTCTAACCTGCCGTTACCACACTGCCCGGCATGAGGTAACCTAATTCACCAAGTGATAGGGAGCACCAACTCTGAGTCACACCGTTCCAGGCGCTGAGCAAAGCAACGAAGCTCCCACCCTCCTGAATTTATGTTCTGCCAGGAGAGACAGGCACTTTCGCTCATATCCTGCACACGGTTGTCGGCAAAGTCGCAATCACTGTTCACCTCCTCTTCTCACTCAGAGTAAAGACCAAAAATCTTTGATTTACAAGACATTCCACCACCCACCCCAACCATCCCTCCTCTTCTACCTCTCTCCCTCCAGCTCTTCAGATACACAGGTACATTCCTGCCTCAGGGCCTTTGCACTTGCTACTCCCTCTGCCTAGATAGGCCTCCATGTGCTTGCATGGCTTGTTTTCTCACCTTCAGATCTGTACTCAAAAAAGACTTCAGTGAGGCTTCCCTGGTAACTCTATCTGAAATCCAGCGTCTCCCAAACATACTACATAGTTATTCCCTGGTCCCCCTTCTTGCTGTAGTTCTCTTCTTAACACATATTACTTTAAAAAAAAAAAAATAGAGTTCATTGAGTTATAAGTTACATAAAACCCATTTCAAATATACAATTCAGTGATTTTTAATAATTTTACCAGGCGGTGCAACTATCACCATAAATCTGTTTTTGAACATTTTCATCCCCTTCCCCCCAGTAAGATCCCTCATGGCCATTTACAGCTAATCGCCATTCCCACACTCAGCTCCCAGCAACCACTAATCTACTTTGTCTCTCTAATTGCCTTTTCTGAATACTTCATATGAATGATATCATACAATATGCAGTCTCTTGTGTCTGGCTTCTTTCACCCAGCATAATGTTTTTGAGGTTTATGTAGCTGTAGCGTATGTCAGGAGTTCATTCCTTTTTATTGCTGAATAGTATTCCATCATATGGATAGATATATCACATTTTGTATATCTATTCACCAACTGATGGACAGTTTTGTTTCCAGCTTTTTCTAACATACTCTACATTTTGCCTTGTTCCCCCCACTAGAATGTCAATTCCATGGGGCTGGAATTTTTGCTGGGTTTGTTCAGCTCTGTGTCCCCAGAACTTGAACTGTGCTGGACACATTGTAGGTACTCAATAAATATATGCTGAAGGAACACGTGAGAATAAAAACCTGAGAGAGTGGTGAGCAAGGGCTATCTATGCTGGCCACGAAGCAGGGGAAAGGGGATGGAGTGACGAGGCTCCGTGGAGCCAGCAGTCAGGGCAGTCTCCTCTAAGGAATGGACTTTGGAGCAGAGACCTGAATGCACAAGGCTGATTACTGCACGCTCATCATCATCCGGAGGCCTCAGCTATCTGCTCCTGCCTAAATGCCAGCCTTGCCTGCCACTCCTGCAGGTCCAGGCACCCAACTTGGCAGCAGGGCTGGGCTGGAGAGGGACTCCCAAGGACTCCTAGCCTCACAGCCATCGGAACAGATGACGCAGGCCCCAACTCCTCCCTGAGCCTAACCTGGGCCCTGCGCAGTGTGGGGAGGGAAGGCTGGGCTTGCCTGGCTGCTGAGTGACCCCCAGGGTGAGACAAAGGGGCCAGGCACAGCCTTGGACTTGAGCTACACTGCCTGGGTTCGAATCTCAGTTCTAGCCTGTTCACAAGGGGCTAATTTTGTCCCTTGTCATCTTAACTGGTCCTTCAGTTTTCTCACCTGTAAAATAGGGATAGCAACCGTAGCTACCTTTTACTTAAAAACCAAACATTATTTTATAAGCACTTACTCCTTGTAACTGTGTGCAGGCATGGTTGTGGGAAACTAATCCATTTGATTCTTACAAGAGCTCCATATGGTAGCTGTCCTTTACAGATGAAGGAAACTGAGGCCCAGAGAGGGGGAGTAACTTTCCGCAGATCCTTCTGCTACTAAGTAATACAGATGGGCTTCCAATCAGCAGACTGGTTCCAAGTTCATGCTTTTCACTCCTCAGACACTGCTTCTCACCAAGCCAGAGGCATTGTTATAGTGAGTTAATGTATCTGAAGCCCTTGGAACAGCAGCCCGGCACGTAGGAAGTACACAAGGAGTGTCAGTATTATCACATAAAACAGAGGGCACTGGGAGGCACCCTCCCTCTCATTTCTTCAAAAGCAAGGACCTGACCCTTTTAGGGGAAGCTAATAACAGCTCTAGCCCCTCAAATCTGCAACTGCCCACACATTCCTCCCCCAGCCCCACCCACCGCTCACTTGCCAAGGCTCACTGGGTGGGTGGTGGTGCGGGGGAGACGTAAGTTAACTGTCCACCCTCCCCATTTCCCAGAGGACCAGTTGGGCGGTGCTGGGGAGGGGCCATGAGTCAGGGCTAAGGACTCTGAACAAAGGTCTCGGGTGGGGCTCCTCAGAACTTCCGGGGCCGGCCCACTGCCTCTCCCCAAGGCCCGTCCCCTGCCTCTGGCCCTGCAGACGTACCTTCTCTCACCACCATGGAGGTCGACCTGTCGGCAGGTGCGCTCCTGGGGAGTGGGGAGCTTGAGGGGCAGGGGGCCAGACTCAAACCCAGGGACTGCCTCCAACGGGGCATCCCCTGCGCTTGCACCAACGCACCCAATTTCTCTTCTCTCTGCAGCCCTGAAGTCCACCTCCAAGAAGCCCCAGGGGGCAGGCCAGGTGGGAGACCCCAATCACGCCCCCGCCAAAGTTCAGGGAGCTGATAACCTGAAGGTAAGTCACTTCATTCTTAGGAGGGTGTTTCTGACCCCAGGGCCCCGGTAGGTCTGGGGCCTCCGACATGGGGGGATGGGAGCTGGGAAAGGGGTCCCCTGCCTCACTGCCATGCCTCCGACTAGCATCACCACGGCCACGGCCACGAGCACGGAACCTCCTCAGATTCCAGCTGCAGCTCCAACGACTCAGAAAATGAGGCGAAGGTAAGAGGCTTACCCCTCTCTAGCGGGTGCCCGGCGCCCCAGGTGAGGGCGGAGTCCCAGCCAGGAGTTCGGGCCGACGTCTCACAGGCGAACCCTCTCTCTCCTCTCCCTCGCCCCCCCCCCCCCCCCCCCCCCCCCAGCCCGGCGCTGCCGGCTCCGAGCAGCACAAAAGCGCCCCGGGCAAGGTCAAGAAGCCCAAGGTGAAAAAGGAGAAGAAGAAGGAGGAGAAGAAGGAGGAGAAGAAGGAGGGCAAGAAGAAGGAGGGGAAGAAGAAGGAGGCTTCCCACTAACGGGCCTGGTCGGGGCTCATTAAACCTTCTCTCGGTCTCCAGGTTGCCTTTTGTCCCCGCCCCGCCCTTCCCCATCCCCATCCCCATCCCCCTTCCCGGACCGGGCCTGCCCCCTGCTGGGCACCGCGCGCCAAGGAGAGGCTGCCCACGCCGTGCCCATTACGGTTTATTGTTTCTGGAACAGTGGCCGCACTGCTGGGGGGCGGCCTGTGCAGCTGGAAATCTCAGCACCTCGGCGAGGATGGGGAGGGAGGGACTCGGGCGGCGGGGCGGACCCTGTGGCCGGCAGGTGGCCGGGAGATGAGCGGCGGCAGCGCGGTGGCCACCGGAAGCAGCAGCTGGAGGCGTCGCGGGGCCGCCCTCACCGCACCAGGTGGAAGGTGAGCCAGTACATGAGCAGGGGCTGCGCCGCCGCCACGGCCATGGTCAGGTACATGCGCAGCTGGTTCCGCGCCCCACGCACCGGGATGCCCTCGGCCGCCGCCTCGGCCAGGATCTTCAGCCGCAGCGTCCGGATCTGGGCGGGGGAGGGGTTCACTCTTGAGCCCGGCCTCCTTCCAGACTCCAGTTTCCCCACCCCTCCACAGGGCAGCTGCGCTCAAGTCTCTGCTCTTGAGGAGCCTTGGTTTCTCCCAAACCTCCTAACACACGCGGAGGACCTGCTCCTCCTCCCAGGCCTTGGGAGAAAATGTGAGGGTTCCAAACTCAAACGCTAGGCGAGGCCTCGTAAGTGAGTGAGGTGAGGAACTTCACTGTGAATACTCCACCTGAGGGGATGGCCAGGCTTGGCCCTTTGGCCGCCACCAGCTTGTGTTGACCCTTGACAATTTTTCAACACAAGCCAGAAATGCCTTCTTTTTCTTCTTAACTTTTTCCCCCACCCCCTCCCCCACCAGAATTTTAAATAATGACATCTAAGTCGAAGTTTATCTGGGCAGATCTGGCCCACCAGCCACTAGTTTTTGCCCTCTGCTCCGCACACTGAATCCTCCCAGTACCCTGACGTGCAATTAGCATCATCCCCATTTTACAAAAGGCGAAGCAGGTTTAAAGATAGGAAGTGGTCTGCCCAGGATCGAGTGAAGCCTGGGCTCAAACCCAGGCCTGGTGGATCCCAGTGCTCTTAACCAGCACCTCCACTCCAGCTGGATGAACTCTCAGAGAAGCTACTCTGAGGATACGGAACTCTTTTCATCCTAAAGGAAATTCTGGTAGGAAAGCCCGTCATGCAAGGAGAGTGGAGTGAGGGTGAGAGCCCACTCTAGTAGCCTGGCTGGCGCCTCCTCTTCCTTCAGGACCCCGCTTGGACACCCCCTCTTCCAGGAAGCTCTCCGGACCCTCAGGCTAGGGCAGCCACTCCAGGGCTCCTCAGTTCACCAGCGTGGGGCCTCTGGTCTAAACTCCCCACCTGACATCCCCTGCTTGGATGCCTCCAGGGACCCCCAACTCTGCCCAGGAGACCTGTGCCCTGAGTCCCCTCCTTCCCTGAGCCCCAGCTCACCATGAACACAAAGATGGACACACAGCACCAGCCCAGCACGAGGTAGTAGCCAATCTTTCCAAAGAGCAGGCCCATGAGGACCCCGCCAATCATCCTGTGGGGGAGAGGGGAAGGCTGGTCTGAGGAAGAAGCCCCAGGGCTGGGGGCTGGCAGTGGGAAGGCGGAGGGGGTACTCACCCAACATATTTGTAGCCCAAGAAGGCCACCAGGTCGATAGTGGTGAGGTCTGTGTTGACAGTGACAAGGTAGAGGCTGAGCAGGATGGCCAGCACCTCCAGTGTCAGCCAGGCCAACGCCGAGCTCGCCTGCAGCCCCAGGAGGTCTGGGGAGAACCTGTCAGCACCCAAGCTCTGTCATTCAGTTAGCTGGCTCAGACCCTCCCTAAGCATCTGCCTGGGGACAGCCTGTATGGGGGCCGGGGCATGCTGGAGACCCGGCAGGGACCAAGATGGATCTGGGCCCTGTCCTGGAAATCCCATTCCCAGTGACAGCCCAGAAAGGTCAGGGCTGGGATGGGGGAAGCACAGGGCAGGGGAGGTGTGTGACCCCGTTGGGAGGTGGGTATCAGACACTTGAGCTAAGGCTTGAAGGAGTAAGGAGCTGATTGGGGAAGAAGGACCTTAGTCTCTGCCATATCCCCAGTGCCTCAACAATTAATTGACTCTAATGACAACTGTGTTCCATGCCGCAAAGGAAATGGACAGGGGTCTATGAGTGAGAGGTGGGGGCCTGACGCAGGCTGGAGGGTGGCAAGGCTTCCCTGAGGAAGTAACGTCGCAGTGGAGACATCATGAGTGAATAGTGCTCAGCAGGTGATGCAGGGGAGGAACACACTCCCCAGCAAAGGGAACTGATGTGCAAAGGCCCTGGGGAGGCAACCCAGGTCCTCTGGAGAAACAGAAAGAGGACCAGAGTGGCGCAGCAGAGTGAGGGAGAGGGGCAGGCAGTGCCAGGCTAAGGAGCTGGGGCTTGGTCTGGGGACAGGGGAGCTAGGGACAGCTTCTGAGCAGGGGGGGACATGGCCAGGCTCACCTCTCAGCCAAGACCTTCCTGCTGGAGCCGGGGTGCAGGGGGTGTGTGGGGGCCGGGCAGCTGGTTAGGAGAGGCCGGGGAAGGATGGGTTCAGTGTCATCCAGCACAGGGTGTGGTGATGGGCTGCGCACGGGTGGGAAAGAGGAAAGGGGCAAGGGTGACCCTGCGGGTGACCCTGCGGGCTCTGTCTTGGGCTAACTGGGAACACGGTGGGGCTCTTCTGAGGCAGGGAAACCAAGAGACCTTCCTGACTGCCCCCTCAGCTCCCCCAAACCCCACACCACTCTGCCTACTCCAGGCCTCTCTTACCTATCCTGGGTCCCCAGCGCCAGGCCAGCCACCAAGACGTAGGTGATGAATGCCATGGCTATGAGAGGGAGACACACAGACACTAGTCAGAAGAAGAAGGACCATCCAGGGCCTCCGGGCACCTAAACCTCTACCCGAGACAGGCCCACCCAGAGGGAGGAGGGCACCGGGCCGTGGTGGGTAGGGTGAACCTGGAATGTAGAGGTCAGGCGCGTTGACGTCAAAGCGCGGGGCCACTGGTGTGTCCTGCTGGTACTGCACCTCCCAGTCCTGTGGGGAGAGCGGAGGGAGCAGGCAGGACGCAGAGCTGGGCTCCTGGCCCGCCTACAGGCCCTCTCTCACCTGCCCCAGCCTGACCCACCCCTGCCTAGAGGCTGCCACCCCGCTCAGATGCTCACCTGGTGCAGGTAGGGGAAGAAGAGCAGACCCAGCTTTTTGCCCACATACATGGTGTCCACGGCGAAGTAATACTTGAGCTTGGTGACGGGGATGAAGCGGTCGATCTGGGGAGGCAGAGCGCCAACCTGAAGCCCTGGCCCCGAGGCCCCTACCTGCCCCCACCCCCACCAGCCCGGCCCACTCACGTTCTTATCCACCAGCTCCTTGCCCTGCGCGGCGAGGCTGCTCCCGTAGGCCATGGCCATGTTGGACACAGGATCACCCAGGAAGGCCGCCTGGGGCGAGGCGGAGGCTGTAGGGTAGCCCAGGCCGCCAGGCGCCCGCTGGGCCCCGTAGCCTCGGCTCTGGGCCGAACTCGTGTCATCGAAAAGCTGGTGGGGGTCAGCCATGCCTGGCTGGGACACAGGTACCCTCCGCTTCGAGGCTGCAGGGGGAGAAGGGTGCGGAGCCTCATTCATTTTGCAGGAGCTCTCCCTCCCACTTCTGCCGCAGTGGGGCACTGGTTTTGCTGTCAGATGGGTTGTCTAGTCAGGTCTGGGCGGCCTCTGCCTGCCATACATCCATCCATCCATCCATCCATCCAAATCACAATGATGATGATGAGGACGACAATGACGGCTACTATGTACTGGGGTTGACTGTGCACAGAATCCTGTGCTAAGACTCTTACAAACAAGGTCTCTAGACAGACCTTCTCCCTTCACGTTCCCTCTTACTCATCCAGCTCCAGCCACACCGGCCTCAGTACTCAGTGAACGCACCAGGCACATTCCCACCTCAGGGCCTCTTCACTGGCGGTTCCTCTGCCTGAATGCTCTTGCCCCAGACATCCTCAGGGCTCCCTCCTCTCCTCGAGGTCTTGGCTCCGTGGGGCCTTCCCCAGCCATCCTGTCTACAACTGCATCTCCCTTGGTGCCACCCCCTCATCCCTCTTCCCCACTTCATTTATATCCACAGAACTCAGCACCAGCTGACATACTAGCTGTTTAATTTATTTTATTCACTGTCTGTCTCCCCCACTCAAATGTGAGCCCCCCCCACCAAGGTGAGGAGCTTTGTCTTGTTTGTGGCTGAAGCCCCAGCCCCTAGAACAGGGTTAGAGTAGGTGCTTGATAAAAACCTGATGAATGAATAAATGGCCATGCCCATTTTACAGATGTGGAAACCGAGGCTCAGTCTAAATGACTTGTGCAAAGGGCCAAATTAAGGGAGTGACAGAGCAGGATTCCAGCCCAGGTCACCCTGTTAAATATTGTAATAATTAAACCCCAGCTGAGCATTTAAACCACACACCAGGCCGTGTTCTAGACACTATGGATTAACTCACTTAATCCTCACAACAATCCATTTTGTGTTGGTGAGACTATCATCCCATTTTACAGATGGGAACCGTGAGCCCCAAAGAGGCTCAGGCCCTTGCCCAGAGTCATACAGATGGTGTGAAGCAGAGCCGGGTTTCAACTTTTCAAAAGATCCCTCCGCTTCATGTGGGGAACAGACTGGGAAGGCGGGGACAAGATGAGGGGAGAGGAGGGGAGGGGAGGGGGGAGGAAGCTGCTGAGGTGGTCCAGGTGGGAGAGCAGGATGGGGCAGGCAGGGGTGGGGTGGGGAGGGGAGGGGCTGCTTCTGGCGAATTTTGGAGGTAGGAGAGGCAGGATTGCTGGAGGTGTGCTTGGCTGCGGTAGGGTAAGGAAGATGAAGGAATCCACACTTCTTCCCAGATTCTGGTCTGAGTGATAGAGTGGATGGGAGTGCTGCCTACTGAGATGGGGAATATGGAGAGGGCAGATTTGAACCCAGCACTCGGGCTCCAGCACCCTGACCAAAAAGCCATGCCACCGCAGCAAATATTTACGGAGCTCTTCCTCTGTGCCAGGTGCCACAGTGGGAACGGGGTGGTAGGATTACAATGGGATGCGGGAGAGGCATCACATAATCCATGTCATGACTTTCTCTGCACCTCAATTTTCTCCTCTGCAGGATGGTGTCAACACTCCAGGGCAAAGTGACATAAACTCCTCAGCCCCTGGCCTGGCCCATAAAAAAGTGGTCCATCCCATCACCTATTATTAATAACTAGCCCCTCGACTCTTCCTCTTCATTATTTGTAGCCTGAAAACAGACCCAGGTAGTCCTCTATCCCAGAGCAAGCAGCACTGGCCCTGGCCCACTTGTCCCCAAGCACCACTTCTCTTTTCCCTCTCCCACTTCTGGCCAAAGGGCTGGCTTCCTGAAAGCTTTAGTGTAAGCACTTCCTCCCTCTTTGTCGCCCCCTCAGCCCTTGGCATTTGGGGTTCTGCTCTCACCGGTCCCCTAAATGCCTCTGCACTACCAGGCCAAGGCTGTTATTCTACTCTCCTCAGATTCAGGCTCCTCGGCAGCACTGAGGCCCTTGCTCCAAATGCCAACCTCCAACTCTCTGCTCTCTTGGCTTCTGAGACACTGTACTACCTCTTTCTCTTTCCTGTCGGAGCCCCACAAACATCGACTGAGCACCTCTGTGGGTTAGGCTCTGCTGCGCGCGAGGTGGATACAGCAGTGAACCAAAAGGGAAAAACTCCTGCCTTCATGGAGCTGATGTTCTGATCGGTCCCTCTCAATCAATGATTTCTCTCCAGCTCCCTGAATTGTGTGCCCCAATTTTCCACCCTTACCCTTGTCTTCTGTCTCTCACCTAGGGCAATCTCACCACACCCATGGCTTTCGCAGCCACCCACCCTGTGCCCTGGGCTGTCTCTAGCCACCACTTCCTGCCAAGGCCCCAGGGCCTTTACCTCTGACATCAGTTCTCACCCATTTGGTCTCAATGTTACCCTCCCTTTTCAGACTCTGTCATCTTGCACCTGAATTAAATGTCCTCCTACCAGCTTGCCCTGTTCATTCTTAGCCCCAACAACTTCCTTTCCAGTCAGCAGCCAGAATGATCTTTTTAAATGTAAAAGAGAATATTTCATGCCCTCTGCCTAAGATCGGTGCCCACTGTGCTGAGAATAAAATCCAAATGCCTAGGAGGCCCTGCATGACCCAGCCCTGCCAACCACCCTGGTTTGCTACCTCTCCTGGGACTCACTCCACCAGTCACAAGGGCCTCCTCCTCTCGGGCCCTGACCCTGCCAAGCTCCTCGCCCCCTCAGGCTTTTGAACATATAGTGCTATCACCTTGGAACACCTTCCCACAATTAACACCTGCCAATACAGCACTCAGGCCTCAGCTCAAAAGATTCCTTCTCAGAGAGACCTTCCTTACTCCTCAATATAAAGCACTAGCCCCACACTGTTCTTTCTCATAATATCCAGTGGTTCTTTTTTCTCTTCCAAGTACTTGTCACAATTTCTGAATCTATATTCATTTGTCTACTTGCTTACTCAGCACAGGCCTCCCACGCCTTTCCCACACACCATAAATCCCCTTCCCCGGGCTAATTCCTCATCATGCAATGTTACCTCTTCCAGGAAGCTTCACTGACACGGCTGGGCTGGGTCATGTTTCCTAATCTGGGCTAACACAACACCTCCATCCCAGCCATAACCACTCTGACTGTGCTTCCCCCATCCCAGCCCTGACCCCTCTGCCTGCTCTTCTCTTATCACAGCTCCATCACGCTAGACTGTCGCTGTCTTCTGCTCTGTACTGGTAAGCTCCATGAAGACAGGAACCAGGACTGATGGGCACGGCTGTATCCCCAGCATCGCCTACCACAGGGCCAGTCAGGCATCTTACAAAGGTTGAGGGAGGAATGCATGCATCATGTCTTAAGGCCTCCTCAACCCCTAGTCAGTTTCCGGCTTATTCTCTTTACAGTCCTAATCACTCCCGAAATTATCCTGCTGCCTAGTTTGCTTCCAAGTTTAGTGTCTGTCTTCCCACTAAACTCTGAGCTGTAAGTTGCCAAGTTGCTGGTTACTACTGGGTACCCAAATTGCAGCACAGGGCCTGGCACAAGGGAGCTGAAGTAAGATATGCTGAATGAATAAATGAGACACACGCACACTCCCGAAGATGAAGAGGAATTTAAAGAGAGATACAAATTCACAGACATGGGAAAAGGGGATTAACAGCACAATAAACACAGGTTCAAATCTTAAATGAGGGGTAAACACGGCCCTCTGCGATCACGCAGGGCTATGAACACCGTCCTAAGGTGCGTGGGCAACAGCCCAAGGCCACGGAAGGGTGGGGAGAGGACAGACGGCTAACTGAACATGAATGAAAGTCGCGTTTTTCTGCACATCACACAATATCCTGCTCAAACTTGTTTTCTTCTAAATGAATTTCCTAAAGAAAAGAAGAATCGAGTCCAATGCGCCCCCTACCCGGACCTGGCATCCCTGCGCTGTGCACACCTCGTAGCTCCAGATCCCTGACCTCGTGACCTCCGACCTGCGGCGACCTCGCCAACCGCCGAGGCAGCCCCGCCACGCCACGCCCTCCCTCCCTATCTCCTCGGTCGGCCACGTACGCCACTTACGCTGCCGGGGCGTCCCCGCCGCCGCCAAGCCTGCCGGGTGCATTTTTCCCTGCCGCCGCCGCCACCGCAGCCCCAGCCACGGTTCGAAATGTGCCCGCCCGGCTCCCGTAGCCACGCCTCACCGGCCACACGACAGCCAATGGGCGTCACGATCGCGCAGACGCCACGCCCCCACACGGAGGCCCAGACAAGCTGGCGGGTAAGAGGGGAGGACTGGAGGCCGGTGACGTTAGGCGAGAGTCAGGCCTGCAGGGCAAGGAGGGCGGAGCCCGGAACAATCGAAGGAGTAGGCGTTGTCGTGCATGATGGGAAATGTAGGTGTCGAGCGAAGAGGGCGATGGGAAATGGAGTTCTCTATAGACAAACGCTCAATTTGGCTCTTGAGAACACTGGGGAGCGAGAGAAGGGTGTGGAGCAGGAGAGGAGAGACCCGTTAGTGTTCCCCAGGGGCTAAGCGGAGTTGTGCGGGCTCTAGCGCTTATACAGTTTTGGCAGACTTTAGGTATTAAAGTGATTATTTAGAGGGAGAAAAGGATATCCAACAAGTTAGGTAGGAAGAACCAGGTGTCTTTCCTCAAGACGTATTGTTAAAAAACAAAATTAGGGACTTCCTTGGCGGTCCAGTGGTTAAGCCTCCGCGCTTCCACTGCAGGGGGCGTGGGTTCCATCCCTGGTTGGGGAACTAAGATCCCACGTGCCAGCGTGATGCGGCCAAAAAAACCCAAAAAAACCCAACCAAACAAAAAAAACCCAAACTAAACCGAGTAAAATTTCTTAAATTAATTTTTTATTGGAGTATAGTTGCTTTACTAAACCGATTAAATTTGAAGACCTATGGGATTTATTCAAAAATTTATGAATCCGGCAACATCCCATCTAGTAAATAGAACGGAGCTTGAAGGAGTTGTACAAAATGGAGGTTTTTTTATAGAAGGAGGCAAGGAAGTTATTAGCAAGAGAAAAGAAAGAATTATTTCAGGCCAGGTCACCTTCTTTTGGGGGGAGGGTGAGAATCTATCTTATAGAATACCTCTTCTTCCTTTGCGGGGGTAGGGGGGTAGGGGTGGGGGCGTGGGGAGTGTAGAAATGGTGAGGTCCCACATGACAGATTACCTCGCTGGTGCTGACCAGGAAATTCCAGACTGGCCGATTAAGATTACCTTCCTGGGGAAGGACAAAATTGCAGTTAGGTCAGATGTTAAAATCTAGGTTTGGTATCATGGGCTTTAGCACTAGCGACGCCATTTGGGGTCTGTGGTTTTCTCTTTAACAACATCTTTAGACATTTTCCCAAAAAGTCATAAAAATGCTCCTGTGTTGCAACCTGGTTTCCCTGGTTTGCCAAAAAACATTATAACCCCCAGCAAGTGAGCACACACAGGCACACCTGCAAGTGAGGAGCCCTGAACATTAAGCTACCTTAGTCTCTCCTGTCTCTGCCCTCCGTCTCCCCCTTTATCTAACCCTGTCTCCCCCTCAGCCTCCCCTTTTCTGTCCCTCAGTCTCCTCCAGTTATCTCAGGCAAAGATAATGGTAGAAATGACTTCTGGGGAGTGATAGCTCTCCGGAAGGATGTCAGCAAGTGACCGTGTCACTGTGGCTTTCCCTTTCCTCCTCTGAGACACTGTCTTTTCTGGGGACCTTGAAGACTGTTCTGGTCTCTCAGTTATGACTCCTGGCTGCACAGTCCTCTAGGCTTCACCATCCCAGCCCCTGTCACTCTGCCTGTGCTTCCCTTATCACAGCCCTGACCCTCTGGGCTGTCACTCTGTTGAAGTGCAGGGAGCCCCCCAACCCGAGGGCAGGGCCCAGGGACTGTCTTGGTCACTGCGTGTCCCCAGCATCACCCAGCAAAGCGCTGGGCACAAAGTGAGGGCTGAGCAAAGATTTGGTGAATAGCTAAGGATCCTCACTCTGTGAGGGCACAGGTGACACCTGACCCTGTGGTGTCCCCCTTTGTGAGTTAGACAGGGGTTCTCTCCAGGTGGACGCAGCCCCACTCCAGAACGCACGACCTGGCGCGTGGAGCGAGGGCTGGATTTCAGTTTGTCCCCTTGTCCCCTCAGCCACGCGCCCCGGTGCGGCGCACAACATTCGCAGCCTTGAGCAATGGCCCTAAGGAGTCGGGGAGCGACTCCTCGGTCCGCGAGCCGAAAAGAGACTTAGGATTCTCTCTGGCGTAGGGAGCCGCGGCTCCGGGGAGGAAGCAAAGGAAGGAAGGGGGAGGAAAGGAAGAATACCCCTAACCCAAGCATCCCTCCGGTCTCCTGGGTCCGGGAGCGCCGGGCTCCTCCCTCTCGGTCCTCACACCTGGCGATGGGGCGTGCCTCAGTTTCCTCCACCCCCGCCCCTCCCCTTTTTCCTCTTCTTCCTCTTTGGGGCGCCGGGGGCCGCACGTCAAGCACTCCCGGAACTGAAGCTGGGCGCCTGGCGGTCGGGAGTCAGGGGCCACGTCAGCGGGGCGGCCGGGAGCTTGGCGAGCCGGCCGGCTGCGCCATGCGGCGGGGAGCGCTCCTGGCGGGCGCCCTGGCGGCGTACATCGCTTACCTGGTGCTGGGCGCGCTACTGGTGGCGCGGCTGGAGCGGCCGCACGAAGACCGCCTCCGAGCTGAGCTGCAGACTCTGCGCCAGCAGCTGCTGCAGCGCAGCCCGTGTGTGGCTGCCCCCGCCCTGGACGCCTTCGTGGAGCGGATGCTGGCGGCCGGACGGCTGGGGCGCGCAGCGCTTGCCAACGCCTCGGGGTCAGCCAACGCCTCGGACCCCGCCTGGGACTTCGCCTCGGCGCTCTTCTTCGCCAGCACGCTGGTCACCACCGTGGGTACGTGAGCGCCGCCCCGAGCCCCCGACCCGGGACCCCCCTCGCCCCCGCTTCCCTAGGGACCCAGGAGCCGCCACGAAATACCCTGATCCCGGCGGATCATTCCCGATCTACTCTGAGCCCAGGATCCCCTCAAAACCCCCCAACGAGGACCTGGGACCCACACTCACGGGCTCCTCCACCTTGGGGAGCCCCCATCCATGTCTTTCCTCCCAGTAGGAAATCCACCAGTTCCCTCGGGGACCAGAGCCACCCTCAGAGTACCTTCCGGCGAGCATCTGGGACCTCATTCCTCTGCCTTAACTCCCTTGGAGACCCGGGTCTGTCCAGTCCCCTCTGGGCCTAGAACTACCCTCAGAGACCTCCTGCGAGAACCCCGGACCCTCTGCCTGAGACCCTTGCCCCATCTGGACTGGGACCTCAGCCATGCTGAGCCAGCTGTCTCTGGCTCAGACCACCATCCCCTCCAACACTGTCTCCTGGTTCTCCAGATACGTCCTTCTGGGTTGCCCCTTGGGAAGCCTTACCCCAGTCTCCTCCTGACCCTGGTGCCCCAGTGAGGACCCTGAATCTCCAGACCCTCTCCAGGTGCTGTCCCTAAAGACCTTACTGCCAGTAGACACCCCTCAGCCAGAACCTGGGGCCCTTATCTCAGACTTCTACCCCTCTGGACCTAGACCACTCCCCAGCAAGGGGCCCTGCCCTCCTCCTGACCAAGGACCACCCCGACCCTCATACTCCCCTGCAGGTAGCCCTGACTCCAGACACAGGGCCCCTCTTCACATATCCCATTCCATCTTAACATCTTTGTATTGAGGAGCCCTCAATGCAGGGTTTTCCTCCCAATAGGGACACCCCTGTTCCCTCTGAACGTGGGACTTCCGATTCAGCAGCCCCCAGCTATGGAAGTGTGTGAGAGAACTAGAGCACCTTCCAGGAAGGGCCGCTGACTTTCCAACCAGAAGCCCCCTAGCCAGGACTCCCACGCCTCCAGTCCCAAATCGGCACCAGCAAAAACCCCTACTGTTTTCCAAGCCAGGGACTCCCCATGGGGACCCCTTTGTTTATTTATGTTGGCCATCGCAAGGCATGCGGGATCTTAGTTCCCTGAACACAAACCCATGCCCCCTGCAGTGGAAATGCGGAGTCCTAACCACTGGACCACCAGGAAATTCTTTGCAGACCTCTTTGAACCTGAGGACCCCTAGCTGAGACTCTCACCGCTCTCTGGACCCTGACACCCCTCGTAAGAACCCCAGAACCACCTGGGACCCCAGCGCCCTCCACACACGCTGCCCCTGAGAGCAGAATCGCCCCCCTCCCCAGGATGCCAGCCCAGGGAGTCGGCTCTCTGCACCCGCTACCCCTCCCCCGAGAGCCCCTGCCCAACCTGAATTTCCCAAGAAAGGGAACCTCCAGGGGACCTGGGACCCCTTCAGTCTCCTCCAGACCCACAGCTGGGACCTTTCTCTCCACCCCAACCCTGCTGTAGTCTGCTTTGGACCTGAAGTTCTCCCTCCATCAAGGACACTCCAGGCTCTCTGTACCCCAGATCCAGCCCCCCCGCCACCACTGTCCACTCAAGACCATTACCACTTTCCACCCTTGACACTCTCAGCCAGGACCTGAGACACACGCCCCCCCATCATCCCCGTAGCATTGTCTACCCCCATCATGTCCCCTCAGGCATCCTTGGGCTCAGAAGCCCCCTCTGCCTGAGGATTCCCCTCCCAATCCCATTTGTGATCCAGAAAACACCCCCACTGGTGCCTGTCCCCCTTCTTCCTCTGGACCCAGGACCCCAGCCCCAAACCAGGATTCTTTTCAAACCAGGACACTGGCCTCTGATTTCAGATTACTGACTGGACCCCACAGATCCCCTTCTCTGGACCCCTACAGCCTCAGGTGGGACTGACACCCCCTCCCAGCCCTACCCGGGAAATCCCTCACCTCAGGGCCCCTCAGACCTGGAAAATCCCTTTGTTGTCAAGCTCTGCTGGTCCTCCCACAGCCCCTCCCCAGCCCCCAAACTTCCTCTTTGCCTCTTTGCTAGGATTTGGATAGGGGAGGTGGCTGGGCCCCGGCTAGCCCAGACCCCTAACTCCCCTTCCCCGCCGGCAGTAGCAGGCCGCCTTTGCCTTTTGTGCCTGTCACTGTTGTGTGGCTCAGCAAACCAAGGCCCCGGCAGCAGGGCTGGATGCTTCCCACAGACTCTTTCCAGTTGCTGGCTGGGCCTGCCTGACCTGCTCCCCGGCTTCACTCTCCCTCTGTCTCCTCCCAGATCCTGGCTTCTGAGAAGCTGTCCCAGGCAAGACAGGTGAAGAAGCCAAGCTCAAGGCAGGCACCGTCTGGGTGATCTCTAGTCGTCAGTGTCCTCCCTCATCTCATCTGTAAAATGGGGATAATAACACTCCCTACTTCACAGTAATAGCAATACCTGGTAGAGGACTTAACCACATACAGACTTTAACTCACTCAGTACAATAAGCCTTGTGAGGCAGGTAGCATTAGTAGTTCTATTTTTTAGCAACAGAAACTGAGGCCCAGAGAGGTTGGACAACTTGCCCAAGGCCACACAGGTAGGAAGTGTAGCGTGCGGTTTTGAACTGAGGCTGTCAGGCCTCAGGGTCCCACACTGTTAACCAACACACCACACTACCTCTTAGGCTTGCATGAATGAAGGATGGTGATGTATGTATATTGTAAAAAAAAAAAAAAATTATTCTGACATTCGTTAAAAATGGTAGGTTATTGCAGCAGGGGAGAGAGACTGAACCCAATTCCGAATATAGCAAAGACAGCTGGAGATTTAGAGCTGAGAGCAAAGTGAAGGGGTCAGTGGATGGAAAATTACTAAGAGGAGACATGGAAGGTAGGGGGATTCTTGCTAAACTGGCTTAATAGGATTCTTGCTAAAGACTGGCCAAGGACTTCGATATCAGTGGTGGATGGTGAGGAATTTGATCAGATATCAAGAGTGGGGGGATTCTCCCTAAACCAGCTGAGGATTCCTGCTAAAACTGGGCTTAGTCAAGAGGAGGGCTCAGGACTTCCTTGGTGGTCCAGTGGTTTAGACTCTGCACTTCCAATGCAGGGGGCGCAGGTTCGATCCCTGGTCAGGGAACTAAGATCCCACATGCCGCGCGGCACAGCCAGAAAAAAAAAAGGAAGAGGGCTCAGAGGAGCCTGACTAAAATTTGGTCAAGGTGGGAGTCTGTGTCTATGTGAAGTGCCAGTAATAATAACTGAGATTGACAGAGCCTCAGTTATTATTATTGTTGCTGGTGAAGCCGGGAGCCCTGAATGTATCTGGAGAAATGGAAGACCATACGTCATTCAGAGAGACCTCTCCCACAGCGTCCCTGGTCTTGTCATAGGCCCTAGTCTTCTGAGGGGTCTTGTCATAGGCCCTAGTCTTCTGAGGAAGACCTGGGGCCTGGAGCTGGTCCAGGCAGCCTTGCTGTGATTGAGGCCAGGGGTGGAGGAGTCGGGCTCACCTGCAACTGGGAATGGGGGGAGGGAGCGAGCATTACAGTCATGCTAACTCTTTCTATGCCCGTGCTAGGTGCTACACCCTGTCCCAACCTGCATTTGAGGAAGGCATTGTTTATGAGGCCATTTTGCAGTACTCTGAGGAAACTGAGGCTCAGAGAGGAGAAGTCACTTGGCCAAGGTGATGCAGGGACCAAATAACAAAGCACCAATTTGGACTTGGCTCTTGGAGGTAGCAAGTTGAGGCTCACAGCCCCCATTCTATTCTAACTCTATGATTTTTCTGTTTATAAGGATTTCGTGTCATCTGCAAACCTGTCATTTCAGCTAGGCTGCTGGAGTTTCTCTATCAAAAGCCTTGTATTAATGAAGCTTGGAGCCATAAGTGATAAACCTCAAATAACAGCTGCTTAAGTAAGATGGAAGTTTATTTCTTGCTCACATTCAAGGGAGTCAGTCCAAGACCAGAATGGTGCTGCATGGTCAGAGACCTTCGTGTTCCTTCATAACTCCTGGGCACGGTTTCCATTCCCAGGCTCATCTCATGGCCCCAGATGGCTGCTCCCCTCCAGCCTTCACATCTGTGTTCCAGGCAGCAGGAGGAGGGAGGAAAGAAGGAAGATAGGCATCTCCCTTTCTCTAAGGACACTTCCTGGAAGTTGTTTCCTTCTTTCATATATACCTCATTGGCCATAAATTATTCCAGAGCCACACCTAGCTGCACTGGAGGAGGGAATGTCTTTATTACAAGTGGCCACCTGTCCAGCAAGAACTAGAGGATCCTTTATTTTTCCCTAGTTTTTTTTTTTTATTGTGACAAAATACACATAACATAAAATTTACTATCTTAACCATTTTTAAGTGTACAGTTCAGTGGTATTAGGTACATTCATATTGTTGTGCAACTATCACCACCATCCATCTCCAGAACTCTTCTTATCGCGCAAAACTGAATCTATACTCTTATATAATAACTCCCCATTTGCCCCTCTCCTCAGCTACTGGCAACCATTGTTCTACCTTCTTTTTCTTTCTTTTTTTTTGGCTGTGTTGGGTCTTCGTTGCTGCGCACGGGCTTTCTCTAGTTGTGGCGAGCAGGGGCTACTCTGTTGTGGTGCGCGGGCTTCTCATTGCTGTGGCTTCTCTTGCTGCGGAGCACGGGCTCTAGGCACGCGGGCTTCAGTAGTTGTGGCACGCGGGCTCAGTAGTTGTGGCTCGGGGGCTCTGGAGCGCAGGTTCAGTAGTTGTGGCGCACGGGCTTAGTTGCTCCGCGGCACGTGGGATCTTCCCAGACAAGGGCTCGACCACTGCGCCACCAGGGAAGTCCCCGTTCTACTTTCTGTCTCTATGATTTTGACTACACTAAGTACCGCATATAAATGGAATCACAGAGGATTTGTCTTTTTGTGACTGACTTATTTCACTTAGCATAATATCCTCAAGCATCATCCATGTTGCAGCATGTGTCAGAATTTCCTTCCTTCAAAAGGCTGAATAACATTCCATTGTTTGTATTTACATTTTGTTGATCCGTTCATCCATCCATGGACACTAGGGTTGTTTCCACCTTTTGGCTATTATGAAGAATGCTGCTGTGAACATGGGTGTACAGGTATCTCTTCAAGCCTCTGCTTTCAGTTCCTTTGAGTATATAAAAGCCAGGGGATCCTTTTGTGTGGAAGACGGGCTCAGGGGAAAGCCTGCTCGTATGTGCAATGCCTCCACACTTTCTTACGGGTCACAGGGCAGAATCTGCAGTCTTTTGGGCAAGACATTTTACTGTCAACATAAACCAGACCCCTTACCACTCCAGTCATATCTCTGACCCTTTGGTTTGCTTTATTTGGGAAATCAAAAGAGATTTTAAATTACACATTGCCAAAGTGATACAGTTTCACCCACACCTGAATTCCCCTTTATCGTGTTTCTGTTTGCGGAACTCACACCCACCCTGGCCTTCTTGTGTTCCCACGGTCTCCGGGAGCACAGTGGGGCTTGTCACACCCATTTTATTTTTATTTTTTATTTTTATTTTTTATTTTAATTAATTAATTTATATTTATTTATTTTTTTTTTTGGCTGTGTTGGGTCTTCGTTTCTGTGCAAGGGCTTTCTCCAGTTGTGGCGAGCGGGGGCCACTCTTCATCGCGGTGCACGGGCCTCTCACCGTCGCGGCCTCTCCCGTTGCGGAGCGCAGGCTCAGTAGTTGTGGCTCACGGGCTTAGTCGCTCAGTGGCGTGTGGGATCTTCCCAGACCAGGGCTCGAACCCATGTCCCCTGCATTGGCAGGCAGATTCTTAACCACTGCACCACCAGGGAAGCCCCCACACCCATTTTAGAGTAGAGGAAACTGAGGCTTTGAGCCAAGGTAAAGCCTGCACCCTTTATTCATTATTTTGACTATCGATCAAGTGCCCACTCTATGCCAGATACCAGGGCTACAGTAGTGAACAAAACAGACAGAAGCTCCTGCCCTCCTGGAGCTGGCACCCTGTGGGGAGACAGACAGTAACCAAATAAATAAACCATATAGTATGCTAGAAGGTGTTCAGTGCTATGAAAACAAACTAAAAAGAAGAGTTGGGTAGGAGGGTGTAACAATTTAAAGTGGTGAGGGTGTCACTGAGAAGGTGACATTTGAGCAGACCTGAAGGAGGGGAGGAAGGGAGCCATGTGGATACCTGGGGGAAGAGGGTTCCACCAGGAAAGAACAGCCAGTGCAAAGGCCCTGAGGTGGGAGCGCGCTGCCCTGGATTGTGTGGTGCCCCGTGGGTCACCATAAGGACTTTGTCCTTTTACCTGAGATGGAGCCACAGGGGGACTCTGAACAGGGGAGGGACATGACCTGACTCACGTGTTCACAGGGACCCTCTGGCTGCATGAGGGGAGAAGGGAGACCAGGCAGGAGGCTGCCGGGTAGACAGGACCAGGATGGAGCCGTGGGGTGGAGTGGGGCGAGTGGGTGGGTTTTGGATCTGTCTGAAGGTTGAGACAACAGACAGAAAGTGGGTGTGAGTGACAAGGGAGTCGAGGACGACACCAGGCTCTTGGCCTGAACAGCAGGAAGGGTGGAGGTGCCATCACTGGAGATGAGAGACTCTAGGAGAGGTGGGTTCGAGGGTGAAATTAGTCCTTGGTTTAGAGTGGCCACGGACGCCGGAGCGGATGCCGAGTGGGCAGAAGGATCTCCCCCTCACTCCCACAGGCTACGGGTACACGACGCCGCTGACCGACGGGGGCAAGGCCTTCTGCATCGCCTTTGCGCTCCTCGGCGTGCCGGCCACCATGCTGCTGCTGACCGCCTCGGCCCAGCGCCTGTCGCTGCTCACCCACGCGCCCCTGTCCTGGCTGAGCCGGCGCTGGGGCTGCCGCCCCCCGCAGGTGGCCCGCTGGCACCTGGCGGCCCTGCTGGCGGTCGTGGTGACCATCTGCTTCCTGGTGCCGGCCGCAGTCTTTGCCCACCTTGAGGAGGCCTGGAGCTTCCTGGACGCCTTCTACTTCTGCTTCATCTCTCTGTCCACCATTGGCCTGGGTGACTATGTGCCTGGAGAGGCCCCCGGCCAGCCCTACCGGGCCCTCTACAAGGTGCTGGTCACAGGTGAGTGGGGTGGCTGGCCGGGGACCGAGGGCCGGGTCTGAGGGGGACCTGGCCCCAACCCCGGGGGGAGTTGAAAGTCACAGCCCCATCCTGGGCGGTCCTGTAGCCCCACGGCCATGACCTGGAGGTCTGAGTCCACCCATCGCCCCTCTGCCGTCTCTGCAGTCTACCTCTTCCTGGGCCTGGTCGCCATGGTGCTCGTGCTGCAGACTTTCCGCCGTCTGTCTGACCTTCATGGCCTCACAGAGCTCATCCTGCTGCCCAATCCATGCCCTGCCAGCTTCGACGAGGATGGGGACGATCGGGTGGACATTCTGGGCCCCCAGCCGGAGCCACACCAGCAATTCACCGCCGGCTTGCACACTGACTACGCCTCCATCCCCAGGTAGCTGGGGCAGGCGCCGCGAGGCTGCGGACCTGGCCTGCGGCTGAGGGGCCCAAGGGACTGGACTGACAGACTAGCACGTCCACAAGCACATGCCAGTGTTCCCGAGGCCCTGCCTCCGCTATCCGTCTGTCCTTTGTCTTACCTGCCTGAGCACCACCCGGATCCAGGAGCCAGCATTGCCTTGTTTCCCCTGCCCCTCCTCTCACCTCCCTGCACGCTCTGTGCTTCCCTGGCTTTCTCACCATCTCTGTCTTTCCCTCTCCCCGTCTCTTTGTTTCTCATTCTTTTACTCACACCATCTGCCACTCACCACCTGCTGATTCTCCCAGGCTCTGGGCTCAGACTTCATTTCAGGTGCTAGATCAGTCACTCCACTTTGGCCAAGTGACCGGCCCTCTCAGAGCCTTGATCTCCTCATCTGTCAAGTGGAAAGAGTATATTCACTCATTTAGAACTCCCTCCTGTGTGCCAACCCATGCTGGGCAGTGCTAGGGACATAGTAGTGTTCCAGATGGTCTGGGCCCTGCTCTCATGGGGCTTGCCATCCTGTAAGGTAGACAGACCTGTCCCCACACAGTGACAGTCCATAACAGGCAGGACTTCAGTGGGGTGGGTGAGGGTGAGGGTGGGCAGAGTGGTCAGGGCTGGGGTGGAGGGAGCACAGGGAATGTACCCAGTCCAGCCTGGAAGGTCAGGGAGGGCTTCCTGGAGGAAGGGGCAACTGAACTCAGACTTGAAATCTGAGGAGTAGTCCGGGGAAGAAGGTGTACCTGACTCATTTTCCTCAAGTGTATCCAGGGAGCAAGACACATTCGGAGACTCCTGGGGTAGGCTTGTGTGATAGAATCTTCTTCAGCAGCCTGGCAGGCAGGAAGCTAAGGCACTGCTCTTCGTGAGGCACCATTGTAACAGCTGTTCCCGTTCACCAAGGACTAATTACATTAGGTGCACTGGGCTCTGGAGCCAGCCTGCTTGGGCTCAAATCCCAACTCAGTTGTGTCCTGCCTGTGTCCTTGGGTGGTCACTTTGCCTCTGTGATTCTTGGTTTCCTCATCAGTAAAATGGCAATAACAATAGTTACTTCAAAAGATGATTTCACAGAGCCTGCCATGTTATTCTGTGATGCTTTCTTTGGCCAGGCCCTGTTCTGGGTACTTTACATATGAGGTAGATAATGATAATATTATCAGTGGACATGGGCATATCGTAAGCATCCTTAAAGGACCATCTTGGGAACTTGGCTTCTTTCTTGAGGGCACTAGAGAGCCATGGAAGGGTTTTGAGCAGGAGAGGGCCATGGTTAGGTCTGGGTTTTAGCTGCTGTGTGCAGGGGGACACTGACGCTGGGTGCCCAGGGGAGGCTGGGGCAGGAACAAAGCAGGAGACAATGGGACTGGGTAGGGCCAAGGGAAGGGGAGGGGGGGGCGAGTCGAGGGATGCTCAGAAGGCCAAGTGGACAGGCCATAAGCCTTACAGACTTGGGAGGGATAAGGCCAGACAAAGGTCCAAAGTTGCTCAGCTGCCCCTGAGGTGGGAGCCTGGGAGAAAGAACAGATTTGAAGGGAGATGCTGAGGCTTGTTTGGAACATGGTGGCTTTGAAGGGCTAACGGGACACACAGGAGAAGGCATCAGGAGGTTACAGGACCCTCAGGGCAAGGGCTCAGTGGGTGGTTGAGGCTGGAGACAGACGAGGAAACCAAGGCCATGAAGGTGAGTATGACAGCCCTGGGTGGGAATGAAGAGAGAAGACCAGCCTTGAGAAATCAGCCTTAGGTTATTTATATATTTATATCAGTAAGGAAAGATTTGGGTTGCAAGTAACCAAATCCTGACTGGCACTGGCTGAAACGATGAGATGGTTGTATATTGTACATCACCAGAGTTGGGGACAGCTCCAGGCATGATACAATCCACAGCTCCAAGAGGGTCTTGTGGCCCCAGGTTCCCTCTCTCTCTGCTCTGTTACCCTCAGCTGAAGGCTTGGCTCCCACAGGGGCTCTCCTCATGGCCCCAGAGTGGCTGCCACAGGTCCAGGCGTCACAATCAGACATGTTAATTTTTAGTACAGGAAGTTGGTGGGGGGCGGTGGGGGCGGCATCTCTTCCCATGGTGCCTTTTTGGAAACAAGGAAACCTTTTCCCAGTGTCTCCCAGCAGCCTTCCTCTTCCATCTCATTGGCCAAAATTGGGTCACATGCACATCCTGAGCCAATCATTGGCCAGAGTGATGGCATCACCATGATTAGCTTGGATTCCTCAGGATTCCCCCTGTCACCCAGGTGTGAGGCTGGGGCTGAGGTTTTAGTTTGCAGGCTGGTGAATACTGGAACAAAATTGGGCTTCTATTAGAAAGGCAGAAAGTTGGGAGAATGGGCAGACATCAATAAACTAATCAGCCAAGGCAGTGAAGTACAATTATGCAGGTTGGGGCCTACATAAGGGATGCCTGGCTGGTAGGGTGGAAACAAATAGGGGCTGAAGTTCATGGCTGAATATGCCCAAAGGGGACTTCTTTTTCTAATTAACATAACAGCCCCATATGGTGAGCAGTGACCCTTCAAGCAATGCCCTCCTACCAGAGAGAAGAGCTTACAAAGGAGACAGAAAAGGAGTTCTAGAGAGGAGTAGGAAAACCAGGAGGGTGGGGAGTATTGGTAAGAGATGAGAGAATTTGAAGGAGGGAGAAGGCAACATTGTCAAATGATGCTAAGAAATCACACAAAATTGTGTTAATAACAGTGATAGAAAACACTTACGTAGGATTTACTATGTGCCAGGCATTGTTCCAAGCCCTTGATACACAAGAATTTATTTAACCCTCTCAACAACTCTGCGAGTCAGGTACATTCTCCATATTGCAGATGAGGAAAGGAGGCCCAGAGAGGTTAAATAACTTACCCAAGGTCACACAGGAAATGCAAAACTGGGATTTGGACAAGGTTTTGGTTGGTCACCTTGTCCCACGGAGGCTCAGAAACACCCGCTGTCTAGCTGTTTCTCAGCCTCCCAGCCTTCCTGGCTCCTCAGCATGGTCGTTGACCCTGCTGCTGAAGTCACTGGGTGGGTGGAAGGCAGTTGCTTGGGGGAGGTGCCTGTGTGATCTGGTTTCTGCTCCTCACCACTTCTCCTTCCAAATTCCCCCAGAAAAAGAAATCAAGCCCTGCTCAGTTTAAGATATTAAAAAAAAAAAAAAAAAAGCACATGCTTAAAAATGGAAAAAGTAGAAAAGACTGTACAGTGAAAAATAAGTCTTTCTCCTGGACTTGGGCTGTGTTGACAGATTTCTCAGGTCTCCTTCTAGGCATGTACCAGCAATATACATGTGTGTGTATATGTGTGTTTTAATTTTTTTCTTTCACTCTACATAAGTGGTACCTAGTACAGTGAGGTGGTTACAGTCACAGACTCTGGAGGCAAAGTCCCTGGGTATAAATCTGAACTCTGTCACTTCTAGGCTCTGTGGTTTTGGGCAAGTGATTTCACCTTCCTGTGCCTGAGTTTGCCAATCTGTGAAATGGTATGATAACAGCACCTACCTCATGGAGTTGTTGGAGAATTAAGCAATTTAATACTGTCAAGCTCTTAGAACAGTGTCTGGTGCTCAATAAAATGTCAGCTAATGGTTATTCTCATTTCTGCACCTTTTTCATATTATATGTTTCATATATACATGTATGATTTTATATGCTTTTCTAATATTCTCTTTTCTGCACCTTGCTTTTTTCACCAACCCAGTGTCATTCGGAGATCATTCCAGAGGCACACAAGTAGGTCTCCTATCCTTTTTTATGTCTGTGGTGCCTCCTCTAGGACCCACATCCCATAAATTATTTCCACGTTTCATTAACGGACATGTGGGTGGCTGCCAGTCTTTTGCCGGCATAAGTGATGCTGTAGGGTGTACCTTGTGCATCAAGGTAACAGAGGCCCTCCCCTTGGTGGGGCTATATTCCTGAGTGGGGGGGGGGGGGCCATGAGGACACCCCAGTCTCTCTGCCTCTGTGAGTCTAGAAGGGCTCAGGTACACAGCTGCTGGATTTCTTCCCTCAGATGAAGTCACCCTCCCTGGTCTGTGGGGATGGGCTGGGGGGTGGGGAGCACAGACCCCTGTCAGCTCTGCATTTACGTAGAACACCTATAATGTGCTGTGTTGCACAGAGTTGGGAACAAGTGACAGAGAAAGCCCTAGGCCCTACCCTCACGGAGCCTGTGATGCAGTGGGAAACAAAGACCCATTCCCAGACAGACATTGCCTAGCATGGTCAGGGGAAGGATGGGGGTTGCTCACATATCATAGACAAGACCTGAAAGGAGGAAAGTGGTCAGCCGGTGACAAAGTAGGGAATAGCATTCCAGAGGGTGTTACAGCATGTGCACAGTCTGGAGGAGAGCGAGCATGCCTGATGAAGGATATTCAAGTCGCTCTGTGTGACTAGGCTTTGGACTACAGAGGGAGAGAAGAGATGCCTGGGATAGGAGGGACAAAAGGGACGAGATTATGCAGGGCTCTGGAAAACAACTGAGTTTGGGTGTTTCCCTGGGGTCCTGGGGAGTCATGGAAGGTTCCCAGGGTGTTGTCCCCAGACCATTAGTATCAGCATCACCTGGAATCTTGCTGGAAATACAAATTCTCCAGCCCCATCTCAAAACTTACTGAATCAAAACCCCTGGGGGAGGAGCCCAACAACCTGTTTTAACAAGCTCTTTTGGTGAGCCTAATGCACGCTGAAGTTTGAAAACCACTGGGGTTTAGAGTAAAATCAGCTTTGCCGTTCATCAAAAAATCATGGTCTGGGGAATTCCCTGGCGGTCCAGTGGTTAGGACTCCACACTTTCATTGCAGAGGGCCCAGGTTCAATCCCTGGTCGGGGAACTAGGATCCCCGAAAAAAAAAAAAAAGTCATGGTCTGAGTCCTTAACTGTTAGGCATCAGAATACCAATGAAAACTGTTAACTTATTGAATATGTACTTGTGCCACGCATTCTTCACGTGCTATCTTATTGACTTCCCAAAACAGCTCTATGAGATGGCTGCCTTTGTCCCTGTTCTGTAGAGCAGGGTGTTAAGCCGCAGTAAGATTAAGTCCCACATGAAGACCAAATTTTTTTCACTAGAATTGTGATATCAGTGTCTGATTGGGTAGAAGGATAAGTAGGCGAGAACCACCAATAGGAACTCCTTGAAGGCCTTCCCATCGCAAACTTCGTCCCCAGCACCCTCTGCCGGCCAGGCCCCGCGCTACTGGGTGTTGAACACCGCCCTCCCTCCGCCCCCCAAGCCGTAGGCGCTGCTTGGGGTGAGCGTTACCATGGAGACAGGCGGGCGAGGCAGGCGTGCCTCGAGAAAGGCAGAAGTCGGTTGTGGAAGTGTAGGCGGCCATTTTGAGACCGGGCAAGAGGGGCGGGACTGGAGCGGCAGAGTGACGGTTGACCGGTCTAACTTAGAGACTGGTACCAAGGGTCTGGGAGAAGAGGGAGGTGCCTGGGGTCATCCCTGGCAGGGAAGGGTGGGGCGGGGGCGGGGTTAAGAAGGGGAGGAGAGGGGAGGGGGGAGGCGAGGAGGGGAAAGGTTGGGGAAAAGGAGGAGAGTCCAGGGACTGGGCACAGGAGGGGCGGAGAAAGGGCGGGGCGAGGAGCCGGGAGAGGCTAAGAGAAGAAGCGGGGTGATGGATAGGGGCGGGGCTAGAAGAGGCGGAGCGTAGAGCCAGGCTGTCCAGGGAATGGAAAGGGGTGGTGAAAAGGAAGGGGGCGAAAAGGTGTCATGGTTCAGGGGGAAGGTGAGGATCAAGAAAGTGCTGACGGACAAGGTAGCGCCGACAAGGAACGAGAAGTTGCAGGACGAGGAGAGGGTGCGGAGCGAGGGGAAGGCCAGTGGCGAGGAGAGTTCCCAAGGCAAAGAAAGCGTCTCTAAAGAGAAGGGGCGGGGCCATAGGAGGGGGCGGGGCAAGGAGCTGGCTTGGGAAGAACAGTTCCCCCAGGATGAGGGGGAAGGGTGGGTCTATAAGGGGTGGGACGAGGAGCAGAAGCCCAGCGAGGAGCAAGCTCCAGGCGAGAAACAGGAGCGGGGACAGGGGAAGGGGCGGGGCGTGGGGAAGGTCCGGAATCAGGATCCGGAGAGGGGCGGGTCTAGAGGCAGGACCCGGTACCTGGGCAGGGCCCGAGCACGGAGAATGGGGCGGTGCGAAGAGAAGTGGGGGCGGGGCAAGAAGTGGGGGCGGAGCCACGTGCAGGTGCGAGACCAGAGGAACTGGGGAAAATAGGTGGGGAGCAGCTAAATCGAGAAACAGAAACCAAGATCGAGTGAAGAGCAGCGGTGGGAGGCAGAGCAGGGGCAGAGGAAAGAAGTGTGGGGCAAGGTTAAGGGGAGAGACCAGGAGGCGGGGCGAAACCAGGAGTAGGGGCACGGCCAGGAGCAACAGGAGGGGCGAGACCTGGAGTAGTAGCAGAGGCGGGGTCCAGAAGTGTAGTAGTAAATGCAGGGCCGAGTTCGGGAACAAAAGCAAGGGTGGAGCCTGGAGCAAAAGTAGGAGTGGAGTGAGGAGCAGAGGCGGGGCCAGGAGCAGGGACGGGACGAAGCACCGGAGCGAGACGGGATCTCAGAAGGCGCCTACCAAGAACAGTCTTGCAAGCTGGTGACCTCCGCATTCTCCAGGTTGAAGCCACGTTATCCGTTGCCCCGAGATGTCCCCTGCTGGCCCTGCGTGGCCGAGGCTCCGAGTCCTGCAGGCGCTGTGGGCACTGCTGGTGGTGCTGTTGGCACCGTGGGGGTTGTGGGCGATAAAGAATACCCAGGAGTGCACCTGGCAGGTTGTCCTGAACAACTTTGAGACAGTAGGCAAGAAGGACGCGAGCGATCGTTTCGTCGATCAAGAGCCCTTGTACACAGTGGACAAAGTGTTCAGCCTGCTAGTGGACGCGCCCATCGACCCGGACGAGGTGAGGGGACTGGTGTCAGGCAAACGGGAGAGGTCCTGGACCTGCACCCCACTGGGCTCTGGACATTTGCCCACCCTCTCCTTGCAGACATACCTGGGCTTTCCTTACTACCTGAAGATCAACTACTCCTGCAAGGGAGAGGTGAGTGGGTGCAGAGGGGGTGGGCTCATTCTGTTGGGGCCTCAGTTTCCCCATCTCTAACATTTGAATAGCGGTGGCACCACCAGACCCTAGGGACCTTAAAGATTCAAGAAGATTCCCGGTATCCCACGAGGCACATAGTTGGTGCTCAAGTAAGCTATTTCCGTTTTTAAAAATTGACGTATAGGGTCTTCCCTGGCGGTCCAGTGGTTAAGACTCCACGCTTCCACTGCAGGGGACACGGGTTCCATCCCTGGTCGGGGAACTAAGATCTCGCATGCCCCACATCGCGGCCAAACAAAACAAAATAACAACAACAAAACACTGTCCTCAATAAAGTGAAGAAAATAATTTTCAAAAATTAAGATATAATTCACATACCATAAATTCACTATTTTAAAATATACAGTTTGGGAATTCCTTGGCGGTTCAGTGGTTAGGACTCCGAGCTTCCACTGCAGGGGACACGGGTTCGATCCCTGGTTGGGGAAATAAGATCCTGCAAGCTGCGGGATACAGTTCAATAGTTTTTTGTATGTTTACAAAGTTGTGCAACCATCACCACTATCTTGTTCCAGCACATTTTTATCACCTCAAGAGGAAACCCTGTACCCCCATCCCTTCAGCCCCTGGAGACCACTAATCTACTTTTTGCCCCTATGAATTTGCTTATTCTGGACATTTCATATAAAGAATGGAATCATACAATATGTGGCCTTTTGTATCTGACTTCTTCTCAAGGCTTATCCATGTTGTAGCAGGCATCAGTATTTCCTTTTTATGGCTGAGTAATATTCAATTGTATGGATGTGCTACATTTTGCTTATCCATTCATTAATTGATGGACAATTGGGTTATTTCCACTTTTGAGGGGGGATATTATGAATAATGCTGCTGTGAACATGTCTGTACAAGTTTTTGTGTAAACATCTGTTTTCAGTTCTCTTCACTATATACCTAGGAAAGGAATTGCTGGGTCATATGTTAACTCTGTTTCTCTTCTGAGGAACTGCCAGCCTGTTTTCCAAAGCAGCTACACATCATTTTATATTCCCATCAACAATGTATGAGGGGTCCAGTTTTTCTATATCCTCACTTGCTCTTGTTCATCTTTTTGATTATAGCCATCTAGTATGTGTGAAATGGTATCTCAGTGTGGTTTTGACTTGCATTTGCCTCATAACTAATGATGTTGAACATCTTTTCATATGCTCGTTGACCATTTATCTTCTTTGGAGAAACGTCTTTTCAGCTCCTTTGCCCATTTAAAAACTGGGTTATTTGTCTTTCTACTGTTGCATTGTAAAATTTCTTTTTATATACTGGATACTAGTTCCTTATCAGATATATAATTTGTAAATATTTTTCACATTCCACGTCTTTTCACTATCTTGGTGATGTCCTTTAAAGCACAAAAGCTTTATGTTTATTGAGATATAATTCACATGTCATACAATAGCACCAAAGTTTTTAATTTTGATAAAGTCCAATTTATCAGGTTTTTTCATTTGTTGCTGATGCTTTTGGTGTTGTCTAAAAAGGCTTTACCTAACCAAAGTCACGAAAATTTACTTCCGTGTTTTCTTCTAAGAGTTTTTTTGTTTGTTTGTTTGTTTTAGCTCTTACGTGTAGGCCTATGATCCATTTTGAGTTAGTTTTTGTATATGGTGTGAGGTAGGGGTCCAACTTTTACATGTGAATATCCAGTTATGCCAGTACCATTTGTTGAAAAGATTATTCTTTCCTCATTGAATTGTCTTGGCACCCTTGTCAAAAATCAATTGACCATAAATATAAGGGTTTATTTCTGGGTATAATTCTGTTCCATTGCTCTATATGTCTGTCCATATGCCAGTACCACACAGTCTTGATCACTGTAGTTTTGTATTAAGTTTTCAAGTTGGGAAGTTTGAGTCCTCCAACTTTGTTCTTCTTTAAGACTGTTTTGGCTCAAGTAAGCTTTCTGAGGACAGTAGAATGTTGTGGTCTAGAACTGAAGTTCTGGGGGCTACAGACCTGGGTTTGAATCTGCCATTAACTAACATTACTTGGAGGAAGTATAGCATGATAGTGAATCCTTTGGGCTCTGGAGCCAGGCTGCCTGGCTTCAAATCCCAGCTCTGCTACATAATAGCTGTGTGATCTCAGGCAAGTTACTTAACTTCTCTGTACCAAAGTTTCCTCATCCTTAACAAGGGTACAATAATGATCATACCCACTTCATAAAATGATTAAATAAGTGTGAAGCACTTAGCACAGTGCCTGGTTCATAGACAGGACTCAGTGAATGCTAGCAACAAGTTTCTAGAGTGTGACCCTGGGCAGAGAGTTTACTCCATGAGCCTTCGCTCCTTATCTGTGAAAGCGTGATAATAATTCCTTTATCTGTTCATGCAACACCTGCTCTGAGTCAGATCCTCTTTTTTTTTTTTTTTCACAATGGGGTGGGGAAGGCGGTACAATGATAAACAACGTGGCCAGGTTTTTCTTCTGGATGCAGCCCACCAGGGAAACAGACAATTGGCAAGTAAATACATAAAATAATTTATTACAGTAATCAGTGCAAAGATGAAAATAAAATGAGGTGATATGTCAGAAAGGAGGGTGTTAGCTTTGGTGGTTGGGGAAGGTCTCTGAAAAGCTTGAGCAGAGCGTGGAATGATGAAATGGGACACACATGCGGAGAACTGGGGGAAACATCTGGGCTGAGGGAACAGCCAGGACGGAAGCCAGTGTGTATGAGGAGCCGACCAGAGGCCTGTGTGGCTGGAGGAGAGTGAGCGAGGGGGAGAGTGGGAGGAGGTAGTGAGGACCTGGCTTTCCCCCTGAGTGAGGTGGAGCCATGAGAAGGTTCTGAGCAGAGGAGGGATGTGATGGGACTCAGGTGTTCACGGGCTGAATGGGGGGCAGGGCAGGAGCAAGGAGACAGGGAGGGGGCTGATGCTCAGTCCGGGCAGGAGTGGAGGGTGGACAGGACCAGGGTGGTCATGGCCACGGTAGCCCTGACGGGGAGGAGGTCCCCGCCCACCAGCACCTGCTACCCTGTGATTGGAAACCCTGAGGCAGGGCTGGGGCCGGTGTAGGGGGCAGGATTGAAAGGGCCTTGGCCTAGGCATTCCTCAGGATGAAGGCCTGTGCAAAAGGGGTCAGACCCGTTAAATCTCCCGCCCGCATCTCACAGCTGCCCCCACACCCCTGCCCACAGTGGCTTGAGCACAGCTGTCTCTTGGGGGTGCCTCCAAGCCTTTGCTAGTGCTGTTCTAGGGACTTCCCTGGTGGTCCAGTGGGCCCTCCCAATGCAGGGGGCACGGGTTCAATCCCTGGTTGGGGAACTAAGATCCTGCATGCTGCACGGTGTGGCCAAAAAAAAAAAAAAAAATTAATGCTGTTCTATACCCTAGAACACCTATCTTCCTCCTTCCATCTCCGCTCTAAGCCCTGCCCTCCTTTCTTAGCCCAGCCAGGATCCTGGCATCTCTGGGAGGTTGTCCCTGGCTGCCCCGTCACCCTCTTCCCCAGTTCCTTTCTGTCTAACTGCCCCATCCCACCCTCAGCCCCAGGCCCCAGCCCACAAACCTGGTGGCGGTGGCAGAGACTCTAATTTCTCTGGGTAGGGGGTGGGGTAGAAGCCTCAAGAGTGGGACTTGAAATCCCTGAAGTGAGGGAAGAGGCTGCTAGTATCGTGGGTGCCAGGCACTCCCACCTTTACGTTTTTGCTTATCCCATGCTGTCCTTCCCCATGCATTCCCTACATCCAAATTCTGTCTGAGGACCTTGCTCTGGACTCGCCTCCTCCAGGAAGGCCTCCTGACTCCCTCCACAGCCCAAAGCACTTCTGCCCGTCTCCTAGCCTGGCCCATCCCCTGCCCCAGCCCCAACCCTAGACCATGTTCTCTGACCTTCCCTCAGTGGAGAGTCTGTTCTCCTGACCCAGCACCAGGAAGAAGACAGGCTAGTAAAGGTGAGGTCAAGGCAGCGGGACCCACAGGCTATCTTAAGGACACACTTGTGGGGCCATCTCGCCCTCAGTCCTCTGAGGCCCTGGTCCGCAAGGGCCACCTGACGGGGCTGAAGCCGGTGGTGCTGGTCACCTTCCAGTCCCCAGTCAACTTCCATCGCTGGAAGATAGAGCAGCTGCAGATCCAGATGGAGGCAGCCCCCTTCCGCAGCAGAGGTGGGCCTGGAGGGCTCCTGGAGGGGTCATAGCACGGCGGGCATGTGGGGGCACTGCCAGGGACCTCAGCAGGGTTCGTGACCTTGAGGGGAGGCTGGGACCATCAAAGGGGCCTATGACCTGGTGGGCGTGTGGGTTTGTTGGGGGCCTCACAGAGGTGTCTGACCTGGAGGGGGGCCCGGGGAGGCCTCAGCAGGTTCCTTGGCCTAGATGGGACCACACAGAGGCCCCAGTGGGGTCCATGGCTGAGGGGGGGGCGTGGGGAGTTGCAGGGGGATCCCAGTGGTCTGGGGGGCTTGCTACTGGAAGGCCCCAGCAGCCTCAGTACCCCCTGCCTGCCAGCAGAGAGGTGTAATGCAGAGGAAGTGTGTCTCATGAGCTGGTACACGCCCATGCCCATCAAGAACGGCAGCGTGGTCATGCGCGTGGACGTTAGCAGCAACGGCCTGGGGCCCTTCATTCCCAATAAAAGGTGCCCTTTCCCAAACCCGGGGCGGGGGGTAGACTCTGGGAAGGGCTTCCTCCCCAATCTTCCAGATCCCCAAAGAAGACAGGAGGAGCCCAAAGGGAGGGAACAGGACAGGGAGGTGGCAGTGAGCTGTGGCAGGAGCTGGAATCCTCACCCGTGCGTGCCCCACACCCACCTCAGGTTTCAGGTGAATATCAACGGCTTCCTGGAGAGACAGCGAGACACCACACTGCAATTCACGGTGGGAAATGAGGTGAGGGGGCCCAGATGGTGGCAAGGGTAGAAGAGGGGGTTAAAGACAGTAGGCTGGGGCCCTGATTTCTTCCCAAACGAGTGGCAGATTCCATTTACAGAGCATTTACTGTGTGCCGGTCCCCTGGCGACATGCCCTGCTAAATGCACAATCACATTAGGTCTTGACAGTGACCTGTGAGGGAAGGTACTCTCACATACCCATCTTAAGGAGGAGAAAACTGAGGCCCCAAAAGGATGGAGCCATTTGTCCACAGGCTCTCGGCATGTACATATGGAACGAGACTTGAAACTGTGTCTGCCTGACTCCTGCACCCATATTCTTAACCACAGTGCATTCATTCATTCATTCATTCAGCAGGCACTTCCTGAGCACACAGTGTGGCACCATGGGAACATAACAGTTAACACACAGACCCAAATCCCTGTCCTCTCTTAGAGCTGACAGTCTAGTGGGAGAGACAGACCGCAAACCAGTAAACATGAAATCAGGTAAATTCTGTAGCAGGTTAAAAGGTGGTTAGTGCTCTGGAGAGAATTCAGAGTGAGGGGAACTGGGTCTGTGCAGGAGGGGACGGCAGTGTTTAATGGAATGCTCAAGAAAGGCATAACTGATGGGAATTCCCTGGCAGTCCAGTGGTTAGGACTCCATGCCTTCACTTCGGAGGGCCAAAGTTCAATCCCTGGTTGGGGAAATAAGATCCCACGAGACCCCACAAGCTGCACAGCGTGGCCAAAAAAAAAAAAGGCGTAATTGAGAAGCTTGGCATTTGAGTAAAGGGAATCACGTGGCTACTAGGGGATACAGAGGGAACAGTCTGTGCAAAGGCTCTGAGGAGCAGGAGGCCCATGTGGCCGGGAGAGAGTGGGTGAGTGGGAGAGTGGTGGGGGATGAGATCAGAGAGGCGATGGGGGCAAGCAGACGGAACCGTGGGAGAGGGAAGGGAGGGGGGTGTTGAGCAGTCCTCCTGCCCCTGCCCCGCAGCTCTTCAATCTGATACCCCGGTACTTTGTGAATGTCCCGTCGAGGCCCCTGTGGTACACTGTGGACCAGACACCTGTGTTCATCCTGGGCGGCATCCCTGAGGAGAAGGCCATCCTGCTGACTGACACAAACTTCAAGGACTTCTTTCTCGTGGAGGTGAGTTGATGCAGGGCAGATGGTGGGCCAGGCCTCAGCTCCTAAAATGGTGGGGGGGCCTGGGGCCAGAGAAAGGTCCCCAAAGACCTACCACCGATGAGAGGCAAATAGCATGAATGAAAGACATAAGACCGCAACCAGACAGCCTGGGTTCAAGTCCTGGTTCTGCCACCTCCTGGCTGTGCGATGTTGGGCAAGTCACTTCACCTGGGCCTCAGATTTCCCATCTGTAAAATGGGAACAATATTTATATTTACCTCACAGAATCATTGCGAGGATGATATAAATTAATGTCAGCCGGACACAGAATGAGCACTATGTGAGTCAAAGCTATTATTATTTATAGGTCCACCATTTGTAATTCTGAAATCCAAAATCTTTGAAACGGCATTTTCACAAGTTTAGGGCTAAAATGTATTTGTTGGGAAACCCCGACCTGAGCTAACAAAGGCTACTTTTTTTAGTCTTTATGCATTCCATTTAGTGTTAACATTCAGATGCTGCCCTGCAGAAATATTAAGGAGTTTGATTATGAGGTGTTGCCCCAGACCCCACTGGGGTTTGGATGGTATATATGTGCCATCTTACCTTCTAAACTGGAAAATTCTGAATTTCGATATTCGTCTGGCCCCTAGGGTTTCAAATTCAGCATTGTGAGCCTATATTATTCCCAGAACAGGGAAGGAGTGTCTGAAGCAAGGTTCTTTTGGTGTGAATGACAAACACGTTTGAATTAATTGCGGCTGTAGGCAGAACTCCAAACCAGTTTGGTTTAAGCAGAGAAATGGCTTTAGTAGGTGTGCCTAACTGCAAAGCCCAGACACAGCTCAGCCTGCAGGCCTGGCTTGATTCAGGGCTCAAATGAGGACTCCAGCTTTCGGCTCCACTTCTTCTGGATTAACTCCATTCTCAATGTGATTCATATCATCCCAACTCCCAGGCAGAGAGAAAGGGAGCATCTGTTTCCCAAATAACTTAAAAAAAAAAAAAAAAAAAAAAAAAAATCCTGAAATTTGTTTGCTTGGTCCTGATTGGCCCAGCTTCAGTCATGTGTCCCAAAAGAATGGAATGTGCCAGCTGGCTTAGCACAGGTCATGAGATCTATCCTAATGAGGAGGGCAGCCGAGACACGAGGCAGAGAAAGGATGGTTCCCCCAGAGTGAAATCAGGCTAGCTTTGCCACAAGTTGAGGGGATAAGATGCTGGCTGTTAATTGTGTCCAAGATAACAATTGCACACACAGCAACCCCCAAAGATTGCCTTAGCCTCCTCCCCTTAAGGTTGAAAGCCCCGCGCATGATTTCTGACAACCCCATGTGGATTAACGTTCTCTCAGGTCCCTCTGGCTATGACTTCCGGCTTCTACTGATCTCATTTCATTTACAGACAGTCTCCCTGTCCTGGGTCAGCTCTCTTGGCCCAAGTCATCCAGACCTTGCTCAGTTTTCACGCTCCTGACCCAAACACACCCACAGGAAATATGTGGCCGATGTGGATTCTGCTGAAGAGATTTGGAGGACAGAGAAGGGGGTTTATGTCATGAGAATGAAAAGTGCTATTTGAACTTCAGTCATCCTTGTTCTTTTTTTTTTTAACTTATCAAGATGAAACTCATAAAATCACCACTTTTTTTTTTTTTTAAGATTTTTTTTGATGTGGACCATTTTTTTAAACTCTCTTTTGAATTTGTTACAACACTGCCTCTGTTCCATGCCCTGGCCCTTTGGCCTCGAGGCACGTGGGATTCCAGCTTCCCGACCAGGGATCGAACCCACACCCCCTGCACTGGAATGCGAAGTCCCAACCACTGGACCGCCAAGAAAGTACCTAAAATTCACCACTTTAAAGTGAACAATTTAGTGCCATTGAGTACATTTGATATTGTGCAACCACCAACTCTGTTTCCAAAAAGTTTCCATCACTCCAAAATCAAAGCCTACTTATTCTCATTCTTTAATCATAGGGATTTTTCCCATATTGTTGTCTCCTCTCTGTTTTCCTTCCTCTTGTTTCACCTCACCACTCCCTTCTAGACTGCTCCTAGGGTCCCATAGGAATCCTCCCCCTACTCAGCTCTCTTCCGCCCTGAGTTGGTCAGGTTTAGATGCTGTAAAAGGAGTTCCCTGGTAGCCTAGTGGTTTGGATTCTGGGCTTTCAGTGCCACGGCCTGGGCTCAATCCCTGGTCAGGGAACATCCCTCAAGTTGCGTGGCCAAAAAAAAAAAAACCTGTAACAAAGAGGCTCCTGAGAGAGAGTAGCTTAAATAGTCACTATTGCTCATTCCCCGAACAGTTCAGAAGTGAGAAACCCCCGTCCCTTCTATTTTCCTGCTTCACCATCCTCTAGGCCCCAGGTGTTGATCTCATCAGTGTGATCAGAGCTGGGTCATGCCTATGTCCATATTCCAGCCAATTGGGAAGGAGAAGGAGCAGAAGTGAAGGGCAAGCTATTTTCTCTTCAGCAAGTTTCACTTCCACTCACATTCCATTACTGAGGAATTAGTTACTTGGCTACATCCAACTGCAAAGGAGGCTGGGAAGTATAATTTCCGTCTGGGTGGCACATGCCCTGCTAAAACTCAATTACCAAAGAATATGGGAGAAAGGAATTTGGGAGCCCAACTAGCCACCTGCCAAAAATGGAAGAGGAAATTTGTAAGCTTGTGTAACCGAAAAATTCAGGACTTCAGGTCCAGCTTGACCCAGGATTTCAAACAATGTCACCAAGACTGAGTTGCTCTCTCTCCATCTCTCGGACCTGGTTCCTCTGTATTGACTTTATACTCAAACATCTCTGTACTTGGAATTGCAAAGGCTGCATCTCAGGCCCACATCCAGTGGGAAAGATCTTTCCCATTACCCTCTAACCCCCAAATCCCAAGATTCCTTTCACTTGGTGTGGCTCACCATTTGCTCACCTTGACTCAATCATTGTGGCCAGAGACACCCACCATGCTGCTTTTTTTTTGAGTTAAATGAGTCAGAACTCTCAAGCTCTGCTCAAATAAGAAATCCAGCTGACTCATAGCTTTTCTTTTTCTCATGTATGTGGGAGAAGGGAGATGTGATGATCCTCTTCTGGTTTAACAAAGAAAATTTCCAAGTATTTCTTCCAGAAAACAGAGGCAGAACTTTAAATATTAACAGGGCAATAGATTAAGTATGACAACCGATCAAAATGACATATTGAGAGGGTACAGGTTAGTTTCACCAGGCACAGCAACAATGTCTGTGGTCTGTAGAAATCTCTTATGTGCTGAATAGGGTAGGGAAGTGAGAATGTACATGTTACCCTTAACTTGATGAAATTTCCCTCAGCAGCAGAACTTAGAGTGTTACTTTGATATATGCTTTTTATTGGAAAAGTTAGTGAAAAATTCCACTTTTTAGTGGAAAATTTCAATCAAACACAAAAGTAGAGAATTGTATAATGAACCCAGCTTCAATAATTAACATTTTGCCTTTTTTTTTTTTTTTTTGATCCCACTATTTTTTTTTTTTTTCCTGGAATGTTTTAAAGAAAATTCCAGCCATCATACCATTCACCTGTAAATTCTGGAAATAACTGAGGAAGTGTCTCTAACACATGAGAACTTTTAAGAAATAAAACCACAATGCCATTATAATGCCCAGCAAAATTAACAGTAACCCCTTAATAGCATCTAACCCGGTCATAGTCAATTTTCCCCAATGATCTAAAAATATGTTTTACAGTTGATTTGTTTGAATCAGGACCCACACATTGCATTTGGTTGTTACGTCTCTTAATACTCTACCTTTTTTTCAGGCAATTTAAGAAACCAGGCCTTTTGTCCCATAGAATTTGGCTGTTTGCTTCTTCACAGAATCGATTAAAACTTGTTCCTCTGACCCTATGTATTAGTCTGCTCAGGTCGCCATAATAAAATACCATAGACTGGGTGGCTTAAACAACAGAAATTTATATTCTCATAGTTCTGGAGGCTGGAAGTCCAAGATCAAGGTGTCAGCAGGGTTGGTTTCTCTCCTGGGCTTGCAGAAAGTACCTTCTCACTGTGTCCTCACATGGCCTTTTCTCTGTGGGCATGAGTGGAGAGAGAGAGAGATCTCTGGTGTCTCTTTCTCTTTTTATAAGGACACCAGTCCAATAGGATTAGGGCCCCACCCTTATGACCTTGTTGAACCTTAATTATCTCCTTAAAGGCCCAAGTACAGTCATGATGAGGGCTAGGGCTTCAACATATAAATTCTGTTCATAACAACCTATGTTGCCTATAAACTGGTAGTGAGCTCTAGAAGCTTGGTTAAACTTAGATTCAAAAAAAAAAAAAAACGGGAATTCCCTGGCGGTCCGGTGGTTAGGACTCCACGCTTCCACTGCAGGGGGCCCGGTTCAATCCTGGGTAGACTCAATCTTTTAGGCCCTTCATTGGTGGTGCTTTCCCACTGTTAGTGATATTGCCAGTGCTAGTGATCGTTCGTAAGTTCAGATGGTGTCAGCCTGGCAGCCAAATTGTGTTCACGATAGAACAGGATTATTAAAAGTGTGCCTTGGGCCAAGCTTGGGATCTTTTGGATCCACATGAGTACAACCCTGACTGTGGCCTGGGGAACCAGGTCTGCTGAGCACCGTTGAGTATGCTGTGTACTGCCCAACTCTAGGGAGCACAGAAAGCCCCAACTGGCTCTGGCCTGGGTCACCTGCTTGCAGGGGAAGTTTGCTGGGGAAGTTTGGCCACCAAGATGCTGCTGCAGCGTGAGCAGGGAGGGGACCCTGGGGGCAGCCGCATGTGTTCATTCCAAGCAGTTGTCAGAGCTGGTGCCTCGAGGCAAGGGAGGACACAGGGGCTGAGACCAAGGCCACCTGCCTACCACTGGCTCTACTCCGTTGCAGTTGAGCATTGACAGTTGCTGGGTAGGCTCCTTCTACTGCCCCCAGGCCAGCTTCACTGCTACCATCTTCGATGCCATCGCCACCGAGAGCACCCTCTTCATTCGGCAGAACCAGCTCATCTACTATTTCACGGGCACCTATACCACACTCCACGAAAGCAACCGTGGCAGCGGTGAGGGGCCCCTGGCCGGGTCACATACCCGGGTGTCCTTGGCATCTTAGGCAAGGGGACCTGCCTGTTGGAGCCCCAGGGAGGGCGCCTCAGTGAATCCATCACTGGAGGCGCCTGGGAATGGAATTGCCGTGAGTGGGGAGGGGGATGTTGGGACTTCCCAAGCTCCTGAAGCATCGCTGCCCACCCTGCAGTGGCCTCCTCCTACCCTCTATATGCTGGGGTGAGGCTTTCATCCAGACCTTCCCAGGAGTTGTGAACCGACTAAGGGCAGAGAGAGGTGTGAGAGTGAAGGGAGGGAGCAGAGAGAAAGACACACGGTGCACGTGCACTCACACACAGACGTGCAGAGAGAGAAAGGCAAAATGGAGAGAGATGCATACCAAGCGAGAAATGTGGGGGGCTGGAGAGTGGCAGAGAGTCAGAAAGAAAGACATACAAAGAGAGAAACAGAGATGGGCCGTTGGAGAGGCAGTGCCATGAGGGAGATTGATCAGAGGGGAAATACAGAGACTTTTGATTCAGCCTCATCTGTTAAATGATACCAAAGCCCTAGTTCTTCTCACTTTCTGCCCCTGCCCTATCTAAATGAAAGATGTCAACTTATAGAGTCACAGAAACTTGTACTGTAACCCATATTTCGTTAGTTAGTGTTTCCAACAGCTCTATTATTCTCCCTTTCTTTCTTAGGGCACTTTGACAGTGGGAAGGACTAAGTTAAAAGAGATTTAAGTCAAAGATGGGTGTTTATTGGCTTAGATAGCTGGAAAACTCAGGAGCATGTTGTTTTCAGGCACAGTTGGATCTAGGGGCTCACTGCAGCTGTTAGGCCCATCTTTGTGGTACTACTGCCCCACTCCATCCAGCAACTGCAGGCTTTTATGCTGGGGGTGGGGGTGGGGGGCAGGAAAGAATATCTCTTTGTTAGTGGTTGCAAGCTGAGAACTGTCTCTGATTTGCCCAGCTTGGTCACATGCCCAGCTCAGAACCCATCCTCTGGCCAGTGGAATAGAAGAGTGGGGTCAGCCCAATCTGAACCTTGTGGACAGAGTGTGAGCAGGGCTGGGGGGATTTTCTCAAAGGCAGTTGGGGCCTTATACCAAGGGGCCCTCAGACGCCACACTGAACTGTCACTCCAGTGGGAGAAGACAGATAACAGGCTCATTAAGGCCTGGGAAATGTGGATGGGGGCCCAGGTCCCAGGCTTAAATGTCTGTGCTGGCCCCCACAGAGAGATGGGTTCGTGTCCTGGCTAACGAGTGCATCAAGAAGTTGTGCCCTGTGCATTTCCATAGCAATGGCTCCGAGTATGTCATGGCCCTCACCACTGGCAAGCACGAAGGTTACGTCCACTTTGGGACCATCACAGGTAAGTTTGGGGGTCTCCAACAGCCCAAGAGACCTCTCCGTACCCTCTCACGTCTAAGAATTCTGACTCCAGGCCCTCACCCCTCACCATATTCCTTTAGGAGGGGTCCCAGGCTGGAGGTTCTCCCTGTGAGTCGATATGGGTTTATGCCTTTGTAGGGGCAGGGCTTGGGGTGTGTTATGTATCTTTCACAGTGTGTTTGGTTTCAAAGGGCAGAAGCCCAATTCAAAAATCACTTAAGCAGGGACTTCCCTGGCAGTCCAGTGGTTAAGACTCCGGGCTTCCACTGCAGGGGGTGCAGGTTCGATCCCTGGTTGGGGAAATAAGATCTTCACATACTGCACGGTATGGCCAAAAAAAATTTTTTTAATCATCTAAGCATAAAAAATTTGTAGACATATAAATGAGAAGACCAGGATCCAACGTCAGGCATAGCTGGATTCAGGGGCTTACAGGGTATATCCTCAGGACTCTATCTCTTGGCAAGGTAGTATAGCATAGGGATTATAGCATGGGTTCTGGAGAGAGACTGCTCTAACACACCCAACTCAAGTCACCTGCGGCTTTGGATAGGTGACTTAACCTCTCTTTTTGGTCTCATATCCTCATTTGCAAAATGGGGCTGATAGTACTAGTACCTGCCTCATCGTATTGATATAAAGATTAAATAAGTTGACATATATAAGGGTCTTAGGAGAGTGCTAGGGACATGGTACTATTCAAGGGTTTATCATTATTAGCCCTGTGATTTGGCTTCATTTTCAGGTAGATACTCCCCTCACGAGGGTTAGAGATGGCCTCCAGGAACTTGAGGCTCACATCTCCCACCAGTCTGAGTCACCCTGAGAGAGTGAGAGTGGACTCTTCCCCACTGGCTCTAGCACAAATCTCAGGGTGCACTCTGATTGGCCCATTCTGGGTCACATGCTCAGACCTGAGCCAATTATTGTGACCAGAGACAGACATATTCTCTTTTTTTAAAACTTTTTTGAATAATTTATTTATTTATTTATTTATTCTTGGCTGTGTTGCGTCTTCGTTCCTGCACGTGGGTTTTCTCTAGTTGCGAGTGGGGGCTACTCTTCGTTGCGGTGCGCAGGCTTCTCATTGTGGTGGCTTCTCTTGTTGTGGAGCAGGGGCTCTAGGCACGCAGGCTTCAGTAGTTGTGGCGTGTGGGCTCAGTAGTTGTGGCGCGCAGGCTCAGTAGTTGCGGCTCGTGGGCTCTAGAGTGCAGGCTCAGTAGTTGTGGCGCATGGGCTTAGTTGCTCAGTGGCATGTGGGATCTTCCCAGACCAGGGCTCGAACCCGTGTCCCCTGCATTGGCAGGTGGATTTTTAACCACTGCGCCACCAGGGAAGTCCAGGCAGACATATTCTGATAGGCCAGTTGTGAATGACTGAAAGGCCAGTTGGGTGAGAGCTGCCCCAGAGAATCCTGGGACTAAGAAGGAGGCACAGGCATAATTGGAGAGCCGGTGTGGTGGGGTGCCAGACGGGCTGGGAAGGGCCTGAGCTTTGACCTGCCCTGCTCTGCAGATGGCCGCGTGTCCTTCGAGTTGCTGCCCAGGCAGCGGTCCGTGTGCAATGGGATACTAGGTACCCAGGTCCCAGATGGGTCTGCAGTGGGCAGGGGGTGGGGTGGGTTTGGGGGGTTGAGGGGGAATCGAAGGTGTGGGAGAGCAGGGGAGGGTGGGAGAGGTCACAGGACAGGATGGGCAATTTCTTGGGGATGGGTGGAGAGTCACTGGGATAGATGTGGCGGTCACAGAGACCATAGAGAAGGACGGGATCTGGGGGCTGCTCTGGACTTCTGCCTTCCCTACCAGTTGTCAACTGCTCCATAACCTGGGCCGTATTCATTGCTGGTGACTACAATCTACTGCTGCTGGTGGAGATCGAAGACCCCTCCACCAGGAAGTATTTCCAGGTGGTCAGCTATGACCTGGGTAAATGGGGCGCCACGGGCGGCGGGGCTGAGCGGGAAGGGGCAGGAGCTTGGAGTGTGAACTGTGGGCCCATCCTTTGCGATCTGTGCCCAGCAGACAGCTGGAAGGAAATGTTGCTCATGCCACTGCTAGGTAAGGGGCAGTGGTGGAGAACAGGCCGTCTGGGCTGAAGAACCTGAGAGGAAGTCAGTGAGACTACAACAGAGGGGAAAGGGGAGGAGAGAGATTGGAGACGTGGGCAGACGCCAGACCTGGAAGGGCCTTGTGGCTCACAATAAGGAGATTTGATTTGATTTGATGAAGTGAGAATAGGGCTGCCGTGTACAGCTGTTTAGACTATGCCTGGCACTCCCCAGCCAAGGAGTCAGAGGAGGCAAGTCCTCTGCCCTAACAGGACTGTATCCTCTCAGAGGAAGTGTCTTTTTATAATTCACATAAAGAAATTCTAAAGATTAATGGGCCCAAATGGGAAGCTATTGGAGGGTTTTGGGAGGGGTTGGGGAGCTGGGGACCTGCTCAGTTTCAGGTCTTGAAAGCTCAGGGCCTCAGGAGATTTTTGCTGTGTTTTCCCCACCTGTAGTCAGTGATTACCTGGTTGTCCTCTACACCATCCCGGAATTCATCCCTGACGGTAGGAGGGGAGGGCAGAGGGGGCTGAAAAAGTTGGGGGGGGGGCTAGGAGGGGCCCAAGTGACCCCATCTCACTGCTGTGTCCACTCTGCCTCTGCCCCTGCCAGCTCGAGGCCTGGAGTTCCTGATGATCCTAGGGACAGAGTCTTACACCAACTTCCCGATGGTACCCAAGGGCATGTCCTACAACCCGTATAACAACCTGCTGTTCATCTGGGGCAACTTCCTCCTGCAGAGGTATGGGGCCGGGTACAAGTTGGCCTCCCCAACCCCACTAGGGTGGGGGTCCTTTATGAAGTCACCAAGTTTTCAGAGTATGCCCAAGTCCAGAAGTTATCAGGACTGTGATGGGGGAAAAATGGGCTGGGGTGGGCAGAGATGGGATGGGGGAAGCTGATATTTTAAAGCTGGGAGCCCTTTCTTAGATGAAACCTGATATGAGGACCTAACCTATGTGAGCAATAGAAGGGCATTGTCTGGGGAAAGGTAAGGATGCTTTTCACCCCTCAGGAATCCAGGGGTCCCAGAGCCAACTCTATGGGCTGTTGGCAAACTGCCAGTTTGGTTGAACCTTCCTGTTTACTGATGGGCAGGTCAGCCAGAGGGTTTGGAGTGGGGGGCAGAAACTAGAGTCCCAGGCCTCCTTTGTGTGTTCTCACAAGGCTGGTGGAGAACTGAGTAGGTGGTTCCTGCGTCGTGTCAGGCCTAGCTGGGGAAGCAGATATTCCCCAGGGCCTTGCCTGGTGCCCCTACCTCCCACCTCTGCCCCTGCAGCTATAACAGTGAAAACTTCATCTACCTGGCGGACTTCCCCAAGGAGCTGTCCATCAAGTACCTGGTCAACTCGTTCTATGGGGACACGGCTATTGTCACAGAGACTGAGGAGGTGGGCTGCCCTGCCCCTCTCACCACTTCCTTTCTGCCCACCCCCAAATCCCAAGGGTTTCCCTTCTTCCCCTGTCAGGGTGAAGGGGCCCAGGAGAGGGAACGTCCTCAGGGACCCGGGGGAAGGGCAACGAAAGCTCCATTTATAGCTGAGAACCCGCAAACTCAAAAAGGATAAGTACCTTTCCAAAGTCACTCTGCAGAGTGAAAAACCTGTGCTCAGAGTCATGATGTGATTTCCAGAGGGGGTCCTCTTTCATTCCATCGTGCAGTTCAGTTCATAAATATTGAGGACTTACCGTATGCCTGATCCAGTGCTGGAGACACAGTGGCCAATGAATCAGTGCTGGGCCCTGCCCTCACAGGGTCCCAGTACAGTTGGGAAGATGGACTCATTCCCAGACTGTGAAGGTTCAGAGTAGCCAGGGCTGCAATGCGGAAAACAGCACCTATGGAAGTTCAGACCCGGTCTAGGGGTGTGTGTGTCAGCGAGGGCTTCACAGAGGAGGCCACGTGGAGGGGGGACATGCTGGAGGCTGGAGGGGATCCTCCAGGTTGAAGCTAAGGAGGAGGTGAGATCTAGAGCAAAATGTGTTGGGGGATGAGACGGTGGGCAATAGTGCAGAGATGGGAAACTGAGGCCAAGGGGATGGTGAGACCATGGAGGGTGCAAAGAGTGAGAAGGAAAAACGAGGGCTCATTCCTCGGATCCCAGGCCTCCAGGGGGTGTATATATTAGGAATGGTTACATTGCAAGTAATAGAAACTCAAGCAGACTAAAACACTGAAGAAATTTATCATGGCAAGTGAGGGCTGTAAGCAGAGGTGTTTGGGTCTGGGGAGTAGAGAAATGGCTTACCCGATCCCAGCTGGAGGTGAGCTCCCACGCTTCACCCCTCAGGGAATGGGGCCCTCACACTCGGCAGAGCGAGAGGTGGGGGTCACAGGGCCCATGGCCCTCACACACACACCCGGCTGTCTCACCCCCAGATCTGGTACCTCCTGGAGGGTAGCTACCAGGTGTACAAGCTGTTCCCGTCCAGGGGCTGGGAGGTGCACGTCAGCCTACAGGTGATGCAGCAGTCCTCTCTCTACGCCCCCAATGAGACCATGGTCACCCTCTTCTACGAAGACAACAAACTGTACCAGGTGCTAAGCAGGGGGCTATGGGGAAGACATGGGGGAGACATGGGGAAGCTGCAGGGCGGCTGACACCTGCTCATGTGGCCCTGCCTTCTCGCTGCAGCTGGTGTACCTTATAGACCACCAGCAGGGCAGGCTCATCAAGAGGCTTGTGCCTGTGGAGCAGCTTCTGATGTACCAGCAGATCAGCAACGACTACCTCTTGGAGCGGCAAGGGTGAGAAGATACTGGACCACAGCAGCAGTCAGAGCCTTAGGCGCTGCCTGTGGGAAGCTCCCATTCGGGGGATGGGGGTGGGGTGGAGACCAAGCCATCCCCAGTGACAACCGCTGGGCTCAAAGGAGGGGTCTGACCCAGCCTGGGGACAGGGTGCATCAGGGAGGGCTTCAAGGAGGAAGAGGTGCATGGGCTGTGACCTGAAGGGTGAGGAAGAATTGACCAGGTGATAGCATGGAGCAGGGTGTTCCAGACAGGGGGAACCACATGTGCCAAGGCCCCCGGGAGGAAAGGAGATTGGCTGATCAAAGAACTGAGAGAGTGCGGTGCTGCTAGAGTGCAGTGGTGGCGGGGTGGACAAGGTGAGACTGGTGGTCACAGGGAGGAACTTGGACTTCATCTTGAGGGGCCTGGGGAACCACGATGGGACTAAGGGGAGGGGCTCCATGCTCAGATTTTACTGTGTTCAGCAGTGATTCTTCTGCTCACCTGCAGAGGAGCCCAGGGAGGCAGCGGGGGGGGGGGGGGGGGGGCGGGAGGACACTTTGGAGGCTGAGTACTGTGGAGGGGGCGGGGGCGAGTCTAGGATGAGGTCCAGGACTCTGGCCTGTGCGGCCGAGGGCCGACCACGTGAACGTGTGCAGGGGCACCAGGGGCTGGGGCTGAGGAGGAAGGGCAGGGATGGATTAGCCTTGGGTAGTCAGCAGCGCAGGGGTGGTAAGGGGGCCTGCGGAGGCTCCCGGTGCGCGCACGGAAGAGTCAGCCGCCGTCCTCCACTACCGCCGCTCAGGAGCCACCTGACGCTCTCCTTCACCAACTTCTGCCCCTTCACGGTGATGCGTCTGCGGGACCTGCCCAACCCGCAGATCTACACGCGCCAGGAGCGCTACCGGGCGCAGCCGCCGCGCGTCTTGGAGCCCTGGGGCTTCCACAGCGACAACTCGCTCGCTGTCTATCAGGGCCTCGTCTACTACCTGCTTTGGCTGCACTCGAAGTACGACAAGGTGGGCGCCTGGCGGCGTCCGGGACCATCCGGGCCGGGTCTTGGGTGAGGCGGGACCACAGAGGCGTAGAAGGCAAGGCCTGCGTGGCCGGGAGAACCGCCGCGGAGGGCGGAGCAGAGCAGAGCCGCCTCGGTGCGTCCGAGGCTAAGGCGGGCTGGAGAGGGGGTCGAGCACGGCTCAGGGGAGATGGCTTTGGGGGTGTGGCGGTCGGGCTGAAAGCGGGGCTTGCGGCCGCTTTCAGGGGCAGGGGCTGGGAATGAGGCTAGGAAGGGCTCGGAGGATACTGCCTGCCTGGGCACGCCCCTTGGCCCCCCTCAAGGTGCCGGCGTTCCCCGCAGCCATATGCGGACCCGGTGCACGACCCCACCTGGCGCTGGTGGAAGAACAAGAAGCAGGACCAGGTGCGTGGAGAGGGTGGCGAATCGGTGGGAGGGCCGAGCCCGGATCCCCCCTCACCGTCCCCCTGTCCGGGTACTGTCTTTGCCCCGCATCCCGTCCCCCAGGATTACTACTTCTACCTGGCCAGCAACTGGCGGAGCGCGGGCAGTGTGCACGTTGACATGGCCAGCTACGAAAAGATCTACGACCTTAAGGCTGAGAATGAGCTGCCCGAGCGCATCTTCCTGGACAAGGGCACCAGCTACCGCTTCTCGGTCTTCCTGACCGCCCGGGAGCCGGAGCCCGTGCACGGTCTGTGGGCGGGGCCGGGTGGAGCCTGAGGGGCGGGGCTTCTGTTGGCTGCGGCGCCCTGACCCCTTCCTCTGCTCCAAGCAGGCGCCTCCTTCCAGGTGCAGAGCCAGGTGGGCCTGGCTGTGGTGCTGGCCGACCCGGGCTGCATCGAGGCGGTGGTGAAGGAGAAGGTCCTTGTTAATCGCAACTCGGTGCTTTTCTGGGTGAGACCAGGTGGAGGCGAGGAGCTGAGGTGACGGCGGAGCTACTGAGGCAGTGGACCTGTTAGAAGCCCGCGGTTATTTGAACTGTCCCTGGGTCCGCCCGCTGGCCTGCTGACCCCTTCATTTCTGCCCCCACCCCCAGGTTACGCTCAGTGATAAAAGGTTTTGCTTTGATCAGGGCATTAGTGGACATCATCTCATGAAAACCTCCATGCTTGTCAAGGTGCGGTCCAAGCCTGGAGGGGAGGGATGCGGATGAGGGAAAAGCCTGGGCCCGTGGGGTCCACCAGTCATCATCTGCTCCTACTCACAGGTGGTGGGCTCGTCCGGGCACTGCTTCCAGAACACGCACCAGGGGCCCCGCATGCAAGTATTGGACTTGGGGTACTGGGCCCTGTGCTGGGAGGGAAGGGGTCGGGTCGAGTCTCAACAGGGCGGAACCCGAGGGCTCCTTCTGGGAATCCCTTGAATGCCTTCCTAATTTCTTCTTTCTCGTTCATTTTCGTCGTTCACCCGCCCAGCCACCCACTCCCTCCTTTAATCCATTCGTGTTTTCAGAAAGGGCTGCTTCGTGTAGATTGCACATAAGCTTGTATGTTCCTTCTGATACTTTTCTGCAGGGGGAAGTAAAGTACCTGCCACACAGGGCTTCTTTTTCCAATGGGCACAAAGGTGGCACGTGGACCAGCTTGGCCCTTCCTTCATACCTTGCTCTTCCTTTGCCTGCTCACATGTGCCTTGTTCAAGCCTTTGGGTCCTTGGTTCTTCACTTGCTTACACATGCAGTATCCCCTTTGCACAGAGGCAAACACTGAGGCTCAGAGAGGCGCAGACATCTGCTCAGAGTAACCCTGGGAGCTAATCAGTGGTAGAGGAAGCCTTGTTCTCACCCACTTCCCTGCCCACTCTCCAGGAGACAGACCCTGGTGCTTCTTCCTCTTGGGTTGGTATGACCCAGGGCAGGTAAAAAAAGGGGCTTGTAACAGCTCCCAACTCCTTGGATTACATGGAATATTCGGGGTCAAATGCCAGAAAGAGTGACTGACCTCAGCCCAATAACAATTTCCTTCTATCCTTAGTGATACGCATTATTTTCGTCTTTATCTTAACCCCAGAAAGTCAAAGTTAACATCTCCATTTTTGACCTAGCACATCCCTTCTGGGAATCTGATCTGCAAAAAGACAGCAAGATTGGAGACAACCTAAATGTCCATTAATAGGGGACTGGTTAAATGGTGATACATCCATGTGATGGAAAACTATGCAACTATTTAAAAAGGGCGGGGCAGGGGGGCCAGAATTCCCTGGCGGTCCAGTGTTTAGGACTCGGTGCTTTCACTGCCATGGCCCGGGTTCAATCCCTGGTCAGGGAACTACGATCCTGCAAGCCGCACTGCGCCACCCTCCAAGAAAAGGGGGGCGGGGGACAAGTATTTCCACATACTGATGTGGAATAGCCTCCAAAGTGTATTTTATTCTTAAAAGAGAAAAGCAGGGAATGGAACAGCATATACAAAACGTTAGCATGAAAGAGGTTAATTGAGAACATATATTCATGTTTGCTTTTATTTGCATGAAGAAACTCTGGGGAATTGGGCCAGAAAGTACTCATAATGGTTCCCTATGCGTGGAATAGGGAAGAGGCAGGACAGTTGGAATATGGGAATGGAAGTGAAATTTTCACTATATATATGGGTGTGTGTGTGTGTGTGTGTGTATTCCTGTATATATCTACCTTATCTATCTATCTATCTAACCATGATACCCACCTAAAGATTAAGTTTTTAAAAAGTCAATGATTTTTTTTTTTTTTTTTTAACAGACAAGGGAACAGAGGTGCTGAAGTTGGGATGTAGTCTGACTTCTCTCTCTCTGTATCCTCAGGCTGGGGCCTTTCGGGTTTCTTGTCCCTCTCTTTCCCCTCCCCCACATTACCAGATCAAGAGATATATGTATTTGGAAGGCTTGGAGGCTCTCTCTGGCTCCTCATCCTGGAAAAAAATGGGAACTGGAACTAATTTGATAAATAGTGGGTTCTCAATCTGTAAATATGTTGGATGAAGGAAGGAAGAAATAAATTTACACATAATACATGCTCGAGGCTTGGGACATCTCTCAACAGGCCAGCTCCGAGACAGCCCACAGAGGAGAATGGGGCTGAGACTGGGATCCAGAGGGCAGACCAGGAACAGATTTCACTCCCTGCGCCCTAAAGCTTATTCATTCATGCAACCAATATTTATTGAGTACCTATTACATCCTATTACATGCCAGCATTGTTTTTTTAGGTGCTGGAGTTACAGCAGTGAACAAAACAGAATTCCTGACCTTATGAAGCTGATGTTCTAGTGGGGGTGGGAGTGTATTCGTTTCCTAGGCTGCCATAACAAATTGCCACAAACTGGGAAATTTATTCTCTCCCAATTATTGCGGTCAGAAGTCCAAAATTGGGATTGGTTCCCTCTGCAGGTTCTGAGGGAGAATCTGTTCTGTGCTCTCTCCTAGCTTCTGGTGGTCGTTGACAGTCCCTGATATTCCTTGGCTTGTAGGTGCATCACTCCAATCTCTGTCTCCATCTTCACAAGGCCTCCTCCCTATGTGTCTGTGTCCAAATTTCCCTCTTCTTATAAGGACACTGGTCATTGGACTAGGGTCCACCCTAATCCAGTGTGACCTCATCTTAACTTGATTACATCTGTAAAGACCCTATTCCAAATTAGGTCACATGGGCAGGTACCAGGGAATTAGGACTTCCCTGGTCCTAATATCTTTTTGGGACACACAATTCAACCCAGAACAGAGAGTCAAATAATAAGCAAGAGAAATAAAAGATATTTTATGTTAAGAGGCAATGAGTGCTAGGAGAAAAAGTAGTGGGCAAGGGGCCTGGGGTAGGTTAGCATTTTCCATAGGATGGTTCAGGGAAGACCTGGCTGAGGAGGAAACATTTGAGCAAAGACTTGAAGTCAGGGAGGAAGTGAGCATGCAGTTATGTGCCAGAAAGCATGTCAGCGAGAGGGGACAGATGGCAGAGGCCTGGAGGCAGGAGTATGCTTCGTGTGTTAGACTAAAGGAACAGCGAGGAGCAGGCATGGCTGGATCAGGGAGGACCGTGGAGAGAGATGAGGTCAAAGCGGTGATGGGCAGGTCACATGGGAGGCATCTGAGCAGAGGAGAGCTCAGGTGTTCACAGAGTCCCTCTGGCTGCAAGTGGGGGACAGCCTGGGGGGAGGGGCGGGAGCAGGGAGGAAATGGTACAGCCAGGGTGGAGCAGAGGAGTTGCGGGTTGGGGGAAGAGAATAGCTCTATTTTGAAGTTTAGAGACAACAGGATTTCTGGATGGACTGCATGTGGGGGTGAGAGAAAGAGAGGTTTCCAGGATGAGGCCAAGGCTTTTTAGCCTGAACATGCAGGGATGAGGTGCCATAAACAGAGGTGGCCTGTGGATAGATTGAATCTGAGACACCCATTAGACCTCCCAGTGATTCAGTGGCTGATAGGTGTAAAGTCTTTGGCTCAGGTGAGCATGGGAATTGCTTAATCTGTGGCCACGGCCCCTCTCCTCAGTAGCCATCAAGCCCAGGCCACAGTGTCCAGATGTCCATGTTTGACAATTGGGTGAAATCCTTGGGCCCTACCCACAGAATGGGCCAGGAAGGAGTCTTTCATTCCCAATGACAATGTCATGGGGGTTCCCAGATCCCTAACCCCCATCCTGGGCTCTACTTCCCTCATATACCCCATGCTTCCCCCAGGTCTACTGTCTGAGAATTCAGGCTCAACCTCAGCCCTTTATTTTATTTTATTTTTTAAGAACTAATTTTTTTGCCATGATGCAAGGCTTGCGGGATCTTAGTTCCCCGACCAGGGAGTGAACCTGGGTCATGGCAGTGAAAGCCCGGCGTCCCAGCCACTGAACTGCCAGGGAATTCCCTCAGCCTTGAAAGTCCTGCTTCATAGGTGTAGGTGTTAGTGGTTTGGTATGTCTTATTCTGGAGGCAGTTGGAAGCAACCTGTCTCAGTTTGAATCCCAGCTCTACCACTTACCAGCTGTGTGGCTTTGGATAATAAATAAGTGACTTGACCTCTCTGTGCTTTCACTTTTGCCATCTCTAAAATGGAGATATTAATGGTCTATATCATACAAGGTTGTTTTGAGGATTAAATAAATTTGAATATGTAAAGCACTGAGACCATTCCTCAGTGCCTTGTGCATAGTAAGAGCTACTTAAGTGTTTGCAGTTATTATTGTTTTAACGATCATAATAATAATCACCTTGCCCTCTGGTGAGGGTGAGCCTGGCAGGTAGGGGTGGTGTGAGTGGGAGGAGGGGTGTCTTCCCTGCCCCACCCCTAGAGCCAGGCTTTTCTCCTCCCATTCAGGGCAACCTGATGGTGCCAGTGCTTATCGGCTGCCCCCCAGGCAAGCGCCTTGCCTTTGACATCACCTACACGCTGGAGTACAACCGCCTGCAGAACAAACACTACTTTGACTGCGTGCACGTCGACCCCGAGATGCCATGTTTCCTCTTCCGCGACGGTGCGTGTCCAGCCCCCTGCAATCAATGTTCAGTGTCCTCTGCCCCCACTACTTTGCCCTCCCAGGCCTTTCCTCCCTGCCCGCTCACGGCCCCAGCACCCTGTGCTCTTGCCCTTGGACCACTCGTCTCTCCTTCTTCCCCTCTCCATCCTCCACTTCCGAGCTAATTTCTCCTCCCCGCCTCAACTCCTCCGACCCCACAGTCTTCTACCCGTTCTTCTTGATCCAAGATTTGGTGACGGGAGATTCTGGCAGTTTTCAGGGCAGGTAAAGTCGTGGCCGAGGCAGCGGCTGACAGGAGTGAGGTGGGGAGTCGGGGGAGGGGGAGGAAGGGGGGGAGGAAGTGGGGGTGGGGGTGGTAGAGGTGATGCAGGACTCCGGACAGTCCATGCGCACCTCTGCTCCCGGCAGCTACGTGCTGAAGGTGGTGGGCGGCGGGCCCACCCTGGACACCATCAGGGAATACAGCGAGGAGGATATCTACCGCTTCAACAGCCCCCTGGACAAGTAATCCCTGTGGTACCGGGCCCATAATCGGCCTTTCTTCCCCTGCAGGCCCCTCCATCTTCCCAGCCGCAGACCAACCCTGGGCTGCAAACCCCGCCCATCTTGGTGTCTCAGGCCCCGCCCACAGCCCAGGCTCCTAGCATCCCACCTACTCGGCCCCGCCCACGGCAGGAGGCTCCGCTCACCCGATCCCCCCCCACTGCCCCCTCTCCCTTTGGGACCTCTGCCCGCTGAGGCCCCGGCCCCACTAAGGTTACCCCTTCCTGCACAGGACTGACAGCCTCATCTGGACCACAAGAAACACAACGACCACCGAGGACTCAGCCTTCAACATTCTGTCCCACAACAGTTTAGGCATTGAGTGAGTGCTGGGCCGACTGCACGCCCCCTTCTCCCCCACAGTCTGTCGGGCCTGTCCATCCCTTCTGCCTCTGGGAGACCTCCTGGTCCTCAAGCTGCACTGACTGCCTTTGCGGTCCTCAAATGAGACTGATCTCTACACAAGCTGGACCCTCTGTCTGCAGGACTGGTCCCTCTTAATCTTTCTTCAGCCCTTAGTTCAGATGCCACTTCATCCAGGAGGACTTTTCTGACTGTTCTGGATGGGACAGTTTTGCTCTCGTGTCCTCCTGTACGTTCCCCATTCTCACCCTGACCCCTCTGCCTGTGTTTCCTCCTTCCCAGCCCTTACCCCTCTGAGCTGTCACTGTCTCCTGTGGGGTCTGTCTCCCTAATAGTCCAGGTCCAGAATAGACAACATAGTATTTGTTGAATGAGACAATGAACAAGTTAATTCATCCATGGTAGGCATTTATTGATATTTGAATGGAGGTATTAATGAATGAATAAAACAGTGAAGGAATAAGTTAGTACAGGGGGAATTCTTTGGTGGTCCAGTGGTTAGGACTCAGTGCTTCCACTGCTGGGGGGGCCTGGGTTCAATCCCTGGTCGGGGAACTAAGATCCCACAAGCTGCGAGATACCGCCAAAAAAAAAAAAAAAAAAAAAAAAGCATGTAGGGCCTCAATAACTGGCCCTATAATAATGATAGGAATAATAATAATGAAAGGAGGAAAATGATGCCATGACCAAATGAAGGAAGTGAATGAATGAACAAAGTAGCCAACTTGCACCTACTCAGTATTCGACCTGTGTTTACTGAATATATGAATGAAGATGTGACTTTGTACCTAGTAGCTGCTCCAGATTCATTTGTGGGATGAAGGAATAAAGGTAGCAAAGAATAAATGAGGAGGTGGCACATAATAGGTATACAATCCATAATCTAGATGAATGCACAGTAACAGAGGAATTGACAGCTGGAGGTGTAAAGACATGAGGAAATGAATGAGTAAACAAACAGCCTGTCACCTGGTAGGGGCTCAGTCAGCCTTATTGGCTAAAGTGGGTGAAGGAGTGAATCAGGGAGAAAGGTAGGAGATTGCACCTAGTTAGTGCTCACCCAGAGTCTGGGGGGTAGAGGGGAAGGTCAGGGATTGGCACGTGCTACGCATGATTTGTACTACCAGTGCCTGAACTTGGGCCCCCAGGTGGCTCTGTCTGGAGAACTCCCCATGCCATGACACCATTCCGCACAGCATCTTTGCCTCCGAGTTCTTCTTCAAGGTGTTGGTGAGCAATAGGTGAGCCAGACACATGGCCCAGGTGGGGCAGGGGGGCTTCCTGTGGGGTGACCACCTCCTCCCCCAATCCTGAACCCCATCCCCCAACAGAGGTGTGGACAAGAGCACATACTGCGACTACCAGCTCATCTTCCTGCTGCACATCCATGGGCTCCCACTCAGTGCCAGGCGGGCCTTCCTCATCCTCATGGTGAGTGGCTCCCCTGGATCTGCCCTGCTGGGTGGATGGGGGCCCCCAGGCTGCCCACCCACGCCTGTTGTGTGGTGCCTGCAGGTGTCAGCCAGCCTGTTTGTTGGTCTGGTGATCCTCTACATCATCTCCTGCCTCCTGTCGCCCTATGTGGTGAAGGTCTGCAACGTCCTCTGCTGGAAGATCAGCAACATCATCGCCTGGGAATCTTACACCTACAGTACCGCCTCTGACACCAGGGCCTTCAGCAACACCTCTGGGACCAAATCTGGGGAGAGCTCTGGGGGCATCTCCAGAGTTGTCTCCAAGGTGGCAGAGGAGAACAAGACTGACACTAAGGAAACCTTGAGGAAGAAGTCAATATCCTGAGCCTCTTACCTGCCCCAACTGCCACCCAACCTCATCCCTCGTTTCCTGGGCCATTTTGAACATGCAACCTGTCGCTCGCTCATCCCAGGCCTTTCTCCCTGTTTCGCTTGAATTTTCACTTTGCATTTCAGCACCAGCTGTGGGACCTTGTAAGGACTCATGTTCAATTAGTTTGTACCACTCAGCCACATAAGTTATTAAAATATCAAAATCCTTCTGTGCCAAGCTGGTAAATAGTGGCTTCTCTGTGTGCCTGCCTACTCAGCCCCTCCCCAGAGTGCCCCTGACCTCCCTACAGTCAAGCAGGGCCCTCCATGACCCAGGCCCGTTGCTATGACCTGCAGTCTGTTCTGATTGTTCAGTGCCCAGGTTTAATACTAGTTGTTAAATATTTTGAATGGCAACACGTATCTAGTGTCTATCTTAAGGAGGGGGCTCTGGAGAGTTTAGGATTTTTGTTTTGGTTGCAAGTAGCAAAAATTTAACTCAGTGGTCCGTATGGAAATGGTAATTTATGGACTTTGTTAATATAGGCTTCAGGTACAGTGTGATCCAGAAGTCCTCAATGTCCATAGGATTCTGGCTCCATTTCTCTACCTTTCCCTGCTCTGCCCTTCTCTGAGGGTGGTCTCTGACCTCAGGCCAGCCCACTTCACCGTCTGAGGCTGCACATCAACATGTCTTACTGTCCAGAGAAAAAAGGGGCTGAAGTCCAACATTCCCAGGCAAAATTCCTGTCAGTCACTCTGATTGGGTGGGGTTGGGTCATAAGCTCACTACTTTACCACTCACTCTGCCAGACAGATGGGACCTTGATTGGGTTAAGCCCTTCAGAGCCCACCCCTGGAGCTGAGGGTTGTCAATCCCTCCCTAATCTCTTGCTTATGTGTGGGGAAGGGCAGCTCTTGTAAGGAACATGTGTGTCAAGAAGGGGAAAAGGACAGACCGAAAGGCGAAAAGGAAATGTGCCTTTGTACTCCACTCCCTGTCCACCCAATAGGCTCAACTCCAGCCCCTCCCCAGAGGTCTTGGGTGAAGGGACTATGCATGTCCTCTGATCACCCCCTCCACTCCTTCACTGTAGAAGCAGAGGCCCAGGGGACACACCCTCTGAGGGGACACCAGGGCAGACAGTTGGACCAGCTTGTCCGTGATGAGGCAGCATAGCTCCACAGCAGGCAAGGCCACCGAGGTCACATTATAGAGCTTAGGAATTATCAGAAGAGCATTCAAGCTGAGAAGCTGAAGGACATGGTCAGATGTAGAAAGATGCTCTGGCTGCCCTGTGGAGGATGGCTCAGGACTCGAGGTGGTAGGCCAGGGACCTGGGCAGGAGGGGATGGTGCTGGACCAAAGCCTGGTGTGGGAAGGAGAAGAAGGGACAGGCGGGAGGGATGCTTAGGAGGCCTAGTGAACTGGCTGTGAAGCTGACAGGCCATGGCAGGAGTGGGAGCAAGGGGGGCGTTTAGGAAGAGGCCCAGGTCTCTGCCCTGGGGACTGGGGGACAAAGAGGCTGTCCCTGAGATGAGGACTGGGGAGAAGGAACAGGTTTGGGGGAGACACTAAGGCCATTTGGGGTCATGGTTGGTGTGGGAGGTCTGACAGACTTCTAGAGGAGCCTGTCCAGGAGGCTGTGGGAACCCCAGGTCTGGGGCTCAGGAGGGAGGTCAGCGATGGCCAAGCAATACGCACAACAGTCAGTGGTACAGATACACCTATCAACAAAATTCACTGCATTGATGCGATTAAGGAGAATGTGATGAGATAACATCCTGTTCTGACCTAAGTTCATTCAGGCTGCTGTAACGGAAGACCATAGACTGGGTGGCTTACAAACAACAGAAATTTCTCAGAGTTCTGGAGGCTGCGAAGTTCAAGATCAAGGCGCTGGCAGATTCGGTGTCTGGTGAGAACCTGCTTCCTGGTTCATAGATGACCATCTTTTTACTGTGTACTCACATGATGGGATGAGGAAAGTCACTGAGGTCTCTTTTATAAGGACATTAATCTCAGATATGAGGGTTCTGCCCTCACAGGCTAATCTCCTCCTGATACCATTACATTGGGAGTTAGGTTTCAAAGAGTAGCCCCCGCTCACCGCAACTAGAGAAAACCCACGCGCAGCAACGAAGACCCAATGCAGCCAAAATAAATAAATAAATAAATAAACAAGAAAAACAAAGACAGATGGCATATGGCATATGGTAGTTAAATGCCAAAGCCATTTTCATTAAAATTTTATAGGTAAAAAAAAAAAAAAAAAAAAAAAAAATTTATAGGTAGAGTCCACACATATGAAAAACTAGAGCTAATAAATGCGTTCAGCAAAGTTGCAGTACATAAAGTCAACACACAAAAATCGGTCGCATTTCTATACACCCGCAATGAATAATCTGAAAAGGAAATTTAAAAAAAATCCTATTTACAACAGCAACAACAAAAAGAATAAAAGTTTTAAGAATAAATTTATAGGGACTTCCCTGGTGGTCCAGCGGTTAAGACTCTGTGCTCCCAATGCAGGGGACCCGGGTTTGATCCCTGGTCAGGGAGTTAGATCCCGCATGCTGCAACTAAAGATCCCGCATGCCACAACTAAGACCCGGCGCAGCCAAATAAATAAATAACTATTTAAAAAATAAATTTATGCAAGGAGGAAAAAGACTTGTATACTGAAAGCTACAAAACATTGCTGAAAAAAATTAAAGAAGACTTAAATAAATGGAAAAACATCCCATGTTCATGAATTAATATTATCGACAATACTATCTGAATTAGTTTGCTAGGGCTGCCATAAGGAAATATCACAGACTGGGTAGCTTAAACAACAGAAATTTATTTTCTCACAATTCTGGCCAGAAATTCAAGATCACAGTGTCAGCAGGTTGGTTTCTGAGGCCTCTCTTCTTGGCTTGCTGATGGCTGCCCTCTTGCGGTGTCCTCACGGTCTTTCCTCTGTGTGGTCACATCACTGGTGTCTCTTTGTGTGTCCAAAGTGCTCCTTTTATAAAGACTCCTTTCAGATTGGATTAGGGCCCACTGAGCCTCATTTTAAAGTAACCACATTTGGGGACTTCCCTGGAGGTCCAGTGGTTGACTCCACGCTTCCACTGCAGGGGGCGCAGGTTTGATCCCTGGTTGGGGAACTAAGATCCCACATGCCACGCATGGGGAGCGGCAGAAGGAAAGAAAGAAAGAGAAAGTAATCACCTTTTTAAAGGCCCTATCTCCAAATACAGTCCTGTTCTGAGGTACTGGGGGTTCGGGCTTCAACGTATACATTTTAGGGGAACACCATTTAGCCCATAACACGACCCAAAATGAAATACAGATTCAGTGCAATCTCTATCAAAATCCCAATGGCAATTTTGCATACATATCCTAAAACTCATATGGAACTCCAAATAGCCAACACTATCTTGAAACAGAAGAACAAAGTTGGAGGACTCATACTTTCTAATTTCAAAACTGCAAAGCTGCAGTAATCAAAACAGTGTCTTACTGGCATAAAGACAGACATACAGACCAATGTAATAGAATAGAGAGCTCAGAATAAACCCTCACATATATAGTCAACTGATTTTTGACCAGGTGCCAAGACCATCCAAGGAGAAGGGACACTCTTAACAACAAATGGTACTGGGAAAACTGGATGTCCACATGCAAAAGAAAAAGTTGGACCCTTAATTTATACCGTGTACAAAAATTAACCAAAACCAGATCAGATTCCTAAATTTAAGGGTGAAAACTATACTGGGAATTCCCTGGTGGTCCAGTGGTTAAGACTCAGCACTTTCACTGCCATGGGCCCAGGTTCGATCCCTGTCAGGGAACTAAGATCCCACAAGCCACGCAGGTTGGCCAAAAAAAAAAAAAAAGTTAAAACTATAAAACATAGGGGAAAATCTTGACCTTTGATCTGTCAGTGATTTCTTAACTATGACACCAAAAGTACAGGCAACAAAAGAAAAAACAGATAAATTGAACCTCATCAAAATTAAAAACTTTTGTGAATCAAAGGATACCATCAAGAGAATGAAAAGCCAACCCATTGAGTGGGAGAAAATATTTGTAAATCATATATCTGATAAAGACTAGTATATAGAAAATGAAGAACTCCTATAACTCAACAACAAAAAACCACAGGCAACTCAATTTAAAATGGCAAAGGACTTGAACAGACATTTCTCCAAAATAGATATGTAAAATAGCCAGTAAGCACATGAAAAGATTGTTTAACATCATTAGTTATCAGGGAAATGCAAGTCAAAACCACAGTGAGATATCACTTCACATACATTAGGATAGCTATAATAATTAAAAAACAGCAACAAATACAAGTGTTGGCAAGGATGTGGAGAAATTGGAACCCTTGTATATTGCTGGTGGGAATGTAAAACTGTTCAGATGTCATGGAAAACAGTTTGGTCATTCCTCAAAAGGTTAAACATAGAATTACTGTATCATTCAGCAGTTCCACTCCAGGGTATATTATCCAGAAGAATTGAAAACATATTCTCCAACAAGTACATGTACATGCATGTTGATATCAGCAGTATTCACAAAGCCAAAAGGTGAAAACAGCCCAACTGTCCATCAGTGGATGAATAAATAAATGTATATCCATACAATAATACAATAGTATTCAGCCATAAAAAGGCGTGAAGTACTGAAATACTCTGTAACATCTATGAACCTCAAAACCAATATGCTAAGTGAAAGGAGCCAGACGTCTAAGGTCACATATTTTATGATACCATTTATATGAAATACCCAGAATAGGTAAATGCACAGAGACAGAATGCAGATTGGTGGTTACTAGGGGCAAGGAAAAAGGAAGGAATGGAAGGCAACAGCTTAAGGGGAATGGGTTTCCTTCTGTGATGATGAAAATGTTTTGGAGGTAGATAGAGGTGGTATTTGCACAACAGTGTGGATATAATAAATGCCACTGAATTGTTCACTTTAGGATGATTAATTTTATTTCAATTTCACCTCAATGTAAAAAACATATATAAATATGTATATAAAATGTATATAAAAAACAGTACAGTATTTACCAAGAATAAATATTTAAAAACAGTATGGGGACTTCCCTGGTGGTCCAGTGGTTAAAAATCCGCCTTCCAATGCAGGGGATGCAGGTTCGATCCCTGATCGGGTAACTAAGATCTCGCATGCTGTGGGGCAACTAAGCCCACACGCTGCAACTACTGAGCACGCGAACCACAACTAGAGAGACTGTGTGCCACAACTACAGAGCCAACGCGCTCTGGAGTCCGCGTGTGGCAACTAAGACCCAATGCAGCCAAAAATAAAAATTAAAAAAAATAAATATTAAAAAAAAACCAGTATGGTATTTACCAAGAATAAATATAGACCAGTAGAATACAGTAGATGACTTAAAATATGTCTGATTATTGAAGAGATTTAATATGATACAAATGTTTTTCACTTTGGTGAGAAAGTGATAGTTTAATAAATGTTTCTGAAAAAATTGACTGTGAGGATGAAATCAAATTTAGATCACTACTTCACACCATATGCAAAAATTAATTCAAGATTAATAATAAAAATTACATGTGGAAAAACACAAATACTTTACCAAAAAGTTTTGGAGACTATTTGTTTTACTTTGGCATGGGGAGAATTTCCTAAGCAAAAGGGAAAGGGAAAGTTACATAAATTTGACTATGTAAAAATTAAAATTTTGCATGGCAAAAGATGAATAAATAAATTATAAATGTATATATGTATATATATTCAGAAAATAAACACTAGACCAAAGAAAATAGTTGTAACATATATGATAAAACGTTTTATCTCCAATACGCACAAGTACCTAAAAATTTATAGAAAAATGCAATAACCCCACAGAAAATTTCAGAGAAGAGGAAATCCGAATGTTCAATAAACACAGGAAAGGATGCTCAACCTCATTAGTACAGAAATCCAAACCCAGTTTTACTGAGAAATAATTAACATACATCACTGTAAGTTTAAGGCATACAGCATGATGGTTTGATTTGCATGTAGTGTGAAGCGATTACCACAATAGGTCCAGCTTAAATCCATCTCTCATATAGATACAATAAAAAGAAAGAAAAAAGGCAAACAATTTCTCCTTGTGATGAGAACTCATAAGATGTACTCTCCTATCAACTTCCCTATATATCATACAGCAGGGTTAGCTGTAGTCATCAAGTTGTACATTACATCCCAATTATTTATCCTATAACTGGAAATTTGTACCTTTTGACCACCTTCCTCCAATTCCCCCTCCCCTCACCTTAAGGATCTTTACTGCAGCATTGTTAGAAGTGGCAAACAAGTAAACAAAAATAACACAAACATCAATATGGGAACCATTACATGAATTGTATATTCACGCTGTGGGATATTATGCAGTCGTTTTTGTTAAAGTGTCAGAAATATGCCCACTGATCTCCAGAGATGTCTTTAGTGTATTGCTAAAAAGCACTGTGTTTTTTAGAAAATATGTATAGTACGATGCAGTTTTTCTTTAAAAACTTTTTTTAAAGACACAACTTCGGAATTCCCTGGCAGTCCACTGGTTAGGTAGGACTCTGGGCTTTCACTGCTATGGCCCCAGGGTTCAATCCCTGGTGGGGGAATGAAGATCCCCGCAAGCCACCGGTGCAGCTTGGGGGGTGGGGGTGGGGAAGACACAACTTGTTTACACACCCACTCATTCACTCATTCAACAAATATTCATTGACTGTCTACCTCGTGCTGGGAATACAGCAGTAAAGAAAACCGATAAATATCCCTTCTCTCATGGAGTTGACATTCTACATGATGGAGACAAGAGAATTGAGAAAAAGTGGAGATGTTAAATAGGCGGGTGTGATATAAATGGAAGAATCGGGGGTAGGGATTAAAAAAATTGGGAATCCTCCGCATATATGGTGGCATTTAAAGTCATTAAGACTGGATGATTTTTGTAAAGTTTGTGCGTATTCGTACAAGCTCGGAGAAAGTGTGGAAGGACGCACGCACTGAGAGACTAGAGAGAAAGACCTAGGGTCAAATCTCAGCCGTTAGTCTCTTGGAGGTTTACCCAGACTGTCAAAGCCTGTCTGTAACATGGGAAGAATAACACAGCTATCCAAATGGCTCCACCACCGCCACCTCTTGGTTTAGAAAAGCTGCCACGCAGGTGTAATCTCCAAGACAGAAACGTAGCATCTCGAAAACCCACGCTGAAACTAGGGCGGCCATATTGGCTACGGGAGGCGGGGAGGCGTTGCGACCGCTGCCATTTTCAGTTAGGGCAGGTGGCGACTTCCGGTCGCCATCTTGAGTGACAGCAGAGGCGGAGCTCCGACTAACATGTTCCTTAAAAGCCGGGCTCCGAGGGCACCTCCCCGAGAGCGACTGAACGCTAACCCCGGCAGGCGGAGGCAGACAGTCGCAGCCCCGCCCCCGGCTTTGGGCTCCACCTCTCGGCCCCACTTCCGCCGGGCGAGGCGATGTAGGCGTCGCTGCCGTAAATCGGGCGGGCGGTTTGCCGCATCACGGAAGATGGCGGCCGCGGCGGTGAACGGGGTGGCGGGAGCCTCGAGCTCGGGGCCTGCGGCGGCCTCGGGCGCAGTCCTGCAGGCCGCGGCCGGCATGTACGAGCAACTCAAGGGCGAATGGAACCGTAAAAGCCCCAATCTTAGCAAGTGCGGGGAAGAGCTCGGCCGTCTCAAGGTAGGGATCGGCCGGGGGTGCTTCGAGGGGTCCAGACCCAGGGGGAGGCCGCAGCGCCGACACGACTAGGACGTGCTGGGCGATCCAATAGGGTGAAGGATTCGGAACAGCCAAAGTGCGGGCTTGGAGGAATGAAGACGTGAGAGGGGTCTGGAATGGACCAAGTGCGGCCCCACGGTGGGGGGTGACGGAAAGAGTGTTTCTGGCACAGACGAGTGAGAAGTTAAAATTTTGGTGCTTGGAGACCTAGCTGGCTGAAGTGGCAGGACGGGGCTGTCAGAGTTTTTCTGATGGAGGGTTCTGGACGACACCAAGTGGGGAATGAGGACTGGACAGGGTGATGGAAGAAGGAGGCTGAGATGATGGGGCTCCTGGTTAGGACCAGGTCAAGTTAGGATCTGAGAAATCTGGGGCTTAGGGATGCGTCTGTGGGGAGAGGGGCCCAGCCAAGTTGTGAGGGCAAGACTGAACTTAGGAAAAATATTCTTATAGTAGAGGACCAGAATGGGGCTCGGGTTGCTTCAGGCCAAGTGTGTTTGGGAGAGAGTACAAATACAGTGGGCTGGACCAAGTTGCTGACGGGGGTGTATCTGATAAGGGATGGTGTGTGGGCTGGACTATGGGAAGAGGTTAGCACCCTTTCCTCCCTGGTGTAGATGGAGGGGGGTGGCTGGGCCCAGCCCACCAAAGTATGGGAAAAGATTGCCAAAGAATTGAAGGTGCTAGTGTCTCCCCACCCCTTGATTCCATTGGGTCAGGCATGGAGTGGCCTTCCTGTTTCCCCAGTGGATCTATTAATACTTGTAATATAAGGTCATCTTAAATGAGCCCTCATCATGTGCCCAGGCCCTGATCTGAGGGCTTTATGAGGACTGACTCCTTTAATACTCATAACAACCTTATGAGTCAGGGATGATGATTAGCTCCATTTTCTAGGAGGGAAAACCAAGACCTAGAAGAAGGTAAGTAACCTGTACTTGAAGTCCCATCTTCTTTCCTTCCTTCCCCTGCCCTCCTCGTCAGCTGGTTCTGTTGGAGCTCAACTTCCTGCCAACCACAGGGACCAAACTGACCAAACAGCAGCTCATTCTGGCCCGTGAGTGTCACTGGGGTTGGGGGGGGGGTGGTGGTGGTGGTTATGGGCTGTGGTCATGGCAGGAATGGCAGCAGTGGTGGTCAGGGTCGGAGAACAGTCACCTCCTGAGAGCTTCCCCTGTTACCTACAGGTGACATCTTGGAGATCGGGGCCCAGTGGAGTATCCTACGCAAGGACATCCCCTCCTTCGAGCGGTACATGGCCCAGCTCAAATGCTATTACTTCGATTACAAGTGAGGATGGGCCCTGTCCCTAATTTGGTTTGCGTGTGTGTGTGTGCGGGGGTGTTACATGATGGCTTTTTATCCTTGTTGCTCTAGCCACTTGAGACATCTTCCTTCACTTGGGAATTACCCCTTTGCATAGCTGTGTCGCCAGAAGCCTCAGGGTTAGGGGTTGGCCTGGAGGTCCTGAGTCTGGGATTATACCATCCAGTCTCTGTTGCGCTCCAGTCTGTCTCCGCCTTCACATTCCCTCTCTAAATTTCCACTCCCCAATGTAGCCACTATCCCCTTTTACCTGCCTTGGCCCCAGCCTTGTCCCCTCAGATTCATCCCTCCATGGCAGCCAGTAGGTTCTTTGTGACACTAAAATTTGACCGTGTTTATCATATGCTTAGAACCTGTCTTGGCTCCCCATAGCCCTCAGGTTTCAGACCAAGCTCTTTCCTGTGGCCTCCAGTGCTGTATCAGCCCTGACCCGTCTGTCTGCGTCTCCCCCATCCCAGCCCTGTCTCTCCCACTGGACTGTGAGTCTTCTATAAGCGAAGGGTCTTAGTCACTGCTGTGTCCCAGCACTGCCTAGCATGGAGCCGGGCCCAGAGCAGGGACTCACTGGCTGTGTGTTGAATATGAAACTGAATGGCTTCATAACTGAATGGGGCTTGCATGGACTAATGATTAAGAATTTGACATCAGAAACCAGACAAACCCGAGTTTGAAACTAATTTTGCCACTTCCTGATTATGTGATCTTGGGCAAATGACTTTACTTCCCTAATCCTCAGTTTCCCCCAAAAAGTGAAGGTGATGATTCTTAATATCATAATCATAGTTAACACTTATATAGTATTTATTTGGGCCAGATACTGTTCTAATCACTACCTGGATTAAATCATTTAATAACTTAACCCTTATTTATTTAACCCACCTCTGTCAGATGGGTACTGTGGTGATACCCATTTTACAGTTGGGGAAACTGAGGCTAAGTCACTTTACTGGTGTGAGGTCACTTTCTGGGGCCCATATGATTGTGACTTTTTCATGTCTCTTTGGGCCTCAGTTTCATCTGAAAACCCAGGACTCGATACCCCTCCAAGGAGAGAGCATCAGGCAGTCGTCAGGTTCCCTGAAGCCTGGAGTGGGGCGCTTGGTCGGTACCTAAGCCCTCCTTACCTTGGTGTCCCACCCTGGTCCACAGGGAGCAGCTCCCGGAGTCAGCCTACATGCACCAGCTCTTGGGCCTCAACCTCCTCTTCCTGCTGTCCCAGAACCGGGTGGCTGAGTTCCACACAGAGTTGGAGCGTCTGCCTGCCAAGGACATCCAGACCAATGTATACATCAAGCATCCGGTGTCCCTCGAGCAAGTGAGGCTGAGGAAGGGGGAGGGGAGGGCCTGGCTAAAGGGAGTGGTACAGGGACAGACATTCGGGAGGGCTTCCTCCCAAATGAGAGGGTTCACCCATCTTTCAGCCTATGGACTCATTTGTCCAACAGCTATTGAGCCCCAGCCCTGTACCAGGCACTGTGGTTGGTTTTCAGACTCTACAGTGAACAAAACAGTTAGAATCTCTGATTTTGTGAGGATGACATTCAGGTGAGGAAGTGGACAATAAACAAAAAGATTAAATAACCTGTATATGGTCTGTCAGATGTGAAATGCTGTGGAGAAAAATAAAGCAGGAAGGAGGGTGGAGGGGCAGGGGCAGGGTGGTCAGGGAATGCCTTGCTGAAAAGGTGAAACTTGAGAAAGACTTGAAAGGGGTGAAGAACCCAACCACGTGGTCATCTGGGGGGAAAATGGTCCAGGTAGAGGGAACAGCCAGTCCAAGGGTCCCAAGGCAGAAACATGCCTGGTGTGTTTGAGGGGCAGCAAAGAGGACGGTTTCTGGAACAAGGTGAGCAGAGTCAAGGAAGAGCTGTAGTACCTAAGGTTAAGAAGTAGTTCTTCGAGCTGAGGTTTCATGGGAGGATTTCGCTGTGGGGAGAGGATGGGAGAGAGGGCATTTATGGCAGGGGCAGCACAGCTTGGGCAAAGATGTGGAGGAATGAGCTTGGGGTGCCTCCAGCTCTGTCTCCCTCCTGGAAAATAGATAATTAGATACTAACCAAGGGCAGGCTTGGAGAGTGTGTGTGTTTGTGTGTGTGTGTGTGTGAAAACCAGGGAGGGCTTCCGGGAAGAGTAGGACCCAGTCTGCATGGGGAATGGGTGACTGTATGGCAGAGAGTGTGCTAGTAGAGTGTAGATTATGGAGGCACTGGGAGTATGGTGAGGCCTCAGCGGGTAGGCCCCTGTGCTGCCTCTTCCTCACCCTCTCTTCTTCCTCACCCCTGTCCTCTACAGTACTTGATGGAGGGCAGCTACAATAAGGTGTTCCTGGCCAAAGGCAACATCCCTGCTGAGAGCTATACCTTCTTCATCGACATCTTGCTTGACACTATCAGGTGTGTGGGGGGCCAGGGTCGTGTGGAGTTTAGAAAGAGCCTGGACTCTGGAGTCAGACAGCTCTGTGTTTAAATCCCATTCTGGCCACTTGTGATCTGGGGAAGCTGGGCACATCAGGTCTCCTTTTCTGTGAACTGGAACTGGTTGTGAGATGGGGGTAAGAGCCCTCATCTCACTATGGGCTGTGTATGTGTGTGCCTGTGGACATCAGACCCTGAGTATGGACTTGGCACCCAGACAGCACTCAGCAGACAGAGACCCTGCTGCTTCTCATGGAAGTGCTCCACGAGTCATATAGCTTCATCTCAGAGTGTGGGCCCAGGAGTCCCAGAGATCTGAGTGTAGACCCTACTGTGGCCCTAGCTTTGCAACTCTAGTCAAGCTACTCTCCCCTGAGCCTTGATTGGTTGAACAGGGCAGGTAACACATTCCAGCCATCAGTGCTGAACAGAAGGGTCCGGCCTGAGAGGACAGGGCCTGGAGAGTTGTCTGTGCTCAGTAATGAGAATCTCATCTTCCCCCAGGGATGAGATTGCTGGGTGCATCGAGAAGGCCTATGAAAAAATCCTCTTCACTGAGGCCACCCGGATCCTCTTCTTCAACACACCCAAAAAGATGACAGACTACGCCAAGAAGGTGGCTGGGGTGGAGGGCAAGGGACCATGGGACCAGCGAGCCAAGGGGTGCACTCACTAACAGCAGGGTGGGGTGGCCTGGAGGGACACTGGAGCAAGACTGCCCAGGTTTAAATCCAGTTGTGTGACCTCAGGCAAGTTGCCGAACTTCTCCGAACTTCAGTTTCCCTACGTGTAGAAAGGGGCTAGAGTTTAATATGTGGGATGAGCTTAGCCCAGCACCTGGCACCAGGTGCAGGTGGAGGCTTAGCATATGTTGGTTGCTGGGCTTATCAGAATTCCTTGGAGGTTGCAGCTTTTCCCCACAAGACTTTGCTTCATTTGGTCTGGGGTATTTGTGTGGGAGCAGTGCCCCTGGAGATGCTGATGCATGGGGTGCAATAGCCCTGGTGACTGAGGAGGGTCAAGATCAGACTGGAAGAGGTGAAATTGAACTTGAGCGATTGTGACAGCTGATACTTAGTGATCGTTTACTCTGGTCCAAATACTATTCTCAGCACTTTTGATTCACTGAATCCTCACAGCAGACCCAGAAAAGTGTGTGATTAGGGTCCCCATCTCAAACATGGAGAAACTGAGGCACAGAGAGGTGAAGTTACTTGCCTAGGGTTGTGCAGGGTAGAGTAGGGTTGGTGAGAAAAGCGAGCCAGGGCCCACATGGGTAAGGGGAGGGTGCCTGTGTGATCACCGACCCATCTCATCTCTCCCTTCTTGCAGCGAGGGTGGGTCCTGGGCCTCAACAACTACTACAGCTTTGCCAGCCAGCAGCAGAAGCCAGAAGATACCACCATCCCCTCCACGGAGCTGGCCAAACAGGTCATCGAGTATGCCCGGCAGCTGGAGATGATCGTCTGAGCCCACCAGGCACTGGGGTGGAGCAGAGCTTGCATTATTTAAGGCAGTTGCAGTGCAGGGTTTCCCCCAATAAAGGTGGATTGACATTTTCTCTCTTAGGCCCTTGTCTCCCCGAGTGGAATGGTAGGGACGTAAGTTCTTATCTCTGAAGAACTTGGAGGTTTGGGGGCCCTAGGAGGTCTGAGATAACCCTGGGTCAGCCTCCGTCCAGTGGCCATTGCTCAAGGTCTCAAACACAGATGTCCACTGTGGGGGCCCAGTGGCACAGCGGGGGGAGCACAGGCCCTGGGTAGAGGGACTGTTGAAGGCAGCTGTGGACACACAGAAAGGCCAGACCAACGTACCAGCGTGTTTCAGTGAAGGGGGCGAAGTGTCCTGATTTTGAAAAATGTTTGCAATGAATTAAACCAGTTTTTTAAAATGACATGCTAAATGGACCTCTGTGGAACAAAAGGCATGGGCCCTGCCATGGGCTTGCCTTGGTTCCCACTCTTCTGAGCCAGTGCTGTGACTTATGACCTCCTGCACCTCCCAGCCTGTTTCCTGCCTTGAAGTTCTCAAGAAGGTGTTTAAGGCAGAGTCCAAATCTGGCTGAGCCATTTGTGGTTTGTGGGATTTTCAAGAAAGTCTCCTAGAGTCGGTTTCCCCAGCTGCAGAAAGGGAATGATCATTCCTGCTTTCCAGAGTGATTTGCACTGAACCCCTGTGCTTGGCACCAGATCGGCTTGGAAATGGAGCTGATGGTATTAAGGGGAATGAGAACATCTCACCCCTGGGTGCATCAGTCCACGTGCTGGATGAATGGAACCTCTCTTATTGCTAGTCTGGGTCCAGCCTCCTGTGGCCAGGATGTGGTGTTTTCATGGAGACCTCTGCCCCGCCCCACCCCTTCAACCCTTAGCCAGTGACTGACAGACATCTAGGCATCTAGGCATCTGGATGGTTATTTTATTGTCAAGGAGAGGAAGGCAGAGGGCGTTGAGCAGACTGCACTCAGTTGGAATGGGTAGCCTGCAAATCGTAGTGCTCCAGCCCAGCTACCAGGGAGCCGGCCAACGTGATGGTGGTGACCCAGCGTGGCTCACTCAGGTGGTTGGTGGGTGTGCTCAGCCTAGGGAGAGGGTAGAATCTTCAGGACCTGGCTATGTGGCCAGGCCCTTACCCCTTCTAGGCTCCACTTTCTCCATCTGTATAAGGGACCATGTCTGAATATCCCAAAGGTAGTTTAGGGCAGGGCTGTATCCACTTAAACTTAGTAGGAAAGGGGGCTGAGGGTTGGTGATAGTAGTTCTCCCAACTCCCCCTTCAGGTCCCAGCTGAGCCCCAGAGGTACCAGGGCAGAGGGTCTCCCAGTTATTCAGGTTCCTCAGGAGCCAGGGTCAGACAGACCCTGATGACCAGATCCTGAGATTTAGGGGTGAAGGAGAGGTAACTGGAGGATGCAGTGTCTCCCCTGAATCTGCGGAATCAGGAGTAACCTCTGCACCACAAGGACTGGGATATCAGTGCCCTCTGGCGGTCAAAGTCTTGGGTCAGTCGGGAGAAGGTGCCAAAGGCTGGAGGGGTAAGGAGTCTGGGGGGCTAGGCCTGGGGCTTCCTTTGGAGGCCTGCATTTATACCCGTTTGGTTCCAGAAGACCATCATCTCCCATCCCATCCCTGAAGAGCCTGGGATGTGGTCCTTCTTGATGTCATCAGGGACAGGGTCAAGGCAGTGAATAGGGTCAGGCCAGCTGCGACCAGTTTTCCCTCCCTGATGGCTCCAGAGAGTAATAAGAGGGTCAAGGGTCACGATAGAGGTCTGGGTACTAAGGAGCAGGGCCAAGGTGTTCTCTGTCAGGGATCAGCATGATACCAAGGCTCCTCTTGGTTCTGAAGGGTTGGAGCTCAGCTGGGTTTGAGTTGCAGCCAAGGGGAGGGTCTAGGGTCAGCTGGGGTCAGGATGCCAAAGGGTTGAATGGGGCACTCCAGGAAAGTCGGGTTCAGGACTTGGAAGGGTATGCCTCCCCTCCCTACTCCTCGACCTCCCCTCACCAGGCAGACACGTTGCGTGGCAGGCGGCGATGGCGTGGCTGGTGGCGGCAGTAACACTTGAAGGGACAAGAGTTAAGCACCTGGAAGGATGGCCAGTGGCGCGCGGCGCCCGAGTTAACCGTCCCCGCTGGAGGAGCCCCGCTGCCACCACCCCCTCTACCACCGCTGTCAGTCACAGTAGTTGCAGTACATTCGCGAGGACCATCTCCAGGCGCGCCATTCTCACGCGGAGCGGCCCGGGCTGCGCGGGGACCCTTGTTCCGGCGCGTGCGGACCTTGACGGGCGCGGCCGCAGGTGGGGATGGCTCAGCCACGGTGGGAGCTGGAGCCGGGGGTGGGGCCGGGCCTGGGGCCTGGTCAGCGGCCAAGGCGAGGGGCAGAGAGGGAGCCGGAGCGGGAGCCACGGCCGACTCCAAGTGGCCAGGGCTTGGTGTGGGCGGGAGGGCCACGGGCAGCGGCGTTGGCTGGAGCACGGGCGGCTGCGGCGCGGGAGGCGGCGTGGGTGGTGGCGCGGGTGGGTGCTGCGGCGCTGGCGGCGGCGGCAGCAACTCTTGCGGGCTGGGAGGCCCGGGGCGCACAGTCTCGCCATTGGTGGGCGCCGGGAAGATGAACACAGGCGGCGCCAGCAAGGCGGGTGCGGGCCTCCAGGGCCCGGGAGGTGGATGCATCTGCCCTGCCGCAGGCGGCGGGGAGCCCCTGGGCCCTGAGAGCGCGACTGCGCGCCGTCGGGGCGCCCCGACGCCTCCGCCAGCTCCACTGAAGCGAAAGTGGCGTTCAGGGCCATCAGGGGGGATCACCCAGTCAAATTTGGGCTTCGAGCCTGGGAAGGTGGTGTAGGATGGACGAGTAAGGGTCCGGGCGTGGGACGCAGGCGCCGAGGGTGGTCCAGAACACCCCTCGCCGTCTCCATCACCGCCCTCTGCTTCCTGAGTTCCCCGAGGGACCTCTCCCGAGGGGCGAGAGGCCTCAGGAGCCAGAGGTCCCTGCTTCAGGACCTCAGCGTAGGAGATGGCGCCCGAGGCGGCGGAGAAGAGTCCTCCTCCGCCGCTGCCCCCGAGAGAGGCTTTGGCCGCTAAGGAACTCGACGCCGCCGCAGGGGACAGCTGGGGCCCCGACTTGAAGGTGACTTTACACAACAGGCTCAGGCCGGGCTCGAAGGCCACAGACCGGGCCATTTCGCCCTCGCCTGCTTGGGGAGGTGCCCCTCTGCGGGCTCCGCCGGCCGTCTGGCCCTCGCTACCGTGCCTGGCCTGGCTTTCTGTAGGGGTTGCGGCGGATGTGGCCAGAGCAGGAGTGCTTCTGCGTTCCGGGGGCTGCGGGTCGGAAGGTGTCGGTAGTGGCGGCTTCCGCGGCTCCAAGGGCGGCGGAGTCGGGGATGGGGCCCTCGGGACAGGGTCGGGGTCCTCTCCGGTTAGTTGCCGGGGCGGCGGCGGCAGCGGGCGGAGGTTGGGAGGGTCGCCCTGGCCGCGATGGCTCGCCTGCAGCAGACCGCGGATCCGGGGCACCGGAGTGCCCGTGGGTTTTCGCCACTTAGACGGCGCGGGCAGTAGGGTCCCCACGGGGGGCGGGGGTGGTGTGGAGACCGCGGCCGCAGTCGCCTCCTCTGAAGGGGGCGTCACTGGCGAGGGCAGTTCTAAGGTCAGGGGCAGGGGTGAGCGTGAGGCCTGGGGCTCCGGGGGTACCAGGAGTCCCGGGGGCGCGGAGCTGCCAGGGAACCAGACGCCCAGCCCGCGAGCCAGGCGCATGGCCGGGGAGGAGGGGGTCCTCTCGGGCTCCACAAGTGATGTCCGCCGGGAGTTGGAGGACCGGTCCGAGGCCTGCTCTTTTCGGGAGCCCCCGCCCGCGGACGGCTCCGACTGCACGTTCCCCATTTCTGACGGAGGTCGGGGACTGTGGTCAGAAAAACTTCCGCCAGTCAATCTGCCAGGGCTGTGGGGTCCCCACGAGGCTGGCTGTACTTGGTCCTATCCGTCAGCACCGGCCCCGCCCTTGTCCTCCAAGATCCACTCAGGCACTAGTCTCTCCCCGCATTCCTGTTCCGTGACTCTTTATGTTCACATCTTCTTCCCCGTGGCCCCATACAGTTGCTGTTCAGATACTTAGTCCTCCATCCTCCTAGTGTACTAAGGTTGGGTCCCTGTCTCCCTGGCTGGTCCCTCATATCACATCCCTACACTTTGACCACGTCTCAGGTCTCTAAGCTCCAAGACACAGGTCTTGCCCGCTTTCCTGTCAGTCATTCAGGCCACATCACTCATGATGGTTGTGCTCTGTAGCCTATAAGACCTACAAAGAGTTCAAGCTTTTCTCCGCGGACTCCAGGCTCCAGAGGCCCAGGCCCCGCCCCCGCCCTCTGGTCCTGCCCCGATTGTCAGGGAATCTGGCCTTCTCAACACCCCCCGCCCCAGGTCTGGCCCCGCCTCCGCTTAACAAATTCCCGGTATTCTTGTCAGGCTAACCGCTCAGTCACCACCTCTAACCCTCAGATCTCTCTCTCTGTGTTGATCATTTGGTCCTGCCCTCTTCCCAGGCTTTAGTCCTAAATTTCTTTTCCCGCTCCTGGTCTAGCTGCAGGCCTCACACTCAGGCCCCACCCCTTTACCCAAGCTCCGTCCTGGCTACTCCTTCGCTCAGAGGATCCCACTCACCGACTCCTCCAGCTGACCAAAGTTCAGACCGCGGCCCCTTGGGCCCAGGGCAGGGCGGGGAACGGCCGTAGCAGAAAATAACCGAAAAGAACGGCGGTGCGGGTGAAGGCAAGTGGGCGAGACTGCGAGGGCGGACCCCGAGATCTAGGCCACGCCCCCGGGCTCGAGGCCCCGCCCTCCTTGAACCAGCTTGGGCACGGCCCCTTACGAACCTGGTTCTCCCTTTGAAATACTCGGGAGTCTTCTTCCCCACCCCCAAGCCTTGTAGTCCTAGGCCCCACCCCTATAGAACGTTTTAAGCCCCTCCCCTTTATAATGCCCCGCCCCTCTCCGTTAGTCTCTCTCCCGAAGCCCCGCCCATTACAAACACTGCTACGTAGCTCCTCCCTTTTGGAGCTCTCCGTCGTCCAGCCCCTAAAGACAATTTACTTATAAGCTCCGCCCTCTTAGGACTTGGCAACCTCTCTTCCCTAGACCCTCTCCTTCCTCGGGCCCGCCCAGAAGGCCCTTCCTCCGTGGACCCGCCCCTTTCTTGACGCACGCGCTTGTCCGCGCCTTCGGCGTCCTCACCCTCTCCTTCCCCCTCTCCTTCCCCCAGGTCCTCCGACCCCGCCTCCTTGGAAATGCTCCCTTCTTGCCCCACCCCTTTTCTAACCTAGCCAGGCACCCAGCCCCTCCCATTTAGAACCCAAAACTTAGACCCTCGCCTCTTTAGAACCTTGAGACCAGGCTCCGTCCCGGACCCCGTCCCCATATCCTCAGGGACCAATGGCGCGGATGGGTGGGAAAGTAGGGGATCCTCTCTGGATCCTGAGAAAATGCGGGCTGGGGGGCTGTTCGCTAGAGCCAGTGCCGGGCTCTAGGACCCAGCGGGCAAGTGCGCCTGCCTCGCGCTTACCCCTCCCCCAAGCCGCCCCCTCCCCCCCACCCATCTTTCAGGTTCCCCCTCCCTCCCCCCTCGCCCCGGCTCCCGGTGCCCGTCTCTAGCGCCGCCGGAGCCAGCGAGGGAGCCGGAGCGAACAGGAGGAGGAGGAGGAGGAGGAGGAGGAGGAGGAGGCCACGTCGCCACCGCTCGGAGCCCGGCCGGAGCCTCGCAGGCAGGTGCAGAGGGGGGCGAGGGGGCGGGGGCTGACAGACCGCCTGTCACGGTGAGGGGGCAGACGGCACCGCGCTGCGCCTCCTGCCCACCGGGGCGCCCTCCAGACCCTGGCTGGAAGGACAAGGGGGTGGGGGCCCCCAAACTGCGCGGCAGCCATTTGGGGTACCAGTGTCCATTTGGGGGGCCCGGACTTCCTCGGAGGACGCCCCATTCATAAATTTCCGTACTGGACCCTCACCATTGGGGAACTCAGGGGACCACTCCCCCCGGGAAACAGATGTGTGGGGAGCGTAGGGCATCCAGAAATCCCGGCGTCCCATCCCAGTAGGCCCTGGTGCGGTGGGGACCCCTGCCCTCTTTCTCTGCTTCACCTGTTGTCGGGGGAGGCGGGCGGACAAAGGAAGCAGCGTCACGTGACTGCTCATTCACAAAATCCCATCCCATTGAGAAAAGGGGGCTGGGGGCGCTGCGGCCGCCCCTTCCCCTCCCCAAGGGCTGGGGAAACCCGGCAGCCTGCAGGTGGGGGAAGGGGCTAGACCTCGTTGCTGGGGTCCCTAAGTCTGGGGCGCCAAGGTCCCTGCGCTCGGCGGTAGTGAGGGGTTGGACGCTGATCCCGATTACTGGGCGGAGGGCTAAGTCCCTTGAGCTGGGGGGCGGGGTAAGATGGTTCTGAAGGATGCTGGGGCGGGGAAGAAGAGGAGGAGGGATCAATTCCCCCCGCCCCCACCCCCCGCAATCTCTGCCCCTTGCCTTTCCTCGGCAGGGGCCTGAGGGAGCAGGCTTGATTTTTGTGAATGAAATGCTCTCTGGATGTGTCTCGGTCGCCCGTTTCTGGCTTCCTCTGCCTCCATCTCCCTTTCGGCCTGTCTCTGGCCATTTCTGGTTCTCTCCTTGCTCCCTGCCCATCTCCCGTTGCTGGGTGACTCAGTGAGCTTTGCATCCGGTCTCATTCATAAATCCGGGAAGGGGTGGGGGGGAAGAGAACCTGGGTTTCTCACCCAGCCAGTGGCCTGGGCGGCAGGGTGCGGAGGCAGTGTAGGGGGGACTGGAGCTGAGTTGATGGGCTCTAAGAAAATACATATGCGCAGGCACCCAGCTGTGAGGGGGACGATGGGTGGGGCTGTGGGTATGTGCTGAGGGAGGAGAAGGAGACAGGGTTGATAGGGGATGAGCAGGAGGAGGAAGGGAAGTGGAAGAGCAAAGCTATGGGGGTGAGGATGGGAAAGATGGGGAAAGGGAGGAAAGGTGGGTATGGAGAAAAAAGGTAGATATGGAGAAGAAGGTAGGCATGGGAGAAAAGAGATGGCAAAAGGAAGAAAGAAGCCATGCTGGAAGAAGGTGGGCATAAGAGAGGTGACGGGTATGGGGAGACAGTGGGCCTAGGGGAGGAGGTGGGTGTGGAAGGTAAGGTGAGTATGGGTGGCTAAGAGTGCAGTAGATCCAGCTGTGAGGGATGAAGAGCAGAGATGAGGGTTGGGGGAACACTGAATAGGAGAGCAGGATTGACGCTCACTGACCCTGTTGTCCCTGTCCCCCCACCTCCTCCAGGTACATGGTTCGGGTCCGAGCCGTGGTGATGGCCCGAGATGACTCCAGTGGGGGCTGGCTGCCTGTGGGGGGCGGGGGCCTCAGCCAGGTGAGCGTATGTCGGGTCCGAGGGGCCAGGCCCGAGGGGGGGGGCCCGCCAGGGGCACTACGTCATCCACGGGGAGCGCCTCCGGGACCAGAAAGTGAGCCACCCTGGGGCGTGGGGGTAGGGTGCGGGTGTGGGGAAGTAGGGGAATGGGACTGGGGATGTAGAGGTGAGGTCAGGTCATCTCCCAGCACCGGGGTGTGGGATGGAGTTGGAAGTACATCTGTCCTCTGTCTGAGAGTGGGGAGTTTCGGGACTATTTGGGGTATTAAGCAGGTCCTGTCCGCTGCCATTGCCTGCTGGACTGTCACAGCAGCCTCCGCACTGGTCTCCTTGCCCTGCTCCTGCTCCCTCCCCCAACCTCAGTCTGTTCAAAAGGGGCTGGGCTAACACCTGACTCAGATCATATCCCTCCTCGGCTCAGAACCCTCCCCGTGGCTCCATCTTGCTCAGAGATCCTCACCACGAGGATTTTACACCACTGGCCCCTGTCTGCCTAAGTATATGGAGGCATTTGGTGGGGGGACCGTCTGGAAGTGTCCAATAGGGTTTACAATCCTAATGTGGGTTCAGCAGGAATGTTCTGGGCTGTCTGGCCTGAAATGGAAAGAGAATGTTGACGTTTCAGCTGGGGATGTAGTAGAAAGGTTTGGATCGTTTGAAAAGGCTTGGGGTAAGGGTTGAATTTCAGAGCAAGGATCGGAAGGAACAATGTAGGGGGGTTTGAAATGGTGTGAAAGAATATAGTGGTGTTGGGCAAGAAGATGAGGGAACTTCTAGGGTGTTGACCAGCATCTGAGGGGAAATCTGTGGGAGTTTGTTAAGAATTTGGGGATAATATTTGGGGAGCTTATTGGGGCATCAGAAGGGTACTAACAATAACATTTTGAGATGTTCAGTAAAATTTGGGGAGTATGATTGAGTCAAATGGGGGATATTGGCTATCAGAAAGAGGCTGACTCATTTTTTGAAGCATTCAATAAAATTTGGGATTCCTATTGAGATATGGGGCGGGGGATGGTTAGGAAAATGTAGGGATCAAGGGGTTTGGGGGAAATATTGGAGTATCAGAGGTGTGCTCAGTAAAGTTGGGGAGTGGTATTGGGGTGTTGATCAGGGTTCAAGGGTACACCTAGGATTGAGAAATGAGGTTTGTGGGATGCTCTGGTATAGAGTCTGGGGAAGTCACAGGCATGGCTGGAAGAGGGTATCTGACCTGGCCCCTTCCTGCCCCCCTCAGACTACCTTGGAGTGTACCCTGCGGCCAGGCTTGGTTTACAACAAGGTGAACCCCATCTTCCATCACTGGAGCCTGGGTGACTGCAAGTTTGGGCTGACGTTTCAGAGTCCGGCAGAGGCTGATGAGTTCCAGAAGAGCCTGCTGGCAGCGCTGGCTGCACTGGGTCGAGGTGAGTGGTGCAGGTGGTGGGCATTGGTGTGGGGGGGGGCGGGGGGGGGAGCTGGGGTGGAGGGGTGGGAGAAGCTGGGCCCAGGGAACTCACTCTCTGCCTTTCTCCCTGCCCCAGGCTCGCTCACCCCCTCCTCCTCCTCCTCCTCTTCCTCCTCCCCTTCCCAGGATACCGCAGACACTCCCTGCCCTCTGACGGTGAGTCTCCAGGATGCAGCTCTGCTGGGAGGGCAGGGGTTTCTTTCTATGCTACAAACATTCTTGAGCACCTACTGTGTATCCAGCGCCATGCCACGTGCTGGGGACACGAATTTGGGCCCAAACAATAGTGTCAACTTTGATCCCAGTTATTCTAGTTTTTCTGTTCTATCTTGATTTATACGTTCATTCAAGGGTATTTATTGAACACCTTGAATAAGAAGTGTTTTAAGCACTGGGGATACATCAGTGAACAAAACAAAATCCCTTTCCTCGAGGAGCTTCTATTCTAGTGTGGAAAGGCAGAAAAGAATTTAAGGTACACTATAAAAATTAATAAATCTTAAAAGTAAATGGGTGAACAAATTAATGGGAAATCCATCCTTCTCAGGGGTACAAACCTTGGAGTCATCCTTGCCTCCTCTCCTCTTTTATGCCCCTCATCTAATCTGTCAGCAAATATTGGCTCCACTTTCTTTTTTTTTTTTAATTTGGCCGCACCGCATGGCATGTGGGATCTTAGTTCCCGGACTGGGGATTGAACCCAGGCCCTGGCAGTGACAGCGCTGAGTCCTAACCACTGGACCTCCAGGGAATTCCCTGGTTCCACTTTCAAAATGATCGGAATGTGCCTCCAACCTGGTTACTGTTCAACCTCATCTCCCCACTGGACCATCTCATCAGCTGCTCATCATCAACTGCCCCCTCCCCACCATCTCCTTTCCCCACACACAGCCAGAGGGACCCGATTGACATCTAAGTCAAATTATGGATATCTCCCACTTACAACCCTACCCAGGCTCCATCTCGTGGTAAAGGACAAAGTCCTCACAGTGGCACATAAGATCCCACATAATCTGGCCTCCTATTACTCTCCCTCATGCTCACTTGGCTCCAGCCACACTGGCCTCCTACTGGTACTCCAAAAGGGCAGGCACATTCCTGTCTCAGCGCCTTTGCACTCGCTGGTCCTCTGTCTTAGAACACTCTTCCCCAAATTTCCACATGGCTTATTCCCTTATTTCCTTCAGGGCTTTGCACACACATCACCTTAGTGAGGCCTTCCCTGAGTAACCTGTTTGAAATCTCCCAATGCTCCTTATCCTACTCTTTATCCCCATCTTCTAAGATATTTTTCTTATTTCCTCTCCCAATAGACAGTTTTATTATCAATGACTTTACTGTCCATCTCTCATGCTAGCATGTCAGCTCCAGGAGGGCAAGGATCTTTTGTTGCTTTCTTGCTGCATCTTCAATGCTTAAAACAGTGCCTGGTAGACAGTAAGTGTTCAGTAAATATGTGTTGAATAAATTGATTGAATAAATGCACAGAATGTCGGATTCGATTTGGCACTTGCTGGGGTACAGTGGGGGTTGCTTGAGAACACTTGGAGGAACAAAACTGGTTCCCTGGGCAGAAAAGGGGGATTCCCAGGGTAATGGGAGATGCAGGTGGGTCTACAAAGTCACACAGACAGGTCCCACTTATTGAGCACTTACTCAGGAAAGGTGCTGTGCTCTCCATGCTCCATCTCACACCCTCCCAATGGCCTTTGTGAGCCTGGCATGTCGTGGGTGCTCAATGAATGTTTATTGAAGATAGTAATTGGATGAGGTGGGAATTATTCCCAAGTTACAGAAAGGAAACCAAGGGTCTGAGAAGCTCGTAAAGGACAGAGCTTGGTTTGGATGGGAAGGAACACATTCCAGGTGGGTGGAACTGCCCCAGTAAAGGTGTGGTGGTGGGAAGGAGGCAGGAAGGCAGCTGACAGCCAAGGGAGAGGGCTTCTGAGAAGGGAGGATGATTTGATGTTCTGTAGGTTGGTGAGCTGAGCAGATAAGAAGAGAAAGTCAAATAATAATAACCATTTCCAGCTCTTCCTGTACTTCAGGCATGTTTATGCCCTTTACAGTGGGTCCTAACCACATCGTTATGAATAGACAATATTATGATCCCCATTTTACAGAAGAGGAAACTGAGGCTCAAAGAGCTGAGCTCACTTGCCGGAGGTCACACAACCAGTCAGTGGCAGAGCCGGGTCTTGAACCCAGGCCTGTCTGGCCGCAGAGCCCTCGCTCACAATGGGAGGGGGTCTATGTAAGGGCATCGGCTGTGCCAGGGGTCCCGGCTCTGAGGCCGCCAATCTCCCCCAGTCCCACGTGGACAGCGACTCCTCCTCCAGTCACAGCCACCAGGAGACGCCTCCCACCGCAGCGGCGGCCCCCATCGTCACCGTGGAGTCAGCTTCTGGCTTCGGGCCGGCCACGCCCCCCCAGCGCCGCCGCTCGTCAGCTCAGGTGCGACCTCCGACCCCCGGTGAAATAAGGCCGGGCGCTGGGGTCCCGAAAGTGGGCGGGAACTGAGGCCGCAGAGGGGCAAGAAACCACGAACAGATTCTAAGGGATGGCTGACCTGACTTATGGCTGGGGAGCTTAGGCCTGGGTTCCTCGGAAGGTTGGGTGAGGGCTTCCTGCGTCTCCTGCGCTCTTGGAGATTGGAAAGTTCTGAGTCCCACAGAGTTTAGGGGACGACTCGGATAATGACTATATTAGGAAGTTGGTGGTACTCGTGGAAGGAGTCCTTTAGTGCTTAATTCACGAGGGGTGGGGCTCAGTATCCAAGGGGTAAAAGGGACCTGGGGACCAGACTCCTGCGTCCTGGAGGAGGAGACGGCTGGGGTCCAGGAGTCTTGAATCTGAGAGTAGAGGGGGCTGGGTACTGGGATCCCGGATCTTGAGAGAGGGCAGGACTGAGAGCCTGGACCACTGGGTCCTTAAGGTGTGGGTTTGGTGCCTGGAGTCTTCTGTCGGTCCCTAGATGTCCTCTGTCCCTGGGAGGAGAGTGGGCTGAGGACTTATAAGTCTGAGTACCGGACCCAGGCAGTCAGGATCCCAGGGCAGGATCCTAGGATGAATGAGGCCTGTGGCTGGGTCTGTGGATTTTCGGGTCTTCTAAGGCCGGGATGGATTGTGGTGGGATGTGGGGCATCGCACACCCCGCTAACTTCTTCTCCTGTGTCTTGGTCCCGCAGAGCTACCCTCCGCTCCTACCGTTCACGGGGATTCCGGAGCCTTCAGAGCCCCTGGCCGGGACAGGGGGGCTGGGCTGGGGCGGCCGTGGCTATGAGGATTACCGGCGAGCTGGGCCACCCGCACCCCTCGCCCTATCCACCTGCGTCGTGCGCTTCGCCAAGACCGGCGCGTTGAGGGGCGCAGCCCTGGGGCCCTCGACAGCCCTGCCCGCCCCTCTCACCGAGGCTGCGCCTCCAGCGCCCCCGGCTCGCCCACCCCCGGGCCCCGGCCCGGCCCCTGCGCCTGCCAAGGCCTCCCCGGAGGCGGAGGAGGCGGCGCGCTGCGTGCACTGCCGCGCGCTCTTCCGCCGTCGCGCCGACGGGCGTGGCGGCCGCTGCGCCGAGGCCCCGGACCCGGGTCGCCGGCTGGTGCGCCGTCTCAGCTGCCTGTGGTGCGCCGAGAGCTTGCTCTACCACTGCCTGTCGGATGCCGAGGGCGACTTCTCGGACCCGTGCGCCTGCGAGCCGGGCCACCCGCGCCCCGCCGCGCGCTGGGCCGCGCTGGCTGCGCTCTCCCTCGCCGTGCCCTGCCTCTGCTGCTACGCGCCCCTGCGCGCATGCCACTGGGTCGCAGCGCGATGCGGCTGCGCAGGCTGCGGGGGTCGCCACGAGGAGGCGGCGCGGTGAGGACGGCCTGGTGGGTCCGGTAGCCGGACCGAGGACCCAAAATTGAGGGTCCAGGACCCCGGACTCCGTTCGGACCCCAAACCCAAACCTAGGCACACCCGGAACTTGGAGCTTGAGTTTGGATTGAGAGACCCCAGACCTGGAACCTGGACCCCAAATGTAGGACTGAGAGACCCCAGAACCAGCTTCATTGGGATGTCTGTCCAAGAGGTCCTAGGCATCCTGAGTTTTGGCGTCCCCATTCTCCATCCCCACTCCGCCCCGCTCTGGCCTAGACTGAGGAGATTCCAGGGATGCCCAGACTCTTCACCTCAGGCAGGCAGGGGAGCACACGGATCCCTGAGAATCGGGCTCTGAATCCTGACTCCCTGTTCAAATTACCAGTCTAGACTCAGTCATGCCTGGCACCATGAATCCTCAAATTACAGCCCCAGAATTAGGAGTTGCCGGTACCTGACCCTGCCTGTATACAATTACTCCCAGATCTTGAGACCCTAAGACCCAGAATCACCCCCAGATCATTCCTGAATGCTCATCTAAAACTCGGAGCACCTGTAACTGAGATGTTCTTGTGGCTCCAGGACTTCTTAGATACCGAATCCTCTTAAGATACTCTGAGTCCTTGGATGTGCTCAAACGGATGTTCTCTGACCCAAATGACTTGGGAGAACCATCTAAGAGCCCCCTTCCCCACACGCACACTACCCAAGATCCAGAATTAAGACTCCAAGATGCTCTGTGAGCCAGGGATCAAAGAAGTCTGTAGATCACCAACACCAAGCCTGTGTTCCCAGGAGCTTTCGATTTCATATACAGGACTCTGAGGTGCCTAGTCCTGCAGATGTAAGACTGGAGGCAACCAACACCTCAGGGCCCAAGACATTGGTCCCAGCCCCTCAGATAGCCCTCTTCCAATCCTCCTTGGACTTGCATTTCAAGCCCCAGAATGTCCTGGAATCTTTGGCTTCTTCGTACCCACAGATTCCCCAATCCACTAAAGGCTGGGAGCCCAGCTCCCACAAGATGGGATGTTCATGGCAACTCAGACCTCTAACCCCTTGCCCCTGAGTGACCCCAAGGTACTTTAGGAGCACTAGATCCAAGACCCCAAGGTGCCATTGACCCCCAAATTCAGGACTCAAGCCTACAAAATATTGGGATTGTCCCTGACCCAAGATCTTGGTCCCTCCATACAAGAGACAGATCTGAGGCTCCCCGGGACCCTAGCACCTTCAGATCCCAGATTTCTTTGGACTCAAACCTCTCTAGCCTGATATTTCCCAGGCCCAGCTTGTGCATCCCCTGAGACCTGCTGCCGGTTGAATCCTGCCATCCATACGCCCCTGAAACCCCAAGTTCCCAGACACTGGAATTCTAGTCCCAAGGGCTCCAGCCCATGCTCTAGTATCCCACAGAACTACCCCTTTACCCTAAGGGGAAAAAAACATTTTGAGCTAATGTTCCTGGATTCCAGGACCACCCAAGAACACCCCTGCTCCCATCTCTAGGACCCAGCATTGCTGTAGATGATTGTGCAGGCTGTTCATGAAGCACAGGCACACAGCCAAGGTGGTGAGTGGGGCTGGCCATGCTGTGCCCTCAGAGGAAGGTGTGCATTGCACGAAGGCAACTAGGTATGGTTCTACTGGCACAAAGGCCACACACACACACACACCCCAGCCTTGCAGACTCTCTTCCAAGCCCAACTTTGAGTCCTAGCCCTAGTCCAAGCCTTTTATGACCTGCCCCTCTGTTAACTCCTTCTCTTCCATGTCAGAGTTGGGGGTTGTTTCAGAAAGTTTGAAAGCCTGGTTCATGGCCCATTGAGAGTCCTCTTCTGGGGAAGGGGGATTCCAAGGTCTCTTTCCCCTGAGTGGAATGGGACTTCTAGTGTACCACAGATCTGAAGGCCTCCTGCATGGGGGGGGGCGGGAATCACGGTCTTGGAGCAACACAATCTCATTGTTGTACGGGCTCGGGACCTGCATCTGGTCCCGAGCACCTTGAAATGTGCACTTACCTTTCCTCATTACCCAGACTTGGATAGCCTTGTGGGGGTTCAAGGGATAGGTCAAGGGGGCCAGAGGGATGGATCCTCCTGTCACTTCCTTTAAATTATTAACTATTTATTACATCCGGAACCTGTGAGATTCAGCTCTCTCAAGCAGACCCTGGGATGGGTGAAGAGAAAAGGGGGGTGTCCCTCCCATCCCCACTCTGCCCAGCTCTCATCACTGTCAGACCCACCAGAGCTGAGGGCGGAGGGACTGGGGGCTGGGGCAGCCTGGGTCCCCATCCCCCTCTCTGTGCCTCGGTCTCCTCCCTTCCGTGGTGGGCGGGGGGAAGCTCCATTCTTAACCTACCTCGTTTTGGGGAGGGGTGGGACGGGGGACCAGAGTGCTGTAAGGTGCTGCGGGATCTGCGGATGAAGTGGGGGGCTGGGGGACGGTTCCCTGGCTCCCACCTCCCAGCACCGCCTCTCCCAGGTCTCCCAGTCCTGCTCCCTGCTGATACCCACCTCTGATCCATGATTACTCTTCATCACCCCTAAATCAGGGGTGCATGGAGGGGTGACCCTGGGAGCCAGGAAGACCTCAGACCCTGGAGCCCCCAGGCCCAATTTCCCAGCTGCTTGCCCCTCAGATTGGATGCTTGGCCCCCATACTTGGGGGAAGCACCCCGACATTTATCTTCCTGATCTTGATTCTAAGCCAGTCTGTGACCTCAATGTTGTTATCAGGGCAGGCTGAAGTAGTGGGGGTGATGCGGGCCGAAGACCCAGCCTTGTCATCGGGGGAGGGGCATGAGATATCGGCTCCAAGAAACATCTGTGACAAAGTCTCAGCCTGTGTTCTTTATTTGCATTGGTGCACCCCATCCATTCACCTTCCTGAACCACCAGACCAGTCCCCTACCCAAATCCTCCTTTCCCCTTCCCATCCTTTAGTCCCAAGCAGACCCTCCAGCTGAATTTTATACCTCCAGTCGCTCTACATTTATTGGACACCCTTTTTATTGGACACCCTAGGTGCTGGGGATAAAGCAATGAACAGAACAGACAAAAATTGGGGAATTCCCTGGCGGTCCAGTGGTTAGGACTTCACATCGCTTTCACTGCCAAGGGTGTAGTTTCAATCCCTGGTTGGGAAACTAAGATCCCTCAAGCCACGAGGCCAGAAGAGACAAAATCCTTTCTCACAAGGAACTTATGAGCCTTATAGTGAAGGAGACAACATGTTAGAAATGATACATACTATAAAGAAAAAATAAAGTGGAGATGGGGGATACAGGCAGTTGTAGCCGGGGTGGTCAGGGAGTCCCCACTAAGGAGCTGGCATTTGAATGAAGCCCTGAAGGAGGTGAGGGAGTCTTGTGGATGTCTGCAGGAAGAGCACTCCAGGTAAAGGGGACAGTTGTGCGAGGCCCTGAGGGAGGAGCACGCCTGGTGAGTCTGAAGGACATCAAGGGAGCTGGAGGGGGGGAAGCAAGGAGGAGGGTGCATAGGAGATGAAGGCTGAAAGGTGACAGGGAGAATCTGTGGGGCCTTGCAAGCTACCGCATGGACTTTTCTGCTCACCCGGAGTGAGGTGGAGCTACAGGAAGGCTCCAAGCATGGGAGGGATGTAACCTGACTCAGGTATTCATAGGTTCCCATTGGCTGCCTGGGGGGGGACAGATACGGGGAGGACGGGGCATAGAGACAGGGTGGAGGCTGCTGGGATGGTCCAGGGGAGACAGTGGTGCACAGGACGAGGGTGAGAGCAGTGGAGGTGGGGAGAAGTGGGCAAGATACTGGATCTGTTTTGATGGTCAAGTTCACCAATTTAGATACGGAGTACACTATAAAGAGTAGAGTCAAGGTTATGACTCCAAGGCTTTGGCCTGATCAATTTTTAGTATTTTATTAAGGTCAACAAATGCCCCCTGAGTACCCAGCCTTGGGGTACGCAGGACTATGGAGGAACCAGATTAAGGGTAGGCTCTGCCCTGGAGGAACAGGTTCTGGCCCTTTTCTTCCCTGAGGCTCTACTCCCAGTTCACTCCCACTCCCAGTAGAACTATAGAAACTACAGGAGACCAGGATAGAGTCGGGAAGAGAGTAAACCTAAAACAATAATTTTAACAACAGCTACAAAAACAAGAGCAGTAATAACAATAGTAATAGATTAAGTGGTTAAAAGCACGGACTTTGGAATCAGATCTGAATTTGGAGTCCTGGCACCACCATGCATTCACTCTCTCATGTGATTCATCCTCTCTGCATCACAGTTTTCTCTTCCATAAAATAGAGATAAGATACTTAGCCCAGTAGCACACACGAAATGCTCAATATATGTTAGTCATTTTTAATTGAGTACCCCGTAGATGTCTGCTAAGCACTTACATACAGGACTCTAATCCTCACAAACAACTGTAAAATGTAGGCGTTATTACCCTCATTACACAGATGTGAAGAAATTTGGCAGGAACACAATGGTGGTGAATGGTGGAGTCAGATCCTAACCTTTGCCTGCAGACAAGGGTGCAATCTCTTAATCACCATGGTATATTGCACCTGCTCCCTCTCTCCAAGGCTCAGGGGGGCAGAGGGGTGAAGGTCCAACGGACTAACTCGTGTGTGTGTGTGTGTGTGTGTGTGTGTGTGTGTGTGTGTGTGTGTAGCTGGGATTCCTGGGTCCCTGACAGAATTCCAACTCTAAGTAGGAAACGAGGGAAAGTTTCTGGACTTGGAGAGAAGTTGGGAGAGCAACACTTGGTCAAAGTTGCTTTAAAAGCAGAGGGCGTTTGAGGGAGGCTGAGGAAAAGGAAGCCGAAGTTGCTTCTATGTCGCAGCAGTAGCGACACCGCTGGTCTGTCGCGACAGCCGGGATCCAGAACGCCCGCTTTGGATTTACATAGCCAGGGGGTTTTCCAGTGTCCTGACTGCTTACTCGAAGGGCGGCGCTCTAGTGCTCGGCTAGCGAGGCGAGCCCGGGGGCGGGTTCTGCCTCCTTCTGCACCAATTGAAATGACGAAGGCCCTTAGCATGAAGAGGCTGATTGGTCAGTTACGGGGGCTGGGTGCGCACGCCACTCCTAGGGCGGAGCTTCCCACCGACCGGCAGGGGGAGCGCGCGCCAGGCGAAGGGGCTACACTTTCATGGAGGGGGCGGAGGCGGAGGAGCGGGAGTGGGCCGCGGTGGCCCGGGACCTGCTGGCGCTGGGGTAAGGGGAGCGGGATGTGGCTGGGGGTGCAGGAAGGGGCAGGTTTGCCCTCAGAAATTCCTACTAACCTCCCCCACCCCCTCCCGCTGCCTCGGCCGCGCCGCAGGTATGAGGGTTTTCCGGGGGCGGCGTCGCTGGGCAACTCGTGCCCAGACTTCAGGGCTCTGTGCGCGCGGCTGGCGGCGGAGCTGGCGACTCTGGGTGCCCTGGAGCGGCAGAGAGAGGAGGGCACGGAGGCGCTGAGCGCCGGCGACGGTACGCATGTAGCGGGAGGCTGGGAGTGTTGGAGCCATGGGTGGCGCCGCCACGCCCTGACATCTCCTGCCTCCGGCAGGTCCTGTTCCCGAGGAAGAATTCCTGCGACAGTTGGCCGGCCTGTTGCGGGAGTTGCACTGCCCTGACCGCGAGCTCTGCGGCGGGGACTGCGCCGCCTCGCTGCGGGAGTCCGGCGCGCGCCTGCGTCTGCTGCGTGAGCCGGGGGCTGGCCGGGATGCGGAAGGGGGCGAGGCTACAGCCTCGAGGGGGGCGGGCTCTGCGCGTTGAGGTGGAGCCAGGGATCCCGAGGGGGCGTGGCCAGAATTTTGAGACGAGCGAGAGGACCGGACGGAGGTGGGTGGGGTCCGAACACTGGGCTAAGCTAAGGGCTCTGCGATGGGCGGGGTTAGTATTTTGATGGTGGGTCTTGAAGCTCACGTGGGTTGGGTTAGACGGAGCGGGACAGGAGGTTCGGAAGTGGGCAGGGTTTGAAATCTGCAGAGGGAGCTGGGTCTCGAAGTGAGTGGGGCTTATTCTGGAGGTAGAAGCAGGGTTCTAGGTGGGCGGAACTAGGAGGCGGGAGGTTTTGAAGCCGCTTGAACTTTTTGACCCCGGTAGGTGGGGTGGCAGCCCTCCTTGATTGCACTGCTCCTTTTCCCTACTTGTAGGCTTTCTCTGCTCAGAGGTCCAGGCTGCTCGCCTCCTCCGCCTGCAATCCCGTCTGGATCCCAGCCCTGAGCAGTCTGGTGTGGAGGGGGCAGAGGAGGGATCTGGCCTGGTCCAGGAAATGGTCCTTACTCTCCAAGCCCTGGGGCTGCCTAGACCCATGCCGGGGACCCCAGCCAGCCGGCTGCTTCGAGACTTGCATGCCAAGGTAGAGAGCTGGAGTCCCCTCCGCACCCGGGTCACCTCACCCTCTTCGTAGGGGGGACAGCCCCCTCTTCAAAAGTGGCTCTGGGAGGAGTGCACAGCCACGGATGTTTCCTAGAACTGTGACTGCCATTCTTGGTTCTATGGCCGGGGTCCTCAGGGTCGTGGGGAACTGGGGTCCATGGAGGAGTCTATCCGATCTCTGCCCAGTCAACCCCAGCCTCCTTCTTCTCTCATCAGATCGCGGAGCTGCTGCCTTCCCTGCCCGCAGGGTCCCTGCAGCCCCTCCTCAGCTACCCGCTGGATGCACCCAGATGGGTAAGGCTGTGTATGGCTGTATGTATGTGAACAGAGATGGGAGTGAGGGGGACCCCTGGCATGACTGAGACCTTTATCCCCAGGAAGCATTGGAGTCTCTGTCCCAAAGCCTGCGAGATCAGTACTGCTGCCGCCGCTGCCTCCTCCTCAAGCGCCTGGACCTCACAACATCTGCTTTCCACTGGAGTGATCGGGCAGAGGTGTGGGCAGAAGACCTAGGCAGGAGCAGTTGTGAGGGCTGCAGCTGCAGGGAGGAGAAATGAGGGTCAGGGATATGACCCTCTTGCTGGTTCGAAGGCCCAGGACATTTTAGAATCTTGTGAGGTTTTGGGGTCTGGAATCTCAGGGCCCCCAGGGCATTCTAGAATTCCCTGGTCTGAGCTGGGAGTGTATTTAGAGCAATACTCCTTATTAAAAGATGTGGGAAGCGCACAACATTGTAAATCAACTATACTTCGATAAAGCAAACAAAAAACGTAATGAAATATTAAAAAAGAAAAAAGATGTGGGAAGTGAGGCCCTGAGTCGGGAAGAGATGCTTTCAAGATTACCCATCCCATCTGGGGAGGTCTCGTGGGCACGTTCTCCATGTCTACCCCTACCCACTAGGCCCAAGGAGAGGCCATGAAGGCAGTGCTGATCCCAATTCGAGAGTCTCTGACCCCAGAATCGGATGTCTCCATTGCACACGTCCTGGCTGCTCGAGCTGACCTGTCACGCCTTGTCCCAGCCACCAGCAAGACTGCCCGCCGAGGGACCTGCTGTGCTATCCACAAGGTGAGCACCTGGGGATGGGGGAGGGCCCCAGCATCCTTGGCCTTCAAACTGGCCTTTTAGCCTTTGCTTGTACAAACCTTGTCCTCTTCTGCCTGGGCTCCTGCTCTCGCCTTCTCCTTGGGTTCCTGGCCTCTGGACTCACGACCTCTAATCTGCCCCCTCCACATGGCAGTTAGAAGGATGTTTCTAACTCAAACATCTGACCATGTCCCTCCCTAGCTCAAAACCCTTCTATGGCTCCCCAGTGCCTTCAGAACAAAGTCCACCTATTTACTGAGCCCCTGCCCACCTCTCCTGCTTTGGCTTAGAATCCTCTCCCACCACTCACCCTGTCTGTTGTATTGGGTTTTAACCATTTTTAAAGCAAAACTACCCTCTGTTCAAATGATTACGTATTTAGCCTGCATTGGGAGTAAGGAGTGTTAACCACTGGGCCACCAAGGAAGTCCCAACATCTGCCCTTCCTTTTTCAACCTCATGCTGTTCTCTTGGCTCTCTAGCCCCCTTGTCCAAGATATTTTCTTCTCTGCAACTCAAGTCTAATCACCTCTCAGGTGCTTATGGGCAGCGTTCCAGACCGGGGGGGCCGCCCAAATGAGCTGGAGGCTCCCATGCCCAGCTGGCAGAGCAGAAGAGAGGACAGAGGCGGGCAGAAGGCAGGCCGCCAGTGCTGGGGCCGCAAGAAGAAGAAGTAAAGGGGGACTGGTGGTTGGGGGAGGGGTCCTTCATGAGATGCTGACGTTGATAATCTCTGAGGAGTCACTGTGAGGGTTTCTCTTGGCACCTGGCACCCCAGCCCCATATCCCCTGTTCCTGAGGTCCCAAATGTCCTCCCCCCCCCCATCTACCATTAAATACCAAGGACCATGTTCTCTGGAAAATAAATTTAATTAATTTATTTTTAAAAATTTATTTATTTATTTTTGGCTGTGTTAGGTCTTTGTTGCTGCGCGTGGCCTTCTCACTGCGGTGGCTTCTCTTATTGCAGAGCATGGGCTCTAGGTGCACAGGCTTCCGTAGTTGTGGCACTCGGGCCCAGTAGTTGTGGCTCGTGGGCTCTAGAGTGCAGGCTCAATAGTTGTGGCGCGTGGGCTTAGTTGCTCCCGCGGCATGTGGGATCTTCCCAGGTCAGGGATCGAACCCATGTCCCCTGCATTGGCAGGAGGATTCTTAACCACTGCGCCACCAGGGAAGTCCTAAACTTAATTTATGACAGCCCTAGGACCTATCTCTTTGGGGGCCAGGTCAGGGGTGCTCAGGTTTGAGGAAAGGTAGGGGGTCTCTGTCCCCTGGGTCTGAACAGGCCCCTGCTGCTCTGGCCCTTAAAGCACTTTTCTCTTCAGCAACATCCTTCCCTCCCAATGGGCATGGGGGAGGAGACATGCAGGCATTGGGCAAACATCTGTCAGGTACCCACCATGTGCCAGCCCTGTGCTAGGCATTGGGGATACAGATAATAATAACCCCTGGTCTCCCGGAGCTGACCTTTCTGGTGAGGAAGGGCAGACAAGAAAGTTTAGTTTGTCAGATGGGGAAAGGGCTTTGGAGAGAAATAAAGCAGGAAGGCAGGATTGGGACCATGGCAGGATTGCACCTTTATGCATGATCAGGGGAGGCCTCACTGAGAAGGTGGTACTTGAGCTAAGTCCCAAAGAGGGAGCCATGTGGACCTCTGGGGAAGAGCCTTCCCTTCCTGGCAGAGGGAGTGGCCAGTGCAAAGGTCCTGAGGTAGGAGTATTTTGGGGCATGATCAGGGACCATCGGAGGCCAGTGTAGCTGAAGCCGGATGAGTGAGGGGGTGAGTGGTGGGAGGGGAGGTCGGAGAGGTGATGGGGGCAGATCGTGCTGGGGGGGCCACAGCGAGAACCCTGGCTTTTCCCCTGAGTGAGATGAAGCCATGGGAGGGCTCTGAGCAGAGGAGGGATGTGATTGGACTCAGGTGTTCAAAGGCTCCCTCCCTGTTCCACCCTTCCTCTGGCCTTCTGTCCTGTCTCTGGAACTCCAGAGTTTGGAACTTTACCCACCCTGTACCGTCCCCCTCCTGACCCATGCTGACATCAGTGTAGCATATTGGTCAGTAGCTTCCATTTTAGAGGCAGGCAAACCTGGGTGTGAGTCCTGTCTCCAGCACTTAGGAGTTCTGCCACCTTGGGTGAGCAGTTTAACTTCACTGAGCCTGTTTCCTCATCTGTAAAATGGAGATTTAAGGAGGTGGCGAGATGATACCTAGGTCTAAATGCATCCAACACAGAGCTGCACAGATATTAAATGCAAGAAAAGGGAGTACGATTAATAGCCACTCTGATGCAAAAGAAGAAAGTAACTTTCTTTCGGAGTAAGAGACGACGGATGCTTCAACAAAGGCAGTGTGGATGGGAAGGAGGCGATGCCTTTGGGGGTTCTGCTGGAGGCCTGGAGGCCGAATAACAGGACTCGAGACTGACTCTGGTGGAGGGAGTTGGGAGAGAGCAGACCAAGGCAACGTCTAGGAACTCAGCTTGGAGGACTGGGTGGGTGATGGGGCCGTCGCTGGCAGAGGGACCTGGAAGGAGGAAGACACTGGGTGATGTGGGGAGTGCACGATGTCCAGGGGATGGTTCACTGCAGGGGGAGAGCCTCACCCAGACTTGTTAAAGTGGATGGATGAATGTCCCCTCTGGATTTTCTTTTAGCTCAATCTGAGAGTCCCCACTTTTGAATCGTGGCATTTATTCCACTATTAGTGTCTGATATATTTGGCCTTATTCTAGCCATCTTACAGTTGTCTTTCTTTTTTTCTTCCTAAACTCCCTTTTCTTTTCTACTAGTGGTTACCCCTTCCCCTCCCTACAACATACTGTAATTTCTATTTTTCTATTAACATTAAAAATTAACCACTATCTATGCCCTCCTACCCAAGCAATTGAGGACTTTTGCATATTTTAACTTTCCTATGCTTCCCCAAATCTGTCTGGGTTCCCCCAGGCAAATAGGCTGGTCTCCCTGTATCCAGTTGTGGGTATGGGCAGCTCCTCCTCACCGTCTCTGGTTCCCAGGAGGGGTGTGAGGGCTCTGTCTGGGTCCAAGCATGGCAAACGTGCCACCCGGTCTCAGGTTCCAGGGATAGCGTGTAGGAGAGATTGTCCTCAGAGCCTGTTCGTGGGCGTGTGGATGGGAGGGATGTGGGTATGGTAGGAAAGACCTCATGACCTTGGAGTTAATCTCCATCCATCCACCAGGCCCCCTTCCCAGGACTGCTACACCCTGGGTCTTACCACAGCCGGCATGGGGAACTGGTGTGGGTGGGACAGGGGCTTCTGGGGGGCTCACGTCGCCCTTGGCCCCTGGCCTCTTCTTACACTCCTCCTTCACTTGGTCTCTGCAGTGTTTGTGGCAACACAGCCCACAGTCTGGGGGAAATTCAGAGGTTAGTGCCAGAGGCCCAGTCTGTGTCCTCTATTCTTCCAGCCCGCGGGTCCTGGATTCCCTCCCCCTACCCATGCCCCGCTCACCCCGACAGCGGTAGCCTTGCTTGGTGACACCCCAAAGCTGGGAAGAGAAAGCAGAATAGGTTACCTAGGCTAGGGGAAGGAGGGCTGTGATTGGGGTGGGGCTGGGGTCTGTCTGGAGGAAACAATTCAGGTTTTGGAAGTTTTCAAGGCTAGAGGCTTATTTGGGATCTGGGAGACTAAAGGAATTAGGAGGTTATCTCAGGTTTGGAAAGTCATCTGTGATATGAGAATTGGACAAAATTTGGAATTAATAAAGCATAAATTCTATGGGCAGGGATTGTGTCTGTTCTGTTTCCTCCTGTGCTCCCACCCACCCAGAGCCTATAACTGTGCCTGGCACACACAGCAGGTGCCCAGTATATATTTATGAATGAAAAAGTAAATTTGGAAAGTAATCCAAGGTTTGTGAATTGCTCTTGGTTTGAGATTGACAGATTTGTCCATTATACAGAGTTTGAGGATACCCTGAATTTGGAAATTATCCAGGGTTTGAATTATCTGGGGTCTAGAGACTTGGAGATTGATTCTGCTTGGAGATAATCTACTCGTGTTTGTAGATTCTCCAGCGTTTGGCAGTTATCCAGGATGGGGATTGTCTGGGAATCGAGCATTATCTAGACTTCAGAATTATCCAAGATGTAGGGAATATCCATTGTTTAGGGTTGCTGTGAAATATGGGGATTATTTGAGGCTAGAGGATTTTCTGGAATTTGGGGATTATCCGGGGCTTGGGGAATGTGAGCCCTCCAGGGCAGGGCTGGCTTTTCCAGCCCAGGCTGTGAGGAGTTAGGGCGCTCCAGGGGTCCCTCAGGGTGACAGCGGGCGGAGTGCTCACGAAGCCACTGCAGCTGCCACAGAAGGTGGGCTTGCGGAAGGTGACCTCCTGGAAGGTGTGCAGGAAGGCCAGGCCCAGCTTGGAGCAGATGGCGCTGGCCTGGAGCAGGTACCCTGTCAGCTCCTCTCGGCTGAAGGAGCCACTCCTGGGGGAGAGACTGCGCTTCAGCAGGACTGGCCCCTTTCTCCCAGACCCAGGAGTCCTGGATACCCCAGGTCCTCGTCTTAAGGGAACCCAGGAGTCGGGAGCACCTACCCCTGGCGGGGGGGTGGGTGAAGCCCGCGGCAGGCGAAGGGGAAGTTGCCTGAGAGTCGCTCAAAGTCCTCCTGAGAGATGGTGCCTCGGCCTTCAGGGTCATAGTTCTTGAACACAGACTTCGGAGGAGCATGGGAAGGGGAGAGTAAGGCCGAGTCAGGGGCCCCACGGTCTTAGATCCCTCCTCCCGCCCAGGGCTCCTCCTCACCTCCACCAGCTGCTCCACATGCCGACCCAGCGTGACCCTGTCGGGCTTGGGCGTCACGCCAGGGGCCCACTCCACCACCAGGGGCACCTTGAAGGGGGAGGGTGGCTGGGGCAGGGACAGAGGGTCACAGTTAGTCATTGCAGAGGCTTGGGCTGGAGGTCAGAGGTCAGGGCTGGGGTCTCACCAGACTCTTGGGACAGCGGGGCTCCCGGGCGTAAGAAAGCTCATAGATCTCGTCCTCCGTGTGGAAGAGATCCAGGGAAAGCTGGAGGATGGGCAGGGCGTTACGGACCCTCCTTGTCTCTATCCTCCTACCTACAGCCCATGCCTGCCTGGACCCCCAATCTCCTCCTCTTTCCAAAGCCCCTCTTCTCTGGGACCCCCATGGTCCCCTCTCCCACTGAGCCTCCCTTCGCTCTGCACACCGCTGGTCCCCTAGACCAGAAACACCATCTTGTCATTGAGGCTCTTTTGATCCTATTTAAAATTGCAAACCCCTGTCACTTTCCATGCCTGTTTCTGCTTTAATTTTCTCTATAGCACTTATTATCTAAAAGACCATATGATTTACTTATTTACTTTTTTCACTGGCTATCTCCCCCACTAGGAAGTCAGCCCCACAAGACAGCAATTTTTTTCTGATGTTGCACACTGCTGTGAGCCTAACTGTCTAAAATAGTGCATGGCTCACAGCAGATGCTCAATAAATATTTGGGCTGATGGCCTCTTAGAGTCAGCATAGCAGAGCAGCTTAGGCACCAGTCATCCTGAGGCAGGACCAGCTTCACAGGCAGGCCCCACACTTAGAGGGGCCTCCACTTCATTTAATGCCCTGCTGTCACCATCTTGAAATTCTTAATAATTTCAAACAAGGAGCCCCACATTTTCAATTTGCAGGTGGTCCTGTCCTAGGATCTGAAAGTCAGCTTTTCAGTCTTAGACTACCTGGTCCTCAGAATCCCAGTCTCTCTCAATTTATAGCTCTTTAGAATGAAATATATATATCTCTACCTCTCTATCTCTATTATCTATCTATCTATCATCTATCTACCTATCTATCCATCTATGTAAAATAAAATATAGCCAGAATCGCACACTTGCAGTCTTAGGACATAGTGTGATAGTTAATACATGTTCTGAAGCTGGCCTGCTGTGGGACAGGGGGCAAGTGACCTCACCTCTGTGGGTCTCAGTTTCTCAGTCTGTAGAATGGACACAATAAGGATCCCCTCCTCGTAGGGTTGTGAGGATGGAATGAAGTGCTCTCTGGGGACTGTTTAATATGGTGCCTGGCACATAATAAGTGGTCAATAACTGTTATTAGCTTTTTGCTTAGATTCCTGGATATGATAAAACTTGGAATTTTGGACTAGTGGCATGAGAAGCTCAGAACCTTGGAGTTCAGGAGTGCAAAAGCCCAAAGCAATTCTGGAGCTCAGATCAATGGATACTTGAGTTGCTGGGGGAACTGGGGGAAAAGTGCATTACTTGTATAGAGCTCACTGTGTTCCAGATACTATTTTAAGTACTTAATGTGAATTATATGAATTATATTACTGATTCTTTTCAACCACTCTCTGAAGTAGGTCCTATTCGTATTCCCATTTTGTAGTTAAGGAAACTGAGGCTGAGGGGTTAAGTGACTTGCCCAAGACCACACAGAAAAAAACAAAAACAAAAACACCCTAGAAGCTCTGGCTTCAAAGCCCATGCATTCCAGCGCTATTCTACTGTTCTATCCTGACCCTCACCCACCCAAGACCCTAAATCTCAGTACCCCGCAGGTGCAGCCTCTGGGAGCTCAGCCTGGGCAGCTCAGGGCAGCTCACCGTGAGCAGATGCAGTAGGTCCTCATTGGCGTTGCAGGGGGGGTGTTGCCTCTGGAGGGTTGCCAGCTCCTGCAGCCGCAGGTAGAGGCTGTTGAGCTTGGGTAGGTGCAGGCGGCCGTCAGGCAACCTGTCAGGCTGGGCCTCATGCAGGGACACCAGATCCTTGAGATGCACACCCAGTACAGGCAGCCGGAAGCCGGTGCAGCCAGCCCAGGTGCGGCGGTAACAGGCGTAGTTGTTGTGGGCAGCAAGGAGCTTAGTCAGCTCCAGCAGGGCCTGTGTGGGAGGGGCATGTTTTTTTGGGGGGGGGGGAGCGGCATGTTATCGGGGAGGCCAGTTCTGTTCCCCTAGCTCCTTGAAGGGGAGTACCTAGCAGCATCCTGTGTGGCTCTGGACCCCCCCAGGGGCCCAATGGCATTTTGGACCTCTCCCCAAGCCCCTCCATGTCCCACATTGGCTTCAGCATCTCCCCAGACTGCTCTTCCACTTGGGCCCCCATCTCAGAAAGGCCCCACTATCTCCCATTCCCCAGGCTAGAGTGATTTTTCAAAAACCCAAATCTGATCATGGGTGCTCTCAGCATTCCCAAACGCTTCCTAGCTCCTCACTGCCCTCTAGATAAAGCCCAGACACCTTAGTTGAGCTTGCAAAAGGCTCAACAGGATCTCCCCCCGCCCCTGCCCCGGCATCTCCAGGCCAATATCCTGCCACATCCTGACCTCAGCCACACACCAGACTCATGAACGATTCACTCTCCTTAGACACTTTCAGGACACCCCCAACCCATGCTCCTCCCATGGGTGGCCCAAATGTTGGCATCCCTGGGGGCATCATTTCACTCCCCACCTGGACTGCCAGTTCTCTGCTAGCATCTCTTATCTGTCTCCCTCCAGTCCTGCTCAGGACCAGACACACAGTAGAGAGAGGTCAGCACCATGGATGAGGAGGGAGGAAGAATGACAGAGGACAAAGCCTGGGGGTCTGTCGGATTTGGAGGAGCAGAAGGCCTCTGGGTGGCTCCAGGGCCCCTGGGAAGGGATGGAGGGGGCTGGGGAAAAGTGTGTGGGTTCAGGATAATTGACCACTGGAACTTTGGGGAGGGCAGTGGGACTTCACCTTGGTGCTGTCAGGGCTCAGGTGGGTGTAGGAGTCCTTGAGTCTGGAGATGGCGCTATGACACAGGCCCCCAGTGACTGCCATCAGCGTGTTGAAATTCTGCAGCTGGAGGAGCCTCTAGGAAGGGAGGGTGATGCAGAAGTGGTGGGTACCACATGGAGGACAGGCAAATTGGGGGTTCAAATGACAGCATCCCCATTGAGTTGGGGTGTCAGGCATGTGTGGGGATGGGCCACTGCAGGCATCAGATAGGTGAGATGTGTCAGGCAGGAGTGGGCCACAAGCTGGTATGTGGGCATCACACACAGATGTGTGTGGTCTGGCAGATGATAGACTGGCAGATGATAGACTAATGTGAGGTCAGATAAAAGTGGGGGGAGTCAGGGGCTTCCCTGGCAGTCCAGTGGTTAGGACTCAGCGTGTACTTCCACTGCCGGGACATGAGCTGGAGCTCTGGTGGGACAACTATTATCCCGCATGCCACGTGGTATGGCCAAAAAAAAAAAAAAAAAAGTGGGGGGAGTCAGGCAAGTATGGGGTGTTGGACGGGTTTGGGGACTCAACAGGTCTGTGTCAGCCAGGTGTGGAGGATTCAGACAGATGTTAGGGTGTCAGACAACTAGGCGGCCTCCGCACTGGGAGTCAGCCAGGTGAGGGGAGACCAGAAGGCCTGGGTTCTGGGCAGGAGTTGGGAGCTGGGCAGAGGTGAAATCGTCCAGAGTGATACAGAGGGGTCAGGTAGATATGAGAGACAGGTGTGAGGTCAGCCCTCCCCTTTCTCAGGTTTGAAGAGAGGAGGTTGCTGGGGAAGAAGGTGGGGCCAGGGAGGAATGGAAGACGCTCAGACCGGGGAGACCCCATGTAGATGCCAGAACACTCTGGTCTGTCGGGCCGGACAGGGGAAGCAAGGAGATGGAAGACGCCAGAGGCAGGGCGTGGTCTGCGAGGAAGTACGCAAAGGGGCGTGGCCACACTGGGGGAAGGAGGGCTTCCCTTTTCTCCAGAAGGGAGGGAACATAGCTGGAAAGGAGGGGGAAGGGGGAGGGAGAAGGGGGAGGGGGAAAGGAGAGGGGAAAAGGGGGAGGGGGAAAGGGGGGAAGGTGAAGAGAAAGGGCGGGCCAAGGGAGACCTGAAGTGATGGGGACGGATACTGTCACTGTCCTAAAGGAACAGCTGGGGCCTAGGGACCGGGGTAGGGATGACGCAAAGGTGCGGGCAAGAAAGAGTCTCCTCTTTCATTGCCCTGCGGATAGAATATTCGGTCATTGGGCTTGTGAGACGGGGTCAGGAGGAACGTCGTCAACTGCCACGTCTGGGACCAAGGAGTGGGGCCAGGGCGGGTTGGACGTGGTGAAATCAAGGCCAGGGAAGAAGTGCCGTCACAGTCCCGGGTTAGAACGACAGGACTGAGGCCGCGGGGACGCGGCCAGGGTGGGGCGTGATGCATTCGGGAGGGGCCACGAGATGGTGACGTCACCGTCCGGGAGCCCCGCGGGGCAGGTGCTCAGAAAGTGGGCAGAGCGGCGGGGCGGACCTCACCTGTGCCACGTGGATGAACTTGTCCAGCACCTGCCCGCGCTGTGCAGGCCCCGGACGGCTCAGCACCATGACCTGCACCCAGCGGGACACGCTGTTGCTGAGACCTACGGATCCCTCCAGGGCCGGGCAGCCCCGCACGGAGCCCTGCAAAACGTAGCCCCGCAGGTCCTGGGGCTGGGGGTGAGGTGGGTGTCAGGGTGGGCCCTCACGCTCAGGCCCTGCCCCTCACACGCCATCCCCAAGCAGTCACGACCTCTGATGTCCTAGCTCAGCCATCACATGTCCCTGAGGTCACCATGGCCCTCTCCCATCTGAGGAGAAATGTTTAAAGAAAGTTGGGTACTATTCTGTGCCCTTCCTCATAGCCTCACAACAAGTCTATGAAGTGAATACTATATTATTCCCATTTTAGAGATGAGGTCATTGAGGCACAGAGAGGCTAAGTAATTTGCCCAGGGTCACACAGGCCCGAGTCAGGGTGGGAACCCAGTCTATTGCTCTTAACTGTATACCTGACTGGTATATAGTCAGCAAAGGGAAGGGTGGTGAAGAGGACACGAAACTAACTTCTATTTGTTCTGCTCAAGGAGTCAACATTACATACCCACATCCACTGCACTGTGTGTGTGTGTATGTGTACAATCAGGAAATTTTCCCATTAAGGAACCAGATCCCCAAGTACCCTCAAAACAATGATGGCAAGATGGCAATAGCTAAACACATATATAGATTGAAGCATTTGAAATTACCATTTGGGTAGGTAAAATATGTCAAAATATGGCAATTTCAAATGGTTCAACTATATAGCATTTACTCTGGACCAGCCACTGATCTTTTGAGGCAGGAACTAAGTCCCCCTTTTACAGGTAATGGGCTGAGGCACAGTGAATTTAAATGCTTCTCAAATAAATGAACAATTAATAAAATATTTTGAGCACTGACTATGTGCCAGGCACTGTGACAAGCATTTTTAAATGGACATATTAATTTCCCCAACCAGCCAATGAAATATTATGACCTCCTTTTTGCACATGAGAAAGCTGAGTCCCAGAGAGGTTGAGAAACTAGTTCAAAGTTACACAGGTAGGAAGGGGCTGATGGGATTTGAACCCGGGGCTCTGTGCTCAGCCAGCTTAACTCATTTTCCTGGACCCTCTAGCACCCAAGTTTGACAGTTTGGGTCCTCCTCAGTCCTGCCTGGCCCCAGCCAGGCCTCACCCCACCCCAAGCCCTCCCCAGCTGGGAGGAGGGGCGTCCTTACCGTGATAGCCTGGAAGGACCGGAACTCCAGGTAAGTGAGGTGCTCTGCCAGCTCCTCAGTCTCCAGGTGGTCGAAAAGCAAGGACACTTTGCGCTTTTTGCCCAAGCCTGGGCTGCTTATGGGGGGAGGGGGGCCAGGGCCACCGGGGCTCAGCCTGGGGGCAAAGAGAGGCAGGGGGAGGAGCTGGGGTGGAGGGTGTGGGAGTGTGGAGGGAGAAGGCAGAGTGGGGGTGGGAGGGAAGGGGAAGGGACTGACTCACAGGTTGGCGGAGTCTCCCAGGCTCCGCTGGGTTGCGTTACCCTCCTGTTCCACAGTGGCCCAGAAGCGACCTATAACCTCTTCTAACTGGGGCTCCTGATGCACTGTCTCAGGGTGTTGGGTCAGCCAGTACCTGAGGGTGGTTTAGAGATGGTGGAGTGAGGCAGGTCTCTGAAAGGGGTCTCTTGGGCTGAGGGATCTCTAGGTGCTGGGCTTGGGGGCGTCTCTAAATGTGTGCAGGGGGTCTCTGGAAGGCCAGGGTTCAGAGAGACACCAGGCTGGGAGGATCTCTGGGAGTAGGACTGGGGGCCTCTTAACACAGGCTGAGGGATCTATGGCAGATAGACTGGGGAATCTCTTGGAAGTGGGATGGCTAGGAAGCAGGGTAGTGGGGATGGGTCTCAGGAACTAGGTTGGGGGCCTCTAGGGGTGAGATTTTGGGGGAACAGAGTGAGGGGGTCTTAGAAACTAGGCTGGGGTATATGGGAGGTCGGGGTTTTAGGAATCTGAGCTGGACGTCTTGGGGTACCAGCTGGGAGAGGGTCCATAGGATCTGGTCAGGGGTCTCTAAGAGGTGAGGGTTCAAAGGAAGAGAACTGGGAGGTTTTAGGGACCAAGCCAGGGGATTCTCAGAGTGGGATTTGCAGGAGCAGGATGGGTAGTCTCTGGGAAGTGTTTTTTTTTGGGGGGGGCAGTAGGGTGAGGATATTGGGTCATGGGAGTGTAGGTCTTGGCCCAGGCTTACCTGACCAGGTGACAGATCTGCAGCCTCCTCAGCTCCTGTGTGCTCCCTGTGGCCTCCTGGTACTTAAGTTCCGGTCAAGGCTCTGTTATCCAGCATCTCAGACCTGCCTTCTCACCCCGTCCCCACCAGGCTCTCTCATCTCTGCCCTCCGCCCTCCACCCACTGCTCATGGCCCCGGGAGGATATAAGGTCAGCAGACGGGCAGCAAAGTGGGCAGAAGGCAGCACCCAGCTGTGCATGGCAAGTACCATGTTGAGAATGTGGTCCCCACGGCGCAGGCTGCCAGCCGAGTCTGAAGGCAGGAGAAGGGGACACTGTGTCAGAATGGCCCCTGGGCAATGGACTGCACAGCTTCCAGAGCCGGTTGGACAGCCTGGTTCAAACCCCAGCTCTACCAGTGACTCCATGTATGAACCTGGGCAAACAACCTGGCCTCCTTGCACTCCAGTTTCCTTGTCTGTACTGTGCCTGGACCAGCATCGTGCCTGGCAAGTCATACTGAAGATGGAAATAGCATCAGACCTCCTCCCCCCGCAGCTCAGGAAAAAGAAACGCAGGTAGGTGTCTCTCTTATTCCTACTGTAGTGATTGAGATTCATTCCACGTACTCCTGCTTCTATTTTATTTATACCCCTCAAGTTGAGCCCAGAGAGAGGTGGGTGCTTGGCCCAACCTCAGGACTGGGGAGGCTGGCCAGGGAGGGGACACTCACCGAAAGACTGAATGCATTTCTCCAGCAGGTCATCTTCGCTGCAGCCGCCCTCATTCAGCATGCCCAGAGCCATGGAAGCCATGACCTTGCTGATTTCCCGGGGGCTGGGGCACGTCTTGTGGCGGCGGGCCTGTCGGGGCCGGCCCCGTCCCCCTGTCTTCCCCGGGCATTCCTGGTGGGACTTCCTGTGGACACATTCCCTGGGGAATCATGGGAGCCCCTTCCTTGAGGCAGACCCCCAGAATTCTTCTTGACGCCAAAGCCCCAAGGCATCCTAAAGGCAAGGTCCTAGCATTAGTCCTGACCTACCGTGGTTCCATAGGAGAAAACCCCAGGAGTAGTCCAGATCATGGGAGCCTTCTCCTACAGGTAAACTCCAAGGGTCACGCCTGTCCTCTTCAGGGAATCAGGGGGGAAAACCCTAGGACTACCCTGAACCCCCGCCCCCAGTGAATCATGGGAGAAGACCCCCAGGACTACTTAGGACCCTCCAGGAATCATAAGAGCTCTCTCCTCCAGGCATTGTCCCCCAGTTCCCCTTGACTGTAGGGTCCCAAGACATCATGGGAGAGACTTCCTGTTGGCAGACGGGTTACTCCTGACCTCCCAGGGAATCATAGGAGAAGACCCCAGAATTATTCTTATGCTCCCCAGGGGGAATCATGGGAGGTTCTGCCTTCAGGGGCACTCCTCAGAATTCCCCTTTGCTTTCCAACACCCACCCCCTCCTCCCCCCAGCCCTAATGAGAGAAGCAGACCCCTGAGATTCCATCTCTCCCTCCTCCCCCACCTTGACCGCCACTAAGGTGACACACCCCTCCCCCAAGCCAGCCTTTCGGTGGGACTGGAGTCTTAGCTGCAAGCCTGGGTCCCTAGATTTGGAGCCTGGAGAGAAGATATAGGTGCAAAGTAGCCTCACCGAGCCCTTCAGAGCTGGGCGCGGTCCCAGGGGCTGAGGCAGCTTCAAGGAAAGTTTAAAAATAACCCTCACTCTGCCCTGTGCCTCCCCAAGGCTCTTGTTCCAGTTGGGGAAAGAGGGTAATGGAGACACAGGGATGGTAGAGGAAGGAGGGAGCAGAATCCAGGCAGAAGGCCTTGGCTTCCACAAGAGTCAGACAAAACTGGGTTGGAGGAATTTATGCTGGCTGTGAGACTTTGTGTTAATCACATAATTTCTTTGGACCTCAGTTTCCTCATGTGAAAAATGAGAGTCGTCTTTGGACCTTCCCCAAGAATTTATTATGAACATTCAATGCCTTGCTCTTCAAAAGTGCTAAATAAGGGATTTAGTTTGCTTAGGCTCTTAAGTGGCCAGAGGTGAGAAAGTTAAATATGAGATGCAGAGAGAGAATGTGATGGAGCAAACTAGAAGCAAGGCATGGGGAATGGGGGTGAAACCAGAAATCGGGAGACCCCCATAACAACGGCACTGCCGTGTCCCTGGTGCATCATAAAGGCTCGGTAATCAGTATTGAATGTTGTCGAGTAACAGCTGGCATTACTGAGCACTGAATGTGTACCGGGCAGAGGGTTGAGCATCTATCCAGTTTAGGGGTTCCCAAAGCATGGTCCCCAACCAATCCCAACAGCATCACCTGGGAACTTGAGAGAAATACAAATTCTTAGGCCCCACCCCAGACCTACAGAATCAGACACCTTGAAGGTGGACCCAGCAGCCTGTGTTTTAGAAGCCCTCCAGGTGGTCCTGATGTGTGCCCAAGCTTGAGAACCACAGGTCTAGACTGTACCACCGAGGACTCATGCGTCCCTCCGAGGAGGGACTATGATTATTCTATTGACACAATAAACTGAGGCACAGAGAGGGTAAGTGACTTACCTAAGGTCACACAGCCAGAAAATGAGGCAGCCAGGTCTCCACCATTAAACTCCTGGAGATTATAGGGAGGGGACCCTTTGCCTATCAAAGACATGCTGGGGGAGGCAGAAGAAGCTGCCTAGGCTATGGACCCAGCCACCACGGTCCCTGTGAGGACAGGAGGGCAGGTGATAGGAAGCCGATTCCAGAACCTGCTGGCATAGCCAGCTGCTAGGCCCTTACCTTCGGACTCTCTGCCCCCTGCAGCGTCTGGAGCAGCCAGGAGTTGCTTAAGAGGCCGGGGAGCCTCCTTGCCCTGCGTCACACTCCCCTCCCCTGGGGCAGGGCCCTGCAGGAGTCTGGAGTTTCCAGTTCTGGGGGCAGCCAAGAAGACCCCAGGGAGGACAGAGACACCCAGCCTACGGAATTAGGATGGGGGCGTGAAGGGCGCGGGGAGAATGGGATCAGAGCAGCTCAAATTCCAGAAGAGCAAGGATAAGACACAGACGCCCAAGCAAATAGCCCCAGCCTGAGCTGGCTCTGGACTCCCTGAAGCATCTTTCCACCTGGCGCCCCCAGCTCCTGCTGCTGCCCCGAGAGTAGCCCGACACCCTATGCCCCTCGTTAGAAGCTCCCCAGACTTCCCATGCAGCCCAAGCGAGACCCAGGGGCTTAGGGCGCTCCTGGTCTCTTGGAGAAGGGTCCCCTCACCTCTTGCTGTCTTTCCTGTTCATGCTTCCTTGAGGGGAAGGGGTCTTTTAAGAGTGTGGCTCAGCTCCTCCCCCCTCGCCAATGCTCCAGCTTCTTAGCCCCTAGGGAGCTGGGGCCTCCTCGGTGCTTGGGAAGGAAAGAGGAACTGCCCCTCCCCACCCAGCCCCAGGCCAGGGGGAAGGAAGAGGCTGGGGAGAGACCAAAGGTCCCTCCTCCCCCCACATGGGGATCCCTTCAAGCTGAGGTTTCCGGTGCTGCCGGCCCCCACCCCCAATCACCCAGCGGACTCTATCTCCTGCATCTTTCGGTCTCCAGACCCGTGATTCTCTGTTCTGTCACTGTCAAGCTTCAATAAGAGCAGTTTTTTAAAAAAAGTATGCCTAATATGACACATTTGTGTAAACACACTCAAAAGAAAAGTCTATATTTCTATGAGGACATATTCATGTATAATAATGCACAGCAGTTTGATTGGAAAGTCACAAGACAATATTTTGTATATTTCTTCTTATGTTTCTTTTATTTCTAGCTTAGTTTTAATAATACCATTTATACCCCAGAAAACATTTTCACTTTATTCCTTTTATTGTAAGAAAACCTTATGTAGCACCTACTGTATACCACACACTGTTCTAAGGGCTCTTAACATATTAACTCATTTAATTCTCACACAAACTTTTTTTTTTTTTGGCTGTGTTGGGGTCTTCATTGCTGCGCGTGGGCTTTCTCTAGTTGCGGCGAGAGGGGGCTACTCTTCGTTGCGGTGTGCGGGCTTCTCATTGTGCTGGCTTCTCTTGTTGCGGAGCACGGGCTCTAGGAGCGTGGGCTTCAGTAGCTGTGGCACGCGGGCTCAGTAGTTGTAGCTTGTGGGCTCTAGAGCGCAGGCTCAGTAGTTGTGGCGCACGGGCTTATTTGCTCCGCGGCATGTGGGATCTTCCTGGACCAGGGATCGAACCTGTGTCCCCTGCATTGGCAGGCGGATTCTTAACCACTGTGCCACCAGGGAAGTCCTCACATAATCTTAAAGACTCTTATCTTAGTATAAAAACATTGCAGATGGAAGTTAACCCTTGGGGAGCCCCCTCCCCATCCCACTGTCCCTGTTAGGCAGGGGTGACCAATATCATACATGGTTGGGTTTCATCTGATCTGTTGGCTGTGCTTTTAAGTACATAGACACATGCTCATAGAAATACCGACTTCTGAGTATGCATGCTTGTGTTCGCTTACCTAAGTGTGTCATGCTTGACATATTTTTTTGACACATTTTTAAATTGAAGTACAAAAAAGAGTCAGATCATAAGTGTTTAGGTTGTTGAATGGTGACAAACCGAATATTCCCCTGTGACATTCACACAAATCAAGAAATAGAACGTTTCCATTCCCCATAAGCCCCCTTGTGTTCCTTCCCAGTGCTATCTCCCAAAAGTTACCAGTAACCTGATTTCTAACAGAGTAGTTTTGCCTGGTTTTGAGCTGTATATAAATGCAAACAACTATCTGTCTGGCTTCTTTTTTTTTTTTTTTAATTATTAGCACCTTTTTAATTATTATTTATTTATTTATTTATATTTATTTATTTGGCTGTGTTGGGTCTTCGTTTCTGTGCAAGGGCTTCCTCTAGTTGTGGCAAGTGGGGGCCACTCTTCATCGCGGTGCGCGGGCCTCTCACTATTGTGGCCTCTCTTGTTGTGGAGCACAGGCTCCAGACGCGCAGGCTCAGCAGTTGTGGCACACGGGCCTAGTTGCTCCGCGGCATGTGGGATCTTCCCAGACCAGGGCTCGAACCCGTGTCCCCTGCATTAGCAGGCAGATTCTCAACCACTGCGCCACCAGGGAAGCCCTGGCTTCTTTTTTAAAAAAAAAAAAAAATTGTTTATTTAGGCTGCTCCAGGTCTTAGTTGTGGTGTGCGGGATCTTTAGCGGTGGCATGCAGGATCGTTTATTGCAGTATGCGAACTCTTAGTTGTGACATGCATGTGGGATCTAGTTCCCTGACCAGGGATCGAACCCAGGCCCCCTGCACTGGAAGTGGGGAGTCTTAGCCACTGGACCACCAGGGAAGTCCCTGGCTTCTTTCATTCAACATCATGTCTTTGTGATTCTTCCATGTTATATTTAGCTGTAGCTCATTCCTTTGGTTGTTGTATAGTCTTCCATCATGTGATTAGTCCATGATTTATTGATTGATTTTCCTGTGATGGACATTTGAGTTGTTTCCAGTTTGGGGCTGCTGTGAATAATGCTGCTGCTGTCATTCTAGCCCCTGACTTTTGGTGAACATTGCGGTGTGCAGTTCTGTAGGGTAGACACCCAAGAGTGGATTAATGGTCACAGTATTTAGTATGATTCTGCCAAACCTAGTAAGTGAGTCCATTCAACCAAAGCTCTTTTAGAAGTCTATTTTTGCACTGAAAGAAGTCACCATGGATTTTTTTTTTTAGGCCAGAACATTTAGACAAGCACAGAGCCCATTCTCTTTAGCTTTTCCATTCCACGCCATGCCGTATGGTTGCAGACCCTCTCCATGTTTTCCTCCACCTGCCTTTTCTCTTCTCTCTCCTTTGCTCTCAAGAGTGCTCTCCGTGATGTGCTGTCTGTCTGACTCTCAGCCTATCTCCTCGGCACCTGCTTTACATGAGGTGATGTAACAGCCCTGGCTGAGCCCAGCTTATAGTGGGAGAGTGTCTCCAGGCCCCCAGGACTCAGAGAAGCCTCAGAGAGGGAGACAGGCAAAGGTCCCTGGCACTGGTATAAACGTGTGCCGCCCTCATGGCCCTCGGGGATGGTTAATACCAACAATAACACCAACAACCGCAAAGGAAAAGACTGCTGAAGTAAACCACAAGAACTCATGAGGCAGAAACAGGATGCATTTGATAACATCCAAATAAAGATTTCTTTTAATGAGGACACCATGGAACAAATATCAGATGACAGAGAGGAAAAACAGTATTTAAAATGTGTAAAATCGGGACTTCCCTGGCGGTCCAGTGGTTAAGACTCCGAGCTTCCACTGCAGGGGGCATGGGTTTGAGCCCTGGTCGGGGAACTAAGATCCTGCATGACTCGTGGTGTGGCCAAAAAAAAAAAAAAAGAGTTTAAAATCAAGGAGAGATTAATATCTAGAATGGAAAAGGGACAGCTGCAAGTCTGCAAGAGAAAAAGACAGCCACTCTGATAGAAAAATGGGCAAAGAGGATGAGGGTCAGGAGGAGACCCCAAAACTCTCTTGACAGGCACCTGAGAAGGTGCTAGAAATTATTGGTAGGAGATCAGGGAAGTGCAAATTGAAATGACAGTGAGTCATCCTATTGGTCTGGCAAAAATTAGAAGTTGGAAAAATTCCAAGCGGAGGTTGGGGCCTTGGGGACGGAGGAACCCTTATGTACTGATAGGGGACAGCCCTTCCTGAGGACCGCTTGGCGCTGCAGTCAAACTAAATGTGTGTGTGGAGCTGTGACCCCACAGTTAGCTCCTGGGTGTGCATACCGAGACCTTCTTCCTCAGTTCCACGCGGGGACATATACAAGGACGTTCACTGCAATGTTGTTTTGGGGGAGGTGGGGGCAGCCTGGGAGGGGGAATAAACAGAAGGGGACAGTCACCAGGGAGGCCTGCAAAACCCCCGTGGCCACAGACCAGGTGTCCACAGAGCAACATGGGTAGGTCCTAAAACACATAATGATGACTGACAGAAAAAGGAAACGCTATTAATATCTTATGATGTAATGCACAATGACACAGAATAATTTTCTGTTATATATACAACTCTGAGGGAAAACTTCATATTTAATATACAAGTGTGCATTATATAGTGTATGACAGATAAACATATCGTTGTGTTACATAATTATATTAGCCTAAATATCTAATTATATAATTATGCATTATATAATCTAATAATATGGTACAAACGTATGTGCCATTACAGTTGTATCAATAAATCAATATTTAACTATGTAACACTCTATTATACCTTAACATTTTATGTATAATTTTATTGAACTGCAAGATATTGTTTTGTATAACTTATTAGATACCATTACATGTTAGTAATTTTTTTTTTGGCCACACCGCGCGGCATGTGGGAATTTAGCACCCCAACCAGGGATCAAACCCATGCCCCCTGCAGTGGAAGCATGGAATTCTAACCACTGGACCACCAGGGAAGTCCCAATAATAATTTTAATAGATCCCTGTATCAATCAGTTACCATGTGGTAGGCGCTAATCGGTTTCCTCATGGAATCTTCTCCACAACCCCAAGCAGTGGGGACTATCCTAAATTAGTCTAGTTGACAGATGAGGAAACTGAGGCCTAGAGGCATGAAGCTACCTGCCTGGCAGGAGGTCCAGGTGTGTGTGGCATCCTGTGTTGGGCCTCTAGTCCCCAGAGCTGCCAGTTTTAGGGAACTGCAGAGGCCCTTGGCCCCAGCTCCCCAGATCCCAAGCCTCTTCCAGCCCCGCCTCCCCCCAGGTGACCAGGAACAGGAAGGAGCTGATTGCCCCTCTCAATGCTCCCTTACGTACAAAGCCCAGGGTGCTCATCTGCATAAGGGTGGCCCAGCTAGTGGCCCTCATTGGCTCAGGCAGCCCCTGGGGAGACAGAGGATTAGAATTCTGGGGGGGTGTAGCCTGGCCCTGGTGAAGTGGCTTTTTGTTGTAACTGGGAGATTTTATGCAAATATAGAGACAGTATAGTGGAATGGTTAAGAACCCTGGCTCTGTGTTCAAATCCCTGGCTCAGCCTCTGTGTGACCTTGGGCAAGTTACTTCACCTCTCTGTGCTCAGCTTTCCTCATCTGGAAAACGGGCACCATACAAGTACTGACTTCACAAGATTACTGTGAGAACTACAGTCACCCCTCAGCATCCACAGGGGTTTGGTTCCAGGACGCCCTTGGATACCAAAATCTGTGGATGCTCAAGTCCCTTATATAAAATGGTGTAGTATTTGCATAAACCTACGCACATCCTCTGGTAAAATTTACATCATCTTTAGATTACTTATAATACCTATTACAATGTAAATGCTATGGAAATAGTTGTACACACAATGTAAATGCTACGGAAATAGTTGTACACACAATGTAAATGCTATGGAAATAGTTGTACACACAATGCAAATGCTATGGAAATAGTTGCGGGCCTGTGGCAAATTCAAGTTTTGCTTTTTGGAAATTTCTGGAATTAAAAAAAATTTTGTTTTTGATCTGCAGTTGGTTGAATCTGCAAATGGGAAACCTACAGATATCGGTGGGGGAGGCGGCTGTACCTCGTTTATTCAGGTCGTGTCCTTAAAACCATACGTGGCAAGGACCACACATTTTTATTTCCTCCTCTAAACAATGTAAATAATAGCAGGATTGTTGTGAGAACTAATGAAATGCAGTGAAAAGGTCATAGCCCAGGGCCTGAAATGTGACAGGCACACAAAAGACTGTAGATAGTAGATACTATGCCTATTAGTCCTGCCTCATAAGTTTTTATAATAATGATGATGATGACGAAGACCATGATGATGCTAGCAGCACTTACTTAACATTTTCTATGTATAGGTAGTGTTTTTTTTATTATTAATTAATTAATTAATTTATTTATTTTGGGCTGCGTTGGGCCTTTGTTGCTCCACGCAGGCTTTCTCTAGTTTCGGCGAGCGGGGTCTACTCTTCGTTGCGGAGCGCGGGCTTCTCATTGCGGTGGCTTCTCTTGTTGCGGAGCACGGGCTCTAGAGCGCAGACTCAGTTGTTATGGCGCACGGGCTTAGTTGCTCCGCGGCATGTGGGATCTTCCCAGACCAGGGCTCGAACCCGTGTCCCCTGCATTGGCAGGCAGATTCTCAACCACTGCGCCACCAGGGAAGCCCTGTATAGGTAGTTTTTAAATACAATTTTTAAAGGTTACTTTTCATTTACAGTTATTACAAAATATTGGTTATATTCCCCGTGTTGTACAATATGTCCTTGAGCCTATCTTACTCCCAGTAGTTTGTACTTCCCACTTCCCCTCCCCTTTATGGCTCCTTCCCCGCCCCCCGCCGCCCCCACTGGTAACCACTAATTTGTTCTCTATATCTGTGAATCTGCTTCTTTTCTGTTATATTCACTAGTTTGTTGTATTTCTTAGATTCCACATGTAAGTGATATCATACAGTATTTGTCTTTCTCTGTCTGATTTATTTCACTCAGCATAATGCCCTGCAAGTCCATCCATGTTGCTGCAAAGGGCAAAATTTCGTTCTTTATTTATGAGTAGTATTCCATTGTATATATATACCACATCTTCTTTATACATTCATCTGTTGATGGATATTTAGGATGCTTCCATCTCTTGGCAATTGTAAATAATGCTGCTATGAATATTGGGTGCATGTATCTATTTGAATTAGTGTTTTGGGTTTTTTTTTTTTTTTCGGATACATACCCAGGAGTGGAATTGCTGGGTCATGTGGTAGTTCTATTTTTAGTTTTTTTGAGAAACTTCCATACTGTTTTCCACAGTGGCTGCATCTGTATTGGTACAGTTTTAAGTGCTGCAAATAATCTAATTTAATCCTTGCAGCAGCCCTGTGAGGTAGGTACTATTAATATCCTCCTTACCAATTGAGGAAACTGAGGCACAGAGAGGCGAAGTGACTTGTTCAAGGTCACACAAAGGAGTGGTAAGACAGGGATTTGGATCCAGTCTGTCTCAGGGTCCATATTTTTAATCACTGTGTATGGTGCTTTTTAAAGCCAGGAGACCTAGTGCGCATCCCCTCTGCTGTATGACATCAAGCAGGGGCTTCCCCATTCAGAGCCTCAGTTTGCTCTCTGTGAAATAGAATGATGGCACCTTCCTTATCGCGAAGGGGGAGAGAGGGTAGCTGCCTTAAAGACACTCCACCAAGCCCCCCCACCCCAAGCGCACCTTTGGCCAAGGCTTGGGGTTTGTAGGCGGGGCTCCGTCAAAGGGGCGGGGCCTTGGCCGTCCTGCTCCAATGGGGACCCGGGGGCGGGGACCTCCTCCCAGCTCTGTCCAGCACGCGAGTCCTCCACGCAGTTCCATCTACGCCGCGGGTGCCTCTGGCGTCCGCAGAGGTCTCCGACCCCAACTCACCCCCAGCCCACCCGTCCAGCCTTCGGCCCCCTCCTCTTAGTCACCGACCTCAGCCCCAGCACCTCTGGCCTCGACATCATGGGTGACGGAGGAGAGGGCGAGGATGAGGTCCAGTTTCTGCGGACGGTGCGTATCTCTGTGTTGGAGTCTCTGGGACTATCTCTCTGGTCTGAGTGTCTCTCTGTCTCCGATGTCTTTGTCCTGATTGCTGGTGGTCTCTGAGACTCTGGGGTCTCTCCTCTGTCCCTTTGGGTGACTGTCACTCCGTCTTTCTCCGTTTTTGTCTCTCTTAGTCTCCCCCATCTTTCTCGTCAGAGAATTAGCAGAATCTGGGACTACAGGATGGGGAGGAGAATCCTCCCTCCTCCACCCTCTCTTCTGACACTAGCGATTTGTCCCAGAGAAGGGGGCCGCTGGGAGAGCACCCCCTCCCACCACTCTGGAAGCAGGCACTTGGGGAAGGTGGTTCTAATTCCTGAGCTTAATTTAGCTGTCCCCCTCCCCCACCCCCCACTTAGCCCTAATTCTCTTTTTGCTCCAGACTCTGACCTATTTAAATTCTTGGGAAGAGGGCTGTGGTGGGCTGAAGGACACAACTCCTTTGAACTCCCAGCCCTTGAGGGTCTCCTGAGGGTCCCCCTGTTTCTGGGTCTTCTTTCTTCCCCCACTTGGTTTTGGGGAGGAGGGTCAGATATGGCTGCTAATGGTCTCTGGCTGGTGTCTCTCCCTATCTGTCTCTTTGGATTGTCTGTGTCTCTGTCTCTTTCCATCTCTGTCTCACTGTCTCTGTCTCTGGCTTTGTTCTTCGGCTTCAGGCCCTCTGTGTTTCTCACTGTGTCTTCAACTCTGTCTCTCTCTGCATCTCTGACCCTCGGCTGGTGGGGGGCAGGGATGGGAATTGGAACAACAGGTGTCCCTCCCAGAATAGTCCGCTTTTCTGGGGCCTGGGCAGGGGACAGGGAGAGGATGGGGGGAGGGGCTGCCCATCTCGAAGTCCTTCCCACTTTTCCCTCCCAGTGGTTCTACCGGGTGTGGGGCTGTGAATATGGGAGGGGACATTCTCTCTTCCGGGCCAGGTCCTGCTGATCCTGCGCTAGCCCCTCCCCACCCGCTCCAGGCCCTGGGAAATGCTGACACAGCATTCTGGCCCCAGAATAGGACCCTGGTGAGCCGGCTCTGGTTTCCTGGGAGGGAGGAATGAACAGCTGGGGCTGGTAGTGAAGGATAGGGACAGCTGGACATTCGGCCATGGGAGGAGGCCTAGCTTCACCCTAGACTCTTGCACTGGCTCCAGTCCCTTCGCAGACACCATGGGTTGGGCTCTCTCCTCCTCCCCAGCCCTAATAAGACCGTGGCCATGGCCTTGAGCCCCTGAGCCGCCACTCTACGTCAGGCCCCATGCCCAGGGCCTCAGCCTCCTGAGGCATCTAATTATATCCTCACTGCCCTATCTTCTGAGGTAGGGCCCTATCTTTATCTCCCTGGGAGTTTTGAGGGAAACTGAGGCCTGAGTGGGAGTCAATGACCAAGGTTAAGGCCAGGAAGTGTCATCTCTGGATGCCCCTGGGGGCCAGCCCTCCTGCTTTCATAAGAGGAAAACTGAGCTCAGACTTGCCTGGCTAGCCAGTGTTGGATTCTAGAAGTCTGGCCTTGGCATCTCTTGGCCCCAGACTGGGTCCATTTTCCTGAACTTTACTGAGGTTGTGTGGTGGTTTTCTCAAACTTTTTGGATCTCATCCCACTGATAAGAAATGTATTTTATATTGCAACCCAGTACATGCACATATTCACATACGTTATAAAAAGTCAACTTTATTCAGCTATAGTTGACATGCAATAAATTGTACCCCTTTTAGGTGTTACAGCTGACAAGCTGTACACACCCATGTAACCACTATCATAATCAATAGAACATTTCCTTTACCCCAGAAAGTTCCCTTTGGCTCTTTGCAGTAATCACCCTGCCCATCTGCTTTATGTCAACATAGATTCCATAAGTCACTAACTAGTGTTTCATATAAAATATATGCTCATTTGTCTTGCTTCTTTTGCACACTGTAACATTTTTGACATTAATCCATGTAGTGTGTATTAAGAATTCATTTCTTTTTGTTGCTAAGTAGTATTCCATTGTGTGAATATGCTACAATTTTTTTATCAGTTCATCTGCTGATGGACATTTGGGTTGCCTCCAATTCATGCTATTATGCTCAAATTAGGTGCATTCGCACACAACTATTTTTAACTGAAACAAGTTTCATAAAATGTAGGTAGCCCTTAGAACACAAGGGGCATGCTGCTATTTTCTGTTCTTGCTCTACTTTTATTTCACTTTTTAAGCATGATGGGCATGGCCCCCAAGTTCATTTCATTTCCTTTTGATGGGTGGCAACATCCAGCCCTGCCCAGGCTGGGGTTCCTCAAAGCATGGCCCATGTCAAAACCTCCTGGGGGCTGGTTAATGGTCCAGATTCCCTGCTGACCCCAGATCTACTGAATCAGGCTCTTGGTGTTGAGGGGGAGACTGGGGCAGCAAGGAAGTTGCATTTTTAACCAGGCTACCCCCCTTCATTCTACACTTGATCTTAGCCAAAAGGCCGAGGAGAGATCCCCCCTTCATTCTGATGCAGGAGAAAGTTAGAGAATCATTGGTGTAGGGATTAGGCTCCCTGTCCCTGGTTTATATCTTGGTTTTGCCATTTGCCTGCTTCCTAACTTTGGGCAAGTGATTTTTATTTTTCTCTCTGAGCCTCAATTTCCCAATCTGGAAAATGGTGACAAAAATATGTACCATAAGGATTCAGTGGGTCCATGCAAATATCTCTCTGGGCTCGTCTCCTCCCACTTTCTCCCTTGCTCCTGATGGCAGCAGCGCCAGGCTGTCTCCCTTGCTTTTCCTGAATACCCACGGCCCCAGGCCTTTGCACAGGCCGACTCCTCTTCCGGGAACTTTCTTCCTCCAGAGATGATCGGGCCTGATTCCTTCTTGTTATTCAGACAAGGCTCAGCTCAAATGTCACCTCCTTGGAGAGGCTGTCACTTCACCCCCCTCACTGATGTCATCTCTACCCCAAAAGCCACTCTCTTATATCACCCTGGGTTATATTTTCCATAACACTTATCACTGAAATTAACATTATAAACTGATTCACCTGTTCATTGCATTTCCCCCCACAAGGATGTCAGCTCCACAAGGACAGGGAATTTGTCTGCTTTATTCGCTGCTCTATATCCAGTGCCTAGATCAGTGCCTGGCACATGGCAGATGCTTAATCAGTGTCTATTAGATGAATGTAAAGCCCTGAGCATGAGGTCTAGCAGAGAGTATGTACTTAATAAATGCAAGCTGTATGAATACACGGCATATGCCAAGATGTCGGAGTTGTGGGTAATAGGACAGAGCAGTCCTGGGGCCTCCGGCCAACAGGATGAATCTCTCTCCCTCCTCCCAGGCTGACAGAAAGAATGAGGGCTGCCTGTGTGGGGTGAAGCCCAGGATTTGCTGGAAGGGCTGGAGTCTGTGTGACTTCAGGCAGAACGCCTAGCCTCCTTGAACCTGTTTCCTTTGCTGTAAAATGGAATAATCACTGTCTTAACTGTGGTTAAACACTGCATCTCCATCTGTTTTTTTTCCCATCAATTTTGATTGAAACCTCTATCAGTAAAAATGTTGAGCACGCCCCCACATACACTTATATTAGTTATGAATGTAATATGGGCTATTCTACTAACATATCAAGAGGTGGTCTAACGTTCTAAAAGTGGCATATTGGGACTTCCCTGGTGGTCCAGTGTTTAGGACTCCACACTTCCACTGCAGGGGGTGCGGGTTCAATCCCTGGTCGGGAAACTAAGACCCCACAAGGGAAACTAAGATCCCACAAGCTGCGCCGGCTGTGTGACCTCAGGCAAATCACTTCACCTCTCTAGGCCTCTGTTTCCACAGGTTCACATACTAGGACTTACCTCAGAAGGTTGTTTATTTTACTTAAAATTTTAATTTATACCCTAGAGATTATTTCAAACTTAGAGAAAAGTTGCAAGGTTAGCTCAGAGAACTCCCATGTGGCCTTCAGTCATTTCCCCCAAATGTTAGGATGTAGCATGTCTGCTTTATCATTCCCTCCATCTCTCCCTCCCTCTCTCCCTATTTTTTTCCTAAGCTGTTTGAGAGTAAGCTGTGGACATGATACCCTTAACCCCTAAATCCTTCAGTGTCTGTTTCCTAAAAAAACAAGGGATGTCTCTCACAAAACCACAGCACAGTTATCAAAATCAGGAGATTTCGTATGGCTATGATACCATCATCTAATTCACAGTCTGTTTCACCTTTCACCACTTGTCTCTATACCATCTTTTATGGCATTTCCCCTCCATCCAGGATCCAGTCCAGACTCTGACACTGCATTCAGGAGTCATTAGACAGCACTCCTTAAATGATAGCTACTATTAAAATAACACACAAAAGAATAATTAGATAAGGCTGAACTTAAAAGCCATTTAACTTGAGGCGCTCATATCTCCCACCCTCCAGTGACTCACCCTGTGGACCCCCACCTGGGAGTCCTCTGGAGTCAGTTGGACTGGGGTTCAGATCCCAGCTGCTTCTCTTATCAGCCGTGTGGCCTTGGACAAGCCATGTCCCCTCACTGAGCCTCGGTTTCCCCATTTGAACGTGGGGATGCCACTGGCTTGGATCTCATGGGGGTGTTAGAAGCACGTACAGTGCTCAACACGGGCCCCTACTTGATAAATGGCGAGGGTGGCTATTATTAGTCACATCTTTTTCACGAGGAGAAGGGCCAGGTGGGTGGCCCATGGTACAGTGTCTGCGGGATGCGGGTGGGATGCGGGCGCCCACCCTGACCCTCTGCCCGTCCCCAGGACGACGAGATGGTCCTGCAGTGCAGCGCCATGGTGCTCAAGGAGCAGCTCAAGCTCTGCCTGGCCGCCGAGGGCTTTGGCAACCGCCTCTGCTTCCTGGAGCCCACCAGCAATGCCCAGGTCTGTGCAGGACGGAAGGAAGAGGGGGTCTGAGGGGCAGAGAGCCTGGGGCCCAAAGAAGAGGCGTCTGGGAGTCTGGAGAGGGGATGCTGACAGGAGGGGCAATAGGGAGGGGGGCTAAGAGGGAAAGGGAGCTGGAGGTCTGAGGAGGGGAGCTGGGGTCCTGGGGGAAGAGGGAGGGGGGCTAAGGAGATAGAAGGTCTTGAGTTCAAAGAAGAGGGGATCTGAAGGGGGTGCTGATAGGAGAGAAAATGGGAGGGGGCTTACGAGGGAAAGGGGCAGGGGTCTGAGGTGGGTGGAGGTGGAGGTCTGAGGAGGGAGGGGCAGGGGGTCTTAGGAGGCAGGTGTCTGAGGGGGCAGAGGGTCTTCAATCCAAAGCAGAACAGCCTGGAGGGTCAGGGGGTGCCAGCAGGGGGCTGACTGGGGAGGGGGTTGGAGGCCGAGAGGTGGAGGGAGCCTGGGGTCTGAGCCTGAGGTGAACTCAGGGTCTGAGGGAGGAGGTGACCTGGGGGGATGCGGTGGAGGCTGGGAGAGGGAGGAGACCTGGAGTTTGATGGGGGAAGAGGCCAGGGGCCTGAGGTGGGCAGAGTCTTGGGTCCAAGGGGGAGGGTGTCTAAGTGCTTGAGGTGCCTGGGTGGGAGACTGAGGCGGGAGGTGTGAGGTGGGACCTTGCCCCTGGGACTTTGAAGCAGTGTTCACAGGTGTCTGAGGGAGAGGGCAGGAGCTGGGCCTGTCTGCTTGTGACAGTGGGAGCTGGGGCTTCCTTTGGGGTTGGAGAGATTTGGGTTTTCTGCCGGGAGGGCAAGGAGGAGGCTCCCGGAGCTGGATGGGTGGAATGTGTCTGACAGGGGCTGAGGCTTCCTATGGGATTAGGTGTGGTGTGGAAACTTCTGTGAGGTTCGGGTTGGGTAGAGGGAGGAGGCAGAGGTGTTTTCTGGGATGTTGGTGCGAATTCAGGATGTTTGAAGCGGGAGGCAGAGGGCAGGGCTTCTTGGAGGGTTGGGGTCGGCTCTGGGTCTCTAAGGGGTGTAGGTATTTAGACTAGGGGCAGGGCGTGCACCAGCGCTCTGGAGCCTTCAGGTCCCCCATTCACATCTCCCCACCCCCCCAGAATGTGCCCCCCGATCTGGCCATCTGTTGCTTTGTCCTGGAGCAGTCCCTGTCCGTCCGAGCCCTGCAGGAGATGCTGGCCAACACCGTGGAGGCCGGCGTGGAGGTGAGGCTCCCACCCAGGTGGGATGGGTGGCAGGGATGGGTGGGAGGACCTGGGGGTCATTTACCATCTGTTCTTCTTCCTCTCTCTGCCCTGCCCCCCAACAGGCCCTCAATTTGGATAAGTGGGTAGGTCTGGCCTTGGGTGTCATCTGTCCTTGCCACCTCTCCTGACCCCAGGTGGGCCTGTTGGGTCCACATCCTGCACACAGGGGCTGGGGAGTCTTCCCCACCCCGGTTGTCAGGGTCTGTGGAACCCAGAACAGGCCAGGCAGGCAGGAAGGAAGGGGGTGGGGGCTTTTGAGCCCCTGTTCTCCCACCTGCTCCTTTCTCCTCTTTTCCATCCTTTCCTCCAACCCTCCTAGCTCTTCTCCGCATGGGACCTCTCCCCTCATCACCTCCCTCCATCCCAAGTGTGAGTCCCCTCCGGTCCAGGAGTGGGTCCGCCATGTGATCACGTGGCCCCATCACATGGTCCCCTCAGAGCATGGGCATGTGAGAGCTGGGATGGGGGGCATGATGCCCTCGAGTGCTGGGTGTACCCACCCACTCCCAAGAGGCGCTGAGTCTCCTTGGGCCCGGGGGTGTGTGGCAGCACAGGGCAGGTCCCTGCGGGTGATGCTCCAATGTTTAACAACTGGTAGGACAGTACCGGTGTACAGCTGTGCTATGACAGGTGAGAGCAGAGGGGGCTGAAGTCCGTGGAACACGAGATACGAGGGCTTCCCTGAGTGACCCCAGGTATCTGAACCTCTGGAAGAGGGGTTCAGCCCCCTGAGTGACTTTGGGGCCTAGTTAACAGGTTGAAGGAGGACAGAGTGGGCTTTGGGGAACAGAAAACACCCCATCCACAGGCTTCTCAGAGACACAGACCTTGCTTTCCCTGGAAGCAGGGAAACTGAGGCAGAGACTCTGCTGTGGGTCTGAGCTGAGGCTTCTTCGCATCCAGGCCTGAGCATGGTGTCTTCTGGGAAGTGTATTCCCACCTGAGATAGGCCAGATGTTTCAGGGGGGTCTATTCTCACCCTGTGTCCTCCCCTGCCCCCTGCAGTCGTCCCAGGGTGGGGGACACAGGACGCTCCTGTATGGCCATGCCATCCTGCTCCGGCACTCGCACAGCGGCATGGTAAGTGCGTCCGGGAGGGGCCAGGGGCGGGGGCAGGGGCCAGGGAGTGCAATGCCCGCCAGGTGGCTGACTCCCTCCTACAACCCTAGTACCTGAGCTGCCTCACCACCTCCCGCTCCATGACTGACAAGCTGGCCTTCGACGTGGGACTGCAGGAGGATGCAATAGGTGCAGGGGCTGGAGGGAGGGGGTACGATGGGGACGCCGCAGGCAGGGAGTTGGGATGCCGAAGGTCTGCAGAACCCCGGGAGCGGGCATGGGGGTGTTCCAGGGGCAAAGGTGGGGGGCTTTGGGGCTGAGAGTCTGGGGGTGTGGATGAACACATTCTGGACAGAGAGACTCGGGCAAGCAGGCAGAGAGTCTGAGGACAGGAACGGGGGACTGTGAGGCAGAGTTGGGGGCAGTAAGAGGAGAGCTTGGGGAGGAGAGCTTGGGACGGAGGGCTTGGGAGCCTCCGTGGCTGGGAATGCCTTGGGGAAGAGCGTTCTGGGCAGCCCTCACCCCGCCCCCACCCATAGGAGAGGCCTGTTGGTGGACGACACACCCGGCCTCCAAGCAGAGGTCGGAAGGAGAGAAGGTCCGAGTTGGGGATGACCTCATCCTCGTCAGCGTCTCCTCTGAGCGCTACCTGGTGAGTAGCACCTCCCTCACCACAGCTCCTACTGCCCCCGGGGCTGGGGGCACACGGGATCCACCCCGTCTCCTCCTCATTGCTTTGCCTGGTCTCTGGCCCCAACGTCCTGACTCCCAATTTCCAGTTTCCATCCAATTTCTGGTTTCTGACGCCCCATTTCCTGACTTGATCTCGGTTTCTTGATCTGTGACCTCTAATTTTTGGCCTCCTGTCTGCCGGTTTCCTGGCTTCCACTCTTGGTTTCTGACTCACTCTGGAACTATTGCTCACCCCCCATTACCTCTGACCACCACATCCTGGTTGCCCCCAGCACCTGTCGACGGCCAGTGGGGAGCTCCAGGTTGACGCCTCCTTCATGCAGACACTGTGGAACATGAACCCCATCTGCTCCGGCTGCGAAGAGGGTGAGGACCCCAGACCTCTGACCCCTAAGACCCCCAAAACAGACCTTCAACATTGCCCCTCAGACCCCAAACCAAGATCTCCAAATTATGAACCTCACACTTAGATCTCCAACTGACCGCCAATCTGGAACCCTAGAGCTCAGACCTCGAAAGCTAAAACTCAGTATCAGACTCCTAATTCAGACCCCAAAGCTCACATGCCAAACTCAGGTCCTGGAGGTCAGACCCCTAAACTCAGACCCAAAGCTTAGAACATCGAATTTGTAGCTTATCCCTCAGACCCCAAGCCTCAGATGACAAGCACATGCGACCTCAGCCCCCCAAAACCAGCCCCCCAAATTCAAACTCAGATCCCCAAACTAAGAACACTAATTCAGACCCCAAACCTCAGCCAATCAACTTCACACCTCCAACTTTAACCTCAAATCTCCAAAATCATCTCCCAGTTTTCAGACCCCCATGCTGAGACCCTAAAGCATGAACCCAAAACTTTGAACCCAATTCTCACACCCCAAACCTCAGAGCCCTAAGCCAGACCCAAGCTGAGACTCAAGCCACAGATCTCGAAACTCAGGCCTTAATCTCAGACCCTGAAACTCAGACCCACCAACTTCTAACTACAAAGCTCACATCTCCCCAGACTCAGACCCCAGAGCTAACCCTTCCAAACCTCAGACCTCAAACCTCAGATACCAGCCTCAGACCTCCAAAATAACACTCAAAATTCCGACCCTGACTTCAGACCCAACCATCCTACCTCTAAACCCAGACCCCCATATCAAGCCCTGGAACTCAAACCTCAGAATCAGGGAACATTAGACCCAAATCTCTAATGACATTCTCTGAACCCAACCTCGACAATCCAGACTGAGACCTTTCAACCCCAGACCCACAAACCTCCCAACCTCAGCCCTGCACACCCAGACCCCCAACATTAGATCCCCAACCTCAGACCCCAAATCTCATGCCCCTACTTCAGGCCTCAATCTGAGCCCAAATCTCAGACTACCACTTTGTACCCTGAAACTCAGATCTCCATCTGCAGATCCCCAAACCCAGCCCCCAGCTTCCCACAGGGCAGAAGCAGGGCCTGCAAACTCCACTGTGGCTCCCAGGCCTTTCTGGGGCTCCAGCTTCCCGATGACCACTTTCCTTTGCTCCTGTCCAGGCTATGTGACCGGGGGCCACGTGCTCCGCCTCTTTCACGGACACATGGATGAATGTCTGACCATTTCCCCTGCTGACAGTGATGACCAGCGCAGGTCTGGGCTTGGGGACAAGAGGGTCTGGTGTCTTCGGGCCAGAAGGGGGATGGCAAAGGTTGGCTAGGGGGGCCTGGAACCCTAGGATTAGGGATCAGATTCTGGGGGGCTGGAGCCTGAACTCTTGACCTCACCCTCTTCCATGTACCCAGACTTGTCTACTATGAGGGGGGATCTGTGTGCACCCACGCCCGCTCCCTCTGGAGACTGGAGCCACTGAGAATCAGGTAGGGGGCAGGGGCAGAGGAGGCAGGCTGGGGGAGGGGCTGGGGTTCCTGGGGGCCCTGGGAGGAGAAGAGTGTCTTGAAGGAAGAACTGAGGAAGAGTCTGGAGGGTTTTGAGGGAAAATCTGGGGAGCCTAGGAGAGCAATAAAGGTCCTCAGGGTCCTAGAATCCTGGAGGAAAAAGAGGTCTTGGGGGTAGTGGAGGTTCCTGAGGGAGAGATCAGGGTCTCGAGTGAAACTGTGGGGAAAGGAGGGGAGAAAATGACAGATCTGGGAAAACTGGAGACACTGAAATCATCTGGGCAGCCCTGAGGAAGTGGTGAGGGCCTGAGAGAAGATTGGGGTTCTTAAAGGAAGGCTGGGGGTCCTAAGAAGGATTTGAGGGCTCCAAGGAAGATTTGGGCACCCTGGAACAGGGCTGAGGGCTTGAGGAGGTTTCAACCAAGACTATGGTGCCCATGGGAGAATTGGGGGGCCTCTGACCTCTCCCTCGTCCTCACCCTCTGCAGCTGGAGTGGGAGCCACCTGCGCTGGGGCCAGCCACTCCGCATCCGGCATGTCACCACCGGGCGGTACTTGGCGCTCATTGAGGACCAGGGCCTAGTGGTGGTTGACGCCAGCAAGGCCCACACCAAGGCCACTTCCTTCTGCTTCCGAATCTCCAAGGTCGGTGGGGTCAGGATACCCTCCCTCAGCTGGAGTCCCAAATCCCGCCCCAGCCCCCCACCACTCTGCAGTATCTTGGGGGGGCTCCCCCATTAAATGCACAAGCAGAGGAGGCTGACCTCTGTCCCCTGCCCCTGTAGGAGAAGCTGGATACGGCCCCCAAGCGGGATGTGGAGGGCATGGGCCCCCCTGAAATCAAATACGGGGAGTCACTGTGCTTTGTGCAGCACGTGGCCTCAGGCCTGTGGCTCACCTATGCTGCCTCGGACCCCAAGGCCCTGCGGCTCGGCGTGCTCAAGAAGAAGGTGGGCACCTGGCAGAGGGAAGGGGTGGGGTACAGGCTGGGGCAGGAAGGGGACTGGGGGTGATGATGCTTGAGCCTTTAGGAGTTTGAGGATGGGATTGAGAGAAAGACAAAGACTGAGAGAGAAACTGAGATTGAGAGAGACAGGAAAAAAGAAAGAATACATATATGAAGAGAGAGAGAGAAGTATAGACAGACATGGAGACAGACAAATAGAGAAAGATAGAAACAGAGAGACAGAAATAAGAAAGACAGAGGTGGAGAGAAAAAGATGAATAATAACAGACTGAGAATAACATTCAACCAATTATTGAGTACCCCAAACCAATTATGGAGTACCCCAGTTGTTGTGGATGTATGTGTGGACAAATAGGTGAGCTTTACAACCTGTTCCCTGCCTTCCTGTGCTCAGACACTGTGACTAAACCCTCTCTAATGAAGTACACAGTTTCACAACCAAACAGTGGGAAAGCTACTTTTGACAGAGGGAACAGCACGTGCAAAGGCCCTGAAGTTGGGATGAGGTTGGTCTGTTGCAATCACTGAAAGGAGATCTAGTTTGGCTGGAGGAGAGTGAGCGAGGGGTGAGTCGTGGGAGATGGGGACAGAGAGGGGATGGGAAGAGATCAGGTAGAGCCTTGTGGGCCACTGGGGAGGGTCCTGGCTTTTACTCTGGATGAGATGGAGCCACAAGATGGTCTTGAGCAGGCCAGGGCACGGGGGGCGACCTGATTCAGGTTCACAGGGTTCTTGAGCTGCTTATGGGAACAGACTATGGGGGTGGGCAGAGCTGGAGAAGGAAGACCAGGGCAGGTCTGCACTGGTGCACGGGGAGGATGACAGTGGACAGCAGCAGGGTGGGGACTGTGGAGTGAGGAAAGGGGGCAGAGTCTGGTTGTATTCTGAGGGCAGAGCCAACAGGATTTTCTGACAGATTGGATATCAGGGTGAGAGGGAGAGGGATTGAGGATGAGACCATGATTTTTGTCCTTTTTTGCCCTGAGCAGCTGGAAGAAGGGAAGTGCCATTAACTAAGTCAGGGACAGCCAAGTATCAGCTCAGGAGGACGGGCCCCAATGCCTAGAACAGAGCCACTCAATAGACTTGCTGAGTGAATCAGTGAGAAGACTAGGGCGGCACCTGTTTGTGAAAAATGAGGCTGAAGTTGGATACAAGAGCAGAGGATGTAGAGACGGGCCTGGGCCAGGGAGGGCAATGTGGGAGTCGTCAGCAGGTGGATGGTATTTACAGCTGCTGGACTGGATGGGGTCCTGGGGAGGTCAGCTCAGGGGAAAGCCGGCAGCCATGATGGTCTCACCTCCCAGAAAGGTGTTCAGGTGTTCTGTCTGGGACATGTTAAGTTTGGGGTGCCATTAGAGCTTTCTGGTGGGGGGATGTTAAGTCAGTAGTAGATACAAATGGAGAGGGTCTGGCCTGGAGACAGACAAGATAGAGAGAGACAGAGAGGGAGAGACAGGGAGAATCAAAGAGGGACAGAGAAAGAGAGAAAGAAAGACAGAGGTAGAGAGAGAGATGGACATAGAGACAGAGAGGGAGAGACAGGGAGAAAGAGACAGAGCATGGGATAGGCATGAGAGAGACAAAGACAGACAGACAGAAACAAAGAGGACAGAGACAGAGAGTGAGAGGAGAGACCTAGAGGGGGGGAAAAGAGAGGGGGTTGAGAATGAAAGACACAGGGACAGATGAAGAGGGACTGGGGGCGGAGCTGGCAGAGAGATTCCGTAGAGGATGGGGGCAATTTGGGGGCTAGAGTCTGGGTGGAGGCCTGGGGAGCATGGCCCTGGGTGGCTGAGCCCCCTCCTGACGTCTCTCTCCCACCACTGTCAGGCCATTCTGCACCAGGAGGGCCACATGGACGATACTCTGTCACTGACCCGCTGTCAGCAGGAGGAATCCCAGGCCGCCCGCATGATCTACAGCACTGGCGGCCTCTACAACCACTTCATCAAGTGCGCCGCCCCGCCCGCTCTGCCCTGGGGGGCCAGGCCACACACCTTGACCCCACGCTCCTGGTGTTCATGCGCCCGACCATTTAATCTCTACCTCTGACATTCACCCCTCTTACATACACAAACTCCTGACCTCTACATACTTGACCCCTAATCTGACCTCGACAGCTATGACTTTGACTTCACACCCCTGACACCCTCGACCCTGGACCTCCCTAGCCCTGACCTCTGCTTTCATGACCTGTCCCTACGCAGGCGTGGGTCCCAGGCCCAGCTCTGCCCTTGGCCACTGTGTCACCTCGGGCCAATCAATGCCCTTCTCTCTCTGCGTCTCAGTCTCTCTCTCTGTTAAATAGGTGTGTCTGTGGGAGTCTGGCAGGGACCGGGGGTGGGTGGGGGCGGGACACTCACAGTGTTCCCGGACCCTCACTGATCAGTGCGCCGTCTCCGCAGGGGCCTGGACAGCTTCAGCGGAAAGCCGAGGGGCTCGGGGTCTCCGGCTGGCACAGCGCTGCCTCTCGAGGGCGTCATCCTGAGCCTGCAGGACCTCATCGGCTACTTCGAGCCACCCTCCGAGGAGCTGCAGCATGAGGAGAAGCAGAGCAAGCTGCGCAGCCTGCGCAACCGCCAGAGCCTCTTCCAGGAGGAGGTGCGGCCGCGGCCCGGGAGGGCGGGGTCTGTGGGCGCGGGGGCGGGGTCTTCAGAGGGGCGGAGCCTGCCGGACCCGGGGAAGCAGTGGTCTGAGAGGGGGCGGGGCAGGTGGAGGGGCAGGAGGAAGGCCCTGGCCTGGGTGAACAGGGCGGGGAGGCGGGTCGTAGGGGACACGCGAGGGGGCGGAGCCTTGAAGCGGGTCCGGAGCGGGTTGGTGGGCGAGGCTTTGGTGAGGGGCGGGGCCTGTGAGAGCAAGGTGGAACCGGAACCTGAAGGCGGGGGCAGGACTTGTTCCCTCTCCTGGGAGGACGGGACGGGGTGAGGGTAAGCTCTGGGCCAAGGCAAGCCGGTGGAGGCAAGCCTTGGGAAGAAGTCCGAGGCTGAGCTACTAGACTCAGGGGGCGGTGTCTGTAGGGGTAGTGCCTGCGGGGTGGGAGGATAGAACCAGAGTGGGGCATGGTGGGGGGCAGGGCCAGAGAGGTGGGCTTTTGGGTGGGAGGATAGTGTAGGGCGGGACCTCAGCTTGGGTCAGAGGCTGGGGGTCTGTGTGTTGTGAGAGGAGACGTGGTGGGCTCCGCTCAGCACGGAGTCTGAGTGCGAGGGGCCGAGAGGGGTGGAAGACGGGCTGCACAAAGGTCCGGGGTCTGATGTCTCCTCAGGGTGATTGGGGAGCATGTTCATTTAAAGGCTTCGAAGTTGGCCCCGCTCCTCTCCAGGGGCTCCCATTGTGATGGGGGTGGCAGACCTAGAAATGACGATAGTAACAACAACAAAACTTACTAATGGAGTGGGATTAGTATATGCAAAGTGTTTAGAACAGTCACAGCACATAGTAGATGCTAAATAAATGTCAGTGGTTATTGTTACTTTGAATTTAGCTCTTACTGTGTGTTATGGGTGTTATATACCTGACATCCTCCCCATAACCCCATGGGGGATTGTAATTCCCATATTACAGATGGGTCACTGAAGCGCAGAGAGATTAAATAACAGCCATTGCTGAACAAATATACCAGGGGGGATATAGCTGTCAAGAAAACAGACAAAAATCCCTGTCCTTATGGAGTTGACGTGGGGCGGGAGGATAAATGAGCAATAAAATAGGAGGATTATGTGGTATATTAGATGATGATAAGGAGAAAAACAAAGCAGGGCAGGGACTTCCCTGGTGGTCCAGTGGTTAAGAATCCACCTTCCAAAGCAGGGGACGCGGGTTCGATTCCTGGTGGGGGAACTGAGATCCCACATGCCGCGGGGCAACTAAGCCTGTGCGCTCTAGAGCCCACGTGCCGTAACTACTGAGCCTGTGCGCTCTGGAGCCCGCGCGCCACAACTAGAGAGAAGCCCACGTGCCACAACGAAAGATCCTGCATGCTGCAACAAAGATCCTGCAACTAGGCTCCGCAACTAAGACCCTACGCAGCCAAATAAATAAAGAAATAAATATTAAAAAAAAAAAAAAGCAAGCAGGGCAGCGGTAGGGAGTGCTGGGGTTGTTGCAGTTTAAAATACAGTAGTCAGGGAGGGTCACCTGAATGAAGAGAGGCAGCCATGTGTACACCTGAGGGAGGGACAGAGGGGAGATAGAGCAAGTACACGGACCATGAAGTGGGAGTGTGCCTGGATAGCAAGGAGGCCGGGATGACTGGAACTGGGTGAGCTAGGGCAAGAGTGGGAGGAGACGAGCACAGAGAGGTGACAAAGGCCAGGCCATGGTGAGGACTTGCGGTTTGGGAGCCACAGAAGGGTTAGGTCTTTGAAAGTCACAACGAGTTAGGGGCAGAGCCACTGTGTGTGACTCCAACTGGTTGATGCACTGCATCTCTTACTACGGGCCCAGGATACAGATAAGACAATTATCATAGCAGCCCAGTTGTCCACCACCACTGGAACGAATCCACACACGTGGCATATCCGTACGATGGCTATGGATACTACTCAGCAATGAAAATGAACAAACGACAACCCCATGAAACAATGCTCTTAATCTTAAAGCGTAATATTGAGAGAATTCCCTGGTGGTCAAGTGGTTGGGACGCGGCGCTTTCACTGACAAGGTCTCGGTTCGATCCCTAGTCGGGGAACTGAGATCCTGCAAGCCGCTCAGTGCGGCCAAATAAATAAATAGAAAAAAAAATTTTTTTTTTAAAGTAATGTTGAGCAAAAGAATCCATGTGCAGAAGAATACTTACTGTACATCTCAAGTTCAAAAACAGGCAGAATTTTACTAGACTGTTTACGAATGCAGGCATAGGTAGTAAAAATAGAAAAACAAGGAAAGGATTTCCATAAAAGTCAGGATAACGGTTATCCCTAGCAGAGAGGGTTGTGTAACAGGAGGGGCATCGAGGTGACTTCTGGGAGGCTAGCAATGCTCTCTTTCTTGACCTCGGTCATGGTTACACAAGTGTTCTTCCATATTTATTTGTGAAACCATATACATTTGATCTTTATTATTTCCAGATTCTGTATTTGCAAATATGCCTACTTGCTAAAATTTATCTGTAACCTCCAAATCGATGCTTGCAGAATATTTGTAGTCATTTGTGGACATGTGCAGAGAGGCCAAAAATTTAAGTCATTTGATGTTGTGTTTCCAGCTGAGGTTGAACAAGGCGACGATCTGCCTTGTTATTTCAACTCTCACCTGTAAGCAAGTGTCCTTTTCGTGGTGTATTTAGTGCCACACTTTTCACATTTTTGTGCTTTTTGTTAATTTCACTGATTAAAATGGCCCCTAAGCACAGTGGCGAAGCGCTGTCTAGTGTTCCTAAGTGCAAGAAGGCTGTGATGTGCCTTACTGAGAAAATATGTGTTAAAGAAAAGCTTCACTGAAGCATGAGTTACAGTGCTGTTGGTTGTGAGTTTAATGTTAATGAATCAACAACGTCTATTAAATTAGTGTCTTTAAACAGAAACGCACATAAAACGAGAGTGTGTATTGATTGATGGATTGATGAAAATGTTGTGCTCAGAGACTCAGAGAAACCCCCTGTGTTTCCCCTGGGAGCCTTGGTTCTCAGGATTCACTCAGTGCTCACGGCGACTTTGCAGAACCTAACTACTATGAAAAACAAGAATAGACTGTGTATGTTTTATGTGCTTTTCTGTATGTCTGTTATAATTCAAAATAAAAGAAGATGAAAGGTTAAAATGTTTTTTAAAAAAAGAGAGAGAAGGCAAAAATCTCTCTGATGGTTGGTGTGGAGAGTGAGCTGGGCCAGTGGGACCAGGAGTAGGGTCCTTGGAGGTGGAAAGGAAGGAAAGAAAATACTGGAAGGAGAAGCACAGATTCAGTCCTGATGTTAATAGGGTTGTATTATGTTGGGGACAGAGGCAGAGTGGGACAAGGCCAGGTCTGGAGAGCCGAGGAGGAGAGGAGAGAGTTGGGAGTGAAGGTGCACACAGATGGCTCTGGTTTAGACCTGGGGACACCCAGTCACTAGTTGTTGAAGGAATATGAATTAGCAAGTCCAAGAAAGGCAAGGAAGGGAGGGCCTGGGATTCCTGTGATGAAACCCCCTGTTTTCTCTACCCCAGGGGATGCTCTCCCTGGTCCTGAACTGCATCGACCGCCTAAATGTTTACACCACTGCTGCCCACTTTGCCGAATTTGCCGGGGAGGAGGCAGCCGAGTCCTGGAAAGAGATTGTGAACCTGCTCTATGAAATCCTGGGTGAGGGGCCCCAGACTTGACTCCCCCTGGAGCACCCCAGGTTCCCAGTCCTACTGGGTCTGACCCCTCTCTCCACCCTCAGCCTCTCTGATCCGTGGCAATCGTGCCAACTGTGCCCTCTTCTCCAACAACCTGGATTGGCTGGTCAGCAAGCTGGATCGGCTGGAGGCCTCCTCGGGTAGGAGAACCCAGGCGGAGGGGATGGGGACCTGCGGGGATGGGAGGACTGCAGCCGCCTCACCTCTCACTCTGATCCGTGTGCAGGGATCCTGGAGGTGCTGTACTGTGTCCTGATTGAGAGTCCCGAGGTCCTGAACATCATCCAGGAGAACCACATCAAGTCCATCATCTCCCTCCTGGACAAGCATGGGAGGAACCACAAGGTTGGCCTCTCATCCCTGACCTCTTATCCCCTGAATTCTGAACCCTGACCTTTCCCCATGGCCCTCAAATTGCCCCCATTTCCCCATCTTATCTCTTACCTGGACTCCTCTACCACAAGCTTCCGTCTCAACACAAAGGTCTCAAACTCACGGTTCTTAAATGGATTCTGGGCCACAGATGTGCTTCATTAGCTCTTTGAAGTATTTTTTCAATTTCTAATTTTGTAGCCTTTAGGGGGGCTGCATAGACACTCTCCAGTTTGCCCCAAGTGCTACTGGTTCCCACTGAATTATTTCTAACCACTTCACATATTTACATTATCTACCTGGCCCCTGAAGACGCAAGTTCGCAACCTCCACTGATCTAAACCTCATCTGTGCTCTCTCCCTGACCGACCCTTTCACTCTTCCCGCTGACCTCTGACCTCTTACCCCAGTCTTTTTTTTTTTTTTTGGCCAAGCCATGTGGCTTGCGGGATCTTAGTTCCCCAACCAACGATCGAACCCAGGGAAGCTCAGAGTCCTGACCACTGGACCGCCAGGGAATTCCTCAGTCTCTCTTTTCTTACATTGCTGATGTCTTATCCCAATTCATACGGCCCCCGCCTCTTGCCTGATGTTTCTCTTTGACCCCGATCTCTCTCTGTGACCCCTGACCTCCCACTTTCACCACCTCTTCTCAGTCAAAAGCTCCATCTCCCATCCTGGCATATCATCCTTCTGGTTTCCCACTCTGGGTCTTCCATGGACAACGCCCCCCGCCCCCCCGCCCAGGTGCCCTCACACCCTGACCTCTGACCTTGACCTCCAGGTGCTGGATGTGCTGTGTTCCCTGTGTGTGTGCAATGGCGTGGCCGTGCGCTCCAACCAAGATCTCATCACTGAGAACTTGCTCCCTGGCCGCGAGCTTCTGCTGCAGACAAACCTCATCAACTTTGTCACCAGGTCTGGCCCCTAACCCCTGACCCCAGAACTCAGAACCTCTCAATCCCCTCCCTGACTCAGACTCCACACCCAGGTGGATGGGCCTTCCTCCATGTCCCACCCCGGTCCCCACAGCTGTCCCCAGCTCACCCCTGGCTTCTCATTCCTCTTGTCCTCTCTCCCTGCTCCATTTCTGCCTCTGTCTCTTCCTCCCTCTTTCTTTCTTTCTGTGTTTGCTCTTTTTGTCTTCGTCTGTCTGTCTCTCTCTCTTTCTCCTCCATCTCTTTTTCCCGGTCTCTCTCCCATCTCTCTCTTCTCTGTCCTTTGATGCCTCTCTGTCTCTGTCTCTGCTTTCTCTCTCTGTTTCTGTGTCTCTGCTTTTCTCTTTTTCTTGTGTATGTATATCTTTGTCTTTCTCCCTTCCTCTCCCGCCCCCCACTGGCCTGGGTCTCCTCTCCATCCCTCCTTCATCCTCCTCTCCTGTCCTGTCTCTCCTACAGCATCCGCCCCAACATTTTTGTGGGCCGAGCAGAGGGCTCCACGCAGTACCTCAAGTGGTACTTTGAGGTGATGGTGGACGAGGTGGTTCCATTCCTGACAGCTCAGGCCACCCACCTGCGGGTGGGCTGGGCCCTCACTGAGGGCTACAGCCCGTACCCTGGGGGCGGCGAGGGCTGGGGCGGCAACGGGGTCGGCGATGACCTCTATTCCTACGGCTTTGATGGGCTGCATCTCTGGACAGGTACCTGGACCCTTCTAGGGGACCCTCAACCCTGACCATTGACCCAGGGCTTCTAGGCTCTCACCACATGCCTTGGGGTTCTTGGGATCCTGACCCCCAAACAGGCTAACTTTGACCCCTTACTCCTCATTTCCCAAGACCCTAACCCTAGAGCTTTCAGAATCTTGGCTCGAACCTGTTTCTTCATAGCCTCCAGAACTCTGACCCCAGAGGATGTCAGATCTCTGACCCTAGAGATCCCAGAAAACTGCCCTGATTATTATGATCTCTGATCTTTGACTTATGCCCCCAAAGGTTCCAGAATCCTAACTCCAAGACGACTTTAATCTTTGACCCCCACACCTCTCAGGAACCTAACCTCAGGGGAAACTTGACCTCTGCCTCTAATCTCTAAGGAACACTTGAGCTTAGAGTTTCTAGGGTCCAGACCCCATAGGATCCTCTAATACCTGCCCCTTGTCTCTTGAGACCATTGGTTTCATTGGACCTCTGACTTCTGACTTCTCCCTGGTGATCCTGGTGCAGGACACGTGCCACGCCTGGTGACTTCCCCAGGGCAGCACCTCCTGGCCCCCGAGGACGTGGTCAGCTGCTGCCTGGACCTCAGCGTGCCATCCATCTCCTTCCGCATCAATGGCTGTCCTGTGCAGGGTGTCTTCGAGGCCTTCAACCTTGATGGGCTCTTCTTCCCCATTGTCAGCTTCTCAGCTGGTGTCAAGTAAGGACTTGCCCCAGCCCCCTGGCCAGTCCCCAGACCTGGGACTGTCCTGAGACAGCTTCTGCAAGCACGCCATGGCCTTCTATGGGGCCAGGACCCAGCAGCCTTCTCTCAGGACTGACGGGCCAGACCCCTACATGAAGGTCCCAGTGACCTCTACATGATCCCAGACACTCTCAGTGTCCTCCCAATGACCCAGACCCTCCCAATGACCTCAGCTTCACCCCAGTCTCCAAGTGTCCCCAAGTTTCACAGTGACCTTCTAATGATTAATAAGTTTCTTCCAGTGACCTCCCAGATGACCTCTGACTCTCCCAATGATTCTATGCCATTCCAATGACCTCCAAATGATCCCAGAATCTGACAGTGATCTTCCAATGACCCCAAAGCCTCCCGGTGATCTGGGACTCTCCCAATGACTCCATGCTCTTAACAGCTTCTCAATGACCCCAGCATCTCCCAGCGATATTCTAATAGTTCCGTAATTTCCCATTGACCTCTCAACGACCACAGTTATTTCAAAGACCTCTCAGTGGCCCAGTCTTTCCCCAGTGACCCCAAGCTCTGTGAATGAGTTACTCACCATTTCAGTGGTGATTATGATTTTCTCAAGGTTACACCAGACTCTCAGTGACTTCCAAATGACCTTCTTCTTGGTCTCCCCCAAACCTTCTGGTATCTCTAAATGCTCTGTTGATGCAGGACCTCCTCCAAAGGACCTTGCCATGACCTTGGATTAAGTCCCCAGTGACCTGACCCTCACTTTCCTTTTTTAGTTTTCCAAAGATTCCTATTGGCCTCCAACATTTTCTTTGACCTTAGACTTTCCTGACTCCTAAATGACCTCCATGACGCTATGACTGTCCAGTGACCTCAGGTCTCCCCAGAACCTTCCACTGATCCCAAGATTGCTCCCTTACCCCAACTGAGTACAGACTCTCCTCTGTACACTGCCCTCACTAGTGACCCCCACTCTCCCACCTAGGGTGCGGTTCCTCCTTGGTGGCCGCCATGGCGAATTCAAGTTCCTCCCTCCACCTGGCTATTCCCCTTGTCATGAGGCTGTGCTCCCGCGAGAGCGACTCCATCTGGAGCCCATCAAGGAGTATCGGCGGGAAGGGCCCCGGGGGCCCCACCTGGTGGGCCCCAGCCGCTGCCTCTCACACACCGACTTTGTGCCCTGCCCTGTGGACACTGTCCAGGTACTGCCTGCTCTGCAAGGGTTTCCTGGAGAGGCAGACTCCCTTAGGAGCCAGGGAGATGGGGAGCTGAGCTGGAAGCTGGGGACCCTGTTGTTTAACAGGTGGGGAAACTGAGGCAGAGAGGAGGCAAAGGAATCTCTCAAGGCAGAATCTCGGTTTCAGGGAGTCCTCAGTATAGTCCCCTAAAAAAAGGACTATTATTTATTTAATTTTTAAAAAGTATTTATTTATTTATTTGCTGCTCCGAGTGGCTTGTGGGATCTTAGCTCCCCGACCAGGGATTGAACCTGGGCCGTCAGCAGTGAAAGCACGGAGTCTTAGTCACTGGACCGCCAGGGAGTTCCCTAAAAAGGACTATTATTGCCCCCAATATACAGCTGAGGAAAGTGAGGCTCAGAGAGGTTAAGCAGCCTGTGCAAGTCACACAGCATTTGAGCCCAGGCAGTCTGATCCCAAAGCCTGTGATCTTATCCACCACAATTTGTTGGGCATCTTTTCTATTCCACACCTCTCTCACTCCTCCTATCCCAATCTTAGCTCCCCACCTTCCCTCCAGGCATGTCCCTATAGGAGGGAATATAAGTCCTGTTTAAGAGCCTGATCACAAGGGTTTGACTTTCAGCATGTCACCATGGGCATGCGGCTTCACTTCTCTGTGCCTCAGTTCCCTCACCTGTGAGGAAAAGGGGGGAACGAGAGAACCTCACTCTAGCATTGTTGTGAAGGTTAGATGAATTAATACATGTGAAGTGCTTAGCATGGTCCTGAGGAAACAGTAAGTACTCAGTAGAGTTACTGTCATTATTGGTGGTAGTAGTGTTATTGCAGGGGTGAACTTGCCATCCCCCTGTAGCCAGGCCAGAGCCCTGGGCCTCCTCCTGGATGTCACCCTTCCCCTCCGCCACCCACCTGGTCGCCTCAGGGGTTGTCCACTCCGCCTCCTCCCGATCCCTTCTCCCCCCACATCCCACCCTGGTCCAACCGTCATTATCTCTGCCTGCAGAACACCAACAATATAAATATTACTGGGCACCTACCACGTGCCATGCATTTATACAAACTATGCGAGAGGGTTAGGGGCACCGACCCCGGCACAGTCGCAAGTCCCAGCACTGCTCTCTCTGTCTTAAAAACAAAGGAATTGGTAAATGACACACCCTAGGGCAGGAAGCTAAAATAGTTTGGATAGAATCAGGACTCAAGCCCCAGTTCTTTCGATTCCGCATATTGTGATCTCTAATCAAACACAAGCTTTTCCCCACACTAAGTTAAAGATCTGTAAAATGAAAATACAGGTACTATTTATGTTTATTGAAAAAAAATCCACGCAGTTCAAGCCCACATTGTTTGAGGGTCCACTGTATATAACATTTAGTAGTTTATGTAAATGATTTCACTGAACCCTTATAAAGTAAGTATCATGAGTTAATACTGTTCTGATTCTCATCGTACAGAGAAGGAAAGAGACTCATCCATTCATTCAGCAAACATTTCACGAGCATCCCCTTCTGGGCTGGACAGGGCTGGGAAAATGCTGGAGACAGAGACAGCCCCAGCCCTGCCTTCACGGAGCTCCCAGCCCACAGGGGGAGACAGACCCATTCCCAGATAGTTCCTTAATTCTGAGGCTGCTAAGTCCTTACTCAGCCGGACATCAACCCTGGAGGCAGGGTGAGGTGATGGGGACCAAGGCTCGGCAGTAGGAAAGGTCAAAATAGCTCTCTGGGGAACTGTTCAGGGCTCGCACATGTTCTCGGGAAGAGGGGTCATGACGGAGACTGGAGGGGAGGCAGGGACCTCACCAATGTCACCTGCCCCCAGATTGTCCTGCCTCCCCATCTGGAGCGTATTCGGGAGAAGCTGGCGGAGAACATCCATGAGCTCTGGGCGCTGACTCGCATTGAGCAGGGCTGGACCTACGGCCCGGTGAGGGGGCTGCGTGCAGTGTGGGGCAGAGAGGCTAGGCTGGCTGTGGTGGAGTGGCAACTGCTCACTAACTGGGAGGGGCTGGCGGCTGGGGGAAGCGACTTTGGGACACCAGGGGCTCCTTGGGTGGTAGAACGGGTCGGGGAGGCCAGGGGTCACAGTCTGGGAGTGCTGGGGAGGGAAGGGGAACCGAGGAGTTGACTCTGGAGTTTCTCCAGGTTCGGGATGACAATAAGAGGCTGCATCCGTGTCTCGTGGACTTCCACAGCCTACCGGAGCCCGAGAGGAATTACAACCTGCAGATGTCGGGAGAGACGCTCAAGTGAGGGGGTGACCAGGGAGCAGGGGCCCGGGCCTGACCGCTGGGCGGGAGGGCAAGGAGAGACAGGGAGAGCGAGACCGAGACTGAGGGAGACAGAGAGAAAGAGACAAAAGAGAGGCAGAGAGAGAGAGGGAGACTGGGATTGTGAGGCTGAAACTGACAGAGGGCAAGTAAGAGACAGAGGCATAAAGAGAGATGCTCAGTAAGTGAAAGAGAGGGAAGAGACAAGGAAAGAAGCAGACAGGAAAAGACAAGCACAGTCAAAGAGATAGAGCGACAGAGAAACAGAGTCAGGAGCCAGAGAGACACAGACACCAAGACTGAGAGAGACGGGACAGACGCCCAGAAAACCAGAACAAGAGAGGTGGAGAGAGCTAGTGACCCAGAGACAGCTGACAGGGGCTGGGGGATGAGCGGAGCTGGGCTGGGGGAGAGGACGCCAGCGGCAGGGAGGCCACGTGGGGTGACCCTGTCCCCCTGCCCCCACCCCCCGCCCCAGGACCCTGCTGGCGCTGGGCTGCCATGTGGGCATGGCGGACGAGAAGGCGGAAGACAACCTGAAGAAGACAAAACTCCCCAAGACGTGAGTGTGGGCGGCCCGGACCCCACCTGGGGAAGAGAGTAGGGGGCCGGGGATGCCGTGGTGAGGGCTGGAGCAATTGAGGTGGGGGGAGGCTGAGGTCAGAAACCAAGGGGCTGTGGGTTAGGGTGGAGGTCATAGGACCAGGGGTCGGGGCTCTGGAGTCAGTGGTGAGTGTCCTGGGGAGGTGTCAGGAATGCGGAGTTAGGCATTCCAGAGAGAGAGTGGGAGTGAGTCAGACCCAGGGTCAGGGTCTGCCATGGAGTCCGGGAAAATGAGAGAACAGAGGTAATATCTCTGAGTTAGAGGTGAGGGGTCAATGGAAGGAGGTGAGAAATTGTTAGAGTTGTAAGTATGGGATCCTAAAATTATAGATGAGAGATCAGAGGTCCTGGGGATAGATGCCAAGGTTCAAAGGTCAAGGACTCCAAAGCCAGGAGCTTGGAATGATAGGGTCCTGGGATCAGAGGTAAGAAGCCTCAAAGTTAGAAGTGAGGGGTCAGAGAGTTCCAGGGTGAGAGACGAGGCTCCCAAAATCAAGATGAAGGGGTCACAGAGGCCAGAGGTCAGTGAAGTCAAAGCCCTTGCTAGGGTCACAGGATCCTGGGGTCAGAAGTCAAGTATATCAAAGCTTATTTAAGGGAGTCATAGAACCCTGATGTCAGAGACCAAAGGTCAGAAATTTCAAAGCTCAAGGCTAAAGATCATGGAATCCTAAGGACAAGGGTCAGAAGTCAGGGATCCCATAGCACAGAGCCTAGAAGCGGAGGTGAGGGTCTTGTCCCACCGAACCCCGCCACACCCGCAGGTACATGATGAGCAATGGGTACAAGCCGGCGCCTCTGGACCTGAGCCACGTGAGACTGACGCCCGCGCAGACGATGCTGGTGGACCGGCTGGCGGAGAACGGACACAATGTGTGGGCACGAGACCGAGTGGCCCAGGGCTGGACCTACAGCTCTGTGCAGGACATCCCTGCGCGCCGGAACCCTCGCCTTGTGCCCTACCGCCTGCTGGACGAGGCCACCAAGCGCAGCAACCGGGACAGCCTCTGCCAGGCCGTGCGCACCCTGCTGGGCTACGGTTACAACATTGAACCGCCCGACCAGGAGCCCAGTGAGTGCTGACCACAGGCCCCTGACCCTGACCCCTACCCTGACCCTAACCCCGGCCCTTGACTCCTGATCTCTGACCCAACTCGCCTCTCAATGGGCTACATCTACAGCACTGACCCTCTCCCCCCAACCCTGACACTCTGTCCCTGACCCTGAACCTGATCTTGACCACTGACCTTGACCTGACTCAAGCCCTGCCTGGGCTACGGCTGCGACACTGAACAGCCAGACCAGGAACCCAGTGAGCGCTAACCCTGACCCTGACTCCAATTCCTGACCCCCAGCTACGACCCCTAACTCCTAACCTCTCGACTGTAGCTATAACATGGAGCCACCCAACCAAGGACTTAGAGAGCCTCTAATCCCTGCTCCTAACTTGACTCCTGACCTATCACTGACCCCCCAATCCCAGCCTCAACCCCTAACCCTGACTGTGGTCCTCAACTTTCAATTTCTTAACCGCTGTCCCCAGCCGCAATTTCTATCCCCTCCCTGACCCTGACTCTCTCTTCCTGATCCTGCTCTCAACCCTTGATTCTTGCCATTGACCTTAATCTTGACCCTTCACCCCAGACCATGACCGTGACTGACCCGACTTTCTTCCTCCATGCCTCTGTCACTAGTTCCTCTGTGAAGCTCTGACTGCAGAGGGATGGAGGAGAAGTCTCAGTGGGTCCCTCCTGCCTCTCTGTGACTGCTCTGAGATTCCCCAGTTCTTCCCTAACACCAAGAATTGTCCCTTTCCTCCCAGCCCCCGAAAGGCCCTCACCTTTCCTGGTCTCTCCCACCAACCCAGCCTCTCTGACTCTGCCTGACCCCATCTGTAGGTCAGGCGGAAAGGCAGTCTCGCTGGGACCGGGTGCGCATCTTCAGGGCAGAGAAATCCTATGTGGTGCAGAGCGGCCGCTGGTACTTCGAGTTTGAGGCAGTCACCACCGGCGAGATGCGAGTGGGCTGGGCGAGGCCTGAGCTGCGGCCTGACGTGGAGCTGGGAGCTGATGAGCTGGCCTATGTCTTCAATGGGCACCGCGTGGGTTGCTCCCTGGGCTCCACTCTGCCTGGCTCTGTGGTCCTTCCCACAGCTCACATGCTCCAGCCCTGCCTCTACCTGTGCCTCACTCTGTCCGCCCATCTCTGACTCTACCTTCCCACTCATCTATCATTCTTCCACGTATCCTTCCCTCTCTCTGTCCACGCATATGTCCATCCATCATCCATCTCTCTATCCAACCATCCGTCTGTCCATTCATTCATCCTTCTCATCTGTCCAAACAATCATTTAGTCATCCACGTTGCCATCTATTCATGTAGTTGTTAGTTCAGCAATTCACCTGTTTAATCAATTTGTGATTTCATTTATCCATTCATCTATCCAATAATTTAATGCATAAATACATCATCTATTTATCCATCCACCCATCCATCTACCTATGTGTCTGTCTACACTTTCTTCCTTCCCTGCATCAACCCAGGTAGACTCTCAGCTTTCATTTCGTTCTTCCATCCAGCCATATACCCTGCTTCCTGTCCATCCATCTCATTATCCATTTATCTATTCTGGGGGCATATGGGTATATTTGGGTTCGTATGGGGGACATTGACAGGTTAGTTTTTCCTTTCCACCCCTCTACTTGCTGCTGTCCCCAACCCTCCACTAGCACTTTGGTGGTCTGTGTAACCCCAGCCCCAGTCATGGAAACAATAGAGAACCCAGGCAGAAGGGATGAGATACAGAGATTAGTGGGAGGGGAAAGCATGAAAGCTTATCCTTTAAGGATCATGGATGCAAACATGGGGTAAGATGGGGGACACCGTGGGGGTGAACCCTCTTCTGTCCCACATGCCCTGGACCTGACACTTGTATCTTTACGTCTCCCCTTGCTTCTGTATCTCTCCATTCCTCTGCGTGTCTCTCCTGCACCACATCTTCCCCTTGCCTCCTCACAGGGTCAGCGCTGGCACTTGGGCAGTGAACTGTTTGGGCGTCCCTGGCAGTCAGGTGATGTCGTGGGCTGCATGATCGACCTCACAGAGAACACCATTATCTTCACCCTCAACGGCGAGGTCCTCATGTCCGATTCAGGCTCTGAAACAGCCTTCCGGGATATTGAGATTGGGGATGGTGAGGGCTGGCCTTGTGGCCCCTTTCTGGTTTTCTTCCGTCTCACCTGACCCTACGCTGTCCCCTCCAGCCCGCCGCTCTTCCATCCACAGTACCTCCTTCCACAGTACCTCCTTCCCCATGGCTGCCCCTGCCCTGCCCTGCCCATCTATCCTCACCCCTGCCCATCTATCCTCACCCCTGCCCATCTATCCTCACCCCTGCCCATCTATCCTCACCCCTGCCCATCATCTATCCTCACCCCTGCCCATCTATCCCCTCCCACTAGGCTTCCTGCCCGTCTGCAGCTTGGGACCTGGCCAGGTGGGTCACCTGAACCTGGGCCAGGATGTGAGCTCCCTGCGGTTCTTTGCCATCTGTGGCCTCCAGGAAGGTTTTGAGCCATTTGCCATCAACATGCAGCGCCCGGTCACTACCTGGTTCAGCAAAAGCCTTCCCCAGTTTGAGGCCATGCGCCCTGAGCATCCCCACTATGAGGTGAGGACCAACCCCGCTCAGTACGCTCTGATCTGCTTCCAAATCTCATTCTCCCCACAGTTCTCTTCCCCAGGCTACTCTTTGGCTTCTTTGTTAGCCCACTAACCGTGTAGAAGTGGGTGTCAGGATCATGGGCTCCCAGGGCTGCCTTGTAGGGTATAACCTTGGCAAACTACACCTTTCTGAGCTCCAGGTACCGTGCCTACAAAATGGGGGAAGGGAGAAAAGAGAAGCTGGATTAAGTGACCCCAGTGGACATTTCCAGCCCTTATAACTATCTAATCCTACAACAAGGTTTGAAGAAATATAAATCACTGGGTACATTTTGACACCTTCCTTACTAACTGTTATCTATGGTGGTATTTTGGGGGTTTGCTTGTTTGTTTGTTTGTTTATTTATTGCCACGCCAGAGAGCACAGCAGTAAGCTTGTGGGATCTTAGTTCCCCAACCAGGCATTGAACCCAGGTCCTTGGCAGTGAGAGCAAGGAGTGCTAACCACTGGACCGCCAGGGAATTCCCATGGGTTTATTTATTTTTAGTAACTCTTCATTAATCTGGTATCCTAATTTTTAGACCCTAGTGCCTTTCTTTCCCAAGGTTAAACTCAGGGTCAGATTCTGACAATAAAAACCCACATAAATCGAAGTGATAGTCTTTTTCTCAACCTGGGAAGAACTTGAATTCCACGTGGCTAAGCTTCAGCTGGTACTTTAGAATCAGACCTGGAGTTGGCCTTTTACCTGCTGTATGACCTGGGCCTGTGACTGTCTCCTCCTGAGCCTCAGTTTTCCCATCCTAGGCATCGTTCAGATCTCCCTCTCACATTCTCTCTCTTTCTCTTTCCTGAATTATTTAGGTAAGTTGGAGACATCACGCCTCTTTATCCCTAAATATTTCAATGTGCATTTCTTCAGAACAGGCTGTGCTCTTACAGAGCTACAGTTATGAAAATCAGGAAATTTTACATTGATACATACTGTTGCCTAATTTACAATCCATATTCAAATTTTGTTAATCGTGGCAATGATGTCTCTTTTTATTTTTCTGGTCCAAAATCCAATCCGCAGTTACACGTTGCAGTTAGCTGTTAATGTCTCTTTAGTCTTCAATGTAGAATGTTTCTGAGTGTTTCTTTGTCTGTCATGATATTGACATTTTTGAAGAGTACAGACCAGTTATTTTGCACAATATTCCTCATGTATTTGGCGCGAATACCATAGCAAAGAGGTTGTGTTCTTCTTGATGCAGAATATCAGGGCAGCACATCATATCATTATGTCTTATTACTGATTACATTAACTTTGACTATTTGGTTATGGTGGAGTCTGCCAAGTTTCTCCACCATCAAGTTACTATTTTCCTCTTTATAATTAATAAATAATTTGTGGGAAGGCATTTTAAGGCTAGGTAAAAACGGAAGGGTTTTAAACAGGGGAATGTCCAGTCTAGATCTGAGTTTTGGAAGGGTCTCTATTGACAGTGGATTGTAGGAGGCGAGAGTGGGAGCACGAAGACCAGAGAGGTGCCTGGGGCGGGAGAGGATGGTGGGGAAGACATGAACCTCCCAATCCCTGCCACTGCCAGATGGTGTTCTCACCCAAAGAACAGCATGCTAGACAGCAGTGAGAATGAATAAACTAACCTACCCACAACCACATGGACGAATCTCACAGACGTAATGTTGAATGAAAGAAGCCAGACACAAAAGAGCACATACTGTAGGATCCCATTCACAGAAAGTTCAAGGATGGGCAAAACTAATCTGTGATGTGCTAAGTCAGAAGGGCGTTAACTGTGAACGAATAATCGGACATTTAGTTACTTTGCATACCAATCACAGGAAGGAGATGGTCAGTAGGCTTGCCAAGGAGCAGAGGCAAAACAGGATTTATAAGAGAGATGAGAGAGAGGGGAGAAAACGACCCTGCAGACAGTCTTGGTTGCACAGTTTTGGGGTGAATTCACTGGCTGGTGAGGAGTGCAGAGGTCTCTCTTGGCAATTGGTCCTTGAGGAGGTCAACTTGAGGTGGGGCATCAAAGAAAGGGAACTGCTCCAGTTGTTTATGCAGTCTCCAGAAAACTTGAGAGTCTGCCTTTGGAGCGCACAGGCCAGACGCCTGTCCCTCTCTCAGCTCCTGCCCTTTATTTAGGCCAGGTCGGTGCATTTCCCTCATCAGAATCCCTCACTATCTTCGAGAGTGTAGTGACTAAACGGGCACCGAGGGGGCTCCCAGGGGGACTGGTGGTGTTCCATTTCTCCATCTGAGTGCTGGGTACACAGGCGTGGTCCCTCCAGAACCTCATTGTGCTGTGCACTTACGATGTGTGTGTTCTTCTGAGTGTTATATTTCCACAAACAACAAGTCTAACAAAAATTCATCTGGGGAGCCTTTAAAAAAATCTGACCCTTCTGGGCTGCTCTCCCCAAGACGTCTCCCCAAGAGAGCAGGAGGGCAGAGACCTTGTTCTGTTCACTGATGTGTTCCCAGCACTTGGAACAGTGCCTGGCACACAGTAGGTGCTCAGGAAATATTCGTGTAGTGTTAGATGGATGGATGGGTGAATGGATGGATGGATGGATTGGTGGACGGAAGGATGGAAGAATGAATGGGTGGATGGGTGGATGACCTGGTCTGGAGTGAGCCCTGTGCGCAGGAAGGTTTTGAAAGCTCCCCAAGTGATTCCAGTGTCTGACCAGGGCTGCCCACTGTACAAAGGTGTCCAGACAAAGGTAGACAGAAAGCTGAATGCACCCCACGGCCAAGCTGTGTGTCCCATGGGAGTTCGTACGCTCGGAGGAGTGAGTCTTTGGCTAATTCTCCCACAGTGCTCTGAGGCCTAATGGTGACTCTGTGTGTAATAAGGTTTAGGACCAATGGCCTAGCTCACCCTCCTGGCTCAGTGCTTCCTGCCTCCCCCCCACAGGTGACTCGTGTGGACGGCACCGTGGATACACCCCCCTGCCTGCGCCTGACCCACCGCACGTGGGGCTCCCAGAACAGTCTGGTGGAGATGCTCTTTCTGCGGCTCAGCCTTCCGGTCCAGTTCCACCAGCACTTCCGCTGCACCGCGGGGGCCACCCCTCTGGCACCCCCTGGCCTGCAGCCTCCTGCTGAGGATGAGGCCCGGGCAGCGGAGCCCGATCCCGACTATGAAAACCTGCGCCGCTCAGCTGGGCACTGGGGCGAGGCTGAGCTGGGCAAAGAAGGAACTGGCAAGGATGGGTCGTCCGGGGGCACCGCCCAGGCTGGGGTAGAGGCCCAGCCTCCCAGGGCAGAGAATGAGAAGGATGCTACCACAGAGAAGAACAAGAAGAGAGGGTGAGTCAAGGGTGGGGCAGGGTGGGGTTTGGGGGTCTGTCCTGGGACCCCCAATTAGGCAACCTCAATAACTTGAGAAACCCCACTGTATCCCAAAGTGGGCCCATATATGCTAAATGGGGTCAGATTACTGAGGGATCCTGTTATGTCTTGAGTGAACGCTATTATTTCCCTGGGATGCTCTAATTTCCCTGAGAATGTAAAATCGGGATGCCCCACTATATCTATGGAGAACTCCACGGTCCTTGGGGTACCAAAGCTTTTCATCCAATGGACTTCATTATCTGTGAACACTAAAGGGGACCTCAGAATCTTGGGAAAGTTGACTGTACCCCAAGGTATCCCAGTGAACATCTTTGGTCTTCTAAATTGGGGTCACTTCTGTGTCTCAAATGTACCCCCCAAAAACTAACTTCAAGGGAGACCCTCAAAGGGCATTAAATTTGAAATGAAACTAAATCTGCTTTTCCCCTACTGTGGCAGTAGTTCTCAGTGGGATTTAGTTCTGTGTCTCTTGAGGGGATGTTTGGAAATGATGGGAGATTTTTAGTTATCACAGTTTTGGGGGGAGGTACTGCTTGCTGGGGGCTCCAGGGATTCTACATGTCTTCAAGGTACAAGACAGTGCCCAATGAAGAATTGTCCTTTCCCAAATGCCTTTAGCACCCGTATGAGAAATGGTGACTTAGGGGACCATTGTATGCTCCCCAAGGGAACCTCCATGTTCCCAGAGGCACCTTTAAATCTGGGTAACCTGGCATCTGAAAGCACAGAGCTCCTCCAGGGTGGACTTTGCTGGTGCAGCTGGGAATTTCATCCCTCTAGAGGCGAGGCCTTGGGTATTAGAAACGGGGCTTATTTAGGATGGATGTGGAGGCACAAACGTTGTGATGGAGAAGGCTGGGGAGCTGGGCTTGAGAGTGAGTCTCATGACAGCCTCTCCTCTTCACCACCAGGTTCTTGTTCAAGGCCAAGAAGGCCGCCATGATGACCCAGCCACCAGCCACCCCCACTCTGCCCCGACTCCCTCACGAGGTGGTGCCTGCTGACGACCGTGATGACCCTGAGATCATCCTCAATACCACCACGGTGCGAACCGGGGACCCTCAACTTCAGCCCCCCCCCAGATCTCCAAACTTCATGCCGTAATCCCCAGTAATTGCCCTTATCTGGGGACACCCCAATATGTACTGGAGACCACAAAATACAGTACACATCAATTTAACCCTTTGAACCCCTAAATCCGTATAGCTAGGGGCCTAAAAATTGCAGGGAACACAATGAAGCCATGGGGCACACTGGTATAACTCCCAGGGCCCCCCAAATCCCAGGGATAAGCCAACATAGACTCGGCACTCCAATATTTGGGTTCACCCATATAAACTCAACACCCCAAATTTAGTAGCTATTCTAGTATATTCCCGGGAACCAAAATTCACAATTATTCCAATACAGTTTGGGGATTCGCCAAATCTGGAAACTTTTCTGAGACAAACAGTCTAGTGGTTAGGGTCGCGGGCTACCTGGGTGTCACTTCACGGCTCTATGTCTTCTCTTCTGGGGAAGCACTATGGTTTCCCCATCAGTAAAATGGAGATAAAAAGTGTATCCACTTGATGGTGATTGTAAGGATTTAAGTGAGTTCATTTGTGAGCTATTTGTTAGCTATTATTTATTTATAACTTTGCTGTATAACCTGGGGAGGGACCCAAATTTGGGTGTATCACAAAACAGGCCCAAAGGATTCCCGAATCTAGGAATACATCAGTAAACACAGAAGCAGAGGGACACAGACCCAGCGGGCCTCAAATCCAGCAACTTCTTGTTAAACTCCCAGAGGACACTGAGAATCCAGAGAAATCAACTCAGAGTCTCAGGGAAGCCCACTGACCACCGGTCCCCCCTTTGCCTCTTCAGTACTATTACTCCGTGAGGGTCTTCGCCGGCCAGGAGCCCAGCTGCGTGTGGGTGGGCTGGGTCACCCCCGACTACCATCAGCACGACATGAACTTCGACCTCAGCAAGGTCCGGGTGGTGACGGTGACCATGGGGGACGAGCAAGGCAACATCCACAGCAGGTGCGGGGAGGGGCGGGGGCCGTGGGAGACCGGAGGTCAGCGCTGGGCGCCTCCTCCTTTCCTCCCCTCTTCCTGCTCGTCTTCCTCCCACGGCTCCTGCTCTGTGTTTTCCCTCCTCCTCTTCTTTGTCCACTTCTTCTTTTCCATTTTCTCCTCCTCTTCCATCTTGCCGTCCTCTTACTCGTTTACCTCCTTTTTCTATTCTCTCCTCCTGCTCGCCTTCTCCTTCTCCTCGTTCTGGAAACACCCCTTTCCCCCACCAGCTTCTAAGAATTCTAGCTCCGAGGGGCTCAGGGTCTGGGGTGAGGGGTTTCAGCACTCAGGTCTGCAGGTGGCGGGTGTTTGGGGGTGGGGCTCTGAGTCATGGTATTCCGGGAGCTCAGGGAAGGGGGTGTCCAGGGTCCAGAGCGCCTCGGCTGACGATCCGGGCACTGATCACTCCTGTGTCCTCTAGCCTCAAGTGCAGCAACTGCTACATGGTGTGGGGTGGAGACTTCGTGAGCCCCGGGCAGCAGGGCCGGGTCAGCCACACGGACCTTGTCATTGGCTGCCTGGTGGACTTGGCCACTGGCCTAATGACCTTTACCGCCAACGGCAAAGAGAGCAACACCTTTTTCCAGGTAAGCCCAGCCCTCATTCAGCAACTTAGCGACAGCGTCCTCGTGTCTCAGCATCCCGGGACAGCCCTCCCAGACACCCTCTGAGGGCAGACCCCAGAGAGACAGGATAAAACAGCCTCAGGACAGGCCAGAGCTGGGAGGTTCCTGGGAGACCACCTAGGTGAACCATTCATCGAACTGACATCCAGAAAGGGGGAGACAGAGCAGAGCCTTGACCTTGGAGAGAGGTCCATATCCCTCTTGGGCTGGGTGATACCAGTCGCCACCTTTTCACCAATCAGGGAACATCCTAGGATGGGCCAAAATTCTAAGGTGGGATTTTCCTTTTCATCACTTTATTATGAAAGATTTCAAGCATACAGCAAAATTAAAGGAATTGTATCATGAATGCCCATATACCTACTACCACGAATCTGCTATCCATCCCTTAATCCATCTAACTTTATTTATTTTATAAAACTTTATTTTAAATGGAGAATTTAAAAAATATGCAAAACTAGAATAGCATAATGAGCCTCCATGTCCCCATTACACAGCTCCAGCTAGTACCCACTCACGGCCAACCTTGATCCATCTTTATCCACACCCACTGGAGGATTTTGAAGGAAATCCCAGATATCATATGGGTTGTCTCTTTTCAGTATGTATCTCTAAAAGTTAAGGATTCTTTTTAAAAACATAACCACAATACCACTGTTATCTTAAAAAAAACCCCAAGAATTCTTAGGTATCCCCAGATATCCAGCCCATGGTCAAACTTCTCTGGTTGTCTCAAAAATGTCTTTTTACCATTTGTTTGAATCAGAACCTAAATAAGGCGATATGTTTTAGTTGGTTGCTAAGTCCCTTCAGTCTCTTTTCGTATGTAGATTTCCCTTCCATTTTTTTCTTTTTTTCCCCTTTGAAATGTATTCATTGAAGAAACCAGCTGTCCGTCTGGTAGAACCTTGCTCCTCAAAGTGTGGTCCCTGGACCAGCAGGCTCTGCATCACCTGGGAGCCTGTTAGAAATGCAGAATCTCAGGCTCTTACCCAGACCTGCCCAATCAGAATCTGATTTTTTAAATAAGTCTCAGGGCATTCGTGTGCACACTACCACCCGAAGAGTGCTGGCCTAGCTTCCCACAGGCGGAATCTGGCCAATGCACACCTGAGGTGTCATTTAAACATTTTCCTCTGTCCCCTGGATTTTCTTGCAAACCGGGAGATGGGTCCAGATTAGATTGGATTAGATTCCGGTTTGGCAAGACTGCTTCACAGATAGTGGTGTTTGTTGTGTTAGAGCCTGGGTGGGTTTCTCTTCAAAGAACAGAGGGGCGGGACTTCCCTGGTGGCGCAGTGGTTAAGAATCCGCCTGCCAATGCAGGGGACACGGGTTCGAGCCCTGGTCTGGGAAGATCCCACATGCCGCGGAGCAACTAAGCCCGTGTGCCACAACTGAGCCTGCACTCTAGAGCCCGTGAGCCACAACTACTGAGCATGCGTGCCACAACTACTGAAGCCCGCGCGCCTAGAGCCCACGCTCCGCAACAAGAGAAGCCACCACAATGAGAATCCCGCACACTGTGACGAGGAGTAGCCCCCGCTCGCCTCAACTAGAGAAAGCCCGTGTGCAGGAACAAAGACCCAACGCAGCCAAATAAATAAATAGGCGAATAAATAAATAAATAAAAATTAAAAAAAAAAAAAAAGATCAGAGGGGCTGCAGGGAAAGGCAGTCAGAGGACGCTTTTTGAACTGTGAAGATTAAATAAGTGCTTGGGAGAGAAACAGGAATGGCATTCGTGGGTGGGGGTGGGCATGATGTGCGCGAAGACCCGGATGACAGGTTGCCCTGGGGGAGGTGGAGGAGGCTGGCCTCACTGGATCAGAGGTGGTGCAGCCCATGAGCCACTTCAGGGCTCTTGTGGAGCCTCCAGTGCCTGAGTTTGGATCTGTAGACACCAGCAGCATCAGGCTGGGGCAACTGGCTCCCGAGTCGGGGATCCAGAGTCAATACCACCTCCAGTTCATCTTCTTCCTCACCCTGCCCTCTTCTCCCTTCCCAGGTGGAACCCAATACAAAGCTGTTTCCTGCTGTCTTTGTCCTGCCGACACACCAGAACGTCATCCAGTTTGAGCTGGGGAAGCAGAAGGTCAGGGTGCAGTGATGGGGCACTAAGGGGGGCAGGCTGAGGACAGAGGTATGGGAGGTCAGGCTGGCAGAGCGGCTGAAGTGGGGGGAGAAATCCGGGAGGGCTTCTTGGAAACAGAGTGGCAGGAGAGACAGGGTGGGGAATCCTGACATGTGCGTACCCCTGTGTCCCCAGAACATCATGCCGCTGTCGGCCGCCATGTTTATGAGCGAGCGCAAGAACCCCACCCCACAGTGCCCGCCGCGGCTCGAGATGCAGATGCTGATGCC